>NC_092559.1:42184825-43643406 GCF_037038585.1 Patagioenas fasciata
TTAAAAACTTTATCTATTTCAAACCCACTTGGCTACATGTTCAAGCCATTTTATTTTTAGGAGTCCTGTTCATTCTTTCTACCTGTTCTGAGGACTGCAGATGATATGGAACATGTAACTGTCACTGTATATCTAAAATTTTATAAGTGTTGTTTAGTACAGTATACTGCTGTGATTTCCCTTGAAAGCTTAATAGCTTCAAACAACATTTGGATTCCAGTTCCTTCAGAAATATTTATTTTCTGCTGTGTTAAGGAATCCTATTCTTTCCATAGCATACTTGTTGCATGACACAATCTGAAGGCATATTTAAAGTCGGTATAAATACTTACCCGCTGATTGGGCACTCACTGGGAGTTGTAGAGGTTCTTCTTCAAGTACTTTCTCACCATTGCATAGCCCGTGTGTCATTTTCCAATCACATAGTATGAAAATCCATTAGTGAAAACGGTTAGATTCAAGTTCTCTAGAGGTTGATCCTATAGATCATAAAATCATAGAATAGTTTAGATTGGAAAGGACCATCAAAGGTCATCTAGTCCAACCCTACTGCAAGAACATCTTCAACTAGATCAAGTTACTCAGAGCCCTGTCCAGCCCAGCCTTGAATGTCTCCAGGGATGGGGCACCTACCGCCTCTCTGGGTAACCCGTTCCAGTGTTTTACCACCCCCATTGTAAAAAAATTCTTCCTCATGTCTAGCCTGAATCTCCCCTTCTTTAGTTTAAAACCATTACCCTTTGTCTTATTGTAACAGGCCGCTTTTAAGTACTGAAAGGCCTCAATAAGGTCTCCCTGGAGCCTTCTCTTTTCGAGGCTGAACAACCCCATCTCTCTCAACCTGTTCTCATAGGAGAGGTGTTCCATCCCTCTGATCATTTTTGTGGCCCTCCTCTGGACCCTCTCCAACAGGTCCATATCTTTCCTGTAATAAGTAATGATGCAGTACTTGAGGTGGGGTCTCACCAGAGCAGAGGGACAGAATCATCTCCCTCAACCTGCTGGCCACGCTTCTTTTGATGCAGTCCAAGATACAATAGCCCTTCTGGGCTGCAAGTGCACATTGCTGGCTCATGTCCAATCTTTCATCCACCAGTACCCCCAAGTCCTTCTCTGCAGGGCTGCTCTCAATCCCTTCATTCATCAACCTGTATTGATACCGGGGGTTGCCCTGACCCAGGTACATGACCTTGCACTTAGCCTTGTTGAACCTCATGAGGTTTGCATGGGCCCACTTCTGAAGCTTGCCCAGGTCCCTGTAGATGGCATCCCATCCCTCAGGTGTGTCAACGGCACCACTCAGCTTGGTGTACTCCACAAACTTGCCGAGGCTGCATGCAATCCCGCTGTCTATGTCACTGATGAAGATATTAAATAGTACTGGTCCCAGTACAGACTTGTAACCAGTGTCCATCCAGACACTGAGCCATTAACCACTACCCCCTGGATGTGAATATCCAGTCAACTCCTCATCCACTGAACAGTTCACCCATCAAATCCATATCTCTCCAATTTAGAGGGAAGGATGTTGTGTGGGACCATGTCAAAGGCTTTACAGAAGTCAAGATAAATGACATCCATAGCCCTTCCTTTGTCCACTGATGTACTCACTCCATCAAGGTCAATAGGTTGATCAGGCAGGACTTGTGTCACTGTTTACTGCAGGGCAACAAAGTGTGGCAGATGCTCTCTATTAACCCCTGCCCTCCCCACTAAGGAAGAGGAAGAAAAGGGAGAGAGACAAGTTGGAAAGTTTAAAAAAAAAAAAAAAGCTTTACTAACAATAAACACAAGTAGTGTTCTCCTCTGTCCACCCAGTTGCACGGAATCATGAGGGAATCACAGAATGGTTGGAGTTGGAAGGGACCTCTGGAGATTGTCTAGTCCAACCCATCTGCTAAAGCAGGTTCACCTAGAGCAGATCACACAGAAATGCGTCCAGGTGGTTTTTTAATGTCTCCAGAGGAGACTCCACAACCTCTCTGGACAGCCTGTTCCAGTGCTCTGTGACCCTCAAAGTAAATAAGTTTCTCTTCATGTTTACATGGAACCTCCAATGCTTCAGCCTCTGCCCATTGCCCCTCATCCTATTCTTGGGAACCACTGAAAAGAGTCTGGTCCCATCCTCTTGATACCCATCCTTGGGATATTTACAAGCACAGAAGATACAAAAAGACCCAGCAGATCATTACCTGTCTGCAGGACTGGTGTCAGGAGTAAAAATTTGGGCTTTTTGATCATGTTTATATGACACCTAGCCTGCTGGAGACAAATAGGTTGCACCTGTCTCAAAGGGGGAAAGGATCCTTGGACAGGAGTTAGCAGGGCTCATTGAAAGAGCTTTAACCTAGATTTGAAGGGGGAAGGGGAGAAAGCCAAGTACAGTAGAGACAAACCCAATGTTTGAGGGATTGGGTGCTAGCAAGGCCCTTCTGTCTGCCATCTCAGTGGAGGTTTGCAAATGGAGAGCAGTGTGGCAGAAAAGACACGAGGGTTATTGATGTGTTAGTGTTCCTAAAAACTGGATCTCTCGTGCAGGTCCCTTGACCTTGCTTCATTTTATGGCAAAACCAGCATCCAAAAGAATATGAATTATTCATACACCTTTCTCAAAGACTTCTTTCTCTGTGTCGCCCCATACAATGATGTCGTCAATATATTGCAAGTGTTCTGGAGCTTTACCTTGTTCCAGCGTGGTCTGGATCAGTCCATAGCAGATGGTAGGACTGTGTTTCCATCCCTGGGGCAAGCGACTCCATGTGTACTGGATGCCCCTCCAGGTGAAAGCAAACTGCGGCTTGCACTCTGCTGCTAAGGGAATAGAGAAAAATGCATTAGCAATGTCAATTATGTCATACCACTTAGCTGCCTTTGACTCCAGTTCAAATTGAAGTTCTAACATGTCAGGCACAGCAGCACTCAATGGTGGCGTAACTTCATTCAGGCCACGATAGTCTACAGTTAGTCTCCACTCTCCACTAGACTTACGCATTGGCCAAATTGGGCTGTTAAAAAGTGAGTGAATCTTACTGATCACACCCTGGCTCGTCAGTTGACGAATCAACTTCTGGATAGGAATCAAAGAGTCTCGATTGGTGCGATATTGCCGGCGATGCACCGTCGTGGTAGCAATTGGCACCTGCTGATCGTCAAACATCAGCAGTCCTACAGCAGAAGGGTCCTCTGAGAGACCAGGCAAAGTAGACAGCTGTTCAATATTCTCAGTGTCCACAGCTGCTATACCAAATGCCCACCAATACCCTTTTGGGTCCTTAAAATACCCTCTCCTGAGGTAGTCTATGCCAAGGATACATGGAGCATCTGGACCAGTCACAATGGGATGCTTTTGCCAGTTTTTTCCACTTAGGTTCATTTCAGCCTCTACTGCAGTCAGTTCCTGGGATCCCTCAGTCACTCCAGAAATACTGATGGATTGTGTTCCTTTACAGTTTGAGGGGATTATCATGCATTGAGCACCAGTGTCTACCAAAGCTTTGTACTCTTGGGGTTCTGTTGTACCAGGCCATTGTATCTGCACAGTCCAATAAACTCTGTTGTCCCTTTCCTCCGCTTGGCTGGAGGCAGGACCCCTCTAATTTGTGTTATGCACAGTCTCTGGGTATGAATTAGAGGTTCCTTCAAGAGGATCAGAATCTCTTCTACCCCTTCTGGAAACTGGAGCAGCCATTTTCCTAGTATTTTTCCCTTTTAACCCACGTACTTATTCCTGAAGTTCTGAGGTAGGTCTTCCATCCCATCTCCTCATGTTTTCTCCCTGGTCACGTATGAAAAACCACAGTGTGCCTCTTTTTGTGTATTTCTTCTGTCCTCTCTCTTGAGACTGAAAACACCTTCTCCTAATAGTTGAAACATAGGTTTGTACAGGTTGTGAATGGAACTTGTCTTCTCTGAGTGCTATGATTTCGTTCAACAGCTTTTCAAACCAGTCATCAGATTTTTCACACAGTTTCTCCACAGTCAAGGCACAACCTCATAAAGAGCTAGCAAGGCTGTCCTCAAAGTCCTGAAGCTGCTTAATCACTTCAGCAATGTTTTGTTGAGCTGCAGCTGACCAGATCATTGATGCCAATGACTTAGCATATGCCAGTGGTGCGCTTTGTACAAACCTGTGTCACAAAGGTCGTGTACAAAGGATTCTTTCTGGGTCTGTCCCCTTTTGGCTGTTTGGCTCAAAATAGATCTCCCACACAGCTAATTCTCTCAGGAACTGGATACGTCTCTCCCATAGTATACCATTTCCCTGGATTACATATAACATCTTCCTTAAAGGGAAACCTTGCCTTCATGGCTGTCAGGAGTCTACTCCAGAGGGTGGAGGGGTCATTCTCTCTTGAAATTGCCCTATCAAGGGTGGCATCCCTTGACAGAGATCCCAGCTGCTTGACTTTCCCACCTTCTAGTTCCAGACCATCAGCTCCATTATCCCAGCACTGGAGTAGCCAGGTTACAACATTCTCGCCTTCATGACAACTGAAGTCTTTTCGCATATCTTTCTGCTCACTTGGAGAAAAGGATTGATTGGTCACTTCCTCTCCTCCTTGTGTTGATGAGGATGCCTCTTGGGGTGATTATGCCCCTTGGCCATCATCTGCAGCATGAGCAGTCCTTCTTGCGACTCTCTTAACACCAGCAACTGATGCCAACATGGGCTCACCATATCTCGATTTATTTCCAGAAAATTACTGTCACCAGTATTGACATAATTACAGTGGCTGTTGTGGTTGCAGCAGCAGCAGTGCACAGTGTGGGGGGGTAGAGTAGCTGCCTTGTCAGTCTTTGAGACTGGAGAAGCGGCAGTCGGGGGGGTTTACAGCCTTAGCTGCTTTGCTCTGTGTAGGAGCTGGAGATGCTTTGTCACTTGCTGAGGCTGTCAGGGGGGTTACGGGTACTGTAACGGTAGCTTTCGCTGCCTTGCTCCATTTGGGGCGGGCAGCAGCCATAGCCATGCCTGTTGCCGAGGCTTGAGCAAACACAACATAAGTCTCAGGAGTTAGAAAAAATGCAATCCTCTTATTTAACCTCATCTCTCTTATCACTAGCATGAACTGACACACATTCAGCAAACCTGACAATACCAACAAAGTACGGTCAAAACTCCAAGGATATTCAAAGCTCTCAAAAACATCTGTAATCTGTCCTAACGTAAAAGGAAAGGTATTATTAGTCAGTTTTTCTATAGATTGGCTTATCGAATTGAAACAAAGGTAGGTATATTTCTCTTTAATCTCTACTGGAAGTTTCTCTAGATACAACAGTAATGAATATCAATTCATTATCGGCTGGAGTATAATAAAATAAACCAGTGCCAAACCACAAAGTAAAATCATCACCACCATCCAGTTTCCAGATGTAATAGAATGCACAAAACTATTAGTGAAATATGACCAGCACAAATAAGGTAGTGCAGAACACAGTGTAGAGACTAATTGATACAACTTATGCCACAGCATCTTTAAACCAATGTAATTCAATCTACTTTAATACTACTAGATGATGTCTAAAGCACACAGACCTGTGAACATCTCAACCCTATGAGCTGGCACCATGCCAAAAAATTGAATCTGCGCCACAGTATTAAAAACACCAAAATCTCCACATTTTGCCCCTTTTTAGTGTCAAATTTTAGCGTTTTCAAGCCCCACATGGGGGCCAATAGATCTGGCATAATTTACTACAGGGCATCAGTAAACCACAGTAGATGCTCTCTGTTACCCCCAACCCTCCCCAACAAGGAAAGGCAATAGGAGGAAAAGGGAGAGAGACTTGCATGTTGGAAAAAGTTAAAAAATCTTTACTAATGCTACTAATAAATAAAGAAAACAATTCAAAATGTACAAATTCAATCCTGAATGTCCCAGGGCGGCGCAGTGCTGCCCATGGCGGAGCCAGCATTGCTCCAGCAGCTACAGAGAAGGCACCTGGAAAGTCCTGGTCTGGACTCCACAGCAAACAGGAACTGGAGGCCTCCCATACCCCTAGGGTGAAATCGGTGTGCTCAATTCAGTCTCTGAAATGCCTGTATACCGATGCGTGCAGTATGGGGAATAAGCAGGATGAGTTAGAAACCTGTGGTTGGGCAGGAGACTATGACCTGGTGGCAATTATGGAGACATGGTGGGACAGCACACATGACTGCAATGTGGTCATGGATGGCTATGTCCTTTTCAGGAAAGACAGGCCAGTCAGGCGTGGTGGTGGAGTTGCTCTTTACGTGAGAGAGCAACTACAGTGTATTGAGTATTGTCCGGGCACGGATGAGGGGCGAGTTGAGAGTCTATGGGTGAAAATTAAGGGGCAGGATGGCAGGGGTGATACTGTTGTGGGTGTCTATTACAGGCCACCAGATCAGGGTGAGGAAGTTGATGAGGCCTTCTACAGGTAGCTGAGAGCAGCCTCACAATCACAGGCCCTGGTTGTGGTGGGGGATTTTAACTTCCCTGATGTTTGCTGGAAGGACCATTCAGCCAGCCAGACACAGTCCAGGAGGTTCCTCCAGCGCACTGATGATAACTTCCTCATGCAGATGGTGGAGGAGCCAACTAGGAGAGATGCATGCTGGATCTCATCCTCACTAACAAGGAGGGTCTGGTCGAAGCAGTAAAGGTTGAGGGCTGCCTGGGTTGCAGCAACCATGAAATGGTAGAGTTCAGGATCTTGTGTGGCAGGAACAGAATAGCAAGCAGAATTGCAACCCTGGACTTCAGCAGGGCAAACTTGGGCCTTTTCAAGCAATTGCTAGGGGAAATCCCATGGGCAAGGCTGCTTGAAGGTAAAGGGTCCCAAGATAGTTGATTAGTGTTCAGGGACTGCTTCTACTGGGCTCAAGGTCAGAGCATCCCGACACGTAGGAAGTCAAGGAAGGGAGCATGGTTAAACAGGGAGCTGCTGGGTAAGCCCAAGTGGAAGAGGAGAGTTTATAGATCATGGAAGGAGGGGCTGGCCACTTGGGGAGAATATAAGGCTGTTGTCAGAGGGTATAGGGAGGCAACTAGGAAAGCTAAGGCCTCAGAATTAAACCTGGCGAGAGGGGTCAAAGACAACAGAAAGAGTTTTTTCAAATATGTGGCAGATAGATAAAACTAACACCAGAGGCAACGTAGGCTCACTGATGAACGAGGTGGGTGCCCTGGTGACAGAAGATACAGAGAAGGCAGAGTTACTGAATGCCTTCTTTGTCTCTGTCTACTCTGCCAGAGACTGTCATGGAGGAACCCCAAAGTTAGTTAGGGGACAACAGGGTCCAAAACAATCTTTTATTCAGTAAAATTGTTCAGGAGATTGACCGGTGAAAGATGGGGTTTTAGCTCTCCAAACTGACTGGAATACAGGTTCGGATATCAGTTGAGTAAATTATTAAGGGGCAGCAACTAATACAACAGGAGGTCCACAGTGTGCATGCACGTGGCTTCACCAACAACAATGCCAGAGCCGTCCCTGAGTCCGGGAAGAGTACACACTTGCCTGAACACACGTGGGATTATTTTAAAGGGATACACGTACTCGTATTGAGTACAAACGTGTACACTCCCGATTCTGCGAGGATTACTTTATAATACACTCGCAATCCCGCAAGGAGAAATACACTTGCAAATGTGCACGGAATATTACACATGCTTATGTGGAAGCACAGGAGGAAAACACACTCGCGATTATGCGAGGAAATAATTTATACACGCCATGGAAGCAGGGGCTGGCCACTTGGGAGGAATATAAGGCTGCTGTTAGAGGATGTAGGAAGGCAGCTAGGATAACCAAGGCCTCCTTAGAATTAAACCTGGTGAAAGGGGTCAAGGACAGCAAAAAGAGCGTTTTCAAATACATAGCAGATAAAACTAATACTACAGGCAATGTAGGCCCACTGATGAATGGGGTGGGTGCCCTGGTGACAGAAGATACAGAGAAGGCAGAATTACTGAATGCCTTCTTTGTCTCTGTCTACTCTGTCGGAGGCTGTCCTGGGGAGCCCTGTACCTCTGAGACCCCGGATGAAGCCAGGTCAATGGAGGAGTTTGCTTTAGTTGATGAGGACTGGGTTAGGGAGCTATTAAATAGTCTGGACATCCATAAATCCATGTGTCCAGATGGGATGCATCCGTGGGTGCTGAGGGAGCTGGCTGAAGTAATTGCTGGACCGCTCTCCATCATCTTTGCCAAGTCTTGGGAAACGAGAGAGGTGCCCGAGGATTGGAGGAAAGCAAATGTCACTCCAGTCTTCAAAAAGGGCAAGAAGGAGGACCCGGGTAATTATAGACCGGTCAGCCTCACCTCCATCCCTGGGAGAGTAATGGAACAGCTTGTCCTTGATGCCATCTCAAGGCATATCAAGGATAAGAGGGTTATTAGGGGCAGTCAGCATGGCTTTACCAAGGGTAAGTCATGCTTGACCAACCTCACAGCCTTTTATGAGAATGTAACAAGGTGGATGGATGATGGCAGAGTGGTGGATGTGGTCTACCTTGACTTCAGCAAAGAGTTTGATACAGTCTCTCACAGCATCCTCACAGCTAAATTGAGGAGGTGTGGTCTGGACAATAGAGTAGTGAGATGAATTGCAAACTGGCTTAAGGAGAGAAGCCAGAGAGTGGTGGTCAATGGTGCGGAGTCTAGTTGGAGGCCAGTATCTAGTGGAGTGCCTCAGGGGTCAGTATTGGGGCCAGTATTATTCAATATATTCATTAACAATTTAGATGAGAGAATTGAGTGTACTATCAGCAGGTTTGCTGATGACACTAAGCTGGGAGGAGTGGCTGACACACCAGAAGGCTGTGCTGCCATCCAGCGCTGTAGAGGGGTTGCTGTTAGATGGAGATTTGTTACCGAACCAGCCAGGAATTTCAAGGCTGGAAACAGGACCTGCCGTGGGAGAGAAGCATCTTCGAAATAACAAGGCCCCAACATGGTGTAAATCAACAGACCTGTCAGCAGTGAGACTTCAGCACGTGGACAGCTCGTGAACATAGATGATATCCAATTAGCAAATGCATGCTTGGAGCGTGGACGCATGATCAGAGAATAGTTGCATATATAAGGAGGTTTGTTTCTGTAATAAATGGCTTTGTGTGATTCACATTGAATCAGAATGCTGAGTCCTTTATCGTTCCAAAAAATGGTGACCCCGACGTGATACTCTGAATGGCGTCTCACTACAATCAGGGAAAAGCCTGGAGCGGCCCAGCCGGAGGCGGTTCACCTGGACTGGAGACTGGACAGAGGCGTACGGATGTCCCGGGGATAAATTCGTCGACGGATCACCGGAAAAGGTGAGCGGCTGAGGGCAGGAGGAGGGAAGAGTGAAGTTATGGAGCAAAATGTATTTTCTGAAGAACAAGCCGTAGTTAAGCTCCTCCTGCATATTCTTTCTGTGAGAGGACTTAAATAGGAAGAAAGTAACATACGTAGACCGTTAGTTTGGTGTAGAATTAACAGCTACCTGGGAGAAACCGAGAAGGCTTTTAAACTTGAACTTTGGGACGATATAAGGCAGAAATTATGGAATAAGGTCAGCAATGGAGATGTTAAAGAAGCTAAATCATTAGTAACTACATGGAAGCTTATAAAAGATTTTAAGGCTGAACGGTCTGCTGCTGCTGGAGTTTTTGTAGCGTTGCAGCCTGATAAGAATCCTGAAAGTCGTTGTGAAGCTTACCCGGTTCGTGTCTTTGATACCTTCTCTACTCCATCCCCTGCTGTGCTTTCAACACCTCTGATTGTTCAGCAGTCCGGGGCGGGGGGGAGGAAAAATGCCGAGCGGGTGTCCTCCTACAACTATTAGCAAACCCTGATGAGAACAGCAAGTCAAAAGGATTGGAATCAGACAACTTGCCCAAAGAACCTGTGAAAGCTGAGAATGCTAAAGTTGTAAACAAGTCTTTTTACCAATTTGTATCTGCTTTTACCACCTTTTAACTCTCCAACTTCCATGAGAGAGCAGAAGGAGTCGCCGGATAAGAACTGGGCAAAAGAACTGTGTGAAATATCAGATCAGGTATTAGCGAATGAATCCAACAGTCATCAATGCGGTCATGCTGATTGTGTCGGGAAAGGGGATGCGCTTGGGAACTCAGGTTATATGAATAATTATGATGCTAGAAAGTATTGGAGAGAATGTGCACTGTTCTGACCGTTCAAGTCCGTGTTACCTGATGACTCGGAAGAGGATGAGGGTTTGCAGCATTTTCTTGGAAAGTTAAAGGAGTATGTGTGTGAGTTGCTCTGAAATCAGATAAGAACCATGAAAGACTCAAGCAAAAGTAGACCTATGCAATATAACAGCTATAGATCATTTAGGACAGAACGATGGGGATTAATTGAAAGGGGCAGGTATCCCCCAACTCTTGGAACAGACACTAATTAGAGGCACCACAATTGGAGGCGCAATTAGTTTCTGAAATCCTGAGGCAGTCAGCAGACCTTGCATATCAAGCTATGAGAGAGGTGCCTGAAACCAACAAAGCAGCCAAATTATTTGCAACTATTAATCAGGGTCCCAATGAGAATTACATGCAATTTATTGACCACCTTCAAGAGGCCATCAATAAGCAGGTTGAAAACTTAGAAGCTAAGGAAGCACTGGTGTTGAAATTAGCAGTAGAGAACACTAATGTTTGCTATCAGCATGTTATTTGCGAGTTTCACAGTACATATTATGTGCTCCTGTGTATTGCCTCTCTGAAAATCAAGCAGCTTGTCAGGAATGCGAGTTAATTTTTTTATTAGTTGTTTTTAAGTCCGCCGTAAAACCTTCTCCCTGCTTTTCCCACTCACGCTGCAAGCAGCCCAGTGTTTACCCCCCTCCCTCCCTCTTCTCAAGGTTTTTACTTGCAAGATGGGGTCAGGAATGATTGTTTTCAGTTGTGTTCCTAAAAAATTGGTATCGGGAGGTGTTTTAAAACATAGGAAAGCACTCGGACAAGAAATCATTAAATCTTTTCAGACGGTTTTACAGGCGGGGCGATTTGAACTTCAACAAGCTGAGAGAGAATTAACTGATAACACACAGGTCAGAAAACTTGTTAAAGTCTGCAAGATGCTTTCCTTATTAACCTGTTTTCTTTGTGGGTATCTGTTTAAGCATGTTGCAATTTTGGTAGGCCTTTGTTATATGGTACGATAAGTTCACAGTCTGTTAAATCATGAGAATCCGTTGACTCAAAATGTGCATTTTGTGATAATACAGAAGATCATGAGTAATTTAGTTCTTTACTGCGTGAATGTGATGGTAAAATTTTGTGTGTAGTAGCTGTAATTTTTCTTTCTAGCACGCTAGCTTTATTCCAGTATCCAGAATTGCGTAACCCTGTGATAGGCTGTGTCTCATCTCGATGTGCTGGATTTGTATGCACACAATTGATAGGATTTACAGGTACGGGCCTGGACTAAGGTGTTTACAAAAGGTGTTTTTCCACTAATTGCTATTAAAACCACACTCAACTCATGTGAAGTTTGTCTCACTTGTTTTTCCATTCATTCACAGACCAGGCCCAAGGACACATCCCATGCACTTGGGGGCGGTTATCCGGCCCGAGATACCATTCTCGCGAGTCTGGGCTATAATTTTTTACAATTATGAGAAACATACTTCAAAATAATCTGTCCAAGGCCCTTTATATATTATTATGTCAGTATTATGTCTTTGACCGTCCAGATGGTCATTTTAGTATTGATCTTCCTTTATCATCCAGATGGCTGGAACCGCACATCTTGCTTTCCCACGTTTTACTTTCCAACACTGATCTTGAGCCTTGTAGAAGCAGTCCCTGAACACTAACCAACTATCTTGGGCCCCTTTACCTTCAAGCAGCCTTGCCCATGGGATTTCCCCTAGCAATTGCTTGAAAAGGCCCAAGTTTGCCCTGCTAAATTCCAGGGTTGTAATTCTGCTTGCTATTCTTTTCCTGACACACAAGATCCTGAACTCCACCATTTCACGGTCTCTGCAACCCAGGCAGCCCTCAACCTTCACCGCTTCAACCAGACCCTCCTTGTTAGTGAGGATGAGATCCAGCAGTGCACCTCTCCTGGTTGGCTCCTCCACCATTTGCAACAGAAAGTTATCATCAAGGCACTGGAGGAACCTCCTAGACTGTGGCTGGCTGGCTGAGTAATCCTTCCAGCAAACAGCAGGGTAGTTAAAATCCCCCACCACAACCAGGGCCTGTGATTGTGAGGCTGCTCTCAGCTACCTGTAGAAGGCCTCATCAACTTCCTCACCCTGATCTGGTGGCCTGTAATAGACACCTACAACAGTATCACCCCTGCCCACCTGCCCCTTAATTTTCACCCATAGACTCTCAACTCACTCCTCATCCATGCCTGGACAGTACTCAAAACATTGTAGTTGCTCTCTCACGTAAAGAGCAACTCCACCACCACGCCTGGCTGGCCTGTCTTTCCTGAAAAGGACATAGCCATCCATGACCACATTCCAGTCATGTGAACTGTCCCACCACGTCTCCATAATTGCCGCCAGGTCATAATCTCCTGCCTGAACACAGGTTTCTAACTCCTGCTTATTCCCCATGCTGTGCACAGGCATTTCAGAGAGCGAGCTGTGTACACCGATTTCACCCTAGGGGGGTGGGAGGCCTCCCAGCCTTCACCAACTCTAGAGTGCTGCCCCACTGATGCAAGCCCAGCTACAACCCCATTCCCCTTCGAGTGTAGGTTAAAGCTCTCCAAATGAGTCCTGCTAATTCCCGTCCCAGCATCCTTTTGCCCCTGGGAGATAAACCTTTCCCGTGTATCGCTGTCTGGACTGGTGTCTTGTGAAACCAGCCGTTATCAAAGAAACCAAAGCCCTGCCTGTAACACCAGTTTTGTAGCCAGTTGTTTATGGACTGAATTTTTCTATTCCATTCCATGTCATCACCCAAAACTGGAAGGAGGAAAGAGAAAAATCACTTGAGCCCCAGACTCTTTTACCATCCATCCCAAGGCCTTGAAATCTTTCTTTATTCCCCTCAGACTGCAGGATGCAGCTTCCTCCCCACCTGTCTGGAAGATCAGCAGTGGCTAGTAGTCTGTTGGGTGCACCAGGTTGGGGAGAGTCCTATTGATGTCCCTGATCCAGGCTCCAGGTAGAATACAAACTTCCCTACGATGAGGGTCAACTCTGCATATTGGGTCCTCCGTCCCTCTCAGAAGGGCATTGCCTACTAGAATTACCCTTCTTTCTTTCTTATTGGAGGCCGTCTTGAGGCATGGAGTCAACTGCCTCTTTCTATGTGACCTTGTAGGCGGGCCTTCCACCACATCCTCACCTACCTCTTCTTCAAGATCTAGGCCTCAAACCTATTACGGAGGGGCACCTGGGGAAGCAAAGCAGGTAGGGAGGGGGGTTGCCTGCGGCGCCTAACTGGAACTAGCTTCCAACCCTCCTCATCTTTTTGGTGCTCTACCTCTGCCCAACAGCAACAGGGCAGGGGCTGTCTTGGGTCTTCCCCCTCTTCCCGACAGGGCAGGGGGTCCATCACCTTCTGAGGGGGAACCCCCTGAAGCCTCTCTGAGTGGCACACCAGGGAGTTACTCCACCAGTCGATCTCCTTTTCACACTCCCTGATGGACCTCAGCATCACGACCTCTTCCTTAAGTTTTGTGACCATGATGAGCAGATCTTGCATCTGCTCACACCTCACGCAGGTAGAATGTTGGCTGTCCTCCCCCGGCAGCAGTAGGCTCTGGCATTCCCTGCAACCGGAAACCTGAACAGCCACGGTTCGGAGCAGGCAGTCAGTCTGAATTGCTACAGTCTTTTTGAGACAAGTTCTCTTTCTGGAGGTCACCATGGTCGGCAGCGGTCTGGGACAGTGGCAATAAGTGAGAGGGTCTAACAAGCAAAAAGTGACAACCTGTGCACCCTAGTGCATGAGTTATACACGCGCTGCTGCAGCACAGTGTGGGTGTTACTCACCCGCGTCACAAGCTGGTTGCCCCTCCTAGTGCCTGGCGAGCAGTGATGCCTTATTGCCCTCCCAGAGGCTTTTTCAAGGCAAGGGGCGGGGGTGTGATCGCCCTCACCGTGGTAACGCCCACTCCACATCACCTGCTCTTGCAAGGGCTGCCGGGAGCTTCTGGGTCTCTCGAGAACGAAAGTGCCCAACTCAGAGAAAAAAAAAAGGCTTCTCTGTACCTCGAAGATTTTGCTTAATTGGGACCCGCTGAGCTGGTACTGATCAGCTGATCTCAGGAACTGGATGGATATCTATAAACTCTTCAGAAGGGATAGGCAAGGAAGGAGAAGAGGTGGAATAGCCCTGTATGTTTGAGAGCATTTTGACTGTCTAGAGCTTGATGGTGGTGATGATAGGGTTGAGTGTTTATGGGTAAGAATCAGAAAACCAGCAAGGCAGATATTGTGATGGGAGTATGTTACAGATCACCCAACTAGCAAAAAGAGGCAAATAAAATATTCTGCAGGCAGATGGGAGAAGTCTCATGATCGCTAACCCTAGTTCTCATGAGGGACTTCAACTTACCAAATGTCTGCTGGAAATATAACACAGCAGAGAGAAAACAGTCTTGGAGGCTCCTGGAGACAACTTCCTGACACTGTTGGTCAGTGAGCCAACCAGGGAAGGTGCCCCACTGGACCTGTTTGTGAACAGAGAAGGACTTGTGGGTGATGTGATGGTTGGAGGTTTTGTTGGGCACAGCAATCATGAAATGATCGAGTTTTCCATTTTTGGAAAAGGAGGGGGATTCATAGAACTGCTACCTTGGACTTCCAAAGGGCAGACTTTGATCTGTTTAGGAGGCTGGGTGACAGAGTCCCTTGGGAGGCAGTCCAGAAGGACAAAGGAGTCCAGGAAGGCTGAACATTCTTCAAGAAGGAAATCTTAAAGGTGCAGGAGAAGGCTGTCCCAAAAGACGAGCCGGCAGGGAAAAAGACTGGCCTGGTTGAACAGAGAGCTTTGGCTGGAACTCAAGAAAAAATAAAAACGGAGAATTTATGACCTTTGGAAGAAGGCACAGGCAACTCAGGAGGACTACAAGGATATTGTGAGGCTATGCAGGGAGAAAATTAGAAGGGCTGAAGCCCAACTAGAGCTGAGTCTGACCACTGCTATCCTGACAACAAAAAATGTTTCTATAAATACCTGAGCAACAAAAGGAGGGCTAAGGAGAATCTCCACCCTCCGGTGGATGTGGGGGGAAACATAGTAACAGAGGACGAGGGAAAAGCTGAGGTACTAAATGCCTTCTTTGCCTCAGTGTCTAATAGTAAAATCATTTGTGTTCCAGGTACTCAGTCCCCTCAGCTGGAAGACAGGGATATGGAGCAGAATGAAGGGGTAATGGTTAGTTACTTGCTACACCACTTAGACATGCACAAGTCTGTGGGGCTGGATGGGATCCACCCAAGGATACTGAGGGAGCTGGTAGAGATGCTCACTGAGCCACTTTTAATCCTTTGTCAGCAGTCCTGTCTAACCGGGGAGATCCCAGTTGATTGAAAGTTGGAAAATGTGACTCCCATCTACAAGAAGGGCTGAAAGGAGGATCCAGGGAATTACAGGTCTGTCAGTCTGACCTTGGTGCCAGGGAAAGTCATGGAACAGATCATCCTGAGTGCCATCATGCTGCACATACAAGACAACCAAGCGATCAGACCCAGTCAGCATGGGTTTATGAAAGGCAGGTCCTGCTTGACCAACCTGTTCTCCTTCTATGGCAAGGTGACCCACTTAGTGGATGAGGGAAAGGCTGTGGATGTTGTCTACCTAGACTTCAGTAAAGCCTTTGACACTGTTTCCCACAGCATTCTCCTGGAGAATCTCCTGGAGTCTTCTCATGGCTTGGACAGGCATATTCTTTGCTGGGTAAAGAACTGGCTGGATGGCTGGGCCCAAAAAGTTGTGGTAAATGGAGTCAAATCCAGTTGGCGGCTACTCATGAGTGGTGTTCCCCAGGGCTCAGTGTTGGGGCCAGTTCTGTTTAATCTCTTTATCAATTATCTCGATGAGGGGATTGAGTGCACCCTCATTAAGTTTGCAGATGACACCAAATTGGGTGGGAGTGTTGATCTACTTGAGGGTAGGAAGGCTCAACAGAGGGATCTGGACCAGCTGGATTAATGAACTGAGGCCAATTGTATGAGGTTTAACAAGGCCAAGTGCCTGGTCCTGCACTTGGGTCACAACAACCCCATGTGATGCTACAGGCTCAGGGAAGAGTGGCTGGAAAACTGCCTGGCAGAGAGTGATCTGAGGGTGTTGATCAACAGCCGATTGAATATGAGCTATCAGTGTGCTCAGGTGGCCAAAAAGGCCAACAGCATCCTGGCTTGTATCAAGAACACTGTGGCCAGCAGGACTAAGGAAGTGATTGTCCCTTTGTACTGGGCACTGGTGAGGCCACACCTTGAATACTGCATTCATTATTGGGCCCCTCACTACAAAGAAGACATTGAGGTACTGGAGAGAGTTCAGAGGAGGGTGACAAAGCTGGTGAAGTGCCTAGAGAACAAGTCTTATGAGCAGAGGCTGAGGGAACTGGGGTTGTTTAACCTGGAGAAAAGGAGGCTGAGAGGAGACCTTATCACACTCTACAACTACCTGAAAGAAGGTTGTAGCATGGAGGGTGTTGGTGTCTTCTCCCAAGTAGCAAGTAATAGGACAAGAGTGAATGGTCTCAAGTTGCACTAGGGGAGGTTTAGATTGGATATTAAGAAATATTCTTTCATGGAAAGAGTTGTGAAGCACTGGAACAGGCTGCTCAGGGAAGTGGTAGAGTCACCATCCCTGGAGGCGTTTAAAAGATGTGTAGATGAGGTTCTTAGGGACATGGTTTAGTGCCAGTGTTAGGTTAAAAGTTGGACTCAGTCTTGAGGGTCTCTTCCAACCAAAATGATTCTATGAATATTAATAATTAGAGAAAATAATGCAAAATATAGAAAACCAATGCTGAATTTCCCAGCGGCCTGCAGGTGGCTGGCGTCATGCCAGCCAGTGCTGGGCAAACATTGGGGAGTCCTGGACTGGACTTGGCAGTAGACAGGAACTAGATTCAGAGATTCACAGACTGGAATCAGGATCAGGATTGCAGGCAGGAGAACAGGCAGGGTCCTCTACAGATGTGTCACGGTCCATTCGGTGACGGACTCATGATGGTTCGTTTACCTTGATCTCGAAGTGCAAAATTAAGGCAACCAAAATGCCAAGGGGTTATAATTCAATCAAACAGTGTTACTTTATTAATTTGCCCATAAAGCGGCACGCAATAGAGAGAGAGAGAGTAAGAAAAAGAAAAGGGAAAAGAAATGGGGAAAAGTAAAGATGAGAAATGAGGTTGCGTTTATCACCAGTCCAGTTTCAGAAGCATCCCTCTGGTCTCCGGTCCTGTGGAGTCCTGCCGGTCCTCCGTCATGGTTCGGGATCCTCTGGCGGGAAGATCTTCAACGGTGTCCATTCGGGAGTCATCTCTTATGCTTCTTCACCCCTCCTCGCTCCCATTGTTTGAGGCCAATCTCCGCCTTGATTTCGCAATCCAGGCTTGTACTGCGCAGCCTCGAAAGATTCATGCTTTCTTTTGCCAACGCTTACGTGTCCAGCATTCAGGGATCTTTCTCTGGTCCATTGGGTGACCTCAGGACCCTTGGCGAGCTTCTGGGCATACTCCTTTTTGTTGACCATTGTTTGGGGGAGCAGGTGGGGGACACATGTAACTGAGGCTGCAGGTGAGAACACATCTTCTGGACGGCAGCTATTGTCCCTGGGTCGAAGAGACCCCTCATAACAATAACTTTCAGGAGGTGGGGGCTGGTTTGGCTGAAGCAGCAGGCGAAGTCCACACAACAACCATTGTAAGCAGCAGTCCCCCTGTATCGGAGAAACCAGTGCAACACAATGCTTCTCGGGCCTCTCTCCAAGTCATTGTCCATGCATTCTTTCTGTCAGGGCCTCAGTTCTCTAAGTTCTTGATGGCGATGTTCAGGCAAATACTGCTCCATCTTCGGACCAACTCTCACAAGATGCCACATGGATGAAGACAGCCAGTCCTTTGTCATCTTCCACCTTTAAACTGAGTATGTCATGGATGGCATGGAATACCTAGTTGGTCAATTTGGGTCACTTGTTCTGTCTGCCTCTCCCTACATTTATTTGTCATAAGTTTATCAGCAGCCTTGGCTGCTATAGCAATAAAAGATAAACCTGGGTCTTTTCTGCATACCATTCCTACAATTAGCTCAGTAAAACTGGAAATATCAGCTGTTATCAGCTCCAGAGCAAACACTGTCCTAAAAACATGCAACCAACTTCATAAAAATGCAGTTACTTAGAAGAACCTAGCTGAAAGGAAAATTCACTAACCAAAACCAGGACAACTTGCCCTTGTTGAAGCCATGCTGGGTGTCTTGAATCAGATCCCTGTCCTCCATGTGCCTTAGCATAGCTACTAGGAAGATCTGTTCCATGATCTTCCAGGGCACAGAGGTGAGGCTGACAGGTCAGTAGTTTCTGGGGTCCTCCTTTCTACCCTTTTTAAAAATGAGTGCTGTTTCCCTTTTTCCAGTCTCCAGGGACTTCACCTGACTGCCATGACTTCTCACATATCATGGAGAGTGGCTTGGCAACTACATCAGCCAATTCCTTCAGGACTCTGGGATGCATCTCATTGCAAGGGTGAAAAATCATGGACTCCACACAAAACAATATGAATTCAAGCAAAGCCATTTATTACAGAAACAAGTCTCCTTATATATGCAGTTATTTCCTGATCACGCATCCACATTCCAAGCATGCATTAGCTGATTGGATATTGTCCATGTTCACAAGCTGTCTACGTGCCCGAGTCTCACTGCTAATAGGACTGTTGATTTATGTCGTGTTTTCAGCTTTCCGAGGTGACCTTGAAATTCCTTTGGGCCTGGCTAGTTTAATAACAAATCTCCATCTCATAGAAACCCATCCATACATTAACTTCAAGAAAATCCCTCAAATCTCCCACATGAAAGTGTTAATATATCTATATGAATCCTGTTTTTCACAATGAGGTGCAAAACAGGACTTATCTTGCAGGTTGTGTCTATGGTTTGCAGCCATTTTGTTTTCAAAGATAGAATGCAAGTAGATAAAATTTTGGTAAAATATGAGCAGAACTTTACAACATACAGTTTAAGATTTCAGCAAATTTAGCTTACTAAGTAACGTGAAACAGACAGTATATTAAAAATCACATAATTTAATAATTCTAAGTGATTAATTCTATCTGAAATGCACTTACTTAAGCTAAATGATTAATATAAAACTTGGGCTCATCTATTGATCTGTGATTAGTAAAAGATCATTGCCATACAGACATGTCTAGTAGAGAGAGCTCAATGTAGGCTCACCCAGGCTGTCATATTTATGGAATAAAGTGATTGACTCATAGTCAAACGGGAAAGGTATGCATGAGACTCCTTGCACCCACAACTTATCGGTGTTCAGTGTGTTGTTCTGCTTCCTTGTGAGTTTCCTAAAAGGAGTTATTGGGTTGGCTACTGTTCAGGCCTTTACCTCATTTGGAGCCTGTAGCAAACTGCTGCTGGTTTGGTTGGGGGAGGAGTCAAGTGCATCCATCACAGAATTATTATTGTTGCTACCCACTGGCATGCATCCTCTGAAAGAATGAGTAGTCCACCACTGAGAGGGCGAAAAATCATGCACTCCACACAATCCAATATGAATTCAAGTGAAGCCATTTATTACAGAAACAAACCTCCTTATATATGCAGTTATTTCCTGATTACACATCCATGCTCCAAGCATGCATTAGCTGATTGGATATCATCTATGTTCACAAGCTGTCCACGCGCCCGAGTCTCACTGCTAATAGGTCTGTTGGTTTATGTTGTGTTTTCAGCTTTCCAAGGTGGCCTTGAAATTCTTTTGGGCCTGGCTAGTTTAATAACAAATATCCATTCTATAGAAACCCATCCACACAGTAACTTCAAGAAAATCCCTCATATCTCCCACACGCCACTTCAGGTCATGCACAGCCAACCCTGAAGACCTCATATTCAGCACAAGATATGCTATTCACTATCCCAAGCAGCTATACGAAAGAATGGGAGACTAAAGCTGTCCAGGGAATGGAGGCTGAAAAGATCAGTAACTTCAGTCTCACATGCACTAATCACAAAATTGGTTGGCCACAGGGGTTGACTACAGCACTGAAAGAGATGAAGACAGTTAGGTACCTCTGTGTACCCTGTGAAACACTGGTCTGAGAGCGTATAACCCACGCTGCCTTGCTGCCTGCAGTATCAGATCATTCCAGGAAGAAGCTTGCCCCTGGAATACTGGGGCTCCATATCACATCTTACAAGGTCTGTTTTTTCAGTAGTTATTTACTAGCCTTGTTATCTGGTACTAGTTTCGCCAGCAGAGTAGAATTCCACCTTACATTATGTTATCTTCACTGCAGCTTGAATCTCCAACATCCACTGTTGCACAGACAACAAATGCCTTCTCCATCAAATCCAACTGCGTGTGGTTTTTAAACAATCAAGATCCTCTTGACCCAGAAGAGAATGCAGGGGATACCGTTAACTGTGATGTTAAGACTGTAGTGGTTGTGGGTAAACAGCCTTCAGGGTCCTCTTTCCAGCTGTTCTTTCCTGCTGACAACATGACTGACCACATAAAAGATCATCATCAAGGGATGGGTATTTCAGGAATGTCACCATTTACTGCAGGGCAACAATAAAACATGGCAGATGCTGTTAACCCCCTGCCCCCCCACTAAGGAAAAGTAATAAGAGGAAAAGGGAGAGAGACAAATTGGAAAAGTTAAAAATGCTCTACTAATGGTACTAATAAGTAGAGAAAATAATACAAAATCAATCTTGACTTTCCCAGTGTAGCACGGCTGGCCCGCAGTGGAGTTGGCATTGCTCCAGCGGTTGCAGGGCAGCTACCTGGAAGTCCTGGGCTGGACTCAGCAGTAAACCAGAACTGGATTAAGGGATGCAGTGAAACAAAGAAATAAACTTATCAGCAAAGTCAATTATACTGTTAAGCAGGCATTCTTTATTGACAGAACTGGGACTGGATGCTGTTGCACTGCTTATATTCACACAATTATTACATATTCATTACAATTTTTGGGAATTTTTAACATGCTATCATCTATACTAAGAAATAATTGCATAATCATTAGGTTAGTATGAAGTTATTTATTTCACAGTCTTTGCTGCCATGTAGCGTCGTTTACAGTTACTGCTGCCTCTTTCAGGGGGGCTTCTGAGGGTCCACTGATTGACCTCTCCACATTGGCAGTTCTTCATGGAAGTGCAATTGGTACACACTTACAGAAGTAATTGATTACTTTTTTACTTACAATATATCTACTGATTACTAGTCAAACATAAGCTAAGCACTCTGCTTCTAAACAATGTATTACTTAATCTTCTGTCTCCAGCTTGTCATGCAGGAGGATCTAAAATTTGAAAATTATCCTCTTGTTTTGCAGGTGATTAGAAAGCATTTATCATGTCAATTGATTAATGATGGGTGTGTCTTTTATAACTTAATCACAGTATACATTAATTTAGCAGCTTCTCTTCAGCAGGGCCTGGAACTAGGCCAAAGATCACAGGCAGAACAGGCAGGGTCCTCTTCAGATGCCGGCCATGGCTGAAGAGAGCGAGACCCTCGTGATCTCGCACTTTTATGTGGTGTATGACGTGTATGGGATTGAATACTTAGTTGGTCAGTTTTGGTCACCTGTTCTGTCTTCCCCTCCTTGCAAATACACCCCTATAATTTACAGGACATGCAAAATTTATCAGTAACCTTGGCTGCCATAGCAATAAGTCTAAACCTGTGTCTCTTCTGCATACCATTGCTACTGTTATCAGCTCCAGAGTGAACAGTGTCTGAAAAAACATGCAGCCAACATCAGAGAAGTGCAGTTACTTAGAAGAACTAAGCTGAAAGGAAAATTCACTAAAAGAGAACTGATCTTATGCAACGATGAGAATGATGCATACAGACATGCATATGGAAAAGCAAACAGAAATGCAGACACAGAGTTCTTGTTAGCAGCAAGAACAGACCCAGGCAGAGCTGAGCCGAGCTGAGCTGAGCCTTCTTTAATTAGCCTTTCTCCATTTATAGCTTTACAGATACGGGCCTGGACCAAGAGATTAAACAGGATGTTTTTTTCAAAAAATGTTATTCCAAACACAGGCTCAGACCCAACACTCACATGCCATACATCCTGGGGATGGTGTTTTGGCCCGAGATATCATTCTTACTGGTCTGGGATATCACTCCTTCACAAACACACAATCCTGTGTAACTTGTCAAGGCCACCTTTTTTTTTACTGATTGCTGTGATTTAATCATGTTAGTATTAGTCTACTTTGGCGGTTCAGATGGTCATGTTAGTATTGATCTTCCTTTATCATCCAGGTGGCTGGAGCCATATGTCCTGCCATTCCCAGTCTTGTTTTAAACAAAACCAGGACATTCCACCCCTTATTCCATACCATTTACATCATACCCAAATCACTACTGCTTTTTACCTGTCTTCAAATGTATATACACACACATATCACTAGTTCATGATTCATCTTTCTTCACAAAAAGTTTGTTAAGATCATTTAGTTCATGGCTGCAGGTCTCTGTCACAGTAGTCTCTCTAGGCAGGAGAGATGGTGTATAATCTGGTGCACTTCATGCCCAGGAACTGCAGCTTAGGGATGTCAGTCTTGAGGAAGTTACTGAACGCCACTCAGTGAAGCTAGCTCAGGTTTCATCAACACTGCATCAACCTAAAAGATAGTTACTAAACACTTAGTATCATGCAGCAATTAACATCATACAGTTTGAAACTGAGTATTCTCACCCAGAATCAAATCTCCTTGAGGTATACATTAGACTTCACCATCCTTCAGCATCACCCACCAAGTACATCCAGGCCCTTGAGCAAAAACAATCCCACAGATGGGTTTGCCTTTGCCTAAAGAAAGAATAACCCAGACAGCTTTTCCTAACATATTCCTTCCATGCACCACAGGGACTTTATCCCCTTCTACTGTGTGTAAAAGGTCTGACTAAGCAGGGCCAGCTCGACTGATTGATACCGTGGTGTTAACTAACCAGGTGGCTTGTGCTAAATGCTTATCCCAGTTTTTAAAAGTTCCACCTCCAATTGCCTTCAGGGTAGTTTTTAACAAGCCATTGTATTGCTCAATCTTCCCAGAGGATGGTGCATGATAGGTGTCACGGAGGCACCCCGAGGCTAGTTTAAGGGACAACAGGGTCCAAAACAACTTTTATTAAACCAGTGAGAAACAGGGTTTTAGCACTCCAAAAGTGACTTAAATATAGGTTCGGATATCAGTTGAGGAAAATTATTAAGGGGCAGCAACTAGTACAACAGGCGGTCCACAGAGTGCATGCACATGGCTTCACCCAAAACAATGTCGGAGCCGCCCCTGAGTCCCAGAGGAGTACACACTTGCCTGAACACGATGCGGGATTATTCTTAAAGAGATACAGGTACAGAAAGTGTACGCTCGCAATTCCGCGAGGGTAAATTTATAATACACTCGCAATCCTGCGAGGGTTAATTTACTTACACATGCGAATGTGCACGGAATACTACACGTGCTTATGTGGAAGCACGGGAGGAAAATACACTCGCGACTGTGCGAGGAATTAATTTAAAGTACGCGTGCAAATGTGCACGGAAAGTTACTCATGCTTGTATTAAACGTGGAAAGTTACTCATGCATATGTGCACGGAAAGGATAAATACACTCGCGACTGTGCGAGGAAATAATTTTATACGTGCTTGTATTAAGCATGGGAAGTTACACGTGCATATGTGCACGGAAAGTATAAATATACTCGCAATCCTGTGAGAAGTTTTACTCACACACGTGGCGGCAAGGCAAGCAGAGTCTCCATCCCGAGGAGGGGGGCTCTCGGCCGCGGCATCTCGCTCGTGCTCCGAGAGACCCGCGACAATGGGCGAAGTCTCGACGAGAGTCCCGGTTTTTATAGGCTGATCAGACCTGACTGTAGGCATTCTAGAAGTTTCTCTGCACCCCCACACCGGCTGTGGGGTGCCCCTGAAGCCTCCAAACATCCTCCACACTGGCCGCAGGTGCCCAGCGGCTCACTGGCACCTCGGCACTCCCTTCTCCTAATGGCCCTGGCCAGAGTGCTCCGGGACCAAAGAAAAGAAGCTGTTAGCCTCAAGTAGCAGAGAGAGAGGGAGATGTGCCTACTCCTTCCATACTGAAGGGGGGGGGGTTAGGGGGGGTTTGCATTCTGCCACAATAGGAAATATGATATACTCATTCAATGCCATGCTCTTTGGCCCAGTTGTTTATGAGACTGTTTTTAAAATGAGTCCCATTGTCTGACTCGATTCTTTCTGGAGTGCTATGTCACCACAGGACTTGCTTTTCAAGGCCCAGGATAGTGTTCCAGGCAGTGGCATGAGACACAGGATATGTTTCCAGCCATCCTGCAGTTGCTTCCACCATTGTGAGGACATAGTGCTTGCCCTGGCAGGTTTGAGGGAGTATAATATAGTCAATCTGCCAGGCCTCCCCATATTTATTTTTCAACCACTGCCCCCCATACCACACAGGTTTTAACCTTTTGGCCTGCTTGATTGCAGCACATGTTTCACAATCATGGATAACCTGTCTATGGTTAAGTCAGTCCACCTCTCGGTCATGAGCCCATCTATTCTTGCATCCCTTCCTTGATGACCTGAAGCAGCATGGGCCCACTGAGCTAGAAGAAGTTCACCTTTACATTGCCAGTCAAAATCCACCTCAGCTACCTTAATCTTAGCAGCCTGATCCACTTGCTGATTGTTTTGGTGTTCCTCAGTGGCTCAACTTTTAGGCACATAAACATCTACATGATGTACTTTTACAGTCAGGTTCTCTAGCCAAGCACCAATGTCCTGCCACAAGGAGGCAACCCAAATAGGTTGGTCTCTGTGCTACCAGTTATTTTACTTCCACTGCTTTAACCACCCCCACAGGGCATTTGCTACCATCCATGAGTCAATGTAGAGATAAAGTACTGGCCACTTTTCTCTTTCAGCAATGTCTAACGCCAGCTGTATGGCTTTTACCTCTACAAACTGGCTTGATTCACCTTGTCCCTCATCAGCCTCTGTGACTTGTGTAGAACTCCATAGAGCAGCTTTCCACTTTCGATGTTTTCCTACAAGACAACAGGATCCGTCAGTGAACAGGGCATACTGCTTTTCATTATCTGGTAATTCATTATATGGTGAGGCTTCTTCAGCACACATCACCTCTTCTTCTGGTAACATTGCAAAATCTCTGCCTTCTGGCCAGTTTGTGATCATTTCTAAGATCCCTGGGCAATTAGATTTTCCTCTTTGAGCCTGCTGTGTGATTAATGCAACCCACTTACTCCATGTAACACTGGTTGTATGATGAGTGGAAGGAATCTTACCCTTGAACATCCAGCTCAGTACTGGTAATTGGGGTGCCAGGATGAGCTGTGATTCAGTACCAACCACTTCTGAAGGAGCTCAGACCCCTTCATATGCTGCCGGTATCTCTTTTTCAGTTGGAGTATAGTTGGCCTCCGAGCCTTTATATCCTCTACTCCAAAACCCTAGAGGTCAACCTCAAGTCTCACCTGGTGCCTTTTGCCAGAGGCTCCAGGTGGGACCATTGTCCCCAGCTGCAGTATAGAGCACATTCTTAATATCTTGTCCTGTCTGGACTGGTCCAAGGGCGACTGCATGTACAATCTCTTGTTTAATTTGTTCAAAGGCTTGTCGTTGCTCAGGACCGCATAGAAAATCATGTTTCTTTCGAGTCACTTGGTAGAGAGGGCACACAATCTGGATGTAGTCCAGCATATGCATTTTCCAGAAACCCACAACACCTAAGATAGCCTGTGTTTCCTTTTTGTTAGCTGGTGGGGACATAGCTGTTATTTTGTTAATCACCTCTATCGGGATCTGGCGACGCCCATCTTGCCATTTAATTCCCAGAAACTGAATCTCTTGGGCAAGCTTCTTGACCTTACCTCTCTTTATGGCGAAACCAGCTTTCAAAAGAATTTGAATTATTCTCTCACCTTTCTTGAAGACTTCTGCTGCTGTGTCACCCCATACAATGATGTCATCAATGAACTGCAGGTGTTCCAGAGCTTTACTTGGTTCCAGTGCAGTCTGGATCAGTCCATGGCAGACAGTAGGGCTATGCTTCCACCCCTGCAGCACTCGATTCCAAGTGTACTGGATACCCCTCTAGATAAAGGCAAACTGTGGCCTGCATTCTGCTGCCAAAGGAATAGAGAAAAATGCATTAGCAATGTCAATTGTAGCATACCACTTGGTTGCCTTTGACTCCAGTTTATATTGCAGTTCTAACATGTGCGGCATGGCAGCACTTAACAGTGGTGTAACTTCATTTAGGCCATGAGAGTCTACTATTAGTCTACATTCTCCACTAGGCTTTGGCACTGGCCATATAGGACTGTTGAAAGGTGAGTCTTACTGGTCACTCCTGGATTCTCTAGTTGTCAAATCAGTTTATGAATGGGGATCAGGGAATCTTGATTGGTGCGATATTGTTGTCTGTGCACCATCGTGGTAGCAATCGGCACCTGTTGCTCTTTGACCTTAAGCAGTCCTACAACAGAAGGGTTGTCTGAGAGATCAGACAAGGTAGACAGCTGTTTAATGTCCTCAGTCTCTACAGCTGCTATACTAAAGGCCTATCGATACCCTTTTGGATCCTTAAAATACCCTCTCATGAGGTAAGCTATACCAAGAATGCATGGAGCATCTAGGCCAGTCAGAATAGGGTGCCTTTCCCACTCATTTCCAGTTAGGTTCACTTCAGCCTCTAACACAGTCAATTCTTTGTTTCCCCCAGTCGCTCCAACAATACCGATAGATTCTGACCCTTTATGATTTGATGGCATCATTGTTCACTGTGCGCCAGTGTCTACCAGGGCTTTATACTCATGTGGTTCTGACATACCAGGCCATCGAATCCACACAGTCAAACTCGGTTGCCATTGTCCCTCTCCTCCACCTGGCTAGGGGCAGGGTCCCCCTAATTCTCTTTGATTGACTCTGGTAGGGAGACACAAGAATCCCATCTACCTTGGCTGGAAAGCTGCTCACTGGAAACCAGAGCAACTTTTCTCTTGGGAGCTTTCTTTTTCAACTCACGTACTCATGCCTCTAGGTCAGCAGTGGAATTACTCATATATTCCCCCTGGTCACACAGGAAAAAACATAATTCACCTTGTGATGTGTTCCATTTCTCTCGAGCTGGTCCTGCAGAAGGGCATCTTCTCCTAATAACTGTGACTTGCACCCGTGCAGGTAACAAGTAGAATCTATGCTCCCTCTTGGACAGTTTGTCACACAGTTTCTCCACAGCTGAGACACAGGCTTGCAGGGGAGGTGTGCTGGTTTTGTTAAAAACAAGTTTCTCTTTTAGTGAATTTGCCTGTCAGCTAAAGCCTTCATGTTAGCTGCATTTTCCTGGAGAACCCAACACATGTTTTAGTTAAACCTAGCAATGGAATGCAAGCTTATTGATAAGCACGGATGGACATCTCGCGAGAGTGGCAACAAGAAAACTGATGACCGAGAGACTGACCAATGGTGTATAACATTCCATTCACGTGAATACTTCATATAAAAGTGGAAGATCACGAGGATCTCGTCCCTTTGCCTTTTCCCTTTTTTCCTCATGGCTGACATTAGGAGAGGACCTTGCTGGTCGTCCCTGCGAACTGAGGCCTAGTGAGAGACTGAATCCAGCTCCGGTTGGCTACAGAGTCTAATCCAGGACTTTGGGTGCTGGCTCTGCAGTTGCTGAGACTTACAAGATTGGTTTTGTATATTTTGTATTATTTTCTCTATTCTTATTAGTAGCGTTAGTAAAACATCTTTAACTTTTCCAACTCTCTTCTCTCTGTCCTTCTTTCCCTCCCGATCGCCTGTCCTGAGTGGGAAGGGGGGAGAGGGAGGGGCAAAAGGGGGAAGTGGGGGGGAGAGGAGGTTAACAATACATCTGCCAGGGTTTGATTGTCACCCCGCAATCTTAACCCTCGACAATCGTCCCAAAGTTCAAGTTTAAGTTTTGAGTCACTAATGCTCGTAACAGTCTTTTCAGGTTTTAATTGCTTCACTGCAGTAATTATCAGTTTCCAGGTGGTTACAAGGCCAAGAAAATATTTTTCACTGTGACTGATTGTCTTCCACAACACAGTTCCCACTTTTTCCCAAGTCTCTATTTGAAAAACTCATAACAGGTCAGCAGGAAACCCACTGCCTCTGCACCAAATTAATAGTCTTTTGAGGTTACTCTCCTCATACTTCACCCCTCTCTTAGAGAGAATATGCGAGAGGAGTCGCAGTATTTCTTCTTCTTCTTTAAAAATATTCTGCCCCATCTCCTCTTGCCCCCATCTACTCACCTCTTTGGGTGTCCGTTGCAACGATATTGGATCCTTTATCCCTCCTCTGTCGCTTCTGTAGTGATCAATCAGGAGTCACACAGCCCGCAGACTGTGTCCCGGTCACGGTCCAGCCAAGTTGTTCCAGCTGGGGCTCGCTCCCTGCAGCAGTCGTCCCCCTTCTGTAAATTCTCCTTATGGATCACGTCGGGGTCACCAATTGCTAGGGGAAATCCCATGGGCAAGACTGCTTGAAGGAAAAGGGACCCAAGAGAGCTGGATCGCATTCAGAGATTGCTTCTTCCATGCTCAGGATCAGAGCATCCCCACACGCAGGAAGTCGAGGAAGGGAGCCAGGAGGCCTGTGTGGTTGAATAGGGATCTGTTGGGTATGCTCAAGCAGAAGAGGAGAGTTTACAGGTCATGGAAGCAGGGACTGGCCACTTGGGAGGAATATAAGGCTGCTGTTAGAGGATGTAGGAAGGTAGCTAAGACAGCCAAGACCTCCTTAGAATTACAGCTGGTGAGAGGGGTCAAGAACAGCAAAAAGAACTTTTTCAAATACATAGCAGATAAAACTAATACCAGAGACAATGTAGGCCCACTGATGAATGGAGTGGGTGCCCTGGTGGCAGAAGATACAGAGAAGGCAGAATTACTGAATGCCTTCTTTGTCTCTGTCTACTCTGCTGGAGGCTGTCCTGGGGAGCCCCATACCCCTGAGACCCCGGATGAAGCCAGGTCAATGGAGGAGTTTGCTTTAGTCGATGAGGACTGGGTTAGGGAGCTATTAAATAGTCTGGACATCCATAAATCCATGGGTCCAGATGGGATGCATCCGCGGGTGCTGAGGGAGCTGGCTGAAGTCATTGCTAGACCGCTCTCCATCATTTTTGCCAAGTCTTGGGAAACGGGAGAGGTGCCCGAGGATTGGAGGAAAGCAAATGTCACTCCAGTCTTCAAAAAGGGCAAGAAGGAGGACCCGGGTAATTATAGACCGGTCAGCCTCACCTCTGTCCCAGGGAAAGTAATGGAACAGTTTGTCCTTGGTGTCATCTCAAGGCACATCAGGGATAAGAGGGTCATTAGGGGCAGTCAGCATGGCTTTACCAAGGGTAGGTCATGCTTGACCAATCTCATAGCCTTTTATGAGAATTTAACAAGGTGGATGGATGATGGCAGAGCGGTGGATGTGGTCTACCCTGACTTCAGTAAAGCCTTTGACACAGTCTCTCACAGCATCCTCACAGCTAAATTGAGGAGGTGTGGTCTAGACAATAGAGTAGTGAGGTGGGTTAAAGAGAGAAGCCAGAGAGTGGTGGTCAATGGTGCGGAGTCTAGTTGGAGGCCAGTATCTAGTGGAGTGCCTCAGGGGTCAGTACTGGGGCCAATATTATTCAATATATTCATTAACGATTTGCACGAGGGAATTGAGTGTACTATCAGCAAGTTTGCTGATGACACTAAGCTGGGCGGAGTGGCTGACACGCCAGAAGGCTGTGCTGCCATCCAGCGGGATCTGGACAGGTTGGAGAGTTGAGCAGGGAATAACCTGATGAAATTTAACAAGGGAAAGTGTAGAGTCCTGCATCTGGGCAGGAACAACCCCAGGTTCCAGTATAGGTTGGGAAATTACATATTAGAGAGCAGTGTAGGGGAAAGGGACCTGGGGGTCCTGGTGGACAACAGGATGACCATGAGCCAGCACTGTGCCCTTGTGGCCAGGAAGGCCAATGGCATCCTGGGGTGTATTACAAGGGGAGTGGTCAGTAGATCGAGAGAGGTCCTCCTTCCCCTCTACTCCGCCCTGGTGAGACCCCATCTGGAATATTGTGTCCAGTTCTGGGCCCCTCAGTTCAAGAAGGACAGGGAACTGCTGGAGAGGGTCCAGCGTAGGGCAACAAAGATGATTAAGGGAGTGGAGCATCTCCCTTATGAAGAAAGGCTGAGGGAGCTGGGTCTCTTCAGTTTGGAGAAGAGGAGACTGAGGGGTGACCTTATTAATGTTTATAAATATATAAAGGGTGAGTGCCATGAGGATGGAACCAGGCTCTTCTTGGTGGCAAACAACGATAGGACAAGGAGTAATGGGATCAAGCTGGAACACAAGAGGTTCCACTTAAATTTGAGAAAAAACTTCTTCTCAGTGAGGGTGACAGAGCACTGGAACAGGCTACCCAGGGAGGTTGTGGAGTCTCCTTCCCTGGAGACATTCAAGGTCTACCTGGACATGTTCCTGTGCGACCTCACCTAGGCGTTCCTGCTCCAGCAGGAGGATTGGACTAGATGATCTTTTGAGGTCCCTTCCCATCCCAAACATACTGTGATACTGTGAAAACACACCCTAATACTGATTTGTTAAGAACACCACTGGGAACAGACGTTCCTGAGCCTATCTTCTAAGTAAAAACCATGAGAAGGGGTAAGAGGAGAGGGAAGCACAGAGCGGCGTACAGCGTAAGTGGGAGAAGGGGGGAAGAAGCCTTACAGTGTTTTTACACAAACAACACCATAAAGAGAGAGTTGTAACAACAACCAATAAAACAATTTACTTACATTCCTGACAAGTTGTTTGATTTTCAGAAAGGCAATACACAGAAACACGTAATATGTGCTATAAAACTTGCAGATATAGCTTATGTACAGGGGAAGCAGCTTGTCCCATACTAACTCAGTCCCACAGCTCTCTCATTCAGTGAGGACTGCTTATCCCTGTTATACCCAGGGATGTGTGGCCACAAAAATTTACTCACCCACTGGATTGCATGGTTACCGCCATACACACTCTGCTAGATGAAGAGCCTCACAGGGGTCAGACACTCACACGGGTCACCATTTGCGGCGATGAGGAACAATGCATACAGACGCAGACAGAGATGCACAGATACAAGGCCAAGCTGAGCCAGGCTGAGATCACTTTTATTAACAGTTCTCAATTTATAGATTTACAGATATGGGCCTGGACCAAGAGATCTCCTTAAGTATGAAGCATGACGCTAATGGGATGGAATACTCTTACTGATCAGTCTGGATGTCAGTCAAGCTCTGCCCCATCCGTACCCCCCTTCCTTGATGCCTCACACCTGTGGGTAGAGCACTCAGGTGTCCTTGGCTCTCCGACCAGAGCAATTAAAAACATAAACTCTGTGCTAGGGTGTTATCTCTTGTTCTCAAACTAAGTTCAAATGATGAGCGTGCTAGCTATGAAAAAGAAAGATTTCTAACTGCATGAAGAAAAATAACCCATTTTCAGTCAAACCACCACAAGTGGCAAGCACCATCTCTGTACTACTCCCATGTTGCCTGACCTTACTTCCCCTGACCATGTAATTTCTTTTTTTGCTGTATTTCAAGAAGAAGATCCCTGCTCAACCAAGCTGGCTTTTTGCCTCACCTGCTAGATATTTGGAGTTTTGGAAAGTACTTGGAAATACAAGGAAGGAGGATCTTGCGAAATATTGTAATCAATGGTGTCCGCTGTGTAAGTTAGATGACTAGAAGAAGTGGCCAGAGAATGGAACCTTGAAGTATAATACTTTGTTACAATGTATGTTGTTTTTAAAGTGAGAAGAGCAGGACAAAAAATAAATCTTTGCAAGAGATCATTAAATCGTTGCAGACAGTTTTACAGGTGGAATGGTTTGACCTTCAACAAGCTGGGAGAGAACTAACTGATAACACACAAGTCACAGAGAACTTGCAGAACACTCTGTGAGATGCTTTTCGTTATTAACCTGTTTTCTTTGTAGGTATCTGTTTAAGCACATTACAGTTTCATAAGTCTTTGCCAGTTATATGGTACAGTAAGTTCACAGACTGCTAAATCACGAGAATCCGTGGATTCAAAATGTACATTTTGTGATGATATGAAGACCATGAGTAATTCAGTTCTTTACCACGTGAATGTGATTATAAGATTTTGTGCGTGGTAGCTGATACTTTTATTTCTAGCATGCTAGCTTTATTCTGGTATCCAGACTTGCGCAACTCTCTGATAGGCTGTGTCTCATCTCGGTGTACTAAATTTGGCTCTTTTGTATGCGCACCAGGTAAAGAATCCTGTTTTTGGGATAACAGTTGTAGCACGCTAGATGAGACACTAATAAAAGCCTTGCCCAGTTCAATTTGCTAGGGCACCAGGGGGGGCAGGTGCCAATGGGGCTCCACCGTGCACTGACCTGTTTTGTCAGGGAGACCCAGCGATACCTCTACCTGGCTGAGCAGTAAGCAGATCAAAGGTGCAATGCTAAAATTTGGTTCAGGTACTAAAGTACCACCTTGCTCCCCATTAGGATGCATCCTTACACATTAGAGTAGATTTGTGGGGGAATCCTCTAAGAAAAGAAAGTTTGAAACAATATTGTATTCACGTGTGGCTTGAATGTGGGATTCTGGGTTATAGTGCTGTATTGCAATTACTGTTGTTCTGCAGATCTTTGGAAAAAATGGGATGAAGTACAGTACTGTAAGTTAATTTCCTCTTATTTTTATCTAACAATTTTGAGACGAGAAAAGAATTTAAGTTGTTAAACTCTGATTCACATTGAATTTACATGCTAGCTGCAGATATGGGAAAGAAAAGTAAATGCTATGATGGATGTGAACCTGGGAGAGGTTGTATTTAAAAGTTGGTAGAATATTAACTCATTCGGATCTAGGAAATTGAAAATAATGGATTGGTGGTTAATAAGCTGTTTATTGACACCTGTAAGAAATTGCAAAAGGTAAATGGGGCTGAGGAATGTAACTATTGCTCACCTAATAGGAACTGCATATAAAGTGTACTATGGCTGGAATGATATGGTAAAATAAAAAAGCAAAATATCCCAGGCCTGTGGTGTACAGCTTGAACATACATTTCAGGCCTGTGTCAAGCTGCAAGATAAACTCAGCTCATTGTAACTGAGGAGTCTGCTAGGGCCTGGCAACTCCCACTTGGTACCAGTGATTATACCACCTGCATGTCCTTGCCTGTATCTAAACTGCAGCGAGAAGAGAAATAAAATTAAAAAAAAATTAAAAAAAATAAAAAAAAAGGAAAAATCTATCTGCCCACTGCTAAAGCGGCGAAAGAGGGGCTTTAGTCCACCCCCCAGCAATGTTGCTGTTGGAGAACTGTAATTCTGAATGAAGGAGTCTGAGGGTGAAATTTAAAGGCATCCCCAGTGGATCCGTAGTTCTGATAAAGCTGGGAAATTAAACCAAAAATCTCTTAATAGACTTATTCTGTGCTAAATGGTTGTAAGAGACTTCTTCTGCTAGTTATGGAGGTCATGGGAAAGAAAGAAAGAAACCGCGACATATGGTGACTCCAACGTGATCCTGCATGAAGAGGATTTCGCATGAAGAAGAGACAGAGGTGAAGCTGTGACAGCCGAAGACGAACGAGATGTGGAGACGGAGCCCAGTACAGCTGATAGAGTAGCAGGGGGGAGCTGCCAAAGATCCGGATCCTTGAAAAGACACAACACCAAGAGTAGGTGAGCTGCTGGGAACAGGAGGGGGAACTTATATTATCTACATGAAAGTTGCTTCTGAAGAAGGAGGGTATTAGCCTTCTGGAATTGACTTTACGAAGGATGTTACTATGCGGCAAAGCACTACCCAAAGATGGAAAGAAACAACTGTTAACGCCATGGCACTTGTTGCTAGAGACTTTGAGAGGATTAAATGAGCAATGGGACATTGGCTTTCCCACAAAGATTTCTCAAATATCAGGCTAAATCATCGTCACTAACATTGTCAATCCAGCTTCTTTCCTCAGTGGTTACATTGGAAAACCAGTTCATCATAATTGCCTGGAAACCATCGAAGCAACATACTCCAGCCGACCAGATCTAAAGGGCAATCCTATGGAGAAAACTGAGAACTGCTTTATGTACGACAGCAGCAATATCCTGAACGGTGAAAGGCATGCTGGTTATGCTAGAACTACTAGTCATGAAGTGATGGAATCTGGACCTCTGCCTAAAATACTTCAGCACAAAAGGCAGAAATAATCGCCCTTACTTGTGCTCTGGAACTAGCTGAAGGTAAAACTGTGAACTTTTATGCAGACTCTAAGTATGCTTTCAGGGTTGTGCATGCGCACGGAACAATTTGGAAAGAAAAAGGACTCTTGAACTCTCAAGGCAAACATATCAAACATGCAGAAGAAATACTGGCAGCTCAACTTCCTAAGAAGGTGGCAATCATGCATATCAAGGCGCACCAGAAAGTGAGCTCGGAATTGGAAAGAGGAAATGAGCTGGTGGACAGAGAGGCAAAACTGGTGCCTAAGCAAAAGATAAAAGTAGAAAGTGCCCTAGTCCCCGACGGGCAGGTTATTTTAGAAGGTAAGCCAGAATATACTAAGGAAGGCCAGAAACTTATTATAGATTTAGAGGAATCATATAATGAGGAAGGGTGGGCTCACACCCCACAAGGGAAAACTTATTGTTACCTCCTATTTAGTTTGGCCTTTAGTAGCAGAAGCATTATATAAACATATGCAATAATGGCAAATTGATTTTTCGGAACTCCCAAGAAAAGGGGGGTGCCGATATTTGTTGGTACTGATACCTTTTCAAGTTGGTCAGAAGCACTCCCTACCAGAACAGCAAAAGCTCGGCAGGTAACTAAAACATTAGTACAAGAAATAATACCAAGGTTTGGAGTTCCAGCTGATATATCCTCTGATAAAGGGCCACATTTTATTTCAAAAATTGTACAGCAAATCAGTCAGCACTTGGGAATAGTGTCTGAATCAAAGACTGCTGCTACTGTTGTTGGAGTGCCGTTTAAACCATTTTAGCATTAACTTAACAATATGTTCTTCATATTTTATTCTCTGCTTTTGTAAAATTCACAAAAATAGTTTCACTATAGCTTCTTCTTCTGCAGACAAATTAGATCCCATATTTAACTATCCAGCCGCTCACCTGTATTCGTGAGACGGTGATTGCCCAGGCGTGTTTCTCGATCAGTCCAGCTGTCGAGATGATCGTTCGGCTGGAGTCCCTCCAGACGCTCGCTTCAGTGTTTCTGTGACCCTATCACGTTGGGGTCACCATTTGAGGGATTGACGACACGGACTCCTGGTGCAGGTGAACCAAAAGACCCTTTATTTAGGCAAGGCACTTACATTTATAGCTGGTAGCTATCGTACACACATTTAACTTTCTGTTTCGATTGGTTTATGCTAGCTGTTCATGCACTTAAAGCTATCTCGCAATTGGTTTATTTAATCTTGCACACGCTCTGGCAGTTTGGCTAACACACTGTAAATTGTTGGAGCGAATAAAGGACTCAGCATTCTGATTCAATATGTGAATCATGCAAAGCCGATTTATTACAGAAACAAGCCTTTTTATATATGCAGTTATTTTCTGATCACGCGTCCACGCTCCAAGCATGCATTAACTGATTGGATATCATCTATGTTCACGAACTGTCCATGCGTCTGAGTCTCACTGCTGATAGGTCTGTTGATTTACGTCGTGTTGCTGCCTTGTAGCTGCTGAATTGTTTTGCTTCTACAGCAGATCCTGTTTTCAGTTTTCCAAGGTGGCCTTGAAATTCCTTTGGGCCTGTCTAGTTCAATAACAAGTCTCCGTCTAATAGAAACCCATCCACAGTAAATATCATGCTGACAGTGTTTCATCGACCTCCTCTTATCTTGTAGAAAATCATCCTGGTTCCTCATTCTATTTTAGTCAAGGACGTTCCAATAACTCAAGGTGACTGTCTGTAAGATATTCCACAAAGAAGGGCTTCTTCAAGTACATCAAGAGCAAAAGGAAGGCTAGAGAAAATGTAGGTCCAGTGCTGAGTGAGGTGGGTGCCCTGGTGATAGAGGATACAGAGAAGGCAGAATTACTGAATATTGCCTTTGCTTCCATCTTTACTGCTAAGACAAGCCCTCAGGAATCCCAGACCCTGGAGGTAAGAGAGAAAGACTGGAGAAAAGAAAACTTTCCCTTGGTTGAAGAGGATCAGGTTAGAGATTGTTAGGCAAACTGGACACCCACAAATCCATGGCCTCTGATGGGACGCACCCATGAGTGCTGAGAGAGCTGGAAGATGTTATTGCTAAGCCACTCTCCATCATCTTGGAAACGTCATGGATGAGAGGTGCCTGAGGACTAGAAGAAGGCCAACATCACTCCGGTCTTCAAAAAGGGCAAGAAGGAGGACCCAGGAAACTACAGACCAGTCAGCCTCACCTCCATCCCTAGAAAGGTGATGGAACAACTCATTCTGGACATCATCCCCAAGCATGTGGAGGAAAAGAAGGTTATCAGGAGTAGTCAGCATGGGTTCACCAAAGGGAAATCATGTTTGACCAACCTGATAGCCTTTTATGATGGTATGACTGGCTGGGTAGATGAGGGAAGAGCAGTGGATGTTGTCTACCGTGACTTGAGCAAGGCTTTTGACACTGTCTCTCACAACATCCTCATAGATAAGCTCAGGAAGTGTAGGTTGGATGAGTGCGCGGTGAGATGGATCAAGAACTGGCTGTATGGCAGAGCTCAGAGGGTTGTGATCAATGGTGCAGAGTCTAGTTGGAGGTCTGTAGTTAGTGGGGTTCCCCAGGGGTTAGTACTGGGTCCAGTCTTGTTCAACCTGTTCATCAGTGACCTGGATGAAAAGACTGAGTGTACCCTCAGCAAGTTTGCTGATGATACAAAACTGGGAGGAGTGTTTGATACACCAGAAGGCTGTGCTGCCATTCAGTGAGATCTGGACAGGCTGGAGAACTGGGCAGAGAAGAACCTAATGAAGTTGAACAAGTGTAGGTTCTTGTATCTGGGGAGGAATAACCCCAGGCACCATACAGGTTAGGGGTTGATGTGTGGGAAAGCAGCATTGCAGAGAAGAACCTGGGAGTCCTGGTCAACAACAGGTTGATCAAGAATCAGCGATGTGCCCTTGTGGCCAAGAAAGCCAATGGTATCCTGGGGTGCATTGGGAAGAGTGTGGCCAGCAGGTCAAGGGAGGTTATCCTCCCTCTCTGCTCTGCCCTGGTGAGGCCGCATCTGGAGTACTGTGTCCAGTTCTGGGCTCCCCAGTTTAAGAAGGACAAGGAATTACTGAAGGGAGTCCAGCAGAGGGCTCCAACTATGACTGGAGCATCTTTCTTATGAAGAGAGACTGAGAGAGCTGGGTCTGTTCAGCCTGGAGAAGGCTGAGAAGGGATCTTAGTTATGCTTATAAATATCTCAAGGTTGGGTGTCAAGAAAATGAGATTAGACCCTTGTCAGTGGTGCCTAACAATAGGATGAGGGGCAATGGGCACAGACTGAAACATAGGAGGTTCCATATGAATATGGGAAGAAACTTCTTTACTTTGAGGGTGACAGAGCACTGGAACAGGCTGCCCAGAGAGGTTGTGCAGTCTCCTTCCTTGGAGACATTAAAAACCCACCTGAACGCATTTCTGTGTGATCTGCTCTAGGTGAACCTGCTTTAGCAGGTGGGTTACACTAGATGATCTCCAGAGGTCCCCTCCAACCCCAACCATTCGGTGACTCTGTAAATTTTTGGTTTTTACTGTAAGAACAATCATCCACTGGAACAGCCTCCCCAGGGACATGGTAGAGTCCCCATCGCTGGAGGTTTTCAAGATGCCTTTAGATAGGGTGCTAGATAATCTCATCTGTGCTCCTGTTCTCACAAAAGGTTGGAGCAGATGTTCTTTCCAGGTCCCTTCCCACCTGGGCTGCTCTAGGACTCTACGATTCTTCATTGGATCATTGTTTAACAGCCCTTCACTCTCTCTGGTTTGGAGCCCAGTATCAGCAACAATGTCTGCGAGGCAAGACAAATTCCACCAGGCACCACAGACTTCTAAAACCTATGATAATCATCCAATCACCCAGTCTCTCTGAATGTATAAGTCATACTTTCCTTCTTCAGAATTCCCCTGCCCCCAGAAGAAGGAACACCTTCTAGATACCTTAGGGAGTTTACACTGACAAAACAATAGATCGCTACCTGGCTCAGTCAGTCAGCAAGCAAACACTGCACCAGTGTAATTTCAAGGAAACGTCATTGTCACGGAGGGACCCCGAAGTTAGTTTTAGGCGGACAACCAGGTCCAAAACGGGCTTTTATTCTGTCCGGGAAAGTCCGGGAAAACAACCAATTAGAAACGGGGTTTATACAATCAGTCACTCCGGTAACATAAAATACAGATTCGGATATCAACTTTGAGGAAATTATTGGGGTACAGCAAATAAGAATAATGGAGATCCACAGTGTGTATACACGTGGCTCACCAAAAACAATGCCAGAGCCGTCCCTGACTCCAGGAAAAAAATACACCCACGTGTTTAGGGAGAAATTATATTAAGGATATACGCTTGCCTGAATCTGGCAAGGAATTATTAAAGAAAATACACGTGCTTATATTTAAGCATGGAATACACTCACGTGTCTAGTGAGGAAAACATCCACCCAAGTGGCGAGGAATTATTTAATACACTCGCTTATCTGGTGAGGAAATATCTAAGTTATCACTCACCCACACGTGGAGACGAGGCAGTCCCATTTTTCTTTCGGGAGGTTACCTTAGACGGTATCCCAGTCCCGGGAAGGTTCTCGGCGGCAGCATTTGGCCCGCGCTCCAAGAGGACCACACAAAAGGCAGCCTCGGCGGACCCCATTTATAGCCGTGTCAGATCTGGCTGTGGGCAGTCTAGAAGCTTCGCGGCTTCTCTGCACCCCCCTACTGTGGCTACGTGCACCTCTGCACCCCCCTACTGTGGCTACATGAGCCCCCTCCTCTCTCCTAATGACTCTGGCCTGGGTCTCCCAATAAGGACCATTAACTTGCCCCATTGAAGGAGAGGAGGGAGGTGTGCACACATGCAGCTGCCACATCAGTTCTCAGCGAGGGGGGGGGAGGGGGGAGAGGTAGGGGGACAGTGTACTGCCACAGTCATGTGTCAGTTTCCACCTACTTCAGGTAAATAATTTCCATCTCCTCCCCGGGAAGATGAAAGATAAGTGAAGCCCTCAGCTTACTTAACACGCCTGTGTCACCAAACTTCACCTGATGGCTTGGGGATATAGAAGAGAAGAAGATGCCTTCCAGCGGGCATCTCAGATGCCTCAGTAATATAGTGAAGGATTGCCCTGCTTTGCCATGCACATCTCCCTTTTTTAATAGCTGTTAAAGATTAAATTTGCCGTCTCGTGATGTACTTCTGATTTGCTCTCACAGCATGAAGACGGTCTCTCCAACCACCCCCACCTCCACCATCCAGTGAGCTGGGGGTGGGCAAGAGGTTGGGAGGGGACAGAGCCAGGACAACTGACCCAAACTGACAGAAGAGATATTCCACTCTGTCAGAGAAGCACCAGAACTGCCATTCGGACCAATTGTTTTCTCCTACCATATCCCTCCTCACCAGAAAAGGGATACCAGAACCATAGAATAGAATAATATAAAAATAGAATCACTTTGGTTAGAAGAGATCCTTCAAGGTCATTGAGTCCAACCATAACCTAACTCTAGCACTAAACCATGTCCCTAAGAACCTCATCTATATGCCATTTAAACACCTCCAGGGATGGTGACTCCACCACTTCCCTGGGCAGCCTGTTCCAATGCCTGACAACCCTTTCCGTGAAGAATTTTTTCCTAATATCCAGTCTAAACCTCCCCTGGCACAACTTGAGACCGTTTCCTCTTGTCCTATCACTTGCTACTTGGGAGAAGAGACCAACACCCTCCATGCTACAACCTCCTTTCAGATAGTTGTAGACAGCACTGAAGTCTCCCCTCAGCCTTCTTTTCTCGAGGCTAAACAGCCCCAGTTCCCTCAACCACTCCTCATAAGACTTGTGCTCCAGGCCCCTCACCAGCTTCATCGTCCTCCTCTGCACTCTCTCTAGTATTTCAATGTCTTTCTTATAATGAGGGGCCCAAAACTGAACACAGCATTCAAGATGGGGTCTCACCAGCGCCAAGTACAGTGGAACAATCACTTCCCTAGTCCTGCTGGCCACACTATGCCTGATACAATCCAGGATGCTGTTGGCCTTTTTGGCCACCTGGGCACACTGCTGGCTCATATTCAGCTGGCTGTCAATCAACACCCCCAGATCCTTTTCTGCTAGGCAGCTTTCCAGCCGCTGTTCCCCGAGCCTGTAGTGCTGCCTGGGGTTGTTGTCACCCAAGTGCAGGACCCAGGACTTGCCCTTGTTAAACCTCGTACAATTGGCCTGAGCCCAACAATCCAGCCGGTCCAGATCCCTCTGTATAGCCTTCTGACCCTCAAGCAGATCAACACTCCTACTGAACTTAGTGTCGTCTGCAAACTTACTAAGGGTGCACTCAATCCGTGGCGATGAGAACGACGCATACAGAGATGCATAGACAGAGACGCACAGACACAGAGTTCTTGTTGGCAGCGAGAGCAGAACCAGGCAGAGCAGACCTGAGCTGGCCTGAGCCTTCTTTAATTAGCCTTTCTCCATTTATAGCTTTAAAGATATGGGCCTGGACCAAGAGGTTAAACAGAACGTTTTTTTCAAAAAATGTTATTCCAAACACACACGCCCAGGCCCAACACTCACACGCCATACATCCTAAGGGCGGTGTTCTGGCCTGAGATATCATTCTCACTGTTTTGACTGATTGCTGTGATTTAATCTTGTTAGTAGTATTTCTTCTTTGACGCTCTGGATGGTCATGTTAGTATTGATCTTCCTTTATCATACAAGTGGCTGGACCTGCATGTCCTGCCGTTCCCACACAATCCCCTCATCTGGATCATCGATAAAGATATTAAACAGAACTGGCCCCAATACTGAGCCCTGAGGAACACCACTCATGACCGGCTGCCAACTGGATTTGGCTCCATTCACAACTCTTTGGGCCCAGCCATCCAGCAAGTTCTTTATCCATCAAAGAGTACACCCATCCAGGCCATGAGCTGTCAGCTTCTCCAGGAGAATGCCGTGGGATACAGTGTCAAAGGCCTTACTGAAGTCTAAGTACACAATATCCACAGCCTTTCCCTCATCTACAAGGTGGGTCACCTTGTCATAGAAGGAGATCAGGTTGCCTGCCTTTCATAAACCCATGCTGACTGGGACTGATCGCTTGGTTGTCTCGTATGTGCTGTGTGATGGCATTTAGGATGATCTGCTCCCTGACCTTCCCCGGCACTGAGGTCAGACTGGCAGGCCTGTAATTCCCTGGATCTTCCTTTCGGCCCTTCTTGTAGATGGGCATCATGTTTGCCAACTTCCAGTAAACTGGGACCTCCCCAGTTAGCCAACATTGCTGATAGATAATGGAAAGTGGCTTAGTGATAACCTCCGCCAGTTCCCTCAGCACCCTTGGGTGTATCCCATCCGGCCCCATAGACTTTTGGGTGTCCAAGTGGTGTAGCAGGTTGCTAAGCATTTCCCTTTGGATTATTGGGGCTTCATTCTGCTCCCCATCCCTGTCTTCTGGCTCAGGGGGCTGGGTACCTGGAGCACAACTGGTCTTACTATTAAAGACTAAGGCAAAGAAGATATTTAGTACATCAGCCTTTCCCTCATCTTCTGTCACTGTTTCCCCTCACATCCATCAGGAGATGGAGATTCTCCTTAGCCTTTCTTTTGTTGCTGATATATTTATAGAAACATTTCTTGTTGCCTTTTACAACAGTGGCTGGGATTAAGTTCTAGTTGGGCTTTGGTCCTTCTAATTTTCTCCCTGCATAACCTCACAGAGTTCTTGTATTCCTCTTGAGTCACCTGCCCCTCCTTCCAAAGGTTATAAATTTTCTTTTTATTCCTAAGTTCCAGACACAGCTCTCTATTCAGCCAGGCCAGCCTTCTTCCCCGCCAGCTCGCTTTTGGGCACATGGGGACAGCCTGCTCCTGTGCCTCTAAGATTACCTTATTGAAGAGAGACCAGCCTTCCTGGACTCCTTTGTCCTTCAGGACTGCCTCCCAAGGGACTCTGCCAACCAGCCTCCTAAACAGATCAAAGTCTCCCCTTCGGAAGTCCAAAGTAGCAGTTCTGCTGACCACCCTCCTTACTTCTCCAAGAACAGAAAACTCAATCGTTTCATGATCACTATGCCCAAGGTGACCTCCAACCAACACATTGCCCACAAGTCCTTCTCTATTTACAAACAACAGATCCAGCGGGGTACCTTCCCCAGTAGGTTCGCTGACCAGCTGTGTCAAGGAGTTGTCCTCCATACACTCCAGGAGCCTCCTAGACTACTTCCTCTCTGCTGTGTTTTATTTCCAGCAGACATTCGGTAGGTTTAAGTCCCCCACAAAAACAAGGGCTAGCGATTGGGAGACTTCTCCCAGCTGCCTGCAAAATATTTCATCTGCCTCTTCATCCTGGTTGGGTGGTCTGTAACAGACTCCTACCAGGATATCTGCCTTGTTGCTCTTCCCCTTGATTCTCACCCATAGACACTCAACCCTATCATCACCCTCATCATGCTCCAGACTATCATAACACCCCCTGACATACATGGCTACCCCACCTCCTCTCCTTCCTTGCCTATCTCTTCTGAAGATTTTATAACCATCTAATGCAGCACTCCAGTTGTCAGAATCATCCCACCATGTTTCTGAGATGGCTACTATATCATAGCTTTTCTGCCTCACAATGGCTTCCCACCCCTCCTGTTTGTTGCCCATGCTGTGTGCATTCATACAGATGCACTTCAGCTGGGCCATTAATCCCGCCACCTTTTTCTGGTGAGAAGCCCTAAATTCCTTGGTGGCCATCCTCAAGTGCTTCCACGATTTCTGACAGATCATTAACCCTTGTGTTTATCCTACTGCGTGGCTCTCCATTCCCTACCTCCACTGGGATGGCAGTCTGAAGGGCCTCGCTAGCACCCCTTCCCTCAAATGCTGGCATGCCGCCCTTGGGTATGCTTCTGCCACATCTGGTTTCCTCCCCTCCCCGCTTCAAATCTAGTTTAAAGTCCTCTCAATGAGTCCTGCTAACTCCTGCCCCAGGATCCTTTTCCCTTTTTGAGACAGGTGTGTCATATTTCTTGCTAGCAGACCAGGTGCCGTGTAACCCAGCCCATGATCAAAACCAAAAAATTCTGCCAGTGACACCAGTCCCACAGCCAGGTACTGATCTGGCGGTCTTCCTGCATCTTTCCTCCTGAAACCCTGCAACTGTGGGGACAGAGGGGACACTACTTGTGCTCCTGACCCTTTGATCAGTCATCCCAAGATCCTGAAGTCTCTCTTGATTGCCTTTCGTTTTCCCTTTTCACTTACATCATTGCCTACCTGAAAAATTATTAGGGGATAATAGTCTGAGAGCCTAACATGGGCAGGAAGTTTACTTTTTATGTCTTTAACGCTGGCCCCAGGGAGGCATCAGACTTCCCGAAGAAGTGGGTCTAGCCTGCATATAGGGCCTTCTGTTCCCTTTAGAAGGGAGTCTCCCACGAACACAACCCACCTTTTTTCCTTTGTGGGAGCTGTTTTGATGGAGGGCACAGAATGACTTATCCTCTGCGGCACTTCCAACTTAGCGGAACCGCCTCCCTCAATGTTGTTGCTTGGTTCCACTTGCAAGGCCTCATACCTGTTTTGCGAGGGAACCTGGGAAGGTGGGGTGGTCACAAAAGGGACCCTCCTCCTTCTACGCCGAGCAGGAACACGCTGCCATTGCCCCCTATCCCTCGTGTCACTGCATTCCACATCCAGAGCCTCATGCCTGTTGAACGGAGGCACCCGGGAGGGTGGGGTGGGTAAGGGGGTGTTTCTCCTGCCAACCCAAGTGTGGACTTTATTCCATTCATCCCTTTCCCTTGCCCTGATTTTTTCAGTCAGGCAAGGGGAGGATACAGGAATCCCTTGATCTTCATTTCTTGCTGGTGGTCTTATCTGTCTGTGGGTGACCAAAGCTTGATCCCACAGGTCGATTTCCTTTACCAGCTCCCTGATACTTCTCGACCTTTCTAACTCCTCTTTCAGTTCTACTACCAGGCTGAGGAGGTCATCCAACTTCTCACACCTCACACAAATGTTTTCTCTACTGCCACTCTATACCAGTGAAAGGCTCTGGCATACTCTGCAGACTGAGGTCTGGGTGGCTGCATGTTCCCATGGCAGCTCTGTCTGGGTTGTTACCTCTATGTTGTTGAGTGCAGAGTACTTACCTTTGCCCCGAGTGGGTACCATAGTTGGCTCCTTCTGCGAGGGTGACGAAAACCAATTGAGGTAATCACTTGAGCCAGCAAAGCTTCCTCACCCTACCCACTCACCCTTCAGCGCAAACTGCCACACTAACTGCCTCACCCCTGTTTGCTGGCCTTGTTTGCTACGCTCCCTAGGAGGCCATTTGAATCTTCCTTGGTTGCTCCTGGCAATGCCCCCTCTGCATCAGCCCCTCTCACAAGATCAGCTGGTTCACAGCAATTCTCTCAGCATGACCACAGTTTTGCCCGGCTACAGGATTCCCTCCTCATCTCCTCAATCCATGCCTAGGCTCAGCTCTTAACATAGCCACTGCTGCGCTCTTCGTTTCACCACGTTAAAATATCTGGCAGTTTCTCTGTAGCCGTTGCTGTGCTTGTTGCACGTCGCTGACTGAGAGGCCATAAAACACAGCCATTGATAAAGCACTCCAACAGGAGTTGGATGCTTCCAACACATTGCACTGTGCCGAAACCACCCTTGTATGGCACACCTGTAGCGTCACATATGGTATTTTCTACCGTTTTAGCAGCAGCCTACACTGGTGTGCTGGTTTGACTGAAAGTGAGTTAATTTTTTCATGCAGTTAGAATTTTTTTTCATAGCTAGCACGGTCATCATTTAGATTTAATTGGAGAACAAGAAGATAACAGCCTGGGACAGAGTAAATGGTTTTAATTGCTCTGGTCCGAGAGCCAAGAACAGTTCCGAGTGCTCTGCCCACAGGCATGAGGCAGCTAGTAAGGGGGGCATAGATGGGGCAGACCATGACCGACATCCAGACTGATCAATAAGAATATTCCACGCCATTAGCATCATGCTTCATACTTAAGGAGAGTCAAGATCTTGCAGCTAGCTCTTTGTCAGAGCCGGGCCAGAGACCCGTTTGGGAGAGTTCTGTTCAGGACTTTATTTTGGCCTCTGGCCATCCTGCCATTTTGCACAGGCCTCTGGACCTTACAGTCTTTTTCTCTCTTCTCTCTCTCTTTTATTTTAGATTCTATTTTCCATTTTCTATATATGACTATTAGTACATTGGTGTTATTTTATTAAACTGTGTTTGTTTATCTCAATCCAAGTTTCTCCCTTCCCTTTTGATTCTCTCACGCATGCAGGATGGGGGGAAGTGAGCGAGCAGCTATGGTGGTTATATTGCTAGCTTGATTTAAACCATGACAGCTGGCTTCAAGTACATTTGCATACTACTTCCAAAAAGCAAAGAGTTTGCTTCCTACAAGATGCAGGAGACTATTGCTAAGCAGTTCCAGCATCACGTTTCAAATGACTGGGCAAATCATTATCTATCTATAGAACACTGTTAACGGACTGAAATGTTCCACATACTTAAGCTCAGGGGAGACACCATTTTAACTCATACAACTATTTCCCTCAGTAAAAACGCACAAGACAGAGATGATATCCCCATGCTAAATCTTTATTGTGCAACCGCTGCTCAAAGCTTTTAGTACTTTCCACAGACACACATCACACAAAATCAGACATCAACTGTGTCGAGATTGACGGGCAACAAACAAAATCCATTCAGTGGCCACTCGTACACATGCAGCAACTCCCGCGGTGCAAAAATCTTAGCCAGGCGGCCAGCCCAACTCACAACCACCTAGAATAGGTAGATGTACGCGACAGACAGACTGCCCACACTCAGGCCCTTCATCCACAACCATCCGGAATCCATTGGTCAGGCCCAGGTGAGCAGCACGCTTCTTGCCCACAATCATTAAATGCCTAAGAAGCTGGAGAAGGAAGTACAGAACCATAAATAAATAAAATAAAAAGCCACACGCAAAGAGGAGAAAGGGCACGAAGGGAAGGAATGAGAACAGATAACCACACAGAGAAACCAGTTAGCCCATTCCTACCAATTCAACCATTGCGCTTCAAATTACTGTCTGTCCACCCACCTGCAACTGACATTTTCCAAGCAAAGCTACAAAGACCGATTATGCACACCACTGTGGGGGAAAAACAGAGCTATGCCATTTTCTTCAGGCTAGACACTAGCAGGCTGCATAACAGTCACAAAAGCTAAGTTTGTCTCTGGGTTAAAGCCCCCATTATAACTTCAGGCAACATAAGCAATTCTGGTGCAAAATAAACTTTAGGCTGCCTTTTGCATGGGTTTACAGAGTCTTTGAACTTGACTTTCATAGCTAAAAAAAAAACATCCAGCACCTCTCAGCCAGTTTTGCCCTTCCTCACCCCTGACCTACCAAAGACCCCAAGCCATTTTCTCCGTATTAGAAAAAGTACTACTAGTAGTAGTACTCTTACTCTATAAACCATGACAAAAGGCATCAGACTGCGCTCCGAAACAACGCTGCATTTTGCACCAGAAGTACATACTCAGAGGTGAGCATTGCTTTATATCACTGCTTTTAGTCAAAAAGCTCAATTGCATTGCAAGCTAGAGGCAAGAAACTATAGCGTCAGAAAACCCAAAATAGCCTGTTGTGCCCTATCAAGAAGAAAAGAGGGGATAGGAAAGAGTCTAATAAATTAGGAACTATTTACAGGTACAGTTTAGCATACAAAAAGCTTCCACAGTACTTACAGAGTCACCAGAATCTTCTGCTTCAGATAACCTGATAATTGGTTCCTTAGGCATGGCTAGAAAAAGTGTCCAAGCTTGGGGTGAAAGACCATGGAACGCAAGGCACTGGAGGAAGAGTAAACAGTTAAAATGTAATTGGCTTCAGAGAAAGGTAATAGCTTAAGCAAATCAATATGCCGCACTGGACTTGTACAGCAGCAGATTACCAGATAGCCCAAACGTTGATTTTTCTTATGTGACATTAATACTTTCTATATGCATAATAAAACACATTTACAGAGTCCCCTCTAGAAGTGGGATTCAGCATGCAAGACAATGGGGGCAAGGAAATGGGCCAGTCCTTCAGATTAGCAACCTCCACTATGTTTTCATTTGGGTTGATTGTTTCTTAAGCAGCTTTTCTATTCAATGCGGTCCACGCAGAGGCAGGAGACAAATGGCTTAACTCAATCAGCAAATAATTTAGCAAAGTGGAAGATCAGCGGCCACTCATTTTCCATGGTACAGGGGGAGCTCAAGTATGGAATGAAAGCATAATCGCAGAAAAAATAATAAGAAAAATAAGAAAAGCTGTAATTCTTTGCTTTAATAATCCAGTTTTGGGCTTCAGAACCAAAGCCTAGCACATCAGAGCTGTGAAATCTCTATAATACTATTATGAGGCACATCAAGCCCTGCATTTCTCTGTTGGAAAGTAAAATGTGGGAAAGCAAGATGTGCGGTTCCAGTCATCTGGATGATAAAGGAAGATCAATACTAACATGACCATCTGGACAGTCGAAGACATAATACTAACATAATAGCATATAAAGGGCCTTGGACAGATTACTTTGAAGTACGTTTCTCGTAATTGTAAAAAGTTATAGCCCAGACTCGTGACAATGGTATCTCGGGCCAGATAACCGCCCCCAAGTGCATGGGATGTGTGAATGTCCTTGGGCCGGGTCTGTGAATGAGTGGAACAACAAGTGAGACAAACATCACATGAGTTTAGTGTGTTCTTAATAACAATTAGTGGAAAAGCACCTTTTTGTAAACATCTTAGTCCAGGCCTGTACCTGTAAATCCTATAAATTGTCAATGGTGAATAAAGAAGGCAGCCTAGGCCTAGGTCAGCTCTCTGCTTGGCCAGGCTCTGCGCTCCTTCCTGAACAAGATCTCTGCCTCTGCGTGAATTTCTGTCTGCGTCCTGGTACGTGTCGTTCCTAATCGACGCATTTCTCCTATGTGGAACCAACTCATTACGGTTGTGAAAAATATGATAATGATTTGTGCTAAGTGGAAAATTCTGCTAAGCTGCAGAAATGACTCTTGTTGACCAAATAAGGCATGGCACCTGTTTAATTTGGAAAGATTGTTACAGTTGGTCGTTGGGCAAACTGTTGTGAGGGGGGACACTGAGGAAGAAGGAACTCTTCAGCCACCAATGAGAAAGAGAGAAGACCCCTAGTGACAACCAACCACGGAGTCTGAGTGCAAGAAGGACTAGCCGAGGCAATAAAAAGAGTTCATCAGAAACCTAAGGCATGCATGTTGGCAGAGCGCAGACTCCCCATGCACCCAGTGCTGTTTTGCTTATGCTTTAATGAACACGTTTTTAATGAGTTGTATTAAACGTTGTTATTCATGAGGAAAAAGCGTGAGTTATTTCAACTGGTGACCTCGATGTGACAACCTTGGATAGCTCTGTGTTACCCCAGGTTCAAGGGGGGCGCCTCACTTTAATAGTGGCTCTTGGACTCGGGTGTGCGAAGAGCTACCAACGTTATTCAAAATTAAAGCATAAGCAAAAGAATTGAGCTCCCTCCCTCCGAATTACAGCAGTACACCCGTAATTCAAGGTGCACGAAGACCCCGGCAGAAACAGCGGACTGTAAGCACTGCCGGGTTGGGTGGTCTAAATGGTGCTGAATGTGTGAGACATTAATGCAGTTATGAAGCGAGTGCGGAGTCCTTCTAGGTGCGGTTCCAACACCCCGCGAGGGGCTTGGCCACCGAAGGGACGAAGCGAAAGGACAAAGGAGTGAAAGAGCACCATTTGGGATGGGCCAGGGAAAGAGTAAATCCTTAAGTTCTCCTTTCTGGGATCCCCTAGAGGGATCCCAAGAGAAGTTTACGGGATCTCCAGAGAGATCCCAAGCGGGACTAAATCCCAAGAGGTCAAGAGGGAGCGACCTTCCAGGTATACCCCCAGACAGTCCCCTGGGGATGATGTTAGAGTCCTGGAGAATCCCAGGTCTTCAGGACCCTAGAAAGGGTGGTCCCAAGAGGTCGAGAGGGAGCGACCTTCCAGGTATGCCCCCAGACAGTCCCCTGGGGATGATGTTAGAATTCTGGAAAGATGAGGAAAGTACAAGGGAAAAAAGTAAAGAAAAGATGATCCAATATTGTATGGTTGAATGGGCCAAAGAAGAAATTAGGCCAGAGCATTTATTTTGGCCCATTTTTGGATAATTTGACGATTGGATGTGTCAAGCTTTAAATTTATATGTAAACAGAAAGGAGTCTTTTAGTCAAGAAGAGAGTGATTATGTTTCATGCTGGAAAGGAAGTTTGAGAACTGTAGGAATATATGTATTTGAGAAAAAGGATAAACGTACTCGGGAGTGGACCCCCCAGTTTGTAGCAAAATCCTGAGGAGATATAAGAAAGAAACTAGAAAAACTCGAAGAGATGAGGAGAAACAAAGAGCAAAGGAAAAAATCTTAGTAGCCGCAGTAAGGGAGAGTCAAAAGAAAGAAAAAAAAAAACAAAAAAAAAAAAACAAAAAAAAAAAACCTGCCCTCGTAGTGGAAGCAAAGGGAGAACCCTTTAAAGTTCCCATACTGGATAATGTGGAAATTGAATCTGAAAAAAGAATTTACCCAGAGGCTGAAAATAATCTATTGGGGAGAGATTTAATTGTGGCATCAGGCATGACTATAGAAATTGAACAGGGAACATTAAAAGTAAAACTTTATGTGTTAACACCGCAGGACAAAGTTAAAATCAACCATATATATTGATTCAAAGTATGCTTACATAGTAGTTCACACATTTGGGAAAATTTGGAAAGAGAGAGGGTTAATAAATACCCAAGGAAAGGAATTAGTACATCAAGAACTAGTGGTTAGAGTTTTATAGGTCCTTAGAGGATCATCAGCAGTAGCAGTAGTCCATGTAAAAGGACATCAGAGAGGAACCAGGTTTAAAATTAGAGGAAACAACTTGGTGAATCATGAAGCTAAACAGGCAGCAATGTTATCTTTAAAACCTATTGTCCTACAACCTCTAAGAGACAAACAAACAAAAAGGCAGAGAAAAAGTTCACTATAAAAGAAAAAGCAAAATTAGAGAATATAGGTGCAGAATTCAAGAATGGGGGATGGTTTTTTTTTTTACCAGATAGTAGAGAGATGGTCCCCAAAAATTAAGTTAGGGGAATTCTAAATTTACTACATCAGAAAACTCATTGGGGAAACAGAGCTCTCTGTGATCAGTTTTTGAAGTGTTTTGGATGTTTTGGGATATTTGAAATAGCTAAACAAATTACGTATGGGTGCTTGACTTGTCAAAAAGTAAATAAAGTAAGTATGAGAAAATCACCCGCAGGGGGAAGAAAAACAGCATAGATCTTTTGAAAGGATTCAAGTGGATTATACTGAATTGCCCAAAGTGGGAATATATAAATACTTATTGGTTATAATAGACTAACTAACGCACTGGGTGGAAGCCTTTCCTGCCATGAGAGCAACCGCCTAATTTGTAGAAAACTTGCTGAACTCTGCGAGATACTGTTCCTTATTAACCTGTTTTCTTTGTAGGTATCTGTTTAAGCACATTACAGTTTAAATAAGTGCCTGTTACATGGTACAGTAAGTTCACAGACTGCTAAATCATGAGAATCCATTGACTGAATATGTACATTTTGTGATTATACAGAAGATTTTGTGATTATACAGAAGACCGTGAGCTCTTTACTGCGTGAATGTGATGATAATATTTTGTGTGTGACAGCTGTTACTTTTCTTTCTAGCATGCTAGCTTTATTCCAGTATCCAGACTTGTGCAACTCTGTGATAGGCTGTGTCTCATCTCAATGTGCTGGATTTGGCTCTTTTGTATGCACACCAAGTAAAGAATCCTGGTTTTGGAATAACAGTTGTAGCACACCAGGTGAGACACTAATAAAAGCCTTGCCCAGTCCAGCTTGTTGCGGTGGTGGGGGGGCGGGTGCCGACTGGGCTCCAGCGCGCACTGACCTGTTTTGTCAGGGAGACCCAGAGGCACCTCTACCTGGCTGAGCAGTAAGCAGTTCAAAGGTGCAATGCAAAAACTGAGATATTGTCTTGAATATGTGTAACTGTGATCTATCTGCATATTTGACCTTGGTATTTGGTTTTCATATCTGAGTTCAGCATTTTAATTTGCATATTTATATTCGGTACCAAAAGAATTTTGTTTGGGGAGATAATTATAAAATGGGAACCGATTCCGCTACTAAAATACCACCTTGCTCCCCTCTTAGGATGCATCCTTATACATTAGAGTAATTGCTCTTATTGCTATTTAATAAAGTTGAGACCAGAAAAGAAGTGAGGTTGTTAAACTCTGATTCGCATTGAATTTGTGTGTTTGTTGGAGGAATGGGAAAGAAAACTAAATGTGGAGGGGTTTGGTTAGATGGAGATATGTTGTTGAATTAGTCAGGCCCAAAGGAATCTCAAGGCCACTTTGAGAAGCTGAGAACAGAATCTGCTGTGAGAAAGAGAGAGGGGCGTTTCTTCATTAACAGGGCCTCAGCATGGCGTGAGTCATCGGACCTATCATCGGTGGGGCTCCAGCGTGTGGACTGCCCATGATACTCATTTAGCGAATCCATGCTGGGAGCGTGGATGCATGATTAGAGAATAGTTGCGTATATAAGGAGGCTTGTTTCTGTAATAAATGGCTTTGCGTGATTCACATTGAATCGGAATGCTGAGTCCTTTATCGCTCCAACAAATGGTGACCCCGACGTGATACTCCAAACGGCGTCTCACTAAGATCGGGGAAAAGCCTGGAGCGGCCCAGCCGGAGGCGGATCAGCTGGACTGAGAACCGGGCGGAGGCGTACGGACATTCCGCAGATAAATTTGTTGAAGAAGTCCCCGGAAAAGGTGAGCAGCTGGGAGCAGGAGGAGGGAAGAGTGAAGCTATGGGGCAAAATATATCCTCTGAGGAAGAAGTCATAGTTAAACTCCTCCTGCATATTCTCTCTATGAGAGGACTTAAATATGAAGAAAGTAACATACGTAGACTGTTGGTTCGGTGTAGAACTAACGGCTACCCGACAGAAGCTGAGAAGGTTTTTAAAATTGAACTTTGGGATGATATAGGGCAGAAATTATGGGATAAGGTTAGCAATGGAGATAAAGAAGCTAAATCATTAGCGACTACATGGAAGCTTATAATTTCCACCTTAAAAGAATTTAAGGCTGAACGGGCTGCGGTTACCAGAATTTTTGCAGCATTGCAGCTTGATAAGAACTCTAAAAATAATTGTGAAGCTTACCCGGTTCCTGTCTTTGATACCTTCTCTACTCCATCCCCTGCTGTGCTTTTGGCACCCCCGATACCTCAGCAGTCCGGGGTGGGGGGAGGAAAAATGCCGAGCGGGTGTCCTCCTACACTATTAGCAAACCCTGATGAGAACAGCAAGTCAAAAGGATTGGAATCAGACAACTTGCCCAAAGAACCTGTGAAAGCTGAGAATGCTAAAGTTGTAAACAAGCCCTTTTATCAATTTGTATCTGCTTTTACCACCTTTTAACCCTCCAACTTCCATGAGAGAGCAGAAGGAGTCGCCGGATAAGAATTGGGCAAAAGAACTGTGTGAAAGATCAGATCAACTATTAGCGAGTGAATCCAACAGTCAGCAATATCAAGCTATGAGAGAGGTGCCTGAAACCAACAAAGCAGCCAAATCATTTGCAACTATTAATCAGGGTCCCAATGAGAATTACATGCAATTTATTGACCACCTTCAAGAGGCCATCAATAAGGAGGTTGAAAACTTGGAAGTTAAGGAAGCACTGGTGTTGAAATTAGCAGTAGAGAATGCTAACGTTTGCTATCAGCATGTTATTTGCGGGTTTTACAGTACATATTATGTGCTCCTGTGTACTGTCTCTCTGAAAATCAAGCAACTTGTCAGGAATGTGAGTTAATTGTTTTACTAGTTGTTCTTAAGTGCACCGTGAAACCTTCTCCCCGCTTTTCCCACTCACGCTGCAAGCAGCCCTGTGCTTCCCCCCCCCCCCCACCCCTCAAAGTTTTTACTTGCAAGATGGGGTCAGGAATGATTGTTTTCAGTTGTGTTCCTAAAAAATCAGCATTGGGAGGTGTTTTAAAACATAAGAAAGCACTCGGACAAGAAATCATTAAATCTTTTCAGACAGTTTTACAGGCGGGGCGATTTGAACTTCAACAAGCTGAGAGAGAATTAACTGATAACACACAGGTCAGAAAACTTGTTAAAGTCTGCAAGATGCTTTCCTTATTAACCTGTTTTCTTTGTGGGTATCTGTTTAAGCATGTTGCAATTTTGGTAGGCCTTTGTTATATGGTACGATAAGTTCACAGTCTGTTAAATCATGAGAATCCGTTGACTCAAAATGTGCATTTTGTGATAATACAGAAGATCATGAGTAATTTAGTTCTTTACTGCATGAATGCGATGGTAAAATTTTGTGTGTAGTAGCTGTTATTTTTCTTTCTAGCACGCTAGCTTTATTTCGGTATCCAGACTTGCGCAACTCTGTGATGGGCTGTGTCACATCTCGATGTGCTGGATTTGGCTCTTTTGTATGCACATCAAGTAAAGAATCCTGGTTTTGGGATAACAGTTGTAGCACACCAGATGAGACACTGATAAAAACCTTGCCCGGTCCAGCTTGCTGCGGTGGCGGGGGGGCGGGTGCCGGTTGGGCTCCAGCACACACTGACCTGTTTTGTCAGGGAGACCCAGCGGTACCTCTGCCTGGCTGAGCAGTAAGCAGTTCAAAGGTGCAATGCAAAAATTGAGAGATTGTCTTAAATTAGTGTAACTGTGATCCATCTGCATATTTGAACTTGGTATTTGGTTTTCATATCTGAGTTCAGTATTTTAATTTGCATATTTGTATTTGGTACCATGACAATTTTGTTTGGGGAAATAATTACAAAATGGGAACCGGTTCCACTGCTAAAATTTCACTGCTAAAATTCTACCTTGCTCCCCCTTAGGATGCATCCTTGCGCATTAGAGTAATTGCTTATATTGTTAGCTAATAATTTTGAGACCAGAAAAGAATTTAAATTATTAAACTCTGCTTTGCAAAAAAAAAAAAAAAGAAAAAAAAAAAAGAAACAAAAAAAAGAAACAAACACCTAAATGCTATGATGGATGTGAACTTGGTATTGTATGAAGTTGTATTTAAAAGTTGCTGGAATGTGAACTGATTTGGATCTAGGAAAATGGAATAATGGATTGATGTTTAATATACTGTATTTTGACATCTTTAAATTGTGAAAGGTAAATGGGGCTGAGGAATGTAACAACTGTTGAGCTAATTGGAATCGTGTATAAAACTCAGCTCATTGTAACCGAGGAGTTTGCCAGAGCCTCCCACTTCGTACCAGCGATTACGCCAGCTGCGTGGCCATGACTATATCTGAACTGCAGCAAGAAGAGAAAGAAGAAAAAAAAAAGGAAAAACCTGTTTGCCCGCTGCTAAGCGGAGAAAGGGAGGCTTTACTCCCCCCCGCTCTGTCTTTCTTCTCTCTCTGGAGTATTGTCATCCATCCTTATTGTGGCACTGTGTTGCTTCTTGGCTTTGAATCAGGGGTTGTTGGTGATGTTTCTTTTTGCTTCTGTCTTGTTTCCTAGGTTTTGGCACATATGGGGAAAGAGCTCATAATTTTACCTCCCTACTGAAGTCATTCTTTTCACACTGGTCAGCTTTGGGGAGGTCAGAGTGCTCAGTGCTTCTCTGGGTCAGACTGGTACTGATTTGGGTGTGGAGTGCAGCCAGGTTGGTTTGATGTGGAGTTGGAACTGATTTGTTTTCATGCTGGGCTGGAGATCCTGCCAATCCCAGATGGGGGCGAGAGGGAGGTTTTATTCCCCCCCGCGCCCCTCCCCTAAGCAATGTTACTGCTAGAGAACTGTAATACTGCATGAAGGAGTCTGAGGGTTGAAATTTAAAGGCATTACCAATGGGTCCATAGTTCTAATGAAGCTCAGAAATTAAACAAAAAAAATTTTTTAATAGACTTATTCTGTGGTAACTGGTTGTAAGAGACTTCTTAGTAAATTCACCATGCTAGTTTTTGAGGTCATGGGAGAGAACGAAAGAAAGGCTGTTTTTTGAGACCAATAGAATGCCAAATTTGGAACAAAGTTTTAATACATGAATTCTTGTAGTTGCCAGAAAGTCCTATACCTCTCTTGGGTCAGGATTTGTTAAGTAAATTGCAAGCTCAAATAACGTTTTCTGAGAATTCTGTTTAGTTGCATGGCCTACAAGAAGCTGCTTGGATGGTGCAGATCTGCTTGCTGCAAGTGAGAAATCTCCAAGGAAATTTCAAATGCTGTATTTCCACTAGTATTAACAGCCAATGTTTCGATAAAGCAAATACTACACTGATAGAACTGAAACAGGACTTCGATCCGGTAAGGGAAAACAATATCCAATAAATATGGCAGCCAAAATGGAGTTGGAAACTTTGAGGAATAAATTTATGACAACCTTACAGGCTGACTGCATTCGATTGGACTTGCAGATTTGTCTATTTATAGCTACAACATAGAAACAACCTGTGGCTATTGTGGGACAGTATGATGAGAATGCAAACAGACTGATATACTTGGAATGGATTTTTTTGCCCAATTCTTTTCCTAAAACTATTACTGAGCCCCTGGAATTGATTGTTACTCTGATCAAAAAAGGCAGAGAATGGATTCAGGCTTTAGTAGGCCGTGATCCATCTGTCATATATGTACCTTTTGCGAAAGCAGATTTTGATTGTTTTTATTCACAATCTCTGTCCTTGCAAATTGCGCTAGCAGATTTTCTTAACAGCATAGGTTTTGGCATGCCTAAATGTAAACTGCTTCAAAATCTGTGTGTCTTTGATATCAGACCAGAGACCGTACTTGTATTCGGTCCTATCCCAAATGCTCGCACAGTTTTTGTTGATGGTTCAGGGAAGTGTCATGAAGCTGTAGTGGTCTGGCGTGAAGATAGCGATTGGCATCATTCTGTTACAATTGTTGAAGGCTCAACCCAATTAGTGGAACTTGGTGCAGTTTTGCATGCCTTAGAGCTTTTTAGGGAGGAACCTCTAAATTTGGTTTGTGATTCTGAGTACGTAGTCAAGGTCCTACAGCGCATCCCCTCCACTTAAAGAAATCTCGCAACAGCAACTTTTTGATATGTTTTTATCATTGCAAACTGCATTACAGCTTTGCAAACACCCACTGTTTGTTACTCATATACGCTCTCATACAACTTTACCAGGTCCCATAACTGAAGGTAATGCAGTTGCGGATTCTTATACTGTAGCTACAGTCCGTTTCCAGTCTGCCAGGGCTTCACATGATTTCTTCCATCAGAATGCTGCTGCCTTAAAAAAGATGTTTGGTCTCACTCTCGAGCAAGCGATAGACATAGTGCGCTCTTGCCCGGAATGTCAAGGTCTGATTACAAGCTCGCCCTCCCTTGGAGTCAACCCTCGCGGACTCTCAGCTAATGACATTTGGCAGTCTGATGTTACACGTTTCATCTTTTGGCCATTTGAGTATGAGAAAATCACCCACAGGGGGAAGAAAAACAGCATAGATCTTTTGAAGGGATTCAAGTGGATTATACTGAATTGTCCCAAGTGGGAATATATAAATACTTATTGGTTATAATAGACTAACTAACGCGCTGGGTGGAAGCCTTTCCTGCCACGAGAGCAACTGCCTAATTTGTAGTTAAAAGGTTATTGGAACAGGTTATTCCGAGATTTGGCCAGTAACAAAAAAATTAATTCCTGCTCTGTTTTACAAAGTGGTATTCTCAACATTGGCTACATCCATTGCTAAAAGCGATAACACCTCTGAGGTTAAGGGTTGTCATCATTGCAATCGGTTTCTTCTTTGTTAGCTAGCCAAGGTCTCACCCACTTTGCTGGGATCCACGAATTTTTATGGTTACCTGTAGAAACACAAGCATATCCCCTTCCCCAGGTTATTAATGACATAGGACCTTCCCATTGTTGTGTTGTCACATTAAACACACTAACCTTAGGTCCATTTTCGGAAAAATCTTTGACATTTATGATATGGTGCATAACAACAGGTTCCATTTCAATCTCACTTTTAGGATTAAGCCAGTTCAGCACATACAATGCCTTCATCAATACCTCCTCTGGACTCACACCAATTCCCCCTTGTTTTTTCAAAACAGACAAAAGATTTTTCAGAGTGCGGTGTGCACGCTCAATAATTGCCTGGCCAGTAGAATTATAAGGGACTCCGAACAGGTGTTGTACTTTCCACTGGGCGAGGAAGGTTGCAAGTGTATCAGAACGGTATGCGGGACCATCATCTGTTTTGATCTGTGTAGGAACACCCATGACAGCAAAAGCTTGTAATAAATGACGCTTTACCACTTTTGCATTTGCTGAGGTCAAAGCTGTAGCCCACAGCAGTCCTGAACAGGTATCTATGGACACATGAATGTACTTTTGTCAGCCAAACGGTGCAAATTCAGTAATATCAGTTTGCCATAACTGGCCTGGCTGCTTGCAGCGCGAGTGGGAAAAGTGGGGAGAAAGTTTTACGGTGTACTTATACCACAAAGAAACAATTCTAACAACAACCAGTGAAACAATTAAATCACATTCCTGACAAGCTGCTTGATTTTCAGAGGGGCAATACACAGATGCATATAATATGTACTGTAAAACTCACAAATAACACGTTGAAAGTAAACATTAGCATTCTCTACTTCTAATTTCAACACCAGTGCTTCCTTAGCTTCTAGGTTTTCAACCTGCTTATTGATGACGTCTTGAAGATGGTCAATAAATTGCATGTAATTCTCACTGGGACCCTGATAGTAGTTATAAAAGATTTGGCTGCTATGTTGGTTTCAGACACATCTATCATAGCTTGATATGCAAGGTCTGTTGACTGCCTCAGGATTTCAGAAACTAATAGCGCCTGTAATTGTGGTGTGTCAATTAGTGTCTGTTCCAAGAGCTGGGATACCTGCCCCTTTCAACGAGTCCCCATCATTCCATCCTAAATGATCTATAGCTGTTACATTGCATAGGTCTAATTTTGCTTGAGTCTTTCATAGTTTTTATCTGATCTTGGGGCAACATGTACACATACTCTTTTTCCTGTTAACTTTTGAAGAAAATGCTGCAAACCCCCATCCTCATCCGAGTCATCAGATAACGCAGAATTGAACGGTGCTGGAGAATCTGATATCCTTGAATAATTCCTTGCTGGGTCAGGCAAGTGCAAGCCCCTTGCCGAACCCAGGCAAGTGTAAGTTCCTGCCTAATTCAGACAAGTGTAGTCCTTGTAAGCTTAAATAACGTTTTCTGAGAATTCTGTTTAGTTGCATGTCCCACGAAAAGATACTTGGAAGCTGCAGATCTGCTTGCTGCAAGCAGGAAATCTCCAAGGAAATTTTGGATGTTATATTTCCACTAGTATTGGCAGCTGAAGTATCGGTAAAGCCAACACTACACTGATAGAACTGAAACAGGACTTTGATCCGGTAAGGGAAAACAATATCCAATAAACATGAAAGCCAAAATGGGGTTGGAGACTTCGATGAAAAAATTTATGACAACCTTACAGGCTGACTGCATTCGATTGGACTTGCAGATTTGTCTATTTATAGCTACAGCATAGAAACAACCTCTCTTTGGTTTCCTTAAATGCGATGGAGGAAAAACAAGCGTCTGGTCAGCCCTTGTGGTCCTTTTTAGAATATACCACAATAGGAAGCATGTTCTGCGAACCCCCGTTCCGCCCTCAATGGATCTTGTGGGTGCAGCAGACCCAGGTTCTGGTAGATTTTAAGTTCATCTGTCAGAACATTAAGGGCCTCCATATGCTGTGAGGTCCATTTCCATTTTCTGTTTTTCAAAATCAGGTCTGTCACGGAGGGACCCCTAAGTCAGTTTTAGGGGAGGCAAACAAGGTCCAAAACAGACTTTTATTTTGACCGGAAGAGTCTGGCAAGTCCACCGACTAGAAACGGGGTTTATACAATTAGTTAGCACTCCGGTAACATAAAATACAGGTTTGGATATCAGTTGAGGAAATTATTGGGGTACAGCAAATAAGAATAATGGAGATCCAGTGTGTGCATGCACACACTCACAGCAAACAAAGCCAGAGACGTCTCTGACTCCAGGTTACTACACTTTCTTCTATTAGCAAGGACTACGCTTGCCTGAATTAGGCAGGGACTTACACTTGCCTGGGTTCAGCAAGGGGCTTACACTTGCCTGACCCGGCAAGGAATTATTCAAGGATATCAGTCCAACTGTTGAGATGATCGTTTGACTGGAGTCCCTCCGGACGCTCGCTTCAACATTTCTTCAACCCTATCACATCGGGGTTACCATTTGAGGGATTGACGACATGGACTCCTGGTGCAGGTGAACCAAGAGACCCTTTATTTTGGCAAGGCATTTACATTTATAGCTAGTAGCTGATGTACACATGTTTAACTTTCTGTTTTTATTGACTTATGCTAGCTGTTCACGCGCTTAAAGTTATCTTGCGATTGGTTTACTTAACCTTGCACGCGCTCTGGCAGTTTGGCTAACACATTGTAAATATCTTTTACTGTACAAAAACATTCTGGTTTCTCATTCTATTTTGGTCAAGGTCGTTCCAGTAACTCAAGGTGACTGTCTGTAAGATATTCCACAAGTGGGAAAGGAACAGGACCTTTTAGAGATAGGAAAGTCGGGAAATAGCTGGGGAGCCAATCACTTTAAGGGGGGGAATTGCAAGAGAAAAAGCCTTCTTTCTTGCAACAAGAGGTTCTTGTGAGAAAAAGGTACTAGTCTCCATTTTTTTCCCTGGTAGACTCCTCCGTTACAATGAGCTAAGTTTATCTTGCAGCTTGACACAGGCCTGAAATTTATGTTCAAGCTGTACAGCACAGGCCTGGGATATTTTGCTTTTTTTTTTTCCATTTCATTCCAGTCATAATACACTTTATATGCAGTGCCGATTAGCCCAGCAACAGCTGATCTATGCTGACATCCTCCCCCCCCCAAACAGACCTCCCAAGGACTGATAGAGCTGTCTATACCTTGGGTTGCATGGAGCTCCAGAACCTGAAGTCCCCCAGCACCTGAAGGCAGCAGTGGATGCCATAGCTGGAAGCATGCCCAGCTGGAAGATCTCCTTGGACAAGTAACTATGTTACAAGAGGAGCTCGAGATGCAGTATGGTATCTGGGAAGGCAAGCAGGAGATGGATGTGTGGTATTGTACGCTGTACCAGGCTGAGCGACAGCCTGCCTTAACGCTGTGTGAGAGGAAGGTAAGCCTGAATCCAGCCTCAAGCTGACTGATACAAGTAACTCACGAGATGAAGGAGACTGGACACTTGCTTGTACTCGGGGTAGGAGGAAGACTCCCCCCGCTCCACCCCCCCATCTCCTGAAGCATCCCTACATAACAGAGAGGATGCTCTGGAGTTGGAGGCTGAAGAGCATGTGAGCAACGGACAGGATTCAGGACAAGGCAACCATGCAAAGCTGACCCAACCACCCACTCGCATTAGAACCAGCACCACCAGAAAAGCATGTCAGGTATTAGTAATTGGAGATTCCCTACCGAGAGGCACCAAAGCACCAATTTGCCATCCGGATGATTTCTCTAGAGAAGTCTGCTGCCTACCAGGAGCTTGCATTTGTGGCGTCACCGAGAGGCTGTTGAGCCTGGTGAACCCTACGGATTATCATCTGCTTGTACTATTCCATGTAGGGTCTGACGAGGCAACTTAGAAGCCTGCCAAGAGACTATGAGTCCCTCAGAGCAATGTTAAAATGATCAGGAGCGTGGGTGGTGGTCTCCTCTATCCTCCCAACCAGAGGAAGGGGTCTGGGAAGGAGGAGATTAATTGAATGGGTGAATGCCTGGCTGTGTAGCTGGTGCCATAGTCAAGGTTTATGCTTCTATGATCATGGATCTACCTTTGAGAAACCAGGTCTGTTGGGAGCTTATGGGATTCAGCTGACCAAGCGAGGCAAGAAGGTCTTCACCAACAAGCTGGCAGGGCTTTAAACTGGACTCAGCAGGGGAAGGGGATGGAGTTTTGAGCAACAGGGAAGAGCCAGGGGCTGCTGATGCATTAGGAATCAACAGGGGAGCACCTGAGAAATGCCGCAAAGGAACTGGGGTTTGGTCCTCCAAAAAAGCAACACGGTCGACAGCCCATCTGAAGTTCCTCTACACCAATGTGTGCAGCATGGGTAACAAACAGGAGGAGTTGGAAACCACTGTGCAGCTGGAAAGCTATGGCCTAATGGCTGTCACTGAAACTTGGTGGGATGACTCATGCGACTGGAGCACTGCAATTGATGGCTATAAACTGTTTGGAAGGAGGGAGAGGTGGAGAGGTTGCCCTCTATGTAAAAAAAAAAAAAAAAAGATTTGGATGGCATAGAGCTGTCTTTGAAAGACAGCAATGAACAGCTTGAGAACTTATGGGTGAAAATTAGAGGCCAAGCCAACAAAGGAAACCTTGTGGTTGGTATCCACTGCAGGCTGCCCAATGAAGGGGAGGATGTCGACGAAGTGTTCTTACTTTAGCCTTCAACCACTGTTCCCGCATCCATGATCTGGATGATGGGTAGACAGAGCGTACCCTTAGCAAGTTTGCTGATGATACAAAACTGAGAGTAGACAGGCTGGAGAAATGGGCAGGCAGGAGCCTGGTGCAGTTCAGTAAGGGAAAGTACAAAGTCCTGCACCTGGGGAGGAACAACCCCATGCACCAGTATATGCTGGAAGCTGACTGGCTGGAAAGCAGCTTTGTAGAAGAGGACGAGGGGGGCTCCTGGTGGACAGCAAGACAAACGTGAGCTGACAATGCGCCCTTGCAGCAAAGAAGGCTAAGGATATCCTTAGCCCAATACAGAGGAAAGCAGGGTTTATATAGGTTATGATACAGTTGTGTAGAAAAATCAAATTGCTTGCTATCCCCCAGGCTGCAGGGCACAGCAACACTGTTAATTGCCTCTCTCTTAAAAATGTATGTTTCTTTTCACAAAACCTTGGGAAAGAAAAGGCAAGGTGTCTGCCTCCACAACCATCTATCTTTTCTGCCCAAAGTATCAAAAACTAGATGTTTAAGGCATAACATCATTCTTTGTTTTAATTGGGATGGGGGAAGTGCTTTGAGGTTGTCACAGCATATTAAAGAAATGCTCTTGACCGTAGGTTTCCTGTAGCATAGTCTCAGATGTCTGTGCTTAAAAAAAATAATTTAATTTAAAAAATTAGAAATAAATTGAAAGGTACAGCAAAGAAACAGTCTGAACTAAGTGCCTCTCAAGGGGAGGGACCCTGAGACAAAAGAGGTTTGGGCTTTTAAACCCTCACAATCTGTGCACCTGCTCTTCACACTGTCCTTCACACAATTTTCAGTCCAGTGGTAATTCTGAGGCTTCTTTGTTTCTTATTGGATTCTCTTTTCCAGGCAGTTTTTTTACTGTTCTTGATGGTTTTCAGCCTCTGCTGACAGTGTTGCCTCTTTGTCTCCTGATACAGGTCTTCATGCCCCACCCCCCCATCATCAAGCAACCAGGTTAAGATAAGTTCACAGTCAGAGGCCTGGAATTCCAACAGGCCTGGCCACTCACACCAAGTTTGGCTACTCATGCTAAAACAGGTTATTCAAACAAAATAATACAGCTAAAATAATAGAATGCAATTAAAAAGTTAGTTTGATTTAACTTATTCTACAACACTGCAATAGCTCCTACTACCCACCAAGCCCCTAGGAATTTAATTTCCTGCCCGGGACCTTGGCATTTGGAAGGCTGAATATCCAATTCGGTTTTTGTCAATAGGTTCCAGATACTCTCTGCTACTTGTCCAACCTGTTCCTTATTGTCTCTGCCCACCAAGATGTCATCTAGATATTGATCTATGTGAATGCCCAAGGGCACTTTCACAGGACTGCAGCCAGGGCATTGTGAGTAACAGTAGGAGAGTGTACCTTGTAGAAGTCAATTAAAGACTTATTGTCTCCCCAGGTAAAAGCAAATTGGGGTTTGTCCTCCTCCCTTAGGGGAACCATGAAAAACATATATTTGACACCTAAAGTGCCCATCCACAGATGGGCTGCTGCTTGTCTTGCAGTTACCACTGATGTCTGGGACGGCAGCCATTAAGGGTGGGATGTTACTATTCAGTTTTTAATAATCAATAGTTAAACACCACTGCTCATTGGGTTTGTGAACTGGACAAACCACAGAATTATAGGGAAAACGAGTTTGGCTGAAAAAGATTGTTAACAACCTCCGTACTGTAAGGAGCCATTGAAGGAGGAATGTTGTTTTTGCAACTGGGGATCTGAGGCCTGACAGCGGGTGGGGACTGAGGGATATCTGGCTATCAGATCTTGAATGTAAAACAAAGTCTCCTTGCACTGGGGAAGGTTAGCCAGAGAACCAAGAAACCATACTATAAATGGAAATAAATAAGGGGAGGGGGTTGTTAGAATTAGATTAGTGAGATAGGTAAACTGAGGTAGGGCATCCAGGAAGCATCGGGTAGTCTGTAAACCCTGCAGGATTTAGGTCTAGGCAGGATCTCTCAGCAAAGCATATTTTATTAACAATTTTGCAAGACCTAGTGTTCTACCTAAAGGTAGGTACACATAATAAGGCAAAAAGCCCCTGCTTATATCTTCCCCAAATCCTGGCCACAAATTCCCTCCCCTGTTCCCCATTGGTTGGGTACTTCAGGGTTTACAAACTACCCATCTAATTCTAACAACCCCCTCCCTTTACCGATTTATTTAAAATATGGGTTCCTGGTTCTTTGGTTACCCTTCCCCCAGCTTAATTTTTTAAAATACAGTAATCAGTTTGCATTCCGGGATTAGTTCAAAGAGACTTTGTTTTACATTAAAGATTCATAATCTGATGTCTCTCAGTCCTTCCTCCCCACTGGGGTCAGACACCAGGTCCCCAGTTTTGTAAAAACAACATTGCTTCATTAAACATTCCTTACACTTACATCAGGGTCTCCCCAGACTTCTCCATCCCAATCCCCAGAATCCACACCCACCATCAACTTTTGATTTTGCATAATGCAGGGGGGGGCTCCCCTGCTTGTGCCAGGGCAATCTCAAACCTTTGTTCCAACACAATTGTCTGTTCTCTTTCTCTTTGCAATTCTACCTTTACATTGTTTATCTCTGACTGCCTCTTAAAATTATCCTGTTAAAATTGCTCACAATATTTACACAAGACCCATGCCTGTTTTAAACAGACACGTTGGACTGCACACACAATGGCACCCAAAACAGCACATGTGATTAAGACCACACTAGGATTGAACCATTTTGCTTCTACCCATTCTGTACCGGGGGTGGAAGGATTATAGCTGTGACTCCATAATTTCTCCATGTTTGCCGATATACTGTTGACTATGCCAATAAAAAATGTCACGGAGGCACCCCAAAAGTCAATTCAGGCAGGCAACAAGCTCTGCACAGACTTTAACTAGAGATGTTGAACAGAAACCAATTACAAATGGGGTTCTTCCAAACTTATTCAGCATTCTGACAAAATTATAAAACACATGCTTGGATACTGGTTAGGAGTTCAATTATTACACAACCGACTCAAATCTCAAGGGGATTAGATCCCAAAATTCTAGAGTAATGATTCAAAATTTGCATCTTCCCACTCTGTGTCAAACTGAGGACTCTCAAGGGTACCCAGATTGCTTACCAGGTCAGTAAGGTGTCTCGATCCCCAGGGAATGTTCCTTAGTTGGCCAGTCTAAGGAGGAGAGTCTTTGACTGCATACCCGCTGCACCAAGGAAGACCAACTCAAAGGGGGTTTCCAGTGAGCTAGTTGAATCTGAGCTGTGGTCACTTATGGTAGTTGTCCAGAAAATACTCTCAACCAGGTGTCGCAGGGGAGTGATTTAAGGTTCTGCTTATTGCAGAACAATATTTAGATTTATCAAAGAAAAGTGTGACTTAAAAGAGTTCGGTGGCAGGTTCACTCTATTATTCACTGCATGGAGGAAATATACCAAGTCAAATGCTGTATACCTTCCAGATGTCTTGTCTCCTGATAACTGTTCACTCTGGAACCTGTATTCCAGAACTCCGGAGGCAAACTTCCAGGCAAGGCCTGATAACCGTTCACGAAACAAACTTTCAGACATCAGAATTCGCAGAAATAAAATAAAAACAAATTTAAAAATGAATGGAATAGAATCGCAGAAGGGCTGGCTCAAGCAGGGTACCTGCACAGAGGTCCAACTAAGCGTAGAAAGCCATAGATTTTTATATCTTTACAGACCATTCATACCATGATTCAGTCCAATAGCAATATTTCAGTTTGGGGTCTTCTTGCTTCTCATTGGATCTTTTTCACTGATCTCATATGTGCCTTGGTTTTGTTTAGCTGCAGATACTGTTTATAGTCCATAGCCTTGCAGGTGCTGTTTTGTCTGAATCAATCCTTTTCTTCTCAGTGAAGTGCAAATCAGGCCCCGTTGAGGCACGGAAATGACCTTACAACCCTTGAGGTTGTAAGGAAGGTATGTATTTACGTCAGACACACAGGGAATAGCTTCACCCAAGATGTGTGTCTGTGTTTTCACAGTAGTTGTGAGCTTGGGTAAATACAGTAAAGTGTTACGTATTCATGAAAGATTTTAGGAATGCCTATACATATTCATAACCTGTCCCCGAGAAGGTGGTTCTTATTACAATGAGTTCCAGGAGACCATTTCCATAGTCTCCACCTCTGGCTCCTCCTGGTTGCAGCTGTGCAGTGATCGTGAACCCGGGTCCTCTTTCTCTGTACACAGTCACCTTTGGTCCAGTGTGATGAGTTGATTAGATCTCAGACTGCTAAGTTGGTTAAAACTGGCGTACCTCCTGTCCTGTGCCCAAGTTTCTGTTATCTAGTTCACTCAAGGATGCACCAAGGATGCACCCAAGGATTATTATCTTTGCAAGGCGTCAGTGAAGTCCTGTTTCTCGTACAATAAGTTACACAAAGCTAAGCAAGGCTATGTGGGTTAAAGGTTTAACTCTCTGTTGGCTCTTTAGTGATGTGGGGTAGGGTTAGTTCTTTAAGTGTCAAGGGTTAGTTCTTTAAGTGTTAATTAGTTAATTGTAAATTCCCTGTATCATTCCCCCCTTTTCTAAGAGGTTAGTAAGTTCTTTTACTAATGTGATGATTCTTCATCTATGTTTTCTCTGGCCACAGGTAAGAAGTCTACTTCTACCTGAGAAAACCCATCTCTATCCTTAAACAGATTTTTAATGTTAATGCAAAAGTCAGACTCCTGGTGTTTGTCTATTGCACTGCTGAGCTCTTTTGGGGCAGCTGACAACCATATGGCTGGTGCTCCGGCAGAAACGGCATCTTCTGGGCTGTGACGGGAGTTTGCATTCTTTGGCCTGGTGACCCCACTCACTGCAGCTGTAGCATTTGTCTTCTCTTTTGGGTTTCTTCTTGCTGAGGTACTAAGTGCTGCCCAGGCCAACCACCCAGAAGGACCAAAACATGTCAAGGTGGACATAACCTAATTTCTTTGATAGAATTTCAGAAAGGTTTTGGTTAATTACTACAAATTTAAAGCTCTCTCCTGCAGAAGTGGGCAATGTAATATATATACTCTGATTGTTTTGATTCCAAAGCACCAATTTAAAGCGTCCCCCCATGGTTTTATTCAGATCTTGCTCATGCCAGTTTTCATCCCACCCGTGTGCTAAGGTTATGAGTGTAAGAAACACCATTTTCCAGGTTGTGGCGATTAGAAACGACGCATACCGGGACGCAGACAGAGATTCATGCAGAGGCAGAGATCTTGTTCAGGAAGGAGTGCAGAGCCTGGCCAAGCAGAGAGCTGACCTAGGCCTAGGCCTCCTTCTTTGTTCACCATTGACAATTTATAGGATTTACAGGTATGGGCCTGGACTAAGATGTGTAGTGGCAGAGTCTGACTCCAGAGGCAAAAGCTGCTGTGGGGAAAGATTTGGCCATGCTGAATGCAAACACCCAAGGCCAACAGATATTAGCCGGCTTGGGAAAAACTGCTTCTCTGGCAGAGATGGTGAAGCTTGTACACGGGTACCGATTATGCAACAGGAGGCAGAAAAGGCAAAAATACATGCTCAAGCCCACGCTGAGGCCTTGGCTGCAGCACTTAAGCCTGCAATGAAAGGCCAAAGCCCTTCTTCTCGCGGTCTAGCATGTTTTACTTGTGGACAGACAGGACATATTGAAAGAAACTGCCCTCAGTACACTCGGAGAGGGGGACCTAGTAATGGCACTAGTCAGTCGCCAGCTCCCCTCAATTATTTGTGCTTCGATGGCACATGCAGTCGGTGTGATAAGTATGGACATCGAGCAGTGGAGTGTCGATCAAAATTTAAAAAAGATGGGACACCGCTGCCGGGAAACGGGAGGGCCAGCGCCAGGGGCTGGGGTGCGATGACACCACAATACCAGCCGAGAGGGGGAACAGCCATGGTTGCTTGTCCGAGCTCAGGGCAGCAACCTCAGGAAGCGCAGGCGTCCATCTGGCTGTGGGAACAGACGTCACAATAACAGACCGGTCTGTACATGTAGTTCCATCTACAGTAACGGGGCCCCTAGGGTATGGATTGAGTGCACTTTTAATAGGTTGTTCTTCTGCTTCAAGACAGGGATTGTTTGTTTTGCCAGGATTAATAGACTCTGATTATGTTGGACCCATAGGCATTGTGTTGCAAGTCTTAACACCCCCTGTGACTATTAAACAGGGAACCCGTATAGCGCAATTGGTACCCTTTAGAACATGTGTTCCAAAGGCTTTAGATGCGGAAAGAGGTCAGAAAGGTTTTGGCTCTACCGGAGCCCCTGTGGTTGCTTTCACAGAAAAACTGACTTTGGACAAACCATCTAGGGTAGTTTCCATATATGGGCCTGGAAGTGAGATTAAAAGAAAAAGAATGCTTTTAGATTCAGGCGCAGATGTGATGATTATCCCTCGCGCTGATTGGCCTCCGTGTTGGCCTTTCGAAGCAGTAAATACCATGGTAGTGGGGATAGGGGGGGCCACTCCTACTCACATCAGCACACATATGGTTAAGATAAGAGAAGAGGTCAAGGGTTAGAGGCATGGGTACGACCTTATGTTCTGAACACGACAATTGCATTATTAGGAAGAGATGTGATGTCTCAGTGGGGAATAGTCATGCAGTCACCTTTTTGATAATGGCCATTGCGGCGAGCGACACCCGGCCGAGTATGAAGCTGAGTTGGGAAACAAATGATCCTGTCTGGGTGGATCAATGGCCATTACCAAAAGAAAAGCTCGCACATTTAGAGGAGTTGGTTGAAGAGCAACTCCGTCTCGGACATTTGGTCCCTTCCACCAGCCCGTGGAATACACCTGTTTTTACTATCCAGAAGAAATCGGGGAAGTGGCATTTGTTACAGGACCTCAGGGCAATTAATGCAGTAATGAAAGATATGGGGGCACAGCAACCAGGTCTTCCTACCCCAACCATGCTTCCAAAAGATTGGGATATAACTGTCATTGATTTGAAGGATTGTTTTTTCACAATCCCATTACACCCAGAGGATTGTGAAAAGTTTGCCTTTACTGTTCCAGTGCTTAATCATCAAGCTCCCATGAAAAGATATCGTTGGGTAGTGTTACCTCAGGGAATGAAAAATTCTCTTACTATTTGCCAATGGTATGTAGATTTGACTTTAAAGTCATTTAGGCAACAACACCCTCAGATGATCATCTATCATTATATGGATGATATCCTTTTGTGCAATGAAAAGGAAATTAGTCAGGATACAATAATTCAGTTGATGAAGCAATTAGGTCAGTGGGGTCTGGTTCTGGCACCAGAAAAGGTACAGCGAACCGCACCATGGAAATATTTAGGATATGAACTAACTCAGGCCATGATTAGACCTCAGAAGCTTACTGTGAAAGCAAAGGTAGCAACCCTTCACGATGCAATGAAGTTGGTAGGGGACTTGCAGTGGATAAGAAATGTTGTGGGAATTACAAATACAGATTTGCAACCGTCGTTTAGTCTCCTTCGTGGGGGATGAGACCCCAAAGAACCACGGTGCCTTACACCAGAAGCACAAAAAGCGCTTGAGCAGATTGCAAGAAAAATTTCACAGAATACTGCTCAGCGGGTAAGATCAGAATTGCCTGTTACTCTTAATGTCTATAATACCAATAAGGAGGTGGCAGGACTTTTGGCCCAGTGGAGCATGGAAGAAAAGGATCCATTGTTAGTATTAGAATGAATATTTTTAAACAGCCAAAACCAAAAAAACATCATTCAAAGGTGGGAAGCCATTGCCCAAGTTATAGTGAAAGGACTAAGCTGATTTCTGACCTTGTCTGGATTGTATGTTGCTAAAATTGTGATCCCCATTTCTTTCAATTTGTTTGACCAGATCCTTCTCAAACATGACGATCTTGCCTTAGCTCTTGCCTGGATTTCGGTGCAGGTGGACAATCATTATCCACCACATCCCATATTTAAAACCAACCTCCCCTTGGAGCCTATGTAATTTGTTAGTGAGTGTCCATTAGATGCCATAACCATTTTCACAGATGTGAGTAGTCGTTCGCGCAAAGGAGGTTTTGTATGGTTTGAGAATGGTCAGTGGCATTCACAGATTGTTGTAGCTGAAGGATCGGTTCAAATTTTAGAGTTGCAAGTGGTGATAGCAGCATTACAAAAATGGCATAACTGCCCAATTAATCTGGTAGTAGATTCTCACAGCATATGGAGGCCCTTAATGTTCTGACAGATGAACTTAAAATCTACCAGAACCTGGGTCTGCTGCACCCACAAGATCCATTGAGGTCGGAACAGGGGTTCGCAGAACATGCTTCCTATTGTGGTATATTCTAAAAAGGACCACAAGGGCTGACCAGACGCTTGTTTTTCCTCCATCGCATTTAAGGAAACCAAAGAGAGGTTGTTTCTATGCTGTAGCTATAAATAGACAAATCTGCAAGTCCAATCGAATGCAGTCAGCCTGTAAGGTTGTCATAAATTTTTTCATCGAAGTCTCCAACCCCATTTTGGCTTTCATGTTTATTGGATATTGTTTTCCCTTACCGGATCAAAGTCCTGTTTCAGTTCTATCAGTGTAGTGTTGCCTTGTCCTGAATCCTGTCCGTTGCTCACATGCTCTTCAGCCTCCAACTCCAGAGCATCCTCTCTGTTATGTAGGGATGCTTCAGGAGATGGGGGGGTGGAGCGGGGGGAGTCTTCCTCCTACCCCGAGTACAAGCAAGTGTCCAGTCTCCTTCATCTCGTGAGTTACTTGTATCAGTCAGCTTGAGGCTGGATTCAGGCTTACCTTCCTCTCACACAGCGTTAAGGCAGGCTGTCGCTCAGCCTGGTACAGCGTACAATACCACACATCCATCTCCTGCTTGCCTTCCCAGATACCATACTGCATCTCGAGCTCCTCTTGTAACATAGTTACTTGTCCAAGGAGATCTTCCAGCTGGGCATGCTTCCAGCTATGGCATCCACTGCTGCCTTCAGGTGCTGGGGGACTTCAGGTTCTGGAGCTCCATGCAACCCAAGGTATAGACAGCTCTATCAGTCCTTGGGAGGTCTGTTTGGGGGGGGGAGGATGTCAGCATAGATCAGCTGTTGCTGGGCTAATCGGCACTGCATATAAAGTGTATTATGACTGGAATGAAATGGAAAAAAAAAAAGCAAAATATCCCAGGCCTGTGCTGTACAGCTTGAACATAAATTTCAGGCCTGTGTCAAGCTGCAAGATAAACTTAGCTCATTGTAACGGAGGAGTCTACCAGGGAAAAAAATGGAGACTAGTACCTTTTTCTCACAAGAACCTCTTGTTGCAAGAAAGAAGGCTTTTTCTCTTGCAATTCCCCCCCTTAAAGTGATTGGCTCCCCAGCTATTTCCCGACTTTCCTATCTCTAAAAGGTCCTGTTCCTTTCCCACTTGTGGAATATCTTACAGACAGTCACCTTGAGTTACTGGAACGACCTTGACCAAAATAGAATGAGAAACCAGAATGTTTTTGTACAGTAAAAGATATTTACAATGTGTTAGCCAAACTGCCAGAGCGCGTGCAAGGTTAAGTAAACCAATCGCAAGATAACTTTAAGCGCGTGAACAGCTAGCATAAGTCAATAAAAACAGAAAGTTAAACATGTGTACATCAGCTACTAGCTATAAATGTAAATGCCTTGCCAAAATAAAGGGTCTCTTGGTTCACCTGCACCAGGAGTCCATGTCGTCAATCCCTCAAATGGTAACCCCGATGTGATAGGGTTGAAGAAATGTTGAAGCGAGCGTCCGGAGGGACTCCAGTCAAACGATCATCTCAACAGTTGGACTGATATCCTTGAATAATTCCTTGCCGGGTCAGGCAAGTGTAAGCCCCTTGCTGAACCCAGGCAAGTGTAAGTCCCTGCCTAATTCAGGCAAGCGTAGTCCTTGCTAATAGAAGAAAGTGTAGTAACCTGGAGTCAGAGACGTCTCTGGCTTTGTTTGCTGTGAGTGTGTGCATGCACACACTGGATCTCCATTATTCTTATTTGCTGTACCCCAATAATTTCCTCAACTGATATCCAAACCTGTATTTTATGTTACCGGAGTGCTAACTAATTGTATAAACCCCGTTTCTAGTCGGTGGACTTGCCAGACTCTTCCGGTCAAAATAAAAGTCTGTTTTGGACCTTGTTTGCCTCCCCTAAAACTGACTTAGGGGTCCCTCCGTGACAGACCTGATTTTGAAAAACAGAAAATGGAAATGGACCTCACAGCATATGGAGGCCCTTAATGTTCTGACAGATGAACTTAAAATCTACCAGAACCTGGGTCTGCTGCACCCACAAGATCCATTGAGGGCGGAACGGGGGTTCGCAGAACATGCTTCCTATTGTGGTATATTCTAAAAAGGACCACAAGGGCTGACCAGACGCTTGTTTTTCCTCCATCGCATTTAAGGAAACCAAAGAGAGGTTGTTTCTATGCTGTAGCTATAAATAGACAAATCTGCAAGTCCAATCGAATGCAGTCAGCCTGTAAGGTTGTCATAAATTTTTTCATCGAAGTCTCCAACCCCATTTTGGCTTTCATGTTTATTGGATATTGTTTTCCCTTACCGGATCAAAGTCCTGTTTCAGTTCTATCAGTGTAGTGTTGGCTTTACCGATACTTCAGCTGCCAATACTAGTGGAAATATAACATCCAAAATTTCCTTGGAGATTTCCTGCTTGCAGCAAGCAGATCTGCAGCTTCCAAGTATCTTTTCGTGGGACATGCAACTAAACAGAATTCTCAGAAAACGTTATTTAAGCTTACAAGGACTACACTTGTCTGAATTAGGCAGGAACTTACACTTGCCTGGGTTCGGCAAGGGGCTTGCACTTGCCTGACCCAGCAAGGAATTATTCAAGGATATCAGATTCTCCAGCACCGTTCAATTCTGCGTTATCTGATGACTCGGATGAGGATGGGGGTTTGCAGCATTTTCTTCAAAAGTTAACAGGAAAAAGAGTATGTGTACATGTTGCCCCAAGATCAGATAAAAACTATGAAAGACTCAAGCAAAATTAGACCTATGCAATGTAACAGCTATAGATCATTTAGGATGGAATGATGGGGACTCGTTGAAAGGGGCAGGTATCCCAGCTCTTGGAACAGACACTAATTGACACACCACAATTACAGGCGCTATTAGTTTCTGAAATCCTGAGGCAGTCAACAGACCTTGCATATCAAGCTATGATAGATGTGTCTGAAACCAACGTAGCAGCCAAATCTTTTATAACTACTATCAGGGTCCCAGTGAGAATTACATGCAATTTATTGACCATCTTCAAGACGTCATCAATAAGCAGGTTGAAAACCTAGAAGCTAAGGAAGCACTGGTGTTGAAATTAGAAGTAGAGAATGCTAATGTTTACTTTCAACGTGTTATTTGTGAGTTTTACAGTACATATTATATGCATCTGTGTATTGCCCCTCTGAAAATCAAGCAGCTTGTCAGGAATGTGATTTAATTGTTTCACTGGTTGTTGTTAGAATTGTTTCTTTGTGGTATAAGTACACCGTAAAACTTTCTCCCCACTTTTCCCACTCGCGCTGCAAGCAGCCAGGCCAGTTATGGCAAACTGATATTACTGAATTTGCACCGTTTGGCTGACAAAAGTACATTCATGTGTCCATAGATACCTGTTCAGGACTGCTGTGGGCTACAGCTTTGACCTCAGCAAATGCAAAAGTGGTAAAGCGTCATTTATTACAAGCTTTTGCTGTCATGGGTGTTCCTACACAGATCAAAACAGATGATGGTCCCGCATACCGTTCTGATACACTTGCAACCTTCCTCGCCCAGTGGAAAGTACAACACCTGTTCGGAGTCCCTTATAATTCTACTGGCCAGGCAATTATTGAGCGTGCACACCGCACTCTGAAAAATCTTTTGTCTGTTTTGAAAAAACAAGGGGGAATTGGTGTGAGTCCAGAGGAGGTATTGATGAAGGCATTGTATGTGCTGAACTGGCTTAATCCTAAAAGTGAGATTGAAATGGAACCTGTTGTTATGCACCATATCATAAATGTCAAAGATTTTTCCGAAAATGGACCTAAGGTTAGTGTGTTTAATGTGACAACACAACAATGGGAAGGTCCTATGTCATTAATAACCTGGGGAAGGGGATATGCTTGTGTTTCTACAGGTAACCATAAAAATTCGTGGATCCCAGCAAAGTGGGTGAGACCTTGGCTAGCTAACAAAGAAGAAACCGATTGCAATGATGACAACCCTTAACCTCAGAGGTGTTATCGCTTTTAGCAATGGATGTAGCCAATGTTGAGAATACCACTTTGTAAAACAGAGCAGGAATTAATTTTTTTGTTACTGGCCAAATCTCGGAATAACCTGTTCCAATAACCTTTTAACTACAAATTAGGCAGTTGCTCTCGTGGCAGGAAAGGCTTCCACCCAGCGCGTTAGTTAGTCTATTATAACCAATAAGTATTTATATATTCCCACTTGGGACAATTCAGTATAATCCACTTGAATCCCTTCAAAAGATCTATGCTGTTTTTCTTCCCCCTGTGGGTGATTTTCTCATACTCAAATGGCCAAAAGATGAAACGTGTAACATCAGACTGCCAAATGTCATTAGCTGAGAGTCCGCGAGGGTTGACTCCAAGGGAGGGCGAGCTTGTAATCAGACCTTGACATTCCGGGCAAGAGCGCACTATGTCTATCGCTTGCTCGAGAGTGAGACCAAACATCTTTTTTAAGGCAGCAGCATTCTGATGGAAGAAATCATGTGAAGCCCTGGCAGACTGGAAACGGACTGTAGCTACAGTATAAGAATCCGCAACTGCATTACCTTCAGTTATGGGACCTGGTAAAGTTGTATGAGAGCGTATATGAGTAACAAACAGTGGGTGTTTGCAAAGCTGTAATGCAGTTTGCAATGATAAAAACATATCAAAAAGTTGCTGTTGCGAGATTTCTTTAAGTGGAGGGGATGCGCTGTAGGACCTTGACTACGTACTCAGAATCACAAACCAAATTTAGAGGTTCCTCCCTAAAAAGCTCTAAGGCATGCAAAACTGCACCAAGTTCCACTAATTGGGTTGAGCCTTCAACAATTGTAACAGAATGATGCCAATCGCTATCTTCACGCCAGACCACTACAGCTTCATGACACTTCCCTGAACCATCAACAAAAACTGTGCGAGCATTTGGGATAGGACCGAATACAAGTACGGTCTCTGGTCTGATATCAAAGACACACAGATTTTGAAGCAGTTTACATTTAGGCATGCCAAAACCTATGCTGTTAAGAAAATCTGCTAGCGCAATTTGCAAGGACAGAGATTGTGAATAAAAACAATCAAAATCTGCTTTCGCAAAAGGTACATATATGACAGATGGATCACGGCCTACTAAAGCCTGAATCCATTCTCTGCCTTTTTTGATCAGAGTAACAATCAATTCCAGGGGCTCAGTAATAGTTTTAGGAAAAGAATTGGGCAAAAAAATCCATTCCAAGTATATCAGTCTGTTTGCATTCTCATCATACTGTCCCACAATAGCCACAGGTTGTTTCTATGTTGTAGCTATAAATAGACAAATCTGCAAGTCCAATCGAATGCAGTCAGCCTGTAAGGTTGTCATAAATTTATTCCTCAAAGTTTCCAACTCCATTTTGGCTGCCATATTTATTGGATATTGTTTTCCCTTACCGGATCGAAGTCCTGTTTCAGTTCTATCAGTGTAGTATTTGCTTTATCGAAACATTGGCTGTTAATACTAGTGGAAATACAGCATTTGAAATTTCCTTGGAGATTTCTCACTTGCAGCAAGCAGATCTGCACCATCCAAGCAGCTTCTTGTAGGCCATGCAACTAAACAGAATTCTCAGAAAACGTTATTTGAGCTTGCAATTTACTTAACAAATCCTGACCCAAGAGAGGTATAGGACTTTCTGGCAACTACAAGAATTCATGTATTAAAACTTTGTTCCAAATTTGGCATTCTATTGGTCTCAAAAAACAGCCTTTCTTTCGTTCTCTCCCATGACCTCAAAAACTAGCATGGTGAATTTACTAAGAAGTCTCTTACAACCAGTTACCACAGAATAAGTCTATTAAAAAATTTTTTTTGTTTAATTTCTGAGCTTCATTAGAACTATGGACCCATTGGTAATGCCTTTAAATTTCAACCCTCAGACTCCTTCATGCAGTATTACAGTTCTCTAGCAGTAACATTGCTTAGGGGAGGGGCGCGGGGGGGAATAAAACCTCCCTCTCGCCCCCATCTGGGATTGGCAGGATCTCCAGCCCAGCATGAAAACAAATCAGTTCCAACTCCACATCAAACCAACCTGGCTGCACTCCACACCCAAATCAGTACCAGTCTGACCCAGAGAAGCACTGAGCACTCTGACCTCCCCAAAGCTGACCAGTGTGAAAAGAATGACTTCAGTAGGGAGGTAAAATTATGAGCTCTTTCCCCATATGTGCCAAAACCTAGGAAACAAGACAGAAGCAAAAAGAAACATCACCAACAACCCCTGATTCAAAGCCAAGAAGCAACACAGTGCCACAATAAGGATGGATGACAATACTCCAGAGAGAGAAGAAAGACAGAGCGGGGGGGAGTAAAGCCTCCCTTTCTCCGCTTAGCAGCGGGCAAACAGGTTTTTCCTTTTTTTTTTCTTCTTTCTCTTCTTGCTGCAGTTCAGATATAGTCATGGCCACGCAGCTGGCGTAATCGCTGGTACGAAGTGGGAGGCTCTGGCAAACTCCTCGGTTACAATGAGCTGAGTTTTATACACGATTCCAATTAGCTCAACAGTTGTTACATTCCTCAGCCCCATTTACCTTTCACAATTTAAAGATGTCAAAATACAGTATATTAAACATCAATCCATTATTCCATTTTCCTAGATCCAAATCAGTTCACATTCCAGCAACTTTTAAATACAACTTCATACAATACCAAGTTCACATCCATCATAGCATTTAGGTGTTTGTTTCTTTTTTTTGTTTCTTTTTTTTTTTTCTTTTTTTTTTTTTTTGCAAAGCAGAGTTTAATAATTTAAATTCTTTTCTGGTCTCAAAATTATTAGCTAACAATATAAGCAATTACTCTAATGCGCAAGGATGCATCCTAAGGGGGAGCAAGGTAGAATTTTAGCAGTGAAATTTTAGCAGTGGAACCGGTTCCCATTTTGTAATTATTTCCCCAAACAAAATTGTCATGGTACCAAATACAAATATGCAAATTAAAATACTGAACTCAGATATGAAAACCAAATACCAAGTTCAAATATGCAGATGGATCACAGTTACACTAATTTAAGACAATCTCTCAATTTTTGCATTGCACCTTTGAACTGCTTACTGCTCAGCCAGGCAGAGGTACCGCTGGGTCTCCCTGACAAAACAGGTCAGTGTGTGCTGGAGCCCAACCGGCACCCGCCCCCCCGCCACCGCAGCAAGCTGGACCGGGCAAGGTTTTTATCAGTGTCTCATCTGGTGTGCTACAACTGTTATCCCAAAACCAGGATTCTTTACTTGATGTGCATACAAAAGAGCCAAATCCAGCACATCGAGATGTGACACAGCCCATCACAGAGTTGCGCAAGTCTGGATACCGAAATAAAGCTAGCGTGCTAGAAAGAAAAATAACAGCTACTACACACAAAATTTTACCATCGCATTCATGCAGTAAAGAACTAAATTACTCATGATCTTCTGTATTATCACAAAATGCACATTTTGAGTCAACGGATTCTCATGATTTAACAGACTGTGAACTTATCGTACCATATAACAAAGGCCTACCAAAATTGCAACATGCTTAAACAGATACCCACAAAGAAAACAGGTTAATAAGGAAAGCATCTTGCAGACTTTAACAAGTTTTCTGACCTGTGTGTTATCAGTTAATTCTCTCTCAGCTTGTTGAAGTTCAAATCGCCCCGCCTGTAAAACTGTCTGAAAAGATTTAATGATTTCTTGTCCGAGTGCTTTCTTATGTTTTAAAACACCTCCCAATGCTGATTTTTTAGGAACACAACTGAAAACAATCATTCCTGACCCCATCTTGCAAGTAAAAACTTTGAGGGGTGGGGGGGGGGGGGAAGCACAGGGCTGCTTGCAGCGTGAGTGGGAAAAGCGGGGAGAAGGTTTCACGGTGCACTTAAGAACAACTAGTAAAACAATTAACTCACATTCCTGACAAGTTGCTTGATTTTCAGAGAGACAGTACACAGGAGCACATAATATGTACTGTAAAACCCGCAAATAACATGCTGATAGCAAACGTTAGCATTCTCTACTGCTAATTTCAACACCAGTGCTTCCTTAACTTCCAAGTTTTCAACCTCCTTATTGATGGCCTCTTGAAGGTGGTCAATAAATTGCATGTAATTCTCATTGGGACCCTGATTAATAGTTGCAAATGATTTGGCTGCTTTGTTGGTTTCAGGCACCTCTCTCATAGCTTGATATTGCTGACTGTTGGATTCACTCGCTAATAGTTGATCTGATCTTTCACACAGTTCTTTTGCCCAATTCTTATCCGGCGACTCCTTCTGCTCTCTCATGGAAGTTGGAGGGTTAAAAGGTGGTAAAAGCAGATACAAATTGATAAAAGGGCTTGTTTACAACTTTAGCATTCTCAGCTTTCACAGGTTCTTTGGGCAAGTTGTCTGATTCCAATCCTTTTGACTTGCTGTTCTCATCAGGGTTTGCTAATAGTGTAGGAGGACACCCGCTCGGCATTTTTCCTCCCCCCACCCCGGACTGCTGAGGTATCGGGGGTGCCAAAAGCACAGCAGGGGATGGAGTAGAGAAGGTATCAAAGACAGGAACCGGGTAAGCTTCACAATTATTTTTAGAGTTCTTATCAAGCTGCAATGCTGCAAAAATTCTGGTAACCGCAGCCCGTTCAGCCTTAAATTCTTTTAAGGTGGAAATTATAAGCTTCCATGTAGTCGCTAATGATTTAGCTTCTTTATCTCCATTGCTAACCTTATCCCATAATTTCTGCCCTATATCATCCCAAAGTTCAATTTTAAAAACCTTCTCAGCTTCTGTCGGGTAGCCGTTAGTTCTACACCGAACCAACAGTCTACGTATGTTACTTTCTTCATATTTAAGTCCTCTCATAGAGAGAATATGCAGGAGGAGTTTAACTATGACTTCTTCCTCAGAGGATATATTTTGCCCCATAGCTTCACTCTTCCCTCCTCCTGCTCCCAGCTGCTCACCTTTTCCGGGGACTTCTTCAACAAATTTATCTGCGGAATGTCCGTACGCCTCCGCCCGGTTCTCAGTCCAGCTGATCCGCCTCCGGCTGGGCCGCTCCAGGCTTTTCCCCGATCTTAGTGAGACGCCGTTTGGAGTATCACGTCGGGGTCACCATTTGTTGGAGCGATAAAGGACTCAGCATTCCGATTCAATGTGAATCACGCAAAGCCATTTATTACAGAAACAAGCCTCCTTATATACGCAACTATTCTCTAATCATGCATCCACGCTCCCAGCATGGATTCGCTAAATGAGTATCATGGGCAGTCCACACGCTGGAGCCCCACCGATGATAGGTCCGATGACTCACGCCATGCTGAGGCCCTGTTAATGAAGAAACGCCCCTCTCTCTTTCTCACAGCAGATTCTGTTCTCAGCTTCTCAAAGTGGCCTTGAGATTCCTTTGGGCCTGACTAATTCAACAACATATCTCCATCTAACCAAACCCCTCCACATTTAGTTTTCTTTCCCATTCCTCCAACAAACACACAAATTCAATGCGAATCAGAGTTTAACAACCTCACTTCTTTTCTGGTCTCAACTTTATTAAATAGCAATAAGAGCAATTACTCTAATGTATAAGGATGCATCCTAAGAGGGGAGCAAGGTGGTATTTTAGTAGCGGAATCGGTTCCCATTTTATAATTATCTCCCCAAACAAAATTCTTTTGGTACCGAATATAAATATGCAAATTAAAATGCTGAACTCAGATATGAAAACCAAATACCAAGGTCAAATATGCAGATAGATCACAGTTACACATATTCAAGACAATATCTCAGTTTTTGCATTGCACCTTTGAACTGCTTACTGCTCAGCCAGGTAGAGGTGCCTCTGGGTCTCCCTGACAAAACAGGTCAGTGCGCGCTGGAGCCCAGTCGGCACCCGCCCCCCCACCACCGCAACAAGCTGGACTGGGCAAGGCTTTTATTAGTGTCTCACCTGGTGTGCTACAACTGTTATTCCAAAACCAGGATTCTTTACTTGGTGTGCATACAAAAGAGCCAAATCCAGCACATTGAGATGAGACACAGCCTATCACAGAGTTGCACAAGTCTGGATACTGGAATAAAGCTAGCATGCTAGAAAGAAAAGTAACAGCTGTCACACACAAAATATTATCATCACATTCACGCAGTAAAGAGCTCACGGTCTTCTGTATAATCACAAAATCTTCTGTATAATCACAAAATGTACATATTCAGTCAATGGATTCTCATGATTTAGCAGTCTGTGAACTTACTGTACCATGTAACAGGCACTTATTTAAACTGTAATGTGCTTAAACAGATACCTACAAAGAAAACAGGTTAATAAGGAACAGTATCTCGCAGAGTTCAGCAAGTTTTCTACAAATTAGGCGGTTGCTCTCATGGCAGGAAAGGCTTCCACCCAGTGCGTTAGTTAGTCTATTATAACCAATAAGTATTTATATATTCCCACTTTGGGCAATTCAGTATAATCCACTTGAATCCTTTCAAAAGATCTATGCTGTTTTTCTTCCCCCTGCGGGTGATTTTCTCATACTTACTTTATTTACTTTTTGACAAGTCAAGCACCCATACGTAATTTGTTTAGCTATTTCAAATATCCCAAAACATCCAAAACACTTCAAAAACTGATCACAGAGAGCTCTGTTTCCCCAATGAGTTTTCTGATGTAGTAAATTTAGAATTCCCCTAACTTAATTTTTGGGGACCATCTCTCTACTATCTGGTAAAAAAAAAAACCATCCCCCATTCTTGAATTCTGCACCTATATTCTCTAATTTTGCTTTTTCTTTTATAGTGAACTTTTTCTCTGCCTTTTTGTTTGTTTGTCTCTTAGAGGTTGTAGGACAATAGGTTTTAAAGATAACATTGCTGCCTGTTTAGCTTCATGATTCACCAAGTTGTTTCCTCTAATTTTAAACCTGGTTCCTCTCTGATGTCCTTTTACATGGACTACTGCTACTGCTGATGATCCTCTAAGGACCTATAAAACTCTAACCACTAGTTCTTGATGTACTAATTCCTTTCCTTGGGTATTTATTAACCCTCTCTCTTTCCAAATTTTCCCAAATGTGTGAACTACTATGTAAGCATACTTTGAATCAATATATATGGTTGATTTTAACTTTGTCCTGCGGTGTTAACACATAAAGTTTTACTTTTAATGTTCCCTGTTCAATTTCTATAGTCATGCCTGATGCCACAATTAAATCTCTCCCCAATAGATTATTTTCAGCCTCTGGGTAAATTCTTTTTTCAGATTCAATTTCCACATTATCCAGTATGGGAACTTTAAAGGGTTCTCCCTTTGCTTCCACTACGAGGGCAGGTTTTTTTTTTTTGTTTTTTTTTTTTTGTTTTTTTTTTTCTTTCTTTTGACTCTCCCTTACTGCGGCTACTAAGATTTTTTCCTTTGCTCTTTGTTTCTCCTCATCTCTTCGAGTTTTTCTAGTTTCTTTCTTATATCTCCTCAGGATTTTGCTACAAACTGGGGGGTCCACTCCCGAGTACGTTTATCCTTTTTCTCAAATACATATATTCCTACAGTTCTCAAACTTCCTTTCCAGCATGAAACATAATCACTCTCTTCTTGACTAAAAGACTCCTTTCTGTTTACATATAAATTTAAAGCTTGACACATCCAATCGTCAAATTATCCAAAAATGGGCCAAAATAAATGCTCTGGCCTAATTTCTTCTTTGGCCCATTCAACCATACAATATTGGATCATCTTTTCTTTACTTTTTTCCCTTGTACTTTCCTCATCTTTCCAGAATTCTAACATCATCCCCAGGGGACTGTCTGGGGGCATACCTGGAAGGTCGCTCCCTCTCGACCTCTTGGGACCACCCTTTCTAGGGTCCTGAAGACCTGGGATTCTCCAGGACTCTAACATCATCCCCAGGGGACTGTCTGGGGGTATACCTGGAAGGTCGCTCCCTCTTGACCTCTTGGGATTTAGTCCCGCTTGGGATCTCTCTGGAGATCCCGTAAACTTCTCTTGGGATCCCTCTAGGGGATCCCAGAAAGGAGAACTTAAGGATTTACTCTTTCCCTGGCCCATCCCAAATGGTGCTCTTTCACTCCTTTGTCCTTTCGCTTCGTCCCTTCGGTGGCCAAGCCCCTCGCGGGGTGTTGGAACCGCACCTAGAAGGACTCCGCACTCGCTTCATAACTGCATTAATGTCTCACACATTCAGCACCATTTAGACCACCCAACCCGGCAGTGCTTACAGTCCGCTGTTTCTGCCGGGGTCTTCGTGCACCTTGAATTACGGGTGTACTGCTGTAATTCGGAGGGAGGGAGCTCAATTCTTTTGCTTATGCTTTAATTTTGAATAACGTTGGTAGCTCTTCGCACACCCGAGTCCAAGAGCCACTATTAAAGTGAGGCGCCCCCCTTGAACCTGGGGTAACACAGAGCTATCCAAGGTTGTCACATCGAGGTCACCAGTTGAAATAACTCACGCTTTTTCCTCATGAATAACAACGTTTAATACAACTCATTAAAAACGTGTTCATTAAAGCATAAGCAAAACAGCACTGGGTGCATGGGGAGTCTGCGCTCTGCCAACATGCATGCCTTAGGTTTCTGATGAACTCTTTTTATTGCCTCGGCTAGTCCTTCTTGCACTCAGACTCCGTGGTTGGTTGTCACTAGGGGTCTTCTCTCTTTCTCATTGGTGGCTGAAGAGTTCCTTCTTCCTCAGTGTCCCCCCTCACAACAGTTTGCCCAACGACCAACTGTAACAATCTTTCCAAATTAAACAGGTGCCATGCCTTATTTGGTCAACAAGAGTCATTTCTGCAGCTTAGCAGAATTTTCCACTTAGCACAAATCATTATCATATTTTTCACAACCGTAATGAGTTGGTTCCACATAGGAGAAATGCGTCGATTAGGAACGACACGTACCAGGACGCAGACAGAAATTCACGCAGAGGCAGAGATCTTGTTCAGGAAGGAGCGCAGAGCCTGGCCAAGCAGAGAGCTGACCTAGGCCTAGGCTGCCTTCTTTATTCACCATTGACAATTTATAGGATTTACAGGTACAGGCCTGGACTAAGATGTTTACAAAAAGGTGCTTTTCCACTAATTGTTATTAAGAACACACTAAACTCATGTGATGTTTGTCTCACTTGTTGTTCCACTCATTCACAGACCCGGCCCAAGGACATTCACACATCCCATGCACTTGGGGGCGGTTATCTGGCCCGAGATACCATTGTCACGAGTCTGGGCTATAACTTTTTACAATTACGAGAAACGTACTTCAAAGTAATCTGTCCAAGGCCCTTTATATGCTATTATGTTAGTATTATGTCTTCGACTGTCCAGATGGTCATGTTAGTATTGATCTTCCTTTATCATCCAGATGACTGGAACCGCACATCTTGCTTTCCCACATTTTACTTTCCAACAGAGAAATGCAGGGCTTGATGTGCCTCATAATAGTATTATAGAGATTTCACAGCTCTGATGTGCTAGGCTTTGGTTCTGAAGCCCAAAACTGGATTATTAAAGCAAAGAATTACAGCTTTTCTTATTTTTCTTATTATTTTTTCTGCGATTATGCTTTCATTCCATACTTGAGCTCCCCCTGTACCATGGAAAATGAGTGGCCGCTGATCTTCCACTTTGCTAAATTATTTGCTGATTGAGTTAAGCCATTTGTCTCCTGCCTCTGCGTGGACCGCATTGAATAGAAAAGCTGCTTAAGAAACAATCAACCCAAATGAAAACATAGTGGAGGTTGCTAATCTGAAGGACTGGCCCATTTCCTTGCCCCCATTGTCTTGCATGCTGAATCCCACTTCTAGAGGGGACTCTGTAAATGTGTTTTATTATGCATATAGAAAGTATTAATGTCACATAAGAAAAATCAACGTTTGGGCTATCTGGTAATCTGCTGCTGTACAAGTCCAGTGCGGCATATTGATTTGCTTAAGCTATTACCTTTCTCTGAAGCCAATTACATTTTAACTGTTTACTCTTCCTCCAGTGCCTTGCGTTCCATGGTCTTTCACCCCAAGCTTGGACACTTTTTCTAGCCATGCCTAAGGAACCAATTATCAGGTTATCTGAAGCAGAAGATTCTGGTGACTCTGTAAGTACTGTGGAAGCTTTTTGTATGCTAAACTGTACCTGTAAATAGTTCCTAATTTATTAGACTCTTTCCTATCCCCTCTTTTCTTCTTGATAGGGCACAACAGGCTATTTTGGGTTTTCTGACGCTATAGTTTCTTGCCTCTAGCTTGCAATGCAATTGAGCTTTTTGACTAAAAGCAGTGATATAAAGCAATGCTCACCTCTGAGTATGTACTTCTGGTGCAAAATGCAGCGTTGTTTCGGAGCGCAGTCTGATGCCTTTTGTCATGGTTTATAGAGTAAGAGTACTACTACTAGTAGTACTTTTTCTAATACGGAGAAAATGGCTTGGGGTCTTTGGTAGGTCAGGGGTGAGGAAGGGCAAAACTGGCTGAGAGGTGCTGGATGTTTTTTTTTTAGCTATGAAAGTCAAGTTCAAAGACTCTGTAAACCCATGCAAAAGGCAGCCTAAAGTTTATTTTGCACCAGAATTGCTTATGTTGCCTGAAGTTATAATGGGGGCTTTAACCCAGAGACAAACTTAGCTTTTGTGACTGTTATGCAGCCTGCTAGTGTCTAGCCTGAAGAAAATGGCATAGCTCTGTTTTTCCCCCACAGTGGTGTGCATAATCGGTCTTTGTAGCTTTGCTTGGAAAATGTCAGTTGCAGGTGGGTGGACAGACAGTAATTTGAAGCGCAATGGTTGAATTGGTAGGAATGGGCTAACTGGTTTCTCTGTGTGGTTATCTGTTCTCATTCCTTCCCTTCGTGCCCTTTCTCCTCTTTGCGTGTGGCTTTTTATTTTATTTATTTATGGTTCTGTACTTCCTTCTCCAGCTTCTTAGGCATTTAATGATTGTGGGCAAGAAGCGTGCTGCTCACCTGGGCCTGACCAATGGATTCCGGATGGTTGTGGATGAAGGGCCTGAGTGTGGGCAGTCTGTCTGTCGCGTACATCTACCTATTCTAGGTGGTTGTGAGTTGGGCTGGCCGCCTGGCTAAGATTTTTGCACCGCGGGAGTTGCTGCATGTGTACGAGTGGCCACTGAATGGATTTTGTTTGTTGCCCGTCAATCTCGACACAGTTGATGTCTGATTTTGTGTGATGTGTGTCTGTGGAAAGTACTAAAAGCTTTGAGCAGCGGTTGCACAATAAAGATTTAGCATGGGGATATCATCTCTGTCTTGTGCGTTTTTACTGAGGGAAATAGTTGTATGAGTTAAAATGGTGTCTCCCCTGAGCTTAAGTATGTGGAACATTTCAGTCCGTTAACAGTGTTCTATAGATAGATAATGATTTGCCCAGTCATTTGAAACGTGATGCTGGAACTGCTTAGCAATAGTCTCCTGCATCTTGTAGGAAGCAAACTCTTTGCTTTTTGGAAGTAGTATGCAAATGTACTTGAAGCCAGCTGTCATGGTTTAAATCAAGCTAGCAATATAACCACCATAGCTGCTCGCTCACTTCCCCCCATCCTGCATGCGTGAGAGAATCAAAAGGGAAGGGAGAAACTTGGATTGAGATAAACAAACACAGTTTAATAAAATAACACCAATGTACTAATAGTCATATATAGAAAATGGAAAATAGAATCTAAAATAAAAGAGAGAGAGAAGAGAGAAAAAGACTGTAAGGTCCAGAGGCCTGTGCAAAATGGCAGGATGGCCAGAGGCCAAAATAAAGTCCTGAACAGAACTCTCCCAAACGGGTCTCTGGCCCGGCTCTGACAAAGAGCTAGCTGCAAGATCTTGACTCTCCTTAAGTATGAAGCATGATGCTAATGGCGTGGAATATTCTTATTGATCAGTCTGGATGTCGGTCATGGTCTGCCCCATCTATGCCCCCCTTACTAGCTGCCTCATGCCTGTGGGCAGAGCACTCGGAACTGTTCTTGGCTCTCGGACCAGAGCAATTAAAACCATTTACTCTGTCCCAGGCTGTTATCTTCTTGTTCTCCAATTAAATCTAAATGATGACCGTGCTAGCTATGAAAAAAAATTCTAACTGCATGAAAAAATTAACTCACTTTCAGTCAAACCAGCACACCAGTGTAGGCTGCTGCTAAAACGGTAGAAAATACCATATGTGACGCTACAGGTGTGCCATACAAGGGTGGTTTCGGCACAGTGCAATGTGTTGGAAGCATCCAACTCCTGTTGGAGTGCTTTATCAATGGCTGTGTTTTATGGCCTCTCAGTCAGCGACGTGCAACAAGCACAGCAACGGCTACAGAGAAACTGCCAGATATTTTAACGTGGTGAAACGAAGAGCGCAGCAGTGGCTATGTTAAGAGCTGAGCCTAGGCATGGATTGAGGAGATGAGGAGGGAATCCTGTAGCCGGGCAAAACTGTGGTCATGCTGAGAGAATTGCTGTGAACCAGCTGATCTTGTGAGAGGGGCTGATGCAGAGGGGGCATTGCCAGGAGCAACCAAGGAAGATTCAAATGGCCTCCTAGGGAGCGTAGCAAACAAGGCCAGCAAACAGGGGTGAGGCAGTTAGTGTGGCAGTTTGCGCTGAAGGGTGAGTGGGTAGGGTGAGGAAGCTTTGCTGGCTCAAGTGATTACCTCAATTGGTTTTCGTCACCCTCGCAGAAGGAGCCAACTATGGTACCCACTCGGGGCAAAGGTAAGTACTCTGCACTCAACAACATAGAGGTAACAACCCAGACAGAGCTGCCATGGGAACATGCAGCCACCCAGACCTCAGTCTGCAGAGTATGCCAGAGCCTTTCACTGGTATAGAGTGGCAGTAGAGAAAACATTTGTGTGAGGTGTGAGAAGTTGGATGACCTCCTCAGCCTGGTAGTAGAACTGAAAGAGGAGTTAGAAAGGTCGAGAAGTATCAGGGAGCTGGTAAAGGAAATCGACCTGTGGGATCAAGCTTTGGTCACCCACAGACAGATAAGACCACCAGCAAGAAATGAAGATCAAGGGATTCCTGTATCCTCCCCTTGCCTGACTGAAAAAATCAGGGCAAGGGAAAGGGATGAATGGAATAAAGTCCACACTTGGGTTGGCAGGAGAAACACCCCCTTACCCACCCCACCCTCCCGGGTGCCTCCGTTCAACAGGCATGAGGCTCTGGATGTGGAATGCAGTGACACGAGGGATAGGGGGCAATGGCAGCGTGTTCCTGCTCGGCGTAGAAGGAGGAGGGTCCCTTTTGTGACCACCCCACCTTCCCAGGTTCCCTCGCAAAACAGGTATGAGGCCTTGCAAGTGGAACCAAGCAACAACATTGAGGGAGGCGGTTCCGCTAAGTTGGAAGTGCCGCAGAGGATAAGTCATTCTGTGCCCTCCATCAAAACAGCTCCCACAAAGGAAAAAAGGTGGGTTGTGTTCGTGGGAGACTCCCTTCTAAAGGGAACAGAAGGCCCTATATGCAGGCTAGACCCACTTCTTCGGGAAGTCTGATGCCTCCCTGGGGCCAGCGTTAAAGACATAAAAAGTAAACTTCCTGCCCATGTTAGGCTCTCAGACTATTATCCCCTAATAATTTTTCAGGTAGGCAATGATGTAAGTGAAAAGGGAAAACGAAAGGCAATCAAGAGAGACTTCAGGATCTTGGGATGACTGATCAAAGGGTCAGGAGCACAAGTAGTGTCCCCTCTGTCCCCACAGTTGCAGGGTTTCAGGAGGAAAGATGCAGGAAGACCGCCAGATCAGTACCTGGCTGTGGGACTGGTGTCACTGGCAGAATTTTTTGGTTTTGATCATGGGCTGGGTTACACGGCACCTGGTCTGCTAGCAAGAAATATGACACACCTGTCTCAAAAAGGGAAAAGGATCCTGGGGCAGGAGTTAGCAGGACTCATTGAGAGGACTTTAAACTAGATTTGAAGCGGGGAGGGGAGGAAACCAGATGTGGCAGAAGCATACCCAAGGGCGGCATGCCAGCATTTGAGGGAAGGGGTGCTAGCGAGGCCCTTCAGACTGCCATCCCAGTGGAGGTAGGGAATGGAGAGCCACGCAGTAGGATAAACACAAGGGTTAATGATCTGTCAGAAATCGTGGAAGCACTTGAGGATGGCCACCAAGGAATTTAGGGCTTCTCACCAGAAAAAGGTGGCGGGATTAATGGCCCAGCTGAAGTGCATCTGTATGAATGCACACAGCATGGGCAACAAACAGGAGGGGTGGGAAGCCATTGTGAGGCAGAAAAGCTATGATATAGTAGCCATCTCAGAAACATGGTGGGATGATTCTGACAACTGGAGTGCTGCATTAGATGGTTATAAAATCTTCAGAAGAGATAGGCAAGGAAGGAGAGGAGGTGGGGTAGCCATGTATGTCAGGGGGTGTTATGATAGTCTGGAGCATGATGAGGGTGATGATAGGGTTGAGTGTCTATGGGTGAGAATCAAGGGGAAGAGCAACAAGGCAGATATCCTGGTAGGAGTCTGTTACAGACCACCCAACCAGGATGAAGAGGCAGATGAAATATTTTGCAGGCAGCTGGGAGAAGTCTCCCAATCGCTAGCCCTTGTTTTTGTGGGGGACTTAAACCTACCGAATGTCTGCTGGAAATAAAACACAGCAGAGAGGAAGTAGTCTAGGAGGCTCCTGGAGTGTATGGAGGACAACTCCTTGACACAGCTGGTCAGCGAACCTACTGGGGAAGGTACCCCGCTGGATCTGTTGTTTGTAAATAGAGAAGGACTTGTGGGCAATGTGTTGGTTGGAGGTCACCTTGGGCATAGTGATCATGAAACGATTGAGTTTTCTGTTCTTGGAGAAGTAAGGAGGGTGGTCAGCAGAACTGCTACTTTGGACTTCCGAAGGGGAGACTTTGATCTGTTTAGGAGGCTGGTTGGCAGAGTCCCTTGGGAGGCAGTCCTGAAGGACAAAGGAGTCCAGGAAGGCTGGTCTCTCTTCAATAAGGTAATCTTAGAGGCACAGGAGCAGGCTGTCCCCATGTGCCCAAAAGCGAGCTGGCGGGGAAGAAGGCTGGCCTGGCTGAATAGAGAGCTGTGTCTGGAACTTAGGAATAAAAAGAAAATTTATAACCTTTGGAAGGAGGGGCAGGTGACTCAAGAGGAATACAAGAACTCTGTGAGGTTATGCAGGGAGAAAATTAGAAGGACCAAAGCCCAACTAGAACTTAATCCCAGCCACTGTTGTAAAAGGCAACAAGAAATGTTTCTATAAATATATCAGCAACAAAAGAAAGGCTAAGGAGAATCTCCATCTCCTGATGGATGTGAGGGGAAACAGTGACAGAAGATGAGGGAAAGGCTGATGTACTAAATATCTTCTTTGCCTTAGTCTTTAATAGTAAGACCAGTTGTGCTCCAGGTACCCAGCCCCCTGAGCCAGAAGACAGGGATGGGGAGCAGAATGAAGCCCCAATACTCCAAAGGGAAATGCTTAGCAACCTGCTACACCATTTGGACACCCAAAAGTCTATGGGGCCGGATGGGATACACCCAAGGGTGCTGAGGGAACTGGCGGAGGTTATCACTAAGCCACTTTCCATTATCTATCAGCAATGTTGGCTAACTGGGGAGGTCCCAGTTTACTGGAAGTTGGCAAACATGATGCCCATCTACAAGAAGGGCCGAAAGGAAGATCCAGGGAATTACAGGCCTGCCAGTCTGACCTCAGTGCCGGGGAAGGTCAGGGAGCAGATCATCCTAAATGCCATCACACAGCACATACGAGACAACCAAGCGATCAGTCCCAGTCAGCATGGGTTTATGAAAGGCAGGCAACCTGATCTCCTTCTATGACAAGGTGACCCACCTTGTAGATGAGGGAAAGGCTGTGGATATTGTGTACTTAGACTTCAGTAAGGCCTTTGACACTGTATCCCACGGCATTCTCCTGGAGAAGCTGACAGCTCATGGCCTGGATGGGTGTACTCTTTGATGGATAAAGAACTTGCTGGATGGCTGGGCCCAAAGAGTTGTGAATGGAGCCAAATCCAGTTGGCAGCCGGTCATGAGTGGTGTTCCTCAGGGCTCAGTATTGGGGCCAGTTCTGTTTAATATCTTTATCGATGATCCAGATGAGGGGATTGTGTGGGAACGGCAGGACATGCAGGTCCAGCCACTTGTATGATAAAGGAAGATCAATACTAACATGACCATCCAGAGCGTCAAAGAAGAAATACTACTAACAAGATTAAATCACAGCAATCAGTCAAAACAGTGAGAATGATATCTCAGGCCAGAACACCGCCCTTAGGATGTATGGCGTGTGAGTGTTGGGCCTGGGCGTGTGTGTTTGGAATAACATTTTTTGAAAAAAACGTTCTGTTTAACCTCTTGGTCCAGGCCCATATCTTTAAAGCTATAAATGGAGAAAGGCTAATTAAAGAAGGCTCAGGCCAGCTCAGGTCTGCTCTGCCTGGTTCTGCTCTCGCTGCCAACAAGAACGCTGTGTCTGTGCGTCTCTGTCTATGCATCTCTGTATGCGTCGTTCTCATCGCCACGGATTGAGTGCACCCTTAGTAAGTTTGCAGACGACACTAAGTTCAGTAGGAGTGTTGATCTGCTTGAGGGTCAGAAGGCTATACAGAGGGATCTGGACCGGCTGGATTGTTGGGCTCAGGCCAATTGTACGAGGTTTAACAAGGGCAAGTCCTGGGTCCTGCACTTGGGTGACAACAACCCCAGGCAGCACTACAGGCTCGGGGAACAGCGGCTGGAAAGCTGCCTAGCAGAAAAGGATCTGGGGGTGTTGATTGACAGCCAGCTGAATATGAGCCAGCAGTGTGCCCAGGTGGCCAAAAAGGCCAACAGCATCCTGGATTGTATCAGGCATAGTGTGGCCAGCAGGACTAGGGAAGTGATTGTTCCACTGTACTTGGCGCTGGTGAGACCCCATCTTGAATGCTGTGTTCAGTTTTGGGCCCCTCATTATAAGAAAGACATTGAAATACTAGAGAGAGTGCAGAGGAGGACGATGAAGCTGGTGAGGGGCCTGGAGCACAAGTCTTATGAGGAGTGGTTGAGGGAACTGGGGCTGTTTAGCCTCGAGAAAAGAAGGCTGAGGGGAGACTTCAGTGCTGTCTACAACTATCTGAAAGGAGGTTGTAGCATGGAGGGTGTTGGTCTCTTCTCCCAAGTAGCAAGTGATAGGACAAGAGGAAACGGTCTCAAGTTGTGCCAGGGGAGGTTTAGACTGGATATTAGGAAAAAATTCTTCACGGAAAGGGTTGTCAGGCATTGGAACAGGCTGCCCAGGGAAGTGGTGGAGTCACCATCCCTGGAGGTGTTTAAATGGCATATAGATGAGGTTCTTAGGGACATGGTTTAGTGCTAGAGTTAGGTTATGGTTGGACTCAATGACCTTGAAGGATCTCTTCTAACCAAAGTGATTCTATTTTTATATTATTCTATTCTATGGTTCTGGTATCCCTTTTCTGGTGAGGAGGGATATGGTAGGAGAAAACAATTGGTCCGAATGGCAGTTCTGGTGCTTCTCTGACAGAGTGGAATATCTCTTCTGTCAGTTTGGGTCAGTTGTCCTGGCTCTGTCCCCTCCCAACCTCTTGCCCACCCCCAGCTCACTGGATGGTGGAGGTGGGGGTGGTTGGAGAGACCGTCTTCATGCTGTGAGAGCAAATCAGAAGTACATCACGAGACGGCAAATTTAATCTTTAACAGCTATTAAAAAAGGGAGATGTGCATGGCAAAGCAGGGCAATCCTTCACTATATTACTGAGGCATCTGAGATGCCCGCTGGAAGGCATCTTCTTCTCTTCTATATCCCCAAGCCATCAGGTGAAGTTTGGTGACACAGGCGTGTTAAGTAAGCTGAGGGCTTCACTTATCTTTCATCTTCCCGGGGAGGAGATGGAAATTATTTACCTGAAGTAGGTGGAAACTGACACATGACTGTGGCAGTACACTGTCCCCCTACCTCTCCCCCCTCCCCCCCCCTCGCTGAGAACTGATGTGGCAGCTGCATGTGTGCACACCTCCCTCCTCTCCTTCAATGGGGCAAGTTAATGGTCCTTATTGGGAGACCCAGGCCAGAGTCATTAGGAGAGAGGAGGGGGCTCATGTAGCCACAGTAGGGGGGTGCAGAGGTGCACGTAGCCACAGTAGGGGGGTGCAGAGAAGCCGCGAAGCTTCTAGACTGCCCACAGCCAGATCTGACACGGCTATAAATGGGGTCCGCCGAGGCTGCCTTTTGTGTGGTCCTCTTGGAGCGCGGGCCAAATGCTGCCGCCGAGAACCTTCCCGGGACTGGGATACCGTCTAAGGTAACCTCCCGAAAGAAAAATGGGACTGCCTCGTCTCCACGTGTGGGTGAGTGATAACTTAGATATTTCCTCACCAGATAAGCGAGTGTATTAAATAATTCCTCGCCACTTGGGTGGATGTTTTCCTCACTAGACACGTGAGTGTATTCCATGCTTAAATATAAGCACGTGTATTTTCTTTAATAATTCCTTGCCAGATTCAGGCAAGCGTATATCCTTAATATAATTTCTCCCTAAACACGTGGGTGTATTTTTTTCCTGGAGTCAGGGACGGCTCTGGCATTGTTTTTGGTGAGCCACGTGTATACACACTGTGGATCTCCATTATTCTTATTTGCTGTACCCCAATAATTTCCTCAAAGTTGATATCCGAATCTGTATTTTATGTTACCGGAGTGACTGATTGTATAAACCCCGTTTCTAATTGGTTGTTTTCCCGGACTTTCCCGGACAGAATAAAAGCCCGTTTTGGACCTGGTTGTCCGCCTAAAACTAACTTCGGGGTCCCTCCGTGACAATGACGTTTCCTTGAAATTACACTGGTGCAGTGTTTGCTTGCTGACTGACTGAGCCAGGTAGCGATCTATTGTTTTGTCAGTGTAAACTCCCTAAGGTATCTAGAAGGTGTTCCTTCTTCTGGGGGCAGGGGAATTCTGAAGAAGGAAAGTATGACTTATACATTCAGAGAGACTGGGTGATTGGATGATTATCATAGGTTTTAGAAGTCTGTGGTGCCTGGTGGAATTTGTCTTGCCTCGCAGACATTGTTGCTGATACTGGGCTCCAAACCAGAGAGAGTGAAGGGCTGTTAAACAATGATCCAATGAAGAATCGTAGAGTCCTAGAGCAGCCCAGGTGGGAAGGGACCTGGAAAGAACATCTGCTCCAACCTTTTGTGAGAACAGGAGCACAGATGAGATTATCTAGCACCCTATCTAAAGGCATCTTGAAAACCTCCAGCGATGGGGACTCTACCATGTCCCTGGGGAGGCTGTTCCAGTGGATGATTGTTCTTACAGTAAAAACCAAAAATTTACAGAGTCACCGAATGGTTGGGGTTGGAGGGGACCTCTGGAGATCATCTAGTGTAACCCACCTGCTAAAGCAGGTTCACCTAGAGCAGATCACACAGAAATGCGTTCAGGTGGGTTTTTAATGTCTCCAAGGAAGGAGACTGCACAACCTCTCTGGGCAGCCTGTTCCAGTGCTCTGTCACCCTCAAAGTAAAGAAGTTTCTTCCCATATTCATATGGAACCTCCTATGTTTCAGTCTGTGCCCATTGCCCCTCATCCTATTGTTAGGCACCACTGACAAGGGTCTAATCTCATTTTCTTGACACCCAACCTTGAGATATTTATAAGCATAACTAAGATCCCTTCTCAGCCTTCTCCAGGCTGAACAGACCCAGCTCTCTCAGTCTCTCTTCATAAGAAAGATGCTCCAGTCATAGTTGGAGCCCTCTGCTGGACTCCCTTCAGTAATTCCTTGTCCTTCTTAAACTGGGGAGCCCAGAACTGGACACAGTACTCCAGATGCGGCCTCACCAGGGCAGAGCAGAGAGGGAGGATAACCTCCCTTGACCTGCTGGCCACACTCTTCCCAATGCACCCCAGGATACCATTGGCTTTCTTGGCCACAAGGGCACATCGCTGATTCTTGATCAACCTGTTGTTGACCAGGACTCCCAGGTTCTTCTCTGCAATGCTGCTTTCCCACACATCAACCCCTAACCTGTATGGTGCCTGGGGTTATTCCTCCCCAGATACAAGAACCTACACTTGTTCAACTTCATTAGGTTCTTCTCTGCCCAGTTCTCCAGCCTGTCCAGATCTCACTGAATGGCAGCACAGCCTTCTGGTGTATCAAACACTCCTCCCAGTTTTGTATCATCAGCAAACTTGCTGAGGGTACACTCAGTCTTTTCATCCAGGTCACTGATGAACAGGTTGAACAAGACTGGACCCAGTACTAACCCCTGGGGAACCCCACTAACTACAGACCTCCAACTAGACTCTGCACCATTGATCACAACCCTCTGAGCTCTGCCATACAGCCAGTTCTTGATCCATCTCACCGCGCACTCATCCAACCTACACTTCCTGAGCTTATCTATGAGGATGTTGTGAGAGACAGTGTCAAAAGCCTTGCTCAAGTCACGGTAGACAACATCCACTGCTCTTCCCTCATCTACCCAGCCAGTCATACCATCATAAAAGGCTATCAGGTTGGTCAAACATGATTTCCCTTTGGTGAACCCATGCTGACTACTCCTGATAACCTTCTTTTCCTCCACATGCTTGGGGATGATGTCCAGAATGAGTTGTTCCATCACCTTTCTAGGGATGGAGGTGAGGCTGACTGGTCTGTAGTTTCCTGGGTCCTCCTTCTTGCCCTTTTTGAAGACCGGAGTGATGTTGGCCTTCTTCTAGTCCTCAGGCACCTCTCATCCATGACGTTTCCAAGATGATGGAGAGTGGCTTAGCAATAACATCTTCCAGCTCTCTCAGCACTCATGGGTGCGTCCCATCAGAGGCCATGGATTTGTGGGTGTCCAGTTTGCCTAACAATCTCTAACCTGATCCTCTTCAACCAAGGGAAAGTTTTCTTTTCTCCAGTCTTTCTCTCTTACCTCCAGGGTCTGGGATTCCTGAGGGCTTGTCTTAGCAGTAAAGATGGAAGCAAAGGCAATATTCAGTAATTCTGCCTTCTCTGTATCCTCTATCACCAGGGCACCCACCTCACTCAGCACTGGACCTACATTTTCTCTAGCCTTCCTTTTGCTCTTGATGTACTTGAAGAAGCCCTTCTTTGTGGAATATCTTACAGACAGTCACCTTGAGTTATTGGAACGTCCTTGACTAAAATAGAATGAGGAACCAGGATGATTTTCTACAAGATAAGAGGAGGTCGATGAAACACTGTCAGCATGATATTTACTGTGGATGGGTTTCTATTAGACGGAGATTTGTTATTGAACTAGACAGGCCCAAAGGAATTTCAAGGCCACCTTGGAAAACTGAAAACAGGATCTGCTGTAGAAGCAAAACAATTCAGCAGCTACAAGGCAGCAACACGACGTAAATCAACAGACCTATCAGCAGTGAGACTCAGACGCATGGACAGTTCGTGAACATAGATGATATCCAATCAGTTAATGCATGCTTGGAGCGTGGACGCGTGATCAGAAAATAACTGCATATATAAAAAGGCTTGTTTCTGTAATAAATCGGCTTTGCATGATTCACATATTGAATCAGAATGCTGAGTCCTTTATTCGCTCCAACAATTTACAGTGTGTTAGCCAAACTGCCAGAGCGTGTGCAAGATTAAATAAACCAATTGCGAGATAGCTTTAAGTGCATGAACAGCTAGCATAAACCAATCGAAACAGAAAGTTAAATGTGTGTACGATAGCTACCAGCTATAAATGTAAGTGCCTTGCCTAAATAAAGGGTCTTTTGGTTCACCTGCACCAGGAGTCCGTGTCGTCAATCCCTCAAATGGTGACCCCAACGTGATAGGGTCACAGAAACACTGAAGCGAGCGTCTGGAGGGACTCCAGCCGAACGATCATCTCGACAGCTGGACTGATCGAGAAACACGCCTGGGCAATCACCGTCTCACGAATACAGGTGAGCGGCTGGATAGTTAAATATGGGATCTAATTTGTCTGCAGAAGAAGAAGCTATAGTGAAACTATTTTTGTGAATTTTACAAAAGCAGAGAATAAAATATGAAGAACATATTGTTAAGTTAATGCTAAAATGGTTTAAACGGCACTCCAACAACAGTAGCAGCAGTCTTTGATTCAGACACTATTCCCAAGTGCTGACTGATTTGCTGTACAATTTTTGAAATAAAATGTGGCCCTTTATCAGAGGATATATCAGCTGGAACTCCAAACCTTGGTATTATTTCTTGTACTAATGTTTTAGTTACCTGCCGAGCTTTTGCTGTTCTGGTAGGGAGTGCTTCTGACCAACTTGAAAAGGTATCAGTACCAACAAATATCGGCACCCCCCTTTTCTTGGGAGTTCCGAAAAATCAATTTGCCATTATTGCATATGTTTATATAATGCTTCTGCTACTAAAGGCCAAACTAAATAGGAGGTAACAATAAGTTTTCCCTTGTGGGGTGTGAGCCCACCCTTCCTCATTATATGATTCCTCTAAATCTATAATAAGTTTCTGGCCTTCCTTAGTATATTCTGGCTTACCTTCTAAAATAACCTGCCCGTCGGGGACTAGGGCACTTTCTACTTTTATCTTTTGCTTAGGCACCAGTTTTGCCTCTCTGTCCACCAGCTCATTTCCTCTTTCCAATTCCGAGCTCACTTTCTGGTGCGCCTTGATATGCATGATTGCCACCTTCTTAGGAAGTTGAGCTGCCAGTATTTCTTCTGCATGTTTGATATGTTTGCCTTGAGAGTTCAAGAGTCCTTTTTCTTTCCAAATTGTTCCGTGCGCATGCACAACCCTGAAAGCATACTTAGAGTCTGCATAAAAGTTCACAGTTTTACCTTCAGCTAGTTCCAGAGCACAAGTAAGGGCGATTATTTCTGCCTTTTGTGCTGAAGTATTTTAGGCAGAGGTCCAGATTCCATCACTTCATGACTAGTAGTTCTAGCATAACCAGCATGCCTTTCACCGTTCAGGATATTGCTGCTGTCGTACATAAAGCAGTTCTCAGTTTTCTCCATAGGATTGCCCTTTAGATCTGGTCGGCTGGAGTATGTTGCTTCGATGGTTTCCAGGCAATTATGATGAACTGGTTTTCCAATGTAACCACTGAGGAAAGAAGCTGGATTGACAATGTTAGTGACGATGATTTAGCCTGATATTTGAGAAATCTTTGTGGGAAAGCCAATGTCCCATTGCTCATTTAATCCTCTCAAAGTCTCTAGCAACAAGTGCCATGGCGTTAACAGTTGTTTCTTTCCATCTTTGGGTAGTGCTTTGCCGCATAGTAACATCCTTCGTAAAGTCAATTCCAGAAGGCTAATACCCTCCTTCTTCAGAAGCAACTTTCATGTAGATAATATAAGTTCCCCCTCCTGTTCCCAGCAGCTCACCTACTCTTGGTGTTGTGTCTTTTCAAGGATCCGGATCTTTGGCAGCTCCCCCCTGCTACTCTATCAGCTGTACTGGGCTCCGTCTCCACATCTCGTTCGTCTTCGGCTGTCACAGCTTCACCTCTGTCTCTTCTTCATGCGAAATCCTCTTCATGCAGGATCACGTTGGAGTCACCATATGTCGCGGTTTCTTTCTTTCTTTCCCATGACCTCCATAACTAGCAGAAGAAGTCTCTTACAACCATTTAGCACAGAATAAGTCTATTAAGAGATTTTTGGTTTAATTTCCCAGCTTTATCAGAACTACGGATCCACTGGGGATGCCTTTAAATTTCACCCTCAGACTCCTTCATTCAGAATTACAGTTCTCCAACAGCAACATTGCTGGGGGGTGGACTAAAGCCCCTCTTTCGCCGCTTTAGCAGTGGGCAGATAGATTTTTCCTTTTTTTTTATTTTTTTTAATTTTTTTTTAATTTTATTTCTCTTCTCGCTGCAGTTTAGATACAGGCAAGGACATGCAGGTGGTATAATCACTGGTACCAAGTGGGAGTTGCCAGGCCCTAGCAGACTCCTCAGTTACAATGAGCTGAGTTTATCTTGCAGCTTGACACAGGCCTGAAATGTATGTTCAAGCTGTACACCACAGGCCTGGGATATTTTGCTTTTTTATTTTACCATATCATTCCAGCCATAGTACACTTTATATGCAGTTCCTATTAGGTGAGCAATAGTTACATTCCTCAGCCCCATTTACCTTTTGCAATTTCTTACAGGTGTCAATAAACAGCTTATTAACCACCAATCCATTATTTTCAATTTCCTAGATCCGAATGAGTTAATATTCTACCAACTTTTAAATACAACCTCTCCCAGGTTCACATCCATCATAGCATTTACTTTTCTTTCCCATATCTGCAGCTAGCATGTAAATTCAATGTGAATCAGAGTTTAACAACTTAAATTCTTTTCTCGTCTCAAAATTGTTAGATAAAAATAAGAGGAAATTAACTTACAGTACTGTACTTCATCCCATTTTTTCCAAAGATCTGCAGAACAACAGTAATTGCAATACAGCACTATAACCCAGAATCCCACATTCAAGCCACACGTGAATACAATATTGTTTCAAACTTTCTTTTCTTAGAGGATTCCCCCACAAATCTACTCTAATGTGTAAGGATGCATCCTAATGGGGAGCAAGGTGGTACTTTAGTACCTGAACCAAATTTTAGCATTGCACCTTTGATCTGCTTACTGCTCAGCCAGGTAGAGGTATCGCTGGGTCTCCCTGACAAAACAGGTCAGTGCACGGTGGAGCCCCATTGGCACCTGCCCCCCCTGGTGCCCTAGCAAATTGAACTGGGCAAGGCTTTTATTAGTGTCTCATCTAGCGTGCTACAACTGTTATCCCAAAAACAGGATTCTTTACCTGGTGCGCATACAAAAGAGCCAAATTTAGTACACCGAGATGAGACACAGCCTATCAGAGAGTTGCGCAAGTCTGGATACCAGAATAAAGCTAGCATGCTAGAAATAAAAGTATCAGCTACCACGCACAAAATCTTATAATCACATTCACGTGGTAAAGAACTGAATTACTCATGGTCTTCATATCATCACAAAATGTACATTTTGAATCCACGGATTCTCGTGATTTAGCAGTCTGTGAACTTACTGTACCATATAACTGGCAAAGACTTATGAAACTGTAATGTGCTTAAACAGATACCTACAAAGAAAACAGGTTAATAACGAAAAGCATCTCACAGAGTGTTCTGCAAGTTCTCTGTGACTTGTGTGTTATCAGTTAGTTCTCTCCCAGCTTGTTGAAGGTCAAACCATTCCACCTGTAAAACTGTCTGCAACGATTTAATGATCTCTTGCAAAGATTTATTTTTTGTCCTGCTCTTCTCACTTTAAAAACAACATACATTGTAACAAAGTATTATACTTCAAGGTTCCATTCTCTGGCCACTTCTTCTAGTCATCTAACTTACACAGCGGACACCATTGATTACAATATTTCGCAAGATCCTCCTTCCTTGTATTTCCAAGTACTTTCCAAAACTCCAAATATCTAGCAGGTGAGGCAAAAAGCCAGCTTGGTTGAGCAGGGATCTTCTTCTTGAAATACAGCAAAAAAAGAAATTACATGGTCAGGGGAAGTAAGGTCAGGCAACATGGGAGTAGTACAGAGATGGTGCTTGCCACTTGTGGTGGTTTGACTGAAAATGGGTTATTTTTCTTCATGCAGTTAGAAATCTTTCTTTTTCATAGCTAGCACGCTCATCATTTGAACTTAGTTTGAGAACAAGAGATAACACCCTAGCACAGAGTTTATGTTTTTAATTGCTCTGGTCGGAGAGCCAAGGACACCTGAGTGCTCTACCCACAGGTGTGAGGCATCAAGGAAGGGGGGTACGGATGGGGCAGAGCTTGACTGACATCCAGACTGATCAGTAAGAGTATTCCATCCCATTAGCGTCATGCTTCATACTTAAGGAGATCTCTTGGTCCAGGCCCATATCTGTAAATCTATAAATTGAGAACTGTTAATAAAAGTGATCTCAGCCTGGCTCAGCTTGGCCTTGTATCTGTGCATCTCTGTCTGCGTCTGTATGCATTGTTCCTCATCGCCGCAAATGGTGACCCGTGTGAGTGTCTGACCCCTGTGAGGCTCTTCATCTAGCAGAGTGTGTATGGCGGTAACCATGCAATCCAGTGGGTGAGTAAATTTTTGTGGCCACACATCCCTGGGTATAACAGGGATAAGCAGTCCTCACTGAATGAGAGAGCTGTGGGACTGAGTTAGTATGGGACAAGCTGCTTCCCCTGTACATAAGCTATATCTGCAAGTTTTATAGCACATATTACGTGTTTCTGTGTATTGCCTTTCTGAAAATCAAACAACTTGTCAGGAATGTAAGTAAATTGTTTTATTGGTTGTTGTTACAACTCTCTCTTTATGGTGTTGTTTGTGTAAAAACACTGTAAGGCTTCTTCCCCCCTTCTCCCACTTACGCTGTACGCCGCTCTGTGCTTCCCTCTCCTCTTACCCCTTCTCATGGTTTTTACTTAGAAGATAGGCTCAGGAACGTCTGTTCCCAGTGGTGTTCTTAACAAATCAGTATTAGGGTGTGTTTTCACAGTATCACAGTATGTTTGGGATGGGAAGGGACCTCAAAAGATCATCTAGTCCAATCCTCCTGCTGGAGCAGGAACGCCTAGGTGAGGTCGCACAGGAACATGTCCAGGTAGACCTTGAATGTCTCCAGGGAAGGAGACTCCACAACCTCCCTGGGTAGCCTGTTCCAGTGCTCTGTCACCCTCACTGAGAAGAAGTTTTTTCTCAAATTTAAGTGGAACCTCTTGTGTTCCAGCTTGATCCCATTACTCCTTGTCCTATCGTTGTTTGCCACCAAGAAGAGCCTGGTTCCATCCTCATGGCACTCACCCTTTATATATTTATAAACATTAATAAGGTCACCCCTCAGTCTCCTCTTCTCCAAACTGAAGAGACCCAGCTCCCTCAGCCTTTCTTCATAAGGGAGATGCTCCACTCCCTTAATCATCTTTGTTGCCCTACGCTGGACCCTCTCCAGCAGTTCCCTGTCCTTCTTGAACTGAGGGGCCCAGAACTGGACACAATATTCCAGATGGGGTCTCACCAGGGCGGAGTAGAGGGGAAGGAGGACCTCTCTCGATCTACTGACCACTCCCCTTGTAATACACCCCAGGATGCCATTGGCCTTCCTGGCCACAAGGGCACAGTGCTGGCTCATGGTCATCCTGTTGTCCACCAGGACCCCCAGGTCCCTTTCCCCTACACTGCTCTCTAATATGTAATTTCCCAACCTATACTGGAACCTGGGGTTGTTCCTGCCCAGATGCAGGACTCTACACTTTCCCTTGTTAAATTTCATCAGGTTATTCCCTGCTCAACTCTCCAACCTGTCCAGATCCCGCTGGATGGCAGCACAGCCTTCTGGCGTGTCAGCCACTCCGCCCAGCTTAGTGTCATCAGCAAACTTGCTGATAGTACACTCAATTCCCTCGTGCAAATCGTTAATGAATATATTGAATAATATTGGCCCCAGTACTGACCCCTGAGGCACTCCACTAGATACTGGCCTCCAACTAGACTCCGCACCATTGACCACCACTCTCTGGCTTCTCTCTTTAACCCACCTCACTACTCTATTGTCTAGACCACACCTCCTCAATTTAGCTGTGAGGATGCTGTGAGAGACTGTGTCAAAGGCTTTACTGAAGTCAGGGTAGACCACATCCACCGCTCTGCCATCATCCATCCACCTTGTTAAATTCTCATAAAAGGCTATGAGATTGGTCAAGCATGACCTACCCTTGGTAAAGCCATGCTGACTGCCCCTAATGACCCTCTTATCCCTGATGTGCCTTGAGATGACACCAAGGACAAACTGTTCCATTACTTTCCCTGGGACAGAGGTGAGGCTGACCGGTCTATAATTACCCGGGTCCTCCTTCTTGCCCTTTTTGAAGACTGGAGTGACATTTGCTTTCCTCCAATCCTCGGGCACCTCTCCCGTTTCCCAAGACTTGGCAAAAATGATGGAGAGCGGTCTAGCAATGACTTCAGCCAGCTCCCTCAGCACCCGCGGATGCATCCCATCTGGACCCATGGATTTATGGATGTCCAGACTATTTAATAGCTCCCTAACCCAGTCCTCATCGACTAAAGCAAACTCCTCCATTGACCTGGCTTCATCCGGGGTCTCAGGGGTATGGGGCTCCCCAGGACAGCCTCCAGCAGAGTAGACAGAGACAAAGAAGGCATTCAGTAATTCTGCCTTCTCTGTATCTTCTGCCACCAGGGCACCCACTCCATTCATCAGTGGGCCTACATTGTCTCTGGTATTAGTTTTATCTGCTATGTATTTGAAAAAGTTCTTTTTGCTGTTCTTGACCCCTCTCACCAGCTGTAATTCTAAGGAGGTCTTGGCTGTCTTAGCTACCTTCCTACATCCTCTAACAGCAGCCTTATATTCCTCCCAAGTGGCCAGTCCCTGCTTCCATGACCTGTAAACTCTCCTCTTCTGCTTGAGCATACCCAACAGATCCCTATTCAACCACACAGGCCTCCTGGCTCCCTTCCTCGACTTCCTGCGTGTGGGGATGCTCTGATCCTGAGCATGGAAGAAGCAATCTCTGAATGCGATCCAGCTCTCTTGGGTCCCTTTTCCTTCAAGCAGTCTTGCCCATGGGATTTCCCCTAGCAATTGGTGACCCCGACGTGATCCATAAGGAGAATTTACAGAAGGGGGACGACTGCTGCAGGGAGCGAGCCCCAGCTGGAACAACTTGGCTGGACCGTGACCGGGACACAGTCTGCGGGCTGTGTGACTCCTGATTGATCACTACAGAAGCGACAGAGGAGGGATAAAGGATCCAATATCGTTGCAACGGACACCCAAAGAGGTGAGTAGATGGGGGCAAGAGGAGATGGGGCAGAATATTTTTAAAGAAGAAGAAGAAATACTGCGACTCCTCTCGCATATTCTCTCTAAGAGAGGGGTGAAGTATGAGGAGAGTAACCTCAAAAGACTATTAATTTGGTGCAGAGGCAGTGGGTTTCCTGCTGACCTGTTATGAGTTTTTCAAATAGAGACTTGGGAAAAAGTGGGAACTGTGTTGTGGAAGACAATCAGTCACAGTGAAAAATATTTTCTTGGCCTTGTAACCACCTGGAAACTGATAATTACTGCAGTGAAGCAATTAAAACCTGAAAAGACTGTTACGAGCATTAGTGACTCAAAACTTAAACTTGAACTTTGGGACGATTGTCGAGGGTTAAGATTGCGGGGTGACAATCAAACCCTGGCAGATGTATTGTTAACCTCCTCTCCCCCCCACTTCCCCCTTTTGCCCCTCCCTCTCCCCCCTTCCCACTCAGGACAGGCGATCGGGAGGGAAAGAAGGACAGAGAGAAGAGAGTTGGAAAAGTTAAAGATGTTTTACTAACGCTACTAATAAGAATAGAGAAAATAATACAAAATATACAAAACCAATCTTGTAAGTCTCAGCAACTGCAGAGCCAGCACCCAAAGTCCTGGATTAGACTCTGTAGCCAACCGGAGCTGGATTCAGTCTCTCACTAGGCCTCAGTTCGCAGGGACGACCAGCAAGGTCCTCTCCTAATGTCAGCCATGAGGAAAAAAGGGAAAAGGCAAAGGGACGAGATCCTCGTGATCTTCCACTTTTATATGAAGTATTCACGTGAATGGAATGTTATACACCATTGGTCAGTCTCTCGGTCATCAGTTTTCTTGTTGCCACTCTCGCGAGATGTCCATCCGTGCTTATCAATAAGCTTGCATTCCATTGCTAGGTTTAACTAAAACATGTGTTGGGTTCTCCAGGAAAATGCAGCTAACATGAAGGCTTTAGCTGACAGGCAAATTCACTAAAAGAGAAACTTGTTTTTAACAAAACCAGCACACCTCCCCTGCAAGCCTGTGTCTCAGCTGTGGAGAAACTGTGTGACAAACTGTCCAAGAGGGAGCATAGATTCTACTTGTTACCTGCACGGGTGCAAGTCACAGTTATTAGGAGAAGATGCCCTTCTGCAGGACCAGCTCGAGAGAAATGGAACACATCACAAGGTGAATTATGTTTTTTCCTGTGTGACCAGGGGGAATATATGAGTAATTCCACTGCTGACCTAGAGGCATGAGTACGTGAGTTGAAAAAGAAAGCTCCCAAGAGAAAAGTTGCTCTGGTTTCCAGTGAGCAGCTTTCCAGCCAAGGTAGATGGGATTCTTGTGTCTCCCTACCAGAGTCAATCAAAGAGAATTAGGGGGACCCTGCCCCTAGCCAGGTGGAGGAGAGGGACAATGGCAACCGAGTTTGACTGTGTGGATTCGATGGCCTGGTATGTCAGAACCACATGAGTATAAAGCCCTGGTAGACACTGGCGCACAGTGAACAATGATGCCATCAAATCATAAAGGGTCAGAATCTATCGGTATTGTTGGAGCGACTGGGGGAAACAAAGAATTGACTGTGTTAGAGGCTGAAGTGAACCTAACTGGAAATGAGTGGGAAAGGCACCCTATTCTGACTGGCCTAGATGCTCCATGCATTCTTGGTATAGCTTACCTCATGAGAGGGTATTTTAAGGATCCAAAAGGGTATCGATAGGCCTTTAGTATAGCAGCTGTAGAGACTGAGGACATTAAACAGCTGTCTACCTTGTCTGATCTCTCAGACAACCCTTCTGTTGTAGGACTGCTTAAGGTCAAAGAGCAACAGGTGCCGATTGCTACCACGATGGTGCACAGACAACAATATCGCACCAATCAAGATTCCCTGATCCCCATTCATAAACTGATTTGACAACTAGAGAATCCAGGAGTGACCAGTAAGACTCACCTTTCAACAGTCCTATATGGCCAGTGCCAAAGCCTAGTGGAGAATGTAGACTAATAGTAGACTCTCATGGCCTAAATGAAGTTACACCACTGTTAAGTGCTGCCATGCCGCACATGTTAGAACTGCAATATAAACTGGAGTCAAAGGCAACCAAGTGGTATGCTACAATTGACATTGCTAATGCATTTTTCTCTATTCCTTTGGCAGCAGAATGCAGGCCACAGTTTGCCTTTATCTAGAGGGGTATCCAGTACACTTGGAATCGAGTGCTGCAGGGGTGGAAGCATAGCCCTACTGTCTGCCATGGACTGATCCAGACTGCACTGGAACCAAGTAAAGCTCTGGAACACCTGCAGTTCATTGATGACATCATTGTATGGGGTGACACAGCAGCAGAAGTCTTCAAGAAAGGTGAGAGAATAATTCAAATTCTTTTGAAAGCTGGTTTCGCCATAAAGAGAGGTAAGGTCAAGAAGCTTGCCCAAGAGATTCAGTTTCTGGGAATTAAATGGCAAGATGGGCGTCGCCAGATCCCGATAGAGGTGATTAACAAAATAACAGCTATGTCCCCACCAGCTAACAAAAAGGAAACACAGGCTATCTTAGGTGTTGTGGGTTTCTGGAAAATGCATATGCTGGACTACATCCAGATTGTGTGCCCTCTCTACCAAGTGACTCGAAAGAAACATGATTTTCTATGCGGTCCTGAGCAACGACAAGCCTTTGAACAAATTAAACAAGAGATTGTACATGCAGTCGCCCTTGGACCAGTCCAGACAGGACAAGATATTAAGAATGTGCTCTATACTGCAGCTGGGGACAATGGTCCCACCTGGAGCCTCTGGCAAAAGGCACCAGGTGAGACTTGAGGTTGACCTCTAGGGTTTTGGAGTAGAGGATATAAAGGCTCGGAGGCCAACTATACTCCAACTGAAAAAGAGATACCGGCAGCATATGAAGGGGTCTGAGCTCCTTCAGAAGTGGTTGGTACTGAATCACAGCTCATCCTGGCACCCCAATTACCAGTACTGAGCTGGATGTTCAAGGGTAAGATTCCTTCCACTCATCATACAACCAGTGTTACATGGAGTAAGTGGGTTGCATTAATCACACAGCAGGCTCAAAGAGGAAAATCTAATTGCCCAGGGATCTTAGAAATGATCACAAACTGGCCAGAAGGCAGAGATTTTGCAATGTTACCAGAAGAAGAGGTGATGTGTGCTGAAGAAGCCTCACCATATAATGAATTACCAGATAATGAAAAGCAGTATGCCCTGTTCACTGACGGATCCTGTTGTCTTGTAGGAAAACATCGAAAGTGGAAAGCTGCTCTATGGAGTTCTACACAAGTCACAGAGGCTGATGAGGGACAAGGTGAATCAAGCCAGTTTGTAGAGGTAAAAGCCATACAGCTGGCGTTAGACATTGCTGAAAGAGAAAAGTGGCCAGTACTTTATCTCTACATTGACTCATGGATGGTAGCAAATGCCCTGTGGGGGTGGTTAAAGCAGTGGAAGTAAAATAACTGGTAGCACAGAGACCAACCTATTTGGGTTGCCTCCTTGTGGCAGGACATTGGTGCTTGGCTAGAGAACCTGACTGTAAAAGTACATCATGTAGATGTTTATGTGCCTAAAAGTTGAGCCACTGAGGAACACCAAAACAATCAGCAAGTGGATCAGGCTGCTAAGATTAAGGTAGCTGAGGTGGATTTTGACTGGCAATGTAAAGGTGAACTTCTTCTAGCTCAGTGGGCCCATGCTGCTTCAGGTCATCAAGGAAGGGATGCAAGAATAGATGGGCTCATGACCGAGAGGTGGACTGACTTAACCATAGACAGGTTATCCATGATTGTGAAACATGTGCTGCAATCAAGCAGGCCAAAAGGTTAAAACCTGTGTGGTATGGGGGGCAGTGGTTGAAAAATAAATATGGGGAGGCCTGGCAGATTGACTATATTATACTCCCTCAAACCTGCCAGGGCAAGCACTATGTCCTCACAATGGTGGAAGCAACTGCAGGATGGCTGGAAACATATCCTGTGTCTCATGCCACTGCCTGGAACACTATCCTGGGCCTTGAAAAGCAAGTCCTGTGGTGACATAGCACTCCAGAAAGAATCGAGTCAGACAATGGGACTCATTTTAAAAACAGTCTCATAAACAACTGGGCCAAAGAGCATGGCATTGAATGAGTATATCATATTTCCTATTGTGGCAGAATGCAAACCCCCCCTAACCCCCCCCCCTTCAGTATGGAAGGAGTAGGCACATCTCCCTCTCTCTCTGCTACTTGAGGCTAACAGCTTCTTTTCTTTGGTCCCGGAGCACTCTGGCCAGGGCCATTAGGAGAAGGGAGTGCCGAGGTGCCAGTGAGCCGCTGGGCACCTGCGGCCAGTGTGGAGGATGTTTGGAGGCTTCAGGGGCACCCCACAGCCGGTGTGGGGGTGCAGAGAAACTTCTAGAATGCCTACAGTCAGGTCTGATCAGCCTATAAAAACCGGGACTCTCGTCGAGACTTCGCCCATTGTCGCGGGTCTCTCGGAGCACGAGCGAGATGCCGCGGCCGAGAGCCCCCCTCCTCGGGATGGAGACTCTGCTTGCCTTGCCGCCACGTGTGTGAGTAAAACTTCTCACAGGATTGCGAGTATATTTATACTTTCCGTGCACATATGCACGTGTAACTTCCCATGCTTAATACAAGCACGTATAAAATTATTTCCTCGCACAGTCGCGAGTGTATTTATCCTTTCCGTGCACATATGCATGAGTAACTTTCCACGTTTAATACAAGCATGAGTAACTTTCCGTGCACATTTGCACGCGTACTTTAAATTAATTCCTCGCACAGTCGCGAGTGTATTTTCCTCCCGTGCTTCCACATAAGCACGTGTAGTATTCCGTGCACATTCGCATGTGTAAGTAAATTAACCCTCGCAGGATTGCGAGTGTATTATAAATTTACCCTCGCGGAATTGCGAGCGTACACTTTCTGTACCTGTATCTCTTTAAGAATAATCCCGCATCGTGTTCAGGCAAGTGTGTACTCCTCTGGGACTCAGGGGCGGCTCCGACATTGTTTTGGGTGAAGCCATGTGCATGCACTCTGTGGACCGCCTGTTGTACTAGTTGCTGCCCCTTAATAATTTTCCTCAACTGATATCCGAACCTATATTTAAGTCACTTTTGGAGTGCTAAAACCCTGTTTCTCACTGGTTTAATAAAAGTTGTTTTGGACCCTGTTGTCCCTTAAACTAGCCTCGGGGTGCCTCCGTGACACCTATCATGCACCATCCTCTGGGAAGATTGAGCAATACAATGGCTTGTTAAAAACTACCCTGAAGGCAATTGGAGGTGGAACTTTTAAAAACTGGGATAAGCATTTAGCACAAGCCACCTGGTTAGTTAACACCACGGTATCAATCAGTCGAGCTGGCCCTGCTTAGTCAGACCTTTTACACACAGTAGAAGGGGATAAAGTCCCTGTGGTGCATGGAAGGAATATGTTAGGAAAAGCTGTCTGGGTTATTCTTTCTTTAGGCAAAGGCAAACCCATCTGTGGGATTGTTTTTGCTCAAGGGCCTGGATGTACTTGGTGGGTGATGCTGAAGGATGGTGAAGTCTAATGTATACCTCAAGGAGATTTGATTCTGGGTGAGAATACTCAGTTTCAAACTGTATGATGTTAATTGCTGCATGATACTAAGTGTTTAGTAACTATCTTTTAGGTTGATGCAGTGTTGATGAAACCTGAGCTAGCTTCACTGAGTGGCGTTCAGTAACTTCCTCAAGACTGACATCCCTAAGCTGCAGTTCCTGGGCATGAAGTGCACCAGATTATACACCATCTCTCCTGCCTAGAGAGACTACTGTGACAGAGACCTGCAGCCATGAACTAAATGATCTTAACAAACTTTTTGTGAAGAAAGATGAATCATGAACTAGTGATATGTGTGTGTATATACATTTGAAGACAGGTAAAAAGCAGTAGTGATTTGGGTATGATGTAAATGGTATGGAATAAGGGGTGGAATGTCCTGGTTTTGTTTAAAACAAGACTGGGAATGGCAGGACATATGGCTCCAGCCACCTGGATGATAAAGGAAGATCAATACTAACATGACCATCTGAACCGCCAAAGTAGACTAATACTAACATGATTAAATCACAGCAATCAGTAAAAAAAAAGGTGGCCTTGACAAGTTACACAGGATTGTGTGTTTGTGAAGGAGTGATATCCCAGACCAGTAAGAATGATATCTCGGGCCAAAACACCATCCCCAGGATGTATGGCATGTGAGTGTTGGGTCTGAGCCTGTGTTTGGAATAACATTTTTTGAAAAAAACATCCTGTTTAATCTCTTGGTCCAGGCCCGTATCTGTAAAGCTATAAATGGAGAAAGGCTAATTAAAGAAGGCTCAGCTCAGCTCGGCTCAGCTCTGCCTGGGTCTGTTCTTGCTGCTAACAAGAACTCTGTGTCTGCATTTCTGTTTGCTTTTCCATATGCATGTCTGTATGCATCATTCTCATCGTTGCATAAGATCAGTTCTCTTTTAGTGAATTTTCCTTTCAGCTTAGTTCTTCTAAGTAACTGCACTTCTCTGATGTTGGCTGCATGTTTTTTCAGACACTGTTCACTCTGGAGCTGATAACAGTAGCAATGGTATGCAGAAGAGACACAGGTTTAGACTTATTGCTATGGCAGCCAAGGTTACTGATAAATTTTGCATGTCCTGTAAATTATAGGGGTGTATTTGCAAGGAGGGGAAGACAGAACAGGTGACCAAAACTGACCAACTAAGTATTCAATCCCATACACGTCATACACCACATAAAAGTGCGAGATCACGAGGGTCTCGCTCTCTTCAGCCATGGCCGGCATCTGAAGAGGACCCTGCCTGTTCTGCCTGTGATCTTTGGCCTAGTTCCAGGCCCTGCTGAAGAGAAGCTGCTAAATTAATGTATACTGTGATTAAGTTATAAAAGACACACCCATCATTAATCAATTGACATGATAAATGCTTTCTAATCACCTGCAAAACAAGAGGATAATTTTCAAATTTTAGATCCTCCTGCATGACAAGCTGGAGACAGAAGATTAAGTAATACATTGTTTAGAAGCAGAGTGCTTAGCTTATGTTTGACTAGTAATCAGTAGATATATTGTAAGTAAAAAAGTAATCAATTACTTCTGTAAGTGTGTACCAATTGCACTTCCATGAAGAACTGCCAATGTGGAGAGGTCAATCAGTGGACCCTCAGAAGCCCCCCTGAAAGAGGCAGCAGTAACTGTAAACGACGCTACATGGCAGCAAAGACTGTGAAATAAATAACTTCATACTAACCTAATGATTATGCAATTATTTCTTAGTATAGATGATAGCATGTTAAAAATTCCCAAAAATTGTAATGAATATGTAATAATTGTGTGAATATAAGCAGTGCAACAGCATCCAGTCCCAGTTCTGTCAATAAAGAATGCCTGCTTAACAGTATAATTGACTTTGCTGATAAGTTTATTTCTTTGTTTCACTGCATCCCTTAATCCAGTTCTGGTTTACTGCTGAGTCCAGCCCAGGACTTCCAGGTAGCTGCCCTGCAACCGCTGGAGCAATGCCAACTCCACTGCGGGCCAGCCGTGCTACACTGGGAAAGTCAAGATTGATTTTGTATTATTTTCTCTACTTATTAGTACCATTAGTAGAGCATTTTTAACTTTTCCAATTTGTCTCTCTCCCTTTTCCTCTTATTACTTTTCCTTAGTGGGGGGGCAGGGGGTTAACAGCATCTGCCATGTTTTATTGTTGCCCTGCAGTAAATGGTGACATTCCTGAAATACCCATCCCTTGATGATGATCTTTTATGTGGTCAGTCATGTTGTCAGCAGGAAAGAACAGCTGGAAAGAGGACCCTGAAGGCTGTTTACCCACAACCACTACAGTCTTAACATCACAGTTAACGGTATCCCCTGCATTCTCTTCTGGGTCAAGAGGATCTTGATTGTTTAAAAACCACACGCAGTTGGATTTGATGGAGAAGGCATTTGTTGTCTGTGCAACAGTGGATGTTGGAGATTCAAGCTGCAGTGAAGATAACATAATGTAAGGTGGAATTCTACTCTGCTGGCGAAACTAGTACCAGATAACAAGGCTAGTAAATAACTACTGAAAAAACAGACCTTGTAAGATGTGATATGGAGCCCCAGTATTCCAGGGGCAAGCTTCTTCCTGGAATGATCTGATACTGCAGGCAGCAAGGCAGCGTGGGTTATACGCTCTCAGACCAGTGTTTCACAGGGTACACAGAGGTACCTAACTGTCTTCATCTCTTTCAGTGCTGTAGTCAACCCCTGTGGCCAACCAATTTTGTGATTAGTGCATGTGAGACTGAAGTTACTGATCTTTTCAGCCTCCATTCCCTGGACAGCTTTAGTCTCCCATTCTTTCGTATAGCTGCTTGGGATAGTGAATAGCATATCTTGTGCTGAATATGAGGTCTTCAGGGTTGGCTGTGCATGACCTGAAGTGGCGTGTGGGAGATATGAGGGATTTTCTTGAAGTTACTGTGTGGATGGGTTTCTATAGAATGGATATTTGTTATTAAACTAGCCAGGCCCAAAAGAATTTCAAGGCCACCTTGGAAAGCTGAAAACACAACATAAACCAACAGACCTATTAGCAGTGAGACTCGGGCGCGTGGACAGCTTGTGAACATAGATGATATCCAATCAGCTAATGCATGCTTGGAGCATGGATGTGTAATCAGGAAATAACTGCATATATAAGGAGGTTTGTTTCTGTAATAAATGGCTTCACTTGAATTCATATTGGATTGTGTGGAGTGCATGATTTTTCGCCCTCTCAGTGGTGGACTACTCATTCTTTCAGAGGATGCATGCCAGTGGGTAGCAACAATAATAATTCTGTGATGGATGCACTTGACTCCTCCCCCAACCAAACCAGCAGCAGTTTGCTACAGGCTCCAAATGAGGTAAAGGCCTGAACAGTAGCCAACCCAATAACTCCTTTTAGGAAACTCACAAGGAAGCAGAACAACACACTGAACACCGATAAGTTGTGGGTGCAAGGAGTCTCATGCATACCTTTCCCGTTTGACTATGAGTCAATCACTTTATTCCATAAATATGACAGCCTGGGTGAGCCTACATTGAGCTCTCTCTACTAGACATGTCTGTATGGCAATGATCTTTTACTAATCACAGATCAATAGATGAGCCCAAGTTTTATATTAATCATTTAGCTTAAGTAAGTGCATTTCAGATAGAATTAATCACTTAGAATTATTAAATTATGTGATTTTTAATATACTGTCTGTTTCACGTTACTTAGTAAGCTAAATTTGCTGAAATCTTAAACTGTATGTTGTAAAGTTCTGCTCATATTTTACCAAAATTTTATCTACTTGCATTCTATCTTTGAAAACAAAATGGCTGCAAACCATAGACACAACCTGCAAGATAAGTCCTGTTTTGCACCTCATTGTGAAAAACAGGATTCATATAGATATATTAACACTTTCATGTGGGAGATTTGAGGGATTTTCTTGAAGTTAATGTATGGATGGGTTTCTATGAGATGGAGATTTGTTATTAAACTAGCCAGGCCCAAAGGAATTTCAAGGTCACCTCGGAAAGCTGAAAACACGACATAAATCAACAGTCCTATTAGCAGTGAGACTCGGGCACGTAGACAGCTTGTGAACATGGACAATATCCAATCAGCTAATGCATGCTTGGAATGTGGATGCGTGATCAGGAAATAACTGCATATATAAGGAGACTTGTTTCTGTAATAAATGGCTTTGCTTGAATTCATATTGTTTTGTGTGGAGTCCATGATTTTTCACCCTTGCAATGAGATGCATCCCAGAGTCCTGAAGGAATTGGCTGATGTAGTTGCCAAGCCACTCTCCATGATATGTGAGAAGTCATGGCAGTCAGGTGAAGTCCCTGGAGACTGGAAAAAGGGAAACAGCACTCATTTTTAAAAAGGGTAGAAAGGAGGACCCCAGAAACTACTGACCTGTCAGCCTCACCTCTGTGCCCTGGAAGATCATGGAACAGATCTTCCTAGTAGCTATGCTAAGGCACATGGAGGACAGGGATCTGATTCAAGACACCCAGCATGGCTTCAACAAGGGCAAGTTGTCCTGGTTTTGGTTAGTGAATTTTCCTTTCAGCTAGGTTCTTCTAAGTAACTGCATTTTTATGAAGTTGGTTGCATGTTTTTAGGACAGTGTTTGCTCTGGAGCTGATAACAGCTGATATTTCCAGTTTTACTGAGCTAATTGTAGGAATGGTATGCAGAAAAGACCCAGGTTTATCTTTTATTGCTATAGCAGCCAAGGCTGCTGATAAACTTATGACAAATAAATGTAGGGAGAGGCAGACAGAACAAGTGACCCAAATTGACCAACTAGGTATTCCATGCCATCCATGACATACTCAGTTTAAAGGTGGAAGATGACAAAGGACTGGCTGTCTTCATCCATGTGGCATCTTGTGAGAGTTGGTCCGAAGATGGAGCAGTATTTGCCTGAACATCGCCATCAAGAACTTAGAGAACTGAGGCCCTGACAGAAAGAATGCATGGACAATGACTTGGAGAGAGGCCCGAGAAGCATTGTGTTGCACTGGTTTCTCCGATACAGGGGGACTGCTGCTTACAATGGTTGTTGTGTGGACTTCGCCTGCTGCTTCAGCCAAACCAGCCCCCACCTCCTGAAAGTTATTGTTATGAGGGGTCTCTTCGACCCAGGGACAATAGCTGCCGTCCAGAAGATGTGTTCTCACCTGCAGCCTCAGTTACATGTGTCCCCCACCTGCTCCCCCAAACAATGGTCAACAAAAAGGAGTATGCCCAGAAGCTCGCCAAGGGTCCTGAGGTCACCCAATGGACCAGAGAAAGATCCCTGAATGCTGGACACGTAAGCGTTGGCAAAAGAAAGCATGAATCTTTCGAGGCTGCGCAGTACAAGCCTGGATTGCGAAATCAAGGCGGAGATTGGCCTCAAACAATGGGAGCGAGGAGGGGTGAAGAAGCATAAGAGATGACTCCCGAATGGACACCGTTGAAGATCTTCCCGCCAGAGGATCCCGAACCATGACGGAGGACCGGCAGGACTCCACAGGACCGGAGACCAGAGGGATGCTTCTGAAACTGGACTGGTGATAAACGCAACCTCATTTCTCATCTTTACTTTTCCCCATTTCTTTTCCCTTTTCTTTTTCTTACTCTCTCTCTCTCTATTGCGTGCCGCTTTATGGGCAAATTAATAAAGTAACACTGTTTGATTGAATTATAACCCCTTGGCATTTTGGTTGCCTTAATTTTGCACTTCGAGATCAAGGTAAACGAACCATCATGAGTCCGTCACCGAATGGACCGTGACACATCTGTAGAGGACCCTGCCTGTTCTCCTGCCTGCAATCCTGATCCTGATTCCAGTCTGTGAATCTCTGAATCTAGTTCCTGTCTACTGCCAAGTCCAGTCCAGGACTCCCCAATGTTTGCCCAGCACTGGCTGGCATGACGCCAGCCACCTGCAGGCCGCTGGGAAATTCAGCATTGGTTTTCTATATTTTGCATTATTTTCTCTAATTATTAATATTCATAGAATCATTTTGGTTGGAAGAGACCCTCAAGACTGAGTCCAACTTTTAACCTAACACTGGCACTAAACCATGTCCCTAAGAACCTCATCTACACATCTTTTAAACGCCTCCAGGGATGGTGACTCTACCACTTCCCTGAGCAGCCTGTTCCAGTGCTTCACAACTCTTTCCATGAAAGAATATTTCTTAATATCCAATCTAAACCTCCCCTAGTGCAACTTGAGACCATTCACTCTTGTCCTATTACTTGCTACTTGGGAGAAGACACCAACACCCTCCATGCTACAACCTTCTTTCAGGTAGTTGTAGAGTGTGATAAGGTCTCCTCTCAGCCTCCTTTTCTCCAGGTTAAACAACCCCAGTTCCCTCAGCCTCTGCTCATAAGACTTGTTCTCTAGGCACTTCACCAGCTTTGTCACCCTCCTCTGAACTCTCTCCAGTACCTCAATGTCTTCTTTGTAGTGAGGGGCCCAATAATGAATGCAGTATTCAAGGTGTGGCCTCACCAGTGCCCAGTACAAAGGGACAATCACTTCCTTAGTCCTGCTGGCCACAGTGTTCTTGATACAAGCCAGGATGCTGTTGGCCTTTTTGGCCACCTGAGCACACTGATAGCTCATATTCAATCGGCTGTTGATCAACACCCTCAGATCACTCTCTGCCAGGCAGTTTTCCAGCCACTCTTCCCTGAGCCTGTAGCATCACATGGGGTTGTTGTGACCCAAGTGCAGGACCAGGCACTTGGCCTTGTTAAACCTCATACAATTGGCCTCAGTTCATTAATCCAGCTGGTCCAGATCCCTCTGTTGAGCCTTCCTACCCTCAAGTAGATCAACACTCCCACCCAATTTGGTGTCATCTGCAAACTTAATGAGGGTGCACTCAATCCCCTCATCGAGATAATTGATAAAGAGATTAAACAGAACTGGCCCCAACACTGAGCCCTGGGGAACACCACTCATGAGTAGCCGCCAACTGGATTTGACTCCATTTACCACAACTTTTTGGGCCCAGCCATCCAGCCAGTTCTTTACCCAGCAAAGAATATGCCTGTCCAAGCCATGAGAAGACTCCAGGAGATTCTCCAGGAGAATGCTGTGGGAAACAGTGTCAAAGGCTTTACTGAAGTCTAGGTAGACAACATCCACAGCCTTTCCCTCATCCACTAAGTGGGTCACCTTGCCATAGAAGGAGAACAGGTTGGTCAAGCAGGACCTGCCTTTCATAAACCCATGCTGACTGGGTCTGATCGCTTGGTTGTCTTGTATGTGCAGCATGATGGCACTCAGGATGATCTGTTCCATGACTTTCCCTGGCACCAAGGTCAGACTGACAGACCTGTAATTCCCTGGATCCTCCTTTCAGCCCTTCTTGTAGATGGGAGTCACATTTTCCAACTTTCAATCAACTGGGATCTCCCCGGTTAGACAGGACTGCTGACAAAGGATTAAAAGTGGCTCAGTGAGCATCTCTACCAGCTCCCTCAGTATCCTTGGGTGGATCCCATCCAGCCCCACAGACTTGTGCATGTCTAAGTGGTGTAGCAAGTAACTAACCATTACCCCTTCATTCTGCTCCATATCCCTGTCTTCCAGCTGAGGGGACTGAGTACCTGGAACACAAATGATTTTACTATTAGACACTGAGGCAAAGAAGGCATTTAGTACCTCAGCTTTTCCCTCGTCCTCTGTTACTATGTTTCCCCCCACATCCACCGGAGGGTGGAGATTCTCCTTAGCCCTCCTTTTGTTGCTCAGGTATTTATAGAAACATTTTTTGTTGTCAGGATAGCAGTGGTCAGACTCAGCTCTAGTTGGGCTTCAGCCCTTCTAATTTTCTCCCTGCATAGCCTCACAATATCCTTGTAGTCCTCCTGAGTTGCCTGTGCCTTCTTCCAAAGGTCATAAATTCTCCGTTTTTATTTTTTCTTGAGTTCCAGCCAAAGCTCTCTGTTCAACCAGGCCAGTCTTTTTCCCTGCCGGCTCGTCTTTTGGGACAGCCTTCTCCTGCACCTTTAAGATTTCCTTCTTGAAGAATGTTCAGCCTTCCTGGACTCCTTTGTCCTTCTGGACTGCCTCCCAAGGGACTCTGTCACCCAGCCTCCTAAACAGATCAAAGTCTGCCCTTTGGAAGTCCAAGGTAGCAGTTCTATGAATCCCCCTCCTTTTCCAAAAATGGAAAACTCGATCATTTCATGATTGCTGTGCCCAACAAAACCTCCAACCATCACATCACCCACAAGTCCTTCTCTGTTCACAAACAGGTCCAGTGGGGCACCTTCCCTGGTTGGCTCACTGACCAACTGTGTCAGGAAGTTGTCTCCAGGAGCCTCCAAGACTGTTTTCTCTCTGCTGTGTTATATTTCCAGCAGACATTTGGTAAGTTGAAGTCCCTCATGAGAACTAGGGTTAGCGATCATGAGACTTCTCCCATCTGCCTGCAGAATATTTTATTTGCCTCTTTTTGCTAGTTGGGTGATCTGTAACATACTCCCATCACAATATCTGCCTTGCTGGTTTTCTGATTCTTACCCATAAACACTCAACCCTATCATCACCACCATCAAGCTCTAGACAGTCAAAATGCTCTCAAACATACAGGGCTATTCCACCTCTTCTCCTTCCTTGCCTATCCCTTCTGAAGAGTTTATAGATATCCATCCAGTTCCTGAGATCAGCTGATCAGTACCAGCTCAGCGGGTCCCAATTAAGCAAAATCTTCGAGGTACAGAGAAGCCTTTTTTTTTTCTCTGAGTTGGGCACTTTCGTTCTCGAGAGACCCAGAAGCTCCCGGCAGCCCTTGCAAGAGCAGGTGATGTGGAGTGGGCGTTACCACGGTGAGGGCGATCACACCCCCGCCCCTTGCCTTGAAAAAGCCTCTGGGAGGGCAATAAGGCATCACTGCTCGCCAGGCACTAGGAGGGGCAACCAGCTTGTGACGCGGGTGAGTAACACCCACACTGTGCTGCAGCAGCGCGTGTATAACTCATGCACTAGGGTGCACAGGTTGTCACTTTTTGCTTGTTAGACCCTCTCACTTATTGCCACTGTCCCAGACCGCTGCCGACCATGGTGACCTCCAGAAAGAGAACTTGTCTCAAAAAGACTGTAGCAATTCAGACTGACTGCCTGCTCCGAACCGTGGCTGTTCAGGTTTCCGGTTGCAGGGAATGCCAGAGCCTACTGCTGCCGGGGGAGGACAGCCAACATTCTACCTGCGTGAGGTGTGAGCAGATGCAAGATCTGCTCATCATGGTCACAAAACTTAAGGAAGAGGTCGTGATGCTGAGGTCCATCAGGGAGTGTGAAAAGGAGATCGACTGGTGGAGTAACTCCCTGGTGTGCCACTCAGAGAGGCTTCAGGGGGTTCCCCCTCAGAAGGTGATGGACCCCCTGCCCTGTCGGGAAGAGGGGGAAGACCCAAGACAGCCCCTGCCCTGTTGCTGTTGGGCAGAGGTAGAGCACCAAAAAGATGAGGAGGGTTGGAAGCTAGTTCCAGTTAGGCGCCGCAGGCAACCCCCCTCCCTACCTGCTTTGCTTCCCCAGGTGCCCCTCCGTAATAGGTTTGAGGCCTAGATCTTGAAGAAGAGGTAGGTGAGGATGTGGTGGAAGGCCCGCCTACAAGGTCACATAGAAAGAGGCAGTTGACTCCATGCCTCAAGACGGCCTCCAATAAGAAAGAAAGAAGGGTAATTCTAGTAGGCAATGCCCTTCTGAGAGGGACGGAGGACCCAATATGCAGAGTTGACCCTCATCGTAGGGAAGTTTGTATTCTACCTGGAGCCTGGATCAGGGACATCAATAGGACTCTCCCCAACCTGGTGCACCCAACAGACTACTAGCCACTGCTGATCTTCCAGACAGGTGGGGAGGAAGCTGCATCCTGCAGTCTGAGGGGAATAAAGAAAGATTTCAAGGCCTTGGGATGGATGGTAAAAGAGTCTGGGGCTCAAGTGATTTTTCTCTTTCCTCCTTCCAGTTTTGGGTGATGACATGGAATGGAATAGAAAAATTCAGTCCATAAACAACTGGCTACAAAACTGGTGTTACAGGCAGGGCTTTGGTTTCTTTGATAACGGCTGGTTTCACAAGACACCAGTCCAGACAGCGATACACGGGAAAGGTTTATCTCCCAGGGGCAAAAGGATGCTGGGACGGGAATTAGCAGGACTCATTTGGAGAGCTTTAACCTACACTCGAAGGGGAATGGGGTTGTAGCTGGGCTTGCATCAGTGGGGCAGCACTCTAGAGTTGGTGAAGGCTGGGAGGCCTCCCACCCCCCTAGGGTGAAATCGGTGTACACAGCTCGCTCTCTGAAATGCCTGTGCACAGCATGGGGAATAAGCAGGAGTTAGAAACCTGTGTTCAGGCAGGAGATTATGACCTGGCGGCAATTATGGAGACGTGGTGGGACAGTTCACATGACTGGAATGTGGTCATGGATGGCTATGTCCTTTTCAGGAAAGACAGGCCAGCCAGGCGTGGTGGTGGAGTTGCTCTTTACGTGAGAGAGCAACTACAATGTTTTGAGTACTGTCCAGGCATGGATGAGGAGTGAGTTGAGAGTCTATGGGTGAAAATTAAGGGGCAGGTGGGCAGGGGTGATACTGTTGTAGGTGTCTATTACAGGCCACCAGATCAGGGTGAGGAAGTTGATGAGGCCTTCTACAGGTAGCTGAGAGCAGCCTCACAATCACAGGCCCTGGTTGTGGTGGGGGATTTTAACTACCCTGCTGTTTGCTGGAAGGATTACTCAGCCAGCCAGCCACAGTCTAGGAGGTTCCTCCAGTGCCTTGATGATAACTTTCTGTTGCAAATGGTGGAGGAGCCAACCAGGAGAGGTGCACTGCTGGATCTCATCCTCACTAACAAGGAGGGTCTGGTTGAAGCGGTGAAGGTTGAGGGCTGCCTGGGTTGCAGAGACCGTGAAATGGTGGAGTTCAGGATCTTGTGTGTCAGGAAAAGAATAGCAAGCAGAATTACAACCCTGGAATTTAGCAGGGCAAACTTGGGCCTTTTCAAGCAATTGCTAGGGGAAATCCCATGGGCAAGGCTGCTTGAAGGTAAAGGGGCCCAAGATAGTTGGTTAGTGTTCAGGGACTGCTTCTACAAGGCTCAAGATCAGTGTTGGAAAGTAAAACGTGGGAAAGCAAGATGTGCGGTTCCAGCCATCTGGATGATAAAGGAAGATCAATACTAAAATGACCATCTGGACGGTCAAAGACATAATACTGACATAATAATATATAAAGGGCCTTGGACAGATTATTTTGAAGTATGTTTCTCATAATTGTAAAAAATTATAGCCCAGACTCGCGAGAATGGTATCTCGGGCCGGATAACCGCCCCCAAGTGCATGGGATGTGTCCTTGGGCCTGGTCTGTGAATGAATGGAAAAACAAGTGAGACAAACTTCACATGAGTTGAGTGTGGTTTTAATAGCAATTAGTGGAAAAACACCTTTTGTAAACACCTTAGTCCAGGCCCGTACCTGTAAATCCTATCAATTGTGTGCATACAAATCCAGCACATCGAGATGAGACACAGCCTATCACAGGGTTACGCAATTCTGGATACTGGAATAAAGCTAGCGTGCTAGAAAGAAAAATTACAGCTACTACACACAAAATTTTACCATCACATTCACGCAGTAAAGAACTAAATTACTCATGATCTTCTGTATTATCACAAAATGCACATTTTGAGTCAACGGATTCTCATGATTTAACAGACTGTGAACTTATCGTACCATATAACAAAGGCCTACCAAAATTGCAACATGCTTAAACAGATACCCACAAAGAAAACAGGTTAATAAGGAAAGCATCTTGCAGACTTTAACAAGTTTTCTGACCTGTGTGTTATCAGTTAATTCTCTCTCAGCTTGTTGAAGTTCAAATCGCCCCGCCTGTAAAACCGTCTGAAAAGATTTAATGATTTCTTGTCCGAGTGCTTTCCTATGTTTTAAAACACCTCCCGATACCAATTTTTTAGGAACACAACTGAAAACAATCATTCCTGACCCCATCTTGCAAGTAAAAACCTTGAGAAGAGGGAGGGAGGGGGGTAAACACTGGGCTGCTTGCAGCGTGAGTGGGAAAAGCAGGGAGAAGGTTTTACGGCGGACTTAAAAACAACTAATAAAAAAATTAACTCGCATTCCTGACAAGCTGCTTGATTTTCAGAGAGGCAATACACAGGAGCACATAATATGTACTGTGAAACTCGCAAATAACATGCTGATAGCAAACATTAGTGTTCTCTACTGCTAATTTCAACACCAGTGCTTCCTTAGCTTCTAAGTTTTCAACCTGCTTATTGATGGCCTCTTGAAGGTGGTCAATAAATTGCATGTAATTCTCATTGGGACCCTGATTAATAGTTGCAAATAATTTGGCTGCTTTGTTGGTTTCAGGCACCTCTCTCATAGCTTGATATGCAAGGTCTGCTGACTGCCTCAGGATTTCAGAAACTAATTGCGCCTCCAATTGTGGTGCCTCTAATTAGTGTCTGTTCCAAGAGTTGGGGGATACCTGCCCCTTTCAATTAATCCCCATCGTTCTGTCCTAAATGATCTATAGCTGTTATATTGCATAGGTCTACTTTTGCTTGAGTCTTTCATGGTTCTTATCTGATTTCAGAGCAACTCACACACATACTCCTTTAACTTTCCAAGAAAATGCTGCAAACCCTCATCCTCTTCCGAGTCATCAGGTAACACGGACTTGAACGGTCAGAACAGTGCACATTCTCTCCAATACTTTCTAGCATCATAATTATTCATATAACCTGAGTTCCCAAGCGCATCCCCTTTCCCGACACAATCAGCATGACCGCATTGATGACTGTTGGATTCATTCGCTAATACCTGATCTGATATTTCACACAGTTCTTTTGCCCAGTTCTTATCCGGCGACTCCTTCTGCTCTCTCATGGAAGTTGGAGAGTTAAAAGGTGGTAAAAGCAGATACAAATTGGTAAAAAGACTTGTTTACAACTTTAGCATTCTCAGCTTTCACAGGTTCTTTGGGCAAGTTGTCTGATTCCAATCCTTTTGACTTGCTGTTCTCATCAGGGTTTGCTAATAGTTGTAGGAGGACACCCGCTCGGCATTTTTCCTCCCCCCCGCCCCGGACTGCTGAACAATCAGAGGTGTTGAAAGCACAGCAGGGGATGGAGTAGAGAAGGTATCAAAGACACGAACCGGGTAAGCTTCACAACGACTTTCAGGATTCTTATCAGGCTGCAACGCTACAAAAACTCCAGCAGCAGCAGACCGTTCAGCCTTAAAATCTTTTATAAGCTTCCATGTAGTTACTAATGATTTAGCTTCTTTAACATCTCCATTGCTGACCTTATTCCATAATTTCTGCCTTATATCGTCCCAAAGTTCAAGTTTAAAAGCCTTCTCGGTTTCTCCCAGGTAGCTGTTAATTCTACACCAAACTAACGGTCTACGTATGTTACTTTCTTCCTATTTAAGTCCTCTCACAGAAAGAATATGCAGGAGGAGCTTAACTACGGCTTGTTCTTCAGAAAATACATTTTGCTCCATAACTTCACTCTTCCCTCCTCCTGCCCTCAGCCGCTCACCTTTTCCGGTGATCCGTCGACGAATTTATCCCCGGGACATCCGTACGCCTCTGTCCAGTCTCCAGTCCAGGTGAACCGCCTCCGGCTGGGCCGCTCCAGGCTTTTCCCTGATTGTAGTGAGACGCCATTCAGAGTATCACGTCGGGGTCACCATTTTTTGGAACGATAAAGGACTCAGCATTCTGATTCAATGTGAATCACACAAAGCCATTTATTACAGAAACAAACCTCCTTATATATGCAACTGTTCTCTGATCATGCGTCCACGCTCCAAGCATGCATTTGCTAATTGGATATCATCTATGTTCACGAGCTGTCCACGTGCTGAAGTCTCACTGCTGACAGGTCTGTTGATTTACACCATGTTGGGGCCTTGTTATTTCGAAGATGCTTCTCTCCCACGGCAGGTCCTGTTTCCAGCCTTGAAATTCCTGGCTGGTTCGGTAACAAATCTCCATCTAACAGCAACCCCTCTACAGCGCTGGATGGCAGCACAGCCTTCTGGTGTGTCAGCCACTCCTCCCAGCTTAGTGTCATCAGCAAACCTGCTGATAGTACACTCAATTCTCTCATCTAAATTGTTAATGAATATATTGAATAATACTGGCCCCAATACTGACCCCTGAGGCACTCCACTAGATACTGGCCTCCAACTAGACTCCGCACCATTGACCACCACTCTCTGGCTTCTCTCCTTAAGCCAGTTTGCAATTCATCTCACTACTCTATTGTCCAGACCACACCTCCTCAATTTAGCTGTGAGGATGCTGTGAGAGACTGTATCAAACTCTTTGCTGAAGTCAAGGTAGACCACATCCACCACTCTGCCATCATCCATCCACCTTGTTACATTCTCATAAAAGGCTGTGAGGTTGGTCAAGCATGACTTACCCTTGGTAAAGCCATGCTGACTGCCCCTAATAACCCTCTTATCCTTGATATGCCTTGAGATGGCATCAAGGACAAGCTGTTCCATTACTCTCCCAGGGATGGAGGTGAGGCTGACCGGTCTATAATTACCCGGGTCCTCCTTCTTGCCCTTTTTGAAGACTGGAGTGACATTTGCTTTCCTCCAATCCTCGGGCACCTCTCTCGTTTCCCAAGACTTGGCAAAGATGATGGAGAGCGGTCCAGCAATTACTTCAGCCAGCTCCCTCAGCACCCACGGATGCATCCCATCTGGACACATGGATTTATGGATGTCCAGACTATTTAATAGCTCCCTAACCCAGTCCTCATCAACTAAAGCAAACTCCTCCATTGACCTGGCTTCATCCGGGGTCTCAGAGGTACAGGGCTCCCCAGGACAGCCTCCGACAGAGTAGACAGAGACAAAGAAGGCATTCAGTAATTCTGCCTTCTCTGTATCTTCTGTCACCAGGGCACCCACCCCATTCATCAGTGGGCCTACATTGCCTGTAGTATTAGTTTTATCTGCTATGTATTTGAAAACGCTCTTTTTGCTGTCCTTGACCCCTTTCACCAGGTTTAATTCTAAGGAGGCCTTGGTTATCCTAGCTGCCTTCCTACATCCTCTAACAGCAGCCTTATATTCCTCCCAAGTGGCCAGCCCCTGCTTCCATGGCGTGTATAAATTATTTCCTCGCATAATCGCGAGTGTGTTTTCCTCCTGTGCTTCCACATAAGCATGTGTAATATTCCGTGCACATTTGCAAGTGTATTTCTCCTTGCGGGATTGCGAGTGTATTATAAAGTAATCCTCGCAGAATCGGGAGTGTACACGTTTGTACTCAATACGAGTACGTGTATCCCTTTAAAATAATCCCACGTGTGTTCAGGCAAGTGTGTACTCTTCCCGGACTCAGGGACGGCTCTGGCATTGTTGTTGGTGAAGCCACGTGCATGCACACTGTGGACCTCCTGTTGTATTAGTTGCTGCCCCTTAATAATTTACTCAACTGATATCCGAACCTGTATTCCAGTCAGTTTGGAGAGCTAAAACCCCATCTTTCACCGGTCAATCTCCTGAACAATTTTACTGAATAAAAGATTGTTTTGGACCCTGTTGTCCCCTAACTAACTTTGGGGTTCCTCCATGACAGTCTCTGGCAGAGTAGACAGAGACAAAGAAGGCATTCAGTAACTCTGCCTTCTCTGTATCTTCTGTCACCAGGGCACCCACCTCGTTCATCAGTGAGCCTACGTTGCCTCTGGTGTTAGTTTTATCTATCTGCCACATATTTGAAAAAACTCTTTCTGTTGTCTTTGACCCCTCTCGCCAGGTTTAATTCTGAGGCCTTAGCTTTCCTAGTTGCCTCCCTATACCCTCTGACAACAGCCTTATATTCTCCCCAAGTGGCCAGCCCCTCCTTCCATGATCTATAAACTCTCCTCTTCCACTTGGGCTTACCCAGCAGCTCCCTGTTTAACCATGCTCCCTTCCTTGACTTCCTACGTGTCGGGATGCTCTGACCTTGAGCCCAGTAGAAGCAGTCCCTGAACACTAATCAACTATCTTGGGACCCTTTACCTTCAAGCAGCCTTGCCCATGGGATTTCCCCTAGCAATTGCTTGAAAAGGCCCAAGTTTGCCCTGCTGAAGTCCAGGGTTGCAATTCTGCTTGCTATTCTGTTCCTGCCACACAAGATCCTGAACTCTACCATTTCATGGTTGCTGCAACCCAGGCAGCCCTCAACCTTTACTGCTTCGACCAGACCCTCCTTGTTAGTGAGGATGAGATCCAGCATGCATCTCTCCTAGTTGGCTCCTCCACCATCTGCATGAGGAAGTTATCATCAGTGCGCTGGAGGAACCTCCTGGACTGTGTCTGGCTGGCTGAATGGTCCTTCCAGCAAACATCAGGGAAGTTAAAATCCCCCACCACAACCAGGGCCTGTGATTGTGAGGCTGCTCTCAGCTACCTGTAGAAGGCCTCATCAACTTCCTCACCCTGATCTGGTGGCCTGTAATAGACACCCACAACAGTATCACCCCTGCCATCCTGCCCCTTAATTTTCACCCATAGACTCTCAACTCGCCCCTCATCCGTGCCCGGACAATACTCAATACACTGTAGTTGCTCTCTCACGTAAAGAGCAACTCCACCACCACGCCTGACTGGCCTGTCTTTCCTGAAAAGGACATAGCCATCCATGACCACATTGCAGTCATGTGTGCTGTCCCACCATGTCTCCATAATTGCCACCAGGTCATAGTCTCCTGCCCAACCACAGGTTTCTAACTCATCCTGCTTATTCCCCATACTGCACGCATCGGTATACAGGCATTTCAGAGACTGAATTGAGCACACCGATTTCACCCTAGGGGTATGGGAGGCCTCCAGTTCCTGTTTGCTGTGGAGTCCAGACCAGGACTTTCCAGGTGCCTTCTCTGTAGCTGCTGGAGCAATGCTGGCTCCGCCATGGGCAGCACTGCGCCGCCCTGGGACATTCAGGATTGAATTTGTACATTTTGAATTGTTTTCTTTATTTATTAGTAGCATTAGTAAAGATTTTTTAACTTTTTCCAACATGCAAGTCTCTCTCCCTTTTCCTCCTATTGCCTTTCCTTGTTGGGGAGGGTTGGGGGTAACAGAGAGCATCTACTGTGGTTTACTGATGCCCTGTAGTAAATTATGCCAGATCTATTGGCCCCCATGTGGGGCTTGAAAACGCTAAAATTTGACACTAAAAAGGGGCAAAATGTGGAGATTTTGGTGTTTTTAATACTGTGGCGCAGATTCAATTTTTTGGCATGGTGCCAGCTCATAGGGTTGAGATGTTCACAGGTCTGTGTGCTTTAGACATCATCTAGTAGTATTAAAGTAGATTGAATTACATTGGTTTAAAGATGCTGTGGCATAAGTTGTATCAATTAGTCTCTACACTGTGTTCTGCACTACCTTATTTGTGCTGGTCATATTTCACTAATAGTTTTGTGCATTCTATTACATCTGGAAACTGGATGGTGGTGATGATTTTACTTTGTGGTTTGGCACTGGTTTATTTTATTATACTCCAGCCGATAATGAATTGATATTCATTACTGTTGTATCTAGAGAAACTTCCAGTAGAGATTAAAGAGAAATATACCTACCTTTGTTTCAATTCGATAAGCCAATCTATAGAAAAACTGACTAATAATACCTTTCCTTTTACGTTAGGACAGATTACAGATGTTTTTGAGAGCTTTGAATATCCTTGGAGTTTTGACCGTACTTTGTTGGTATTGTCAGGTTTGCTGAATGTGTGTCAGTTCATGCTAGTGATAAGAGAGATGAGGTTAAATAAGAGGATTGCATTTTTTCTAACTCCTGAGACTTATGTTGTGTTTGCTCAAGCCTCGGCAACAGGCATGGCTATGGCTGCTGCCCGCCCCAAATGGAGCAAGGCAGCGAAAGCTACCGTTACAGTACCCGTAACCCCCCTGACAGCCTCAGCAAGTGACAAAGCATCTCCAGCTCCTACACAGAGCAAAGCAGCTAAGGCTGTAAACCCCCCCGACTGCCGCTTCTCCAGTCTCAAAGACTGACAAGGCAGCTACTCTACCCCCCCACACTGTGCACTGCTGCTGCTGCAACCACAACAGCCACTGTAATTATGTCAATACTGGTGACAGTAATTTTCTGGAAATAAATCGAGATATGGTGAGCCCATGTTGGCATCAGTTGCTGGTGTTAAGAGAGTCGCAAGAAGGACTGCTCATGCTGCAGATGATGGCCAAGGGGCATAATCACCCCAAGAGGCATCCTCATCAACACAAGGAGGAGAGGAAGTGACCAATCAATCCTTTTCTCCAAGTGAGCAGAAAGATATGCGAAAAGACTTCAGTTGTCATGAAGGCGAGAATGTTGTAACCTGGCTACTCCAGTGCTGGGATAATGGAGCTGATGGTCTGGAACTAGAAGGTGGGAAAGTCAAGCAGCTGGGATCTCTGTCAAGGGATGCCACCCTTGATAGGGCAATTTCAAGAGAGAATGACCCCTCCACCCTCTGGAGTAGACTCCTGACAGCCATGAAGGCAAGGTTTCCCTTTAAGGAAGATGTTATATGTAATCCAGGGAAATGGTATACTATGGGAGAGACGTATCCAGTTCCTGAGAGAATTAGCTGTGTGGGAGATCTATTTTGAGCCAAACAGCCAAAAGGGGACAGACCCAGAAAGAATCCTTTGTACACGACCTTTGTGACACAGGTTTGTACAAAGCGCACCACTGGCATATGCTAAGTCATTGGCATCAATGATCTGGTCAGCTGCAGCTCAACAAAACATTGCTGAAGTGATTAAGCAGCTTCAGGACTTTGAGGACAGCCTTGCTAGCTCTTTATGAGGTTGTGCCTTGACTGTGGAGAAACTGTGTGAAAAATCTGATGACTGGTTTGAAAAGCTGTTGAACGAAATCATAGCACTCAGAGAAGACAAGTTCCATTCACAACCTGTACAAACCTATGTTTCAACTATTAGGAGAAGGTGTTTTCAGTCTCAAGAGAGAGGACAGAAGAAATACACAAAAAGAGGCACACTGTGGTTTTTCATACGTGACCAGGGAGAAAACATGAGGAGATGGGATGGAAGACCTACCTCAGAACTTCAGGAATAAGTACGTGGGTTAAAAGGGAAAAATACTAGGAAAATGGCTGCTCCAGTTTCCAGAAGGGGTAGAAGAGATTCTGATCCTCTTGAAGGAACCTCTAATTCATACCCAGAGACTGTGCATAACACAAATTAGAGGGGTCCTGCCTCCAGCCAAGCGGAGGAAAGGGACAACAGAGTTTATTGGACTGTGCAGATACAATGGCCTGGTACAACAGAACCCCAAGAGTACAAAGCTTTGGTAGACACTGGTGCTCAATGCATGATAATCCCCTCAAACTGTAAAGGAACACAATCCATCAGTATTTCTGGAGTGACTGAGGGATCCCAGGAACTGACTGCAGTAGAGGCTGAAATGAACCTAAGTGGAAAAAACTGGCAAAAGCATCCCATTGTGACTGGTCCAGATGCTCCATGTATCCTTGGCATAGACTACCTCAGGAGAGGGTATTTTAAGGACCCAAAAGGGTATTGGTGGGCATTTGGTATAGCAGCTGTGGACACTGAGAATATTGAACAGCTGTCTACTTTGCCTGGTCTCTCAGAGGACCCTTCTGCTGTAGGACTGCTGATGTTTGACGATCAGCAGGTGCCAATTGCTACCACGACGGTGCATCGCCGGCAATATCGCACCAATCGAGACTCTTTGATTCCTATCCAGAAGTTGATTCGTCAACTGACGAGCCAGGGTGTGATCAGTAAGATTCACTCACTTTTTAACAGCCCAATTTGGCCAATGCGTAAGTCTAGTGGAGAGTGGAGACTAACTGTAGACTATCGTGGCCTGAATGAAGTTACGCCACCATTGAGTGCTGCTGTGCCTGACATGTTAGAACTTCAATTTGAACTGGAGTCAAAGGCAGCTAAGTGGTATGACATAATTGACATTGCTAATGCATTTTTCTCTATTCCCTTAGCAGCAGAGTGCAAGCCGCAGTTTGCTTTCACCTGGAGGGGCATCCAGTACACATGGAGTCGCTTGCCCCAGGGATGGAAACACAGTCCTACCATCTGCTATGGACTGATCCAGACCACGCTGGAACAAGGTAAAGCTCCAGAACACTTGCAATATATTGACGACATCATTGTATGGGGCGACACAGAGAAAGAAGTCTTTGAGAAAGGTGTATGAATAATTCATATTCTTTTGGATGCTGGTTTTGCCATAAAATGAAGCAAGGTCAAGGGACCTGCACGAGAGATCCAGTTTTTAGGAACACTAACACATCAATAACCCTCGTGTCTTTTCTGCCACACTGCTCTCCATTTGCAAACCTCCACTGAGATGGCAGACAGAAGGGCCTTGCTAGCACCCAATCCCTCAAACATTGGGTTTGTCTCTACTGTACTTGGCTTTCTCCCCTTCCCCCTTCAAATCTAGGTTAAAGCTCTTTCAATGAGCCCTGCTAACTCCTGTCCAAGGATCCTTTCCCCCTTTGAGACAGGTGCAACCTATTTGTCTCCAGCAGGCTAGGTGTCATATAAACATGATCAAAAAGCCCAAATTTTTACTCCTGACACCAGTCCTGCAGACAGGTAATGATCTGCTGGGTCTTTTTGTATCTTCTGTGCTTGTAAATATCCCAAGGATGGGTATCAAGAGGATGGGACCAGACTCTTTTCAGTGGTTCCCAAGAATAGGATGAGGGGCAATGGGCAGAGGCTGAAGCATTGGAGGTTCCATGTAAACATGAAGAGAAACTTATTTACTTTGAGGGTCACAGAGCACTGGAACAGGCTGTCCAGAGAGGTTGTGGAGTCTCCTCTGGAGACATTAAAAAACCACCTGGACGCATTTCTGTGTGATCTGCTCTAGGTGAACCTGCTTTAGCAGATGGGTTGGACTAGACAATCTCCAGAGGTCCCTTCCAACTCCAACCATTCTGTGATTCCCTCATGATTCCGTGCAACTGGGTGGACAGAGGAGAACACTACTTGTGTTTATTGTTAGTAAAGCTTTTTTTTTTTTTTTAAACTTTCCAACTTGTCTCTCTCCCTTTTCTTCCTCTTCCTTAGTGGGGAGGGCAGGGGTTAATAGAGAGCATCTGCCACACTTTGTTGCCCTGCAGTAAACAGTGACACAAGTCCTGCCTGATCAACCTATTGACCTTGATGGAGTGAGTACATCAGTGGACAAAGGAAGGGCTATGGATGTCATTTATCTTGACTTCTGTAAAGCCTTTGACATGGTCCCACACAACATCCTTCCCTCTAAATTGGAGAGATATGGATTTGATGGGTGAACTGTTCAGTGGATGAGGAGTTGACTGGATATTCACATCCAGGGGGTAGTGGTTAATGGCTCAGTGTCTGGATGGACACTGGTTACAAGTCTGTACTGGGACCAGTACTATTTAATATCTTCATCAGTGACATAGACAGCGGGATTGCATGCAGCCTCGGCAAGTTTGTGGAGTACACCAAGCTGAGTGGTGCCGTTGACACACCTGAGGGATGGGATGCCATCTACAGGGACCTGGGCAAGCTTCAGAAGTGGGCCCATGCAAACCTCATGAGGTTCAACAAGGCTAAGTGCAAGGTCATGTACCTGGGTCAGGGCAACCCCCGGTATCAATACAGGTTGATGAATGAAGGGATTGAGAGCAGCCCTGCAGAGAAGGACTTGGGGGTACTGGTGGATGAAAGATTGGACATGAGCCAGCAATGTGCACTTGCAGCCCAGAAGGGCTATTGTATCTTGGACTGCATCAAAAGAAGCGTGGCCAGCAGGTTGAGGGAGATGATTCTGTCCCTCTGCTCTGGTGAGACCCCACCTCAAGTACTGCATCATTACTTATTACAGGAAAGATATGGACCTGTTGGAGAGGGTCCAGAGGAGGGCCACAAAAATGATCAGAGGGATGGAACACCTCTCCTATGAGAACAGGTTGAGAGAGATGGGGTTGTTCAGCCTCGAAAAGAGAAGGCTCCAGGGAGACCTTATTGAGGCCTTTCAGTACTTAAAAGCGGCCTGTTACAATAAGACAAAGGGTAATGGTTTTAAACTAAAGAAGGGGAGATTCAGGCTAGACATGAGGAAGAATTTTTTTACAATGGGGGTGGTAAAACACTGGAACGGGTTACCCAGAGAGGCGGTAGGTGCCCCATCCCTGGAGACATTCAAGGCTGGGCTGGACAGGGCTCTGAGTAACTTGATCTAGTTGAAGATGTTCTTGCAGTAGGGTTGGACTAGATGACCTTTGATGGTCCTTTCCAATCTAAACTATTCTATGATTTTATGATCTATAGGATCAACCTCTAGAGAACTTGAATCTAACCGTTTTCACTAATGGATTTTCATACTATGTGATTGGAAAATGACACACGGGCTATGCAATGGTGAGAAAGTACTTGAAGAAGAACCTCTACAACTCCCAGTGAGTGCCCAATCAGCGGGTAAGTATTTATACCGACTTTAAATATGCCTTCAGATTGTGTCATGCAACAAGTATGCTATGGAAAGAATAGGATTCCTTAACACAGCAGAAAATAAATATTTCTGAAGGAACTGGAATCCAAATGTTGTTTGAAGCTATTAAGCTTTCAAGGGAAATCACAGCAGTATACTGTACTAAACAACACTTATAAAATTTTAGATATACAGTGACAGTTACATGTTCCATATCATCTGCAGTCCTCAGAACAGGTAGAAAGAATGAACAGGACTCCTAAAAATAAAATGGCTTGAACATGTAGCCAAGTGGGTTTGAAATAGATAAAGTTTTTAAAAATAGTGCTATGGGAATAAAGGCCGCTGTTAGAGGACGTAGGAAGACAGCTAGGATAGCCAAGGCCTCCTTAGAATTACAGCTGGCGAGAGGGGTCAAGAACAGCAAAAAGAACTTTTTCAAATACATAGCAGATAAAACTAATACCAGAGACAATGTAGGCCCACTGATGAATGGAGTGGGTGCCCTGGTGGCAGAAGATACAGAGAAGGCAGAATTACTGAATGCCTTCTTTGTCTCTGTCTACTCCGCTGGAGGCTGTCGTGGGGGACCCTGTACCCCTGAGACCCCGGATGAAGCCAGGTCAATGGAGGAGTTTGCTTTAGTCGATGAGGACTGGGTTAGGGAGCAATTAAATAGTCTGGACATCCATAAATCCATGGGTCCAGATGGGATGCATCCGCGGGTGCTGAGGGAGCTGGCTGAAGTAATTGCTGGACCGCTCTCCATCATTTTTGCCAAGTCTTGGGAAACGGGTGAGGTGCCCGAGGATTGGAGGAAAGCAAGTGTCACTCCAGTCTTCAAAAAGGGCAAGAAGGAGGACCCGGGTAATTATAGACCGGTCAGCCTCACCTCTGTCCCTGGGAAAGTAATGGAACAGCTTGTCCTTGGTGTCATCTCAAGGCATATCAGGGATAAGAGGGTCATTAGGGGCAGTCAGCACGGCTTTACCAAGGGTAGGTCATGCTTGACCAACCTCATAGCCTTTTATGAGAATGTAACAAGGTGGATGGATGATGGCAGAGCGGTGGATGTGGTCTACCCTGACTTCAGTAAAGCCTTTGACACAGTCTCTCACAGCATCCTCACAGCTAAATTGAGGAGGTGTGGTCTAGACACTAGAGTAGTGAGGTGGGTTGCAAACTGGCTTAAAGAGAGAAGCCAGAGAGTGGTGGTCAATGGTGCGGAGTCTAGTTGGAGGCCAGTATCTAGTGGAGTGCCTCAGGGGTCAGTACTGGGGCCAATATTATTCAATATATTCATTAACGATTTGGACGAGGGAATTGAGTGTACTATCAGCAAGTTTGCTGATGACACTAAGCTGGGAGGAGTGGCTGACACGCCAGAAGGCTGTGCTGCCATCCAGCGGGATCTGGACAGGCTGGAGAGTTGGGCGGGGAATAACCTGATGAAATTTAACAAGGGAAAGTGTAGAGTCCTGCATCTGGGCAGGAACAAGTCCAGGTTCCAGTATAGGTTGGGAAATTACATATTAGAGAGCAGTGTAGGGGAAAGGGACCTGGGGGTCCTGGTGGACAGCAGGATGACCATGAGCCAGCACTGTGCCCTTGTGGCCAGGAAGGCCAATGGCATCCTGGGGTGTATTACAAGGGGAGTGGTCAGTAGATCGAGAGAGGTCCTCCTTCCCCTCTACTCCGCCCTGGTGAGACCCCATCTGGAATATTGTGTCCAGTTCTGGGCCCCTCAGTTCAAGAAGGACAGGGAACTGCTGGAGAGGGTCCAGCGTAGGGCAACAAAGATGATTAAGGGAGTGGAGCACCTCCCTTATGAAGAAAGGCTGAGAGAGCTGGGTCTCTTTAGTTTGGAGAAGAGGAGACTGAGGGGTGACTTTATTAATGTTTATAAATATATAAAGGGTGAGTGCCGTGAGAATGGAGCCAGGCTCTTCTCAGTGGCAAACAATGATAGGACAAGGAGTAATGGGATCAAGCTGGAACACAAGAAGTTCCACTTAAATTTGAGAAGACATTCAAGGCCCGCCTGGACATGTTCCTGTGCGACCTCACCTAGGCGTTCCTGCTCCAGCAGGGGGATTGGACTATATGATCTTTCGAGGTCCCTTCCAATCCCAAACATACTGTGATACTGTGATACTGTGATATTAGAAATACCCCTCAACAACCTCTAGGGTTGTCACTAGCAGAAACAGTGTTTAGCAGACATTTAGCTGTATCTGGGACTTTTGTCCCACTAGGACTAAACTCTTAAATGAATGGTTGATCCAGTATGTTTTATATATGCAACAAGACGTTGAAGGAAAAAGAAGTATGCTCAGTGGTATCAACCCACACCACTTGAAATATAGTTACGTGGCAGAAAGCCTGGGGAAGAAGTGTTAATTAAGGTGTTTTCACAAAAATCCAAATTATAACCTCGAAGGGAGTGGCCATATATTGTCCTACTATGTTCTTATTTTGTTGTTGTTTTCTTATTTTAAGTTTTAGGAAGAGAAAATTGGATACACCATTCTCATGTCAAGCAGGTCATGAATAGCCAACCAGCTAACGAATGACTATATTTGGAAGAATCCATACACTGAAAAGACTAAGTGGTAAATCTCACTACTCTTGGTGCTTTTAACCATGATGACCACTGCAGCATGACTAAGTATAAAATCGATGGGTAACCCACTGTAGTACAAAGTTAACAGGACTAAAGGGGAGGTAGTTCATAGATTTTTATGGGGCAGGTATCTAAACTCCTGAAAACCCCCTGGAACTCTACTCCTATATATTGGAAAGGGATGTGTTTGTATAAGAACCCTTTGCGATTTTTTATCCATAGATAACATCACTGTAGAGACAAATAATCATTAAAATACTTGTGCTTGTGGCTTTGCTGACATTGTAGGATGTGGTTTCAGTTATCCAGTTTCCATTATGTCTTATCAACTGTTACAGTCCAATTATACCTTAGTTCCTACTTCCTATCCCCATTAGAATGAATCCTGCATTGGTGAGGAAACTACAAAGACATAATGACTTGTATCAACTGTTAGAAAATGTCTGAAACAATGTACAAAAGACCCTAATTACCATCCATCATGATGTGGAAGAAATACATCGCATCACAGAAAGGGTAAAAAAGGATGGAGAACCCTAATGGTGGGAAACTTTTTTGGGTGGTCACCAACCACTACGGGATACTCCACCCAGTAGTAATTTTGTTAGCTCTGGTTACCCTGCTCAAGAGAGATGACTATTGTGGATGGAGTGAGAGGGATGCACTTCACTCGTAAGAGAGAAGCAACAATAAATTTTTTGATAGTGAGGTAACAAAGTTGGGGACTACGGTGGGTCCATGGATTCCCTGACGGAGGGCATGGGAACAGAAATTAGCCTTGAAGATATGAAGGCCTACCCGTGAGAAAGATGGGAGTAAAGGAATATCTGGAGATGTTAAGGATGTACCTGTGAGAGAGAAGGGAGTAAAAGAGTAACATTGATGATAGCAAAATTAGTCAATGAGATGTTACTGCTGTAACTTGTAACCAATAGTGAAGAGACACACGAATTGTTAAAATTGCATGAAAATGCACTTGTGGCAATAAATGGTATCTACTACTTTCATCCTGGAAGAACTTGGTCTATGTCATTTGTCCGTCTCAACCAAGACATATGGTGACCCCAACGTGATCCTGCATGAAGAGGATTTCGCATGAAGAAGAGACAACGGTGAAGCTGTGACAGCCAAAGACAAACTGGGGAGACAGAGCCCGGTACAGCTGAAGATCCAGATCCTTGAAAAGACACCACGCCAAGAGCTGGTGAGCTACCGGGAATGGGGAGGGGGTGGAACTTATCTAAAGAAGAGGGTATTATATTATCTACATGGAAATTGCTTCTGAAGAAGCAGGGTATTAGCCTTCTGGAATTGACTTTACGAAGGATGTTACTATGGGGCAAAGCAGTACTGAAAGATCCAAAGAAACAACTGAACTGTTAACAACATGGCACTTGTTGCTGGAGACTTTGAGAGGATTAAAAGAGCAACAGGAACACGCAGAGACAGTAGAGAGGGGTGGCTTCCCTGGACTAGATTTGGAAAAAAAAAAAAGTGCACTGTTCCAAACCCTGAACCCCCCTGTTACTGATGATTCTCCAGCACCGTTCAAGTCCGCGTTATCTGATGACTCGGATGAGGATGAGGGTCTGCAGCATTTGCTTTAAAAGTTAAAAGGAAAAGGAGTATATGTACGTGTTTCCCCGAGATCAGATAAAAACCATGAAAGACTCAAAGCAAAATTTGACGTATGCAATGTAACAGCTATAGATCATTTAGGACGGAACGATGGGGATTCATTGAAATGGGCGGGTATCCCCCAACTCTTAGAAGATACACTAATTGGCACACCAGAATTACAGGCGCTATTAGTTTCTGAAATCCTGAGGCAGTCAACAGACCTTGCATATCAAGCTATGATAGAGGTGCCTGAAACCAACATAGCAGCCAAATAATTTACAACTATTAATCAGGGTCCCAATGAGAATTACATGCAATTTATTGACCATCTTCAAGAGGCCATCAATAAGCAGGTTGAAAACTTAGAAGCTAAGGACGCACTAGTGTTCAAATTAGCAGTAGAGAACACTAATGTTTGCTATCAATGTGTTATCTGTGAGTTTTACAGTACATATTACATGCTGCTGTGTATTGCCTCTCTGAAAATCAAGCAGGTTGTCAGGAATGTGAGTTTATTGTTTTACTGGATGTTGTTACATTTCTTTCTTTGTGGTATGGTTTCTGTAAGTGCACCATAAACCTTCTCCCCGCTTTTCCCACTTGCGCTGCAAGCAGCTCTGTATTTCCCCCTCCTCCCTCCCTCTTCTCATGGTTTTTACTTATGAGATGGGGTCGGAAATGACTGTTTTCAGTTGTGTTCCTAAGAAATCGGTATTGGGAGGTGTTTTAAAACATAGGAAAGCACTTGGAAATATGAGGAAGGAAGATCTTGTGAAATTAATGTAATTAATGGTGGCTGCTGTATAAGTTAGATGATTGGGAAAAGTGTCTGGAGAATGGAATCTTGAAGTACAACACTTCGTTGCAATTAATATTGTTCTTAAAGAGAGAAGAACAAGACAAAAATAAATCTTTACAAGAGATCATTGAATCATTTCAGACAGTTTTACAGGTGGAACGGTTTGAACTTCAACAAGCTGAGAGAGAGTTTGATAACACAGGAGTTACAGAAAAGATGCAGAAGTCTGCAAGATGCTTTTCATTATGTACCTGCTTTCTATGTAGGTATCTATTTAAATGTATTACAGTTTCATAATTCTTTGCCTGTTATATGGTACAGTAAGTTCATAGACTGTTAAATCAAGAGAATCCATGGACTCAAAATGTACATTTTGTGATAATACAGAAGACTATGCATAATTTAGCTCTTTGCTGCGTGAATGTGATGATAAGATTTTGCGTGTGATAGCTATTACTTTTCTTTCTAGCATGCTAGCTTTATTCCAGCATCCAGACTTGCGCAACTCTGTGCTGAGCTGTGTCTCATCTCGGCATACTTGTCCTGGTTTAGTTAAAAAACAAGTTTCCTTTTAGTGAATTTGCCTGTCAGCTAAAGCCTTCATATCAGCTGCAGTTTCCTGGAAAACCAGATACATATTTTGGTAAACATAGCAATGGAATGCAAAGTTATGATAACAACTGATGCATATCTCGCGAGAGGGGCAACGAGAAACAGGTGACCAAGGAACTGACCAACGGTGTATAACATCCCATTCACGTGAATATTTCATAAAAAAGTGGGAGATCACGAGGATCACGTCTTTTTTTCCTTCTTTTCCTTTTTCCTTATAGCCGACATCAGAAGAGGACCTTGCTAGTTGTCCCTGCGAACTGAGGCCTAGTGAGAGACTGAATCCAACAGAGTCCAATCCAGGACTTTGGGTGCCGACTCTGCAGTTGCTGAGACTTTCAAGATTGGTTTTGTATATTTTGTATTATTTTCTCTATTCTTATTAGTAGCATTAGTAAAACATCTTTAATTTTTCCAACTCTCTTCTCTCTGTCCTTCTTTTCCTCCCGATCACCTGTCCTTAGTGGGAAGGGGGGAGAGGGAGGGGAGAAAGGGGGAAGTGGGGGGAGGAGAGTAGGTTAACAATACCTCTCCCAGAGTTTTATTGTCATCCCGCAATCTAAACCCTCAACAGATAATTGGTGCCCAACATGGGGCAAGAGAAAGGGGTAAATTTGGAGATTTTTGGCTTTTCTACTGCTCTGACATACCTTTCAATTTTCTTGGCATGGTGCTAACTCAGAGAGTTGTGAGACTCGCGAGTCTGTGTGCTTCAGACATTATCTAGTGGTATTAAGGCAGAGTGAATTACACTGGTTTAAAAACGTTGTGGAATAAGATATATCAGTTATTTTCTACATTGTGTTCGGTGATACCATACTTGTGCTGGGCATTCTTTCTGAATCGAAGTATTAATTATATAACAACAAGAAACTGGACGATAGTTATGATGATACTGTGTGGTTTGGCACTGGTTTATTTCATTATACCGCAACCGCTAATGAATTTCTACTCGTTTCTGCTTTACCTTGAAAAACCTCCAGGAGAGATAAAGCAAAAAACAGCTATGTGTTTGCTAATTGGTCAAGCGAATCTTTAGAAATGCTGACTAACAATACTTTTGCTTTCTTGCTAGGAGAGTTTACAAATGTTTTAGAGAGCTTTGAATATCCTTGGAGCTTTGATAGAACTGTGATGGTGTTATTTGGTTTGCTGAATGTGTGTCAGTTTGTGTTACTGTTAAGAGAAATGAGGTTCAATAGGAGTTTTGCGTCTCTTTTTAGTCCTGAGATATGCGGTGTGTCTTCGGAAGCTTTAGCAAAAAACACTCCTAGCCACTGGAGAAAAAACAAAACAGTGAAAGCTGCTGCTGCAGCCACTGCTCCCCCCCATCACAGACACTGCTGCTTCGCAGGCCCAAGCTCCATCTCATCCGCATAGCTCCTCTGCCAAGATCGCTGCAGATAATGTTACTTCTCCAGCCTCAAAGCCTAACAAGGCAGCCCCTCCTTCCTCACACACTGGGCACTGTTGCTGCTGTAACCATAACAATCACTATGATTATGCCCATGCCAGTGACAGTCATTCATACTCTGGAAATGAATCAGATGATGGTGAGCCCATATCAGCATCAGTTGCCAGTTGTAAGAAAGTCACTAGAAAGACTCCTTGTGCAGCAGGTGATGGCACAGGGGCCACAGGGCCAACATCAACCCAAGGGGCATCACCAGCGCAGGGAGGAGATGAAGTGACCACCACTTGGTCCTTTTCTCCAGGTGAGCTTAGAGATCTGCGAAAGACTTCAGTCATCGTGAAAGCGAGAATATTGTAACCTGGCTGCTCCGATGCTGGGATAATGCGGAAGAAACAATTGAATTGGAAGGTGGTGAAGCTAGGCAGCTGGGATGTCTGTCAAAAGATTCCACCATTGATAGGGCAATTTCAAGAGAGCCTAACGCCACTACCCTCTGGACCCGACTCCTGGCAGCTATGAAAGTAAGATTTCCCTACAAGGAAGATTGTATATGCACATTAGGGAAATGGAACACTATGGAGGGAGGTATCCAGTTCCTGAGAGAATTAGCTGTGTGAGAGATCATCTCTTTTGGACCAAAGATGGGACAGACCCAGATAGAATTATTTGTACAAGACCTCTGTGGCGCAGATTTGTACAAAGTGCACCACCTGCATATGCTAAGTCATTGGCAGCAATGCTCTGGTCAGCTGAAGGTAATCAAAGGATTTCTCATGTGATTGAGTAGCTCTGGGACTTTGGGAACAACCTTGCTGGTTCTCTATGGGCTTGTGTCTCTGCTGTGGAGAAATTGTGTGAAAAATTTGATGACCGGTTTGAAAAGCTGTTGCAAGAGATCAAAGAACTCAGAGAAGACAGGTGCCATTAATGACTTGTATGAACCTATGTTTCAACTATTAGGAGAAGGACTTTTCAATCTCAAGAGAGAAGACAGAGGCAGTCCACAAAAAGAGGTTCACTGTGGTTCTTCCTACGTGAGCAGGGAGAAAACATGAGTAGGTGGCATAGAAGGCCTACCTCAGAAATTCAAGAACGAGTACATCAGTTAAAAGGAAAAACTCCTAGGAAAATGGCTGCTCCAGTTTACAAAAAGGGGCAGAAAAGATTCTGATGCTCTTGAAGGGACCTCTAATTCACACCCAGAGACTGTGCAAAACAGGAATTAGAGGTGCCCTGCCTCCAACCAGGTGGAAGAAAGGGATAACAGAGTCTATTGAACTGTACAAATACGCTGGCCTGGTATAACACACCCCCAGGAGTACAAAGCTTTAGTGGACATTAGTTCTCAGTGCACAATAATTCCTTCTAATTATAAAAGAACGCAATCCATCAATATTGTTGGAGTGACTGAGGGATCCCAGGAACTGACTGTTGTAGAGGCTGAAATGAGCCTAAACTGGAAAAACTGGCAAAAGCATCCCATTGTGACTGGTCCAGATGCTCCGTGCATCCTTGGTATAGACTACCTCAGGAGAGGGTATTTTAAGGACTCAAAAAGGTATAGGTGGGCATTTGGTATAGCAGCTGTGGACACTGAGAAAATTGAACAGCTGTCTGATTTGCCTGGTCTTTCAGATGACCCTTCTGTTGTAGGACTGCTGATGGTTGACGATCAGCAGGTGCCAATTGCTACCACGACGGTGCATTGCAGGCAGTATCGCACCAATCGAGATTCCTATCCAGAGGTTGATACATCAATTGGAAAGCCAGGGTGTGATCAGTAAGACTCGCTCATCTTTTAACAGCCCAATTTGGCCAGTGCGTAAATCTAGTGATGAGTGGAGACTAACTGTAGACTGTCGTGGCCTGAATGAAGTTACGCCACCACTGAGTGCTTCTGTGCCTGACATGCTAGAACTGCAATTTGAACTGGAGTCAAAGGCAGCTAAATGGTATGCTACAATTGACATTGCTAATGCATTTTTCTCTATTCCTGTAGCAGCAGAGTGCAGGCCGCAGTTTGCTTTCACCTGGAGGGGCATCCAGTATACATGGAATTGCTTGCCCCAGGGGTGGAAACACAGTCCTACCATCTGCCATGGTCTGATCCAGAACACGCTGGAACAAGGTAAAGCTCCAGAACACTTGCAATATATTGATGACATCATTGCATGGGGCAACACAGCGAAAGAAGTCTTCGAGAAAGGTGAGAGAATAATTCAGATTCTTTTGGATGCTGGTTTTGCCATAAAACGAAGCAAGGTCAAGGGACCTGCACGAGAGATCCAGTTTTTAGGAATAAAATGGCAAGATGGCCGTCGTCAGATCCCAATGGATGTGATCAACAAAATTGCAGCAATGTCTCCACCTACTAATAAAAAGGAGACACAGACTTTCCTGGGCATTGTAGGTTTTTGGAGAATGCATATTCCTGACTACAGTCACATTGTGAGCCCTCCAATTTGAGTGGGGCCAGGAAAAACTACAAGCCTTTGAACAAATTAAGTGTGAGATAACTCATGCGGTGGCCCTTGGACCAGTTCGGACTGGACTAGATGTTAAAAATGTGCTCTACACCGCAGCCGGAGATAATGGTCCTACCTGGAACCTCTGGCAGAAAGCACCAGGAGAAACACGAGGCCGACCCTTAAGTTTTTGGAGTCGAGGATACAAAGGATCTGAGGCCAGCTATACTCCAACTGGAAAAGAGATACTAGCAGCATATGAAGGAGTTCGAGCTGCTTCAGAAGTTATCGGTACTGAAGCACAACTCCTAGCAATTCAACTGCCGGTGCTGAGCTGGATGTTCAAAGGGACGGTTCCGTCTACACATCATGCAACCGAAGTTACATGGAGTAAATGGATTGCACTGATCACGCAACGAGCTTGAACTGGAAATCCCAATCGCCCAGGGATCTTAGAAGTGATTACAGACTGGCCAGAAAGCAAAGACTTTGGGATGTCTCCAGATGAGGAGGAAGTAACATGTGCTGGAGAAGCACCACCATATAATACACTTTCAGAGACTGATAAGCAGTATGCACTGTTCACAGATGGATCCTGTCGTCTTGTAGGAAAACATCGAAGGTGGAAAGCTGCTATGTGGAGTCCCACACGACAAGTTACAGAAGCCACTGAAGGACAAGGTGAATCTAGTCAATTTGCAGAAGTGAAAGCCATCCAGCTGGCTTTGGACATTGCTGAACGAGAGAAGTGGCCAGTACTTCATCTCTATACTGACTCATGGATGGTAGCAAATGCCTTGTGGGGGTGGCTACAGCAATGGAAGAAAAGCAACTGGCAGCGCAGAGGTAAACCCATTTGGACTGCCACACTGTGGCAAGACATTGCTGCTCAGCTAGAGAGCCTGCCTGCCAAAGTTCGTCATGTAGATGCTCATGTGCCTAAAGTCGAGCCACTGAGGAACATCTAAACAACCAACAAGCAGATCAAACTGCCAAGATTCAAGTAACTGAGGTGGACTTGGACTGGCAACGTAAAGGTGAACTTTTCTTAGCTCGATGGGCCCATGATGCTTCAGGGCATCAAGGTAGAGATGCAACACAGAAATGGGAGCGTGATGGTGGGGTGGACTTAACTATGGACACTATTTCACAGGTTATTCATGAATGTGAAACTTGTGCTGAAATCAAACAAGTGAAACGGTTAAAGCCTGTATGGTATGGGAGGTGATGGTTAAAGTATAAGTATGGAGAAGCTTGGCAGATTGATTATATTACACTTCCACAAACACGTCAAGGTAAGCGTTATGTACTTACAATGGTGGAAGCAGCCACTGGATGGTTGGAAACATATGCCGTACCTCATGCTACAGCCCAAAATACTATCTTGGGCCTTGAAAAGCAAGTCTTTTGGTGTCATGGTACGCCAGAAAGAATTGAATCAGACAATGGTACTCATTTCAAAAACAGTATTATAGACAATTGGGCCAAAGAACATGGTATTGAGTGGGTATATCAGATTCCATATCATGCACCAGCCTCTAGGAAAATTGAAAGGTACAATGGTTTGTTAAAAACTACACTAAAGGCACTTCTTGGTGGTGGAACCTTTAAAAACTGGGATTCACATTTAGCAAAAGCCACTTGGTTGGTCAACACTAGAGGATAAACCAATCGAGCCGGGCCTGCTCAATCAGAAATTCTTCGTACTCTGGAAGGAGAGAAAGTCCCTGTAGTACACATTAAAAATATGTTAGGAAAGGCAGTCTGGGTTACTCCTGCCTCAGGCAAAGGCAAGCCCATTCGTGGGATTGTTTTTGCCCAGGGACCTGGCAGCACCTGGTGGGTGATGCTTAAGGATGGAGAAGTTCGGTGTGTACCTCAAGGGGATTTGATTTTAGGTGAAAATATGCAATGCTGAACTGTATGATGTGAATTACCGCACTAACAATGTTTAATAAGTGTCTTTCAGATCAAGACAATGGTGATGAAACCAGAGCTACCTTCTTCGAGTGGCGCCTGACAAGTTTTTCGAAGTTGATGTCTTTAACCCACAAACAGTGGTCATGAGATGCACTTGTACCATCTTTCCTTCCCTGGGAGACTTTTGTGACAAAATGAGCTTAATGAACTTTTCAAAGGATGTTTCACTGATTAAGATTAATTACTCCTGTGTATATATGTACATTTGCGTGTATATATATATATATATATATATATAGTAGTAGTGATTCATTAGATTGTATTGATAGATTGTATTAATGAGGTTTAAGTATTTCCGTGAATGGCATATTATAAGGGGTAGAATGTCCTGGTTTTGTTAAAAACAAGTTTCTCTTTTAGTGAATTTGCCTGTCCCCTAAAGCCTTCATATTAGCTGCATTTTCCTGGAGAACCAGATACATGTTTTGGTAAACATAGCCATGGAATGCAAAGTTATTGATAAGCATGGATGGACATCTCGTGAGAGGGGCAACGAGAAACTGGTGACCAAGAAACTGACCAACTGTGTATAACATTCCATTCATGTGAATACTTCATATAGAAGTGGGAGATCATGAGGATCTCGTCCCTTTCCCTTTTTGCCTTTTTTGTCCCTTCTACTTATGGCTGACATTAGGAGAGGACCTTGCTAGTTGTCCCTGCAAACTGAGGCCTAGTGAGACTGAATCCAGCTCCGGTTGGCTGCAGAGTCCAATCCAGGACTTTGGGTGCTGGCTCTGCAGTTGCTGAGACTTTCAAGATTGGTTTTGTATATTTTGTATTATTTTCTCTATTCTTATTAGTAACATTAGTAAAACATTTTTAATTTTTTCCAACTCTTCTCTCTCTGTCCTTCTTTTCCTCCCGATCACCTGTCCTTAGTGGGAAGGGGGGAGGAGGAGGGGCAAAAGGGGGAAGTCGGGGGAGGAGAGGAGGTTAACAATACATCTGCCAGGGTTTTATTGTCACCCCGCAGTCTAAACCCTCGACACTGGGGAACTAGATACATGTTTTGGTAAACATAGCAATAGAATACGAGGTTATTGATAAGGACAGATTCACATCTGGCGAGAGGGGCAACGAGAAACAGGTGACCAAGAAACTGACTGTCGAGGGTTAAGATTGTGGGGATTGGGAAAGTGTCCGGAGAATAGAATCTTTAAGTATAACACTTTGTTGTTTCTAAAGTGAGAAAAGCAGGACAAAAATAAAACTCTACAAGAGATCATTGAATCATTTCAGACAGTTTTACAGGCAGAATGGTTTAAACTTCAACAAGCTGAGAGAGAATTAACTGATAACACACAAGTCATAGAAAACTTGCTGAACTCTGCGAGATACTGTTCCTTATTAACCTGTTTTTTTGTAGGTATCTGTTTAAGCACATTACAGTTTAAATAAGTGTCTGTTACATGGTACAGTAAGTTCACAGACTGCTAAATCATGAGAATCCATTGACTCAATATGTGCATTTTGTGATTATACAGAAGACCCTGAGTTCTTTACTGCGTGAATGTGATGATAAGATTTTGTGTGTGACAGTTGTTACTTTTCTTTCTAGCATGCTAGCTTTATTCCAATATCCAGACTTGCACAACTCTGTGATAGGCTCTGTCTCATCTCTATGTGCTAGATTTGGCTCTTTTGTATGCACACCAAGTGAAGAGCATATTTTTAACATCTTGTCCTGCCTGGACTGGCCCAAGAGCCACAGCATGGACTGTCTCCCACTTAATTTGTTCAAAGGCTTGCTGTTGCTCAGGGTCCCACTCAAAATCATTCTTCTTCCAGGTCACTTGATAAAGAGTGCTAACGATCTGACCGTAGTCTGGAATTTGCATTATCCAAAAACCCATAACCCCCAAGGAAGTCTGTCTATCCTTTTTGTTAGTTGGTGGAGACATAGCTGTTGATCACATCCATTTGGATCTGATGACGTCAATCTTGCCATCTTACTCCTAAAAACTGGATCTCCCATCCAGATCATTGACCTTACTTTGCTTTATAGCAAAACTGGTTTTCAGAAAAATTTGGATCATTCTTTCCCCTTTCTCAAAAAATTCTTCTGCTGTGTTGCCCCACACGATGACATTGTCAATGTATTGCAGGTGTTCCAGAGCTTTGCCCTGTTCCAGTGCAGTCTGGATCAGTCCATGACAAATGGTAGGGCTGTGCTTCTACTCCTGGAGCAGTTGATTCCAGGTGTCCTGGACGCCCCTCCAACTGAAAGCAAACTGGCCTGCACTCTGCTGCCAAAGGAATAGAGAAAAATGCATTAGCAATGTCAATTGTGGCATACCACTTGGTTGCCTTTGACTCCAGTTCATATTGCAGCTCTAGCACAGCAGCACTTAATGGTGGCGTGAATTAATTCAGGCCATGATAGTCTACCGTTAGTCTCCACTCTCCATTGGACTTTTGCACTGGCCATATGAGACTGTTGAAGACTGTGTGAGTCTTACTGATCACTCCTTGGCTCTCTAGTTAACAAATCCACTTATGGATGGGAATCAGAGAGTCTTGGTTAGTGTGATACTGGCACTGGTGCACCATCATGGTAGCAATTGGCACCTGCTGTTCTTTGACCCTCAGCAATCCTACAAGACAAGGGTCTTCCGAGAGACAGGGCAAGGTAGATAGCTGTTTCATGTCCTGTCTCCACGGCTGCTATTCCAAAGGCCCACCGGTACCCTTTTGGGTCCTTAAAATATCCTCTTCTGAGGTAGTCTATACCAAGAATACACGGAGCAACTGAACCAGTCACAATGGAGTGTTTTTGCCAGTCCTTCCCAGTTAGACTCACTTCAGCCTCCAGTACAGTCACCTGTTGGCATCCTCCAGTCACTCCAGAAATACTGATGGGTTCTGTCCCTTCATTGGTTGATGGAATTAGAGTACATTGGGTCCTGGTGTTCACTTGAGCCTTGTACTCTTGTGAGTCTGACGTTCCAGGACATTGAATCCACACAGCTTGTCCCTCTCCTCCACCTGGCTGGAGGCAGGGCCCCTCTAGTCCTGGTCATGGTACTCACTGCTTCCTTTTTGCAAGAATGAATCAGAAGCCCCTTCAAGAGGTTCAGAAGTAAGATCAGCCCTTCTACTCTGGGGGACTGCCCACTGGAAACTGGAGTAGCATTTTTCCTGGCAGAATCCCTTCTTGTGGTTGTCTTTCCTTGCAACTCATGTACACGTGCCTCTAGGACTGAGGTAGGTTTTCCATCCCATCTCCTCATGACTTCTCCATGGTCACACGGGAAAAGTTCTGAGGAGAAGTCTGTGGTGGCATTCGTGCAAGCAAGTGGAGCAACCGTGAGAGATTTAAATGGTTCTAAGGAGCACAAGCGATCAGGGCAAGCAAACAGGGGTGTGGGGGTTTGCAGTCAGGGCATGCAGGAAGTGCGCTGCAGGCTACTTGTAGGTCCACAACCCAAGGTAGTACTTGTGCTCTAGGTCTCTGCCATAATGGTGTGCACTCGCCTCAGAGTTAAAAACAGTGCGCTTGCAGGGAAAGCCCCTGAGATGTCTCATGCTTCCACCCAGACAGAACCAGTAAGGAAGGAGACTTCAGTACAGGTGGTATGTTGCAATGAGTACCCAGACCCTATTCCTGGAGAAAAGGTAAATACCTGCACAAGGTGTGCACAGGCTGATGATCTGCTATGTCAGGTGGTTGAGTTGCAACAAACAGTTAAAAGGCTGTGCAGTATTAGAGGAGGTGAGATGGTGATAGATAGGTGGTTACAGAACCATGCTCCTGTAGCAGACATCACTGAGAATGTAGTGGACATCACTGAGAATGAGGCACCTTGGACCCTGGTGACCCACTAAAGCAGGGCTCCATCTCAGTCTCCACCCTCCAGCATCACAACTGAAAACAGATATGAAGCTTTAACAGCTATAGGCATCAATGAGCAAGGTCTGCAAGAAGAAACTGTACCGGTAGCACACAGTGGATACCATAAAAAGAAACTAAGAGTGTTTGTGGTGGGTGACTCTGTTAAAGGGCACTGAAGCGCACATCTGCCATCCTGACCGGGAGTCACAAGAGGTATACTGCCTTCTGGGAGCTAAGATCCAAGATGTTGCTGAGAGGGTTCCACAACTTGTCAAGAGCACAGACTGCTATCCACTGCTGCTCTTTCATGGGGGGACAAATGACACTGCAAGCCAGAGCCTGGGCAGAATCAAGGAAGACTATAAAGCCCTAGGGGCACAAGTGAAAAATATTGGTGCCCAAGTTACCTTTTCCTCCATTCTGTAGTTGGATGAAAGGGGGTAGCCAGAAATAAATGCATAATGCACATTAACTCCTGGCTTTGAGGCTGGTGCCCTTGTGAGGGTTTTGACTTTTATGACAATGGGACATTCTTTTATGACTATAACCTGTTAGGGAGGGATGGAATCCATCTGTCTGAAAGAGGCAAGGGAATCTTAGGCAGTAAGCTGGCCAACTTGGTGAGGAGGGCTTTAAACTGAAGAGCTTGCGGAGTGGGGTCCTAAGTGGTAATGCTCATGCCATCACATCCAACTAGGGAACAAGCCAGGCCAACCACAGCAGCAACAAATATTCCTTAGCGGCCTCCCAAGATGAGAACCAGAAGACTCAAGGGTATGTACGGCTATGGTGGATCCTTCTGAACCCCTCATGGGACTGCAGCCTATTAATCTAGATGTAAAAATTCATATAATAACTCCAGACAATGCTGTATGGTTCTGTACCCTGACTTCTCCTCTTATTTTACATCCTTTGCTAATATCAGATTTTCGAGTTCTTTTATTTGGGGTATCTACGATGAATACCTGTACCTTATCTCAAGGAGACAGCATTGGAACAGTGTTATTGATGTTGAGAACAAGACATATTGTATTGAAGTTCAATTTGAAAAAGTACAAGCCAGATGTCTCCAAACTGTGTGGATAATCACCTCATGTCAGGTTATCAGACCCAGAGTAACATTAGCTGCAGAAGCTGGAACAACATATATGTATTACTGGAAGGTGATGACACCCCTGTTTTCTTCACCTACCACAGGTTGGCTCATCGTGCTTTGCTATCTTGTACTAAAAGCATATGCCCTGGATATGTTTCTGCAAGACCAATATGTAAATACTTAGATTTGGTTGGTCTCTACTGTAAATAACTCATCTGCCTTTTATATTAAGGGAAGACTAATGGCTGCAGATATTTTAAAAATGTGTTTTATTAGCATGTCAACCCTGGTAGCTGTATTACAGAATTATACTATGCTAAGGGATTTTGATATTAATGTTTCTTATTGCTGTTTTTTCTGAGTAGGTAATGGTTGTAAAAGCTGCTTCAATTTTGAAGGCATGTGCTGCTTTAGCATAGCTGATAAACTAGCCAGAATAGAAGATGACATATAACATATTCGGTACTAATGCATCAAGGGAAACAATCTAGTGATAATGCCTGGCTGAATGACTTGTTTAATTCCTTGACAAGAGAAATGGAACACCTGATTTAAAGCATTATTGTATGCGGTGATGAGAACAACGCATACAGACACGCATATGGATCAGAGTAATAATCAATTCTAGAGGCTGAATAATAGTTTTACAGAAACAATTGGGCAAAAAAACCCACATTCCAAGTATATCAATCTGTTTGCTTTCTCATCATATTGTCCTACAATAGCCACAGGTTGCCTCTGTGTTGTAGCTATAAATAGACAAATCTGCAAGTGTAATCAAATGCAGTCAGCCTGTAAGGTGGTCATAAACTTGTTCATCAAAGTCTCTAACCCCATTTTGGGTTTTGTATTTACTGGACATTGTTTTTCCTTAACGGCTCAAAGTCCTCTTTCAGTTCTGTCTCAGTGTAGTATTGGTTTTATCAATACTTCAGCTGCCAATACTAGTGGAAATACAGCATCCAAAATTTCCTTGGAGATTTCTTGCTTGCAGCAAGCAGATCTGTACCTTCCAAGCACCTTCTTATGGGACATGCAACTAAACAGAATTGTCAGAACATTTCTTCTCTTCAACATTTCTTCTCAGAAAACATTATTTGAGCTTACAGTTTACTTAACAAATCTTGACCCAAGAGAGGTATAGGGCTTTCTGGCAAACACACAAATACATCTGTTAAAACTTTGTTCCAAAATTGGCATTCCATTGGATTTTAAAAATGGCCTTTCTTTTTTTTCCCATGACCCCAAGAACTAGCACGGTAAATTTTCTAAGAAGTCCTTTGCAACTAGTTAACACAGAATCACACAGAATGTTAGGGATTGGAAGGGACCTCGAAAGATCATCTAGTCCAATCCCCCTGCCGGAGCAGGAACACCTATTTGAGGTTACACAGGAAGGCGTCCAGGCAGGTTTAGAATGCCTCCAGAGTAGGAGACTCCACAACCCTCCTGGGCAGCCTATTCCAGTGTTCTGTTACCCTCACTGGGAAGAAGTTTCTTCTCAAATTTAAGTGGAACCTCTTGTGTTCCAGTTTGAACCACTTACCCCTTGTCCTACCGCTGGATGTCACAGAGAAGAGCCTGGCTCCATCCTTGTGACACTCACCCTTTATATATTTGTAAACATTAATAAGGTCACCCCTCAGTCTCCTCTTCTCCAAGCTGAAGAGACCCAGCTCCCTCAGCCTTTCCTCATAAGGGAGATGCTCCACTCCCTTGATCATTTTGTTGCCCTGCACTAGACTCTCTCCAGCAGTCCCCTGTCCTTCTTGAACTGAGGGGCCCAAAACTGGACACAGTATTCCAGACGGGGTCTCACCAGGGCAGAGTAGAGGGGAAGGAGAACCTCTCTGGACCTATTAACCACTCCCCTTCTAATACACCCCAGGATGCCATTGGCCTTCCTGGCCACAAGGGCACAGTGCTGGCTCATGGTCATCCTGCTGTCCACCAGGACGCCCAGGTCCCTTTCCCCTACACTGCTCTCTAATATGTAATTTCCCAACCTATACTGGAACCTGGGGTTGTTCCTGCCCAGATGCAGGACTCTACACTTTCCCTTGCTAAATTTCACCAGGTTATTCCCCGCCCAACTCTCCAGCCTGTCCAGGTCCCACTGGATGGCAGCACAGCCTTCTCGCGTGTCAGCCACTCCTCCCAGCTTAGTGTCATCAGCAAACTTGCTGATAGTACACTCAATTCCCTCGTGCAAATCGTTAATGAATATATTGAATAATATTGGCCCCAGTACTGACCCCTGAGGCACTCCACTAGATACTGGCCTCCAACTAGACTCCGCACCATTGACCACCACTCTCTGGCTTCTCTCCTTAAGCCAGTTTGCAACCCACCTCACTACTCTATTGTCCAGACCACACCTCCTCAATTTAGCTGTGAGGATGCTATGGGAGACTGTGTCAAAGGCTTTACTGAAGTCAAGGTAGACCACATCCACCGCCCTGCCATCATCCATCCACCTTGTTACATTCTCATAAAAGGCTATGAGGTTGGTCAAGCATGACTTACCCTTGGTAAAGCCATGCTGACTGCCCCTAATGACCCTCTTATCCCTGATATGCCTTGAGATGACATCAAGGACAAGCTGTTCCATTACTTTCCCAGGGACAGAGGTGAGGCTGACCGGTCTATAATTACCCGGGTCCTCCTTCTTGCCCTTTTTGAAGACTGGAGTGACATTTGCTTTCCTCCAATCCTCGGGCACCTCTCCCGTTTCCCAAGACTTGGCAAAGATGATGGAGAGCGGTCCAGCAATGACTTCAGCCAGCTCCCTCAGTACCCGCAGATGCATCCCATCTGGACCCATGGATTTATGGATGTCCAGACTATTTAATAGCTCCCTAACCCAGTCCTCATCGACTAAAGCAAACTCCTCCACTGACCTGGCTTCACCTGGGGTCTCAGGGGTACAGGGCTCCCCAGGACAGCCTCCAGTAGAGTAGACAGAGAGAAAGAAGGCATTCAGTAATTCTGCCTTCTCTGTGTCTTCTGTCACCAGGGCACCCACCTCATTCATCAGTGGGCCTACATTGCCTCTGGTGTTAGTTTTATCTGTCACGTATTTGAAAAAACTCTTCCTGTTGTCCTTGACCCCTCTCACCAGGTGGAATTCTAAGGAGGCCTTAGCTTTCCTAGTTACCTCCCTACACCCTCTGACAACAGCCTTATATTCTCCCCAAGTGGCCAGCCCCTCCTTCCACGATCTGTAAACTCTTCTCTTCCACTTGAGCTTACCCAGCAGCTCCCTGTTTAACCACGCAGGTCTACTGGCTCCCTTCCTTGACTTCGTATGTGTCGGGATGCTCTGATCTTGTGCCCGGTAGAAACAGTCCCTGAACGCTAACCAACTGTCTTGGTCCCCTTTACTTTCAAGCAGCCTTGCCCATGGGATTTCCCTTAGCGATTGCCTGAAAAGGCCAAAGTTTACCTTTCTGAAATCCAAGGTTGCAGTTCTGCTTGCTATCCTGCTCCTGTCACATGAGATCCTGAATTCCACCATCTCATGGTCGCTGCAACCAAGGCAGCCCTCAACCTTTACCGCTTCAACCAGACCCTCCTTGTTAGTGATGATAAGGTCCAGCAATGCACCTCTTCTTGTTGGCTCCTCCACCCTTTGCATCAGAAAGTTATCATCAAGGCACTGGAGGAACCTCCTAGACTGTGGCTGGCCAGCTGAGTAGTCCTTCCAGCAAACATCAGGGAAGTTAAAATCCCCCACCACAACCAGGGCCTGTGATTGCGAGGCTGCTCTCAGCTGTCTGTAGAAGGCCTCATCAACTTCCTCACCCTGATCTGGTGGTCTGTAGTAGATGCCCACAATAGCGTCACCCTTGCCAGCCTGCCCCTTAACTTTCCCCCACAGACTCTCAACTTGCTCCTCATCCATGCCTGGACAATACTTAATAAATTGTAGTTGCTCTCTCACATAAAGAGCAACTCCACCACCACGCCTGGCTGGTCTGTCTTTCCTGAAAAGGACATAGCCATCCATGACCACATTCCAGTCATGTGTGCTGTCCCACCATGTCTCTGTAATTGTCACCAGATCATAATCTCCTGCCCTAACACAGGTTTCTAACTCCTCCTGCTTATTCCCCATGCTGCCCGCATTGGTGTACAGGCATTTCAGAGAGTGAGTTGAGCACACCGATTTCACCTCAGGGGTATGGGGGGCCTCCCAGCCCTCATGAACTCTAGAGTGATGCCCTACGCATGCAAGCCCAGCTACCACCCCATCCCCCTTCAAATCTAGTTTAAAGCTCCCCAAATGAGCCCTGCTAATTCCTGTCCCAGCATCCTTTTGCCCCTGCGAGATAAACCTTTCCCGTGTATTGCTGTCTGGACTGGTGTCTTGTGAAACCAGCTGTTATCAAAGTACCCAAAGCCCTGCCTGTAGCACCAGTCCTGTAGCCAATTGTTTAGAGACTGGATTTTTCTATTCCCGACCACATCATCACCCAAAACTGGAAGGAGGGCAGAGAAAATCACTCGAGCCCCAAATTCTTTTACCATCTGTCCCAAGGCCTTGAAATCTTTTTTTCATTCCCGTCAGACTGCAGAATGCAGCTTCCTCCCCATCTGTCTGGAAGATCAGCAGTGGGTAGTAGTCTGTCGGGTGCACCAGGTTGGGGAGCATCCTGGTGATGTCCCTGATCTGGGCTCCAGGTAGACTGCACACTTCCCTACGATGAGGGTCAACTCTGCAGATTGGGCCCTCTGTCCCTCTCAGAAGGGCATTGCCTACTACAGTTACCCTTCTTTCTTTCTTATCTGAGGCGGTCTTGAGGTGTGGGGTCAACTGTCTCTTTCGATGTGACCTCAAATGAGCCTTGCACCACATCCTCACATATCTCCTCTTCAAGATCCAGGGCCTCAAACCTATTACAGAGGGGCACCTGGGGAAGCAAAGCAGGTAGGGAGGGGGGTTGCCCACAGCCCCTAACTGGAACTAGCTTCCAACCCTCATCATCTTTTCTGTCCCCTACCTCTGCCTGACAGTGACAGGGCAGGGACTGTCTCAGGTCTTCTCCCTTTGCCCGACAGGGCAAGGGGTTCATCACCTTTTGGGGAATGTGTTGTATTAACTTGTCTGATCCTTCTGAATCTGTTCATAGTATTTTAGACAAACTAAAACAGCACATTAATAAGATTGTCATAGTAGAAGTAGGGTTTGACAAATGGTTTAAAAGCTTGGAAATAGGTGGGTAGTTGTTTGATCTTATTATATAAGGCTTAGCTACGTTATATGTAACTGTAATCATTGTTGTTAATCATCTATTCTATGCTGCAGTGTATTTCAAAGATGATTCAGTGCATTGTAAACAAGGCCTGGTTGGTTCAAAAACAAAAAGGGGGAGGTTTGAGGGATTTTCTTGAAGTTAATGTGTGTATAGATTTCTATTAGATGGAGATTTGTTACTGAACTAGCCAGGTCTAAAGGAATTTCAAGGAAAGCTGAAAACAGGACCTGTTGTGGGAGTGAGGCAGTTCTACAATAACAGAGCCTCAACAAGATGTAAATCAACAGACCTATTAGCAGTGAGACTCGGGCGTGTGGACAGCTCATGAACATAGACAATATCCAATTAGCTAATGCATGCTTGGAGCATGGACATGTGATCAGGAAATAACTGCATATATAAGGAGGTTTGTTTCTGTAATAAAGGGCTTCACTTGAATTCGTATTGGATTGTGTGGAGTCCATGATTTTTCGCCCTTGCAGTGCCCTGCCTCCAACCAGGTGAAGGAAAGGGATAACAGAGTTTATTGGACTGTACAAATACGATGGCCTGGTACAACACACCCCCAGGAGTACAAAGCTTTAGTGGACACTGGTGCTCAGTGCACAATCATTCCTTCTAATTATAAAGGAACTGTCACGGAGGCACCCCGAGGTTAGTTTAAGGGACAAGAGGGTCCAAAACAGCTTTTATTAAACTGGTGAGAAACAGGGTTTTAGCACTCCAAAGGTGACTTAAATACAGGTTCAGATATTAGTTGAGGAAAATTATTAAGGGGCAGCAACTAATACAACAGGAGGTCCACAGTGTCCATACACATGGCTTCACCAAAAACAATGCCGGAGCCACTCCTGAGTCCAGGAAGACTACACATTTGCCTGAACATGGTGTGGGATTATTTTAAAGGGATACACATACTCGTATGGAGTATGGGAAGTGTACACTCGCGATTCGGCAAGGGTAAATTTATAGTACACTCGCAATCCTGTGAGGAGAAATGCACGTGCAAATGTGCACGGAATATTACACGTGCTTATGTGGAAGCACGGGAGGAAAATACACTCGCGATTATGCGAGCATTAATTTATACACGTGCTCGTATTGAGCATGGAAAGTACGTGTGCAAATGTGCACAGAAAGTATAAATACACGTGCAAATGTGCGCAGAAAGTAGATACACTCACAATCCTGTGAGGGTTAATTTTACTTACACACTTGGTGGCAAGGTCAGCAGAGTCTCTGTCCCGGGGAGGGGGGGCCGTGGCTCCTAGCGGCAGTGGCTAAGCTCGTAACTCCAAGAGATCGTGCGCAAGACCACACATCTCGACGAGAGTCCCGTTTTTTATAACCTGATCAGATCTGACTGTGGGCATTACAGAAGCTTCTCTGCACCCCCACCCTGTCTGTGGAGTGCCCCTGAAGCCTCCAAACATCCCCCACACTGGTCGCAGGCGCCTAGCGGCTCTCTGGCACCTCAGCACTCCCTTCTCCTAACGGCCCTGGCCAGGGTGCTCTGGGGCCAAACAAAAGAAGCTGTTAGCCTCAAACAGCAGAGAGAGAGGGAGATGTGTCTACTCCTTCCATATCAAAGGAGGGAGGGGGAGAGAGGGGAGTTTGCATTCTGCCACAGGAACGCAATCCATTAATATTGTTGGAGTGACTGGGGGATCCCAGGAACTGACTGTTGTAGAGGCTGAAATGAGCCTAACTGGAAAAAACTGGCAAAAGCATCCCCTTATGACTGGTCCAGATGCTCCGTGCATCCTTGGCATAGACTACCTCAGGAGAGGGTATTTTAAGGACCCAAAAGGGTATAGGTGGGCATTTGGTATAGCAGCTGTGGACACTGAGAAAATTGAACAGCTGTCTGATTTGCCTGGTCTTTCAGATGACCCTTCTGTTGTAGGACTGCTGATGGTTGATGATCAGCAGGTGCCAATTGCTACCACGACGGTGCATCGCAGGCAATATCGCACCAATCGAGATTCTTTGATTCCTATCCAGAGGTTGATCCGTCAACTGGAAAGCCAGGGTGTGATCAGTAAGACTCGCTCACCTTTTAATGGCCCAATCTGGCCAGTCTAGTGACGAGTGGAGACTAACTGTAGACTATCATGGCCTGAATGAAGTTATGCCACCATTGAGTGCTTCCATGCCTGACATACTAGAAGTGCAATTTGAACTGGAGTCAAAGGCAGCCAAGTGGTATGCTACAATTGACATTGCTAATGCATTTTTCTCTATTCCTTTAGCAGCAGAGTGCAAGCCACAGTTTGCTTTCACCTGGAGGGGCATCCAGTACACGTGGAATCGCTTACCCCAGGGGTGGAAACACAGTCCTACCACCTGCTGTGGACTGATCCAGAACACGCTGGAACAACGTAAAGCTCCAGAACACTTGCAATATATTGATGACATCATCATATGGGGCGACACAGCGAAAGAAGTTTTCGAGAAAGGTGAGAGAATAATTCAGATTCTTTCTTTTGGATGTTTTGCCATAAAATGAAGCAGGGTCAAGGGACCTGCACGAGAGATCCAGTTTTTAGGAATAAAATGGCAAGATGGCCGTCGTCAGATCCCAATGGATGTGATCAACAAAATTGCAGCAATGTCTCCACCTACTAATAAAAAGGAGACACAGACTTTCTTGGGCGTTGTAGGTTTTTGGAGAATGCATATTCCTGACTACAGCCACATTGTGAGCCCTCTCTATCGAGTGACTCGTAAAAAGAAACAGTTTGAGTGGGGCCCAGAACAACGACAAGCCTTTGAACAAATTAAGCGTGAGATAACTCATGTGGTGGCCCTCGGATCAGTTCGGACTGGACTAGCTGTTAAAAATGGGCTCTACACTGCAGCCGGAGATAATGGTCCTATCTGGACCCTCTGGCAGAAAGCACCAGGAGAAACCCGTGGCCGACCCTTAGGTTTTTGGAGTCGAGGATACAAAGGATCTGGGGCCAAGTATACTCCAATGGAAAAAGAGATACTAGCAGCATATGAAGGAGGTCAAGCTGCTTCAGAAGTGATCGGTACTGAAGCACAGCTCCTCCTAGCACCTCGACTACTGTTGCTGAGCTGGATTTTCAAAGGGACAGTTCCCTCTATGCATCATGCAACCGATGCTGCGTGGAGTAAGTGAATTGCATTGATCATGCAACAAACTCTATTTGGAAGTCTCAATCGCCCAGGGATCTTATAAGTGATTACAGATTGGTCGAAAAGTAAAGACTTTGGGATGTCGCCAGATGAAGAGGAAGTAACACGTGCTGAAGAAGCACCACCGTGTGAAGGGGTTTCGTTAGAAGGAGATATGTTGTTGAATTAGTCAGGCCCAAAGGAATCTCAAGGCCACTTCGAGAAGCTGAGAACAGAATCTGCTGTGAGAAAGAGAGAGGGGCGTTTCTTCATTAACAGGGCCTCAGCATGGCGTGAGTCATCGGACCTATCATCGGTGGGGCTCCAGCGTGTGGACTGCCCATGATACTCATTTAGCGAATCCATGCTTGGAGCGTGGATTCGTGATTAGAGAACAGTTGCGTATATAAGGAGACATGCTTCTGTAATAAATGGCTTTTGCGTGATTCACATTGAATCGGAGTGCTGAGTCCTTTATCGTTCCAACACCACCGTATAATACTTTTCAGAAACTCATAAGCAGTATGCACTGTTCATAGATGGGTCCTGTTGTCTTGTAGGAAAACATAAAAGGTGGAAAGCTGCTGTGTGGAGTCCCACACGACGAGTTACAGAAGCCCCTGAAGGACAAGGTGAATCCAGTCAGTTTGCAGAAGTGAAAGCCATCCAGCTGGCTTTGGACATGGCTGAACTAGAGAAGTGGCCAATACTTTCTCTCTATACTGACTCGTGGGTGGTAGTAAATGCCTTGTGGAGGTGGCTGCAGCAATGGAAGAAAAGTGGCTAGCAGTGCAGAGGCAAACCCATTTGGGCTTCCACACTGTGGCAAGACATTGCTGCCCGGTTAGAGAGCCTGTCTGTAAAAGTTCATCATGTAGATGCTCATGTGCCTAAAAGTCGAGCCACCGAGGAACATCGCAACAACCAACAAGTGGATCAAGCTGCCAAGATTAAAATAGCTGAGGTGGACTTGGACTGGCAACATAAAGGTGAACTTTTCCTATTTCAGTGGGCCCATGATACTTCAGGGCATCAAGGCAGAGATGCAATATATAAATGGTCTCGCGATCGTGGGATGGACTTAACTATGGACACTATTGCACCGAAATCAAACGAGCTAAACGGTTAAAGCCTGTATGGTATGGGGGCGATGGTTAAAGTATAAGTATGGAGAGGCTTGGCAGATTGATTATATTGTACTTCCACAAACACGTCAAGGTAAGCGCTATGTACTTACAATGGTGGAAGCAACCACTGGATGGTTGGAAATGTATGCCGTACCTCATGCTATAGCCCAAAATACTATCTTGGGCCTTGAAAAGCAAGTCCTTTGGCGACATGGTACACCAGAAAGAATTGAATCAGACAGTGGCACTCATTTTAAAAAAAGTATTATAGACAATCGGGCCAAAGAACATGGTATTGAATGGGTATGTCATAGTCCATATCATGCACCAGCCTCTGGGAAAATTGAAAGGCACAATGGTCTGTTAAAAACTACACCAAGGCATTGGGTGGTAGAACCTTTAAAAACTGGGATTCACATTTAGCAAAAGTTACTTGGTTGGTCAACACTAGAGGATCAACTAATCGAGCTGGACCTGCTCAATCAGAAATTCTATGTACTGTAGAAGGAGATAAAGACCCTGTAGTACACATTAAAAATATGTTAGGAAAGGCAGTCTGGTTTACTCCTGCCTCAGACAAAGGCAAGCCCATTTGTGGGACTGTTTTTGCCCAGGGACCTGGCAGCATCTGGTGAGTGATGCTTAAGGATGGAGAAGTTCCTCAAGGGGATTTGATTTTAGGTGAAAATATTCAATACTGGACTGCATGATGTGAATTGCCCTACTAACAGTGTTTAATAAGTGTCTTTCAGATCAAGACAGTGGTGATGACACCAGAGCTAGTTTCTTCGAGTGGCGCCTGACAAGTTTTTCAAAGTTGATGTCTTTGACCCACAAGCAGTGGTCATGAGATGCACTAGATGTACCATTTTTCCTGCCCTGGGAGACTGTTGTGATAAATAAACTTAATGAACTTTTCAGAGGATGGTCCACAGACTAAGAGAATGATGGATTACTTCTGTGTATATATGTACATGTGTGTGTATATATAGTAGTAGTGATTAATTATATTGTATTGAAAAGGTCTAAGTATGTCGTGAATGGCATGGTATAAGGGGTGGAATGTCCTGGTTTTGTTAAAAACAAGTTTCTCTTTTAGTGAATTTGCCTGTCAGCTTTTGGAGTGCTAAAACCCTGTTTCTGACCAGTTTAATAAAAGTGTTTTGGACCCTGTTGTCCCTTAAACTAATCTTGGGGTGCCTCCGTGACAATATGTATAGGCGTTCCTGGGGTTACCATGAATATGTAATGCCTTGCTGTATTTAAACACACCTCATATTGTTAGAAGGCACGCGAGATTAGAGGAAATATTCCTCTTGTGCCCGGTGCTGAATAAACATACCATCTTTATAACCCTGCAGGTTGTAAAGTTTTATGGCCTTATAGGTCGTAAAGTTGTTTCCGCACGTTACACTAGCCTTCCTTGTGTTTGCATCACTGCTCTTGGGGGCTTTGGATGTACACAACAGGGAGTGCACTGTCACTGTGTGCCTGAGCTGTTGTTCTGCTCCCTGCAGTGCCTAGAGCAGGCATGGGGCTGTGGGCTACTGAAAATTCAGGTGGAATTCAAGTGCCTAAATACATGCCATCTCTGGGATGTCAGTGTCTGGGGCACTGGATGGCACCAAGGCTGTGGTCTGTGTACTAAGTGTGGTGGAGCCCCACATCAGGGTGTTAAGTACCACTGCCCGTGCCACTCAGCACCTGTAATGAGCCCCAGCACACCCCAGGGCCCCACTGCTGCTGCTGCTCAGTGCCTCTCCCTCCAGTCCAGGTGGCCCTGAAGGCTGGGGTGAGCAGAAACCACTCCTCTTGTAACACATTACTTCTCCTTGTTGCCTTTTACACAGTCCCAAACTCACAAGCTTTTCACAGTGACCTGAGAATTCTGCCCTTAGGGCTCTCTTGCCCTTGCCCTGGATGTCATGCTCCATCCTTTTGGCCTAACACCAGCCCCTGCCTTTCTGCACTGTTTGGCAGGGACAATCTGCCCTGTTTGAGGTGCCAGGGATGTGGCAGACACTGTTCCATGTCACACATGGTGGCATGCACTGGCCTCACTGAGGCTGGGCCAGGCTGGATAGACTGTATGGCTTGTGTGTTGGCACCCCTGGTGCTGGGTTATATTTATAATGCTTCTGCAAGAGGCTTTGGGTTCACCCATGGACCTGCCAAAAACCTTGTGTCAAAAGCACAAGCTTGACAGATGTCCACAGAAGCAGATTGAGAAGCACTGCCAAAATGCAGTGGCAGAGAAGCATAGAATCCCTGATTGTAACCCAGAGAGATGGAATGGATGGGATGGGGGCTTTGACTGCATGTTTTACTTAGCATGTTGTACAGCACGAAGGAAGTGCTTTACCAACATCTCACATCTATCGATGCCATTGCCTCCATCACCTAACTCTACAGGGAGTCCTGGGGCTGGAAAGGCATCTGGTGGGGATGGGTATGAAGGCACCACAGGGCAGGAAGCTGGATTTGGGATGCCGATGTCACCTCTGCCACCGGTGGGCAGGTGTGGAGCAATGGTACAGGATGGAAGTTTGGATTAGGATAAAGTGGGAAGTGAGCCCAGGGAGCTGAACGAGGGTAATTGGGGGGGTATCCACATGTCCCTGGGGAAGGGAAGTTGTGGTCAGTAGATAGCAATGAGTCCTCCTCTCTGCAGGGGGACCTGTGGGGATAGAAGCTGCTGCAGAGGGGGAGTGAGAGCAGTTTTTTAAAAAAGACAACCACAGCTGACATGATTTTTTTTTTTTTTTTATGTGAGTGGGTGATTTTGCTTGCCTTGCTGGGGCAGCTTGCAGACAAAGCACACCATTACAAGGTGGGCAAAGCTGCATCCTCACAGGATGGAGACTAGATCGGCAGAATCTTTCAGGGTGCATTTGCATGTGAAGACATTTCTGCCCACCCTCTGGGGGAAGCAGAGTTCCTATGAGATGACCTGCGGACATGACCCATGGTAGGATTCAAATTACAGTGATTAGTGACTTGGCAAAAGTATATTATTATATCACAAAATTTAACAAGACTTTAGCAGCAAAACTTACAATGATATTACCTTTTGTGCAGGGTCAGTCAGGATGGAGTTAATTTCCACGCTGCCAGGATATCTGGGTATTCTATACCATATCCGGTCTCTGTCTCTTGGGGGGGTTCTGTTTCGGGGAGGGGGTGAGCCAGGGAGTGGCAGAGCTCCAGCAGGGATCACGTAGTTCCAGCGGGGACCACGTGTCTCTCTCTTGGTATTCAGGATGCAAATGGGGATTGGGGACAAGGGAGGGGGAAAGCAGTGGTGGTTTCAGCGCTGACTGTTACAGTGGTGAGCAGCCAGGTGGGAAAGGCGTATACAGTGGGGGAGGGTGGTCACGCAGCACTGTGTGCCCACCGTCTTTGTAGGTTCCTTTGTCACTGCTGTTACTGTTTGTTTGTCCTCCCTTGTTTTCTCCTTGCTGCCCCATTAAATTGTTTTTTATCCTAACCCATGAGTTTTTGCCTTTTTTTAATTTTTTTTTTTCCTTTTAATTCTCCTCTCCATCCCACTGGAGGCGGGGGAGGAAGTGGCACGTAGTTTTAGCAGCTGCCGGCTGAGGGGGAGGTGGGGCTAACCTACAACAGTCCTTTTTGGCGAGCCAGGCAGGAGAAAGAATAAAAAAGTTTGGGATTAAAAAAACCCAAAAAACAACAAAACCAAACCAAAACAAAAAAATCCAAAAACAAATGTAAGGAACATTTAATGAAGAACTGTTGTTTTTACATAACTGAGGACCTGGCACCTGACCCCAGCAGGGGAGAAGGACCGAGAGACATCAGACTATGAATCCTTAATGTAAAACACAGTCTCTTCCCGGAATATATACTGATACCTGTATACATACTGATACCTGTATTTACAAGTTAATTTAGGGGGAAGGGTATTGTATGTAAACTGAGGCAAGCCTCGGGGTAGTCTGTAAACAATGAAGTACCCAACCAATGGGGAACAGGGGAGGGAAATTGTGGTTGGGATTTTGGGGGGATATAAGCAGGGGTTTTTTGCCCTATTATGTGTGCCTACCTTCAGGTAGAACATCCCGTCTTGCAATATCGTTATTAAAAAGATTGCTTTGCTGAGAGATCCTGCCTGAGCCTATTATATTTGCAAAATAATTGTTTCCTACAACAAACAAAAAAACACCAAAAAAACCCAAAAAACACAGAGCTGACTGGAGTGTGTTAGAGCTCACACTATTAGTTAAGTGGTCATGATGTTTCTTTGTTTGTCCACGTGGCTGTGCCACTTGAATTCCTACATGCCCCGTATGTTCCCTGGAGTGCTGTTGGTAACATCTGACAAAAGGATTTGGTTTATCATAACGCTGTCCTGTATGATATCAACCTATGAGATTGTGATTTCCTTCCTTACACAGCTATATTGGTATTTTTATAAGATATTTTTGATTTTTCCATATCTCAGGTGCCACCTCTCAGAATTGATTAGTAATTGCACCCAGTCTATGGAGAAGACGGAGGGAGGTGAAATCTTCCCTCATCTCTTCACTTCTTTTTTCTCCTCCAGCTTGGGTCCAACAGTTTCTGAGGATTTTGGACACCCTGGGGATACTCAAGATAGCCTGATCTTCCTGTAATGTCTTCTGAATGTGTGCCAGGTCATATACAGGGTTACAAAAGGATATACTGGGAATATCACCCATAGATTTGCCCCAAGGGCGGATGAGCATGGGTGGAATGGTGTGTGGGAAAACATGGGCAGATATCTGGAGAATTTCTCACCTTTGACAGTCTGGAGTTTCACTCCTGAACAACTGCAGGACCTTGGTGAGGTGACAGAATATGTAAAAGGGAGATGCTCTAGTTATTCTAAAGAGGCACAACTTACTGTGCTGTATTGGGCCCTGGCCATTATCTATTAAACACTGCTCAACATCATGCAGTGCCCCCAGGGCAAAGGGGGTGGTAACAAACCCACAGGCACTGCGTCTGCTCCTGCCCTTGTGCCAGATGCTGTGGCTGCTCAGACGCCAGTGACAGGCACTGTGGCTACTCAAAGCCAGGCAACGGGCACTGTGGCTACTCAGACCCATGTGGCAGGTGCTGCAACTGAATCAGAGAACCAACCTGTTGGTCCTCTCCAGAAGAAGAACTACACAAAGAAATCAGTTTGCTTAGTGAGGGAAATTGATGACCCAGGCCCATCACAAGAACAGGAAAAGGAGGAGGAGGCAGAACCAGAGATAGTCACCCAATTGCTATCCCTGGGTGAGTTGCGAGATATGTGAAAGGATTTCAACTGCTGGGATGGTGAACACGTTGTTGCTTGGTTGCTCCGATGCAGGGATAATGGGGCAAGTAGCATGTAATTAGAAGGCAGGGAAGCTAAGCAATTAGGATCCCTGTCTAGGGCATTGACAAGGCGATTGGAAGGAAGACACAAACCCTCAGCCTCTGGAGGTGACTTCTGTCAGGTGTGAAGGAAAGGTATCCCTTCAAGGAAGATGTTACCTGTCACCCAGGCAAGTGGACCACCATGGAGAAAGGTATCCAGTACCTGAGGGAGCTAGCTGTTCTGGAGGTGATTTATAATAACACCAATAATGACGATCCACTCACTGATACCGATGAGATCCAGTGCATGCAACCCATGTGGTGGAGGTTTCTGTGAAGTACACCATCATCCCATGCCAGCTCATTGGCAGTAATGTCATGGAAAGAAGGCGAGGGACAAACGGTGTATCAGTTGGCTGGTCAGCTCCAGCAGTATGAGGGAAGTCTATCCTCCTCCCTACAGGCTTCCATCTTGTCTGTGGAGAAACTGCCCAATGTGCTAGCTGAAAAATTGTCCCAAGAGTTCCAGCATTTTGAAGACAAGTTTCGCTCCCCACCTGCATGGCCTTGGGTTTCAGCTACTCAGAATGAGCGTTTCTCCAATTAAGAGAGAGAATACAGAGGGTATTCAAAATGGGGCACCCTGTGGTTTTTACTGCGCGACAACGTAGAGGACGTGAGGAGGTGGGATGGACAACCTACCTCAGTCCTAGAGGCATGGGTACATGAGTTAAAAGGGGAGACAACCACAAGAGGACATTACGCCAGGAAAAATGCTGCCCCAGTTTCCAGCAGGCAGTTCCCCAGACAGACTAGAAGAGCTGACCTTGCCTCTGACCCTCTTGAAAGGCACTTCTGATTCATTCTTACAAGGAGGAAGCAATGAGTACCATGACTGGGACTAGGGGACGCGGCCTCCAGCCAAGTGGAGGAGAGTGATAACAGAGTTTATTGGACTGTGTGGATTCAGTGGCCTGGAACATCAGAACCACAGGAGTACAGGGCTCTGGTGGACACCGGGGCCCAATGTACTCTGATTCCATCAAACTATGAAGGGATAGAACCCATCAGCATTTCTGGGGTGACTGGGGGATACCAACAGCTAACTGTATGAGATGCTGAGGTGAGCATGACTGGAAAGGACTGGCAAAAGCACCCCATTGTGACTGGCCCAGATGTTCCATGCATTCTTGGTATAGACTACCTCAGAAGAGTGTATTTTAAGAACCTGAAGGGGTACAGGTGGGTTTTTAGCATAGCCTCTGTGGAGACAGAGGACATTAGACAGCTGTCTACCTTGCCTGGCCTCTCTCAGAGGACCCTTCTGTTGTAGGATTGCTGAAGGTTGATGACCAGCGGGTGCCAATTGCTACCATGACAGTGCACTGGCAGCAATATAGCACTGACCGAGATTCTTTGATTCCTGTCCATAACCTGATTCGTCAACTGGAGAGCCAAAGAGTGATCAGTAAGACTCACTCACCCTTTAACAGTCCCATATGGACAGTGAGGAAGCCCAGTGGAGAGTAGAGACTAACAGTGGACTATAGTGGCCTGAATGAAGTCATGCCACCATTGAGTGCTGCTGTGCTGGACATGCTAGAGCTACAATATGGAGTCGAAGGCAGTCAAATGGTATGCTACAATTGACACTGTTAATGCATTTTTCTCTATTCCTCTGGCAGCAGAGTGCAGGCCACAGTTTGCCTTCACCTGGAGAGGCATCCGGTACACCTGGATTCGACTGCCCCAGGGGTGGAAGCACAACTTCACCATTTGCCATGAACTGATCCAGGCTGCACTGGAGCAGGGCAAAGCTCCGGAACACCTGCAGTACATTGATGACATCATCATGTGGGGTGACACAGCAGCAGAGGTTTTTGAGAAAGGTGAGAGGATAATTCAGATTCTCCTGCAAGCTGGTTTTGCTATAAAACAAAGTAAGGTCAAGTGACCTGCATGGGAGATCCAGTTTTTAGGAGTAAGATGGCAGTACGGACGTCATCAAATTCCAATGGATATGGTCAACAAAATAGCTTCTATTTCTGCACCGACTAGTAAAAAGGAAACACAGACTTTCATGGGGGTTGTGGGATTTTGGAAAACGCACATTCCAAAATACAGTCAGATCATAAGCCCTCTCTATCAGGTAACCTGGAAGAAGAATGGCTTTGAGTAGGGCCCTAAGCAGCAGCAGACCTTTGAACAAATTAAGCGGGAGATAGCCCATGCCATGGCTCTTGGGCCAGTTCGGGCAGGACAAAATGTTAAAAATGTGCTCTACACTGCAGCTGGGGAGAATGGCCCCACCTGGAGCCTTTGGCAGAAAGCACCAGAGGAGACTCGAGGTTGACCCCTGGGATTTTGGAGTCGGAGGGATACAGAGGTTCCAAGGCCCGCTACACTCCAACTGAAAAGGAGATGTTAGCAGCATGCAAAGGGGTTCGAGCTGCTTATGAAGTGATTGGCACTGAAGCACAGCTCCTCCTGGCACCTCGATTGCCAGTATAGGGCTGGATGTTCACAGGAAAAGTCTCCTCTACTCATCATGCAACTGACGCCACATGGAGTAAGTGAGTTTCATTGATCACGCAATGGGCTTAAATGGGGAACCTTGATCACCCGGGGATCTTAGAGGTGATCATGGACTGGCCAGAGGGTAAGGATTTTGGAGTATTGCCAGAAGGGAAGGTGACATGTGCTGAAGAGGCCCCATCATATAATAAGCTACTCGAGGATGAGTAGCGTTATGCCTTGTTTACTGATGGGTCATGTCTTATTGTGGGAAAGCATCAGATGTGGAAATCTGCTGTGTGGAGTCTCATGCGGCAAGTTGCAGAGGCCACTAAGGGACAAGGTGAATCGAGTCAGTTTGCAGAGGTAAAAGCAATACAGCTGGCTTTGGGCATTGCTGAATGAGTAAAGTGGCCAGTGCTTTATCTCTATGCTGATTCATGGATGGGGGCAAATGTCCTGTGGAGGTGGTTGCAGCAATGGAAGAGGAACAACTGACAGCGCAGAGGCAAACTCATCTGGGCTGCTGAATTGTGGTGAGATATTGCTGCCCGGCTAGAGAACCTGCCTGTAAAAGTGTACCACATAGACAGCCATGTGCCTAGAAGTCGGTTCACTGAACAACATCAAAACAACCATCAGATGGATTGAGTTGCCAAGATTAAGGTGTCTCAGGTAGATCTGGACTGGCAACACAAAGGTTAATTATTCATAGCTCAGTGGGCCCATGATGCCTCAGGTCATCAGGGAAGAGACACAATATATAGGTAGGCTCATGATTGAGGGGTAGAATGACCATGGACACTATTGTGCAGATTATTCACAATTGTGAAACATGCTCTACAATCAAGCAAGCCAAGCAGTTAAAGCCTATGTGGTTCGGGGGCAATGGCTGAAGTATAAATATGGGGAAGCCTGTGTCACAGAGGCACCCCAAAATCAGTTTTAGGCAGGGAACAAGTTCCAAAACAGACTTTATTCTAGCCGGAAAAGTGCAACCAATCAGCTAACCAGAAACAGGGTTTATACAATTAGTTAGCACTCCGACAACGTAAAATACAGGTTCGGATATCAGTTGAGTAGATTATTGGGGTACAGCAAAATAAGAATAATGAGGATCCATAGCATGCATGCACACACTCACAAGAAACAAAACCAGAGCCCTCTGACTCAAGAGTACCCACAAGAAATAATCACTTGCCTGGGCTAGGTGAGGACTCTCACTTGCCTGGTTAGGCAAAGACTCATTCAAGGATAAACCCAGTAAATAACCACTCACCCAAACAATGAGGTGAGGTACTCTCAGTCCTGGGAAGTCTCCTTAAACAGTGTTCCAGTCTAAGGAGAGGGCTCTAGTTCACAGACCCACTGCTCCGAGAAGACCACTCCAAAAGGGGCCTTTGGTGGGAACCCCATTTTTATAGTCTGGTCAGATCTGGCTGTGGGCATTACAACATAGTCCAGAAGCTTTGCAGCTACTCTGGGCACTTCCTCTGCTAACAACCCTGTCAATTGACTCAGGGTCCCATTAAGGAGCCTGTCAATTGACAGAGAGTCCCACCCCTCCTGTCCCACCAGCTGGTGGAAGTGAAGTCACCCTGCCCCGGAGTAGGGGAGGATGTGACTATCAGCACCTTTGTGCCACCCTAGGTGTGTATGTGGAGGCAGGCACAGTGGGGCACAAAAGGTGCTAAAAGAGCCATCAGCTGCCCCATTGAAGGCTCTGAATCTCAGGGGAATGTGTAACTGCCACAGCCTGGCAGATTGACTGTATTACACTCCCACAAACCCGACATGGCAAGCGTTATGTGCTTATGATGGTGGAAGCAACCACTAGATGGCTGGAAACATACACCGCGCCCCATGCCACTGCCCAGAACACCATCCTGGGCCTTGAAAAGCATGTCCTATGGCAATATGGCACCCCAAAGAGAACTGAGTCAGACAACAGAACTCATTTCTGGAACAAACTCATAGACACTTGGGCCAAAGAGCACGGCATTCAGTGGATATATCACAACCCCTACCATGTACCAGCTGCTGGAAAAATCAAACAGTACAATGGACTGTTAAAAACTACACTAAGAGCAATGGGTGGTGGAACTTTTAGAAATTGGGATTCAAATTTGGCGAAAGTCACTTGGTTGGTTAACACCAAGGGATCTACCAATCGAGCTGATCCTGCCCAGTTGAAGCCTCCACACACTGTGGAGGGGGATAAAGTCCCTGTGATGTGAATGAAGAGTATGTTGGGAAAAGCAGTCTGTGTTTTTCCTCCTTGGGGTGTGATTTTTAGTATTGTAATGAGCTTATAATGAGCAAAGTTCAACTAAAGGACACTTTATCTAACAATCTCAAGATATATGTTAAACACGACTCAACTAATTGCACAGGTTCCAGGATATAGCATAATTATTTATCAGTTTATCAATTATTTATCAGCAGTGCTGGCTAAACGGAAGCCTGTTCCAGTGCTTCACAACCCCTTTCTTAAAGAAATTTTTCCTAATATCCAACCTGAACCTCCCCTGGCACAACTTGAGGCCATTTCCTCTCAACCTATCACTTGCTACTTGGGAGAAGAGACCAACACCCTCCATGCTACAACCTCCTTTCAGATAGTTGCAGAGAGCAATAAGGTCTCCCCTCAGCCTCCTTTTCTCCAGACTAAACAGCCCCAGTTCCCTCAGCCGCTCCTCATAAGACATTTTCTCTAGACCCCTCACCAGCTTCATTGCCCTTCTCTGAACTCTCTCTAGCACCTCAATGTCTTTCCTGTAGTGAGGGGCCCAAAATAGAACACAATATTCAAGGTGGGGCCTCACCAGCACTGAATACAGAGGGACAATCACTTCCCTAGTCCTGCTAGCTGCACTATACCTGATACAATCCAGGATGCTGTTGGTCTTTTTGGCCACCTGAGCACACTGCTGGTTCATGTTCAGCTGGCTGTCAATCAACACCCTCAGATCCTTTTCTGACAGGTAGCTTTCCAGACACTCTTCCTCAAACCTGTAGCATTGTATGGGGTTGTTGTGACCCAAGTGCAGGACCCGGCACTTGGCCTTGTTGAACCTCATACAGTCACTCTCAGCCCAATGATCTAGCTGGTCCAGATCCTTCTGTAGAGCCTTCCTATCCTCAACCAGTTCAGCACTCCCACTCAACTTGGTGTCATCTGCAAATTTACTGAGGGTGCACTCAATCCGTTGTCCATATCACTGATAAAGATATAAACAGAACTGGCCCCAACACTGAGCCCTGGGAAACACCACTTGTGATCATCCATTAGCTTCCTGCCTCACTGGGACTAGGGATGCAGCATTGGATGGGCATGGGATATGCAGGGTATGGGGGGATGAGCCCAACTGAGCCTGCATCCAGCTCTACCTCACCTCATCGTGGGCAGAACCTGCTCAGACAAGATCCAGAAGTTGGGAGGAGCCACCAGCCATACAAATCTGGGGTTGGTGATGGGGGAGCATCAAGGACACCACAGGGAAGGCTGTGGAGCTCTGGGGACATCACAGGAAGGCTGGGAAAGGAAAAGCACCTGTCCTGCAGGCAGGGCAGCAGGAGCAGGCACCCCTGGGAGCTACGTCCCTGCTGTCTGCCTCCATGCAATGTGTCAGCCCAGACCTGGCACCAAAGCTTACCTATGGTTGCAATGCAACACTGAGGGAGACTGTGGTCAGGGTGAGGAGAGTGATGCTAAGCCTGCCCATTATCCTCAGGAGTGGAAGCTTGCTGCCAAAATGGCTACTGCCTGGCTTTGTGGGAGGGTGTCCCGGCTCCCGGTCAGTCCCAGGAATGTCTGGGGACCTGGCTGAGGAGCTCCTCCATCCTCACAGCATGATGGTCCATGCTTGACAAGGCTGCAGCCAGAGCTGGGCCAAGGAGAGAGGCAGAGGAGCAGAGCAGGGTGTGTGGTCCTGACCAGGGGGCTGGTGGGAGTGATGACCATGCAGACATAGCAGAGGGGGCAGGAACTACGTGACTTCATTTATAAGTGAAGTTACATCCTTGAAAAATCAGATTTATTCTTCTGTCATCAATGCAGTGTGATGGTGCCAACCAGCCATGGAGTCCCTGGGTGACCTGGGAACTCTCCAGCTCCATCTGCTTAGGTGAGACAACAGCTGGATTGAGACAGATATTGAGCACTGAGACACCGGGCACTGAGATGTTCAGTGTTGAGACATTTGTAAACAGTTGCTAGGAACAGTCATTGCAGAATTGGTCATGTAGGACAGTCTTCTGCATGAAGTTAAGACATGTAAGTTCTGTTTCCCATGTAGCTGAGACAAGCAGTAATGATGGATCATGCCTGCACTGGAGCACGGCCAACAGCCGGACAAGAGCTGAACACGGAGTGTTTCGGGGAGTCTCATCTGACCCTGCTGGAGCTGCTGCAAGAACCCCTGCAACAGACACTCCTTCTCCATCCGGAGAGTGGCTGACTGATCCCCTATATGAGCATTACCCCATGCCAAGATCCCATGATTCTCAGTAGCCCTTCATCCCCTGTGAACTCCCCTGCCAGGGTTCCCAGCCTCATCCTCCTGCTCCCACTGGGCTCTCGAGGCTTTAACTTCATAGACCGTTTGGAGAAGTGGTTTTCAAGGGAAGCGCTGAGGTGGGGACTCACTCATGCTACTGGTGACAGCCACAGCAAGCGTTTGGGGAGGGTGAGGTTGAGAACGAGTCCTGAGGATTCAGGGGTGAGGGTGCAGGATGAGGGTGCAGTGGTGAGAATGAGGATGTGGGGATGAGGATGAGAGTGGAGGGGTGGCTTTTGATCAAAAGCTGAACCACCAGACACCTCAGCCAGTTGGGGCATACACTGGACAGGTTCTGGTCTATGCACTCCTCAGGAGCTGGAAGGCCTGAGAGCAGCCCCAGAGCCCAGCAGGAAAGGAGAGAGAGGAAGACTGGGGAAGGGCAGGTAGGGGCACCCTGCAAGAGGAAGAGAATGGTGGACAAGCCCTGACACTTGCCCAGGGCACTGTGTGCTTGCTACCCCAAAATCCCTGCCCCATCCGACAGCCTCTTCCTCTGGCAGCCCTGCAGCCCCCAGGCAGCACCCACTTGAAGCCCTTTGTGCCTCTCCCTGCACACATGGGTGCCTGCCTGGGGTGCTTATGGGCACCAAAGTTAGGAGATGTGAGTTCGGGATTAAGGAACTTGTGAGTTAGAAGCTTTGTGAGTTGATGAAGTGACGAATTAGTGAGTTCACGTTAGAGGAGTCCATGCAAAGGGCATTGAGCCCTTGTTTGACATGTCTGTTTGTTTTCTTTCCTAATGAGTGTAGTGAGTTTGCATGGCAAGGTTTTACTAGTGAGGAGGCTGTAGGTGTGGCTTCTGTGAGAAGATACCAGAAGCTTCCCTCATGTTCGACACAGCCAGTGCCAGCCAGCTCCAAGATGGACCCTCTGCTGGCCAAAGCTGAGTCGATCAGCAGTGGTGGTAGCACCTCTGTGATAACATTTAAGGGTAAAAACTGCTGGGAGAAAGGAGTGAGAATATGTGAGAAAAACAACCCTGCAGTCAGTGAAGAAGGAGGGGGGGGAGGTGCCCCAGGTGCCAGAGCAGAAATTCCCCTGCAGCCCATGGTGAAGACCATTGTGCTGGGTTAGCTGAAATTAAGGTAATTTTCCATGCAATTAGAATCTTTTCTTCTTAGTAGTGTCATGGATGAGTGATGTAGGGTCCTGTTTGCCACAGAGCAGTGTTTAGATCACTTAAAGTGTGACTTGAAGCAAGCTCTCAGGCGTCAAAGTTTGCATAAATAAATAATTTAATGGAGTAGTACAGCAGCAGGGTTGGCTCGAGCTGGGTGCCTTCGCAGAGGTCCCAGACAAGCATTGAAATCCCTGGGTAATTATACCCTTACAGACTATTTACCTGCCCCTCACACCATGATTCACTCCAATAGCAATATTTGAATCTGGGATCTTTTTGCTTCTTGTTGGATCCTTTCAAGGAGTTCAGAGAGGCTTTTGTATTGTTTAGCTGAAGACGTTGTTTCTAGTCCATAGCCGCTTCGTGTCAGCCTTGAAGGTGTTATTTTGTCTGAATGAATCTTATTTCTTCCCAGCAAAAACTGCAAAACAGGCCTTATCTTGCAGGTGTCCATGATGGTCTGTAGCTTCTTTTGTTTTCATTAAGTAGATACAAGTTTGAGGAATATGAGCAGAACTTTACAACAAACAGCTTAAGATTTCAGCAACCGGCAGACAGTAGTCTGCGGGCTGCATGACTCCTGACTGATCGCTACAGAAGCAACAGAGGAGGGATAAAGGATCTGATATTGTTGCAACAGACACCCAAAGAGGTGAACAGCTGGGGGCGAGAGGAGATGGGGTGGAATATTTTTAAAGAAGAAGAAATACTGCGGTTCCCCCCCATATTCTCTCTAAGAGAGGGGTGAAGTATGAGGAGAGTAACCTCAAAAGACTATTAATCTGGTGCAGAGGCAATGAGTTTCCTGCTGATCTGTTAGGAGTTTTTCAAACAGAGACTTGGGAAAAAGTGGGAACTGTGTTGTGGAAGGCAATTAGTCGCAGTGAAAAAGATATTCTCGGCCTTGTAACCTCCTGGAAACTGATGATTACTACACTGAAGCAATTAAAACCTGAAAAGACTGTTATGAGCATTAGTGACTCAAAACTTAAATTGAACTTTGGGACGATATAGGGCAGAAATTATGGGATAAATTCAGCAATGGAGATAAAGAAGCTAAATCATTAGCAACTACATGGAAGCTTATAATTACCACCTTAAAAGATCTTAAGGCTGAACAGTCTGCTGCTGCCAGAATTTTTGCAGCGTTGCAGCCTGATAAGTATCCTGAAAGTCGCTATGAAGTTTACCCGGTTCGTGTCTTTGATACCCTCCCTATTCCATCCCCTGCTGTAGCTTTGGCACCCCCGATAGCTCAGCAGTCTGGGGCGGGGGGAGGAAAAATGCCGAGCGGGTGGCCTCCTGTACCATTGCTCAACCCTGGTGAGAAAAACAAGTCCAGAGGACTGGAGTCAGACAACTTGCCCAAAGAACCTGTGAAAGCTGAGAATGCTAAGGTCGTCAACAAGTGTACTCTCAGTCCTTTTACCAATTTGTATCTGCCTTTACTGCCTTGTAACCCTCCAACTTCGATGAGAGAGCAGGAGTCACTGCATAAAAAATGCACAAAAGAACTGTGTGACAAATTAGATCAGCTAATAGCGAGTGAATCCAACAGTCGGCAATGCAGTCATGCTGATTGTGACAGGAAAGGGGGTGCTCCTGGGGACTCAGGTAATACGAATAATTATGATGCTAGAAAGTATTGGTGAGAATGTGTACTGTTCCAAACCCCTCTGTTACTAATGATTCTGCAGCACTGTTCAAGTCCACATTATTTGATGACTTGGATGAAGATGAGGGTTTGCAGCATTTTCTTGAAACGTTAAAAGGAAAAGCAGTATGTGTACATGTTGCCCCGAGATCAGATAAAAACCATGAAAGACTCAAGCAAAATTTGACCTATGCAATGTAATTGCTATAGATCATTCAGGATGGAATGATGGGGACTCCTTGAAAGGGGCGGGTATTCCACAACTCTTGGAACAGACACTAATTGACACACCACAATTTACAGGCACTATTAGTTTCTGAAATCCTGAGGCAGTCAACAGACCTTGCATATCAAGCTATGATAGAGGTGCCTGAAACCAACAAAGCAGCCAAATAATTTACAACTGTTATCAGGATCCCAATGAGAATTACATGCAATTTATTGACCATCTTCAAGAGGCCATCAATAAGCAAGTTGAAAACTTAGAAGCTAAGGAAGCGCTGGTGTTGAAATTAGCAATAGAGAACGCTACTGTTTGCTATCAAGGTGTTATCTGCGAGTTTTACAGTACATATTACGTGCTTCTGTGTATTGCCTCTCTGAAAATCAAGCAGTTTGTCAGGAATGTGAGTTAATTGTTTTACTGATTGTTGTTAGAATTGTTTCTTTGTGGTATAAGTACATCGTAAAACTTTCTCCCCACTTTTCCCACTCATGCTGCAAGCAGCCCTGTGCTTTCCCCGCCCCCCCTCCCTCTTCTCATGGTTTTTACTTTCGAGATGGGGTCAGGAATGACTGTTTTCAGTCGTGTTCCTAAGAAATTGGTATTGGGAGGTGTTTTAAAACATAGGAAAGCACTTGGAAATATGAGGAAGGAAGATCTTGTGAAATATTGTAATTAATGGTGGCTGTGGTATAAGTTAAATTATTGGGAAAAGTGTCCAGAGAACAGAATCTTGAAGTATAACACCTTGTTGCAATTAATGTTGTTTTTAAGGTGAGAAGAGCAGGACAAAATAAATCTCTACAAGAGATCATTAAACCATTTCAGACAGTTTTACAGGCAGAACGGTTTGAACTTGAACAAGCTGAGAATTAACTGACAACGCACAGGTCAGAAAACTTGAAGTCTGCAAGATGCTTTCCTTATTAACCTGTTTTCTTTGTAGGTATCTGTTTAAGCATATTACAGTTTAATAGGTCTTTGTCTGTTACATGGTACAGTAAGTTTATAGTCCATGAGAATTCATGGACTCAAAATGTGCATTTTGTGATATTACAGAAGATCATGAGTAATTTAGTTCTTTACTGTGTGAATGTGATGGTAAAATTTTGTGTGTAGTAGCTGTTACTTTTCTTTCTAGCATTCTAGCTTTATTCCAATATCCAGACTTGTGCAACTCTGTGATAGGCTGTGTCTCATCTCGATGTGCTGTATTTGGCTCTTTTGTATGCACATCATGTAAAGAATCCTGGTTTTGGGATAACAGTTGTAGCACCCCAGATGAGACACTATTAAAAGCCTTGCCCAGTCCAGCTTGCTGCGGGGGCGGGGGGGCAGGTGCCGATGGGGCTCCAGCAGGCACTGACCTGTTTTTTCAGGGATACCCAGCGGTACCTCTGCCTGGCTGAGCAGTAACCAGTCCAAAGGTACTATGCAAAAACTGAAATATTGTCTCGAATAAGTGTAACTGTGATCTATCTGCATATTTGAACTTGGTCTTTGATTTTCATATCTGAGCTCAGTATTTTAATTTGCATATTTATGTTTGGTACCAAAATAATTTTGTTTGGGGAGATAATTACAAAATGGGAACCGGTTCCACTGCTAAAATTCCACCTTGCTCTCCCTTAGGATGCATCCTTACGCATTAGAGTAATTGCTTATATTTTTATCTAGTAATTTTGAGACCAGAAAAGAATTTAAGTTGTTAAACTCTAATTCGCATTGAAAAAAACAAAACAAAATAAAACAAACAACAAAAAAACCAAAACACCTAAATGCTATGATGGATGTGAACTTGGTATTGTATGAAGTTGCATTTAAAAGTTGCTAGAATATGAACTGATTTGGATCTAGGAAAATTGAATAATGGATTGATGTTTAATACACTGTTTTTTGACATCTGTAAATTTTAAATGTAAATTAAGCCAGTGGATCCATAGTTCTAATGAAGCTGGGAAATTAAACCAAAATTTTATTTTAATAGACTTATTGTGTGGTAACTAGTTGGAAGAGACTTCTTAGTAAATTCACCGTGCTAGTTTTTGAGGTCGTGGGAGAGAATGAAAGAAAGGCCGTTTTTTGAGACCAATGGAATGTTAAATTTGGAACAAAGTTGTACCATATGAATTCTTGTATTTGCCGGAAAGCCCTATACCTCTCTTGGGTCAAGATTTGTTAAGTAAATTGTAAGCTCAAATAACGTTTTCTGAGAATTCTGTTTAGTTGCATGTCCTACAAGAAGCTGCTTGGACGGTGCAGATCTGCTTGCTTCAAGTGAGAAATCTCCAAGGAAATTTCGAATGCTGTATTTCCACTAGTATTAACAGCCAATGTTTCGATAAATCAAATACTACACTGATAGAACTGAAACAGGACTTCGATCCGGTAAGGGAAAACAATATCCAATAAATATGACAGCCAAAATGGAGTTAGAAACTTTGAGGAATAAATTTATGACAACCTTACAAGGTAACTGCATTTGATTGGACTTGCAGATCTGTCTATTTATAGGTACAACATAGAAACAACCTGTGGCTATTGTGAGACAGTATGATGATATTGCTAACACACTGATATACCAATTGTTACTCTGATCAAGAAATGCAGGGAATGAATTTAAGTCTTAATAGGCCATGATCCTTTTGTCATATATGTACCATTTGTGAAATCTAATTTTGATTTTTTTATTTTTGCAGTCTATGTCCTTGTAAATTGCACTAGCTGATTTTCTTAACAGCACAGCTTTTGGCATGCCTAAATGTAAATTACTGCAGAACGTGCAAGTCTTTAACATCAGGTCACAGACCATCCTTGTATTTGGTCTGATCCTACATGCTTGCACAGTTTTTGTTGATGGTTCTGGGAAGTTTCATAAAGCTGAAGTGGTCTGGCGTGAAGATAACAATTGTCATCATTCTGTAAAAATTATTGAAGGTTCAACCCAATTAGCAGAACTTGGCACAACTTTACATTACTTAGAGCTTTTTAAGGAGGAACCTCTAAATTTGATTTGTGATTTTGAGTACGTAGTCAAGATCCAACGCACGTATCTGATTCTGAACTGTATTTTTTTTTAAACGAAAAGGGGGAGAAGTAAGGAAAACACCACAAACCCAGTTGTCAAAAGCATTGTATGTGATGAATCACTTATATCTAAGTGGTGCAGCCCAAATTTGCCCTGTGATGAAACACTTTGCAAGTATGACCCAAAAACATGCTAAATCAGAAAGAACCTGCATTAGTTATGGTCAAATCACTAGTTAATGGTAAATGGAAAAGGCCACATCAATTGATAACCTGGGGAAAAGGTTATGCTTGTGTCATTACAGGCCGAGGATTGAAGTGAATTCAACAAAGATTCAACGGATGCCGATGGACAGGAGGGAGATAAGTTGTGAGGACTGTTTCAGATGTAAATCATGGATCCTAATTCAGTGTTATAGATGCTCACAGACCTGGTGGTCTAGAAGCCTATTAGCAAGCAGGTGGTGTACCTTCTGTGGAGAACGGCAATTTGAACAAACAGCAGGAGAGCCGAAAGGGCGATATTACGCTTGGATAGTCAATGCAAAAATGAGGTAGAATTATGAGACATTCCTACCATAGTATCTACTGCACTCCTTCTCCCTAGTCTAGCAGCTGGTAAAGCTTTAGGAGACATATCAAAGTTAAGTTATTGGTCTTTTAAACAGGCTAATCTAACTTCTGAGATACTAACTCAATTAATAGTAGATGTTGATGGTATTAGGCATGCTACTCTACAAAATCACACAGTTATAGATCTTTTACTTTTAACACTAGATCATGGTTGTGAAGAATTGGAATGTGTTGTATTAACTTGTCTGATCCTTCTGAATCTATTCATAGTACTTTAGACAAACTAAAACAGCATGTTACTAAGATTGTCATAGTAGAATTAGGGTTTGACAAATGGTTTAAAAGCTTGGGAATAGGTGGGTAGTTGTTTGATCTTGTTAAATTATGCTCAACTGCATTGTATGTAATTGTAATTATGTTGTTAATCATGTGATTGTATGCTGCAGTGTATTTCAAAGATGATTCAGCGTGTTGTAAACAAGGCCTGGCTGGTTCAAAAACAAAAAGGGGGAATTGTGGGAGATTTGAGGGATTTTCTTGAAGTTAATGTGTGGATGGGTTTCTATTAGATGGCGATTTGTTATTAAACTTGTCAGGCCCTAAGGAATTTCAAGGCCACGTCGGAAAGCTGAAAACACGACGTCAGTCAACACATCTATTAGCAGTGAGACTTGGGCGCGTGGACAACTCTTGAACATAGACAATATCCAATCAGCTAATGCATGCTTGGAGCGTGGACGCGTGATCAGGAAATAACTGCATATATAAGGAGGCTTGTTTCTGTAATAAATGGCCTTTCTTGAATTCACGTTGGATTGTGTGGAGTCCATGATTTTTCACCCTCACACCTGCCCCCCAGAAGTAACTCGATCCAGTCTCCCCCTCTAGCACCTTGATGGCCCCACATAAATCCCTTACCAGCCAGCATATGCTGGCATTGCCTTCTGCATCACCCCAGTGCCCAAAATGGAGGCTGACTGTAAATTTGCTTTAGAGGAACAGCACATAAGAGGTCAATGAAGGCAGATTTCTTCTCTTTGTGGGTCTTCTTGTACCACCACCTGAAGTATCTGCAAGCAAGGGAAGGAGAGGTATGAAAGATGACAGAAGCTGGCATCACTGCACAGCAGGGTCTGACTGGCACACATTGCAGCTGCCCCTCTTGTATAAATGTACAAAAGTGACCTATGTCCCAGGGTGTGAGGGGTGACATCCCCTGCTATCCATCTGCAGTGTGTATCAGAAGACGTGAGTAGGCACAGCTCAGGCAGCACAGGGCTGCTTGCAAGGGCACAGTGTGAAAACAGAGCACTCCAATACCCAAGAGCAGGACTCCCAGCTCATGCAGGGAGCTTTCCCAGCCACCCCCACTGAGAAGCAGCAACACACACACACAAGGACCTAAAATCAGCAATTAGTAATAAAATAAGTTAATAAGAATAAGGGTCTATGCTGGTTTGACTGAAAATGGGTTAATTTTCTCCGTGCAATTAGAAATCTTTCTTTTTCATAGCTAGAATGCTCATTATTTAAACTCAGTTTGAGAACAAGCAGATAACACCCCAGCACAGAGATAATGTTTGTAATTGCTCTGGTCTGAGAGCCAAGGACATTCTGAGTGCCTTGCTTACAGGTGTGAGACAGCGAGGAAGAGGGGCAGAGATGGGGCAGAGCTTGACTGACATCCAGACTGATCAATAAGAGTATTCCATCCCATTAGCGTCATGCTTCAGACTTAAGGGAAGTTGGGACCTTCCAATTTTGGCTTGTTAAACCACGACAGGGTCATAGATTTTAGGCACTTATGAAGTTTAATAAGAATAAGCTTCACAGATGCTAGGTTTTAAGCACTTATTAGGTGTTAAGTCACAAGGATGGAATTTGTTGAGGTAAGCAGGAGAAGGTTAGGAGACAATGCCCTTGTTCTCAGAAGATAAGGTGGTGAGACCAGCATAAGGATCGGTTCATACTGGTTTTGCGGTTACAAGCCGAATAACAAAGGAATATAATGCATATGCAAAGGATTTCCTGGAAATGTAATGAATATGTATGTTCCATGTGGATAAAACCTGTGTCAGGGAATTGTTCGGGGCCCTCACTAGACAGAGCTATCCTGTGAGAGTGCCTGAGTGACGCACGTCAGTCATTAAATGGAATGCTTGCTTTTTAAACCTTAAACCCTGGTTTTAGAAGTTTCTTCAATTTGCCAATTTTGCGGTATCCCCACCACCATGCCTGGTAGGGCACATCCTGCTAAGGTAAGTCTCAGAACGGAGGCACAAGCTGGGAGAAGCCATACACTGCTCTGGGGATGTGAGCCTTGCTCTTCCACCTCCATGTCTCCATTGCCACACACAGCCCTGCCACATCCCAGTGCTACATCCCCAGGAGAAGATCACACGGGGCAGCCTTGCCCTGTAGGAAGTGATGCCTGCTGTCTGCAGCTGGCAGGATCCCAGAGACTCACCTCTGCTTTCACACCAGCTGTGCAGCCAGGCACTGCCCATCAGATAATTTCTCACCCAAAGGCCTCAGAATCAAGAGACACTCAAACAGGGGCACACCCACACCTGGGTGTGCCAGCACCACTCCAGGCAAGAGGAGCAAGGCTGAGGTCCCAGGTCAGCACTCATAAGGGACTGGCTTTTGCTAATGAACCACCCCAAGTTAAATCTTCCATCTGGAGACAATTAGCATACAGAAACCAGCTACCAGATTAGAAGTAGCTGCTGAACTCCCCTGAGCAAACAAACAGGCAAGACCCAAGTGATGGCTCCACAGTGCCAGGTGGGCACATGAGCTCCTGTGGTGGGGAACATCCCTGAGCTACCCGTGAGCACTAATGCTATATCACTGAGAGGAGAAAGCCACCCCAGCTGGGAGCCCACAGCCTGTTCTGCTCCAGCAGCTCACAGGATGCAAAGGCCAGGCAGTGGGCAGTGAGTACTATTACCTCAGGACATGTAGCCCTAGTTTAATGGGGATGGGGGCATCAAAGGGGAGAGACTCTTCCACAACAAGCCCTGCTCCTACACACACTTCCCCAGCAAAAACAACCCACTCTTACCTTTTTGGCTGTGTGATAACCAGACATTCACTTTATTCACCAACTTTTAAGGTCTCCGAAGCCCTCTTGGGATGATATTTTCTGGGATGCAGTCATAGGACACAACTGCAGACTGCTCTCTGTTCCTATGTACTCACCTTCATGTTTGACTGTTTAAGGACATTTTGCCTGCAGAGGTCCAGGGCATAAAGAGAACCTGCTTGTCCTGCATGACCGCCCTGAATCAGGGCCTGCTGCTATCTTCAAGCTACATCTGCTGCAAGTGTTCTTCTCCTAGCTGAGACAGCCCCGGCTTTACACTGCTGAGGCGAGGTTTATGGCAGCATGCTTGCTCTCTGTCTCAAGGAAATGATATTTTTATTATTTTCTTTAAACCTAGTATCAGAGAAAAAAGATACCCAGGCAGAGCAGCTGCAGCACAGGCCAGCAGGGCATCCTGGCTCCTTGGAAAGGACATGATTGATACTGCAAATCGGCCACGTAAAAAAACTTCTAAAACCAAAATTTGTGGGTTTAAAAGCAAGCATCCTTTATTGGCGTGCCGCCAACTCCAGGGGATCCATCCTCGGGGAGGGGGGCAGAAGAAGTTCCAGGCACAGGTTATATCCATCCAGATCATACATATTCATTACATTTCTTGGAAATCCTTTGCATATGTATTACATGCCTTTGTTATTTGGCTTGTAACCTGCTTGCACTGGTGTCACCACCTTATCTTCTGAGAGCAAGGGCATTGTCTCCTAACCTTCCCCTGCTTATCTTAACAAATACCATTCTTGTGACTTGATGCCTAACACCTAACATCTGTGAACCTTATTCTTATTAACTTAGTAAAATCTACAACCCTTATTTGTATAGACTTATTTTATTACTAATTGCTGATTTTAGGTATCAGACGGAGGGATTTAAAAAAGCATTTATTCCAGGAGCACACAGCAGGAGAGGTTTGAGATTTATAGTCACTGCTCGAGCTCTTTTGCTGTCTCAATAGCAAACTTCCCCTGACAGCTTCTCCCCACATGGCACAGGCCAAGAGGAGAAGATGCTCGATGTCCAATTGCTGGCTATTAACAGCTTTCCCAAGGCTGCAAAATAACCAGGAGAAAGTCTTTGTGTTCTGCAACACTAAAAGCCCTGCCAGGGCCAGAGGGCATTTTTTTCCCTTCAAATTGGCAGCAGAATTAAAACCTGTCCAAACATCACCCAGACATTCTGGATTTGTGCTGTAACACCCTCCCAGGGCGCACCAGCCACCTCTGTGGAAACCTGTCTGCACCTCTCCTCCTGCCCTGCCAGCCCCAACACCTGCCGCAGCCCACAATCTCCAGGGCATCAGACTGAGTGCTGCCAAGCAGAGCCCTAAAGAGAGCGCATGTGCCCCGCCTGGATGTTGCCATTCCCCTACTGTCACAGCACTCAGTCCTCTCTCCATGCCCACTGTTGGGTTTTTTTTTGGCAGGTGTGCAAGCAGAGCTGTCCAAGCCATGACTGAGGTGTTGGCCAAGATGGACCGTGGGCCTGTGTTCCTGGCAGGGGAGGTGCTGGAGTTTGTGATCACTTTTACCAACCTGTTATCAGCCTTGTCCACCTGCACCAGCAGGTATGGCAGCCCATGCCAGTGGGCCCCTTTTTGCACATGAAACCTTGTGGTGGCAGTGCTGTCTGGAACAGCCCTCCCTCTGAGCAGCCAGGTATAGTTATGGCTGGTTTGTGGGGCAATGGTGCCAGCTCAACCACTGGTGACTTCCCTGCCTGAGGTACTCCCTTAAGGGTGCTTTGTGCCATCACTATTTCAGGACTGAAACTGAGATAATAATTCTGGTTTTATGCCCCCAAGAGAGAGACAAGAAAAAAGTATGCAATTATAGATGCTCTCAGGTGAGCCCTCAGCAACAAGGCTACTGGCAGAAAATGAAGCCAAACTGGCTGTTGAAGCAGGATATCTAGTTACACCAGGGTGACAGTCTCACAGGGCAACATTCAGACAATGTCATTGTTTCCTACATTTATGGAAGGAACTCTCTCTGTGTAGCAGCTTGCTTACTTATCAGTGTGATCCCTGCCTTCAGAGCTGGCAGTCAAAGGGATGAGCAGTACCTAGAGGGAGAAAGAGGCAGACTTCTGTGTCAGCATTTTCTATGGCCCAGCCTTTGCACACTGCCTCTTCCCTCATCATTACTATGTTCAAAATAGTCAGTGAAGAAAAATGAGAAGATGGGAGCTTCCTATATTGGTTCACAGGGAGTGACTCCGCATCATAAGAAGTCACCCAAAGCCTCCGTGTCCACTGAGTGTGTGGTCTTGTCTGATTCTCCTGGGGGTGGAGAGTGCTTTCTCATCTTAGGCCCTTCCTGAGAAGTGTCCATTTCCAGCTGTCAGGTTCAGCATCTTTTATGAAAAATACACATTTTACAGGTGTCGAGGGTTCTGATTGCGGGGTGACAATAAAACTGTGGCAGACGTATTGTTAACCCCCTCTCCCCCCCTTCCCCCTTCAACCCCTCCCTCTCCCCCCTTCCCACTAAGGACAGAGAGAAGAGAGTTGGAAAAATTAAAAATGTTTTACTAATGCTATTAATAAGAATAGAGAAAATAATATAAAATATACAAAACCAATCTTGAAAGTCTCAGCAACTGCAGAGCCGGCACCCAAAGTCCTGGATTGGACCCTGCAGCCAACCGGAGCTGGATTCAGTCTCTCACTAGGCCTCAATTCGGAGGGACGATTCACAAGGTCCTCTCCTAATGTCGGCCATAAGCAAAAGGGACGAGATCCTTGTGATCTCCCACTTTTATATGAAGTATTCACGTGAATGGAATGTTATACTCGGTTGGTTTCTTGGTCACCTGTTTCTCGTTGCCCCTCTCGTGAGATGTGAATCTGTCCTTATCAACAACCTTGCATTCCATTGCTATGTTTACCAAAACATGTATCTGGTTCTCCAGGAAAATGCAGCTAATATGAAGGCTTTAGCTGACAGGCCAAATTCACTGTCGAGGGTTAAGATTGTGGGGTGACAATAAAACCCTGGCAGAGGTATTGTTAACCTCCTCTCCCCCCCCAACTTCCCCCTTTTGCCCCTCCCTCTCCCCCCTTCCCACTAAGGACAGGCGATTGGGAGGGAAAGAAGGACAGAGAGAAGAGAGTTGGAAAAATTAAAAATGTTTTACTAATGCTACTAATAAGAATAGAGAAAATAATACAAAATATACAAAACCAATCTTGAAAGTCTCAGCAACTGCAGAACCAGCACCCAAAGTCCTGGATTACACTCTGTAGCCAACCTGGAGCTGGATTCAGCCTCTCACTAGGCCTCAGTTCACAGGGACGACTAGCAAGGTCCTCTCCTAATGTCGGCCATAAGCAGATGGGAAAAAGGAAAAGGGAAAAGGGACGAGATCCTCGTGATCTCCCACTTTTATATGAAGTATTCACGTGAATGGAATGTTATACTCAGTTGGTCAGTTTCTTGGTCACCTGTTTCTCATTGCCCCTTTCGCGAGATGTCCATCCGTGCTTATCAATAACTTTGCATTCCATGGCTATGTTTACCAAAACATGTATCTGGTTCTCCAGGAAAATGCAGCTAATATGAAGGCTTTAGCGGACAGGCAAATTCACTAAAAGAGAAACTTGTTTTTTAACAAAACCAGGGCATTCACTAAAAGAGAAACTTTTTTTTTAACGTAACCAGGACAACAGGTGATTATTTGATGAACCCATCTCCAGTGCTTGCAGTCTCAGCAGCAGCAAAGAAATCTCTTGTACTACTGCTGTAGGGCTTCTTTTTTTATTGCCTTCCTTAACTTTCCATCTTTTCTTCCTGGTTCCTCTTCTCTGCTGAATTAAACTTTCAAATTCAGCTGTGGCATAAGCATCTAGCTTTCTGGTTTTGTCTTGTGTGGTGACAGTGCTGTTTTTCCCAGTTCTGAAACATGTGGGACTGTAAAGGTACCAAGTGGAGCAGTTTTTGAGTTTCGCAGCAGTTACCAGAGCTTCATTTGGGAATTTCAGGTGTGTTGTGATCTGTAGAAAGCTGCCCCTTGGAAAAAGAAAACTTTTTAAAATAAAAAAGCAGGTGACCAAACTGATGAGACCTGGCTAAGTCATATGAGTGGCAACACCAAACAGATTGGTGGTTTGGAAATTGAAGCTGTGGGTTGCATAGAGGTAGTACTTATGAAGAAAGGCTGAGGGAGCTGGGTCTCTTTAGTTTGGAGAAGAGGAGACTGAGGGGTGACCTTAATAATGTTTATAAATATATAAAGGGTGAGTGCCATGAGGATGGAGCCAGGCTCTTCTCAGTGGCAAACAATGATAGGACAAGGAGTAATGGGATCAAGATGGAACACAAGAGGTTCCACTTAAATTTGAGAAGAATCTTCTTCTCAGTGAGGGTTACAGAGCACTGGAACAGGCTGCCCAGGGAGGTTGTGGAGTCTCCTTCCCTGTAGCCTAAATAAGGCAGAGTAGAGGGGTAGGATTATCTCCCTGACCTGATGGTCACACTCTTTTTAATGCACCCCAGGATACCATTTGCCTTCTTGGCCACAAGGGCACATTGTTGACTCATGGTCAACCTGTTGTTGTTCTTATCTGCAGTGTTGTTTTCCAGCAGGTGCACCCCTAACCTACACTGATGCCTGGGGTTATTCCTCCCCAGGTGCAGGACCCTACACTTGCCCTTGGTGAATTTCATTAGGTTCTTCCCTGCCCAGTCCTCCAGTCTGTCCAGGTCTCGCTGAATGGCAGCACAGCCTTCTGGTGTGTCAACCCTTCCTCCCAGTTTTTTTCATCAGCAAACTTGTTGAGGGTGCACTCAGTCTTTTCATCCAGGTCACTGATGAAAAGGTTGAATAGGACTGGACCTAACACTGACCCCTGGGGAACCTCACTAACTAGAGGCCTCCAACCAGGCTCTGCGCCATTGATCACAACCCTCTGAGCTCTGCCATCCAACCAGTTCATGATCCATCTGTCCCGCCCCAACAGATGGGATGAGGGATGAGTTAACTCTAGACGTGACACGCGCCCTGACTCAAGAGATGAGACCAGGTGTGAGTTAACTCTGGGTTAATTCTGTGCAGTTATGTGAAGTGAATGACAGACAATCACCTCCAGGGTCCAATTCAATTGTGAGTTTTACTAAAAGTACTTGTTGGAATATTGGTTACAGTGAATGGTGACTTGGCAAAAGTATAACAGAACTTATCAACACATTAACAGCAAAAATCCTACTACGAGCGATATATTGGCAACCATCAGTAGCTATAATATGAAATTTAACCAGAAATCAACAGCAGAGCTTAAAGATGGTGTTATCCTTATATGTTCAAAAGGGAAAGGGAGAAAGAGAGTGGTAGAGAGGGAAGGAAAACTAAGGTATAAAGGAGAGAGAAAGAGAGTAATATATATACTGAAGGAGAGACAAAGAAATGGGGGTATAGAAAAAAGGAGCGAAAGAAAGAAAGAAAGAAAGAAAGAAAGAAAGAAAGAAAGAGAGGGATCCAGTCTCTTACAGCCCCACAGCGTGGATGACAGGACTTGTACGATGTTGTGTAGCCTCGATGTTCCATGGCGAGGATGCTGGGGTCAGGAGCGCAACATCCTCCTATGTCTGGTTCAGAGTGAGGGTCCTCAGGGTGCTGGTATTCTCTTGGTGAGGCCAAGCTGGTATTCCCTTCGGTGAGACTGGTAGGCCCTACCTGTGATGTTTTAGATGAGCTTTTTATAGCTCCCAGAGTAGAGGAAAGTCGGGGGGGGGGGGGGGTGGGGGGGGTGGGGAGGGGGGGAAGTGGTGATTGCGAAAGAGGGACAAGTCTGGACAAGTCCTGGGCCACGTTAAAAGGGTCTCAACTTTTCCCCTTTGTTTGCAGAGCTGGGCATATCAGGAGATGGGGCTATGTGCCCTCTAGCACATCCTCCATCTCTGGGCGGTCAGCTAGCCTGATCTGTGGCTCGTTAGCTCCTCGTTGATATGTAGATCACAGTTCCCCTTGCTCTGAATGTGTCATCTCCTGGCTGAACTGGTTTCACCACAATGTTATCAACCATGATCCTCATCAATACACAACACCATATCACCATGCATTCATCCAATCCACACTTCTTGAGCTTGCCTATGAGTAGGTTGTGAGAGTCAGTGTCAAAAGCCTTACTGAAGCCCTCTGAAGAGGACCCTGCCAGTTCTGCTTGTGATCCGAGGCCTAATTCCAGGCCCTACATCCCTGAATCCAGTTCCGGTTTACTGTGGAGTCCGGCCCAGGACTTCTGGGTGCCTGCCCTGCAGCTGCTGGAGCAACACCAGCTCTGCCATGGGCCGCTGCTGCACTACACCGGGGAATTCAAGATTGGTTTTGATTATTTTGTATTATTTTCTCTATTTATTAGTAGCATTAGTAAATCTTTTTAAACTTTTCCAGCTCATAAGTCTCTCTCCCTTTTCCTCCTATTACCCTTCTGAGTGGGGAGGGCGGGGAGTTTACAGAGAGCATCGTCCAGGGTTTATTGTTGCCTTGCAATAAATGGTGACAGATGGGAAGCAGTACGTTCTTGTTGGGGTGGAAGTGGTGTCAGGAGTTACCCAAGCTGCAGCCACTGTGAGAGTAACTGGGGATAACACAGTGAAAGGCTTGAAGCTATGGTTTAGTTATCTGCCAAAACCCCAATCCATCCAATCAGATAACGGTATCCACTTCACTGTCAGGGTGGTTCAGGAATTGGCAAAAGGCAAAGGAATATTTCACGTCCCCTACTATCCCTTAAGATAAAGGGAGAGTGGAAAGAACAAACAGATTACAGACTCAGTCCCTGAGGTCAGCTGATCAGAGACAGATCAGCCGGAGCTACGTTGGCAGATCCCGTGGTACAGGGGTTTTTTCAGTTTTTAGGTTTTGATTTTGCGACCTGGAAGCATCTGGCAGCCCTTGTGAGAGCGGCTGATGTGGCGTGGGTGTTACCACGGTGACAGCCAGAGATTTAAAATCGGTTGAAACTCAAAACTAGCACTCAGTCCCCGATGTCGGCTGATTGGAGCCAACTCAGCTGGAGCCATGTCGGCAGATCCCGTGGTACAGGGAGATTTTTGGTTTTTGGGTTTTGATTTTGCAACCCAGAAGCACCTGGCAACTCTTGCAAGAGCGGCTGACATGGCGTGGGCATTACCACGGTGATGGCGATCACACCCCCACCCCTCGCCTTGAAAAAGCCTCAGAGAGGGCAGTGACCCGTCACTGTCCACCAGGTACTGGGAGGGGTGACGAGCGTGTGAAGCGTGTGAGTACCACCCACAATGTGCTGTAGCAGTGGGTGTGGTAGCTCGTGCAGCGGGGTACAGAGGTTTTGTCCCTCCTTGCTTGTTAGACCATCTCACCTATTGCCAGTGTCCCAGACTACTGCTGATCATGGTCTCTTCCAGACAGAGAGCTTGTCACAAAAAGACTGTGGCAACCCATACAGAGGGTCTGCCCCAAACCGTGTCTCTACAGGTGTTCAGCCGCAGGGAGTGCCAGAGCCTGCTGCTGCTGGGGGAGAGAGGCCAGCATTCCACCTACGTGAGGTGTGAGCAGGTAGAAGATCTGCTCAGCATGGTGGTGAAACTTAAGGAGGAGGTTTAACACACTGAGGACCATCAGGGAGTGTGAAAAGGAGATCGACTGGTGGAGTAAATCCCTGGCATTCTAGTCAGAAAGGTCCCAGAGAGATACCCCCCAAAAGGTGATGGACCCATGCCCTGTCGGGCAGAGGGGGGAAGACCCAAGACAGCCCCTGCCCTGTTGCTCTTGGGCAGAGGCAGGGGACCAAAAAGATGAGGAGGGTTGGAAGCTAGTTCCAGTTAGGCGCCGCAGGCAACCCCCCTCCCTACCTGCTTTGCTTCCCCAGGTGCCCCTCTGTAATAGGGCCCTGGATCTTGAAGAAGAGGTATGTGAGGATGTGGTGCAAGGCCTGCCTACGAGGTCACATAGGAAGAGGTGGTTGACTCCACGCCTCAAGATTGCCTCTGATAAGAAAGAAAGAAGGGTAATTGTAGTAGGCGATTCCCTTCTGAGAGGAACAGAGGGCCCAATATGCGTAGTTGACCCTCATCATAGGGAAGTCTGTCGTCTACCTGGTGCCCGAATCGGGGATATCACCAGGACACTCCCCAACCTGATGCACCCACCAGACTACTAACCACTGCTGATCTTCCAGACAGGTGGGGAGGAAGCTGCATCCCGTAGTCTGAGGGGAATGAAGAAAGATTTCAAGACCTTGGGAAGGTTGGTGAAAGCGTCTGGGGCACAAGTGATTTTTCTCTTTCCTCCTTCCATTTTTGGGTGATGACATGCGATGGAATAGAAAAATTCAGTCCATAAATTATTTGCTACAAGACTGGTGCTACAGGCAAGGCTTTGGATTCTTTGATAATGGCTGGTTTTATAAGACACCAGTCCAGACAGTGATACGTGGGATAGGTTTATCTCACAGGGGCAAAAGGATGCTGGGAAAGGAATTAACAGGGCTCATTTGGAGAGCTTTAAACTAGATTCGAAGGAGGATGGGGTTGTAGCTGGGCTTGCACCAGTGGGGCAGCACTCTAGTATTGATAAAGACCGGGAGGCCTCCCACTCCCCTTGGGTGAAATCGGTGTACTCAGCTCACTCCCTGAAATGCCTGTGCACCAATACACACAGCATGGGAAATAAGTAGGAGGAGTTAGAAACCTGTGTTCGGGCAGGAGATTATGATCTGGTGGCAATCACAGGGACATGGTGGGACAGCTCACATGACTGGAATATGGTCATGGATGGTTATGTCCTCCCCAGGAAAGACAGGACAGCCAGGCAAGGTGGTAGAGTTGCTCTTTACGTGAGAGAGCAACTACAATGTATTGAGTACTGTCCAGGGGCAGATGAGGAGCAAGTTGAGAGTCCGTGGGTGAGAATTAAGGGGCAGGCTGGCAGGGGTGATACTGTTGTGGGTGTCTATTATAGGCCACCAGATCAGGGTGAAGAAATTGACAAGGCCTTCTACAGGCAGCTGGGAGCAGCCCCACAGTCACAGGCCATGGTTGTTGTGGGGGATTTTAACTACCCTGCTGTTTGCTGGAAGGACTACTCAGCCAGACATCCACAGCGCAGGAAGTTCCTCCAGTGCATTGACGATAACTTCCTGATGCAAATGGTGGATGAGCACACTAGGAGAGGAGCACTGCTGGATCTCATCCTCACTAACAAGGAGGGTCTGGTTGAAGCAGTAAAGGTTGAGGGCTGCCTTGGTTGCAGCAAGCATGAGATGATGGAGTTCAGGATCTTGTGTGGCAGGAACAGAATACCAAGCAGAATTGCAACCCTGGATTTCAGCAGGGCCAACTTTGGCCTTTTAAAACAATTGCTAGGGGAAATCCTGTGGGCAAGGGTACTTGAAGGTAAAGGGGCCCAAGATAGTGGGCTAGCAATCAGGGGCTGCTTCTTCCAAGCTCAAGAGCAGAGCATCCCGACACATAGGAAGTCAAGGAAGGGAGCCAGAAGACCTGCATGGTTAAACAGGGAACTGTTGGGCAAGCTCAAGTGAAAGAGGAGAGTTTACAGATCATGGAAGGAGGGGCTGGCCACTTGGGAAGAATATAAGGCTGTTGTCAGAGGATGTAGGGAGGCAACTAGGAAAACTGAGGCCTCCTTAGAATTAAACCTTGTGAGAGGGGTCAAGGACAGCAGAAAGATCTTTTTCAAATACGTGGCAGATAAAACTAACACCAGAGGCAATGTAGGCCCACTGATGAATGGAGTGGTTGCCCTGGTGACAGAAGATACAGAGAAGGCAGAGTTACTGAATGCCTTCTTTGTCTCTGTCTACTCTGCCAGAGGCTGTCCTGAGGAGCCCCGTACCCCTGAGGCCCCAGAGGAAGGCAGGACAATGGAGGAGTCTACCTTGATTGATGAGGACTGGGTTAGGGAGCAATTAAGCAATCTGGATATCCATAAATCCATGGGTCCGGATGGGATGCACCAGTGGATACTGAGGGAGCTGGCTGAAGTTATTGCTAGGCCACTCTCCGTCATCTTTGCTAAGTCATGGGAGACAGGAGAGGTGCTTGAAGACTGGAGGAAAGCAAATGTCACTCCAGTCTTCAAAAAGGGCAAGAAGGAGGACCCAGGAAACTACAGACCAGTCAGCCTCACCTCCATCCTTGGGAAGGCAATGGAACAACTTATCCTTGGTGCCATCTCAAGGCATATCAAGGATAAGAGTGTCATTAGGGGCAGTCAGCATGGCTACACCAAGGGCAAGTCATGCTTAACCAAACTCATAGCCTTTTATGAGGACATAACGAGGTGGATAGATGATGGCAAAGCTGTGGATGTGGTCTACCTTGATTTTAGTAAAGCATTTGACACAGTCTTCCACAGCATCCTTGCTGCTAAACTGAGGAAGTGTGGTCTGGACAATCAGGTACTGAGGTGGACTGTGAACTAGCTGAAGGAAAGAAGCCAGAGAGTCGTGGTCTGTGGGACAGAGTCTAGTTGGAGGACTGTATCTAGTGGAGTGCCTCAAGGGTCAGTACCGGGACCAGTACTATTCAATATATTTGTCAATGACTTGGATGAGGGAATAGAGTACACTGTCAGCAAGTTTGCCAATGACACCAAACTGGGAGGAGTGGCTGACATGCCAGAAGACTGTGCTGCTATCCAGGGAGACCTGTACAGGCTGGAGAGTTGGGCAAGGAAAAATTTAATGAAATATAACAAGGGCAAGTATAGAGTCCACCACTGATCACAACCCTCTGAGCTCTGCCATCCAGCCAGTTCGTGATCCATTTCACAGGCTATCAGGTTGGTCAAACATGATTTCCCTTTGGTGAACCCATACTGACTACTCCTGATAACCTTCTTTTCCTCCACGAGCTTGGAGATGACATCCAGAATGAGCTGTTCCATCACCTTTCCAGGGATGGACGTGAGGCTGACTGGCCTGTAGTTTTCTCAGTCATCCTTCTTGCTGTTTTTGAAGACTGGAGTGACATTGGCTTTCCTACAGTCCTCAGGCACCTCTCCTGTTCTCCAAGACCTTTCAAAGATGATGAAAAGTGGCTTTGCAGTAACATCTGCCAACTCTCTCAGCACTCATGGGTGCAACCAATCGGGGCCCATGGATTTGGGGATGTCCAGTTTGTGTAGACAATCTCTAACCTGTTCTTCCTCAATCAAGGAAAAGTCTTCCTTTTGCCTGACTTGCTCTTCTGTCTCTAGGGTCTGGAATACCTGAGGGCCAGTTTTAGCAGTAAAGAAGGAAGCGAAGGAGGCATTCAGTAACTTTGCCTTCTCTGTATTATCCATCACCAGTACATCCTCCTCATTCAGCTGCAGACCTACATTTTCTCTAACCTTCCTTTTGCTGCTGATATACTTGAAGAAGCCCTTCTTGTTGTCTTTGACCTCCCTGGTCAGATTTGCTTCCAAGTGGAGCTTGGCCTTCCTCACTGCATCCCTGCATACTCTAACATCTTCTTTGTCTTCCTCCCAGGTGGTCTGTCCCTTTCTCCACATGTCATAAACATCCTTCTTCCACCTGAATTTTGACTGGAGTTCCTTACTCATCCATGCTGGCTTTTTACTCCCTTTACTTGATTTTTCCGTATAGGGATGCATCAGTATTGGCCTTGGAGGAAGCAATGTTTGACTATTTAGCCAGCTTTCTTGTACCCCCTGACCTTCTATAGCCCTATCCCATGGTATTCTTCCAAGTAGAACCTTGAAGACACCAAAGTTCGCCCTGCTGAAGTCCAAGGTTTTAGTCCTACTTATTTTACTGCTTCCTCCACCATCCTGGTTTTGTTAAAAGCAAGACCAGTTCTCTTTTAGTGAATTTCCTCTCAGCTAAGTGCCTTCTAAGTGCCTGCATATTTTTCTTGGATACTGTGCTTGGTGCTGATAAGAGGACCAATGGAATGCTGAAAAAGCTCGTGTTTAGATATATTACTATGGTAACCAAGGTTAACTGCTAACAGGACATATTTGGAAGGAGGGGCAGACGGAACAGGTGACTAAAACTGACCAACTGAGTATTCCATCCCATAATCGTCATACCCCTATATAAGAGAGTGATCACAAGGGTCTAGTGCTCTTCGACCATGGTCGGCATCTGAAGAGCACCCTGTCTGTCTGCCTGCAATCTGGAAGGCCTCAGGACCTGCATCCCTGAAATCCAGTTTCCAGTTTGCTGTGAAGTTCCACCCATGACTTCCGGGTGCCTGCCCTACAGCTGCTGGAGCCACATCAGCTACACCCACCCAGCTCAACCACTGCAGGAGTGACGCCAACTCCATATCAAGCATTCAAGACTGGTTTTGTATATTTTGTATATATTTTCTATTTATTAGTAGCATTACTAAAACCCTTTAAAACCTTCCAACTTGAAGTCTAAATCTCTCTTCCTTCCTTCTTATCTTCCTTATTATCTTTCCGATCTAAAGGAGAGGGTGGATGGAGGGTGAGGAGGTAACAGAGAGTGTCTGCCATGGTTTATTGTTGCCAGTGCCTTAAACCTTGACATCCACGCAGGATCCTGAACTCCACCATCTCATCATTGCTGCAGCTGAGGCTGCCCCCAACCGTGACATCTCCAACCATTTCTTCTTGGTTTGTCAGGACAAGGTCCAGCAGCACACCTCTCCTCGTTGCCTCCTCCACCATCTGTGTCAAAAGGTTGTCACCAATGATCATAGAATCATAGAATCACAGAATCATTTATGTTGGAAGAGACCCTCAGGATCACTGAGTCCAACCATAACCTAACTCTAGCACTAAACCATGTCCCTAAAAACCTCATCTATATGCCATTTAAACACCTCCAGGGATGGTGACTCCACCACTTCCCTGGGCAGCCTGTTCCAATGCTTCACAACCCTTTCCGTGAAGAATTTTTTCCTAATATCCAATAAAACCTCCTCCAGTGCAACTTGAGGCCATTTCCTCTTATCCTATCACTTGCTACTTGGGAGAAGAGACTAACACCCTCCATACTACAACTTCCTTTCAGGTAGTTGTAGACAGCGACAAGGTCTCCCCTCAGCCTCCTTTTCTCAAGGTTAAACAGCCCCAGTTCCCTCAACTGCTCCTCATATCACCTATGCTCCAGGCCCCTCACCAGCTTCTTCGCCCTCCTCTGCACTCTCTCTAGTACCTCAATGTCCTTCTTATGATGAGGGGCCCAAAAGAGAACACAATACTCAAGGTAGGGCCTCAGCATTGCTGAGTATAGTGGCACAATCGCTTCTCTAGTTCTGCTGGCCACACTATTCCTGATACAAGCCGGGATGCTGTTGGCCTTTTTGGCCACCTGGGCACACTGCTAGCTCACATTCAGCCGGCTGTCAATCAACACCCCCAGATCCTTTTCTGCCAGGCAGCTTTCCAGCCACTCTTCCCTGAGCCTGTAGTGCTGCCTGGGGTTGTTATGACTCAAGTGCAGGACCCAGCCTTTGGCCTTGTTGAACTATATACAATTGGCTTCAGCCCAACAATCCAGCTGGTCCAGATCCCTCTGTATGGCCTTCCTACCCTCCAGCAGATCAACACTGCTACCCAGTTTGGTGTCATCTGCAAACTTACTGAGGGTGCGCTCAATCCCCTCATCCAGATCATTGATAAAGAGATTAAACAGAACTGGCTCCAATACTGAGCCCTGGGGAACACCACTTGTGGCCGACTGAATTTGGTTCAGTTCACCACGACTCTTTGGGCCTGGCCCTCCAGCCAGTTCTTTATCCATCACCGAGTACTCCCATCCAGGCCATGAGCTGCCAGCTTCTCCAGGAGAATGCTGTGGGATACGGTGTCAAAGGCTTTAATGAAGTCTAAGTACATAACAGGCTGGAGAGTTGAGCGGGGAAAAATTTAATGAAATATAGCAAGGGAAAGTGTAGAGTATTGAATCTGAGCAGGAACAACCCCAGGTTCGGGTATAAGCTGGGGACTGACCTGTTAAGAGAGCAGCTTAGGGGAAAGGGACCTGGGGGCTCTGGTAGACAGCAGGATAACCATGAGCCAGCACTGTGCCCTTGTGGCCAAGAAGACCAATGGCATCCTGGGATGTATTAGAGGGGGGTGGCTAGTAGGTCCAGAGAGGTTCTCCTTCCCCTCTACTCTGCCCTGGTGAGACCACATCTGGAATATTGTGTCTATTTCTGGACTCCTCAGTTCAAGAAGGACAGGGAACTGCTGGAGAGAGTCCAGTGCAGAGCCACAAAGATGATTAAGGGAGTGGAGCATCTCCCTTATGAGGAAAGGCTGAGGGAGCTGGGTCTCTCTAGCTTGGAGGAGACTGAGGGGTGACCTCATTAATGTTTACAGATATCTAAAGGGTGAGTGTCACGAGGATGGAGCCAGGCTCTTCTCTGTGACAACCAATGATAAGATAAGGGGCAATGGGTATAAACTGGAACACAGGAGGTTCCATTTAAATTTGAGAAGAAACTTCTTCTCAGTGAGGGTGACAGAGAACTGGAACAGGCTGCCCAGGGAGGTTGTGGAGTCTCCTTCTCTGGAGACATTCAAAACCCGCCTGGACACCTTCCTGTGCAACCTCATCTAGGTGTTCCTGCTGTGGCAGGGGGATTGGACTAGATGATCTTTTGAGGTCCCTTCCAATCCCTATCATTCTGTGATTCTGTGATCCACAGCCTTTCCCTCATCTACTAGTTGGATCACCTTGTCACAGAAGGAGATCAAGTTGGTCAAACAGGACCTGCCTTTCATAAACCCATGTTGACTGGGCCTGATCAAATGTTTCTCTTCTAAGTGCTGTGTGATGTTACTTAAGATCATTCACTCCATTACCTTGCCCGGCACCAAGGTTAGATTGACAGGTCTTAGTTCCCTGGATCCTCCTTCCAGTCCTTCTTGTAGATGGATGTCACATTAGCCAACTTCCAGTCAACTGGGACCTCCCCAGTTAGCCAAGATAGATAGATAGCTGAAAGTTAGCTTATAGATAATGGAAAGTGGCTCAGTGATCACCTCTGCCAGCTCCCTCAGCACCCTTGGGTGTATCCCATCTGGCCCCATAGACTTGTGAGTGTCCAAGTTGTGTAGCAGGTCGCTAACCATTTCCCCTTTGATTATTTGGGCTTCATTCTGCTCCCCATCCCTGTCTTCTGGCTCAGGGGGCTGAGTACCTGGAGCACAACTGTTCTGACTATTAAAGACTGAGGCGAAGAAGGCATTTAGTACCTCAGCCTTTCCCTCATCCTCTGTCACTATGTTTCCCTCTGCATCTATCAGGGGATGGAGATTTTCCTTAGCCCTCCTCCTGTTGCTAATGTATTTATAGAAACATTTCTTCTTGCCTTTCACAGTCCTAGCCAGGCTCAGCTCTAGTTGGGCTTTGGCCCTTCTGATTTTCTCCCTGCATAACCTCACAGAATTCTTGTATTCTTCTTGAGTGGCCTGCCCCTCCTTCCAAAGGTTATAAATATTCTTTTTCTTCCTAAGTTCCAGTTGCAGCTGTCTATTCAGTCAGGCTGGCCTTCTTCCCTGCCGGCTTGCCTTCTGGCACACAGGGACAACCTGCTCCTGCACCTCTGAGATTGTGGGAATAGCAAGACGTGTGATAAAGGAAGATGGATACTAACATGACCATCCAGACGGTCAAAAAAGAAATAATACTAACATGAATAAATCACAGGAATTAGTCAAAATATAAAGGGCCTTGGACGAGTTGTACTGAAGTATGTTTTTCATAATTGTAAGGAGTGATAGCCCAGGCTCTTGAGAATGGTATCTCAGGCAGGAAAACCACCCCCAAGTATATGTGACGTGTGAATGATGTTGGGCCTGGTCTGTGAATTTGTGGGAACGTGACTGAAAACAGACGCAACACGAGTGTGGTATGTTTGGAATAACAATTATTGAAAAAACATCCTGTCTAACTTCTTAGTCCAGGCCCATATCTGTAAACCTATAAATTGTGGATGATTAATAAAGAGGGCCTTAGCCTGACTCAGCTCTCTCTGTTCTGCCTGGCTCTGTGCTCCCTCCTGAACACAACCTCTGCCTGTGTGTGTGTCTTTGTCTGCATCTCCGTGTGCGTCGTTCCTCATTGCCGCATAAGATTACCTTCTTGAAGAGAGACCAGCCTTTCTGGACTCCTTTGTCCTTCAGGACTATCTCCCAAGGGACTCTGCCAACCAGCCTTCTGAACACATCAAAGTCTGCCCTTTGGAAGTCCAAAGTAGCAGTTCTGCTGACCACCCTTCTAACTTCTCCAAGGATAGTAAACTCAATCATTTCATGATCACTATACCCAAGGCGACCTCCAACCGACACGTTGCCCATGAGTCCTTCTCTATTTACAAACATCAGATCCAGTGGGACTCCTTCCCTGGTAGGCTCACTAACCAGCTGTGTTAGGAAGTTGTCCTCCATGCTGCCTGCAAAATATTTCATCTGCCTCTACATCCTGGCTGAGTGATCTGTAACAGACCCCCACCAGGATGTCTGCCTTGTTGCCCTTCCCCTTGATTCTCACCCACAGACACTCAACCCTATCACCACCCTCCTCAAGTTCCAGACAATCAAAAACCTCCCTAACATACATCGCTACCCCACCTCCTCTCCTTCCTTGCCTATCCCTTCTGAAGAGTTTATAGCCATCCATTGCAGCGCTCCAATTATGAGAATCATCCCACCATGTTTCTGTGATTGTAGTGGTAGTAAATTCGACGAATCCAGACGCCGGCATAAGCTCTTTGATCGAACGGGCGGGCCGGGCGAGAGTAAGGAGTCTAATTCAATGTGAATTTACCATCCGTACTCTTTAATGAACTCTTAAACAACACTGAATATCAATGTCCCCGAGACCACGTTTTTCCAAGCCTTATATACTCTATACCAAAAGGCCATGCGGCAAGTGCAGGCTACAATTGGTTACACTCACAGTCACTCATCCCCCCCCACTATGGCGATTGGCTGCAGGGCACTGCTCACAGACTGTTCATGCGTAGCGGCAACGCCCCTCCTGCAGCCTGGGTCGAGGGCAGAGCAGCTTCTGTTTACTTTCCTTTTGTCTCTGGTGTCTCAGGGAAATCCTTCCGTGTAGCACAGCCGCATCAAGCCCTGGCTTGTTCACAGCACACAGCCAGAGACTCTCCACAATTCCTCCTTTTTTTTTTCTTTTTGGACAAGCCAGGATTGATTAGCTGTGTGTTCTAATCCTTTTTTGATATGTGATAAAAAACAACTTATACATAACATATAAATAACAACAACAATCAACGTAAACAGTGCACTTTGCAATAAACCTGAGGTATTCCATTGCCGTTTAAATATCGCAATGGATTGATTAAACAAATTCCAAGAACTTTGGTTTAAAGATACTCAACTTATAACAAACGATGTGCTGGGTGTTGATAAACTTACTCAAGAGGTAGTGGTGTTTAAAGATCTACTTATATAACTATAGTACGCATACATGTCACAGCTAAATCAATGCAAAGGTTACACCTCACTCTGTGACCTCCGAGGGTTCTGCTGCAGGGAGTTGACTTGGTTGAGTTTGTTTCAACTCCGGCTTTACTGCTCGGCTTGGAACCCACAATGGACCTTGATCTGTGGAGAGACACATATACCCTCTACCATTAAAAATAACAGGTACTGGTCCCTTCCACAATCCAGTGGTGGGATCACGATATCTCACCATGAATTCCGGTAAAGTGTTTTTCCTTCCTAGTCTGATCTGATAATGATGAATGATCACAGGAGGCTCCTCATGGTCTCCAGTTAGACATAAATAATTCAAGGTAAACAACACCTTTGCTAAACGCTGTTGACAATCTAACTCTTCCTGCTTCTGTTTGCTCAAATACCCTTTAATCATTTGATGTGCTCTCTCGATGATTCCTTGGCCTGTTGGGGAATGAGGTATACCTGTAACGTGTTTCACTCCCCATTTCATTAGAAAAGTTCTAACTTTCTGGCTAACATAGGCAGGGCCATTGTCTGTCTTAATCTTTTCTGGGACACCCATTACAGCAAAACAAGCTGTAAGATGTTTACATACATGTAGTGCTTTTTCTCCTGGTAAAGCAGTAGCCCATATCATTTTTGGAAAAGTATCGATTGTGACATGCACATATTTAAGTTTTCCGAATTCTGGCACATGTGTCACATCCATTTGCCATACTTCTAAGGCTTTTAAACCTCGAGGATTGACACCGATTCCTATACCTAACATCTGGCTTCCACACTGAGGACATGCCTGTACAATACTTCTTGCTTCATTTAAAGTTAAATCAAATTGTCTTTGGAGACCTCTGGCATTCTGATGAAAGCTCTCATGACTTTGTCTCGCTTGTTGGAATTTATCTGTTGGAGGCATGTGCTGTACTGAACTTACTAAACTATCTGCAATTTGATTTCCTTCACCTAGACCAAGATTCCATTGATGACTGCGGATGTGAATCACACAACAGGGTTCTTTTCTTTGATTTAAAATAGCTCTCAATTGTACAAACAATTTTCCTAATCGAGGATTATTCGATTGTCTTAACAGGGCATTTTCCATTCTGGGTATTACACCTGCTACATACAAAGAATCTGTGACAACATTTAAAGCAGATTTCAGCCAATTATTTAAGGCCCATATTACTGCCGTGAGCTCTAAAGTCTGCAATGAATCCTCTTTTGAACCTTCAATTAAATGCTGTTTCCATTGACTATTCTCTTGCCAGACACATGCTGCCTGGTGTCTTCGTTTTCCTGCATCTGTATATACTGTAAGGCCTTCAACAGGTTTTGCTTTTACTTTGCTTCTCTCTAACCACTGATTTGTTCTAAGGAATTGCCATAGTTTACCTTTTGGTTGTCGTGAATGTACCTTGCCTATAAATCCTAATAATGCATTCTGTATAGGCATCGAATGTCTCAGCCACCATTCTAAATCGGCTCCATTTATCGGAATACTGATGTCATCTGGTTCCTGACCGCTAATTTCTAATATTCGAGATCTTCCTTTTCGAATCAATTCTCCAATTGCTTCTGGTCTCGTTTGAATACTGAATTTTGGTTGGACACTGAGAAAAATCCACTCTAATAATCGCAAATCATTTTCTGTTTTCAATCTGACAGTGGCACAAAAGGAAGAATCTGTAGCAACATCTATGGGGAATTCCCCGTTTTTGTTTTGCCACTGGCAGATGATTGCACACGGATGTTCTAGATTGCTAATAAGGAGGGAAATTGGTCGATCAGAAAGTCTTCGGCTAGACCAATTTGTCTGTACTTTTTGTATAATATCAGAAAGACATTTGAGATGCACGGACTCTAAGCTTATTTTCTTAGCTGGATCACCTCCTTTTAGAAGCGAAGTAAGAGGTGCTATATCATTGTTAGTAATGCCGACGCAATTTCTAATCCATTGTATGTCCCCTAACAATTTTTGGACATCATTTAATGTTTGTAAATCAGTATGTAATTCAATTTTTTGTGGACGAATCTGTGCATCACAAATGGACCAACCAAGGTATTTCCAAGGTGCAGACTTCTGAACTTTCTCTGGAGCTATGACCAACCCCTTTTCTTTGAGTTTGATCGTAATTTGGACTATGGAACTTTCTGTGAACTCAGCTTGTTGACAGAACAGAATATCATCCATATAATGATAAATAATTGTTTGTTTCCATGATGCACGAATAGGTTGAAGTGCCCATGCAACATACATTTGGCACAGTGTAGGAGAATTTTTCATACCTTGCGGTAGCACTACCCACTCATACCTTTTAGCTGGTTCCGCTTTGTTTACTGAAGGCAGTGTAAATGCAAAACGCTGTGTATCTTGTTCATGAAAAGGAATGGTAAAGAAACAATCCTTTAAATCTATAATTAGAATATGCCAATTTTCTGGTAACATTACAGGTGATGGTAATCCAGGCTGTAAAGCACCCATGGCTTGCATTTGATCATTTACCTTTCGCAAGTCATGTAATAATCGCCACTTTCCACTCTTTTTTGGTATTACAAAAATTGGGGTATTCCATGGACTAGTAGAAGGCTTGATATGGCCTGCAACTAATTGCTCTTCTACTAATTCACGTGCCTTTTGCAGTCACTCTTCTGTTAATGGCCACTGGTCAACCCAAACTGGGCTATCTGTTAACCAGGTCAATGGAAGGTTGGGCAACTGCTTTCCAGTGACCACTAAGGAAAAGGCAAAGTAGTTAACACAGCACCAAGTTGCCCCAAGACATCACGGCCAATAAGCGCCTCAAGGCTGCTTGGCAATTCCATTACATACACCCTAAGGGTAACACATTGACCTTCAGGGAAACTAATCGAAATGGGATCAACACTTATATTTGGAGTAGTTTGACCCCCTACTCCAGCTACAGTGGAAGAGATTGATTTTTGAAGTTTCCAATTTCGTGGCCATTTGAATTGACTAATGATGGAGACATCAGCTCCAGTATCAAGCATTGCATTTACCTCTACAACAACAGTAGAATCAGACTGAAATAGTTGCACACGTAACATGGGACGCTGAGTCATTGATGAGGTGAAGCAAACTGCAGGACCTGTCGATCCAAATCCTTTATCATGCCTTTGTGTTGAGGATGCTGGAGGAACTCCTGGAAGCATTGGTAGGCAGTTTTCCAGTGCTACTACCTGAGCTATTCTACTCCCAGAAGGAATAAAAATTGGCGGATGCAGAGTGTAGGCCAGGATTTGAACAGTTCCTGTGAAATCTGCATCAATTATACCTGGTATTACTATAAGACCTTTGATACTAGCAGAAGAACGGCCAATCAATAGGCCTCCAATGAGACTATCTTGTCGAAATAAAGGTCCTTTAGCATTAGTTGGTATTCTATGAATTGCAGTATTGGTCAATGTTATATCTACTGCTGTCTCCACATCAACTCCGAGGCTTCCTGCGGTGCTTGGCTTGTTGAGGTGAAAGAAGCCTGGTTCACGGTTGGTCACTGATTGTGATACAGGTTCGGAGATGTTCTTTGTGTCCGGTAGCTGCTGAACGTATACCATAGCTTGTGGTTGTTTGTTTTGCTTGCTGCAAAATTTTCCAATTGTGTGGTTCCCATACCGTTGTCTGAGTGTTCATATTTTGAATTACCGGTAGGGCTAATTTTGCTGGAGACCAATCACCTTCTAGGATGGCATCTTTGATGACCCCTGACCATCTGCCACGTCGGAGCTGTGGTTGGTCAGTAGAATCTATAGGCACCTTTGATTGCATTGTTTGTGAAGGGCAAGCCGGTTTTTGAAACTCAATTTGTTCCTTATTTTTCTCTACATTTGACACTCTTAAGTTGTTCAAGCTTGTTGGTAATAACTTGCAGTAACTGCTCTACTGCTTGGGGTGAGCCCAATGATGTAGGAGGAGGCTCACAAAAAACTTCCGCGGGTGCTTGCGGAGGCAAAGTTTGAGGCGGCCCCGGCCCCGGCGACGGCGCCGCGGCCGGGCCGGGCCGGGCCCCCACGTTTTTCTCGGAGGGAGGGGGGGCGTCCGGCTCGGGGCAGGGCAGAGGCGGAGCGGTAGGAGGAGGGCGGCACTCAGGGCCTCCCACATCCGGACAGTCGACCAGTTGCACTTCCGCCTTCTTGGCACATTGCCCCAGAGACTCGGAGGGGGAAACTTCCGGTTCTTTGTTTACGAGCCGCGCAGTTTCTAATCCGCGTTGCAGATCGGATTGTGAAAGTATTGGCTGAGCCGGGACCCCGCGACCACCCCGAATGGCAGGCAGACCCCACAGAGTAGCCCACAGGCCCCTCTTTTCTTTTGGACAAGTTTTATCAGTCCAGGTTTGTTCTGGGACAAGCGCCTCCGCGGCTCTTAGGGCGGCACGCTGTTCCGATTTCATAACTTCTAATGATTCTAATACGGTTTTCCACAATTCTCTCACAGCTTTAATTTCTTTCTCTTCTTCCTCTCTGATAGTTTTGTCCCACATAGTGTCCCCCACTGATCTCCATTCCGTTGGGGAAAACAAAAGTGGAACTTCTCCAAAGTGTCCCCACTTCTGAGCTAAAAAAATCAATGTGATTAGCTTTTCCTGTGACGATTCAATACCTCTCTTAGAGAGAATAGTCGTCAGCAGTGCCGCGGCTGTTTCAATATCCATTATCTTATCAGCGCGGTCTTAACGTAGGATGCGAGTGGCCAGCTCGACAGGTGCCCGTCTTTTGATATCGGACTAAGCACACTATCCCACACCCCGGCTTGGCTCCGTTTTTTATGAACGCTGCTTACCGCAGTAATTTCGATCCGGAGCGTTATGCTTTGCTAACGATCCATCCTTCTGCTACCATATGTAGATCCGGAGCGTTATGCTTTGCTAACGAACCATCCTCTGCTACCATTTGTAGTGGTAGTAAATTCGACGAATCCAGACGCCGGCATAAGCTCTTTGATCGAACGGGCGGGCCGGGCGAGAGTAAGGAGTCTAATTCAATGTGAATTTACCATCCGTACTCTTTAATGAACTCTTAAACAACACTGAATATCAATGTCCCCGAGACCACGTTTTTCCAAGCCTTATATACTCTATACCAAAAGGCCATGCGGCAAGTGCAGGCTACAATTGGTTACACTCACAGTCACTCATCCCCCCCCACTATGGCGATTGGCTGCAGGGCACTGCTCACAGACTGTTCATGCGTAGCGGCAACGCCCCTCCTGCAGCCTGGGTCGAGGGCAGAGCAGCTTCTGTTTACTTTCCTTTTGTCTCTGGTGTCTCAGGGAAATCCTTCCGTGTAGCACAGCCGCATCAAGCCCTGGCTTGTTCACAGCACACAGCCAGAGACTCTCCACATGTGATGGCAATTATATCACAGTTTTTCTGACTCCCAAGGGCTTCCAGCTCCTTCTGTTTGTTGCTCATGCTGCATGCATTTGTATTGATGCACTTCAGCTGAGTCATTGATTCCACTGGGTTGGCACACTGAAGGGCCTCGCTAGTACTACCCTCAGATACCGGCATGTCACCCTTGGGTGTGCCTCTGCCACACCTGGTTTCCTCCCCCTTCAAATCTTGTTTACAGTCCTCTCAATAAGTCCTTCTAACTCCTGCCCCAAGATCCTTTTCTGCTTTTGAGACAGGTGCATCCCATTTGTTGCTAGCAGGCCAGGTGCCATGTAAGCTGATTCATGATCAAAAATCCCAAAATTCTGCCAGTGACACCAGTCCTGCAGCCAGGTATTGATCTGCTGGGTCTTCCTGCATCTTTCCTCATCATACAATGCAGCTGTGGGGATAGAGGAGAACACTACTTGTGCTCCTGATCCCTTGACCAGTTGTCCCAAGGCCCTGAAGTCTCTCTTGATCATCTTTAGCTTTCCCTTTTCACTTTCATTATTGCCCACCTGAAAAATTATTAGTGGGTAGTAGTCTGAGGTCCTAACCAGGACAGGAAGTTTCCTTCTAACATCTTTAACCCTGGCCCCAGGGAGGCATCAGACTTCCCTAAGAAGTGGGTCTGGCCTGCATATACAGCCTTTTGTTCCCTTTAGAAGGGAGTCTCCTACAACCACAACCTGCCTTTTTTTCTTTGTGGGAGCTGTTTTGATGGAGGATGCAGGGTGACTTATTCTCTGCAGCACGTCCAACTCAGTGGAACTGACTCCCTCGATGTTGTTGTTTGGTTCCACTTACAAGGCCTCATACCTGTTTTACAAGAGAACCTGGGAGGATGGGGTGGTCACAGTAGGAACCCTCCTCATTCTGCACCAGACAGGAACTTGCTGCCATTTCTCCTAGTTCCTGAAGTTGCTGCGTTCCACATCCTGAGCCTCTTGCCTGTTGGACAGAGGCACCTGGGAAGGTGGGTTGGGTAGGGGGATGTTTCTCCTGCCAACCTTAGTGTGGACTTGTTTCTCTTCACCCCTTTCCCTTGACCTGCCTTCTTCAGTCAGGGAAGGGGAGGAGACAGGAATCCCTTGATCTTCTTTCTTGCTGGTGGTGGTCTTGCCCCCAGGCAGCCAGAGTTTGATCCCACCAGGATCTGTAGGAAACTCCTGGACTGGGCATGCTTAGCTGTGTTGCCTACCCAGCAGATGTCAGGGTGATTGAAGTCTCCCATGATGTTGAGGTTTTGATTGCGGGGTGGCAATAAAACCGTGGCAGATGTATTGTTAACCCCCTCTCCCCCCCTTCTCCCTTCAGCCCCTCTCTCTCCCCCCTTCCCACTAAGTACAGGTGATTGGGAGGGGAAAAAAGGACAGAGAGAAGAGAGTTGGAAAAATTAAAAATGTTTTACTAATGCTACTAATAAAAATAGAGAAAAATAGTACAAATTACACAAAACCAATCTTGAGAGTCCCAGCAACTGCTTTGGCACCTGAATTCCTGGATTGGACTCTGCAGCCAACCGGAACTGGATTCAGTCTGTCACTAGGCCTCAGTTCGCAGGGACGACTAGCAAGGTCCTCTCCTAATGCCGGCCATAAGGAAAAAGGGATGAGATCCTTGTGATCTCCCACTTTTATATGAAGTATTCACGTGAATGGAATGTTATACTCCATTGGTCAGTTTCTTGGTCACCTGTTTCTCATTGCCCCTCTCGTGAGATGTGAATCTGTTCTTTATCAATAACCTCGCATTCCATTGCTATGTCTACCAAAAATGTATCTGGTTTTCCAGGAAAATGCAGCTGATATGAAAGCTTTAGCTGACAGGCAAATTCACTAAAAGAGAAACTTGTTTTTAACAAAACCAGGACACATGAGAACCAGGGCATGTGTTTGTGAGGCTACTTCCAGCTGTCTGTAGAAAACTTCCTCTTCCTGATCAGGTGGCTTGTAGTAAACACCCACAACAGTATCACCCTTATTAGCTTGTCCCTTAATTTTTACCCATAGGGATTCAACTCACTCGTCAACCCCCCTCAGGCAGAGTTCAAGACATTCAAGTTGCTCTCTCACATAAAGTGCAACTCCTCCACCTCGCCTTGCTGGCCTGTCTTTCCTGAAAAGTACATAGCCCTTCATGACAACATTCCAGTCATGTGAGCTGTCCCACCACGTCTCCATGATAGCAATGGGTCCAGTCCTGTTCCACTTGTTCATCAGTGACCTGGATGAAGAGACCAAGTGCACCCTCAACAGTACTGACCCTTCCACTTTTTGCGACCAACACCCACAGTGGCATCTGTGCAGAAGATCAAGGATTATGTAAGCAAGCAATCCGGAAGCAAGAACTTGACATATACAAGCACTGGCAGCGCACCCACCACTGGAGGACTACTTTGCCCATCATTCTCATAGTGGAATCTGAGAACCAGAGGACTATTTCACCCATCATACACATTGTGGGATCTGAGAGTGGTGATATCTCTTTTTCTCCCTCTCTCTTTATTCTTTTGCTTTTATTTTTAATAAGTAATAAGTCATGTAAAGTATAAACCCCACAAGCATTGTAAATCTTTCTATTAGCAAATTATTTGCCATGTGAGCTGAGCCACAAAATAAAAGCCTTTGTTTATGGACTTCAGGTATTGAGTATATTCCAACCAAGGGGATCAGCGAATCTGAGTCAAGGTATGTATGTGACACCACCCAACTTGGTGGCGTCTGCAAACTTACTTAGAGTGCACTCAATCCCCTCATCCAGATCACTGATAAAGATATTAAACAGAACTGGCCCCAATATTGAGCCCTGGGGATTACCACTTGTGACTGGCCACCAACTGGATTTAACTCCATTTACCACAACTCATTGGGCCCAGCCATCCAACCAGATTTTTATCCAGAGAAGAATATGCCCATCCAAGCCATGACCAGACAGTTTCTCCAGGAGAATGCTGTGGGAAAGTGTTAAAAGCTTTATTAAAGTCCAGGTAAACAAAATTTGCAGTGTCGCAGTTTAGCCCCAGTTCCACCCCCAGCCAGCAACTAAAACCATGTGCCACTTACTCACCCCTTCCCTGCCCTGGTAGGATGAGGAGGAGAATCAGGAAACAAAAGGCAAAACTTGTGGGATGGGATGAGGACAGTTTAACGGAACAGAGAAAACAAAACAAAACAAAGCAAAACAAAACCCACAACAATAACAATGACAATAGTGAAAGAACACACAAAGCGATGGATACACAACACAATCTCTCACCATGTGGCTGCAGCTCGCCTCCTCCCGACCACAGTCTGCGCCAAAACCTCCCCCTGTCCCGGACAGCAGCTCACTCCCTAAACACAATAGCACCAAATCGTGTGGTCCAGAGAGAACCGAGAGTGCCCCAGACTGTCACACTCCTGGCAGCGAGAGATTCAGTATATTCCACCCCTTATTCTATACCTTTTCTGTCATGCTCAGGTCTTAGACTTACCAATACATTTCAGTTAATTACTACAACTTTATATATATATGTGCACATAGATATTATTCCCTTAGTCCACAGCATCATCTCATCCCTCTAAAATGTTCATTAAGTCCACTTAGTCTGTGACTTTGTATTCTGTCTGTCAAGATGGTCTCCTGGGGCAAGAAAGATGGAGTGCCATGTTGGAGTGTTGCATTGTGGCATGCTACATCTGGAACTCATAGCTTGTGTATCTGATGTAGTTCATGCCTGTGGTTTGCAGGTCAAAGGTGTCAACCCTGAGGAGGTGGCTGGATGCCAGTTGTTGAAGACAGCTCTGGTTTCATGATTGCTGGGCTTTCTTCAGTTTTGTTGAAGTTCATTCTTCATTGACCTGAAAGGTACTTACTGAATACTGTTAGTATGGTGTATGGTATTATGGAGCAATTACCTGTGAGAGATGTGAGGGATTTTCTTGAGGTTGTTGTGTGGATGGGTTTCTATTAGATGGAGAATTATTTCTGAACTAACCAGGCTCAAAGGAATTTCAAGGTCAGCTCGAAAGCTGAAAACAAGACCTGCTGTGGGAGTGAGGCAGTTCTACAATAACAGGGCCTCAAGAAGATGTAAATCAACAGACCTATTAGCAGTGACTTGGGCGCATGGACAGCTCGTGAATATGGACAATATCCAATCAACTAATGCATGCTTGGAGTGTGGACGCGTGATCAGGAAATAACTGCATATATAAGGAGGCTTGTTTCTGTAATAAATGGCTTCGCTTGAATTCATATTGGATTGTGTGGAGTCCATGATTTTTCGCCCTCGCAAGTGGTGACCCCAACATGATCCATAAGGAGAATTTACGGAAGGGGGATGACCACTGCGGGGAGAGAGCCCCAGCTGGAACGGCGCGGCCGGACTGTGACCGGGACGCAGTCTGCAGGCAGCGTGACTCCTGATTGATCGCTACAGAAGCAACAGAGGAGGGATAAAGGATCTGATATCATTGCAACAGACACCCAAAGAGGTGAACAGCTGGGGGCGAGAGGAGATGGGGCAGAATATTTTTAAAGAAGAAGAAGAAATACTGCGGCTCCTCTCGCATATTCTAAGAGAGGGGTGAAGTATGAGGAGAGTAACCTCAAAAGACTATTAATCTGGTGCAGAGGCAATGGGTTTCCTGCTGATCAGTTAGGAGCTTTTCAAACAGAGATTTGGGAAAAAGTGGGAACTGTGTTGTGGAAGGCAATTAGTCGCAGTGAAAAAGATATTCTCGGCCTTGTAACCTCCTGGAAACTGATGATTACTACACTGAAGCAACTAAAATCTGAAAAGACTGTTATGAGCTTTAGTGACTCAAAACTTAAACTTGAACTTTGGGACGATATAGGGCAGAAATTATGGGATAAATTCAGCAATGGAGATAAAGAAGTTAAATCATTGGTAACTACATGGAATGTAGTTGGGTTGTTCCTACCCAGATGCAAGACTTGCTCTTGTTATATTTCATTAAATTTTTCCCTGCCCAACTCTCCAGCCTGTCCAGGTCTCGCTGGATGGCGGTGCGGCCTTCTGGTGTGTCAGTGACTCCTCCCAGCTTGGTGTCATCAGCAAACTTGCTGATAGTACACTCTATTCCCTCCTCCAAATCGTTGATGAATATATTGAATAATACAGGCCCCAGTACTGACCCCTGAGGCACTTCACTAGATACAGGCCTCCAACTAGACTCCACCCCATTGACCATGACTCTCTGGCTTCTTCCCTTCAGCCACTTCACAGTCCACCTCACTACCCGATCATCCAGACTGCACTCCCTCAATTTAGCTGTGAGGATACTGTGGGAGACTGTGTCAAATGCCTTATTCCAGTCAAGGTAGACCACGTCCACCTCTCTGCCATCATCCATCCATCTTGTTAGGTCCTCATAAAAGTCAATGAGGTTGGTCAAGCACAACTTCCCTTTGCTGAAGCCATGTTGACTGCCCCTAATGACCCTATTATCTCTGATATGCTTTGAGATGATACCAAGGATAAGTAGTTCCATCAGTTTCCCAGGGATGGAGGTGAGGTTGACTGGTCTATAGTTACCCAGGTCCTCCTTCTTGCCCTTTTTGAACACTGGAGTGACATCTGCTTTCCTGCAGTCCTCAGGCACCTCTCCTGTTACCCAAGACCTAGCAAAGATGATGGAGAGCGGTCCAGCAATGACCTCAGCCAGCTCCCTCAGCACCCACGGATGCATCCCATCCGGACCCATGGATTTATGGATGTCCAGATTGCATAACTGCTCCCTAACCCAGTCCTCATCAAACGAGGCAAACTCCTCCATTGTCCTGACTTCCTCTGGGGCCTCAGCAGTACGGGGCTCCTCAGGACAGCCTCTGGCAGAGTAGACAGAGACAAAGAAGGCATTCAGTAACTGTGCCTTCTCTGTATCTTCTGTCACCAGGGCACCCACCTCATTCATCAGTTTACCTACATTGGTTCTGGTGTTAGTTTTATCTGCCACGTATTTGAAAAAGCTCTTCCCGTTGTCCTTGACCCCTCTCACAAGGTTTAATTCTAAGGAGGCCTTAGTTTTCCTAGTTGCCTCCCTACACCCTCTGACAACAGCCTTATATTCTCCCCAAGTGGTCAGCCCCTCCTTCCATGATCTATATACTCTTCTCTTCCACTTGAGCATAACTTCATTCAGGCCACGATAGTCTACAGTTAGTCTCCACTTGTCACTAGACTTACGCACTGGCCAAATTGGGCTATTAAAAGGTGAGCGAGTCTTACTGATCACACCCTGGCTTTCCAGTTGACGGATCAGCTTCTGGATAGGAATCAAAGAGTCTCTATTTGTGCGATATTGCCGGTGATGCACCGTCATGGTAGCAATTGGCACCTGTTGGTCGTCAACCATCAGCAGTCCTACAACAGAAAGGTCCTCTGAGAGACCAGGCAAAGTCGACAGCTGTTTCATATTCTCAGTGTCTATGGCTGCTATGCCAAATGCATACTGATACCCTTTTGGGTCCTTAAAATACCCTCTCCTGAGGCAGTCTATTCCAAGGATGCATGGAGCATGTGAGACAGTCACAATGGGATGCTTTTGCCAGTTTTTTCCAGTTAGGCTCATTTCAGCCTCTACAACAGTCAGTTCCTGGGATCCCCCAGTCACTCCAGAAATACTGATGGATTGTGTTCCTTTATAGTTTGAGGGGATTATCGTGCACTGAGCACCAGTGTCCACCAAAGGTTTGTACTCCTTGAGGCGTGTTGTACCAGGCCATTGTATCTGCACAGTCCAATAAACTCTGTTGTTCCTTTCCTCGGCCTGGCTGGACGCAGGACCCCTCTAATGTGTGTTATGCACAGTCTCTGTGTACAAATTAGAGGTTCCTTCAAGAGGATCAGAATCTCTTCTGCTCCTTTTGTAAATTGGATCAGCCATATTCCTAGGAGTTTTTCTGTGGGAGATTTGAGGGATTTTCTTGAGGCTGAGTTGTGGAGGGGTTGCTGTTAGATGGAGATTTGTTACTGAACCAGCCAGGAATTTCAAGGCTGTGAACAGGACCTGCCATGGGAGAGAAGCAACTCTGAAATAACAAGGCCCCAACGTGGTGTAAATCAACAGACCTATTAGCAGTGAGACTCGGGCGCGTGGACAGCCCGTGAACATGGACAATATCCAATCAGCTAATGCATGCTTGGAGTGTGGACGCGTGATCAGGAAATAACGGCATATATAAGGAGGTTTGTCTCTGTAATAAATGGCTTCTCTTGAATTCATATTGGATTGTGTGGAGTCCATGATTTTTCGCCCTTGCATTTTTCCTTTTAACTGATGTACTCATTCCTGAAGTTCTGAGGTAGGCCTTCTATGCCACCTTCTCATGTTTTCTCCCTGCTCACAGAGGAAGAACCTCAGTGAACCTCTTTTTTGGGCTGCCTCTGTCCTCTCTCTTGAGATTGGAAATGCCTTCTCCTAATAGCTGAAATGTGCAAGTGGTGAATGGAACCTGTCTTCTCTGAGTTCTTTGATTTCCTGCAACAGCTTTTCAAACTGGTCATCAGATTTTTCACACAGATTCTCCATGGTCGAGACACAAGCCTGTAGAGAGCCAGCAAGGCTGTCCTCAAAGTCCCAAAGCTGCTTAATCACATCAGAAATGCTTTGTCTGCCTCCAGCTGACCAGATCATTGCTGTGAATGACTTTAGCATATGCAGGTGGTGCGCTTCATACAAACCTGCGCCACAAAGGTCGTGTACGATTGATTCTGTCTGGGTCTGTCCCCTCTTGGCTGTTTGGCTCAAAATAGATGATCTCCCGCACAGCTATTTCTCTCAGGAACTGGATACTTCTCTCCATAGTATTCCATTTCCCTGGTTTACATATACAATCTTTCATAGCTGTCAGGAGTCGGATCCAGAGGGTGGTGGAGATGTTCTCTCTTGAAATTGCCCTATCAAGGGTGGAATCCCTTGACAGAGATCCCAACTGCCTGGATTCCCCACCTTCTAGTTCCATACTCTCAGCTCCGTTATCCCAGCATCAGAGCAACCAGGTTACAACATTCTCTCCTTCATGATGACTAAAATCTTTTCACATATCTCTCAGCTCACTTGGAGAAAAGGATTGAGTCATTTCCTCTCCTCCTTGTGCTGATGACACTGACCCTTGGGTTGGTGTTGGCCCTTTGCCATCATCTGTAGCATGAGTAGTCTTTCTTGTGACTTTCTTACAACTGGCAACTGATGCCGATATGGGCTCACAATCTCTTGATGTATTTCCAGAGTCTAAATGACTGTCACCAACATTGGCATAATTACAGTGGCTGTTGTGGTTACAGCAGTAGCGGTAGCAGTGCACAGTGTTGGGGGGTGCAATAGCTGCGTTGTCGGTCTATGAGGCTGGAGAAGCAACAGTGTCTGCGGTCAGGGAGGTAACGGCCTTGGCGGCTTCGCTCTGTGTAGGAGCTGGAGCTGCCTTGTCAATCTTTGAGGCTGGAGAAGCAGTAGTTGGGGTGGGGTAGTGGGTAATGTAGCTATTATAGCCTTCACTGCCTTGCTCTGTGTAGGAGTTGGAGCTGTTTTAGTTGCCTTCCCCCATTTGGGGCAGACAGCAACCATAACCATGCCTGTTGCTGAGGCTTGAGAAGATGGAACATAAGTCTCAGGAGTTAGAATAGATGCAATCCTCCTATTAAACATCATCTCTCTTATCACTGGCATCAACTGACACACATTCAGCAGACCTGACAATACCAATAAAGTATGGTCAAAGCTCCAAGGATATTCAAAACTCTCAAAAACATCTGTAATCTGTCCTAATGTAAAAGGAAAGGTATAGTTAGTTAGCTTTTCTATAGATTGGCTCATCCAATTGGAAAACACATAGATGTATTTCTCTTTAATCTCTACTGGAGGTTTCTCTAGATATAATAGTGGTTTCTCTAAATACAACAGTGCCAAAACACACAGAAACATCATCATCATCATCCAGTTTCCAGATGTAATAGAATGCACGAACCTAATAGTGAAATATGCTCAGCACAAATAAGGTTCTGCAGAACACATTGTAGAGAGCAGCTGATACAACTTATGTCACAGCATCTTTAAACCAATATAATTCAAACTGCTTTAATACTACTAGATGATGTCCAAAGTACACAGACCTGTATCTCAACCCTATGAGTTGGCACCATGCCAAAAAAATTGAATCTGCATCACAGCAGTAAGAACACCAACATCTCTAAATTTTACCTCTTTTTAGTGCCAAATTTTAGCAGTTTTTGAGCCTCATGTTGGGCACCACAAAAGCCTGTCATGTTTTAACTCGAGCTAGCAATACAACCATGATAGCTGCTCGCTCACCCCCACCCCCCCCACCCCCCCCCCCCAACCAGGGAGTCAAAAGGGAAGGGAGAAACTTGGATTGAGATAAACGCAGTTTAATAAAATAACGAGAGATGCATTCCTGTGCCATCTTCTCTTGGTGTACCTGCTTTAGTAGGTGGGTTGGACTAGATGATCTCCAGAGGTCCCTTTCAACCTTAACCATTCTGTAATTTTGTGATTTACCAGTATAGCCTGTTTCCCATAGTTGTAGCTAACAGAATATGGGCACCAGTTCAAGGAAGCAAACTGATAGATAACCAAGGCAATCTAATTGATACTTCTGGATGTGAACAATGGAGAAACCATGAATGGTGCTGCCTTGAGCATTTAGTAATATAAGACCCATGTTCCAGTAATATATCCTCAGATACTTGTTTTAGACTCAGTGTATGACAATCGCAGAGTTGTACATGTATGGTGTCACTTTGTGATGTTCTGTGGAACAACAGGAACAAAATGATTGCTCCTGCCTAAGAATGAATTATCAGAATTGCAACAGAAATTGAACAATCTGCTAGTCATCACTGGCATGACATTTTAATGCACCATCTGCAACTGGCATATTGCATCTTATGTTACATACTATGATAATTGTAGGATTGTATTCTATTTTATTTTGTTATTAGTATGCTTGTATATCCATATTTAGCACTTATCTCGCCGTGTTGAAAGTGTGTACCATCAGTTGTTACTCAATTACAAACTGTGAAGCCAGACTTCAGTTTAAGCGCTCAAAACTTTCCCCTACCCTCACCCTCAGTGAGGCAAGAGGAGGAACAGTACCTCCTCCACTCACCAAAGCAATGAGTTTGCTAGATGTTTGGTCTATGCCAAACGTATTTGGTGGAGTGCGACTGCTCACTCAACTCCTGCTTAGATTTTGGCTAACGCAGTTCATGCTAAGGCCTGATATATGCTGGGTGAGAGCACCACTTAGGCAGGACAGGTGGCCAGGAAGAGCTGAAGGACCATTAGGCAGCCATTATCATCTGCAAATTGCTGTCTCTTGCAGCCATCATCTTTTTTTCTGGCAGTTTTGTCAGATCCACTAGCTTATTTAAATGGTATAGACCAAACCTCCAAGCTGAAGCATATAAAACATTAGCTTACCCAAAAAGCATTTGAAGCAGATCCAGCAGCAGCTGGACTGCTGATGCTTTCATGCTTCCTGGTATGATACAGGGGATGCCCACATGGTGATGGAGGAGGAAGAATGGGCACTCTCACTCTCGGCTAGGTAGCTATTTCTTTTTTTGCTCATGGGTGTGATGTCTTAGATCTTGAATTTTGGTATAGTTGAATAAGTAATTTGAATCAGTTTTGCTGCTCTATGATTGCCTAGACCTTGGGATTAGTATTATGTGGAGATGCTCACTTGGTTGAACCTTTTGGTTGAAATTTAACTCTCCCGTGAAGAATAAAAAGGAAGATAAATGAGGAATTCAAAGTTTTGGTGGCCAAAGGATGGGAAATTACCAAGATCAAAACAAAGGCTATAGGAACTAGGGGAAAAGTAAAGGTAGCAGGGGAAGATCTTGACCTCTGACTCAAAAAACGCCCCCAACTCAGAAAAGCCCACTATTCACTGAGCATGCATAGAAGAATAAAAGTGGACTGTACCTTTAAACCAAAGAGAGCAAAGTTTAGACCAATGAACTCTGAGTAGGCATAAATATGCAGAAGATGTTAGGAATAGTTAAAAGTTAAAAGTTGAAATGTATAAATACATAGCTCAGCCTACTTCTAGTGTGCTAGCTTTGAGAAAGATTGCCTAGCACCTTTTTCTGTGCAGAACTGTAAATAAAGGAAATACCTTGACCCCATGTATAAATTGGTATCTGCACACCAGGTAACAATCACAGAATCACAGAATCACAGAATGTTAGGGATTGGAAGGGAACTCGAAAGATCATCTGGTCCAATCTCCCTGCCAGAGCAGGAACACCTATTTGAGGTTACACAGGAAGGTGTCCAGGTAGGTTTTGAATGTCTCCAGAGTAGGAGACTCCACAACTCTCCTGGGCAGCCTGTTCCAGTGTTCTGTTACCCTTACTGAGAAGAAGTTTCTTCTCAAATTTAAGTGGAACCTCTTGTGTTCCAGTTTGAACCCATTACCCCTTGTCCTAGCACTGGATGTTGCAGAGAAGAACCTGGCTCCATCCTCGTGACACTCACCCTTTACATATTTATAAACATTAATGAGATCACCCCTCAGTCTCCTCCAAGCTAAAGAGACCCAGCTCCCTCAGCCTTTCCTCATAAGGGAGATGCTCCACTCCCTTAATCATCTTTGTTGCCCTCCACTGGACTCTCTCCAGCAGTTCCCTGTCATTCTTGAACTGAGGGGCCCAGAACTGGACACAATATTCCAGATGTGGACTCACCAGGGCAGAGTAGAGGGGAAGGAGAACCTCTCTGGACCTACTAACCACCCCCCTTCTAATACACCCCAGGAATACATCTAATACATCCCACCTTTTGGGACAACATTTTCTGGTAACCCAGGTGGGACAGTCGTAATGGTTTTGCCTGGACTGTCTTACTGCTTCTGACAGAAGGAGACATGGACCGAGCAGGACTCCAACATGCATTGACCTATTGATCAGGACCTCCACTGGCTCCTCTCCAACCATCGGGCGGTAAGCGACACAATGGTGCAATACATTATAGAGGTATTTTTAAAGAGGTAAGAGAAGGGGAGGGTTAGTAAGTTACATTGGGAAGCAGCCGACATTTGACACAAGATGCATCTAGATGTAGATGCATGACAAAGGGAGAGGCCCTTTGCCAATTGTCAAGGTTTTGATTGCGGGGTGACAATAAAACCGTGGCAGATATATTGTTAACCCCTCTCTCCTCCCACTTCCCTCTTCAGCCCCTCCCTCTCCCCCCTTCCCACTAAGGACAGGTGACTGGGAGGGAAAAAAAGAACAGAGAGAAGAGAGTTGGAAAAGTTAAAGATGTTTTACTAATGCTACTAATAAGAATAGGGAAAATAATACAAAATATACAAAACCAATCTTGAAAGTCTCAGCAACTGCAGGGCCAGCACCCGAAGTCCTGGATTGGACTCTGCAGCCAACTGGAACTGGATTCACTCTGTCACTAGGCTTCAGTTCACAGGGACGACTAGCAAGGTCCTCTCCTAATGTCGACCATAAGGAAAAAGGGCAAGATCCTCGTGATCTCCCACTTTTATATGAAGTATGATGTGAATTGGATGGAATAGTTCAGTTGGTCAGTTTTTTGGTCACCTGTTTCTCGTTGCCCCTCTCACGAGATGTGCATCCATTCTCATCCATTCTTATCAATGACCTAGCATACCATTGCATTGTCTACCAAAACATGTATCTGGCTTTTCAGAAAAATGCAGCTAATATGAAGGCTTTAGTTGGCAGGCAAATTCACTAAAAGAGAAACTTGTTTTTAACAAAACCAGGACACCAACTGAGGGTTGGAGCAGAGGGGTTAAGAATTTCTTTTCAGTACTGATATGGGTTCAGCTACTTCACAGGAAATACCCCCTTGTTCTCACTTGGGATGTATTTTAAAATATTTGAGAAAATTTGGAGGGGACCCCCTAAGCAAGGATAAATTGAAAAGATATTGTAATCAATGGTGGGCTGCTTATAAATTGGAAGATGAAGAAAAATGGCCAGAAAATAGGTCTTTGCAATATAACACAATATTATAATTAATGTTGTTTTGTAGAAAGTTAGAAAAGTGGGATGAAGTACCTTATGTGGAGTTGTTTTTCTCTCTTAGAAATGATTGTGACACTAGAAGGAAATGTGGGTTAGTTGGTTCGAAGCATCGAAATGGAATATATTTGATAAATGAGAAAAAGAAAAAGACAAATTCCTGTTGTAGTGGTTGTGAAATTGGAAAAGGTTGTCAAAAAGAAACTGAGGAGGATGAGCAATTGGTTTGTAGTAACTCCTTGACAAGTGGACACAAGTTCTTCTAGTGAAGAAGAAAATGAAGTTACTAGGTTGAGGCAAAAGTAATTGCAGTTTTTGCAGTGTTGAAATTTGCTGCTTGGTATTGGAATACATTCTTAAAGAAATGTAGTTATGTTGTACATAATTTTAATGCACTTTTCTTGCTTTAAGGTTTTTTTACTACTGACTTATTCCTTGCTGTTTATTTTATATCTATTTTAGATTATGGAAATTATGTTAGACTAAAAGGCAAGTTCAAATAATTTTCTTATTCGAGTTCAAAATGGGTTGTAAAGAAGCAGAGACAACCTGCAAAATCAGCAACACATTTGGCCCAGGAACTGCTAACAAATGTACAGTGCAGTAGTGGTTCAAGAAGTTTTGCAAAGGAGACAAGAGCCTTGAACATGAGGAACATAGTGGCTGGCCATCGGAAATTGACAATGACCAATTGAGAGCAGTCATTGAAGCTGATCCTCTTACAACTACATGAGAAGTTGCTGAAGAATTCAACGTCGACCATTCTATGGTCATTCAGCATTTGAAGCAAATTGGAAAGGTGAAAAAGCTCTAGAAGTAGGTGCCTCATGAACTGACCGATAATAAAAAAAATCATCATTTTGAAGTGTCGTCTTCTCCTATGCAACAACAACAAACCATTTCTCGATTGTATTGTGACACGCGGCGAAAAGTGGATTTTCTATGACAACCGGTGATGACCAGCTCAGTGGTTGGACTGAGAAGAACCTCCAAAGCACTTCCCAAAGCCAAACTTGCACCAAAAAAAGGTCATGGTCACTGTTTGGTGATCTACTGCCAGTCTGATCCACTACAGGTTTCTGAATCCCAGTAAAACCATTCCATCTGAGAAGTATGCTCAGCAAATCAATGAGATGCACTGAAAACTGTAATGCTTGCAGCCAGCATTGGTCAACAGAAAGGGCCTACAACAATGCCCGACTGCATGTCATACAACCAACACTTCAAAAGCTGAATGAATTGGGCTGTGGCTACGAAGTTTTGCCTCATCCGCCATCTTCATCTGACCTCTCACCAACTGACTACCACTTCTTCAGGCATCTTGACAACTTTTTGCAGGGAAAACACTTCCACAAACAGCAGGATGCAGAAAATGCTTTCCAAGAGTTCATCGAAACCCAACACACAGATTTTTATGCTACAGGAATAAACAAACTTATTTCTCATTGACGAAACTATGTTGATTGTAATGTTTCCTATTTTGATTAGTAAAGATGTGTTTGAACCTAGTTATAATGATTTAAAATTCATGGTTCAAAACTGCAATTATTTTGCACCAACCTAATGTTAGCCCTGTTTTGGGAGAACTAGAGGACAACATCCAATATTTCAGGCCCCTCTCAGACAAACTGTTGGGCCTGAAGGAGGGCCAGTGCTTGTACATATCCCCTTTACTACCTCAGATTTGTTAAATTAGAAATAATCAGTTTGACTGTATCGAATTAATCCAGAAGGACTGTAGGGGATGATTAAAACTGTTATATTAACCCATAACCCTAACTGGAGGGGATATCCAGGCCCTAGTAGAATATCTGTTTACTAGTGAAGGAAGACAGATGATGTGAGAAAAAGCAAAGGAAGAGAGTAACCAGTGTCATGGGACAGACCCTGATCAATATCTATGTAGGGAAGAACCACGATAGTTCCCCATTACATCTAGGGGATTGGAAAGACTGAGAACATATCAACACTTGATTTTATATGGGATACAGCATGGAGTGCAATAGCCAAAGAATTTGTCTAAATTATAGGAAGTGAGGCAAGATTTTAATATGAGTCCATTGGCATTTTATGAAAGATTGGGTGAAGTGGCAAAGAAATGGACTGATTTTAATCCAGAAGAGGAAAGCAATCAGAAAATGTTTAACAAGTTAGTTATTGGACAGCCAGTGCCAGACATTAGAAAGAAGTTGCAGAAGGTAGATGACACAAGTGGTATGTCTGTGTCACAACTAATAGTGATTACCTATAAAGTATATAATTAGTGTGATGAGATAGAAATAAAAGAGAAGCAGGTCCAAATGAAGTTGCAAGCTTGCCTGTTTGCTGCTGCCTTGTCAGAAAACCAGGAAAGCAGGAGAAGAGGGAGAGAAAGTTTGCGAGGGAGAGAAAGGGGGAGCGTAGGGGGAAGGAATTGGTATAAAACATCCTTTGGACAAACCCCCCTTGGACCAAATCAGTGTGCATATTGCAAACAGGAAGGGCACTGGAAAAATGAGTGCCCTCATCTTAAGAAAACTCAGGGGAACACTAAAGAGCCCATCGTGATGGCAGAAATAGGATTAGATTGAAGGGGACGGGAGGAATCTATTAAGTCTCCCCAGCTGATCCTCTGGTTCCAGTAAAGCTGGGAAATGATATGATAGATTTTTTTAATAGATAGTAGGGCAACCCACTCTGTAGTAGCAAATTGTAAAGGACAATCAAGTAAAATAAAGGCCCATGTTATTGGTGCAACTGGGAAAAAGACTTTAAGGCCATTCTTACAATTGATGGAATATACAATTGGAAATAAGTAACTTGTGAATTTCTCTATATGCCATAATGTTCCTCACCTTTACTAGGATGTGACATTGTGTGAATTAAATGTAAAATTAGAATCATAAAGTCATAGAATGTCCTGAGTTGGAAGGGACCCACAAGGATCGTTGAGTCCAACTCCTGTCCCTACATATGACAACCCCACAGTTCACACCATGTGTCTGAGGGCATTGTCCAGTCTCTTCTTGAATACTTTCAGGCTTGGAGCTGTGACTACCTCCCTGGGGAGCCTGTTCCAGTTCTCCACCACCCTCTGGGTGAAGAACCTTTTCCTAATGTCTAACCTAAACCTCCCCTGATACATCTTACTGCCATTCCCTCGAGTTCTGTTGTTGATCGCCAGAGAGAAGAGATCAGTCTTCCCTTCCTCCTCCCCTTGTGAGGAAGCTGTAGGCCACAATGAGGTCTCGCCTCAGTCTCCTCTTCTCCAGGCTGAACAAATCAAGTGACTTTAGCTGGTCCTCATAGGGCTTCCCCTCCAAACCCTTCACCAACTTTGTAGCCCTCTTCTGGACACTCCAGTAGCTTTATATTCTTTTTATACTGTGACGCCCAGAACTGCACACAGTACTCCAGGTGAGGCTGCATTAGTGCAGAGCTGAGTGGGACAATCACCTCCCTCAACCAGCTGGCAATACAGTGCTTGATGCACCCCAGGACACGGTTGGCCCTCTTGGCTGCAAGGGCAGACTGTTGGCTCACGTTCAACTTGCCGTCAACCAGAACCCCCAGATCTCTCTCTGCACGGAGCTGCTTTCCAGCATCTCATCCCCCAGTCTGTATGTACAGCCAGGGTTGCCAGGGACACCCAGGTGCAAAATTGGGCACTTGTTCTTGTTGAGCTTCATATGGTTGGTGATTACCCAGTTGTCCAGTTTGTCCAGATCCTTCCGCAGGGCTTCTCGCCCTCAAGAGTGTCGACAGCTCCTCCCAATTTTGTGTCATTGGCAAACTTACTTAGTATTCCTTCAAGTCCTGTGTCCAAGTCATTTATGAAGACATTGAAGAGTACTGGCCCTAAGATGGATCCCTGCAGAAGCCCGCTAGTGACTGGTTGCCGGCCTGACATAACCCTATTTACTAGAACCCTTTGAGCCCAGCCTGTCAGCCAATTTCCCACCCACTGCATCATGTGTTTATTCAGCAGTATGCTGGCCATTTTGTCCAGGAGGATACTGTGAGAGACAGTATCAAAGGCTTTAGTGAAATCCAAAAAGATCACATTGACAGGCTTCCCTTGGTCAACTAGGTGGGTAACCTTGTTGTGGAAAGTAATTAAGTTGGTCAAGCAGGACTTTCCCCTCATGAACCCATGCTGTCTGGGACCAATGACTGTATTGTCATTCAGATGTTTTTCAATAACTCCCAGAATAGTCTTCTCCATGATTTTGCCAGGCACAGAAGTGAGTCTGGCAGGCCTATAGTTGCCAGGGTCATCCCTGTTGCCATTCTTGTAGATTGGGACAACGTTCACCAGCTTCCAGTCACCTGGGACCTATCCGGATTCCCAGGAGCACTGAAAAACCACGGAGAGAGGTCTCAATATATCAACCAGCTCTTTAAGTACTCTTGGATGAATTCCATGAGGCCCCATCGACTTGTAGGGATCTAGCTGGATTAGCAAATCCTGCACAAGTTCCGGATTGACTGGGAGTTTATTGTTCTTACAGCCATGGTTCTCTAGCCCAGGCCTATTGGGCCCCCCCAAGTCCATCATCAGTGTTGAAGACTGAAGCAAAGAAAGCATTAAATGTCTCTGCTTTGTCTGTGTCCCTGTGTGGCAGAATGCAAATCCCCCTCTCTCCCCCCCTCCTCCTTCAGTATGGAGGGAGTAGGCACATCTCCCTCTCTCTGCTACTTGAGGCTAACAGTTTCTTTTGTTTGGCCCAGAGCACCCTGGCCAGGGCCATTAGGAGAAGGGATTGCCGAGGCACCAGTGAGCCGCTGGGCACCTGTGACCAGTGTGGGGGATGTTTGGAGGCTTCAGGGGCACCCCACACATGGTGTGGCGGTGCAGAGAAGCTTCTAGAATGCCTACAGTCAGGTCTGATCAGCCAGTATAAAACGGGACTCTCTCATCGAGACTGGGCCCATTGTCACCGGTCTCTTGGAGTGCGAGCTGAAGATGCTACCGCCGAGAACCCCCCCTCCCCGGGATGGAGACCCCGCTTGCCTTGTCGCCACGTGTGTGAGTAAAACCCCTCGCAGGATTGCGAGTATATAACTTTATTCCATGCACATATGCACGTGTAACTTCCTGTGCTTAATACAAGCACGTATAACTTTATTTCCTCGCACAATCGCAAGTGTATTTATATTCCGTGCACATTTGCACGCGTACTTTAAATTATTTCCTCGCACAATTGTGAGTGTATTATAAATTTATCCTCGCACAATCGCGAGTGTATTTTCCTCCCGTGCTTCCACATAAGCACGTGTAGTATTCCGTGCACATTCGCACGTGTAAGTAAATTAACCCTCGCAGAATTGCGAGTGTATTATAAATTTACCCTCGCGGAATCGCGAGCGTACGCTTTACCTGTATCTCTTTAAGAATAAGACCGCACCGTGTTCAGGCAAGTGTGTACTCCTCTGGGACTCGGGGTGGTTCCGGCATTGTTTTGGGTGAAGCCACGTGCATGCACTCTGTGGACCGCCTGTTGTACTAGTTGCTGCCCCTTAATAATTTTCCTCAACTGATACCCGAACCTCTATTTAAGTCACTTTTGGAGTGCTAAAACCCTGTTTCTCACCGGTTTAATAAAAGTTGTTTTGGACCCTGTTGTCCCTTAAATTAGCCTCGGGGTGCCTCCGTGACACCCTGTTAATAAGGTGACCATACTCACCAAGTAATGGACCAATGTTATTTCCAGTTTGCCTTTTGCCATTAATATATTTGAAAAAGGTCTTTTTATTGTCCTTCACAGTACTGGCCAGCTTCAATTCTAAATGAGCTTTGGCCACATGAATTTCTTCCCTACAGTGTGAGCAGCATCTCTGTAGTACTCCCATGACACATGACCTTGCTTCCACTGACCATATACTTTCTTCTTTTGCCGCAGTTCAAGAAGAAGAGCCCTGCTCAACCAAGCTGGCTTTTTGCCTCCCCTTCTAGATTTTTGGCATTTTGCCTGATCCTGTGCTTTTAGTAGGTGGTATTTAAAAAGCGACCAACACTGACGGACCTCAGCAAATTCAAAAGCTTCTTCCCAGCTGTCGAGGGTTAAGATTGTGGGGTGACAATAAAACCCTTGCAGATGTATTGTTAACCTCCTCTCCCCCCCACTTCCCCTTTTTGCCCCTCCCTCTCCCCCCTTCCCACTAAGGACAGGCGATCGGGAGGGAAAGAAGGACAGAGAGAAGAGAGTTGGAAAAATTAAAGATGTTTTACTAATGCTACTAATAAGAATAGAGAAAATAATACAAAATATACAAAACCAATCTTGAAAGTCTCAGCAACTGCAGAACCAGCACCCAAAGTCCTGGATTAGACTCTGTAGCCGACCTGGAGCTGGATTCAGCCTCTCACTAGGCCTCAGTTTGCAGGGACAACTAGCAAGGTCCTCTCCTAATGTCGGCTATAAGCAGAAGGGAAAAGGAAAAAAGGGAAAAGGGACGAGATCCTCGTGATCTCCCACTTTTATATGAAGTATTCACGTGAATGGAATGTTATACTCAGTTGGTCAGTTTCTTGGTCACCGGTTTCTCATTGTCCCTCTCGCGAGATGTCCATCCGTACTTATCAATAAGTTTGCATTCCATTGCCATGTTTACCAAAACATGTATCTGGTTCTCCAGGAAAATGCAGCTAATATGAAGGCTTTAGCTGACAGGCAAATTCACTAAAAGAGAAACTTGTTTTTTAACAAAACCAGGAGACCAGGGGACCTTAATAAGTAGTTTTCTGAGCAACCAGAATTCTCCTCATATCTAAAGTTTAGTCTTGGTGTCAGTTTTCCTCCTGTTGCCAAGGCAGCCACCAATTGCCACTTCTCCCACAAGACCCTCTCTGTTATCAAGTAGCAAATCTAGGAAGGCATCTTTCCTGGTCTATTCCCTTAGTACCTGCACCAACAAGTTATCAACCAGATGCTTTAGGAATCTTCTGGACCTGTTGGTGCCAGCTGTATGATATTCCCAGTTGACATCTGGTAAGTTGAAGTCCCCCATAAGGACAAGGGAAGATGTCTTGGGGGCTTCACTTAGTTCCTTAAAGAATAACTCATCAGTGTTGTCATCCCAGCTGGGAGGCCTATAGTAGGCTCCCACAACAACATCTGCTTTATTTGTCTGTCCCTTAATCCTTACCCAGAGGCTCTCAACTTTACCACTGACAACTGCTAGCTCTATGCATTCCAGCCCCTCCGCTACACACAATGCCACCCCCCCGCCTCTCCTACCCTGCCTATCCCTTCTGAATAACCTGTAACCATCCATCATGGCACACCAGTCACAGGACTCATCCCACCAGGTTTCACTGATGCCAATTATATCATATCCCTGGGACCAGGCCAAGGCTTCTAGTTCATCTTACTTTTTCCTCATGCTGCAAGCATTATTGTAGAAGCATTTCAAGTGTGGTTGATTGTGCCCTTCACCTCGTGGCGCAGTCTGAGGAATCTCACTGTCACGCACCTCCTCGAGCTTTGGTGTGCCGTCCCATTCCTCATCACTGACTGGCCTGGTACTGCCCACTTCCCCCTTCCAATCTGGTTTAAAGCCCTATCGATCATCCTTGCTAGCCCCTGAACCTACATCTTTTTCCCCTTCTGCGAGAGGTGCATCCCATCAGATGTCAAAAGACCTGACGAAGAAGAGACCATCCCATGATTGAAGAACCCAAAGTTCCACCGATGACACCAGTCACGGAACCATGTGTTGATTAGTTGGGCCTGCCTGTTCTATTTTGTATTCCTGACTGCTACTGAAAGAATGGAAGAAAAAAACACCTGAGCCATCGACCAACTGCCCTAAAACTCTGAAATCCCTTTTGATCGCCTTAAGATTTCTTTTTCCTACCTCTTCTCTGCCAAAATTAAGGACCAATAGTAACATCTCTTATCCTGGCCCCAGGGAGGCAGCAGACTTCCCTGTGGGTTGGGTCAGATAGGCATATTGGGCCCTCTGTTCTCTTCAGAAGGGAGTCCCCTATGACAACTACCCTTCTTTTTGTCTTCACATGTGTGGTTTTTATGGGTTTCTGCTGGGGACATGCTATGCATCCCACTGACTGTGGAGGAAAAAGTGCATGCCCCTGGAAATCAGCAGCAACCCTGCAAACCACCCTGTTGAAAACTATTTTAGCTCTGTTAGAAGGACCAGCACCCATTGCCCCCTCCTGCAGAACAGAATCCCTGGAGGTGATTCCTGAGCCTGTACACTTCCGACCTATCGTAAAGGGAGCTGAGGGGGTGCTGAAATCTTTAGCTTTGGCCATTAAGACAAACTTAAACAGTACTACTTTCCAAGAGTATGCTAGCAGATTTACCACTATACTCCCCATAGGATAAAAACCAGGGGAGAACCTCAACTAAAGTAAATGTAATAGAAAAGAGACAGCCTGTCTCCATGCAAAAGACAAAAACAAAAGGGGGAAATTGGGAAATGCTCTCAGTTACTGCTGAGTGTAAGAGATTATGGAAAATGTGCTTAGATAAGGGGCTTGCTCTGAGTCAGTTAAATGGGCTGCCAACTCCTGTTCTAGGGAAACTGGCTGGGTTTTCCTCATTAACTTCTCTTGATAGCTATGGGGTCTGTGTCAGGAGATGGGGGTGACGCTGTAAGATTTTAAGAGATAATGAGCCAGAAGAAGCAAGGGAAGTGAGCTCAGGCTATACCCAAATCTATCAGCAGTAAATCTAGACCATGCATATGCAGGAAACTAGGGTGGAGCTCGATTCAGTGGAGGTAATGGCAGCTGCTACTCCCCCTGCTAAGGATCCCAGTCCCTAGATGATGGTTGCAGTTAATAACTGCTACCTAACAACATTCCTCATTGACACAGGAGCCCAAATATTGATGGTAGATAAGGACACTTACAAAGGATAGCCTCCGTTTAGCTAGCAGTTAGTTTCTATTGTAGACGTCAACGGGGAAAATCACTACTCACCCACTGGTCAGGGATAAACTAATACTGTCTAATGGACAGACAGTCTGCCCAACCTTGCTTTTAGGTTCCCATAATATATTGGTGTGCTGGTTTGACTGAAATCAAGTTAATTTTCTTCATGCAGTTAGAAATTTTTCTTTTTCTTAGCTAGCATGGTCATGCTCTATGCAATTCCTCACAAACTCTGTTTGTGCCAAGCAGTCAGTCCCAGGAAGAGAGCACCCTGGTCCCAAACAGCTGATCCCAGGGAGAGAGAGAAAAGACCAAAGAGGCAGAAAGGTCTAGAGGCTGACTGTAAAAAAAGCAGAATGGCAAAAGGACAAACTAAAGGAACTCCTGAATGGAACTCAACCAAAATGGAACAGAACTGGAAGAGGTCTCCCCAGCTGGAAAACCTGACTCTCATTAAATACATACCATGACGCTAATGGCATGGAATATTCTCATTGATCAGCCTGGATGTCAGTCAAAGTCTGTCCCATCTATGCCTCCCTTCTTAGCTGCCTCATACCTGCAGACAGAAATCCCAGAAAGACCTTGGTCTCTCAGAAAACGGCTAACAGTAAGTTCTTAAATTCTCTTTGTTCCAACTCAAAACCACTGGAAAGTTACTTGAAGAAAAACATTAATTCTGTCCCAAAGTGTTCGTTATCTTATTATTCTCAAACTAAATCCAAACAACAACCTGTAGACACAGGCCTGGCTGCACCCTGCCCCAATGACACTCTTGCCTTCTCCCCAGGGCTCAAGGATTACCAGTTCCCACAGGATGAGTCTGTGGTGCCCTCAAACCCCTTCCTGGAGGAGGAGGAGGACTTGAAGAAAGATTCTCACCTGGCAGACCAGGTGACAACTGCTCATGGTGGTCACCTCCCAACGCAGCCTTTGTAGGTCATTTCCCCTGCTTGAACCTTCTGTCCTAACCTGGGCACGAAGCACAGCTCAGTGCTCACTGCAAAAATCTCTTTCTGGCAAAGCAAAGTTCTGACTGGGGCTGTGGAACAGCTCCATCAGGGCCTGCTTGGATCGAAGTTTCCCATAGACTCTCCCTGCCAGTCTCAGGCTCTTCCTAATTCAGCCAGAGAGACCTTCTCCCCAGTATATCCAGCATGTGATTGGCTCTTGCTCATTGCATGTGTTTCCCAAAGGGAATGCTGCCTCCAGAACCTGTCCTTCACACACAAGAAACAGGTGTGGGGTCATTTCTGCTGGGATCTTTTATTAACCCAAAGTGCTGTATGGAGCAGAGCCTCATCCTGCTGCAACCCTTTACCCCCCCTTCTTGCTCCTCAGACCTGTATAACATCAGTAACACTTGTGGGAAGGTGGGGTTCTGCATCTTTAAAACTGTGTATAAGATCAAAGAGGATATTATTGGGACCTTTTAACTTCTCAGAAGGAGACATCCCATGTCTGCAGGTCAGTGCTGGTTTTGGAGTCATTGTGGAGAGAGGCAGGGGTTTTGGGTGGGGGAGTGAGAGAAGGAATTGAGGTGGCACTGGGCTGCTGTAGGGTTTCTAGTGGGACCCAGCTGAGGTCTGTTGAGTATTGATAAGGATCATGGCTGAAAACATTGTGACAAAACTAGTTCAGCCAGAAGACACATTCAGAGCACCGGGAACTGCGATCTACACATCAACAATGAGCTAACGAGCCACAGATCAGGCTGGCTGACTGACCAGAGATGGAGGATGTACTGGAGGGCACATAGCCCCATCTCCTGATATGCTCGGCTCGGCAAACAAAGGGGAAAAGTTGAGACCCTTTTAACGTGGCCCAGGACTTGTCCAGACTTGTCCCTCTTTCGCAATCACCACTTTTCCCCCCACCCAGACTTTCCTCTACTCTGGGAGCTATAAAAAGCTCACCTAAAACAGCACAGTTGAGGGAATACCAGTCTCATCTAAGGGCCTGTCAGTCTCATCGAGGGAAGACCAGCCTACCAGTCTCACCAAAGGAAATACTAGCTCGGCCTCATCGGGAGAATACCAGCACCCTGAGGACCCTCACTCTGAACCAGATATTGGAGGATGCTGCGCTCCTGACCCCAGCATCCTTGCCATGGAACACCGAAGCTACACATCATTGTACAAGTCCTGTCATCCACACTGTGGGGCCGTAAGAGACTGGATCCCTCACTCTTTTCTTTCTTCCTTTCTCTCTGCTCTTTCCTTCTCTCCTCCTTTTTTCTATACCCCCATTTCTTTGTCTCTCCTTCCATATATATATATATTACTCTCTTTCTCTCTCCCTTATACCTTAGTTTTCCTTCCTTCTCTACCACTCTCTTTCCCTTTTGAACATATAAGGATAACACCATCTTTAAGCTCTGCTCTTGATTTCTGGTTAAATTTCATATTATAGCTACTGATGGTTGCCAATACACCGCTCATAGTAGGATTTTTGCTGTTAATGTGTTGATAAGTTCTGTTATACTTTTGCCAAGTCACCATTCGCTGTAACCAATATTCCAACAAGTACTTTTAGTAAAACTCACAATTGAATTGGACCCCAGAGGTCATTCACTTCACATAACTGCGCAGAATTAACCCAGAGTTAACTCACACCTGGTCTCATCTCTTGAGTCAGGGCGTGTGTCACATCTAGAGTTAACTCATCCCTCATCCCATCTGTTGGGACAGGTCAAGGTCCCCTTGGGGGATGAGGTGGGGAATAACCTCAGTTCTGAGCTCATTTGGGAAATGGAGGCCCCAAGGCTTTGGCCAGGGCTGTGTGAGTGTGTGAGAGTGAGCATCCTGCTGATTGCCCTGCAGTTCTCCATTAGCCTGCAGACAGAGGAGAGCATCCAGGAGGAGTTCCAGCACCAGCAGGGTCAACCCATCTCCTTCAGCATGCCCGCCCGCCATCAGGAGGTCTGCCTGCACATGTCCCAGAGCAGCTTCAGCTTGCCCATTCTGCTCAGCTCTACCCATGGATTCACCAACAGGGAAGGGACCTGACCCTGCTGGTTTCTGTAGGAGGATGGCAATTTCCCCAGTCCTGCCTTCACTGCCCTGCAGGGCTGGGTTGTGTGGGAGGGAGCTGGCCTGTGTGAGTAGGCTTATTTTCTTGTCCCTTTACCAGGACAGCCAGCACAAGACAGCTTCTGTCCCTGTCCCTTGTGGTGTTGGCTGCTGACCCTCCTTTAGCCCACAGTGTCCCTGAAGTGGCAGCTGTACTTTGAGTTTGTGACCTCTGGGAGCCAGTTGGAGGCCATCCTCTGGACTGGGGGGAACAAGTTAAAGTGGACACTTTCAGCTGGGACTTACCCATCATAGTCCTTCCCACCAATCCCATCCTGGCTTCCTATGTATCTCAGTTCTGCACCAACTCCATCGCCATCTGAAGTGAGGAGAGCTGGTAAGGGCCTGTGGTGCTTCAAGCATCTAGTGGGAATGTCAGGCAGGACTGTCGTTGGCATGCTGTGGGGTGTTCACCTCAGCGTCCCCCTGGGTTCATCTGCAATGCCCAGGTGGGCACCAGGTGAGTCTGTCCTGCCTCGTGGGAAAGATGTCTCATGTGCACAGCCCAGTACTCCTGTTACCCTTGCCCAGAGGAGGCTCCTGGCAGGCCAGCCTTGCATTGCTGGCACATGCTGGTGTTATGGATGCAGCCACATGCTGCGGCAGCACGATAGTGATGATCCAAAACTGAGGAGCACTGAGTTCCCCGGGCTGTTCTCTGTCTGTGCTCCTGGGTATGAAGGCATCCTGCTGGTCTTGGGATCCTTGGGGAGCTGGAGTGAATGCATGCTGTGCATTCAGGAGCTAGAATGGAGATCTCCCCACTCAACAGTTAGCTCCCCATTTCTACCAAACCTTTCAAAGAGTTTTCCCCTTTGCATGGAAATCTAATAAACATCTGAATGTGCAAAACTCAGCCTTACAAAGATCTGTATTCCTACACCGTTCCTGGTGCTGGACGCAGCCTGCCCTGCACGACAGTCGCAGGCTGGAGACCTCCTATTTGTTTAAAAACTTTATTGCAAGAACAGAAACATCTACACAAAGCTCTGCACAACACAGTCCTGGAACCGGCTGGGGCAGGCTGCAGCGATTGAGAATGACACACGCAGACACACACACGCACACAGAGTTCTTGTTAGCAGCGAGAGCAGAGCAGAGTTGAGTAGAGCTCCCTTTAATTAATTCTTTCTCAATTTATATTTTACAGCTACAGATCTGGACCAAGAGGTCAAACAGGATGTTTTTTTCAAAAAATGTTATTCCAGACACACCACACTCGTCTTGTGACTGTTTTCAGTCACATTCTTTCACACACATTCCTTGGGCAGTTTTCCAGCTCGGCCTCTCACTCTCATGCATTCTTTGAGTGGTCTTCCAGCCCGGCCTCTCACTCTCATAAGCACACAGTCATCCTGTATAACCTGTCCAAGACCGCTTTGTATTTTGACTGATTGCTGTGATTTAATCATGTTAGTATTAGTCTTCCTTGATCATCCAGATGTCTGGAGTTGTTAATCATGTTAGTATTGATCTTTTATCATCCAGGTGGCTGGAGCTGTATGTTCTGCCGCTCCCACACAGGCTGCCAGCATGGCTGGCTCCACTCTGGTGCATGCAGATTGCTTCAGCTCCCTGAACCCTAGCAGGGCACCTGGCTCCCCACCCCACTCTCCTGCAGCTGAGATAGGGCAGCTGGCATGGATGAGGCTGAGCTCCTCCTGGGGACACATTCTAGTGGTTCCCCCTGCTCGCCTGGCACTCTGCTGCCTGCCCCGGGCTGGCTCCATTGCAGTGCTGCCCAGGGCTATTTTGCAGTGCCAGGGACCCCCTTCAGCCCCAGGATCACGGCTGGCATTGTGAAAGCAAACACCATAAATCCAAGGAAGTGCTGTGATTGCTGTTTTAGGCACTGGGCAGCTTGGCTCCAGCTCCTCACAAGTGCTTTATTTTCATGGAATCATAGAATCATTTTGGTTGGAAGACAACCTCAAGATCATCGAGTCCAACTGTTAACCTAACACTGTCACTCAACCATGTCCCTAAGAACCTCATCTACACATCTTTTAAACACCTCCAGGGATGATGATTCAACCACGTCCCTGGGCAGCCTGTTTGAATGTCTGACAACCCTTTCCGTAAAGAAATTTTTTCTCATATCCAATCTGAACCTCCCCTGGCACAACTTGAGGCCATTTCCTCTCATCCTGTCGTTTGCTACTTAGGGGAAGAGACCAACACACTCCATGCTACAACCTCCTTTCAGGTAGTTGTAGAGAGTGATAAGATCTCCCCTCGGCCTTCTTTTCTCCAGGCTAAACAACCTCAGTTCCCTCAGCTGCTCCTCATAAGACTTGTGCTCCAGACTTCTCTCTAAACAGAAAAAAAAACCCCAACCCCAACATATAGCTAGGCTGACTTCCCTGGTGCTGCCTCAGGCCCCAGGGAGGCTATGGGATGTGGGCACGTATCCTTGCCCAGCACCTTGAAGATACTTCAGCCCCAGAGCCCCCAGGACACTGGGTCAGAGTGCGGGCAGTGTACAGGTAGCATGCAAGCAGCATGCAGGCAGATGACAGCTCTGAGCCATGTCCGCTCACCTGTACTCACCACTCACCAGAACAACTGGACCCTGGGGAGAGCTGAGCAGGGAACTCAGAGAGAGCTGTGCAACCAGGAGCCAGGAAGGGGGACAGGATGGGACAAAGTGCTACTCAGGGAGTGACACCATCCTGCTTCCCACAGCTGGTAAGTCAGATGGGATAGCTTCTGGAGGCTGGAAGTACAGGTGGGATCAGAGCCAACCCCACCTTGACTAAGCAATGAGGTTGTTGGTCTAAAGAGGGGACAACGAAGAGGGGACATGATCAAAACCCTGATGTCACCTTATTCTGCAGGCTGGCTGCCCACTGGATAAAGTTTAGTGCCACCAGAGGAGCATGGGCTGGGAGGAGTGCTGGCATGCCTTGTGTCTCCCACGAGTGTCCCTGAACTTGGCACCCACACCCCAATCCTCCTCACAGGGGAGAGCCATTTCCACCCCATGGATTGGACACAACGTTTTTTGCAGGGGCTCTACAAGCCTGGGTTGGATGGTGTCTGTGGGTCCCCAGCTGTTGGACATGCTCTTTCCACCCCACGCTGAGTGCCTTCTTCCCACTGCTGGTGGCAGGCAGGGCTCCACAGCCTGGGCAACCCCATGCCATGGCTCCCTTGCCCTTTTGCCCTCCCTTGCCCTCCTTTGCACAGTCTCATCCTCCCATGCTTGCCCCCATGCTCTATCCCTCTCCATCATCCTTTGGCACTCTCCTGGGCCATTTATCCCAGCTGTGGCTGCTCCGTGTCAGGCCATGTTTTTGTGCCAGTGGGTTAACCATGCATCTCCGCTGCCCTCAGTGCTGGCAGAGTGCTTCTACACACCCTGGTACCCCAACACCCCAGGTACCCCAGCATCCTAAGTGTACTGCTGCCTGTGGCTCTGCCCAGGCTCCCCTCAAGGTAAATGTGATGAGAGGGCATGGGTTGTTTAGAAAAACAGGCCTTGGCACTTGTTGGCCATCTGTCCTGATTTTGTTAAAAACAAGACCAGTTCTCTTTTAGTGAATTTTCCTTTCAGCTAAGTTCTTCTAAGTAACTGCACTTTCCTGAAGTTAGCTGCACATTTTTTCTCAGACACTGTGCTCGGAGCTGATAAGATGACCAATGGAATGGTGAAGAAGCTCATGTTTAGATTTATTGCTATGACAGCCAAGAAGACTGATAAGATGCCACACATCCCATAATTGAGAGAGGCGTGTTTACAGGAGAGGTGGACAGGACAGGTGACTAAAACTGACCGAGTATTCCTTCCCATATACATCATACATCCTATATAAGAGGGAGATCATGAGGATCTCGGTCTCTTTGACCATGGACAGCATCTAAAGAGGACCCTGCCTGTCTGCCTGCGACCTTAGGCCCGAGACCCTGCATCCCTGAATCCAGTTCCGGTTTGCTGTGAAGTCCCATCCATGACTTCTGGGTGCCTGCCCTGCAACTGCTGAAGCCATGCCAGCTCCGCCCACTGCTCTACCCCGGGACATTCAAGTTTGGTTTTGTATATTTTATATCAAAAAAATCACCCTGACTTCCAGGAGGAGAGCCACGTGCAGAGCTTGAAGGACTTGCTTAGATGGCAGGAGACCCAGATGCAAGAAGTTTTAAAAAGCTATGAAAAGATTAGATGGCAGTGCTGGTAAAACTTCACAGTTAACAGCATATAAAAAGGTGTCAGATGCAATTAAGGATGGGTTGGAGGCAATTGGCAGGGAATATGAAAAATGGGGAAAACAGGAACAGGAGGGGGTGGAACTGGACCTCACTCTCAAGGAGCTCCAAATAAAAATGGAGCGAATACAAACATGGGCAAAGAAATGTGTAGAAGATGGGATGTGGTCAATAAGGGAAGCAGATGAATATTTGAGAGCGTGATATGGAAAAGGGCTAGAGACTGGGTCAGCAGATCGGTTCGCGAATATGCTTCGACTCACTGATCCACAGGGAAACACAAGGGAATTGTATAGCAGTGACAGTAATGATAATTTGGGTGCTACCCCTGTGCATCAGGGTAGAGATATTCCTCGACATCACTCTCATAATGCAGGGCAACAGTGGCAAGGGGTAATCAGGGATGCAACCATTGAAGGGATTATGTTACCTGGCAGTATTACAGCAATGCCAGTGCACATAGATAACAGAGGACAAAGGCAGTGGTCACCCTTCGATCGGAAAATGGTTAAGCAATTGCAAAGTGCAGTTATGCAATATGGTATGGATAATAAGCATGTGATGCAGCTAATCAATTCATTTTTCAAGGGGCAAGTACTAACTCAAACAGATATTAGGGCATTGATGGAGTTATTGCTTCCTCCAGCGGGGTATCTGCTGTTCTTGGACAAGTGGCAGGGGAAGGTGGAATTGGCAGCATTAGAAAATGTTCATTTACCAGCTGATGATCCATTACGATTAGCTAGCATGGACCAATTATTGGGTCGTGGACAATATGCGGATGGTGCTACTCAGGCAGCACTTCATCCAAGGATTTTGCAGCAAACGCAAGGGCTTGCCCTGGCGGCAGTGAAAGAATTACCAAATATAGGTAACCCTGTGCCACCCTATTCTACAATAAAGCAGGATCCTGGGTGTGGCAGGATGCAAACCCCCCTCTCTCCCCCTCCCTCCTTCATCATGGAAGGAGTAGACACATCTCCCTCTCTCTCTGCTACAGCTTCTTTTGTTTGGTCCCAGAGCACCCTGGCCAGGGCCGTTAGGAGAAGGGAGTGCCGAGGCACCAGGGAGCTGCTGGGCGCCCGCGGCCAGTGTGGGAGATGTTTGGAGGATTCAGGGGCACCCCCACAGCCAGGGTGGGGGTGCAGAGAAGCTTCTGGAATGCCTACAGTCAGATCTGATCAGCCAATAAAAAAAACAGGACTCTCGTTGAGACTCCGCCCATTGTCGTGAGTCTCTTGGAGCATGAGCGAGATGCTGCCACCGAGAGCCCACCCTCCCCGGGATGGAGACTCCGTTTGCCTTGCCGCCACGGGTGTGAGTAAAACTTCTCCTTGCGGGATTGCAAGTGTATTTATACTTTCCGTGCACATATGCACGTGTAACTTTCCGTGCTCAATATGAGCACGTGTAAAATTAATCCTCGCACAATCGCGAGTGTATTTTCCTCCCGTGCTTCCACATAAGCACATGTAACTTTCTGTGCACATTTGCATGCATACTTTCCATGTTTAATACAAGCATGTGTACTTTCTGTGCACATTTGCACGTGTAACTTTCCGTGCTCAATACAAGCACGTGTATAAATTATTTCCTCGCACAATCGCGAGTGTATTTTCCTCCCGTGCTTCCACATAAGCACATGTAATATTCCATGCACATTTGCACGAGTATTAACCCTCGCAGGATTGCGAGCATATTATAAATTTACCCTCTCAGAATCGCGAGTGTAGACTTTCCGTACTCACTATGAGTACGTGTATCTCTTTAAAATAATCCCACACCGTGTACAGGCAAGTGTGTACTTCTCCCGGACTCAGAGACGGCTCCGGCATTGTTTTGGGTGAAGCCATGTGCATGCACTCTATGGACCGCCTGTTGTATTAGTTGCTGCCCCTTAATAATTTTCCTCAACTGATATCCGCATCTATATTTAAGTCACTTTTGGAGTGCTAAAACCCTGTTTCTGACCGGTTTAATAAAAGTTGTTTTGGACCCTGTTGTCCCTTAAACTAACCTCGGGGTGCCTCCGTGACACTGGGGAACCCTATATGAAGTTTGTGGACCATTTAAAAGAAGCTATAGATGCTTCTCCTAACCTGACTCCAGAGGCAAAAGCTGCTATGGGGAAAGATTTGACCATGATGAATGCAAACACCCAATGCCAACAGATATTAGCCGGCTTGGGGAAAACTGCTTCTCTGGCAGAGATGGTGGAAACTTGTACACGGGTACCGATTTTGCAACAGGAGGTAGAAAAGGCAAAAATACATGCTCAGGCTCATGCTGCAGCCTTGGCTGCAGCACTTAAGCCTGCAATGAAAGGCCGAAGCCCTTCTTCTCACGGCCTAGCATGTTTTACTTGCGGACAGACAGGACATATTAAAAGAAATTGCCCTCAGTACGCTCGGAGAGGGGGACCTAGTAATGGCACTAGCCAGTCGCCAGCTGCCCTCGATTATTCGTGCTTCAATGGCATGTGCAGTCGGTGTGATAAGTATGGACACCTAGCAGTGCAGTGTCGATCAAAATTTTAAAAAGATGGGACACCGCTGTCAGGAAACGGGAGGGCCAGCGCCAGGGGCTGGGGTGCGATGACACCACAATACCAGCCGAGAGGGGGAACAGCCATGGTTGCTTGTCCGAGCTCAGGGCAGCAACCTCAGGAAGCGCAGGTGTTGATCTGGCCGTGGGAACAGACGTCACAATAACAGACCAGTCTGTACATGTAGTTCCATCTACAGTAATGGGGCCCCTAGGGTATGGATTGAGTGCGCTTTTAATAGGCCACTCTTCTGCTTCAAGACAGGGATTGTTTGTTTTGCCTGAATTAATAGGCTCTGATTATGCTGGACCATTAGGCATTATGTTGCAAGTCTTAATGCCCACTGTGACTATTAAACAGGGGACCCGTATAGCGCAATTGGTACCCTTCAGAGTATGTGTCCCAAAGGCTTTAGATGCGGAAAGAGATCAGAAAGGTTTTGGCTCTACCGGAGCCCCTGTGGTTGCTTTCACAGAAAAACTGACTTTGGACAAACCATCTAGGGTAGTTTCCATATATGGGCCTGGAAGTGAGATTAAAAGAAAAAGAATGCTTTTAGATTCAGGCGCAGATGTGACAATTATCCCTCGCACTGATTGGCCTCCGTGTTGGCCTTTAGAAGCAGTAAATACCATGGTAGTGGGAATAGGGGGGGCCACTCCTACCCACATCAGCACACATATGGTTAAGATAAGAGGTCGAGGGCTTAGAGGCATGGGTATGGCCTTATGTTCTAAACACGACAATTGCATTATTAGGAAGAGATGTGATGTCTCAGTGGGGAATAGTCATGCAGTCACCTTTTTGATAATGGCCATTGCGGCGAGCGACACCCGGCCGAGTATGAAGCTGAGTTGGGAAACAAATGATCCTGTCTGGGTGGATCAATGGCCATTACCAAAAGAAAAGCTCGCACATTTAGAGGAGTTGGTTGAAGAGCAACTCCGTCTCGGACATTTGGTCCCTTCCACCAGCCCGTGGAATACACCTGTTTTTACTATCCAGAAGAAATCAGGGAAGTGGCATTTGTTACAGGACCTCAGGGCAATTAATGCAGTAATGAAAGATATGGGGGCACAGCAACCAGGTCTTCCTACCCCAACCATGCTTCCAAAAGATTGGGATATAACTGTCATTGATTTGAAGGATTGTTTTTTCACAATCCCGTTACACCCAGAGGATTGTGAAAAGTTTGCCTTTACTGTTCCAGTGCTTAATCACCAAGCTCCCACGAAAAGATATCATTGGGTAGTGTTACCTCAGGGAATGAAAAATTCTCCTACTATTTGCCAATGGTATGTAGATTTGGCTTTAAAGTCATTTAGGCAACAACGCCCTCAGATGATCATCTATCATTATATGGATGATATCCTTTTGTGCAATGAAAAGGAAATTAGTCAGGATACAATAATTCAGTTGATGAAGCAATTAGGTCAGTGGGGTCTGGTTGTGGCACCAGAAAAGGTACAGCGAACCGCACCATGGAAATATTTAGGATATGAACTAACTCAGGCCATGATTAGACCTCAGAAGCTTGCTATGAAAGCAAAGGTAGCAACCCTTCACGATGCAATGAAGTTGGTAGGGGACTTGCAATGGATAAGAAATGTTGTTGGAATTACAGATTTGCAACCGTCGTTTAGTCTCCTTCGTGGGGGACGAGACCCCCAAGAACCACGGTGCCTTACACCAGAAGCACAAAAAGCGCTTGAGCAAATTGCAAGAAAAATTTCACAGAATACTGCTCAGCAGATAAGATCAGAATTGCCTGTTACTTTTTATGTCTATAATACCAATAAGGAGGTGGCAGGACTTTTGGCCCAGTGGAGTACGGAAGAAAAAGATCCGTTGTTACTATTAGAATGGATATTTCTAAACAGTCTGTGGCAGATGCACACCCCCCTCCCCCTCCCTTCCTTCCTTCGATATGGAAGGTGCAGACACATCTTCCCCCCCCTCTCCTGCAATGGGGTTAACAGCTTCTTTTGTTTTAACCCCGGAACCCATTGATCAGGGTCATTAAGAGAGAGAAGGGATGGGGGCATAGAGGTGTCAAGGAGCAACTGGGTGCCCACAGCCAGAGTGGGGGTGCTTAGAAGCTTCAGGGAACCCCACAGCCAGAGTAGGGGTGCAGAGAAGTTTCTGGAATGCCTACAGTCAGATCTGACAAGGCTGTTTAAACAGGACTCCCAACGAGGCCAGCCGCCGGTTGTGCGGACCTCTTGGAGCGCAGGCCAAAGTCTGCAGCCAAGAGCCCTCCCCCTTAGGCAGGATGGCTGCCTAAGGTAATTTCCTGGGACCGGGATTCACCCCACCGAACCACGTGGGTGAGTGATAAAATTTTCTTTAATAATTCCTCACAGGATCACAGGTGCTTATTCCGTGCTTAAATATAAGCACGTGTATTTTCTTTAATAATTCCTTGCAGATTCAGGCAAGTGTATACTTTTCCTGGAGTCAGGGACGGCTCTGGCATTGTTTTTGGTGAGCCATGTGTATGCACACTGTGGATCTCCATTGTTAATATTTGCTGCACCTTTAATAATTACCTCGACTGATATTCGAACCTGTATTTATGTCACTATTGGAGAGCTAAAACCCCGTCTTCCACCAGCTAATCTGCTGCACTTTCTTTACTGAATAAAAGTTGTTTTGGACCCTGTTGTCCATCTAAACTATCTTTGGGGTGTCTCCATGACACAGTCAAAAACAAAAAACCATCATTCAAAGGTGGGAAGCCATTGCCCAAGTGGTAGTGAAAGGACTAAGCTGATATCTGACTTTGTCTGGGTCGTATGTTGCTAAAATTGTGATCCCCATTTCTCGCAATCTGTTTCAACAGATCCTTCTCAAACATGACAATCTTGCCTTAGCTCTTACCTGGATTCCGGTGCAGGTGGACAGTCATTATCCACCGTATCCCATATTTAAAACCAACCTCCCCTTGGAGCCTATGTCAATTGTTACTGAGCGTCCATTAGATGCCATAACCATTTCACGGATGTGAGTAGTCGCTCACGCAAAGGAGGTTTTGTATGGTTTGAGAACGGTCAGTGGCATTCACAGATTGTTGTGGCTGAAGGATCAGTTCAAATTTTAGAATTGCAAGCGGTGATAGCAGCATTACAAAAATGGCATAACTACCCAGTTAATCTGGTAGCAGATTCTCTTTATCTTGTGGGAGTTGTACAAAGAATACATAGAGCACTTTTGCAGCAAGTTTCCAACTCCTTGTATTTGAGGCATTATTAGATTTGTGGAACGTGTTAGATTATAGGACAGCGCCAGTATTTATAATGCATATAAATAGACATTCTAACCTACCAGGTGGGCTAGTAGAGGGAAACAGCATTATAGACAAACTCGTGGCAGTGAGAGATGTATCTCCTTTTGAACAAGCCAGACAAGCTCATGAGTTTTTCCATCAATCCTCAGCATCACTCCAAAAACAGTTTACCCTTACCAAGGAACAAGCTTGATCCATTATTGCAGCTTGTTCTGATTGTGCTCGCATAGTGCCTCTGCAACAAAAGGGAGTGAATCCTCGGGGCTTGCAGCCAGGCCAGTTATGGTAAACTGATATTACTGAATTTGCACTGTTTGGCCGACAAAAGTACATTCATTTGTCCATAGATACCTGTTCAGGACTGTTATGGGCTACAGCTTTGACCTCAGCAAATGCAAAAGCGGTAAAGTATCATTTATCACAAGTTTTTTGCCGTCATGGGAGTTCCTACACAGATCAAAACAGATAATGGCCCCACATATCGTTCTGATACACTTGCAACCTTCCTCGTCCAGTGGAAGGTACAACACCTGTTTGGAGTCCCTTATAATTCTACTGGCCAGGCAATTATTGAGCGTGCACACCACGCCTTGAAAAATCTTTTGTCTGTTTTGAAAAAACAAGGGGGAATTGGTGTGAGTCCAGAAGAGGTTTTGATGAAGACATTGTATGTGCTGAACTGGCTTAATCCTAAAAGTGAGATTGAAATGGAACCTGTTGTTATGCACCATATCAAAAATGTCAAAGATTTTTCTGAAAATGGACCTAAGGTTAGTGTGTTTAATGTGACAACACAACAATGGGAAGGTCCTATGTCATTAATAACCTGGGGAAGGGGATATGCTTGTGTTTCTACAGGTAACCATAAAATTTCGTGGATCCCAGCAAAGTGGGTAAGACCTTGGTTAGCTAACAAAGAAACCACTTGCAATGATGATGACTCTTAACCTCAGAGGTGTTATCGCTTTTAGCAATGGATGTAGCCAGTGTTGAGCATACCACTTCGCAAAACAGAGCAGCGTTTAATTTTTTGTTATTGGCCATGGTCACAGTTATGAAGACTTTGATGGTATGTGTTGTTTGAATTTAAAAAACATTCAGAATCTATGCATAAAAAGATTAAAGATTTGCAGAACATGAAAATAACAGAAGATGTTGGGTTTTTTGGGTTGGATGCTTTGTTTGGTTAAAAGGAATATTGAAAACAGGTCTTTTCTTGTTAATTGTAATTGTATTAGCTTTAATGTTCTTACCCTGTATTTCGCACTGTCTTCAAAGAATGATACAGCGTATTGTTAACATTGTATTAAATTAAAGGGGGGGAGATGTAGTGGCAGAGCCCCCCCACCGGGGGGATGGGGTTGTCGCTGGCCTGGCTGAGAGGTGAAGCCAGAGACAAAAGAAACAAAAGGAACCCTATAAGAAGGTAACAACCAATGAACAATCACTGACACGCGCGTGCAGAGCGTGTGGACAGTGCATGCAGCCTATCACGTTATTGTATAGCACGTGCTGTAACCAATCACATTGTTGCAAGGTATGTGAACGGGGCAGCTCTGGTATAAAGCTAGCCCAGTCGGACAATAAAGTTGAACTCTGTGAACATCATATTGATGTGTCAGGTTCCATCTCTTGCATGGAAAAGCAACAATGAGCCTCAAAAACTCAAGTACCAGCACATCCAAACCCAGCTCATCCTGTGAACCCTGCATGATGGGGTGGTGGAGACCCTCCCCCAGGGTGTAGAGGGCGGGACAGGGGCACAGGAAATGCCAAAGGGTCCATCCCTGGTGGGAACAGCCACAGGCAGTGCCATCTCTGCAGGGTGCGTGCATGTCCCCAGTGGCGGGTTATAGGGCCGTGGGTGCATATGCAGTCCCATTGTGGAGGTCCCAGGGCTGAGGTGCCCCCATGCATGTGGCTGTGGGTGTACTAAGGTACACCCTGACCGATGAACCTGGTGACCAGGCCAACCAGAGCAGCAACAAATATTCCTTAGCTGTATCCCAAGATGAGAACCAGAAGGCCAACCACCTCAAGGGTATTTATGGCTATGGATGATCCTTCTGCACCTCTCATGGGAAACCTGCATGCTCGACTACTCCTCCGAAGTGTCTATATACCAACACATGTAGCATGGGGAATAAACAGGAAGAATTAGTTATCTATATGCGGTCACAGGGCCATGATCTTTATGCAGTTACAGAGACATGGTGGTGGGATAGCTCACATGACTGGAATGTTGTCATGGAAGGCTATGTACTTTTTCAGAAAAACGGGCCAGCAAAGCGAGGTGGAGGAGTTGCACTTTATGTGAGACAGCAACTCCAATGTATCAAACACTGCCTGGGGGGGATGAAGAATGAGTAGAGTCCTTATGGGTAAAAATTAAGGGACAACTTAACAAGGGTGACAATATTGCAGGTCTTTACTACAGGTCACCTGATCAGGAAGAGGAAATTGATGAGGCCTTCTACAGATAGATTAAAGTAGTCTCGCAATCACAAACCCTGGTTCTCATGGGGGAATTCAATCACCCTGACATCTGCTGGAAGCCAAGACAGCTAAGCACGCACAGTCCAGGAGATTCCTACAGATCATTGATGACAACTTCTTGACACAGGTGGTGGAGGAGCCAATGAAGAGAGGTGTGCTGCTGGACCTTTTCCTAACAAACCAAGAAGAAGTGGTTGAAGATGTGAGGATTGGGGGCAACCTCGGCTGCAGCAACCATGAGATGGTGGAGTTCAGGATCCTGCGTGGAGGAAGCAGGGAAATAAGCAGGATTGCAACCACGGACTTCTGCAGGTCAAACTTTAGCCTCTTCAAGGTCCTACCTGGAAGAATGCCATGGGTTAGGACTCTAGAAAGTAGGGGGATCCAAGAGAGTTGGTTAATATTCAAACATCACTTCCTCCAAGCTCAAGACTGATGCACCTCTATGAGCAAGAAATCAAGTAAGGGAGAAGATGGCCAGCATGGATGAATAAGGAACTCCAGTAAAAATTCAGGTGGAAGGAGGATGTTTATGTAATTGGAAAAATGGACAGACCACCTGAGAGGAAGATAAGGTGACTGTTAGAGTGGGGTGATTAGAGACGACGCATACCAGGACGCAGACAGAAATTCACGCAGAGGCAGAGATCTTGTTCAGGAAGGAGCGCAGAGCCTGGCCAAGCAGAGAGCTGATCTAGGCCTAGCCTGCCTTCTTTATTCACCATTGATGATTTATAGGATTTACAGGTACAGGCCTGGACTAAGATGTTTACAAAAAGGTGCTTTTCCACTAATTGTTATTAAGAACACACTAAACTCATGCGATGTTTGTCTCACTTGTTTTTCCACTCGTTCGCAGATCAGGCCCAAGGACATTCACACATCCCATGCACTTGGGGGCGGTTATCTGGCCCGAGATACCATTCTCACGAGTCTGGGCTATAACTTTTTACAATTACGAGAAACGTACTTCAAAGTAATCTCTCCAAGGCCCTTTATATATTATTATGTTATTATGTCTTTGACCGTCCACATGGTCATGTTAGTATTGATCTTCCTTTATCATCCAGATGGCTGGAACCGCACATCTTGCCTTCCCACATTTTACTTTCCAACATTTCCCTCTTTTTTGTTTTAAACATCAGGTTCTCAATGAGTGCAGTAAGGACCCTGGCTTTGTTCTTCTTTGCATTCTGTATCATTCTCCAGATGATTCGGAGGACTACAAGAAAATACATCACACAAGCATATCCAATTCCTACAAAAACCCATATATGCAGATTGAGAGCTGAAAATGAAGTTTTAGGGTCTAATCGCTTTATGCTATCAGATAATGTTAGCCATTTTGACTTACAGTCCTAATTCCTACAAACTATGTAATTATTTTTCAGGGTACTAGCTAAATCCTAAATCAGGCCTTACACATTAGCTAAGACTGTTATTTTACTTCATAGCACTCATAAACACTATAATTCAATTTCAACAGTATTACACATATTTAGCACTCTGATAACAGAAAATACAGGTTCAGATATCAGCTAAGGAGATTATTTAAAGACAATATCATAAGAATAATGAGGATCCACAATGTGCATGTAGTCACTCGCAAGAAACAAAACTAGAGGTCTTTTACTTCAGGGTACTCACAAGAAATAGTCACTCACTCAAATAAAGAAGTGAGGTATCATTAATCCCAGGAAGTTTCCTTAGATGGTGTTCCTGTCTAAGGAAAGGACTCCAGTTTACAGACCAGCAGCTCCGAGAAGACCACTCAAAGGGTGTCTTCGGCGGGAAGCCCGTTTCATTGTTTGGCCAGATGTGGTTGTGGGCATTACAACATAGTCCAGAAGCTTCTCAGCTAGTCTGGGCACCTCCTTTGTTAAGGACCCTGTCAATTGACCGAGGGTCCCACCCCTCCTGACCCATCAGTTGGTAGAGGTGAAGTTTATTGACAACACCTTGGTACCATTCTAGGTGTATACATGTGGGGACAGGCACAGTGAGGCACAGAAGGTGCTAAAGAGCCATCAACCTCCAAATTGAAAGCTCCCGATTTCAGGGGAACGTGTACTGCCTCACAATCCAGCCTGTGACCACAGTCATCTGACAAACTACTTTGGAGTGGTGGTGCAGTCACCTCTTGCCTCCAAAGTCAAAAGGGGGCATTCTGTTGGTGAGTTTGAATGTCCACTGTGGATCATCATACCTTATGTGTCATTTTCTTGTTGCAAATCAACCTACAATAGAACAGAACAATACAAATTACAACTACTACAGTTATTAACAAATATTGGAGAAAACTGGTTAGCCATACTAATAAGGAAAACAAATGCATTGAAAGTTTTTTCACCAGTTAGTCCCCAGTGCAAATAATGTAAATCTGTATCATTCTGATATGCTAGTGCCTCTTCGTTTGGTCTCTTCTGTTTCTTTGTTGCCCTCTGCTGCAGGGACAGATGCTGTATCTCTGGCATTAGGTCCTGCATCATGTTTGTCCAACTCATAGAAAGGTTTAACATATTTTGCAGGAAACCACTTTGGTCCTGTTGGAAGAAGAACACAAGTATGCTCATTCCCCAGGTGATTAACTCTACAGGCCCTTGCCACTGACTGTTTTGCAGGGGATCCCAGTATAAAAGCTGTGGTCTCTGAGACAGTGAATCTGGAACACGGAAGTGTTTTTCCACTGCTGTGATAGAGGAGGGAGGCATAGTACGATTCAAAAAAATTAAAGTATATGTTGCATTGTCTAATTGTTCTTGAGGTGTCATATTCCCCTTTTTTTGTTTTAATAACATCCGTTTTAACATGGAGTGCACCTGTTCAATGATAGCCTGTCCAGTGGGAGAATGTGGAATACCTGTGAGATGTGAAACACCCCATTGCTGTAAAGAATATTGCATGGATCTAGCAGTGTATCCAGGACCATTGTCAGTTTTAATCTGTTGTGGTACTCCCAGCGTAGCAAAACAGCGGGTCCAGTGACACTGAATATCTCTGCTTTTCTCACTTGTATGCGCAGATGCACAAAGCATACCTGAAAAAGTATGTATAGAAACAAGGACATATTTCAAACGGCCAAAAGATGAAACACATGTAACATCAGACTGCCAAATGTCATTAGCTGAGAGTCTGCGAGGGTTAACTCCAAGGGAGGGCGAGCTTGTAATCAGACCTTGACATTCCCGGCAAGAGCACACTATGTCTCTCGCTTGCTTGAGAGTGAGAACAAACATCTTTTTTAAGGTAGCAGCAATCTGATGGAAGAAAGCACGTGAAGCCCTGGTAGACTGGAAACAGACTGTAGCTACAGTCTAAGAATCTTCAATTGCATTGCCTTCAGTTATGGGACCTGGTAAGGCTGTATGAGAGCGTATATGAGTAACAAACAGTGGGTGTTTGTGAAGCTGTAATGCAGTTTGCAATGATACAAACATATCAATAAGTTGCTGTTGTGAGATTTCTTTAAGAAAAGTGGAGGGGATCTGCTGCAGGACCTTGACTACGTACTCAGAATCACAAACCAAATTTAGAGGTTCCTCCCTAAAAAGCTCTAAGGCATACAAAACTGCACCAAGTTTCACTAATTGGGTTGAGCCTTCAACAATTTTAACAGAATTATGCCAATTGTTATCTTCACGCCAGACCACTACAGCTTTATGAGACTTCTCTGAACCATCAACAAAAACTGTGCGAGCATTTGGGATAGGACCGAATACAAGTACGGTCTGTGGTCTGATGTCAAAGACACGCAGATTTTGAAGCAATTTACATTTAGGCATGCCAAAAGCTATGCTGTTAAGAAAATCAGCTAGCGCAATTTGCAAGGACAGAGATTGTGAATAAAAAAAAAAAATCAAAATCTGCTTTCACAAAAGGTACATATATGACAGATGGATCACAGCCTACTAAAGCCTGAATCCATTCTCTGCCTTTTTTGATCAGAGTAACAATCAATTCCAGGGGCTCAGTAATAGTTTTACGAAAAGAATTGGGCAAAAAAATCCATTCCAAGTATATCAGTCTGTATTCTCATCATACTCTCCCACAATAGCCACAGGTTGTTTCTATGTTGTAGCTATAGACAAATCTGCAAGTCCAGTTGAATGCAGTTAGTTTGTAAGGTTGTCATAAATTTATTCATCAAAGTTTCTAACTCCGTTTTGGCTGTCATATTTATTGGATATTGTTTTCCCTTACCGGATCGAAGTCCTGTTTCAGTTCTATCAGCGTAGGGTTTGCTTTACTGATACTTTGGTTGCCCATACTAGTGGAAATACAGCATCCAAAATTTCCTTGGAGATTTCTCACTTGCAGCAAGCAGATCTGCACCATCCAAGCAGATTCTTGTAGGACATGAAACTAAACAGAATTCTCAGAAAACGTTATTTGAGATTACAATTTACTTAACAAATCTTAACCCAAGAGAGGTATAGGGCTTTCTGGCAAATACAAGAATTCAGCTGCTAAAACTTTGTTCCAAATTTAGCATTCCATTGGTTTCAAAAAATGGTCTTTCTTTCTTTCCCACAATCTCAAAAACTAGCATGGTGAATTTACTAAGAAGTCTCTTACAACTAGTTACCACAAGATAAGTCTATTAAAAGATTTTTGGTTTAATTTCCCAGTTTCATTAGAACTACGGATCTGCTAGGGATGCATTTAAATTTCACCCTCAGACACCTCCATTCAGTATTACAACATTGCTGCAGTGGGGGGGAAGAGAAAACCCCCCTTTCACTGCTTTAAAAGCGGGAAGCCAGGTTTTTCTTTTTTTTTTTTTTCTTTTTCTTTCTCTTCTTGCTGCAATTTAGATACAGGCAAGGCCACGCAGGTGGCGTTATTTGCTGGTGCTAAGTGGGAGCTGTCTGGGAGCTGCCAGGGAGCTAAGTTTATCTTGCAGCTTGACACAGGCCTGAAATTTATATTGAAACAGTACAGCACAGGCCTGGGATATTTTACTTTTTTATTTTCCCATTTCATTCCAGCCATAATACACTCCATATGCAATTCTAATTAGCTGAGCAATAGTTACATTCCTCAGCCCCGTTTACCATTTGCAACGTCTTACAGATGTCAATAAACAGCATATTAACTATCAATCCATTACTTTCATTTTCCTAGATCCAAATCAGGTCATATTCTAGCAACTTTTCAGTACAACCTCCTTCGAGTTCACATCCATCATAGCATTCAGTTTTCTTTCCCATACTTCCAACAAACACATAAATTCAATGCGAATCAGAGTTTAACTACTTAAATTCTTTTCTGGTTTCAAAATTATTTAATAGCAATAAGAGCAATTACTCTAATGTATAAGGATGCATCCTAAGGGAGAGCAAGGTGGTATTTTAGTAGTGGAACCAGTTCCCATTTTGTAATTATCTCCCTAAACAAAATTTTACCATTACATTCATGCAGTAAAGAACTAAATTACTCATGATCTTCTGTATTATCACAAAACGCACATTTTGAGTCCATGGATTCTCATTATTTAACAGTCTATGAACTTACTGTACCATATAACAGACAAAGACCTATTAAACTGTAATATGCTTAAACAGATACCTACAAAGAAAACAGGTTAATAAGGAAAAGTATCTTGCAGAGTTCAGCAAGTGTTCTATGACTTGTGTGTTATCAGTTAATTCTCTCCCAGCTTGTTGAAGTTCAGACCATTCCTCCTGTAAAACTGTCTGAAATGATTCAATGATCTGTTGTAGAGTTTTATTTTTGTCCTACTCTTCTCGCTTTAGAAACAACAAAGTGTTATACTTCAAGGTTCTATTCTCTGGACACTTTTTCAATCACTAACATGACCGTCCAGATCGTCATGTTAGTATTGATCTTCTTTTATCATCCAGATGGCTGGAACTGCATATCTTGCTTTCCCACATTTTACTTTCCAACATTAGAGTATGCAGGGATGTTGTGAGGAAGACTAAGCTCCACTTGGAATTAAAACTGAACAGGGATGTCAAGGACAAGAAGAAGGGTTTCTTCAAATGTATCAGCAGCAAAAGGAAGATTAGGGAAAATGTAGGTCTGCTGCTGAATGAGGTGGGTGCCCTGGTGATGGATGATACAGAGAAGGTGGAATTACTGAATGCCTTCTTTGCTTCCATCTTTACTGCTAAGACTTCAGGAATCCCAGATCCTAGAGGCAGGACAAAGGAAGACTTTCCCTTAGTTGAGGAGGATCAGGTTAGAGATCATTTAGGCAAGCTGATCATCCACAAATCCATGGGCCCTGATGGGATGCACTCACAAGTGCTAAGAGAGCTGGAAGATGTTATTGCTAAGCCACTCTCCATCATCTTTGTGAGGTTTTGGAGAAAAGGAGAGGTGCCTGAGGACTGGAAGAAAGACAATGTCACTCCAGTCTTCAGAAACGGCAAGAAGGATGACCCAGGAAGCTACAGGCCAGTGAGCCTTGCCTCCATCCCTGGAAAGGTGATGGAACAACTGATTCTGGATGTCATCCCCAAGCATGTGGAGGAAAATAAAGTTATCAGGAGTAGTCAGCATGGATTCACCAAGGGGAAATCATGTTTGACCAACGTGATAGCCTTCTATGATGGCATGACTGGCTGGGTAGATGAGGGAAGAGCAGTGGATGTTGTCTACCTTGACTTCAGCAAGCCTTTTGACACTGTCTCTCACAACATCTTTACAGGTAAGCTCGGGAAGTGTGGGTTGGATGAGTGCACAGTGATCCATCTATCCATCGATCATGAACTGGCTGGATGACTGTCGCGGGGTGTAATTTAGGGTTCTGCTTACTGCAGAACAATGTTTAGGTTTCTTTAAAGAGAAGTGCAACTTAAAAGAGTTCGGTGGCAGGTTCACTCTATTATTTACTGCATGGGGGAAATATGCCAAGCCAAATGCGGCTTACCTTCTCTCCAGATGCCTGTACCCATTCACGAAGCAAACTTTCAGGCACCTTCCCTCCCTGATAAACATATGCAGAGCAGACTTTCAGGAGACAAAATTATTAGAAAAATAAAATTTAATGGAGTAGAATAGAAGAAGGGCTGGCTCAAGCTGGGTACCTGCACAGAGATCTGCCTGAGCATAGAAAACTACAAACTTTTATATCTTTACAGACCATTCACACCAAGATCCAGTCCAACAGCAGGTTCTTTGCTACCCATTGGACCCTTTTTCTCTGACTCCATGTGGGCCTTTGTTTTGTTCAGTTGTAGACATTGGTTTTGGTCCATATCCTTGAAGGTGATATTTAGTCTGGATAAATCCTTTCTTCTCAGCGAAGTGAAAAATAGGCCCCACTTTTCAGATGTCTGTAATGTCTCTCCTTTAGCCTTGGATCGTTGTTTTCCCAGAGAGTTCCATTTTCCCAGCAAAATGCAAGTTAGACTTTATCTTGGAGGCGTTTAGTGTAGTCTGCAGTTGATTTTAGTAAACACGAGCTTAAAATTTTAGCAAATCTAGTCTACCAAGTAATATGAATCAAAGAGTATATTAAAAATCATACAACCGTATATTTCTAAATAATCCATTACATTCAGTGTGCATCTACTTAAACTAAATTATTAATATTGAACTTGAATTGGGCTCATCCACTGACCTCTGAGTAGTAAAACCATTGCCATACAGCTCACTTATTTAGCAGGGAGAGCTCAAAGTGGACTCATCTAGGCTGTTGTATTTATAGAATGAAGTGGTTTACTCATAATCAAATTGCATACAGTAGGAAAAGTATGCACGAGACTCTCTGCACCCACAAGCCACCAGCATTCAATATGCCATTCTGCTTCCTTGTGAGTATCCTAGAAGGAGTTCTTGGCCTGGCTGCATCTCAGGTCCTTATCTCCTCTGGAGCCTGGACCAAACTGCTGCTGGTTTGGCGGGGGGGGAAGGATTGAGTGCATCCGCCATAACAACAGAGTTCATAGGGTTGTGGTCAATGGTGCAGAGTCTGACTGGAGGCCTGTAGTTAGTGGGGTTCCCCAGGGCTCAGTACTGGGTCCAGTCCTGTTCAAAAATGACCTGGATGAAGAGACTGAGTGCACCCTCAGCAAGTTTGCTGATGAAAAAAACTGCAAGGAAGGCCTGACACACCAGAAGGTTGTACTGCCATTCAGCGAGACCTGGACAGACTGGAGGACTGGACAGGGAAGAACCTAATGAAATTCAATGAGGGCAAGTGTAGGGTCCTGCACCTGGGGAGGAATAACCCCAGGCACCAGTACAGGTTATGGGTTGACCTGCTGGAAAGCGGTACTGCAGAGAACGACCTGGGAGTCCTGGTGGACAACAGATTGGCTATGAGCCAGCAATGTGCCCAAGAAGGCCAATGGTAGCCTTGGGTGCATTAAAGAGAGTGTGACCAGCCCCACACCATTTCTTTCTTGTAAGATAAAAAAAAGCTAACATACAAAATAAAAATCCCCAAACATAGTAAAATAACAATATTACTAAAAGGCAACTTTTACTTCCTCCCCCTTTTTTTTTCTTTAAAAAAAAAAAAAAAAAGAAGGGATGATCCACCAGTGCTGATCTGGTGCTCTTTCCCATAGGTGTCAGTAGCTTTCCATGCATAAATGTTCATTGTTGTCTTTAAAACGAGGGGTACAGTGCCAGTGGTGGTAGTTTCAGGAGGGCAGGTCATCTGGTTTTGTGGAGCAGGGTTGCTGGGTCCTTGTTTTACCTTTTCTCTGGAAGAATAGCAGGGGCTTGGGGACAGAAAGTAGTAAGTCAGAGGCAACCCATTGAACTCATTTTTGGCTGAGTCTTGGACCACCTCGGCAGTGGAGAATTGATTTTAAAGGAATCAAGAGGAAAGGCGATCAGCAGACCCCCTTGACAGTTTCTGTGAGTCTCTTTAAATGAACGCACTGGCTGCCCCCTGACTCACTGACTGGGGGTGGCAGGTCTGTTATCCGCCCTCAGGAACAGTGGGCATCTGAGGGATAATCACTGTCCCACCAGCTCAGGGCTCTGCTTCCATGCCCCCCCAAGCAAGCAGTTCATTTTTATGGGGTGCCTTCCATGCCCTAATAAGCTTTTACAAGGCCAGGGTAGACATTCCATCTATTACATCTTGGGGAATTCCCTTCTCTATTCCCTCAGCCCACAAAAGGTTTCTCTTTGTCTCTGGGACACCTAGGGGACAAGTTCGATTTACCTGCTATTCCACTCTTGGTACAGCAGTTTTCGTTTTTGTGACTCCCCCTATCAGACCCATGCTACCACAATTAAGTTCCTGAGCCACCTCCACCCAAGTGACAGCTCGACCACCCTGGGAAACACACCCCCTCCACCCCGTGGAGACGACGCATCCCCCAAAAGGTCCCGCAGCCGCACTGCACGCAGTTTCAGTGGGTCAGGAGGCCTGACAGGATCTACATTTACCAACACCGGGGAAGGCTCTTGGGGCTCTTGTGAATTAACTGGGGACAGGTGGACTTCTGTAAATCTTCAGTTAGGTGATTTACAGCGGGGGTTTCAATGCATTCTGGGTCTCCCCTTTCTAAAGGGTCCAGCTCCCCCTCCCAATAGGCAGCTCGTTGAGTTAACAACTCTCTTTGATCATTAGCAGTCAGAAGCACACCAGGCTCTGAATACCCTTGTGCTTCCTTCTCTGAGAGCAAAATTTCATCGCCACCAGTTAAAACACATTCTGTTTCCGTTTCTTGGGCTAAGTTACTATATTTCTCCTGAATCTCTAATAAGTTGGCCACAGGGTGGCAACTTGCAGAGCCACCCCCCCCCCCCGCCCCGCTTGGCTGTTATCAGTAGACTCAGTTTTAATGAGGGGCCTCATTGTTGCCTGCTTGTTCTTGGGATAAGATACTTCCCGGGTGATTTCCAATTATTTTGGTGGATACAGGAGTTTAAGACCCTCTTCCTCAGCCGCTTGTGCTGGGCTGGTAAAACCGGGCTCACTGTCTGGAACAGAATCAAGATTTGTCTGGTAATATTTTGCCTGCTTATATTCTTCCAATTCAGATTGTAAGATTTTCTCCCGGTCTAATGCATCTAACAGAGCTGTAAGGAGCTGCTGAGTGGTATTGCATTCTGCAGCTAACTGGTCCTGTAGGACCTTTACCGTTTCTTGCTCTGTTTGTTTGTCCAGGTGCCTGGTGCTTTGAGCTGCCCCCGGGGCTGCTCCTAGCACTGAGCACGCTGTGGCTTTACCCTTGAGTAAATCCAAACACAGAATATTTGTGAGAGTCCCAGTTACTAGCAGATCCCCCTTATTTTCAGTGAGCCATCTGAAATATATCCATTCGCCGTCCCCCGGCTCACTTACTGGGGACGGCGAAGGAAGTTTCCCGGCTTTGAGGGGCTGTTGAATTTCTCTCTAGGAGCTGTGGGAATGACTGGCACGGCTGACACCTGAGTTACAGGGGCCGTGGGGGTGTATTGCTTTCCTGGTTGATCTGTATCTTCTGATTTACACATCTTTACAAGCAGCTGTAAATTGGGGAAGGGCAAGCCATCCATCACTTCTCGGGGAATACCTTTATCCAGTCCTAATTTCCAACACTGATGCCTCAAACCTATCCCCATAAATTTCTTGTCTCGGGGGCGAGGGAATTTTACCTCTGTTTCAGTTCGGCACACCGCTACTTGAGACTTAACCTCTTTTCCAATGAAACCCATACGCTGGTCATAATTAATCAACTCCCGTGCAACCTTCCCCCAAGAGAGACTCGGTCCAGCCTGAGCCTTACAACCCCCTGCCCAGTTTCTTTTTCTTTCTGGGCAGCTATCAATGCTGCTCCCAAAACAGCACAGATCATGGCTTTACCTTTTCCAAGTTTAAACCTGTGTTGGTTTTTTTTTTTTGCCAAGTCCCTTATTCGCTGAGTTACAATATCTGGAGACAACCAACATCCAGAGGCCCACTTAAGACCCTCAGGGGTCAGGCAAGGCTTATAATCTTTTAGTAAATTCAACAGCAGGGAGCAGTCCAGGTCTGGCTTAACCTGGGATGCCATGACCCACTGCTGGAGAACGCGGCACAGACTAATCAGTCCTCCTTTGAAACCTCTGGCTCCTATCCCCCCTCTAAACTGCTTCTCACAGAATATCCCACTTCTGACACCAAATAAAACTGTCCCAACCCAACAGATGGGATGAGGGATGAGTTAACTCTGAACGCGACACACGCCCTTACTCAACAGATGAGACCAGGTGTGAGTTAACTCTGGGTTAATTCTGTGCAGTTACGTGAAGTGAATGACAGACAATCACTCCAGGGGTCCTATTTAATTATGAGTTTTACTAGAAGCACGTGTTGGAATATTAATAACAGCGAATAGTGGCTTGGCAAAAGTATTTTGTGATATCACAGAACTTATCAATACGTTAACAGCAAGAGTCCTTCTACTAGCAATGTATTGGCAACCATTAGTAGCTATAACACAAAATTTAACAAGAATCCAACAGCAGAGCTTAAGATGATGTTACTCTTATATGTTGAAAAGGAAAAGAGAGAAAGAAAGTGGTAGAGAGGGAAGGAAAACTAAGGTATAAGAAAGAGAGAAAGAGAGTAATATATCACCAGTCACAGAAGGAGAGACACAGAAATAGGGATATAGAAAAATGGAGAGAAGGAAAGAGCAGAGAGAAAGGAAGAAAGAAAAGGGTAAGGGATCTAGCCACTCTTACGGCTCCGCAGCATGGATGACAGGACTTGTACGATGTTGTATGGCCTCCGGTGTCCCGCAGGGAGGATGCTGGGGTTTGTAGTTCAGGAGCGCAGCACCCTCCGGTGTCTGGTCTGGTTCCCGCGGCGAGGCTGGTGCACGGAGGGTCCTGAGGGTGAGTTCCCTGTTAGTGCTGTTTTAGGTGAGCTTTTTTATAGCTCTCAGAGTAGAGGAAAGTCTGGGGGGAAGGGGTGATTGTGAAAGATTGTCAAGTCTCGACAAATCCTGGGCCATGTTGAAGGGTCTCAGCTTTTCCCCTTTCTTTGCCAAGCTGGGCATATCAGAAGATGGAGCTATGTGCCCTACAGCTCATCCCCTACCTCCGGTATCAGCCAGCCAGCGTGGTCTGTGGCTCGTTAGCTTGTCGTTGATATGTAAATTGCAGTTCACCCTATACTGAATGTGTCATCCGTTGTGGCTGGATGAACTAGTTTCGCCACAATGTTTTCAGCCATTATCCTTATCAATACACAACAGAGGTTATCCTTCCCCTCTACTCTGCCCTGGTGAGGCTGCATCTGGAGTACTCTGTCCAGTTCTGGGCTCCCCAGTTTAAGAAGGAAATGGAAATACTGGAGGAAGTCCAGCAGAGAGCTACAGAGATGATTAGGGGTCTGGAGTATCTTTGTTATGAGGAAAGACTGAGAAAGCTTGTTCTTTTCAGCCTGGAGAAGAGAAGGCTGAGAGAGGACCTTATTTATACTTATAAAGATCTCAAGGGTGGGTGCCAAGAGGATGGGACCAGACTCTTTTCAGTGGTGCCCAACGACAGGATGAGGGGCAACGGGCACAGGCTGAAACGTAGGAGGTTCCATCTGAATACGAGGAGAAGCTCATTTACTTTGACGGTGCCAGAGCACTGGAACAGGCTGCTCAGAGAGGTTGTGAAGTCTCCTTCTCTGGAGACATTCAAAACCTGCCTGGACGCATTCCTGTGCAATCTGGTCTAGGTGAACCTTCTTTAGCAGTGTCGCAGAGGAGTAATTTAGGGTTCTGCTTACTGCAGAACAATGCTTAGATCTCTCAAATAGAAGTGCAACTTTAAAGAGTTCATTGGCAGGTTCACTCTATTATTTACTGCATGGGGGAAATATACCAACCCAAATGCTGCTTACCTTCTCTCCAGGTACCTGTGTCTGTTCATGAAGCAAACTTTCAGGTGTCTTCCCTCCCTGATAGCCATTCGCTCTAGAGTCTATATTTTAGAACTCCAGAGGCAAACTTTCAGGCGAGACCTGATAACCATATGCAGAGCAGACTTTCAGGAAACAAATTCTCAGAAAAAAAATTTAATGGAGTAGAATAGCAGGAGGGCTGTCTCAAGCTGGGTACCTGCACAGAGGTTCCGACCTGAGCATAGAAAACCATAGACTTTTATATCTTTACAAACCATCCATACCATGATTCAGTCCAATAGCAATATTTCACTTTGAGGCCTTCTTACATCTCATTGAATCTTTTTTGCTGATCTCATATGAGCCTTTATTTTGTTTTGCCATAGACATTTTTTATGGGCCATAGCCTTGCAGGTACTGTTTTGTCTGAATAAATACTTTCTTTTCAGTGAAGTGCAAAATAGACCTCATTTTGCAGATGTCTGTAATGTCTCTGTGTTAACCTTGGAATCATTATTTTTCTGCAGTCAGTTCCGTTCTTCCCAGCAAAGTGCAAACTAGGTCTTATCTTGCAAGTGTTCAGTGTAGTTTATAGTTGCTTTTGGTAAATATGAGCAGAACTTTCCAGCTTATGATTTTAGCAAATCCAGCTTACCAAGTAACATGAAGCAAAGAGTATATTAAAAAACATACTACTTTATACCGCTAAATGATTCATTATATTTGGTGTGCATCTACTTAAACTAAATGATTAATATTGAACTTGAATTGGGCTCATCCACTGACCTGTGAGTAATAATACCATTGCCATACAGCTCTCTTATTTAGCAGGGAGAGCTCAAAGTAGGCTCATCTAGGCTGCCATATTTATAGAATGAAGTGGTTGACTTGTAGCCAAATTGCATACAGTAGGAAAAGTATGCACAAGACTCCCTGTGTCCACAATTCATCAGTGTTCAGTGTACTGTTCTTCTTCCTTGTGGGTTTCCTAGAAGGAGTTCTTGACCTGGCTATGGCTCAGGCCCATACCTCCTCTGGAGCCTGGACCAAACTGCTGCTGGTTTGGCTGGGAGGGGGTTGAGTGCATCTGCCACAGTAGGTGCATTGGACTAGATGATCTCCAGAGGTCCCTTCCAACCCCAACCATTCTGTGATTCTGTGATTCTCTGGGTGAAAGGCCCCCTGCCTTGAACAACTCACCCTGCGTCTTCATCATGGATAACCCCTCCTGTGAGAAAAATTGGTGTACCAGGTCCCCACATCCCTTGGTCCCCAGCACCCTTCCCTGTGGGTGTATGGCCACCCGGTTCCCACAGGCAGCTGGACCATACTGACATCCCTTCCTGCCTGCAGCCCCCTCTCCATGATGGTCATCCAGGGTTTGGGCACTGGCCTCACCTTCATCATATTCAGCATTTCCAGCTTCCTCATCTTCAGGTCAGTTGGGGCTGGGGAGTGCCTCTGCCTGAGCACCCCTCAACCTGGTGGGGGAGTGGGCAGGACAGGGGCCTGCAGGGACCTGACCCCCATGTGCCTCCCAGGAAGCTTATGTTGGAGAAGGAGCTTGCCAGAATGCTCAGGAGGATCTGCTGGGATGAGCTGCCATTTGAGAGCCCCGAGCAGTACCACAAGGCAGCAGGCAGCTGTCTCACCCTGTCCCTGGTTGAGCTGCCAGTCCTGGGGTACCACCTTCCTCCTGACCCTGTGCCACCCTCCCTTCCTGCACAACACTCCTCCCTTACAAGGCTGCATCATGTTGATCCCCTACACAACCCTTCCTCCCTCCGTAACTCTACATTCCCTATAAAGCTACATTTCATCCATCTCCTATGTGACACTCCATCCCCTACACAACTCTGAATCCTCTATAGAGCACCAGACCTCATCTGTCCCCTATGCAGTCCTCTGTCCTCTGTGCAGCCACACCTTATCCATCCCCTGCAGTGCACCATACCTCATCCTATAGACTTTACCCTCTCTACAGAGCATGCAGAGCTTGTGCTGACCCATCGGAGTTTGTCCTGCACTATCCCCTGTACGCCCCTGGGTGTCCCTGCCTGCCTCCATTGGTGCTTGTCACCTCTCGCCCCAGGGTCCCCACCCCTAGCTCTCTCCTTCCCCGCAGCACAGCTCCAGCTACGGCTCCCTGATGACCACGCATGGCAAGTATCAGATCTTTGCCAACACCTACCACTTCAAGGTCAGTGTGGCAGGTGGGGAGTTTAGCCCTCTCACCAAACCCTCCTAGTCCTGCTGAAGTGCTCCCTCTTGGCTGCATGTGGGGGACTATGGTAGGTCTGTGGATTCCCTGGCGGCGGGTATTTGAACAGAGATTGACCTTGAAGATATTAAGGTATAGTCTGCAGTTGATTTTGGTAAATACAAGCAGGACCTTACAGCTTAAAATTTTAGCAAATCTAATCTACCAAGTAACATGAGTCAAAGAATGTTGGAGAACGGCTTAAAAATAAGGGACATGGGTCTGCAGAGCAGTTGTACGAGCAGAGCCTGTTCTGAAGACCTTAGCATAAGTAGCAAGACTAGGCCGCAGTGGGAACCACTGACTGTTTCAGTAAAATCAGCAAGGTCACTGCGACCTTGGCAGAGTTTCACAAACAGCTTTCAACAGCACAAGAATGTAGAATAAGCATAGCTAGCAACTGCAAGTAGGAGGACCATGCAAATGTGACTATTAGAGCTTAAGCCAATTAGTAGGTGACAGGTATGCATAATTATCGTGAACTGTATAAGTATATGCTGTTTGGGCTAATAAATCAAACTATGCTTTATCACTCATATTGAGTCGACCTGCGTGTTCCTCCGCCGCTCAAAAAAGAATACACTAAAAATCGTACAACCTTATATCTCTAAATAATCCATTACATTTGGTGTGCATCTACTTAAGCTAAATGATTAATATTGAACTTGAACTGGGTTCATCCACTGACCTGTGAGTAGTAAAACCATTGCCATACAGCTCACTTATTTAGCAGGGAGAGCTCAAAGTGGGCTCATCCAGGCTGTCATATTTATAGAATGAAGTGCTTGACTAGTAGTCAAATTGCATACAGTAGGAAAAGTATGCATGAGACTCCCTGTGCTCACAAGTTACTGGCATTCAGTGTGCCGTCCTGCTTCCTTGTGGGTCTCTTGGAAGGAATTCTTGGCCTGGCTGCAGCTCAGGTCCTTACCTCCTCTCGAGCCTTGACTAAACTGCTGCTGTTTTGGCTGGGGGTGGGGGTCAAGTGCATCCGCCACACTCGCATTTAAATGGACTGGGTTATAAAACTTGCTCACTTGGGACACTTTTTAGTCTGTTTTGTTTGTGTGTTTTTTGTCTTAGTGTGTGTGTGTGTGCTGCATGGCATTAATGAAGTTTTGTACCCACCACAAGCTAGAACAACGGAGTGGTGAGATCTTACCTTTCTTCTGATATCTTAAACTATCTCTCTCCTTTTCCTCTCTCTCTCTCTTTCTAATTTTATTCTGGGCATTTAAGAGTAATATTGTTTTTGTTGTTAAAGTATTGCTAAGTTTTATGATATAGTTACTAACTTTTGCCAAACCACTATTCCCTGTAATTCTGAGTGATGTTTTTAGTAAATTCATGATTTAATTGAACCTCTTGGGTAATTGTTGTCACTTTGTGTTACCACACAGAATATTCCAAAAGTTAACCTTTGACCTCATCCCAGCTGAGTTGGGATGGGGCAGGAGCCCAGGATTTACTCACTCCCCCTGACCCAGCAGGTGGAGACCATTGGGGATGCCTACATGGTGGTGTTGGGGCTGCTGGTGCACAAGAAGAAACTGCATGCCTGAAAGATTGTTCACATGGCTCTGGCCTTGCTTGAGGCTGTCAAAACCTTCACGATCCATCACTGGCCCAATGACCAGCTCTGCTTGCATATTGGCTTACAAACCGGTGAGCCCCTACACCAGCTAACACTGTGGCTGGGGGATGCTCACCTGCCCTGCAGCAGTCTCAGGCATCTCTGTGCCTGTAGGTTCTGTGTGTGCCAGAGTTGTGGGTCTGAAGATGCTGCGGTACTGCCTGTTTGGGGACATGGTGAACACTGCATTCTGCGTGGAGTCCAACAACCAGGGTAAGCCGCAGGACTGGCAGCTGGGGTCCGGTGCCACAGGTCATGCCTTGCTCCCAGATGCAGTCATGTCCCTTTTGCCCCTCTGTGCTATCCAACTCTGAAGATCCACATCTCTTCCACCACTAAGGAAGTCCTGGATGAGTTTGGCTGCTTTGAGCTGGAACTGCACAGGAATGTGGAGAGAAAGGTTAGGGTGCAGGGTCTTGGGCTGTCTTCCTGCCACAGGGTCATGTACTGGGTGGACAGGTGGGGGCTGGGACCTTCGGTCCCACTCGATGCTGGGCATAGCACCCGAGAGGCAGCACCGGGAGCTGGGGAGGGTCTCACCGCCCACCTCTGGCCCCCAGAGCAAGGGGAAGATGTAGATGTACTGGCTGCTGGGTGAGAGGAAAGACCCCAAAGTCATTTGATCCCGGTGGTGGAGTCCCCAACCCCAGTGGGCCGCTATGCTTCCCAGCACCTGGCCCCTGGGATGGACCAGGGCCCCCTGCCACTGCAGCTTCCCCCTACCACTGCAGCCCCTCTGCTTCAGCAGGGCTTGAGTGGGCCAGTGGCCATGGCACCATCTGCCCCTCTTCATCAGTACCAGCAAAGTCCAACTGCCTCTGCAGCCTTCACTGGAGGGGGGAACCAGCCCCAATCCAGCCCGGGGGACCCCATATCCCCTCATCCTCTGGGATCTTTGGCCCCCCTGCCTTCTCCCCAGTGGCTCAGCTGTCTCTGAGCTGCTCTCAGGACCTAGCTGCCCCGTAGGGCACTTTGCAGTCTCTTATTGGTACCTAGCTCCTGGCAGAAGTTGTGACACATCACCCCCTCCTGGGGCAGGGGAGAAACAGAGGCTCCTGCTGGGACTGGCCCCTCAACCACACCAGGGCAGGCTTCAATGTTGTGGCTCCCCCCCGCCCAATCTCCCCCATCCCTGTATATAGCCCCATGGGGTCATGTAAATACATAATCCCAAATGTAAATATGAGAGTCGCTGCAAACTATTTTTTGCCTTCCCCAAACCCCTCCATCCCCTGACCTCTCCTTCACTCTGGCCTGGAGTGCCACACAGGTTGGGGGGAGCCAGGGAAGACCCCGGCATCAAGCTCAGCCTAGGTTGGGAACGGCTGCCCAGAACATACTGGAACATTGTACCCCAGGGTTCTGGACATGGCATGGGGCAAGGGTCTGAGTGTGTGGAGGGGTTTCGTTAGATGGAGATATGTTGTTGAATTAGTCAGGCCCAAAGGAATCTCAAGGCCACTTTGAGAAGCTGAGAACAGAATCTGCTGTGAGAAAGAGAGAGGGGCGTTTCTTCATTAACAGGGCCTCAGCATGGCGTGAGTCGTCGGACCTATCATCGGTGGGACTCCAGCGTGTGGACTGCCCGTGATACTCATTTAGCGAATCCATGCTTGGAGTGTGGACGTGTGATTAGAGAATAGTTGCGTATATAAGGAGGCTTGTTTCTGTAATAATGGCTTTACGTGATTCACAGTGAATTGGAATGCTGAGTCCTTTATCGCTCCAACAAATGGTGACCCCGACGTGATACTCTGAATGGTGTCTCACTACGATCGGGGAAAAGCCTGGAACGGCCCAGCCGGAGGCGGATCAGCTGGACTGAGAACCGGGCGGAGGCGTACGGATGTTCCGCAGATAAATTTGTTGAAGAAATCACCGGAAAAGGTGAGCGGCTGGGAGCAGGAGGAGGGAAGAGTGAAATTATGGGGCAAAACATATCCTCTGAGGAACAAGCCATAGTTAAACTCCTCCTGCATATTCTCTCTATGAGAGGACTTAAATATGAAGAAAGTAACATACGTAGACTGTTGGTTTGGTGTAGAACTAATGGCTATCCGACAGAAGCTGAGAAGGTTTTTAAAACTGAACTTTGGGATGATATAGGGCAGAAATTATGGGATAAAGTCAGCAATGGAGATGATAAAGAAGCTAAATCATTAGTAACTACATGGAAACTTATAAAAGATTTTAAGGCTGAACGGTCTGCTGCTGCTGGAGTTTTTGTAGCATTGCAGCCTGATAAGTATCCTGAAAGTCACTGTGAAGTTCACCCGGTTTGTGTCTTTGATACCTTCTCTACTCCATCCCCTGTTGTGCTTTCAGCACCCCTGATAGCTCAGCAGTCCGGGGCGGGGGGAGGAAAAATGCCGAGCGGGTGTCCTCCTACACTATTACCCAACCTTGATGAGAACAGCAAGTCCAAAGGATTGGAATCAGACAACTTGCCCAAAGAACCTGTGAAAGCTGAGAATGCTAAAGTCATAGACAAGTCCTTTTACCAATTTGTATCTGCTTTTACCGCCTTTTAACCCTCCAACTTCCACGAAAGAGCAGAAGGAGTCGCCGGATAAGAACTGGGCAAAAGAACTGTGTGAAAGATTAGATCAGCTATTAGTGAATCCAACAGTCAGCAATATCAAGCTATGAGAGAGGTGCCTGAAACCAACAAAGCAGCCAAATCATTTGCAACTATTAATCAGGGTCCCAATGAAAATTACATGCAATTTATTGACCACCTTCAAGAGGCCATCAATAAGCAGGTTGAAAACTTAGAAGTTAAGGAAGCACTGGTGTTGAAAATAGCAGTAGAGAATGCTAATGTTTGCTATCAACATGTTATCTGCGAGTTTTACAGTACATATTATGTGCTCCTGTGTACTGCCTCTCTGAAAATCAAGCAGCTTGTCAGGAATGTGATTTAATTGTTTTACTAGTTGTTTTTAAGTGCGCCGTAAAACCTTCTCCCCGCTCTTCCCACTCATGCTGCAAGCAGCCCTGTGCTTCCCCCCCTCCCTCCCTCTTCTCAAAGTTTTTACTTGCAAGATGGGGTCAGGAATGATTATTTTCAGTTGTGTTCCTAAAAAATCAGTATTGGGAGGTGTTTTAAAACATAGGAAAGCACTCGGACAAGAAATCATTAAATCATTTCAGACAGTATTACAGGCAGGGCGATTTGAACTTCAACAAGCTGAGAGAGAATTAATTGATAACACACAGGTCAGAAAACTTGCTGAAGTCTGCAAGATGCTTTCCTTATTAAACTGTTTTCTTTGTGGGTATCTGTTTAAGCATGTTGCAATTTTGGTAGGTCTTTGTTATATGGTACGATAAGTCTGTTAAATCATGAGAATCCGTTGACTCAAAATGTGCATTTTGTGATAATACAGAAGATCATGAGTAATTTAGTTCTTTACTGTGTGAATGTGATGGTAAAATTTCGTGTGTAGTAGCTGTTATTTTGTCTTTCTAGCACGCTAGCTTTATTTCAGTATCCAGCCTTGCGCAACTCTGTGATAGGCTGTGTCTCATCTCGATGTGCTGGATTTGGCTCTTTTGTATGCACACCAAGTAAAGAATCCTGGTTTTGGGATAACAGTTGTAGCGCACCAGATGAGACACTGATAAAAACCTTGCCCAGTCCAGCTTGCTGCAGTGGCGGGGGGGCAGGTGCCAATTGGGCTCCAGCGCGCACTGACCTGTTTTGTCAGGGAGACCCAGCGATACCTCTGCCTGGCTGAGCAGTGAGCAGTTCAGAGGTGCAATGCAAAAATTGAGAGATTGTCTTAAATTAGTGTAACTGTGATCCATCTGCATATTTGAACTTGGTATTTGGTTTTCATATCTGAGCTCAGTATTTTAATTTGCATATTTGTATTTGGTACAAAAACAATTTTGTTTAGGGAGATAGTTACAAAATGGGAACCAGTTCCACTGCTAAAATTTCACTGCTAAAATTCCACCTTGCTCCCTCTTAGGGTGCATCCTTGTGCATTAGAGTAATTGCTTATATTGTCATCTAGTAATTTTGAGATCAGAAAAGAATTTAAATTGTTAAACTCTGCTTTGCATTGAAAAAAAAAAAAAAGGAAAAAGAAAAAAAGAAAAGAAACAAACAAACACCTAAATGCTATGATGGATGTGAATTTGTTATTGTATGAAGTTGTATTTAAAAGTTGCTGGAATGTGAACTGATTTGGATCTAGGAAAATGGAATAATGGATTGATGTTTAATATACTGTATTTTGACATCTTTAAATTGTGAAAGGTAAATGGGGCTGAGGAATGTAACAACTGTTGAGCTAATTGGAATCGTGTATAAAACTCAGCTCATTGTAACCGAGGAGTTTGCCAGAGCCTCCCACTTCGTACCAGCGATTATGCCAGCTGCGTGGCCTTGGCTACATCTGAACTGCAGCAAGAAGAGAAAGAAGAAAAAAAAAAAAACTGGAAAAACCTGTTTTCCCGCTGCTAAGCAGAGAAAGGGGGGTTTACTCTCCCCGCTCTATCTTTTTTTTTCCCAGAGTATTGTCATCCATCCTTGTTGTGGTACTGTGTTGCTTCTTGGCTTGATATCAGGGGTTGTTGGTGATGTTTCTTTTTGCTTCTGTCTTGTTTCCTAGGTTTTGGCACATCTGGGGAAAGAGCTCATAATTTTACCTCCTTGCTGAAGTCAGTCTTTTCACACTGGTCAGCTCTGGGGAGGTCAGAGTGCTCAGTGCTTCTCTGGGTCAGGCTGGTACTGATTTGGGTGTGGAGTGCAGCCAGGTTGGTTTAATGTGGAGTTGAACTGATTTGTTTTCATGCTGGGCTGGAGATCCTGCCATCTCAGATGGGGGTGAGAGGGAGATTTTATTCCCCCCCCCCAAGCAATATTACTGCTAGAGAACTGTAATACTGCATATAGGAGTCTGAGGTTTGAAATTTAAAGGCATTACCAGTGGGTCCATAGTTCTAATGAAGCTGGGAAATTAAACCAATTATTTTTTTTTTAATAGACTTATTCTGTGGTAACTGGTTGTAAGAGACTTCTTAGTAAATTCACCATGCTAGTTTTTGAGGTCATGGGAGAGAACGAAAGAAAGGCTGTTTTTTGAGACCAATAGAATGCCAAATTTGGAACAAAGTTTTAATACATGAATTCTTGTAGTTGCCAGAAAGTCCTATACCTCTCTTGGGTCAGGATTTGTTAAGTAAATTGTAAGCTCAAATAACGTTTTCTGAGAATTCTGTTTAGTTGCATGTCCTACAAGAAGCTGCTTGGATGGTGCAGATCTGCTTGCTGCAAGCGAGAAATCTCCAAGGAAATTTCAAATGCTGTATTTCCACTAGTATTAACAGCCAATGTTTCAATAAAGCAAATATTACACTGATAGATCTGAAACAGGACTTTGATCCGGTAAGGGAAAACAATATCCAATATATATGACAACCAAAATGGAGTTAGAAACTTTGAGGAATAAATTTATGACAACCTTACAGGCTGACTGCATTCGATTGGACTTGCAGATTTGTCTATGAAACAACCTGTGGCTATTGTGGGACAGTATGATGAGATTGCTAGCAGATTGATATACCGACTGTTATATATCAATTGTCACTCTGATCAAGAAAATGGAGGGAATGAATTTAAGTCTTAAAAGACCATGAGCCTTTTGTCATATATGTACCATTTGTGAAATTTAATTCTGTTTTTTTTTTTATTTGTAATCTATGTCCTTGTAAATTGCACTAGCTGATTTTCTTAACAGCACAGCTTTTGGCATGCCGAAATGTAAATTGCTGCAGAACCTGCAAGTCTTTAACATCAGGTCATAGACCATACTTGTATTTGGACTGATCCTACATACTTGCACAGTTTTTGTTGATGGTTCTGGGAAGTCTCATAAAGCTGTAGTGGTTTGGTGTGAAGATAACGATTGGCATCATTCTGTAACAATTATTGAAGGTTCAACCCAATTAGCAGAACTTGGCACAGCTTTAAATTACTTAGAGCTTTTTAAGGAGGAACCTCTAAATTTGATTTGTGATTTTGAGTATGTAGTCAAGATCCAACGTGTGTATCTGATTCTGAACTTTGTTTGTTTGTTTGTTTGTTGGTTTTAAAAAAAAGGGGGGAGTGGAGGAAACAGCACAAACCCAATTGTCAAAAGGATTGTATGTGATGAAATACTTTGCAAGTATGACCCAAAACCATGCTAAATCAGAAAGAACCTACATTAGTTATGGCCATATCACTAGTCAATGGAAAAAGCCACATCAATTGATAACCTGGGGAAAAGGTTATGTTTGTGTCATTACAGACCAAGGATTGAAGTGGATTCCCGCGAAATGGGTCAAGCCATGGCTGAATAAAGACAACAAAGATTCGATGGATGCAGATGGACAGGAGGGAGATAAGTTGTGAGGACTGTTTCACATGTAAACCATGGCTCCTAATTCAGTGTTATAGATGCTCACAGACCTGGTGGTCTAGAAGCCTATTAGCAAGCAGGTGGTGTACCTTCTGTGGAGAATGGCAATTTGAACAATCAGCAGGAGAGCCAAAAGGGTGATATTACACTTAGATACTCCATGCAAAAATGAGGTAACATTATGAGACATGCCTACAAAATCTACAAAATCAAGCAGTTATAAATGTTCTACTTTTAACATTAGGATTATGGTTGTGTTGTATTAACTTGTTTGTTTATTCTGAATCTATTAATAAGTGCTTTAGGCAAACTAGAACAGTACATTAATAAGATTGCCATAGTAAAGTTGAGGTTTGACATATAGCTTATAAGTTTTGGAATAAGTGGGTAGTTCTTTGATCTTAATTACATTATATGTAATTGTAATTATGTTGTTAATCACATGTTCTATGTTGCAGTGTATTTCAAGGACGATTCAGCATGCTGTTTAATGGGCCTGACTAATTCAAGAACAAAAAGGGGGAATTGTGGAGGGCTTTGGTTAGATGGAGATATGTTGTTGAATTAGTCAGGCCCAAAGGAATCTCAAGGCCACTTTGAGAAGCTGAGAACAGAATCTGCTGTGAGAAAGAGGGGCGTTTCTTCATTAACAGGGCCTCAGCGTGAGTCGTCGGACCTATCATCGGTGGGGCTCCAGCGTGTGGACTGCCCGTGATACTCATTTAGCGAATCCATGCTTGGAGCGTGGACGCGTGATTAGAGAATAGTTGCGTATATAAGGAGGCTTGTTTCTGTAATAAATGGCTTTGCGTGATTCACAGTGAATCAGAATGCTGAGTCCTTTATCACTCCAGCATGAGTGGGTGTGAGGAGACAGAACAGGGCAGCTGTGGCACAGTGGCAGCTGGTGAGGGCCTGGGATGGTATTGGGAAGGTAGAGCCATAGCAGCAGGGTTTGCTTTGGCAGGAAGGCTGTGGTGCATTCCTCTGAGCTCATACTCTAGCCACACTACTGCCACCTTTTGCTGGAACCCACCTGTGCCTGGGGACAGGGATGGGGGCTGCATGTCAGTTGCTGCAGGCACCAGGAGAGGATGGGCCATGCCAGGGCTCTCCCTCCATGGAGGAGGGTTGGGACCATGCTTTGCCCTGGGGGGCAGATGGGGTAGCAGTGGGACTGTCCCCACATTTTGGAGCAGTAGTGAACAGATGGGCTGAAGGATATTCCCACTCCCTCACTGCACACCCCCATGGGGCTTGGGATGCCCGGGACATGGGGGTCCCCCTCCAAATGCCCAGCCTGAGGATGCTCTGTAGTGGCGGGGATGCTGGGACTGTCTGTGTCCCCCTGCTCCTTATTGTTTGTGTGGTCTGAGCCAGCAGTTCTGGGGGGCACAGGACAGGAGGTGCTCCAGATACTCAGTGATAGGGGTGTCAAGGTCCATTCGGATCTCTCAAATTTACAGGACAATGTACTCTGTGAGCTAAACTGTATTTCATGAGCTCATTAAGAAATATAATAAACAAACATGACAAACAGGGGCTCAATCTCCTTTTTCCCAGATGTTAATGAGGTCACCCCTCCATTGTCGTCATTGTCGTCTTCTTCGTCATCTTCTTCATCTTCTTCTTTTCTCGAAGTTAGAGAGACACAGATCCCTCAGTCTTTCCTCATAAGGGAGATGCTCCACTCCCTTTATCATCTTCGTTGCTCTGCGCTGGACTCTCTCCAGCAGTTCCCTGTCCTTCTTTAACTGATGGGCCCATAACTGGGCACAGTATTCCAGTTGCAGTCTCACCAGGGAGAGGAGAACCTCTCTCGAGCTACTAACCACCCCCCTTCTAATACACCCCAGGATGCCATTGGTCTTCTTGGCCACAAGGGCACAGTGCTGGCTCATGGTCATCCTGCTGTCCACCAGGATCCCCAGGTCCCTTTCCCCTATGCTGCTCTCTAATAGGTCATTGCCCAACTTATACCCAAACCTGGGGTTGTTCCTACCCAGATGCAAGACTCTACACTTGCTCTTGCTATATTTAATTACATTTTTCCCTGCCCAACTCTCCAGTCTATGTCTCGCTGGATGGCAGCACAGCCTTCTGGCGTGTCAGCCACTCCTCCCAGTTTGGTGTCATCAGCAAACTTGCTGACAGTGCACTCTATTCCCTCATCCAAATCATTGATGAATATATTGAATAATACAGGCCCCAGTATTGACCCCTGAGGCACTCCACTAGACACAGGCCTCCAACTAGACTCTGCCCTATTGACCACGACTCTCTGGCTTCTTTCCTTCAGCTAGTTCACAGTCCACCTCACTGCCCGATCGTCCAGACCACACTGCCTTATTTTAGCAGCAAGATGCTGTGTGAGACTGTGCCAAATGCTTTACAGAAGTCAAGGTAGACCACATCCACTGCTTTGCCACCATGTATATGGGAAAGCAAAGACATGGGAAAGCAAGATGTGCAGTTCTAGCCACCTGGATGATAAAGGAATACTAACATGACCATCCGGATGGTCAAAGAAGAAGTAGTACTGACATAATTAGATCATAGGAACTAGTCAAAATATAAAGGGCAGGTTGTGCTGAAGTACGTTTCTCATAACTGTAAAAAGTGATAGCCCAGACTAGTGAGAATGTTATCTCGGGCCAGATAAATGTCCCCAAGTACATGTGATGTCTGAATGTCATTGGGCCTGACCTGTGAATGAGTGGGAACGTAACTGAAACAGACGTAATATGAGTGTGGTGTGTTTTTAATAACAATTATTGATAAAACATCATAGTCCAGATCCGTATCTGTAAATCCTATAAATTATCAAAGGCTAATAAAGAGGGCCTCAGCCTGGCTCAGCTCTCTGCTCTGCCCGGCTCTGCGCTCCTTCCTGCACAAGATCTCTGCCTGTGTGTGCATCTTGGTCTGTGTCCCAGTGTGCGTCGTTCCTCATCGCCGCAATCTATCCACCTCATTATGTCCTCATAAGAGGCTATGAGATTGGTCAAGCATGACTGGTTGAAGCCATGGTGACTGTCCCTAAAGACCCTCTGATCCTTGATATGCTTTGAGATGGCACCAAGGATAAGCTGTTCCATCACCTTTCCAGGGATGGAGGTGAGGCTGACTGGTCTATAGTTACCCGGGTCCTCCTTACCCTTTTTGAAGACCGGAGTGACATTTGCTTTCCTCCAGTCCTCAGGAACCTCTCCCATTTCACAACACTTAGCAAAGATGATGGAGAGTGGCCTAGCAATAACTTCAGCCAGTTCCCTCAGTACCCACTGATGCATACCATCTGGACTCATGGATTCATGGATGTCCAGATTGCTTAATTGTTCCCTAACCCAATCCTCATCAATCAAGGCAGACTCCACCATTGTCCTGACTTCCTTTGGGCCCTCAGTGGTACAGGGTTCCTCAGGACAGCCTCTGGCAGAGTAGACAGAGACAAAGACGGCATTCAGTAACTCTGCCTTCTCTGTATCTTCTGCCACCAGGGCACCCACCTCGTTCATCAGTGGGTCTACATTGCCTCTGGTGTTAGTTTTATCTGCCATGTATTTGAAAAAGCTCTTTCTGTTGTCCTTGACCCCTCTCGTCAGGTGGAATTCTAAGGAGGCCTTATCTTTCCTAGTTGCCTCCCTACATCCTCTGACAACAGCCTTATATTCTCCCCAAGTGGCCAGCCCCTTCTACCACGATCTGTAAACTCTCCTCTTCCACTTGAGCTTGCGCAGCAGTTCCCTGCTTAAACACACGGATCTCCTGGCTCCCTTCCTTGACTTCCTACGTGTCGGGATGCTCTGATCTTGAGCTTGGAAAAAACAGTCCTTGAATGCTAAACAACTATCTTGGACCCCTTTACCTTCAAGCAGCCTTGCCCATGGGATTTCCCCTAGCAATTGCTTGTAAAGGCCTAAGTTTGCCTTACTCAAGTCCAGGGTTGCAATTCTGCTTGCTATTCTCTTTCTGCCACATGAGATCCTGAACTCCACCATTTCATGGTAGCTGCAACCAAGGCATCCCTCAACCTTTACTGCTTCAAACACACCCTCCTTGTTAATGAGAATGAGGTCCAGCAGTGCTCCTCTCCTAGTTGGCTCATCCACCATTTGCATCAGGAAGTTATGGTCAATGCACTGGAAGAACTTCCTGCACTGTGGATGTCTGGCTGAGTAGTCCTTCCAGCAAACATCAGGGAAGTTAAAATCCCCCACGACAACCAGGGCCTGTGACTGTGAGGCCACTCTCAGCTGCCTGTAGAAGACCTCGGCAACTTCCTCACCCTGCTCTGGTGGCCTATAATAGACACCCGCAACAGTATCACCCCTGTCAGCCTGCCCCTTAATTTTCACCCACAGACTCTCAACTCTCTTCTCATCTGCCCCAGTACTCAATACATTGTAGTTGCTCTCTCACATAAAGAGCAACTCCACCACCACGCCTGGCTGGTCTGTCTTTCCTGAAAAGGACATAGCCATCCATGACCATATTCCAGTCATGTGAGCTGTCCCACCATGTCTCTGTAATCGCCACCAGATCATAATCTCCTGCCCTAACACAGGTTTCTAACTCCTCCTGCTTTTTCCCCATGCTGCACACATTGGTGTACAGGCATTTCACGGAGTGAGTTGAGTACACCAGTTTCACCCTAGGGAGGCCTCAATACTACAGTGCTGCCCCACTGGTGCAAGCCCAGCTACAACCCCATCCCCCATCAAATCTAGTTTAAAGCTCTCCAAATGAGCCCTGCTAATTCCTGTCCCAGTATCCTTTTGCCCCTGTGAGATAAACCTTTCCCACGTATCACTGTCTGGACTGGTGTCTTATAAAACCAGCTATTATCAAACAATCCGAAGTCCTCTCTGTAGCACCAGTCTTGTAGCGAATAATTTATGGACTGAATTCTTCTATTCCATCCCACATAGTCACCCAAAAATGGAAGGAGGGAAGAGAAAATCACTTGTGCCCCAGACTCTTTCACCAACCCTCCCAAGACCTTGAAATCTTTCTTCATTCCCCTCAGACTACGGGATGCAGCTTCCTCCCCACCTGTCTGGAAGATCAGCAGTGGCTAGTAGTCTATTGGGTGCACCAGGTAGGGAAGTGTCTTGGTGATATCCCTGATACGGGCTCCTGGTAGACTACAAACTTCCCTATGATGAGGGTCAACTCTGTATGTTGGGCCCTCTGTTCCTCCCAGAAGGAAATCGCCTACTGCAATTACCCTTCTTTCTTTCTTATCAGAGGCAGTCTTGAGGCGTGGAGTCAACTACCTCTTCCTATGTGACCTCGTAGGTGGGCCTTGCACCACATCCTCACCTACCTCTTCTTCAAGATCCAGGGCCTCGAACTTATTACGGAGGAGCATCTGGAGAAGCAAAGCAGTTAGGGAGGGGGGTTGCCCATGGCACCAAACTGGAACTTGCTTCTAACCCTCATCATCTTTTTGGTCCCCTACCTCTACCCAACAGTGATAGGGCAGGGGCTGTCTTGGGTCTCCCCCCTCTGCCCGACAGGGTAGGACATCCATCACTTTTTGGGGGTGTCGAGGACGGTTTAGATTGTTTAGAATGCCAGCCCAGGGGTGTGCACTCAATATGGGACAAACCACTCTGGGGACTTTATCTCCTTTTAGAGTACGAAGAATTTCTGATTGACCAGGCCCGGCTCAATTGGTTGATCCCCTAGTGTTGACCAACCAAGTAGCTTTTGCTTAATGTGAATCCCAGTTTTTAAAGGTTCCACCACCAAGTGCCTTTAATGTAGTTTTTAACAAACCACTGTACCTTTCAATTTTGCCAGAGGTTGGTGCATGATATGGAATAGGATATACCCACTCAATACCATGTTCTTTGGCCCAATTGTCTATAATACTGTTTTTGAAATGAGTACCATTGTCTGATTCAATTCTTTCTGGCGTACCGTGTCACCAAAGGACTTGCTTCTCAAGGCCCAAGATAGTATTTCGGGCTGTAGCATGAGGTACGGCATATGTTTCCAACCATCCAGTGGTTGCTTCCACCATTGTAAGTACATAGTGCTTACCTTGACGTGTTTGTGGAACGCGGCGATTAGGAACAACGCATACCAGGACGCAGACAGAAATTCATGCAGAGGCAAAGATCTTGTTCAGGAAGGAGTGCAGAGCCTGGCCAGGCAGAGAGCTGACCTAGGCCTAGGCTTAGGCTACCTTCTTTATTCACCATTGACCATAGGATTTACAGGTACAGGTCTGGACTAAGATGCTAAGATGTTTACAAAAAGGTGTTTTTCCACTAATTGTTATTAAGAACACACTAAATTCATGTGATATTTGTCTCACTTGTTTTTCCACTCATTCACAGACCAGGCCCAAGGACATTCACACATCCCATGCACTTGGGGGCGGTTATCTGGCCCGAGATACCATTCTCACGAGTTTGGGCTATAACTTTTTACAGTTACGAGAAATGTACTTCAAAGTAATCTGTCCAAGGCCCTTTACATATTATTATGTTAGTATTATGTCTTCGACCATCCGGATGGTCATGTTAGTATTGATCTTTCTTTATCATCCAGATGGCTGGAACTGCACATCTTGCTTTCCCACATTTTACTTCCCAACAGTGGAAGTGTAATATAATCAATCTGCCAAGCTTCTCCATACTTATACTTTAACCATCACCCCCCATACCATACAGGCTTTAACCGTTTCACTTGTTTGATTTCAGTGCAAGTACAGTCCAATAAACTCTGTTATCCCTTTCCTCCACCTGGTTGGAGGCAGGGCACCTCTAATTCCTGTTTTGCACAGTCTCTGGGTGTGAATTAGAGGTTCCTTCAAGAGCATCAGAATGTCTTCTGCCCCTTTTGTAAACTGGAGCAGCCACCTTCTTAGGAGTTTTTCCTTTTATCTCACGTACTCGTTCTTGAAGTTCTGAGGTAGGTCTTCCGTGCCACTTATTCGTGTTTTCTCCCTGCTCATGTAGGAAGAACCACAGTGAACCTCTTTTTGTGGGCTGTCTCTGCCCTCTCTCTCGAGATTGGAAACGTCTTTTCCTAATAGCTGAAACATAGGTTTGTGCAGGTCGTGAATGGTACGTGTCTTCTCTGAGTTCTTTGATTTCTTGCAACAACTTTTCAAACCGGTCATCAGATTTTTCACACAGTTTCTCCACAGCAGAGACACAAGCCCACAGAGAACCAGCAAGGCTGTCCTCAAAGTTCCGGAGCTGGTCAATCACTTCAGTAATATCTTGTACACCTCTAGCTGACCAGACCATTCCTGCCAATGACTTAGCATATGCAGGTGGTGCACTTTGTACAAATCTGCGCCACAGAGGTCGTGTACAATTGATTCTGTCTGGGTCTGTCCCCTCTTGGTTGTCTGGTCCAAAATAGATGATCTCTCGCACTGCTAATTCTCTCAGGAACTGGATACCTCTCTCCATAGTATTCCATTTCCCTAACTTGGATATACAATCTTCCTTGTAGGGAAATCTTACTTTCATAGCTGCCAAGAGTCGGGTCCAGAGAGTAGTGGCATTAGAGTCTCTTGAAATTGCCCTATCAGTGGTGGAATCTTTTGACAGAGATCCCAGTGCCTGATTTCACCACCTTCTAATTCAATTGTTTCTGCCCCATTGTCCCAGCATCGCAGCAGCCAGGTTAAAATATTCTCACCTTCACGACGACTAAAGTCTTTTCGCAGATCTCTCAGCTCACCTGGAGAAAAGGACCGAGTGGTGGTCACTTCATCTCCTCCCTGTCCTGATGGTGCCCCTTGGGTTGATGTTGGCCCTGTGCCATCACCTGCTGCACGAGTAGTCTTTCTAGTGACTTTCTTAAAACCGGCAACTGATGCTGATATGGGTTCACCATCATTCGATTCATTTCCAGAGTCTGAATGTCTGTCACAGTGATTGCTGTGGTTACAGCAGCAACAGTGAGCAGTGTGTGAAGAAGGGGGGGCTGCCTTGTTAGCCTTTGAGGCTGGAGAGGTAATGTTATCTGCAGCAACCTTGGCAGAGGAGCTCTGTGTAGAAGCTGTAGCTTCAGCCTGTGAAGCTGCGATTGGGGGGGCAGTGGCTGCAGCAGCAGCTTTCACTGTTTTGCCTTTACTCGAGTGGCTCGGAGTGCTTTTTGCTAAAGCTTCCGAAGACGCATCGCAAATCCCAGGACTAAAAAGAGATGCAAACCTCCTATTGAACCTCATTTCTTTTAACAGAAGCACAAACTGACACACATTCAGCAAACCAGATAGCACCATCACAGTTCTATCAAAGCTCCAAGGATATTCAAAGTTGTGTAAAACATTTGCAAACTGTCTCAGTGAAAAGACAAAAGTATGGTTAGTCACCCTTTCTAAAGATTCGCTTGACCAGTTAGCAAACACATAGCCGTACTGCTGTTTAATCTCTCCCAGAGGCTTTTCAAGGTACAGCAGAAGCGAGTAGAAATTCATTAGCGACTGCAGTGTAATGAAATAAACCAGTGCCAAAACACACAATATCATCATGACCGCTGTCCAGTTTCTTGTTGTTATATAATGAATACTTCGATTCAGAAAGAAACACCAACACAGATAAGGAATCAGTGAGCACAATGTAGAAAATAACTGATACAACTTATGCCATAACATCTTTAAATCAATGTAATTCGCTTTGCCTTAATACCACTAAATAATATCCGAAGCAAACAGACGCGCGAGTATCACAACTCTATGAGTTGGCATCGTGCCAAGAAAATTGAAAGGTACATCAGAGCAGTAGAAAAGCTAAAAATCTCCAAATTTACCCTTTTCTCTTGCCCCACGTTGGGCGCCAATTATCTGTCAAGGGTTAAGATTGTGGGGTGACAACAAAAACCCTGGCAGGTGTATTGTTAACCTCCTCTCCTCCCCACGTCCCCCTTTTGCCCCTCCCTCTCCTCCCTTCCCACTCAGGACAGGCGATCGGGAGGGAAAGAAGGACAGAGAGAAGAGAGTTGGAAAAGTTAAAGATGTTTTACTAATGCTACTAATAAGAATAGAGAAAATAATACAAAATATACAAAACCAATCTTGTAAGTCTCAGCAACTGCAGAGCCAGCACCCAAAGTCCTGGATTAGACTCTGTAGCCAACCGGAGCTGGATTCAGTCTGTCACTAGGTCTCAGTTCGCAGGGACGACCAGCAAGGTCCTCTCCTAATGTCAGCCATGAGGAAAAAGGGAAAAGGGGGAAAAAGGGATGAGATCCTCGTGATCTCCCACTTTTATATGAAGTATTCACGTGAATGGAATGTTATACACCATTGGTCAGTCTCTCGGTCATCAGTTTTCTCGTTGCCCCTCTCGCGAGATGTCCATCCGTGCTTATCAATAAGTTTGCATTCCATTGCTAGGTTTAACCAAAACATGTGTTGGGTTCTCCAGGAAAATGCAGCTAACATGAAGGCTTTAGCTGACAGGTAAATTCACTAAAAGAGAAACTTGTTTTTAACAAAACCAGGACATTCCACCCCTTATAATATGACATTCACTGAATACTTAAACCTTATTAATACAATCTATCAATACAATCTAATTAATCACTACTACTATATATATATATATACACATATGTACATATATACACAGGAGTAATTAATCAGAGTGTTGCTTTATCCATGCGAGCCACGGAACCTGACACACCAATATGATGTTCACAGAGTTCGCTTTATTGTCGGACCGGGCTAGCTTTATAGCAAAGCTGCCCTGTCCACGCGCCTTACAACAACGTGATTGGTTGTAACTCGTGTTATACAATAACATGATAGGCTGCATGTACTGTCCACGCGCTCTGCACGCATGTGTCCGGCGATTGCTCACTCATTGTTACCTTCTAATGGTGCTCCTTTAGTCTCTTTTGTCTCTGGCTTCACCTCTCAGCCAGGCTGGCGACAACCCCATCCCCCTGGGGCGGGGGGGGCTCTGCCACTACATCTCCCCCTCTTTTATTTTATATTAACAATACGCCGTATCATGCTTTAAATACAGTGTGAAATACAGGGTAAGAACATTAAGGCTAATACAATTACAATTAACAAGAACAAACCTGTTTTCAATATTCCTTTTAACCAAACAAGGCATTCACCCCAAAAAACCCAATATCTTCTGTTATTTTCTTGTTCTGCAAATCTTCTATCTTTTTAACTTTTAAGTTCAAACAACACATACAATCAAACTCTTCATAACTGTGAACATGTCCAATAACAAAACATTAATTGCTGCTCTGTTTTACAAAGTGGTATTCTCAACATTGGCTACATTCGTTGCTTAAAGCGATAACATGTCTGAGGTTAAGGGTTGTCATCACTGCAATCGGTTTCTTCTCTGTTAGCTAGCCAAGGTCTCACCCACTTTGCTGGGATCCATGAATTTTTGTGGTTACCTGTAGAAACACAAGCATATCCCCTTCCCCAGGTTATTAGTGACATAGGACCTTCCCATTGTTGTGTTGTCGGATTAAACACACTAACCTTAGGCACATTTTCGGAAAAATCTTTGACATTTTTGATATGGTGCATAACAATTGGTTCCATTTCAGTTTCACTTTTAGGATTAAGCCAGTTCAGCACATACAATGCCTTCATCAATACCTCTTCTGGGCTCACACCAATTCCCCCTTGTTTTTTCAAAACAGACAAAAGATTTTTTAATGCACGGTGTGCACGCTCAATAATTGCTTGGCCAGTAGAATTATAAGGGATTCCAAACAGGTGCTGTACCTTCCACTGGGTGAGGAAGGCTGCAAGTCTGTCAGAGTGGTATGCAGGACCATTATCTGTTTTGATTTGTGTAGGGACACCCATGACAGCAAAAGCTTGTAGTAAATGACGTTTTACTGCCTTTGCATTTGCTGAGGTCAAGGCTGTAGCCCACAGCAGTCCTGAACAGGTATCTATGGAGACATGAATGTACTTTTGTCTGCCAAATGGTGCAAATTCAGTAATATCAGTTTGCCATAACTGACCTGGCTGCAAGCCCCGAGGATTTACTCCCTTTTGTTGGAGAGGGACTATGCGGGCACAATCAGGACAAGCTGCAATAATGGCTCGAGCTTGTTCCTTTGTAATTGTAAACTGCTTTCGGAGTGCTGCTGAGGATTGATGAAAGAATTCGTGAGCTTGTCTGGCTTGTTCAAAAGGGGATATATCTGCTACTGCCACAAGTTTGTCTATGGTGCTGTTTCCTTCTACTAGACCACCTGGTATGTTAGTATGGCTTTTTATATGCATGATAAATACTGGTGCTGTCCTATAATCTAATACGTTCCACAAATCTAACAATGCTTCAAACAACAAGGAATTGGAAACTCGCTGCAAAAGTGCTCTATGTATTCTTTGTACAATTCCCACAACATAAAGAGAATCTGTTACCAGATTAACTGGAGAGTTATGCCATTTTTGCAATGCTGCTAAGCATATTGAGGGCAGTTTCTTTTAAGATGTCCTGTCTGTCCGCAAGTAAAACATGCTAGGCCACAAGAAGGGCTTCGGCCTTTCATTGCAGGCTTAAGTGCTGCAGCCAAGGCTGCAGCGTGGGCTTGAGCATGTATTTTTGCTTTTTCTACCTCCTGTTGCATAATCGGTACCTGTGTGCGAGCTTCCACCATCTCTGCTAAAGAAGCAGTTTTTCCCAAACCGGCTAATATCTGTTGGCATTGGGTGTTTGCATTCATCATAGCCAAATCTTTCCCCACAGCAGCTTTTGCCTCTGGAGTCAAGTTAGGAGAGGCATCTATCACTTCTTTTAAACGATCCACAAATGTCATATATGGTTCCCCAGGATCCCACTCTATTGTAGAATAGGGTGGCACAGGGTTACCTCTATTTGGCAATTCTTTCACTGCCGCCAAGGCAAGCCCTTGCGTTTGCTGCAAAATCCTTGGATGAAGTGCTGCCTGAGTAGCACCATCCGCATATTGCCCACGACCCAGTAACTGGTCCATGCTAGCTAACCGCAACGGATCATCAGCTGGTAAACGAACATTTTCTAATACTGCCAATTCCACTTTCCCCTGCCACTTGTCCAAGAACAGCAAATACCCCGTTGGAGGAAGCAATAACTCCATCAACGCCCTAATATCTGTTTGAGTTAGTACTTGCTCCTTGAAAAATGAATTGATTAGCTGCATCACATGCTTATTATCCGTACCATATTGCATAACTGCACTTTGCAATTGCTTAACCGTTTTCCAATCAAAAGGCGACCACTGCCTTTGTCCTCTATTATCTATGTGCACTGGCACTGCTGTAATACTACCAGGTAACATGATCCCTTCAATAGTTGCATCTCTGATTACTCCTTGCCAACGTTGCCCTGCATTATAAGAATGATCTCGAGGAATATCTCTACCCTGATGCACAGGGGCAGCACCCAAATTATCATTATTATCACTGCTATACAATTCCCTTGTGTTTCCCTGTGGATCAGTAAGTCGGCGCATATTTGCAAACCGATCTGCTAACCCAGTCTCCAGCCCTTTTCCATATCGCGCTCTCAAATATTCATCTGCTTCTCTTACAGACCACATCCCATCTTCAACACATTGTCTAGCCCATTTTTGTATTCGCTCCCTTTTGATACGGAGCTCCTCCGGAGTGAGGTCTAATTCCACCCCCTCCCTTTCCTGTTTTCCCCGTTTTTCACATTCCCTGCCAATTGCCTCCAGCCCGTCCTTAATTGCATCTGACGCCTTTTTATATGCTATTAACCGCGAAGTTTTACTGTTACCGCCATCTAGTCGTTTCATAGCTTCTAGAACTTCTTGTATCTGGCTCTCCTGCCGTCTCAGTAAGTCCTTCAGGCTCTGCACGTGGCTCTCCTCCTGGAACTCAGGGCGATTCTGCGGTGCTCCGTCCTGGTGTTCCATCGGGTCCTCCGGCAAAGGCACGTCGGCTGGATTAACTTGTCCTGGCTTGTTGAAACTTGCCGGTTGCTGCCATTCGTTGTCGGAGCCAGGCAATGGCTCAACGGGCGCAGAGGGTATAATTTGCTCTCCGCCCCAGAACTCCAGATCTGATACGGGACATACCAGCGGTGTTGATTCTTCGGAGTTCTCGGAGGGTGGGCAGCTCGCGGCGGGCGGCTCCGAGGGGACGGCACACAGCTCCGGCTCCTCTGAGACTTCCTGCATTAGCTGCCTGACCTCCCGCCAGGGTCCGGCGAGATCGCAAGCCTCGCGGCTCCCCCTTGTAACCGCTTCCCATAGTTCGGTCCCTATGTCCTCCCATGTACTGGGAGAAAAAAATTCGTCCGTCGAACGAACACAGCCCTTACGCTGGGCGAATAGTAAAAGGCGCTCCACCGCGTCTTTTTCCAAAATTCTTCCTGTTCTTGCAGCCAGCTGCAGAATACTTCTCACTATTATTTTTTCTTCCACGGATGCCGTGTTTCCCATGCCACCTGCTTCTTCGTAGGCCTACTTTCCGCTATGATTGAGCGCTGGGCTGGTGTCGCCCCCAGGTGGCGTCCTCGCGTCTTCACTTCCGGCGATCTTGCTTCGATACGAAGTATCACGTCGGGGTCACCAAAGTGTTGCTTTATCCATGCGAGCCACGGAACCTGACACACCAATATGATGTTCACAGAGTTCGCTTTATTGTCGGACCGGGCTAGCTTTATAGCAAAGCTGCCCTGTCCACGCGCCTTACAACAACGTGATTGGTTGTAACTCGTGTTATACAATAACATGATAGGCTGCATGTACTGTCCACGCGCTCTGCACGCATGTGTCCGGCGATTGCTCACTCATTGTTACCTTCTAATGGTGCTCCTTTAGTCTCTTTTGTCTCTGGCTTCACCTCTCAGCCAGGCTGGCGACAACCCCATCCCCCTGGGGCGGGGGGGGCTCTGCCACTACATCAGTGGACCATCCTTTGAAAAATTCATTAAGTTCATTTTGTCACAACAGTCTCCCAGGGCAGGAAAAATGGTACAAGTGCATCTCATGACCACTGTTTGTGGGTTAAGGACACCAACTTCGAAGAAGGTGTCGGGCGCCACTTGAAGAAGCTAGCTCTAGTTTCATCACCATTGTCTTGATCTGAAAGACACTTATTAAACATTGTTAGTGCGGCAATTCACATCATACAGTTCAACATTGCATATTTTCACCTAAAATGATATCCCCTTGAGGTACACACTGAACTTCTCCATCCTTAAGCATCACCCACCAGGTGCTGCCAGGTCCCTGGGCAAAAACAATCCCACGAATAGGTTTGCCTTTGCCTGAGGCAGGAGTAACCCAGACTGCCTTTCCTAAGATATTTTTCATGTGTACTACAGGGACTTTATCTCCTTCTACAGTACGTAGAATTTCTGATTGGGCAGGCCCGGCTCGGTTGGTTGATCCCCTAGTGTTGACCAACCAAGTGGCTTTTGCTTAATGTGAATCCCAGTTTTTAAAGGTTCCACCACCAAGTGCCTTTAGTGCAGTTTTTAACAAACCATTGTACCTTTCAATTTTCCCAGAGGCTGGTGCATGATATGGAATATGATATACCCACTCAATACCATGTTCTTTGGCCCAATTGTCTATAATACTGTTTTTGAAATGAGTACCATTGTCTGATTCAATTCTTTCTGGCGTACCGTGCCGCCAAAGGACTTGCTTCTCAAGGCCCAAGATAGTATTTTGGGCTGTAGCATGAGGTACGGCATATGTTTCCAACCATCCAGTGGTTGCTTCCACCATTGTAAGTACATAACGCTTACCTTGACGTGTTTGTGGAAGTGTAATATAATCAATCTGCCAAGCTTCTCCATACTTATACTTTAACCATCGCCCCCCATACCATACAGGTTTTAACCGTTTTGCTTGTTTGATTTCGGCGCAAGTTTCACATTCATGAATAACCTGTGAAATAGTGTCCATAGTTAAATCCACCCCTCGATCACGAGCCCATTTGTATGTTGCATTTCTACCTTGATACCCTGAAGCATCATGGGCCCACCGAGCTAGGAAAAGTTCATCTTTATGTTGCCAGTCCAAGTCCACCTCAGATACTTTAATCTTAGCAGCTTGATCTGCTTGGTGGTTGTTTAGATGTTCCGCAGTGGCTCGACTTTTAGGCACATGAGCATCTACATGACGAACTTTCACAGGCAGGCTCTCTAGCTGAGCAGCAATGTCTTGCCACAGTGTGGCAGCCCAAATGGGTTTACCTCTGCGCTGCCAGTTGCTTTTCTTCCATTGCTGTAGCCACCCCCATAAGGCATTTGCTGCCATCCATGAGTCAGTATAGAGATAAAGTATTGGCCACTTCTCTCATTCAGCAATGTCCAAAGCCAGCTGGATGGCTTTCACTTCTGCAAACTGACTGGATTCACCTTGTCCTTCAGTGGCTTCTGTAACTTGTCGTGTGGGATTCCACACAGCAACTTTCCACCTTCGATGTTTTCCTACAAGACGACAGGATCCATCTGTGAACAGTGCATACTGCTTATCAGTCTCTGAAAGCGTATTATATGGTGGTGCTTCTTCAGCACGTTTTACTTCCTCCTCATCTGGAGACATCCCAAAGTCTTTGCTTTCTGGCCATTCTGTAATCACTTCTAATATCCCTGGACGGTTCAGACTTCCAATTCGAGCTCGTTGTGTGATCAGTGCAATCCATTTACTCCATGTAACTTCGGTTGCATGATGTGGAGAGGGAACCGTCCCCTTGAACATCCAGCTCAGCACCGGCAGTCGAGGTGCCAGGAGGAGCTGTGCTTCAGTGCCGATCACTTCTGAAGCAGCTCGAACTCCTTCATATGCGGCTAGTATCTCCTTTTCAGTTGGAGTATAGTTGGCCTCAGATCCTTTGTATCCTCGACTCCAAAAACCTAAGGGTCGACCTCGGGTTTCTCCTGGTGCTTTCTGCCAGAGGCTCCAGGTAAGTCCAGTATCTCCGGCTGCGGTGTAGAGCACATTTTTAACATCTAGTCCAGTTCGGACTGGTCCAAGGGCCACCGCATGAGTTATCTCACGCTTAATTTGTTCAAAGGCTTGTTGTTGTTCAGGGCCCCACTCAAATTGGTTCTTTTTACGAGTCACTCGATAGAGAGGGCTCACAATGTGGCTGTAGTCAGGAATATGCATTCTCCAAAAACCTACAACGCCCAAGAAAGTCTGTGTCTCCTTTTTATGAGTAGGTGGAGACATTGCTGCAATTTTGTTGATCACATCCATTGGGATCTGACGACGGCCATCTTGCCATTTTATTCCTAAAAACTGGATCTCTTGTGCAGGTCCCTTGACCTTGCTTCGTTTTATGGCAAAACCAGCATCCAAAAGAATATGAATTATTCTCTCACCTTTCTCGAAGACTTCTTTCGCTGTGTCGCCCCATACGATGATGTCATCAATATATTGCAAGTGTTCTGGAGCTTCACCTTGCTCCAGCGTGGTCTGGATCAGTCCATGGCAGATGGTAGGACTGTGTTTCCACCCCTGGGGCAAGCGATTCCATGTATACTGGATGCCCCTCCAGGTGAAAGCAAACTGCGCCCTGCACTCTGCTGCTACAGGAATAGAGAAAAATGCATTAGCAATGTCAATTGTAGCATACCACTTGGCTGCCTTTGACACCAGTTCAAATTGCAGTTCTAGTATGTCAGGCACAGCAGCACTCAGTGGTGGTGTAACTTCATTCAGGCCACGATAGTCTTCAGTTAGTCTCCACTCATCACTAGACTTTCGCACTGGCCAGATTGGGCTGTTAAAAGGTGAGCGAGTCTTACTGATCACACCCTGGCTTTCCAATTGACGGATCAGCTTCTGGATAGGAATCAAAGAGTCTCGATTGGTGCGGTATTGCCAGCGATGCACCGTCGTGGTAGCAATTGGCACCTGCTGATCGTCAACCATCAGCAGTCCTACAACAGAAGGGTCATCTGAAAGACCAGGCAAATCAGACCGCTGTTCAATTTTCTCAGTGTCCACAGCTGCTATACCAAATGCCCACCTATACCCTTTTGGGTCCTTAAAATACCCTCTCCTGAGGTAGTCTATGCCAAGGATGCACGGAGCATCTGGACCAGTCACAATGGTATGCTTTTGCCAGTTTTTTCCAGTTAGGCTCATTTCAGCCTCTACAACAGTCAGCTCCTGGGATCCCCCAGTCACTCCAACAATATTGATGGATTGCGTTCCTTTAAAATTAGAAGGAATTATTGTGCACTGAGCACCAGTGTCCACTAAAGCTTTGTACTCCTGGGGTTGTGTTGTACCAGGCCATAGTATTTGTACAGTCCAATAAACTCTGTTATCCCTTTCCTCCACCTGGTTGGAGGCAGGGCACCTCTAATTCCTGTTTTGCACAGTCTCTGGGTGTGAATTAGAGGTTCCTTCAAGAGCATCAGAATGTCTTCTGCCCCTTTTGTAAACTGGAGCAGCCACCTTCCTAGGAGTTTTTCCTTTTATCTCACGTACTCGTTCTTGAAGTTCTGAGGTAGGCCTTCCATGCCACTTATTCATGTTTTCTCCCTGCTCATGTAGGAAGAACCACAGTGAACCTCTTTTTGTGGGCTGTCTCTGCCCTCTCTCTCGAGATTGGAAACCCCTTCTCCTAACAGCTGAAACATAGGTTTGTGCAGATCGTGAACGGTACGATTCTTCTCTGAGCTCTTTGATTTCTTGCAACAGCTTTTCAAACCGGTCATCAGATTTTTCACACAGTTTCTCCACAGAAGAGACACAAGCCCGTAGAGAACCAGCAAGGCTGTCCTCCAAGTACCGGAGCTGCTCAATCACTTCATTAATTTCTTGTACACCTCTAGCTGACCAGACCATTCCTGCCAATGACTTAGCATATGCAGGTGGTGCACTTTGTACAAATCTGCGCCACATAGATTTTGTACAATTGATTCTCTCTGGGTCTGTCCCCTCTTGGCTGTTTGGTCCTAGATAGATGATCTCTCACACAGCTAATTCTCTCAGGAACTGGATACCTCTCTCCATAGTATTCCATTTCCCTAACGTGGATATACAATCTTCCTTGTAGGGAAATCTGACTTTCATAGCTGCCAGGAGTCGGGTCCAGAGAGCAGCGGCATTAGACTCTCTTGAAATTGCCCTATCAATGGTGGAATCTTTTGACAGAGATCCCAGCTGCCTGGCTTCACCACCTTCTAATTCAATTGTTTCTGCCCCATTGTCCCAGCATCGCAGCAGCCAGGTTAAAATATTCTCGCCTTCACGACGACTAAAGTCTTTTCGCAGATCTCTCAGCTCACCTGGTTTAAAGGACCGAGTGGTGGTCACTTCATCTCCACCCTGTCCTGATGATGCCCCTTGGGTTGATGTTGGCCCTGTGCCATCACCTGCTGCATGGGTAGTCTTTCTAGTGACTTTCTTACAACCGGCAACTGATGCTGATATGGGTTCACCATCATTTGATTCATTTTCAGAGTCTGAATGACTGTCACAGTGATTGCTGTGGTTACAGCAGCAACAGTGAGCAGTGTGTGAAGACGGGGGGGCTGCCTTGTTAGCCTTTGAGGCTAGAGAAGTAACGTTATCTGCAGCGACCTTGGCAGAGGAGCTCTGCGTAGGAGCTGTAGCTTCAGCCTGTGAAGCCGCAGTTGGGGGGGCAGTGGCTGCAGCAGCAGCAGCTTTGGCTGTTTTGCCTTTTCTCGAGCGGCTAGGAGTGCTTTTTGCTAAAGCTTCCGAAGACGCACCGCAAATCTCAAGACTAAGAAGAGACGCAAACCTCCTATTGAACCTCATTTCTCTTAACAGTAACACAAACTGACACACATTCAGCAAACCAGATAACACCATCACAGTTCTATCAAAGCTCCAAGGATATTCAAAGTTCTCTAAAACATTTGCAAACTGTCCTAGTGAAAACACAAAAGTATTGTTAGTCAGCCTTTCTAAAGATTCGCTTGACCAATTAGCAAATATAGAGCCATTCTGCTCTTTAATCTCTCCTGGAGGTTTTTCAAGGTAAAGCAGAAGCGAGTAGAAATTCATTAGCGGCTGCAGTATAATGAAATAAACCAATGCCAAACCACACAGAATCATCATGACCGCTGTCCAGTTTCTTGTTGTTGTATAATGAATACTTCGATTCAGAAAGAAACACCAACACAGATATGGGATCAGCGAGCACAATGTAGAAAATAACTGATACAACTTTTGCCATAACATTTTTAAATCAATGTAATTCACTTTGCCTTAATATCACTAAAAAATATCCAAAGCAAGCAGACGCACGAGTATCACAACTCTATGAGTTGGCACCGTGCCAAGAAAATTGAAAGGTACGTCAGAGCAGTAGAAAAGTCAAAAATCTTCAAATTTACCCCTTTCTCTTGCCCCACGTTGGGCGCCAATTATCTGTCGAGGGTTAAGATTGCGGGGTGACAATCAAACCCTGGCAGATGTATTGTTAACCTCTTCTCCCCCCCACTTCCCCCTTTTGTCCCTCCCTCTCCCCCCTTCCCACTCAGGACAGGCGATCGGGAGGGAAAGAAGGACAGAGAGAAGAGAGTTGGAAAAGTTAAAGATGTTTTACTAATGCTACTAATAAGAATAGAGAAAATAATACAAAATATACAAAACCAATCTTGTAAGTCTCAGCAACTGCAGAGCCAGCACCCAAAGTCCTGGATTAGACTCTGTAGCCAACCGGAGCTGGATTCAGTCTGTCACTAGGCCTCAGTTCGCAGGGACGACCAGCAAGGTCCTCTCCTAATGTCAGCCATGAGGAAAAAGGGAAAAGGGGGAAAAAGGGGCTGAGATCCTCGTGATCTCCCACTTTTATATGAAGTATTCACGTGAATGGAATGTTATACACCGTTGGTCAGTCTCTCGGTCATCAGTTTTCTCGTTGCCCCTCTCGTGAGATGTCCATCCATGCTTATCAATAAGTTTGCATTCCATTGCTAGGTTTAACCAAAACACGTGTTGGGTTCTCCAGGAAAATGCAGCTAACATGAAGGCTTTAGCTGACAGGCAAATTCACTAAAAGAGAAACTTGTTTTTAACAAAACCAGGACAGTTGGTTTGTTGGCTGCACTTTTCTGGCCAGAATAAAGTCTATTTTGGAACTTGTTGTCTGCCTAAAACTGTCTTTGGGGTACTGTCACGGTCCATTCAGTAATGGACTCATGATGGTTCGTTTACCTTGATCTCGAAGCGCAAAATTAGACAACCAAAATGCCAAGGGGTTTTAATTCAATCAAACAGTGTTACTTTATTATTTTGCCCATAAAGTGGCATGCGATAGAGAAAGAGAAAAAGGGAAAGAAAAAGGAAAGGGGGAAAGAGGGTTGGTTACCATCACGGGTCCAAAGGCATCCCTATGGTCCCAGGTCCCAAACAGCATCCTGCCAGTCCTCTGTCGTGATCCGTGATCCTTTGGTGGGGAGACCTCAACAATGTCCAGTCAGGAACCATCTTTTATGCTTCTTCACCCCCCCTCACTCCCATGGGTCGAGGCCAATCTCCGCCTTTGTTTTGCAATCCAGGCTTAACTGCACAGGCTCGAAGAATCTCCGCTTCACCTGCCAGAACCTGTCTGCGCCTTTGTGGTCTCACGTTCAGGGGTCTCTTTCTGGTCCTTTGGGTGACCTCAAGACCCTCGGCGAGCCTCTGCGCATGCTCTTCTTCATTGGTCTTAGTAACAGGGAGGAGGTGGGGGGGCAGGTTTGGCTGAAGCAGCAGGTGGAAATCCATCTTCTGGACAACAGCTATTGTCCCCAGATCGGAGAGACCTGTATAACACAGTTTTTTTCCTCAGGCCTCTCTCCAAGTCGTTGTCCATCTGTTCTTGATGGCAATGTTCAAGCAGATACTGTTCTTTGGACTGACTCCTGCACCACCCCATGGCTGAACATTATTATCAGGAGCTTGTGGCAGTAACACAATCCTCAAAGAGAGGTATAGAGGAAGAAAAGGAAAAGTGGTTTATATCCACGTGATCCGCTTTGTATCAATGGTTTTAGGGATGTCTACATTGGAGGGTACACTAAACAAATTATGTGCATTAAGTACAGATGTTAAATGTGTCAAACGCTTTACCAAATTCCAATTTAAAACATGCAATATGGCGGACAGAACAAAACCTATCAAAACTAATACTAAGAGAACAACTATGGAGTGACACAACTTGTTCAGGATGCCTGTAGCAGTAGGTGACCACCCAAAAAGCGTGTCCCACCACTTATGTTCAACATCTTTTTCTACTCAACACACGGTGAATTTCTTCAGCATTGTGGTGAACGGTTATCAAGGTTTTCTGTCCATTTACTTGAACTTCTTCCAAGATCTTGATCAAGTCGTGGTGTTGCAACAATTGCTTTACCAATGTGAGATTCATCCTGACAGGTGTAGGTAGTAATTTGTAAATCGGTGTATCATTAGATTGTATAAGTTGATGAGATATAACTGGTGCTAAATAAGAAAAATCACATCCAGTAATTTTAACAAAATTACAAACACAAAAATTTGAATGATTTCTAATATTTACCATCACTGTATCTACTAATATAGAGTTACAAGCAGTCCTCAAGCACACACAACCTTTGCCAATATACACTAATACAGTTTCTTGATTGTCAGGACGAATCTCAAAATGACAAAAATTCTGCTCAGTGTTCAGACAAATGTCTTGAGCACTGATTGTATTACTTTCACAGATGAATCCTTGCTGTTCTCGCACAATACAAGATTCTAAATTGACAGTTTGCCATTTTTCCTCTACTTTTTGGACCCATACTCTGTGTTCGAAAGGATAGAGTATAGTTCTGTTGTGGTTCAATCCTAATGCAATGATAGGGTAAATTATGTATATTGAAGCATTGTGTATGGTTAACACAAAGGTCGTGGCTGTGTTTGTGATGGGGTTATAAGTGAAGTTTACTAAAGTAAACTAAAGTAAAGTGGCTTCTCTTATGATTGAGGTGGCTACTGATTGCATCCACAGTTGTGCCTGAGTACAACTGAGAGCCAAAGAAAGGTTATTTTGGACCACACTAAGTGTGTCTTTTATATTTACTTCTGGTAGCCAATTTATTCATTAATATTTCTGAATCAATACCATTTAAGACTTCCAATCCTGTCCCCAACACACCAGTTAGGTCTTTAACTTAATCTTTACTATCCCACTCCCATTCAATTACTACAGTAGGTAAGTGAAAAGATGTAGAAAAGCATTAGCAGCTTATACTATTGGTCATTTTAAAAATTTAGGCCTTCAGATTCGATTAATGAATGATTTGTGTTATTCTCTGTTTCCCTCAGAGTTCTTCTGCAAAAAGGAAAACAAACAGGGCTCGTCTCCTTGAGGCAAGAATAATTAAAATGATACAATTATCCGGGGGTGCAGCTTGTGGTTTTGGAAAAGTTCCAAACCATTCTCACAATTGTTTCACAGTGTTTTCACCTGTAGCCCTGCCAAAAGCTTCAGTTTGGACCAATTCTGGGGTTATTCCCCCCCACCAGCACAAAATGTTTACCTCCTGTTTGCTTAAAGGGGCTAAAATAATCCACCTGCCAGATATCCCACAAACCTTTACCCTCCCTTAAATGTAGAGGGTTGTCTTCTAAAGGGTGCCTTTCAAGCTGTCTTCGACATTGTTTGCTGACCAGGGCTTCATGATACAAGCCTTTAGCTCCAGTGTGTTTGCATTTTACATGTAACCATTCTAACAAGCGTTCCCAGTCTTCTGAAATTTGGTCCTTTTGTACGGGGGCCAGTCTTGCTAACTCATCAGCTCAGTTATTCCATTTTCTGCGGATCCCCCATCTACCTGATGAGAAGCTACCCAGCCCACAGCTTGTATAGCTAGGTTTTTTAAAGTTCCTTCAGATATTGAGAAAATGTTACAATAGTGTTCAATCTGAGCATACCACTTTCATACTGAGGCTTCCTGGACCACCTCATCAGGGGTACGGGCCCCAGAAGTGACTGTTTTTATTATTTTAAATGAGCTTCTTAATACGATCGGCTGTTGTCATGCAATCTTCTCTACTTCTACTAGAGTCAGGCTAGCAACGAACAAACTTTTCTCCCAGGCACACTGGGAGTTAAAAAGAGAATGGGCATTTATTACCACTCTTTGTTCTCACATTTCTTGTATAACCGGTTTGATACCTTTCTTGGCACCCAGGGGAAGGGGGTATTGTTCTGTGGACTGTAAGGCACTGAGGACGCAAAAATGTCACTTCAAGGGAGAAACCCCACACCTTTTAGCATCTTCTTCCTTCAGAGCAGAAATCTGTGCACTGGCATCGATTAAAAAGGTTACAAGTGCATGCTTAGGACCCACTATAGCCGTGATCAATAAATCTCCCCTCTTTGTGTGTGTGAGCTGTTGGATATAAATCCATCCTCCATCCCCCTGCCCACTACTAGGGAATGGAGGTTCTAGTTTTCCTGTTTCTCGGAGAGACTCTGGAAGTCCCCTTATCAAGGGAGTTATCATGTCAGGATTCACTGGCAGCATCATTGGGGATTCATATTCGGGAATCAATTTTCTTTCATGTATCATTTGCAAGCAGGCTGCTTTGTGTACACTTTCTAGCAATTGATTGGGTGTGCCAGTGATTGCCAGGGGTTCTCCCCCAGTTAGGGATACGTGTCACACGTACTCCATTTCAGATTCTTTAGGGAGGTGACCACACTCTTTCTTTAGTTTGGTCAGCTCAGTGTCAGTGTAAGGTGTTTGCTTACTTGTAATGTGAGGGTCAGTATGCTCCTCATTGATTTGATTTATTTGTCGGATACTTTTCTCTTCTAGCTCCCACTCTCTCAGCACTCCTGTGTTTTTTAAATATTTTTTTTAATAAGCTATTTTCTTCCTTCTCTTTTTCTAATTGTTGTTCTAAACTGAAGGTAGTTTTTTGCAAAATCTGCACCAGATTTTCAAGGGATTCTATAATTTTGCTTTCATTACTACATCGTCTGAGATGATCTTCAATCGCTGCTACTAGGTTAGCTCCTAGGACAGCACAGACTATAGCTTTATCCTTATTTGATCTAAACTTAGACTTAGTCTATAAAGAAATCACTCGGTCTACTACACTCTGTAAATTAGCCCAATTATCATGAGCCCAGTCTTCTCCAGGTACGGAGGGTCAAGCCCCATACTCTGCTAAAAGTGTGTAGAACGAGTCTCGACTTCTCACATCTCGATTATTAGCCTTTTCAGTCATTCTTATTACGAAGGGGCAAAACCCACTATGGGAAGGCACAACTTAGTTACAAAAGCCACAGCAACTGCTGCATCACCCTTCTCTTTCCTGAGTGGTTGAAGGGGCCAAAAATCTGCTACGGGAAGGCTCAACTTAGTTATACTAACAAATAAGATTACCCCTTCACTCTCCCTAGCAGACAATTCTCATCAACATGAGAGCAACACCCCTTTTGCACTTTGAGATCTTCTGGTTTGATTCCAAGAGACAGAGCCCTCTACACTACCTGCACTCCTCTGTTTCCCAGAATCCTGTCCGTGATGCCAATTTAATGTCACGGTGCATTCGGTGATGGACTCATGATGGTGAGGCGCAGAAATGATCTTACAACCCTTAAGATTGTAAAGAAGGTATGTATTTACAGCGCTGGACACATGAGGGATAATTTCACCTAATACATGTGTAAAATTACAGTAGCTGTGAGCTTGGTTAAATGCAGTCAAGTGTTACATATTCATGAAAGTTTTAGGAATGCCTATACATATTCATAACCTGTCCCCGAGAAGGCAGCTCTTATTACAATGAGTTCCAGGAGACCATTTCCATAGTCTCCACCTCCGGTTCCTCCTAGTTGCACCTGCGCAGTGATCATGAACCCGGGTCCTCTTCTCTGTACACCGTCACCTTTGGTCCAGTGTGATGAGTTGGTTAGGACTCAGACTGCTGAGTTGGTTAAAACTGGCATATCCCCTGTCCTGTGCCCAAGTTTCTGTTATCTAGTTCACCCAAGGATGCACCAAGGATGCACCCAAGGATTACTATCTTTGCAAGGCGTCAGCGAACTCCTTTTTCTCATACAATAAGTTACACAAAGCTAAGCAAGGTTAGGCAATAGTGATGTGGGTTAAAGGGTTAGCTCTCTGTTAGTTCTTTAAGTCTTTAAGTGTTAGTTCTTTAAGTGTTAATTAGTTAATTGTTAATTCCCTGTATCAATGGTTCATTTACCTTGATCTCGAAGAGCAAAATTAAGGCCTGGACACATTCCTGTGTAGCCTCATCTAGGTGTTCCTGCTCCAGCAGGGGGATTGGACTAGATGATCTTTTGAGGTCCCTTCCAATCCCTAACATTCTGTGATTCTGTGAACTAATACTGTTCAAGTCTGAATGGCCACATCACATGTTGTGGGGGTTTGAGTGGATGCAGTAACTGATGTTGCAGTTGTAGTGGCTGCAGTATCCAAGTCAGGAACTGGAGTTGCTGCAGAGTCTGTTGAGGGGGGTGCAGTAGCTATTGTATCTGTTATAAGAACTGACGTAGTTGCAGAATCTGTCTAGGGGGGTACAGTAGCTGGCATGGGCATTTCAGTGGCTGAAGTGCTTGTAGCTTTAAGAGCGGCAATTCCTGTCACTAGCAAAGACTGACACACATTCCAGAGACTCTTCACTCAAATGTCCAGGGATATTCAAAATTCCCCAAAGCATCTATAATTTGCTCTAATGCCACAGGCAGAGAATAGTTAAATAGCTGTCCTAAAATATCACTCCTGAAACTGAGAAAACAAAAGGCACAGGTCTCTTTAATTTCTTCTGCTTCTACCAAAGAATTCCAAAAATGCATACTCCTGAAGTATGATAACAATTAATAGAAATACATCATTGGCTTAATTAGGATTAAATAAATCACTTCTACACAACCCATGAACAAAACTTTTATAACAACTTTATTCTGACTTCCAGAGATGACATTCCACACAAAAATATTAACAATAAGAATTAATCCCAAAAAAGACATTATTAAATCCAACCAAATTTGCAACAGCATCCTTTAAACAAAACCTGTTACAGTTTTTTTCTTATCTTATCCCCGTATGGCTCTCTCTATCCATACTTTCTCTTTCCCCATACGTTCATCTCTCCCTGTATGGGTCACAAATTAAATCTGTCAAGGTTTAAAGCAAGGCAACAATAAACAATGGCAGATGCCCTCTGTTAATCCCCACCACCATAAAAGGTGATAGAAAGATAAGGAAGAAGGACTTCAAGTTAGAAAGAGTCTTACAAGTTGGAAAAATTTTAAAGGTTTTACTAATGCTACTAATAAATAGAGAATAAATATATATACAAAATATACAAAAGCAATCTTGAATGTCCGATATGGAGTTGGCATCACTCCAGCAGCGGCGGAGCTAGGAGCTTGGCTCCAGCAGGTGTAGGGCAGGCACCCGGAAGTCATGGGCGGGACTTCACAGCAAACCAGAAAATGGATTTCAAGGATGCAGGGCCTGAGGCCTATAGATCACAGGCAGACAGACAAGGTTTTCTCCAGATTCTAGCCACGGTCGAAGAGGCGAGACCCTTGTGATCTCTGCTCTTATATAGGGTACATGATGATTATGGGATGGAATACTCAGTTGGTCAATTTTAGTCAGTTGTTCCATCCACTCCTCCTTCCAAATATGTCCCATTATCCGTTAACCTTGGTTACCATAGTAATAAATCTAAGCATGAGCTTCTTCAGCATTCCGTTGGTCCTCTTATCAGCACCAGTACAGTGTCTAGGAAAAATATGCAGTTACTTAGAAGGCACTTAGCTGAACTTAGCTGAAAGGAAAAATCACTAAAAGAGAACTGGTCTTGTTTTTAACAAAACCAGGACACAAGTTTACTGAATAGGGTCTCCCATACAATATTTCAGAAGGGCTTACTTTTTCTCTTATTCTTGAAGTAATGTGAATTCTCAGGAAAACAATTTACAATACATCTATCCATTTTGCATGAGATTCCTGTCACAATTTAGCTAATTGTCTTTTTATAGATTGATTCATTATTTCTACCTTCCCACTACAATGAAGTCTCTAAGGGGTATGTAAATCCCATCTTACCCCTAGAAGAGTAGAAATGGTCTGTATTATTTCTACTATAAAATGTGGAACGGCCAAACCTTGGTATGATTTTATTCAATAATTTCTTTGCTACTTCCCTAGTTTTGTTGGTCCGTCATGGGAAAGTTTCAGGTCATCTGGAAAATTCAGAAAAATCAATTTACCAAAATTGTCCCAGAAAATTCCCTCTTTTTACCTCTCCAGGTGGAGGCTTTAACCCGATCTTACAACTTTGCATTTTAGGTCAAATTGCATATCTTTTAACACTTACTATCATAGCATCTACTCTCATATAGGTTTTGTAGGATCAAGGCACACATTATCGCTTCATTGGCCACTTTCTTTGCAGTTTAACTTCAGATTGTCCAAATTGGTGAGCCTTACAATGCATTACTGACACCTCTGGTGATACTTGTAAAGTCAGAAGTCCTCTTTCTTTCCACATTGTCTCATGTGCATGCACAATTCCAAAAGCATATGCAGAGTCTCTATATATTAACCCACTCGCCTTGTTACAGTTCTTAGGCTCTAATCAAAGCAATCAGCTCAGCTTTCTGTGCTGACATATTTGATGGCAATGATTGTGATTCAGTTATATTCTCTAGTTACCACAGCATATCCAGATGGTCGTTCTTCACTCAGAGCAAAACTGCTCCCATGAACAGAGTCTACTCTGCATCTTCCAGTGGAGAATCCTTTAAGTCTGGTCTGCTAGAAAAAACTTGTTCAGTAGTTGGTTATGATTAAATATAAGCAATAGAATAGCAGGATTCAAAATGTTGTTGTTTTTAAACCTACATCATCCTGTTCCAGTAATGCTGCTTGGTACTGTACCAGGTGACAGCCAACGGTGTCCTTGTTGTTCCAGCACTGAGGCCACAGCATATGGTGCAAATGCAGTAATCTGCTGTCCCAAAGTTAATTTCCCTGCCTCCTGAATCAGCAACACAGTCACAGATACCTGCCAAGCTTCTAATTATTTTACCAGTATGTCACCAAACAAAGCAGGATTGTTCTTAAGTCCTTTTGGCAAACAGTCTAGCAAGCTGCATCTTTCTTCCAGTGGTAGGTCTTTCCCATTCAAAGGTGAAAAGCTTCTGGCTCTCTAAATCCCATCGTATACAGAAAATGCATCTTTCAAGTCTAAAACAGTAAAATAAATGTTATTTCCTGCTATATTAGTCGAAGAGTGTATGGGCTTTGGCACTACCAGGTGCACATTTATCACAATAGGATTAATGGCTCTCAAATATTGTATCAACCAGTATTCCATAGAATGTGGTTTCTTTACTGGCAAAATTGGAGTATTATTTCTCCCTTATGAGTATTATTTCTCCCTTATGAAGAAAGGCTGAGGGAGCTGGGTCTCTTTAGTTTGGAGAAGAGGAGACTGAGGGGTAACCTTATTAATGTTTATAAATATATAAAGGGTGAGTGCCACGAGGATGGAGTCAGGCTCTTCTCAGTGGCAAACAATGATAGGACAAGGGGCAATGGGATCAAGCTGGAACACAAGAGGTTCCACTTAAATTTGAGAAAGAACTTCTTCTCAGTGAGGGTAACAGAGCACTGGAACAGGCTACCCAGGGAGGTTGTGGAGTCTCCTTCCCTGGAGACATTCAAAGCCTGCCTGGACACATTCCTGTGCGACCTCACCTAGGCGTTCCTGCTCCAGCAGGGGGATTGGACTAGATGATCTTTTGAGGTCCCTTCCAATCCCAAACAGACAGACAGACATACATACATACATACATACATACATACATATTCTGATTGACATTCCTGCAAAAGTCCATAGTGCATAAACTTGTTAATCAAAGTCTCTAACCCCACTTTGGCTTCCATGTTTATTGGATGTTGTTTTTCCTTACCGAATTGAAGTCCTGTTTCAGTTCTGTCTCAGTTCTGTTAGTGTAGTGTTGGCTTTACCAGGTACTTTAGCTGCCCATACTAGTGAAAATACAGTATCCAAAATTTCCTTGGAGATTTCTTGCTCACTTTGCTGTTCTGATTGCAGCAAGCAGATCTGTGCTTTCCAAGCATTTTCTTGTGGGATATGCAGCTGAACAGAGTTCTCAGAAAATGTTATTTGAGTTTAAAATTCTTAAGATTCTTCTCTCCCTGATAACCGTTCACTCCGGAGTCTGTATTTTAGAACTCCAGAGGCAAACTTTCAGGCGAGGTCTGATAACCGTATGCAGAGCAGGCTTTCAGGAAACAAATTCTCAGAAAAAAAAAATTTAATGGAGTAGAATAGCAGGAGGACTGGCTCAAGCTGGGTACCTGCACAGAGGTTCCGACCTGAGCATAGAAAACCATAGACTTTTATATCTTTGCAAATCATTCGTACCATGATTCAGTCCAATAGCAATATTTCATTTTGAGGTCTTCTTGCTTCTCATTGGATCTTTTTCTCTGATTCCATGTCGGCCTTTATTTTGTTCAGCTTAGACATTATTTATGGTCCATAGCCTTGCAGGTACTGTTTTGTCTGAATAAATCCTTTCTTCTCAGCAAAGTGCAAAATAGGCCCTGTTTTGCAGATGTCTGTAATGTCTCCGTGTTAGCCTTGGATCGTCGTTTTTCCCATTAGTTCTGTTTTTCCAAGCAAAGTGCAAACTAGACCTTATCTTTCAAGTGTTCAGTGTAGTCTGTAGTTGCTTTTGGTAAATATGAGCAGAACTTTGAAATGGAGAAATAAACTTAACGACAGAGTCAGTTATACTGTTAAGCAGCATTCTTTTATTTTATCAGTGCTGGGGAACACTGGGGATCATCCTCCATAAGTGCTCCAAAGACTGGATGCTCTTGCATTGCTTATATTCACATAATTATTACATATGTATTACAATTTTTGAAAATTTTGACATACATCTATACTAAAAAATAACTGATGAAGTTAGTTATAATTGTTTAGTTTCTTACAATACATCTATTAATTATTATTTAAATATAAACTCTGCTTCTAATCAATGTATTACTTAATCTCCTGTCTCTCTCTTGTCATGCAGAAGGATCTAAAACTTGAAAAATATCCCCTCGTTTTGCAGATGGTCAGAAAGCATTTATCACGTCAATTGGTTAATGATGGGTACATCTTTTGTAACTTAATCACGGTATACATGAATTTGGCAGTTTCTCTTCAACTTTACAGCTTAAAATTTTAGCAAATCCAGCTTACCAAGTAACATAAAGAAAAGAGTATATTAAAAAACATACTACTTTATACCGCTAAATGATTCATTACATTTGGTGTGCATCTACTTAAACTAAATGATTAATACTGAACTTGAATTGGGCTCATCCACTGACCTGTGAGTAGTAAAACCATTGCCATACAGCTCACTTATTTAGCAGGGAGAGCTCAAAGTGGGCTCATCTAGGCTGTCATATTCATAGAATGAAGTGGTTGACTCGTAGTCAAATTGCATGCAGTAGGAAAAGTATGCAAAAGACTCACTGCGCTCACAAGTTACTGGCATTCAGTGTGCCATCCTGCTTCCTTGTGGGTCTCCTGGAAGGAGTTCTTGGCCTGGCTATGGCTCAGGCCCTTACCTCCTCTGGAGCCTGGACCAAACTGCTGCTGGTTTGGCTGAGGGGGGGTCGAGTGCATCTGCCACAATCATGCATATTCATTACATTTCCAGGAAATCCTTTACATATGCATTACATTTCTTGGAACCACTTCACATATGGTTTAGTGCTAGAGTTACGTTATTGTTGGACTCAGTGAACCTGAGGATCTCTTGCAAATGAAATGATTATATGATTCTATATGTAAATGTCCCCAGCACATGCGCAGTTCAATGAGTCAGGGGTCTTGCGAGAGTCCTGGGAGGAAGTAAGTCTTTCTCAGCCGCCCTGCTGTTTGACCTCAAGTCCTGGGCAGGCACAGTTCCTTTGTTATTTGGCTTGTAACCGCAAAGACAGTCTGAACTGGTCCTTGTGCTGGTCTCATCACCTTGTCTTCTAAGAGCAAGCGCATTGTGTCTTACCCTGTTTCCCCCAAAATAAGACCTACCCAGAAAATAAACGCTAGCATGATTTTTCAGGATTTTTGAGGATGCTTGAAATATAAGCCCTACGCCAAAAATAAGCCCTAGTTACAGTTCATTAAAAAATGTCAATTTAAATAGTGTCTAGGTAGCTATACATATAAAAAAGTAATAAGTTTTGGAGCAAAAATTAATATAAGACCCTGTCTTATTTTTGGGGAAACAGGGTAGCCTTCTCCTGCTTATCTTAATGAATACCATTCTTTTTACTTAATGCCTAGTAAGTGCCTAACACCTAACATATATGAACCTTAATTTTATTAAATTATTTTATTACTAATTTCAGATTTTTGGTATCACCATCATTCATCACTGCTGGGAGAGGGACAGAGATCAGGCCAACCCCTGTGGAGGGGTTTCTGTTAGATGGAGATTTGTTACTGAACCAGCCAGGAATTTCAAGGGCAGCTCAAAAGTTGAGAGCAGGACCTGCTGAGAGAGGCAGCTCTACAATAACAAGGCCTCAACGTGACGTAAATCAATGGACCTATCAGCGGTGAGACTCCAGTGCATGGACATTTCGTGAACATAGATGATATCCAATCAGTGAATGCATGATCGGAGCGTGGACGGGTGATCAGAGAATAGTTGCATATATAAGGAGGTTTGTTTCTGTAATAAATGGCTTTGCGTGATTCACATTGAATTGGAATGCTGAGTCCTTTATTCACTCCAACAAATGGTGACCCCGACGTGATACTCTGAACGGTGTATCACTACGATCGGGGAAAAGCCTGGAGTGGTCCAGCTGGAGGTGGATCAGCTGGACTGAGAACCGGGAGGAGGCGTACGGACATTCCGCAGACAAATTTGTCAAAGAAATCGCCGGAAAAGGTGAGCGGCTGGGGCAGGAGGAGGGAAGAGTGAAGCTCCTCCTGATATTCTCTCTGTGAGAGGACTTAAATATTAAGAAAGTAACATACATAGACTGTTAGTTTGGTGTAGAACTAACGGCTACCTGGGAGAAACCGAGAAGGCTTTTAAACTTGAACTTTGGGACGATATAGGGCAGAAATTATGGGATAAGGTCAGCAATGGAGATAAAGAAGCTAAATCATTAGTAACTACATCGAAGTTTATAATTACCACCTTAAAAGATCTTAAGGTTGAATGGTCTGCTGCTGCTGGAATTTTTGTAGCGTTGCAGCCTGATAAGAATCCTGAAAGTCGCTGTGAAGTTTACCCGGTTCATGTCTTTGATACCGTCCCTATTCCATCCCCTACTGTGCTTTTGGCATCCCCTATAGCTCAGCAGTCCAGGGCAGGGGGGAGGAAAAATGCCGAGCAGGTGGTCTCCTACACTATTACCCAACCCTGATGAGAATAGCAAGTCCAAAGGATTGGAGTCAGACAACTTTGCCCAAAGAACCTGTGAAAGGTGAGAATGCTAAAGTTGTAAACAAGTGTACTATCAATCCTTTTACCAATTTGTATCTGCCTTTATTGTCTTTTAACCCTCCAACTTCCACGAGAGAGCAGAAGGAGTTGCCGGATAAGAACTGGGCAAAAGAACTGTGTGGAAGATTAGATCAGCTAATAGCGAGTGAATCCAGCAGTCGGCAATGCGGTCATGGTGATCGTGATGGGAAAGGGGATGTGCCTGGGGACTCAGGTTTTACGAATAATTATGATTCTAGAAACTACTGGCGAGAATGTGCACTCTTCCGAACCCCCCTGTTAGTAATGATTCTACAGCACCATTCAAGTCCGCGTTATCTGATGACTTGGATGAAGATGAGGGTTTGCAGCATTTTTTTTTTTTGAAAAGTTAACAGGAAAAAGAGTATGTGTACATGTTTCCCCGAGATCAGATAAAAACCATGAAAGACTAAAGCAAAATTAGACCTATGTAATGTAACAGCTATAGATCATTTAGGATGGAACGATGGGGATTCGTTGAAAGGGGCGGGTATCCCCCAACTCTTGGAAGAGACACTAATTGACACATCACAATAACAGGCGTGATTAGTTTCTGAAATCCTGAGGCAGTCAGCAGACCTCGCATATCAAGCTATGACAGAGGTGCCTGAAACCAACAAAGCAGCCAAATTATTTACAGATATTAATCAGGGTCCCAATGAGAATTACATGCAATTTATTGACCACCTTCAAGATGTCATCAATAAGCAGGTTGAAAACTTAGAAGCTAAGGAAGCACTGGCCTTGAAATTAGCAGTAGAGAATACTAATGTTTGCTATCAACATGTTATTTGCGAGTTTTACAGTACATATTACATGCTTCTGTGTATTGCCTCTCTGAAAATCAAGCAGCTTGTCAGGAATGTGAGTTAATTGTTTTGTGCCGTAAAACCTTCTCCCCATTTTTCCGACTCACGCTGCAAGCAGCCCTGTGTTTCCCTCCCTCCCTCCCTCTTCTCAAGGTCTTTACTTACAAGATGGGGTCAGAAATTACTGTTTTCAGTTGTGTTCCTAAGAAATCGGTATTGGGAGGTGTTTTACAACATAGGAAAGCACTTGGAAATAGGAGAAAATAGGATCTTGTTAAGTATTGAAATTAGTGTTAACTGCTGTGTAAGTTAGATGAATGGGAAAAGCGCCCAGAGAATAGAATCTTGAAGTAAAACTCTGTGTTGCAATTAATGTTGTTTTTAAGGCGAGAAGAGCAGGACAAAAAAAAACTCTACAAGAGATCATTAAATCATTTCAGACAGTTTTACAGGCGGAGCGATTTGAACTTCAACAAGCTGAGAGAGAATTAACTGACAACACACAGGTCACAGTAAACTTGTTAAAGTCTGCAAGATGATTTCCTTATTAACCTGTTTTCTTTGTGGGTATCTGTTTAACCATGATGCAGTTTTGGTAGGTCTTTGTTATATGGTACGATGAGTTCACAAACTGTTAAATCATGAGAATCTGTTGACTCAAAATGTGCGTTTTGTGATAATACAGAAGACCATGAGTAATTTAGTTCTTTACTGAGTGAATGTGATGGTAAAATTTTCGTGTGTAGCAACTGTTATTTTTCTTTCTAGCATGCTAGCTTTATTCCAGTATCCAGACTTGCACAACTCTATGATAGGCTGTGTCTCATCTCGATGTGCTTGATTTGGCTCTTTTGTATGCGCACCATGTAAAGAATCCTGGTTTTGGGATAACAGTTGTAGCGTACCAGATGAGACACTAATAAAAGCCTTGCCCAGTCCAGCTTGCTGCGGCGGCGGGGGAGCGGGTGCCAATTGGGCGCCAGCGTGCACTGCCCTGTTTTGTCAGGGAGACCCAGAGGTACCTCCATCTGGCTGAGTAGTAAGCAGTTCTGTCGAGGGTTTAGATTGCAGGGTGACAACAAAAACCCTGGCAGATGTATTGTTAACCTCCTCTCCCCCCCACTTCCCCCTTTTGCCCCTCCCTCTCCCCCCTTCCCACTAAGGACAGGCGATCGGGAGGGAAAGAAGGACAGAGAGAAGAGAGTTGGAAAAATTAAAGATGTTTTACTAATGCTACTAATAAGAATAGAGAAAATAATACAAAATATACAAAACCAATCTTGTAAGTCTCAGCAACTGCAGAGCCAGCACCCAAAGTCCTGGATTAGACTCTGTAGCCAACCGGAGCTGGATTCAGTCTCTCACTAGGTCTCAGTTCGCAGGGACGACTAGCAAGGTCCTCTCCTAATGTCAACCATAAGCAGAAGGGAAAAGGAAAAGGGTGAGATCCTTGTGATCTCCCACTTTTATATGAAGTATTCACGTGAATGGAATGTTATACACCACTGGTCAGTCTCTGGGTCACCAGTTTCTCGTTGCCCCTCTCACGAGATGTCCATCCGTGCTTATCAATAAGTTTGCATTCAGTTGCTAGGTTTACCAAAACATGTGTCTGGTTCTCCAGGAAAATGCAGCTAATATGAAGGCTTTAGCTGACAGGCAAAATTCACTAAAAGAGAAACTTGTTTTTCAACAAAACCAGGACAAGTTCAAAGGTGCAATGCAAAAATTGAGATATTGTCTTGAATTAGTGTAACTGTGATCCATCTGCATATTTGAACTTGGTATTTGGTTTTTATATCTGAGCTCAGTATTTTAATTTGCAGATATATATATATTTAGTACCAAAATAATTTTATTTGGGGAGATAATTACAAAATGGGAACCGATTCTGCTACTCAAGTACTACCTTGCTCCCCCTTAGGATGTATCCTTACAAATTAGAGTAATTGCTTATGTTGTTACCTAATAATTTTGAGACCAGAAAAGAATTTAAGTTGTTAAACTTTGATTCGCATTGAATTTATGCATTTGTTGGAGGTATGGGAACTAAAACTAAATGCTATGATAGATGTGAATTTGGAAGAGGTTGTATTTAAAAGTTGCTAGAATATGGACTGATTTGGATCTAGGAAAACAGAATAATGGATTTGTGTTTATTATACTGTTTTTTGACATCTGTAAATTGTAAAAGGTAAATGGAGCTAAGTAATGTAACTATTGCTGAGCTACTCGGAATTGCATATAAAGTGTATTATGGTTGGAATGAAATGGGAAAACAAAAAAAGCAAAATATCCCAGGTCTGTGTCAAGTTGCAAGATAAACTCAGCTCATTGTAACTGAGGATTTTGCCAGGGCCTCCTACTTCGTACCAGCAATTATGCCAGCTGCGTGGCCTTGGTACATCTGAACTGCAGCAAGAAGAGAGAGAAAAAAAAAAAAAAAATTGGAAAAACCTGGCTGCCCACTTTCAAGGCGGTGAAAGGGGGGTTTTCTCTCCCCCCCACTGCAGCAATGTAATACTGAATGGAGCAGTCTGGGGGTGAAATTTAAAGGCATCCCTAGCAGATCTGTAGTTCTAATGAAACTGGGAAATTAAACCAAAAATTTGTTAATAGACTTATTCTGTGGTAACTAATTGTGAAAGACTTCTTCGTAAATTCACCATGATAGTTTTTGAGATTGTGGGAAAGAAAGAAAGAAAGACCTTTTTTTTTTTTTTTGAGACCAATGGAATGCCAAATTTGAAACAAAGTTTTACCATATGAATTCTTGTAGCTGCCAGAAAGCCCTGTACATCTCTTGGGTCAAGATTTGTTAAGTAAATTGTAAGTTCAAATAACATTTTCTGAGAATTCTGTTTAGTTGCATGGCCCACAAGAAGCTACTTGGATGGTGAAGATATGCTTGCTGCAAGTGAGACATGTCCAAGGAAATTTGGAATGCTGTATTTCCACTAGTATTAACAGCCAATGTTTTGATAAAGAAAACACTACACTGATAGAACTGAAACAGGACTTCAATCCGGTAAGGGAAAACAATATCCAATAAATATGACAACCAAAATGGAATTAGAGACTTTGATGAATAAATTTCTGACAACCTTAGAAGCTAACTGCATTCGATTGGACTTGCAGATTTGTCTAAGAAACAACCTGTGGCTATTATGGGACAGTATGATGAGATTGCTAACAGACTGATAGATCAATTGTCACTCTGATCAAGAAAATGCAGGGAATGAATTTAAGTCTTAATAGGCCATGATCCTTTTATTATATACGTACCATTTGTGAAATTTAATTCTGATTTTTTTTATTTGTAATCTATGTCCTTGTAAATTGAACTAGCTGGTTTTCTTAACAGCACAGCTGTTGGCATTCATAAATGTAAATTGCTGCAGAACCTTCAAGTCTTTAACATCAGGTCACAGGCCATACTTGGTTTTGGTCTGATCCTACATACTTGCAAAGTTTTTGTTGATGGTTTTGAGAAGTCTCATAAAGCTGTAGTGGTCTGGCATGAAGATAAAAATTGGCATTATTCTGTAAAAATTATTGAAGGTTCAACCCAATTAGCAGAACTTGGCACAGCTTTAAATTACTTAGAGCTTTTTAAGGAGGAACCTCTATATTTGATTTGTGATTTTGAGTACGTAGTCAAGGTCCAACGCATGTATCTGATTCCGAAGCTGTTTGCTTGTTTATTTAAAAACAAACAAACAAAAAACAAACAAACAAACAAAACAAAAAAAAAAGGGGGGGGGGAGGAGAAGTAGGGGAAACACCACCACAGGGCCAGTTGTCGGAGTCATTGTATGTGATGAAATAATTTGCAAGTATGACCCAAGGCCATGGTAGGTCAGAGGGAACCTACATTGGTTGTGGTCAGGTTGCTGGTCAATGGAGAGGGCCACATCGATTGAAGGCCTGGGGAGGGGGTTGTGTTTGTGGCATTGCAGGGCGGGGATCGGGGTGGATTCCTGCGAGGTGGGTCGGGCCGTGGCTGAGTGGAGATGGCAAGGATTCGGTGAATGCGAATGGACAGGAGGGAGATAAGTTGTGAGGACTGTTTCAGATGTAGACCATGAATCCTGGTTCGGTGTTGTGGATGCTCACAGACCTGGTGATCTAGAAGCCTATTAGCAAGCTCGTGGTGTGCCTTCTGTGGAGAATGACAATTTGAACAAACAGCAGGAGAGTCAAAAAGGCAATATTACGCTTAGATAGTCAATGCACTCTTTCTCACTGATCTAGCAGCTGGTAAAACCTTAGGAGACATATCAAAGTTAAGCTATTGGTCTTTTAAATAGGTTAATCTAACTTCTGAAGTACTAACTCAATTAATAATAGATGTTGATGGTATTGGACATGTTGCTCTACAAAATCACGCAGTTATAGGTTTTCTGCTTTTAACATCAGGATTCTGGTTGTGCTGTATTAACTTGTTTGATTATTCTGGATCTATTAATAAGTGCTTTAGACAAAGTAGAACAGTACATTAATAAGATTGCCGTAGTAAAATTAAGGTTTGACACATAGCTTAAATGTTTTGGAATAAGTGGGTAGTTGTTTGATCTTATTAAATAAGGCTTAGTTGCATTATATGTAACTGTGATTGTTGTGTTAATCATGTGCTGTATATTGCAGTGTATTTCAAAGATGATTCAGCGCGCTGTAAATGGGGTCTGGCTGGTTCAAGAACAAAAAGAGGGGAATTGTGGAGGGGTTTCTGTTAGATGGAGATTTGTTACTGAACCAGCCAGGAATTTCAAGGCCAACTCAAAAGCTGAGAGCAGGACCTGCCGTGGGAGAGAAGCAGCTCTACAATAACAAGACCTCAATGTGATGTAAATCAACGGACCTATGAGCAGTGAGACTCCAGCGTGTGGACAGCTCATGAACATAGATGATATCCAATTAGTGAATGCATGATTGGAGCGTGGACGCATGATCAGAGAATAGTTGCATATATAAGGAGGCTTGTTTCTGTAATAAATGGCTTTGCGTGATTCACGTTGAATTGGAATGCTGAGTCCTTTATTCACTCCAACAAACCCCCACAGCTCTGCTCCTGCGGGACCACCAGTGAGGGTCCTATCCCACAGCATGGCAGAGTAGTGGAGGGGACACCAACTCACTGAGGCAGTAGCCATTGGCCAGCCCCTCCGCTTGTACCATGCATGCCACCAACAACCAGCAATTGCCCAAGGAGCTGGGGGGAGAGAGCAGGAGGGTCAGCACCGTGCATCTCCTCCACGTCCCAGAGACAACTCTGGACTCACCTCGGCATCCTGGGTATCCATTCAACTGATCCGGGAGATGGGGTGCTTGGGGATCACCAGGAAGTGGACGGGGTTTTGAGGAGCCACGTCGCAGAAGACCAGGCACTGCTGGGGGGAGCAGGGTGAGCCCCGCACCCATGGGTGTTGCCCACCCCCCCCCTCTCCCCCGTACAGACACGTGCTCTGCTGTCCTGGTTATCTTGTCGACTTCATAGAGCAAGGGTGTCAAACTCATTTTCACCGGGGACTCCTACAGGAGTACATCTATACAGTCCTAAAATTACATTCGGCCCTTTGTAGGCAACCGCAAGGCTGATGTGGTCCCCAGTGAAAATGAGTTTGACACCCCTGTCATAGAGGATTCTGGCAGGCATGCTGCTGCCTGCTGCGCCTTGCCCACCTCCTCGTCCTGCCCGCTGGGCACCGCTAAGCACCACTGAGGCGGAGGGGCACGCGGGCCTTACGACCTCCCCCCATAGGGATGTGGACCCTGTGGCCTAGGGTGGTGGGGGAATGCGGGAGGCACAGGGAGATACACAGGCCAGGGTGATGTGGGGTGCAGTAGGCACATGGGGGCGATTTACATGGAGGTGATATGCATGGGAGTTATGGGGGATGCACGTGGAGGTGAGGGTGGACACACACGGGTGCTCAGAGGCCCAGTGCAGTGCCGTGTGGGTGCTCACTGCAGGGCTCATGCCCGCCGCAGACCTTGCCCCGAGGTGAGAGCAGCGGCGAGTGAGACACAGGGCAAAGGCACGACCAAACCCCCGGCTTCCCTGCACGCAGAGTCCCCCGCATCGCCCAGCCACGCGCCTGCCCACCTCACCACCTATTCGCCTCTGTCACTCCCATGCCTGGACCCTCGGCGCCTTAAAGGGTCCGCACGCCCCCAGGGTCGACACCTCTGAGCACTATGTAGGCATCACCTACGCACCGGCCCGCTGAACCTCTGCCGGAGAGGAACTCGCCGAGCTCGAGTTCCCACTCGACCCTCCCCGCCGCCAGTGCCCCCTCAAAGACCCTGGGGCGAAGGCTGGGCCAGACGGGGTTTATTGGGTGCTTCAGAAGCCCATGCAGGGACGTTTGTGGCGGGGCTGGGAAGCGGAGAAGAGCTGACTCTGGGAGGAGAGGATGGAGAGCTGGCTAGCCTGGCTGCCGGGGGGGGTGAAATTCGGCCCCCACTACCAGGTAGTCCCGCAGTGCCTTCTGCCGCTCAGCGCAGGCTCTGGGAGGAGAACAGAGCTTCGTCGGGTGCCAGCAATGCCGGGGGACTGCCTCGCCCCGCGCCCGCGGAGAACCTTCCCGGGAGAACATGGGGTCTGGCCGGGGAAGAGCGGCGGTGACAGCTCAGCTCCAACAACTCGGACTGGTGGGTGAGGGAGGGGGTGAAGCTGGCTGAAAGGCTGTGACGACCCCGGGCTTGCTTCTGCTGCCTCTCCTGCAGCGCCCACTGCCTCTGAGCCAGGTTGAAGCTCGTCTTTTCTTCCCACCACTGCCTCCAGTCCCTGAACCAGGCTGCCGTCAGACAGGTGCTCAGGGGGACCGGACCCCCTGCCAGCTCCGGGGTCTGTGGCAGGGCTGGGGGCTCCCAGCACTGGATGCAACCCCCTTCCTGCACGGTCTGGCGCAGCCGCTAGCATGCCTGCCTGTGCAGGGTGCTGGAGATCACTGGCACCCCCAGAGGTGCCTGAGGACTGGAGGAAAGCAAATGTCACTCCAGTCTTCAAAAAGGGCAAGAAGGAGGACCCGGGGAACTATAGACCGGTCAGCCTCACCTCCATCCCTGGAAAGGCGATGGAACAACTTATCCTTGGTGCCATCTCAAGGCATATAGAGGATAGAGGGTCATAAGGGGCAGTCAACATGGCTTCACCAAGGGGAAGTCATGCTTAACCAACCTCATAGCCTTTTATGAGGACATAATGAGATGGATAGATGATGGCAGAGCAGTGGATGTGGTCTACCTTGACTTCAGTAAAGCCTTTGACACAGTCTCTCACAGCATCCTCACAGCTAAACTGAGGAAGTGTGATCTGGACAATCAGGTAGTGAGGTGGACTGTGAACTGGCTGAAGGAAAGAAGCCAGAGAGTTGTGGCCAATGGGGCGGAGTCTAGTTGGAGGCCAGTATCTAGTGGAGTACCTCAAGGGTTAATACTGGGGCCTGTATTATTCAATATATGCATCAACGACTTGGATGAAGGAATAGAGTGCACTGTCAGCAAATTTGCTGATGACACTAAACTGGGAGGAGTGGTTGACACGCCAGAAGGCTGTGCTGCCATCCAGCGAGACCTGAACAGTCTGGAGAGTTGGGCAGGAAAAAATTTAATGAAATATAACAAGGGCAAGTGTAGAGTCTTGCATCTGGGCAGGAACAACCCCAGGTTCCAGTATAAGTTGGGAAACGACCTGTTAGAGAGCAGTGTAGGGAAAAGGGACCTGGGGGTCCTGGTGGACAGCAGGATGATCATAAGCCAGCACTGTGCCCTTGTGGCCAGGAAGGCCAATGGCATCCTGGGGTGTATTAGAAGGGGTGTGGTTAGTAGATCGAGAGAGGTTCTCCTCCCCCTCTACTCTGCCCTGGTGAGACCACATGTGGAATATTGTGTCCAGTTCTGGAGTCCTCAGTTCAAGAAGGACAGGGAACTGCTTGAGAGAGTCCAGCGCAGAGCCACAAAGATGTTTAAGGGAGTGGAGCATCTCCCTTATGAGGAAAGGCTGAGGGAGCTGGGTCTCTCTAGCTTGAGAAGAGAAGAGAAGAGAAAGAAGAGAAGAGAAGAGAAGAGAAGAGAAGAGAAGAGAAGAGAAGAGAAGAGAAGAGAAGAGAAGAGAAGAGAAGAGAAGAGAAGAGAAGAGAAGATAGAGAAGAGAAGAGAAGAGAAGAGAAGAGAAGAGAAGAGAAGAGAAGAGAAGAGAAGAGAAGAAGACTGAAGGGTGACCTCATTAATGTTTATAAATATGTAAAGGGTGAGTGTCATGAGGATGGAGCCAGGCTCTTCTCGATGACAATCAATGATAGGACAAGGGGCAGTGGGTACAAACTGGAACACAGGAGGTTCCACTCAAATATGAGAAGGAATTTTTTCACCGTGAAGGTGACAGAGCACTGGAACAGGCTGCCCAGGGAAGTTGTAGAGTCTCCTTCTCTGGAGACATTCAAGACCTGTCTGGATGCCTTCCTGTGTATCCTCATCTAGGTGTTCCTGCTCTGGCAGGGAGATTGAACTAGATGATCTTTCGAGGTCTCTTTCAGTCCCTAACATTCTGTGATTCTGTGAGTCTGTGATTCTCTTTCTGGGTGAAGAGATGCTTCTGGCTGAATGTGGGAGACCGGATGTGCCAGGGGGCTCCCTGCAGCTTTTGATAAGCACCTGCAGCCAGCAGCAGTACCGCAGGGACACAGCTGGGCAAAGCCAGTGCAGGCTGGGGGCTGGCACAGTTCTCCTTGGAGCATTTAGCTTCCTCCTGGGCTACTGTGTGATGGATGCACTTGACCTCCCCCCAACCAAACCAGCAGCAGTTTGTTACAGGCTACAGTTTCCAAATTACAAATGCATGTAAATGCAGATCCATTAGCATTACAACAAACTTTCAAACCCTCACCAGTTTTGAATGTGCCCCCACTCACTGAAGAAACACCAACAGAAGGCGTTTGGTTTACCAATGCCTCAGCAAAAAGGATAAATGGTAAATGGCAATACAAGGCTGCTGCATTCAGTATTACCACTGGTGAACAAGTAATAGAAGAAGGTGAAGGGAATGCACAAGTGAGAGAGTTAAGAACATTTTATGTATAAGAGTCTGGTACATGACTAAAAAAATACTCCCTGTTCATCACGAGGAATTCTTCAATGCTGCAATGACATTTAATATTACTAAAGCTATTTGCTTAAAAAAAGCTTGCACACATTATCATTGCATATATATAATATTAATTTAACACTTAAACCGCTGATCTACAACACACTGCATATTTATGACACAGAGGCAAGAGGTAACTGCACTACCACTCTATGAGCTGATAAAGTGGATTCACTGTAGTCAGGGGGTGGAATGTGACAGATGCACTTGACCCTCCCCCAACCAAACCAGCAGCAGTTTGCTACAGGCTCCAAAGGAGGTAAAGGCCTGAGCTGCAACTAGGCCAAGAATTCCTTTGAGGAAACCCACAAAGGAACAGAATGACATAGTGAACACCAGTAAGTTATGGGTGCAAGGAGTCTTTCCCACTGTATGCAATTTGACTACGAGCCAACCACTTTATTCCATAAATATAACAGCCTGGGTCAGCCTACTTTGAGCTCTCTCTGCTCAACAAGTGTGGCTGTATGGAGATGATATTTTACTACTCACAGATCACTGGATGAGCTCCATATAAATTTCATATAAATCATTTAGCTAAGTAAATGCATATTATAATATTCCACCACCACGTGGCAAGATTCATAATTTTAAGTCTTTTAATGTGTCAGCTGGCAGACTCTTATTTTCCCCATCTTCAAGAGTTGAACTTACCCTCCACACTGACTGAGGTGATATTGTAAACTCAGCAAATTAATAACTCTTAAAACCACTTTTAAGGTTTTAAAAGTAGCATTCCTTTATTCCACACTGGGACCCCACTGGGGATATTCCACCATGAGTGCACCAACAACTGATCATTTTTGCTTTGCTTATATTGACAGAAAAATTACATATTCATTACAGTTCTTGGAAATTTTTAACATAGAGTGCACCTATACCAAGAAATGATTACATAAACATCTAGTTATTTTGCGGTCTTTGCTGCCATCTAGCATTCTTCAGCTTGTATTGCAGACTCTTACAGCCTGGTCGCATTTTCCTCTTCAAGGGTCTTCCCATCGTGTCTGGCAAATGACCTCTCCTCGTTGGCAACTCCTCGATCAAGTGCAGTATATACCTACTTATATAAGCTATTATTTGAGCCACACCTGTGTTTTTTTCTAATTAATTATTACTTTATCATCCTGTTTCAGGTCCTCCTTCTAAAGACTGGATCCTGTTCCTAAAGAATATGTTGTAAATCTCTAATACAAGGTCTGCTTACATAGTGAACTTCAGGTGGAATTTAAATAAATACCATTTTTTTAATGAAGTCAAACCAGATTCAACTTCTGTAGCAGGGAGAGAGACATGAGTGTGTTGCGGTTGAGACGGACAAACGACATAGACCAAGTTGCAAATGATTTGGCTGCTTTGTCGCTTTCAGGCACCTTTATCATAGCTTGATATGCGAGGTCTCTTGACTGCCTCAGGATTTCAGGAATTTATCGTGCCTGTAGTTGTGGTGTGCCAATTAGTGTCTCTTCCAAGAGCTGGGGGGTAAATCCCAGCTTTTTGGTAAGTTCGGTTTACGCTCTGAAACTCTACCCCCACCCTCAGGAATTTGCTCTGCAGCAGCGTGGGAGGGGGGCGGGGGCAGACTGGGGGGACCTAAATTTATAGGAATTACGTTATTTAGCTCAGTCTGGCTCACCACAGGAGGATCCTCCCCACCTAAATCTCCAGGCAAGGGGGGATAGGAAAAAAAAATGTCCACTTTTTCCTTCTGCGACTGATAGCGGCGGGGCAGAAGGTTGAACTGTGATTAATGGTGGTGACGCAGATGGCGGAACCGCGACTGATGATGGTGGAGCAGACGTTTGAGCCGTGATTGATGACAGCGGAGCAGTCGGTTGAACGCACTGCTCTGACCGGTGCTCCGGGGGCCCCTCCCGAGATCGTATATAACCCAACGCTGTTTTTTCATGTGAGTCTTTCATAGCTTTTATCTGATTTCGGGGCCACACATACGTACGCTCCTCCTCTATTCCTTTTAACTTTCCAAGAAAGTGTCGCGGATCCTTATCCGTATCAGATCATATGGACTTGGGCGGTGTTGACGAACCTTTAGTAACAGGGGGGGTCGGAGTAGTACTTAATCTCGCCTTTTCCTCCGAATCTGGCCCAGGAGAGCCAGGAAGACCATCCCTCCCCACTGTCTCTGCATGTTTCCGTTGCTCTTTTAATCCTCTGAAAGTCTCTAGCAACAAGTGACATGTTGTTAACAGTTCAGTTGTTTCTTTGCATCTTTCACTAGTGCTTTGCCCCATAGTAACACAGTCCTTCCTTCGTAAAGTCAGTTCCAGAGGGCTAATACCCTGCTTCTTCAGAAGCAACTTTCATGTAGATAATATAATACCCCCCCCGTTCCCGGTAGCTCACCAACTCTTAGTGTGGTGTCTTTTCAACGATCCGGATCTTCGGTAGCTCTCCTCGGCTGCTCTATCAGCTGTACCGGGCTCCGTCTCCACAGCTCGTCTTCAGCTGTCACAGCTTCACCGCTGTCTCTTCTTCATGCGAGATCCTTCTTCATACAGGATCACGTAGGGGTCACCATATGTCACGGCTGAGACGGACAAACGACATAGACCAAGTTCTTCCAGGATGAAAGTAGTAGATGCCATTTATTGCCACAAGTGCATTTTTATACAGTTTTACCAATTCATGTGTCTCTTCACTATTGTTTACAAGTTACAGCAGTAACATCTCATTGGCTAATTTTGCTATCATCAGTGTTACTCTTCTATCCCCTTCTCTCTCACGGGTACATCCTTAATATCTCCGGATACTCCTTTACTCCCATCTTTCTCATGGGTAGGCCTTCATATCTTCAAGGCTAATTTCTCTTACCATGCCCTCCGTCAGGGAATCCACGTACCCACCGTAGTCCCCCACACTAGGGCTAGGATCACAGTCATGACAGGCAGGGTCCTCTTCAGATGCCGGTCACCTGTTCTGTCTGCCCCTCCTTGCAGGTACACCCCTCTCATTTATGGAACGTGCAAAAATTATCAGCAACCTTGGCTGGACCTCTTCTGCATACCATTGTTACCATTATCAGGTCTGGAGCAAACAGTGTCTGGAAAACATGCAGCCAACTTCAGAAAAGTGCAGTTACTTAGAAGAACTTAGCCAAAAGGAAAATTCACTGAAAGAGAACTGGTCTTGGTTTAAACAAAACCAGGACAGAAGGCATCTGCATGTGTGAGACTATAATGTTAGCAATAGTAAAAGACTTTCTCCTGAACTGGGAAACAGGGGGTTGAGTTATTTCATTTTGTGGTCAGTCTCTACAGAAACAGTGATTTGGTAAACCAACTTTTAACTTGTATACAATATAAAGTGAAGACAGTTAGTTCACACTTTATTTTGGTATGCATATGTGATCATGCAGTTGAGGAGGAGAAAGATCAATGAAATAGAAGTGAACGTGTTTGTAGAGATAACTAGAAAAAACTGTCACCTGCCAAAAAATGACACATAACCATTTTCTTTATTATCAGGCAAAGAGGCAATAAAAGCATTTTCTGGGAGTATTAATTTCAAATAAAAGTGGTGTGCAGAAATGAACTGGTTGTTGAGACTAGGGAAGGTGGGAAATGCTGCGTGCCTGTATGTCATTGTTTAGCCCTGGTTTTCCCAGCCAGCAGCTAGAACCACATGCTGCTCACTCACCCCTCCCCTGCCCCCAGTGGGATGGAGAGGAGGATTTAAAAAAAAAAAAGCAATAAAGGCAAAAAACTCGTGGGTTTAATCAGGCAGCAAGGAGAAAAGAAAGAACAAATAAGCGGTAACATAACAGCACTGGTCAAGGAACCCACAAAGACGATAGTCTCCAGCAAGTGATGAGCACAGCAGTGACTGCAGAGGAACCACGGGAGGTTTAAACGCGGTGAACCGACGTGCACAGCAGTGGCTATGGTAAGAACTGAGGCTGGGCATGGATTGGAGAGAGGAGGGGGAGATTCCGATCCTGCCAAAAGAGTCGCAGTGAAAGTGCTGATCTCGAGAGAGGGGCTGACCCGGAAGGGGCGTTGCCAAGAGCAACCGGGGAAGATTTAAATGTCCTCCTAGGGAGCACAGGTAACCAGGTCTAGTGAACAGGGCAGAAGCAGTTCGTGCAGGCAGTTTAAGCAGGCAAGGCAAGCTCAAGTGATTTATCTCACTTGGTTGTTGTCACCCTCACAGAAGGAGCTGACTATGGTATCCACTTGGGGCAAAGGTGAGTACTCTGCACTCAACAGGAAAGAGGCAGCAACTCAGACAGAGCTGCTATGGGAACATGCAGCTACCCAGATCTCAGGCTGCAGAGAATGCCAGAGCCTTTCACTGGTATGGAGTGGTAATACAGAAAACAGTTGTGTGAGGTGTGAGCAGGTGGATGACCTGCTCAGTCTGGTAGTGGAGCTGAGAGAAGAGGTGGAAAGGTTGAGAAGTATCAGGGAGCTGAAAAAGAAAATTGACCGGTGGGATCAAGCCCTGGCTGCCCAGGGGCGGGTAAGACCACCAGCAAGAAACAAAGATCAAGGGATTCCTGTGTCCTCCCCTTGCCTGACTGAAGAAAGCAGGTCAAGGGAAAGGGATGAATGGAAGAAAGTCCACACACAGGGTGGCAGGAAAAACACCCTCCCCACCTTCCTAGGTGCTGCTGTCCAACAGGCATGAGGCTCAGGATGTGGAATGCAGCAACATGAGGAATAAGGGGAAATAGCAGTGAGTTCCTGCCCCGGGGCAGAAAGAGGAGGGTTCCTACTGTGACCACTCCACCCCTCCAGGTTCCCTTGCAAAGCAGGTATGAGGCCTTGTAAGTGGAACTAAACAACAACATTGAGGGAGGTGGTTCCATTAAGTTGGAGGTGCTGCAGAGGATAAGTCACCCTGCACCCTCCATTAAAACAGCTCCCACAAAGAAAAAAAGGTGGGTTGTGGTTGTAGGAGATGTCCTATATGCAGGCCCACTTCTTAGGAAAGTCTGCTGTCTCCCTGGGGCCAGGGTCAAAGATGTAAAAAGGAAACTTCCTGCCCTGGTTAGGCCCTCAGACTACTATCCATTAATAATTTTTCAGGTAGGCAGTGATGAAAACTAAAGACAATCAAGAGAGACTTCAGGGCCTTGGGATGACTGGTCAAGGTATCAGGAGCACTGTCCCAACAGTTGCAGGGTACAACAAGGAAAGATACAGGAAGAGACAGCAGATTAATACCTGGCTACAGGACTGGTGTCACTGACAGAATTTTGGGTTTTTTGATCATGGGCCAGCTTGCAGGGTACATCAAGGAAAGATACAGGAAGAGACAGCAGATTAATACCTGGCTACAGGACTGGTGTCACTGACAGAATTTTGGGTTTTTTGATCATGGGCCAGCTTACATGGCACCTGGCCTGCAAATGACAAATGGGATGCACTTGTCTCAAAAGGGGAAAAGGATCCTGGGGCAGGAGTTAGCAGGACTTATTGAGAGGGCTTTAAACTAGATTTGAAGGGGGAGGAAACCAGGTGTGGCAGAGGCAAACCCAAGGGTGACATGCCAGCATCTGAGGGTAGTGCTAATGAGGCCCTTGGGTCTGCTGACCCCGTGGAATCAATGGCTCAGCTGAACTGCATCTATATGAATGCACACAGCATGGGCAACAAACAGGAAGAACTGGAAGCCCTTGTGAGGCAGAGAAACTATGATTTAATTGACATCTCAGAAACATAGTGGGATGAGTCTCATAACAGGAGCACTGCAGTGGATGGCTATAAACTCTTCAGAAGGGGTAGGCGAGGAAGGAGAGGAGGTGGGGTAGCCATGTATGTTAGGGAGGGTTTTGATTGTCTGGAACTTGAGGAGGGTGATGATAGGGTTGAGTGTCTATGGGTGAGAATAAAGGGGAAGGGCAACAAGGCAGACATCCTGGTGGGGGTCTCTTACAGACCAGGATAAAGAGGCAGACAAAATATTTTGCAGGCAGCTGGGAGAAGTCTCCTGATCACTAGCCCTTGTTCTTATGGGGGAGATCAACCTACCAGATGTCTGCTGGAAAAAAAACACAGCAGAGAGGAAGCAGTCTAGGAGGCTCCTGCAGTGCATGGAAGACAACTTCCTGACAGAGCTGGTTAGTGAGCCAACTAGGGAAGGAGCCCCACTGGATCTCTTGTTTGTAAATAGAGAAGGGTTCGTGGGCAACATGTTGGTTGGAGGTCACCTTAGGCACAGTGATCGTGAAATGATTGAGTTAGTTATCCTTGGAGGAGTTAGAAGGGTAGTTAGCAGAACTGCTACTTTAGGCTTCCGAAGGGCAGACTTCGACCTCTTCAGAAGGCTGGTTGACAGAGTCCCTTGGGAGACAGTCCTGAAGGACAAAGGACTCCAGGAAGTCTGATCTCCCTTCAAGAAGGTAATCTTAGAGGCTCAGGAGCAGATAGTCCCAGTGTGCTGGAAGGCAAGCCGGTGGGGAAGGAGGTCAATCTGGCTGAATAGAGAGCTGCGTCTGGAACTTAGGAATAAAAAGAGAATTTATGACCTTTGGAAGGAGGGGCGGGCCACTCAAGAGGAATACAAGAATTCTGTGAGGCTATGCAGGGAGAAAATCAGAAGGGCCAAAGCCCAACTAGAGCTAAGCCTGGCCACCACTGTGAAAGGCAACAAGAAATGTTTCTATAAATTCATTAGGTCGGGAGAGGTTCTCCTTCACCTCTACTCTGCCTTGGTGAGACCACACGTGGAATATTGTGTCCAGTTCTGGGCCCCTCAGTTCAAGAAGGACAGGGAACTGCTGGAGAGAGTCCAGCGCAGGGCAACAAAGATGATTAAGGGATGTCACGGCTGAGATGGACAAATGACATAGACCAGTTTCTTCCAGGATGAAAGTAGAAGATACCATTTATTGCCACAAGTGCATTTTTATACAGTTTTACCAAGTCATGTGTCTCTTCACTATTGGTTACAAGGTACAGCAGTAACATCTCATTGGCTAATTTTGCTATCATCCATGTTACTCTTCTACTCCCTTCTCTCTCAAGGGTACATCCTTAACATCTCCGGATACTCCTTTACTCCCATCTTTCTCACGGGTAGGCCTTAATATCTTCAAGGCTAATTTCTGTTCCCATGCCCTCCGTCAGGGAATCCAAGGACCCACCGTAGTCCCACAAAGGGAGTGGAACATCTCCTTTATGAGGAAAGGCTGAGGGAACTGGGTCTCTTTAGCTTGGAGAAGAGGAGACTGAGGGGTGACCTTATTAATGTTTACAGATATATAAAGGGTGAGTGTCATGAGGGTGGACCCAGGCTCTTCTCAGTGACAACCAATGGTAAGACAAGGGGTAATGGGTTCAAACTGGAACACAAGAGGTTCCACTTAAATTTGAGAAGAAACTTCTTCACAGTGAGGGTAGCAGAACACTGGAACAGGCTGCCCAGGGAGGTTGTGGAGTCTCCTACTCTGGAGACATTCAAAACCCGCCTGGACACATTCCTGTGTAGCTTCATGTAAGTGTTCCTGCTCCAGCAGGGGCATTGGACTAGATGATCTTTTGAGGTCCCTTCCAATTCCTAACATTCTGTGTTTCTGTGAACAAGAAGAGGGCTAAGGAGAATCTCCATCCCCTGATGGATGCAGAGGGAAACAGTGACAGAGGATGAGTGAAAGGCTGAGGTACTAAATACCTTCTTTGCCTCAGTCTTTAACAGTCAGAACAGTTGTGCTTCAGGTACCCAGCCCCCTGAGCCAGAAGACAGGGATGGGTAGTAAGATGAAGCCCTAATAATTAAAGAGGAAATTGTTAGCGACCAGCTACACCACTTGGACACGCACAAGTCTATGGGGCCAGATGGGATACACCCAAGGGTGCTGAGGGAGCTGGTGGAGGTGATCACTAAACCACTTTCCATTTTCGGTCAGCAATCTTGGCTAACTGAGGAGGTCCCAGTTGACTAGAAGTTGGCAAACGTGATGCCTATCTACAAGAAGGGTCGAAAGGAGGATCTGGGCAACTGGAGACCTGTCAGTCTAACCTCGGTGCCAGGGAAGGTCCTGGAGCAGATCATCCTGAGGGGCATCACATGGCACATACAAGAGAACCATATTATCAGGTCCAGTCAACATGGGTTTATGAAAGGCAGGTCCTGTTTGACCAATCTGATCTCCTTCTATGACAAGGTGACCCAACTAGTAGATGAGGGAAAGGCTGTGAATGTTGTGTACTCAGGCTTCTGTAAGGCCTTTGACACCGTATCCCACAGCATTCTCCTGGAGAAGCTGGCCTGGATGGCCTGGATGGGTGCACTCTTTGATGGGTAAAGAACTGGTTGGAGGACCAGACCCAAAGAGCTGTTGTGAATGGAGTCAAATCCAGTTGGTGGCCAATCACAAGTGGTGTTCCCCAGGGCTTATTAATGGGGCCAGTTCTGTTTAATCTCTTTATCAGTGATCTGGATGAGGGTATTGAGTGCACCCTTGCTAAGTTTGCAGATGACACCAGGTTGGGTGGGAGTGTTGATCTGTTGGATGGTAGGAAGGCTCTACAGAGGGATCTGGACCAGCTGGATCATTGGGCTGAGGCCAGTTTTATGAAGTTTAACAAGGCCAAGTGCCAGATCCTGCACTTGGGTCACAACAACCCCATGCAACGCTACAGTCTCGGGGAAGAGTGGCTGGAAAGCTACTTGGCAGAAAGGGATCTGGGGATGTTGATTGACAGCAGGCTGAATATAAGCCAGCAGTGTTCCCAGGTGGCCAAAAAGACCAACATCATCCTGACTTCTCCCTGGATAGATGAACTTAGTAAATACGGGTATGGTTTTCCTGAAAGTCTGATCTTCCATGATTTTTGATCATCTGAACTTAGAGCTCTTACAGGTTGTGGAATAATTACTGAGGGAGTAAATTACAGAAACTAATTATGAAGGATCCACTTATTGAGAAGTTATATCCACATCTTCAGCATATAAGGCAGCTGCACGGCAGGGAAGAAATAAATCTGCTCTGTATGGTTTCACTCCCCCACCTGGCCTGCATTCTTAGATGGTAGTGCATGGGGAAGCCCAATGTACTGGCAGTTAAGAAGTATGGGGGAGTGGATTGGTGTGAAGATACTGCAGCCTGTGTAAAAAGGCAGGTACAGGAACCAGATGGTATAGCTGCTGCCAATTTTTAAGATAAGGTATAGCTGCTGTCAGTTAAAAAGAATAAATGTTCATCCAAAGTGCTAGTTACTGAGCGAAAAATTTGTCTGGTGGATGAACTTTGCTCATTATAATCTCACTACAATACCAAAACACACCTCCATCTCAAAGGATACCTACCTCCAGTGCAATTTTAAGCATGCTCAGTATCACCATTTACTGCAGGGTGACAATAAACCATGGCAGATGCTCTCTGTTAACCCCCTGCCCTCCCTTCTAAGGAAAGGTAACGGGAGGAAAAGGGAGAGAGACTTACAAGTTGGAAATGTTTTAAATGCTTTACTAATACAAAATATACAAAACCAATCTTGAATTTCCCAGGGTAGTGCAGCATTGCCCATGGTGGAGCTGGTGTGGCTCCAGCGGCTGCAGGACAGGCACCCAGAAGTCCTGGGCTGGAATCCACAGTAAACCAGAACGAGATTCAGGAATGCAAGGTCTGGAATCAGGCCTTGGATCACAGGTGTGAAAGGCAGGGTCCTCTTCAGATGCCAGCCATGGTCGAAGAGAGCGAGACCCTTGTGATCTCCCACTTATACAGGGTGTATGACGTGTATGGGATGGAATACTCAGTTGGTCGATTTTAGTCACCTGCCCTGTTTGCCCCTCTTTGCAAATACAGAATCACAGAATGTTAGGAACTGGAAGGGATCCCGCAAGATCATCTAGTCCAATCCCCCTGCCAGAGCAGGAACACCTAGATGAGGTTACACAGGAAGGCGTCCAGGTGGGTTTTGAATGTTTCCAGAGAAGGAGACTCCACAACCTCCCTGAGCAGCCTGTTCCAGTGCTCTGTCACCCTCACTGTGAAGAAGTTTCTTCTCAAATCTAAGTGGAACCTCTTGTGTTCCAGTTTGAACCCATTACCCCTTGTCCTATCATTGGTTGTCACCAAGAAGAGCCTGGCTCCATCCTTGTGACACTCACTCGTTGTATATTTGTAAACATTAATAAGGTCGCCCCTCAGTCTCCTCCAAGCTAAAGAGACCCCAGCTCCTTCCGCCTTTCCTTATAAGGGAGATGCTCCACTCCCTTAATCATCTTTCTGGCTCTGTGCTGGACTCTTTCAAGCAGTTCCCTGTCCTTCATGAACTGAGGGGCTCAGAACTGGACACAATATTCCAGATGTGCTCTCACCAGGGCAGAGCAGAGGGGAAGGAGAACCTCTCTCAACCTACTAACCACCCCCCTTCTAATACACCCCAGGATGCTGTTGACCTTCCTGGCCACAAGGGCACAGTGCTGGCTCATGGTCATCCTGCTCTCCACCAGGACCCCCAGGTCCCTTTCCTCTACACTGTTCTCTAATCGGTCGTTCCCCAACTTATACTGGAACCTGGGATTGTTCCAACTCAGATGCAAGACTCTACACTTGCCCTTGTTATATTTCATTAAATTTTTCCCCACCCAACTCTCCAGCCTGTCCAGGTCTCTCTGGATGGCAGCACAGCCTTCTGGCGTGTCAGCTATTCCTCCCAGTTTGGTGTCATCAGCAAACTTGCTGATAGTACACTCTAGTTCCTCAACCAAGTCATTGATTAATATATTGAATAGTACTGTTCCCAGTACTGACCCTTGAGGCACTCCACTAGATACAGGCCTCCAGCTAGACTCCGCCCCATTGACCACGAGTCTCTGGCTTCTTTCCTTCAGCCAGTTCCCAGTCCACCTCACAACTTGATCATCCAGTCCACACTTCCTCAGTTTAGCAGCGAGGATGCTGTGGGAGACTGTGTCAAATATTTTGCTGAAATCAAGACAGACCACATCCACTGCTTTGCCATCATCTAGCCACCTCGTTATGTCCTCATAAAAGTCTATCAGGTTGGTCAAGTATGACTTTCCCTTGGTGAAGCCATGTTGACTGGCCCTAATGACTCTCTTATTCTTGATATGCCTTGAGATGGCACCAAGGATAAGTCGTTCCATCACTTTCCCAGAGATGGAGGTGAGGCTTTCCTCCAGTCCTCAGACACCTCTCCCATTTCCCAAGACTTGGCAATGATGATTGAGAGTGACCTAGCAATGACCTCAGCCACCTCCCTCAGCACCCGTGGGTGCACCCCATCTGGACCCATGGATTTATGAATGTCCAGATTGCTTAACTGCTCCCTAACCGAGTCCTCAACAACTAAGGCAGACTCCTCCATTGTCCTGACTTCCTCTGGGGCCTCAGGGGTACGGGGCTCCGCAGGACAGCCTCCAGCAGTGTAAACAGAAACAAAGAAGGCATTCAGTAACTCTGCCTTCTCTGTATCTTCTGTCACCAGGGCACCCACCTCATTCATCAGTGGGCCTACATTGCCTTTGGTGTTAGTTTTATCTCCCATGTATTTGAAGAAGCTCTTTCTGTTGTCCTTGACTGCTCTTGTAAGGTTTAATTCTAAGGAGGCCTTAGCATTTCTTGTTGCTTCCCTACATCCTCTGACAACAGCCTTATATTCTTCCCAAGTGGCCAGCCCCTCCTTCCATGATCTGTAAACTCTTCTCTTCCACTTCAGTTTGCCCAGCAATTCCCTGTTTAACCAAGCATGTCTCCTGGCTCCCTTCCTTGACTTCCTACCTGTCAGGATGCTCTGATCTTGAGTTTGGTAGAAGCAGTTCCTGAATGCTAACCGACTATCTTGGGCCCCTTTACCTTCAAGCAGCCTTGCCCATGGGATTTCTCCTAGCAATTGTTTGAAAAGGCCAAAGTTTGCCCTGCTGAAGTCCAGGGTTGCAATTCTGCTTGCTATTCTGTTCCTGCCACATGAGATCCTGAACTCCACCATCTCATGGTTGCTGCAGCCAAGGCAGCCCTCAACCTTTACTGCTTCAACCAAACCCTCCTTGTTAGTGAGGATGAGGTCCAGTAGCACTCCTCTCCTAGTTGGCTCATCCACCATTTGCATCAGGAAATTATCATCGATGCACTGGAGGAACCTCCTGGACTGTGGCTGGCTGGCCGAGTAGTCCTTCCAGCAAACATCAGGGTAGTTAAAATCCCCTGCAACAACCAGGACCTCTAATTGTGAGGCTGTTCTCAGCTGCCTGTAGAATGCCTCATCAACTTCCTCACCCTGATCTGGTGGCCTGTAATAGACACCCACAATAATATCACCCCTGCCATTCCCCTCTCACAGGACATGCAAAATTTTATCACTAACCTTAGCTGCTATAGCAATAAATCTAAACCTGGGCCTCTTCTGCATACCGTTGGTACCCTTATTTGGTGTCAGAAGTGTGATAAGAACCCATACCTGGATTGTTCCCTGTTGTTGAATTTACTAAAAGATTATAAGGCTTGCCCGAGTCCTGAGGGTCTTAAGTGGGCCTCTGGATTCTGGTCGTGTCCAGATATTGTAACTCAGCGAATAAGGAACTTGGCAAAAGAAAATAGGTTTAAGCTCGGAAAAGGTAAAGCAATTGTGTGTGCTGTATTAGGTGCAGCATTGATAGCTGGTCAGAAAGATAAAGAAACTGACCAGGCGGTGATTAAGTCATTGCAGACAGAATTGGCAGTAGAGTGTTCTAAGTGGCAACAAGCAGAAAAAGAGTTGGCTGATAACAAACGAATCATAGAAAATTTGCAGAACAATTAACGAGATGCCTTTTCAAGAGAAAGGCAGATAAGCTTGAAATTGGCTAATTATGAAGATTTGGAAAGTGATCCGGGGTTTTCCAACCCAGTAAAAGAAACTTCTCTTACAGCAAGGGATGTAGCTCCTCTTTACCCGTGGAGAGAATTGGAGGTTGTGTCAAAATGCGATCCTACTCCCAAGCTTCGGCCACTTGTTAAAACTGAAATTGTACATGACGGTGGGGAAGCCGAGCCCACCATTGTCACTAAAGAAATACCGTATACAGTCACTGAGCTAGTAAAGTTACAGGAAAAATATAGCAGGCTGGCTACGGAGACTGAGACGGAATACGTGTGGAGAGTTTCTCTGACTGGTGGTGGCAGAATAAGGCTTTCTGAGGAAGAATCTCGAGGATATTGGGGTCCTGGCGTATTTCTAACAGTAGAAGATGACAGGGAGCCTTGGTCCCTGACCCAGAGAGCTGTGTATTGGGCCGGTGGTTTAGACCCTTTGGAGAGGGGAGACCCACTTGCTATTCCTACCTCTGGGGTAAGCCAGCTTACTGAGAGCATTCAGAAAGCAGCTTGTCTTCAGCTGATGCATGATAGGCATTTGGTTCCTCACCAGCCCTCTCCAATGTTGCTGTTTGCTGACCCTGACAGGATGACCCCCTTAATTAGAGGGTTACCTGACTCGTTAAAAGTCTATGCCATACAAATCCAAGATCGTCTGAGAGCCACCACAGCAGGGGGGCCTCAGGCTGGACCGGGTCTCTCTTGGGGAGAGATTGCACGGGAGTTGATTAATTATGGCCAGCGTATGGGGTTCGTCGGTAAAGACGTTAAGTCTCAAGTAGCAGTGTGCCGAACTGAAGTAGAGGCAAAATTCCCTTGCCCCCGATCTAAGAATTTTACAGGGGTAGGTTAAAGGCATCAGTGTTGGAAATTAGGTCTGGATAAAGGTATTCCCCGAGAACTGATGGATGGTTTGCCCCTCCCCAATTTACAGCTGCTTGTAAAGATGTGGAAACCAGCAAAAACAGATCAACCAGGAAAGCTACAACATAGAAATAACCTGTGGCTATGGTTGGACAGTATGATGAGAATGCTACTAGACTGATATACCAACTGTTACTCTGATCAAGAAAATGCAGGGAATGAATTTAAGTCTTAATAGGCCATGATCCTTTTGTCATATATGTACCATTTGTCAAATTAATTCTGATATTTTTTTATCTGCAATCTATATCCTTGTAATTTGCACTAGCTGATTTTCTTAATAGCACAACTTTTGGCACGCATAAATGTAAATTTCTGCAGAACCTGCAAGTCTTTAACATCAGGTCATAGGCCATACTTGTATTTGGTCTGATCCTACATACTTGCACAGTTTTTATTGATGGTTCAGGAAAGTCTCATAAAGCTGTAGTGGTCTGGTGTGAAGATAACAATTGGCATCATTTTGTTAAAATTGTTGAAGGTTCAACCCAATTAGTGGAACTTGGCACAGTTTTGCATGCCTTAGAGTTTTTTAGGGAGGAACCTCTAAATTTGGTTCATCAACAACCATCAACAAAAACTGTGTGAGCATTTTGAATAAGACCGAATACAAGTACGGTCTATGGTCTGATATCAAAGACATGCAGATTTTGAAGCAATTTACATTTAGGCATGCCAAAAGCTATGCTGTTAAGAAAATCAGCTAGTGCAATTTGCAAGGACAGAGATTGTGAATAAAAAAATCAAAATCTGCTTTCACAAAAGGTACTTATATGACAGACAGATCGCGACCTACTAAAGCCTGAATCCGTTCTCTGCCTTTTTTGATCAGAGTAACAATCAATTCCAGGGGCGCAGTAATAGTTTTACGAAAAGAATTGGGCAAAAAAATCCATTCCAAGTATATCTGTCTGTTTGCATTCTCATTATACTGTCCCACAATAGCCACAAGTTGTTTCTATGTTGTAGCTATAAATAGACAAATCGCAAGTCCAATCGAATGTAGTTAGCTTGTAAGGCTGTCATAAATTTATTCATCGAAGTTTCTAACTCCATTTTGGCTGTCATATTTATTGGATATTGTTTTCCCTTACCGGATCGAAGTCCTGTTTCAGTTCTATCAGTGTAGTGTTTGATTTATCGAAACATTGGCTGTTAATACTAGTGGAAATACAGCATTCAAAATTTCCTTGGAGCTTTCTCACTTGAAGCAAGCAGATCTGCACCATCCAAGCAGCTTCTTGTAGGACATGCAACTAAACAGAATTCTCAGAAAACGTTATTTGAGGTTACAATTACTTAACAAACCTTGACCCAAGAGAGGTATAGGGCTTTCTGTCAAGTACAAGAATTCATATGGTAAAACTTTGTTCCAAATTTGACATTCCATTTGTCTCAAAAAATGGCCTTTCTTTCATTCTCTCCCATGATCTCAAAGACTATCACAGTGAATTTACTAAGAAGTCTTTCACAACAAGTTACCACAGAATAAGTCTGTTAAAAAAAAAAAAATATTTTTTTTTTAGTTTAATTTCCCAGTTTCATTAGAACTGTGGATCTGCTAAGGATGCCTTTAAACTTCACCCTCCAGACTGCTCTATTCAGTATTACAACATCACTGCAGTGGGGGGGACAGAAAACCTCCCTTTCACAGCCCTGAAAGCGGGCAGCCAGGTTTTTCCTTTTTTTTTTTCCTTTCTCTTCTTGCTACGGTTTAGATATGGCGAAGGCCATGCAGCTAGCATAATCACTGGTATGAAGTAGGAGGCTTTGGCAAACTCCTCAGTTACAATGAGCTGAGTTTATCTTGCAGCTTGACACAGGCCTGACATTTATGTTCAAATACAGGCCTGGGATATTTTGCTTTTTTGTTTTACCATTTCATTACAACCATAATACACTTCTTACGCAATTCCAAGTAGCTCAGCAATAGTTACATTCCTTAGCTCCATTTACCTTTAAAAATTTACATATGTCAAAAACCAGCATATTAAACATCAATCCATTATTCCATTTTCCTAAATCCAAATCAGTTCATATTCTAGCAACTTTTAAATACAACCTCTTCCAAATTCACATCTATCATTGCATTTAGTTTTAGTTCCCATACCTCCAACAAACACATAAATTCAATGCGAATCAGAGTTTAACAACTTCAGTTATTTTCTCATCTCAAAATTATTAGATAACAATAAGAGCAATTACTCTAATGTATAAGGATGCATCCTAAGGGGGAGAAAGGTGGTATTTTAGCAATGGAACCGTTTCCCATTTTTTAATTATCTCCCCCAAACAAAATTCTTTTGGTGTTGGAGCGATAAAGGACTCAGCATTCTGATTCAATGTGAATCACGCAAAGCCATTTATTACAGAAACAAGCCTCCTTATATACGCAACTATTCTCTAATCACGCATCCACGCTCCAAGCATGGATTCGCTAAATGAGTATCATGGGCAGTCCACACGCTGGAACCCCACCGATGATAGGTCCGACGACTCACGCCATGCTGAGGCCCTGTTAATGAAGAAACGCCCCTCTTTCTCACAGCAGATTCTGTTCTCAGCTTCTCGAAGTGGCCTTGAGATTCCTTTGGACCTGACTAATTCAACAACATATCTCCATCTAACAAAACCACTCCACAATTCCCCCTTTTTGTTCTTGAATTAGTCAGACCCCTTAAACAGCATGCTGAATCGTCTTTGAAATATACTGCAACATAGAACACGTGATTAACAACATAATTACAATTACATATAATGTAATTAAGATCAAACAAATACCCACTTATTCCAAAACTTATAAGCTATATGTCGGGCTGTAGCATGAGGTACGGCATATGTTTCCAACCATCCAGTGGTTGCTTCCACCATTGTAAGTACATAACGCTTACCTTGACGTGTTTGTGGAAGTGTAATATAATCAATCTGCCAAGCTTCTCCATACTTATACTTTAACCATCGCCCCCCATACCATACAGGCTTTAACCGTTTCGCTTGTTTGATTTCGACGCAAGTTTCACATTCATGAATAACCTGTGAAATAGTGTCCATAGTTAAATCCACCCCTCGATCACGAGCCCATTTGTATGTTGCATCTCTACCTTGATGCCCTGAAGCATCATGGGCCCCCCGAGCTAGGAAAAGTTCACCTTTATGTTGCCAGTCCAAGTCCACCTCAGCTACTTTAATCTTAGCAGCTTGATCCACTTGTTGGTTGTTTAGATGTTCCTCGGTGGCTCGACGTTTAGGTACATGAGCATCTACATGCCGAACTTTCACAGGCAGGCTCTCTAGCTGAGCAGCAATGTCTTGCCACAGTGTGGCAGCCCAAATGGGTTTACCTCTGCGCTGCCAGTTGCTTTTCTTCCATTGCTGTAGCCACCCCCACAAGGCATTTGCTACCATCCGTGAGTCAGTATAAAGTATTGGCCACTTCTCTCGTTCAGCAATGTCCAAAGCCAGCTGGATGGCTTTCACTTCTGCAAACTGACTGGATTCACCTTGTCCTTCAGTGGCTTCTGTAACTTGTCGTGTGGGACTCCACACAGCAGCTTTCCACCTTCGATGTTTTCCTACAAGACGACAGGATCCATCTGTGAACAGTGCATACTGCTTATCAGTCTCTGAAAGCGTATTATACGGTGGTGCTTCTTCAGCACGTTTTACTTCCTCCTCATCTGGAGACATCCCAAAGTCTTTACTTTCTGGCCAGTCTGTAATAACTTCTAATATCCCTGGACGGTTGGGACTTCCAATTCGAGCTCGTTGCGTGATCAGTGCAATCCATTTACTCCACGTAACTTCGGTTGCATGATGTGGAGAGGGAACCGTCCCTTTGAACATCCAGCTCAGCACCGGCAGTCGAGGTGCCAGGAGGAGCTGTGCTTCAGTGCCGATCACTTCTGAAGCAGCTCAAACTCCTTCATATGCTGCTAGTATCTCCTTTTCAGTTGGAGTATAGTTGGCCTCAGATCCTTTGTATCCTCGACTCCAAAAACCTAAGGGTCGACCTCGGGTTTCTCCTGGTGCTTTCTGCCAGAGGCTACAGGTAAGTCCATTATCTCCGGCTGCGGTGTAGAGCACATTTTTAACATCTAGTCCAGTTCGGACTGGTCCAAGGGCCACCGCATGAGTTATCTCACGCTTAATTTGTTCAAAGGCTTGTCGTTGTTCAGGGCCCCACTCAAATTGCTTCTTTTTACGAGTCACTCACAATGTGGCTGTAGTCAGGAATATGCATTCTCCAAAAACCTACAACGCCCAAGAAAGTCTGTGTCTCCTTTTTATGAGTAGGTGGAGACATTGCTGCAATTTTGTTGATCACATCCATTGGGATCTGACGACGGCCATCTTGCCATTTTATTCCTAAAAACTGGATCTCTCGTGCAGGTCCCTTGACCTTGCTCCGTTTTATGGCAAAACCAGCATCCAAAAGAATATGAATTATTCTCTCACCTTTCTCGAAGACTTCTTTCGCTGTGTCGCCCCATACGATGATGTCATCAATATATTGCAAGTGTTCTGGAGCTTCACCTTGCTCCAGCGTGGTCTGGATCAGTCCATGGTAGATGATAGGACTGTGTTTCCACCCCTGGGGCAAGCGATTCCATGTATACTGGATGCCCCTCCAGGTGAAAGCAAACTGCGCCCTGCACTCTGCTGCTACAGGAATAGAGAAAAATGCATTAGCAATGTCAATTGTAGCATACCACTTGGCTGCCTTTGACTCCAGTTCAAATTGCAGTTCTAGCATGTCAGGCACAGCAGCACTCAGTGGTGGTGTAACTTCATTCAGGCCACGACAGTCTACAGTTAGTCTCCACTCGTCACTAGACTTACGCACTGGCCAGATTGGGCTGTTAAAAGGTGAGCGAGTCTTACTGATCACACCCTGGCTTTCCAATTGACGGATCAGCTTCTGGATAGGAATCAAAGAGTCTCGATTGGTGCGATATTGCCGGCGATGCACCGTCGTGGTAGCAATTGGCACCTGCTGATCGTCAACCATCAGCAGTCCTACAACAGAAGGGTCATCTGAAAGACCAGGCAAATCAGACAGCTGTTCAATTTTCTCAGTGTCCACAGCTGCTATACCAAATGCCCACCTATACCCTTTTGGGTCCTTAAAATACCCTCTCCTGAGGTAGTCTATACCAAGGATGCACGGAGCATCTGGACCAGTCACAATGGGATGCTTTTGCCAGTTTTTTCCAGTTAGGCTCATTTCAGCCTCTACAACAGTCAGCTCCTGGGATCCCCCAGTCACTCCAACAATATTGATGGATTGCGTCCCTTTATAATTAGAAGGAATTATTGTGCACTGAGCACCAGTGTCCACTAAAGCTTTGTACTCCTGGGGTTGTGTTGTACCAGGCCATAGTATTTGTACAGTCCAATAAACTCTGTTATCCCTTTCCTCCACCTGGTTGGAGGCAGGGCACCTCTAATTCCTGTTTTGCACAGTCTCTGGGTGTGAATTAGAGGTTCCTTCAAGAGCATCAGAATCTCTTCTGCTCCTTTTGTAAACTGGAGCAGCCACCTTCCTAGGAGTTTTTCCTTTTATCTCACGTACTCGTTCCTGAAGTTCTGAGGTAGGCCTTCCATGCCACTTATTCATGTTTTCTCCCTGCTCATGTAGGAAGAACCACAGTGAACCTCTTTTTGTGGGCTGTCTCTGCCCTCTCTCTCGAGATTGGAAACACCTTCTCCTAACAGCTGAAACATAGGTTTGTGCAGGTCGTGAACGGTACGAGTCTTCTCTGAGCTCTTTGATTTCTTGCAACAGCTTTTCAAACCGGTCATCAGATTTTTCACACAGTTTCTCCACAGCGGATACACAAGCCCGTAGAGAACCAGCAAGGCTGTCCTCAAAGTACCGGAGCTGCTCAATCACTTCATTAATTTCTTGTATACCTCTAGCTGACCAGACCATTCCTGCCAATGACTTAGCATATGCAGGTGGTGCACTTTGTACAAATCTGCGCCACATAGATTTTGTACAATTGATTCTATCTGGGTCTGTCCCCTCTTGGCTGTTTGGTCCTAGATAGATGATCTCTCACACAGCTAATTCTCTCAGGAACTGGATACCTCTCTCCATAGTATTCCATTTCCCTAACTTGGATATACAATCTTCCTTGTAGGGAAATCTGACTTTCATAGCTGCCAGGAGTCGGGTCCAGAGAGTAGCGGCATTAGACTCTCTTGAAATTGCCCTATCAATGGTGGAATCTTTTGACAGAGATCCCAGCTGCCTGGCTTCACCACCTTCTAATTCAATTGTTTCTGCCCCATTGTCCCAGCATCGCAGCAGCCAGGTTAAAATATTCTCGCCTTCACGACGACTAAAGTCTTTTCGCAGATCTCTCAGCTCACCTGGAGAAAAGGACCGAGTGGTGGTCACTTCATCTCCACCCTGTCCTGATGATGATGCCTCTTGGGTTGATGTTGGCCCTGTGCCATCACCTGCTGCACGGGTAGTCTTTCTAGTGACTTTCTTACAACCAGCAACTGATGCTGATATGGGTTCACCATCATTTGATTCATTTTCAGAGTCTGAATGACTGTCACAGTGTTTGCTGTGGTTACAGCAGCAACAGTGCCCAGTGTGTCAAGACGTGGGGGCTGCCTTGTTAGCCTTTGAGGCTGGAGAAGTAACGTTATCTGCAGCGACCTTGGCAGAGGAGCTCTGCGGAGGAGCTGTATCTTCAGCCTGTGAAGCCGCGGCTGGGGGGGCAGTGGCTGCAGCAGCAGCTTTGGCTGTTTTGCCTTTTCTCGAGCGGCTAGGAGTGCTTTTTGCTAAAGCTTCCGAAGACGCACTGCAAATCTCAGGACTAAGAAGAGACGCAAACCTCCTATTGAACCTCATTTCTCTTAACAGTAACACAAACTGACACACATTCAGCAAACCAGATAACACCATCACAGTTCTATCAAAGCTCCAAGGATATTCAAAGTTCTCTAAAACATTTGCAAACTGTCCTAGTGAAATCACAAAAGTATTGTTAGTCAGCCTTTCTAAAGATTCGCTTGACCAATTAGCAAATATAGAGCCATTCTGCTCTTTAATCTCTCCTGGAGGTTTTTCAAGGTAAAGCAAAATCGAGTAGAAATTCATTAGCAGCTGCAGTATAATGAAATAAACCAATGCCAAACCACACAGAATCATCATGACCGCTGTCCAGTTTCTTGTTGTTATATAATGAATACTTCGATTCAGAAAGAAACACCAACACAGATATGGGATCAGCGAGCACAATGTAGAAAATAACTGATACAACTTTTGCCATAACATCTTTAAATCAATGTAATTCACTTTGCCTTAATACCACTAAATAATATCTGAAGCAAACAGACGCGCGAGTATCACAACTCTATGAGTTGGCACCGTGCCAAGAAAATTGAAAGGTATGTCAGAGCAGTAGAAAAGCCAAAAATCTCCAAATTTACCCCTTTCTCTTGCCCCACGTTGGGCGCCAATTATCTGTCGAGGGTTAAGATTGCGGGGTGACAATCAAACCCTGGCAGATGTATTGTTAACCTCCTCTCCCCCCCACTTCCCCCTTTTGCCCCTCCCTCTCCCCCCTTCCCACTCAGGACAGGCGATCGGGAGGGAAAGAAGGACAGAGAGAAGAGAGTTGGAAAAGTTAAAGATGTTTTACTAACGCTACTGATAAGAATAGAGAAAATAATACAAAATATACAAAACCAATCTTGAAAGTCTCAGCAACTGCAGAGCCAGCACCCAAAGTCCTGGATTAGACTCTGTAGCCAACCGGAGCTGGATTCAGTCTCTCACTAGGCGTCAGTTCGCAGGGATGACCAGCAAGGTCCTCTCCTAATGTCAGCCATGAGGAAAAAAAAGGGAAAAAGGCAAAAAGGGACGAGATCCTCGTGATCTCCCACTTTTATATGAAGTATTCACGTGAATGGAATGTTATACACCGTTGGTCAGTCTCTCGGACATCAGTTTCTCGTTGTCCCTCTCGCGAGATGTCCATCCGTGCTTATCAATAAGTTTGCATTCCATTGCTAGGTTTAACCAAAACATGTGTTGGGTTCTCCAGGAAAATGCAGCTAACGTGAAGGCTTTAGCTGACAGGCAAAAATTCACTAAAAGAGAAACTTGTTTTTTAACAAAACCAGGACAATGTCAAACCTTAACTTTACCATGGCAATCTTATTAATGTACTGTTCTAGTTTGCCTAAACCACTTATTAATAGATTCAGAACAATCAAACAAGTTAATACAACACAACCATAATCACAGTATCACAGTATCACAGTATCACAGTATGTTTGGGATTGGAAGGGACCTCAAAAGATCATCTAGTCCAATCGCCCTGCTGGAGCAGGAACGCCTAGGTGAGGTCGCACAGGAATGTCTCCAGGCGGGCTTTGAATGTCTCCAGGGAAGGAGACTCCACAACCTCCCTGGGCAGCCTGTTCCAGTGCTCTGTTACCCTCACTGAGAAGAAGTTCTTTCTCAAATTTAAGTGGAACCGCTTGTGTTCCAGCTTGATCCCATTGCCCCTTGTCCTATCATTGTTTGCCACTGAGAAGAGCCTGGCTCCATCCTCGTGGCACTCACCCTTTATATATTTATAAACATTAATAAGGTCACCCCTCAGTCTCCTCTTCTCCAAACTAAAGAGACCCAACTCCCTCAGCCTTTCTTCATAAGGGAGGTGCTCCACTCCCTTAATCATCTTTGTAGCCCTACGCTGGACCCTCTCCAGCAGTTCCCTGTCCTTCTTGAACTGAGGGGCCCAGAACTGGACACAATATTCCAGATGGGGTCTCAACAGGGTGGAGTAGAGGGGAAGGAGGACCTCTCTCGATCTACTGACCACCCCCCTTGTAATACACCCAAGGATGCCATTAGCCTTCCTGGCCACAAGGGCACAGTGCTGGCTCATGGTCATCCTGTTGTCCACCAGGACCCCCAGGTCCCTTTCCCCTACACTGCTCTCTAATAGGTCATTCCCCAACCTATACTGGAACTTGGGATTGTTCCTGCCCAGATGCAGGACTCTACACTTTCCCTTGTTAAATTCCATCAGGTTATCCCCCGCCCAACTCTCCAGCCTGTCCAGGTCCCGCTGGATGGCAGCACAGCCTTTTGGCGTGTCAGCCACTCCTCCCAGTTTAGTGTCATCAGCAAACTTGCTGATAGTACACTCAATTCCCTCGTCTAAATAATTAATGAATATATTGAATAATATTGGCCCCAGTACTGACCCCTGAGGCACTCCACTAGATACTGGCCTCCAACTGGACTCCGCACCATTGACCACCACTCTCTGGCTTCTCTCTTTAAGCCGGTTTCCAACCCACCTCACTACTCTATTGTCTAGACCACACCTCCTCAATTTAGCTGTGAGGATGCTGTGAGGGACTGTGTCAAAGGCTTTACTGAAGTCAAGGTAGACCACATCCACCGCTCTGCCATCATCCATCCACCTTGTTACATTCTCATAAAAGGCTATGAGGTTGGTCAAGCATGACTTACCCTTGGTAAAGCCATGCTGACTGTCCCTAATCCTAATGTTAAAAGTAGAATATTTGTAACTGCGTGTTTTGTGGATTTTGTAGGAATGTCTCATAATTTTACCTCATTTTTGCATTGACTATTTAAGTATAATATCACCCTTTTGGCTCTCCTGCTGATTGTTCAAATTGCCATTCTCCACAGAAGGTACAGCACCTGCTTGCTAATAGGCTTCTAGACCACCAGGTCTGTGAGCATCTATAACACTGAATTAGGATCCATGGTTTACATCTGAAACAGTCCTCACAACTTATCTCCCTCCTGTCCAGCTGCATCCACTGAATCTTTGTTGTCTTTGTTCAGCCATGGCTTGACCCATTTCGTGGGAATCCACTTCAGTTCTTGGCCTGTAATGACACAAACATAACCTTTTCCCCAGGTTATCAATTGATGTGGCTTTTTCCACTGACTAGTGATTTGACCATAACTAATGTAGGTTCTTTCTGATTTAGCACGGTTTTGGGTCATACTTGCAAAGTATTTCATCACATACAATGGTTTTGACAACTGGTTTTGTGGTGTTTCCCCTACTTTCCCCCCCTTTTTTTTAAAACCAACAAAGAAAGAAAGTTTGGAATCACATACGTGCATTGCATCTTGACTACGTACTCAAAATCACAAATCAAATTTAGAGGTTCCTCCTTAAAAAGCTCTAAGTAATGTAAAGCTGTGCCAAGTTCTGCTAATTGGGTTGAACCTTCAATAGTTTTTACAGAATGATGCCAATCGTTATCTTCACACCAAACTACTACAGCTTTATGAGACTTCCCAGAACCATCAACAAAAACTGTGCAAGTATGTAGGATCAGACCAAATACAAATATGGCCTATGACCTGATGTTAAAGACTTGCAGGTTCTGCAAAAATTTACATTTATGCATGCCAAAAGCCGTGCTGTTAAGAAAATCAGCTAGTGCAATTTACAAAGACATAGATTACAAATAAAAAAAAAATCATAATTATATTTCACAACTGGTACATATATGACAAAAGGATCATGGCCTATTAAGACTTAAATTCATTCCCTGCATTTTCTTGATCAGAGTGACAATTGATATATCAGCCTGTTAGCAATCTCATCATACTGTCTCATACTAGCCACAGGTTGTTTCTATGTTGTAGCTATAAATAGACAAATCTGCAAGTCCAATCGAATGCAGTCAGCCTGTAAGGTTTTCATAAATTTATTCCTCAAAGTTTCTAACTCCATTTTGGCTGTCATCTTTATTGGATATTGTTTTCCCTTACCGGATCGAAGTCCTGTTTCAGATCTATCAGTGTAGTATTTGCTTTATCGAAACATTGGCTGTTAATACTAGTGGAAATACAGCATTTGAAATTTCCTTGGAGATTTCTCACTTGCAGCAAGCAGATCTGCGCCATACAAGCAGCTTCTTGTGGGACATGCAACTAAACAGAGTTCTCAGAAAACGTTATTTGAGCTTACAATTTACTTAACAAATCCTGACCCAAGAGAGGTATAGAGCTTTATGGCAAATACAAGAATTCATGTATTAAAACTTTGTTCCAAATTTGGCATTCTATTGATTTCAAAAAACAGCCTCTCTTTCATTCTCTTCCATGATCTCAAAAACTAGCATGGTGAATTTACTAAGAAGTCTCTTACAACCAGTTACCACAGAATAAGTGTATTAAAAAAAAAAAAAATTTGTTTAATTTCCCAGCTTCATTAGAACTATGGACCCACTGGCAATGCCTTTAAATTTCATCCCTCAGACTCCTTGATGCAGTATTACAGTTCTCTAGCAATAGCATTGCTTGGAGGGAGAATAAAACCTCCCTCTCGCCCCCATCTGGGATGACAAGACATCCAGCCCAGCATGAAAACAGATCGGTTCGAACTCCACATTAAACCAACCTGGCTGCACTCCACACCCAAATCAGTACCAGTCTGACCCAGAGAAGCATTGAGCACTCTGACCTCCAAAAGCTGACCAGTATGAAAAGACTGACTTCAGCAAGGAGGTAAAATTATGAGCTCTTTCCCCAGATGTGCCAAAACCTAGGAACAAGACAGAAGGAAAAAGAAACATCACCAGCAACCCCTGATTCAAAGCTGAGAAAGCAACACAGTGCCACAACAAGGATGGATGACAATACTCCAGGAAAAAAAAAGACAGAGCAGGGGGAATAAAGCCCCCCTTTCTCCACTTAGCAGCGGGCAACCAGGTTTTTCCATTTTTTTTTTCTTCTTTCTCTTCTTGCTGCAGTTCAGATATAGCCAAGGCCACGCAGCTGGCGTAACTGCTGGTACGAAGTGGGAGGCTCTGGCAAACTCCTCGGTTACAATGAGCTGAGTTTTATATACCATTCCAATTAGCTCAACAGTTGTTACATTCCTCAGCCCCATTTACCTTCCACAATTTACAGATGTCAAATACAGTATATTAAACATCAATCCATTATTCCATTTTCCTAGATCCAAATCAGTTCACATTCCAGCAACTTTTAAATACAACTTCATAAAATACCAAGTTCACATCCCTCATAGCATTTAGGTGTTTGTTTGTTTCTTTTTTTTTTTTTTTCAGTGCAAAGCAGAGTTTAACATTTTAAATTATTTTCTGGTCTCAAAATTACTAGATGACAATATAAGCAATTACTCTAATGCGCAAGGATGCATCCTAAGGGGGAGCAATTTGGAATTTCAGCAGTGACATTTTAGCAGTGGAACGGGTTCCCATTTTGTAATTATCTCCCCAAACAAAATTTGTTTGGTACCAAATACAAATATGCAAATTAAAATACTGAGCTCAGATATGAAAACCAAATACCAAGTTCAAATATGCAGGTGGATCACAGTTACACTAATTTAAGACAATCTCTCAATTTTTGCATTGCACCTTTGAACTGCTTACTGCTCAGCCAGGTGGAGGCACCACTGGGTCTCCCTGACAAAACAGGTCAGTGCGCGCTGGAGCCCCATCGGCACCTGCACCCCCGCTGCCGCAGCAAGCTGGATCGGGCAAGGCTTTTATTAGTGTCTCATCTGGTGCGCTACAACTGTTATCCCAAAATCAGGATTCTTTACTTGGTGTGCATACAAAAGAGCCAAATCCAGCACATTGAGATGAGACAGAGCCTATCACAGAGTTGCGCAAGTCTGGATACCGAAATAAAGCTAGCGTGCTAGAAAGAGAAATAACAGCTACTACACTCAAAATTTTACCATCACATTCACGCAGTAATGAACTAAATGACTCACGATCTTCTGTATTATCACAAAACGCACTTTTTGAGTCCATGGATTCTCATGATTTAACAGACTGTGAACTTATAGTACAATATAACAAAGACCTACTAAAATTGCAACATGCTTAAACAGATACCCACAAAGAAAACAGGTTAATAAGGAAAGCATCTTGCAGACTTTAACAAGTTTTCTGACCTGTGTGTTATCAGTTAAGTCTCTCTCAGCTTGTTGAAGTTCAAATCGCCCTGCCTGTAAAACTGTCTGAAAAGATTTAATGATTTATTGTCAGAGTGCTTTCCTATGTTTTAAAACACCTCCCAATACTGATTTCTTAGGAACACAACTGAAAACGATCATTCCTGATCCCATCTTGCAAGTAAAAACCTTGAGAAGAGGAGTGAGGGGGGAAGCAGAGGGCTGCTTGCAGCATGAGTGGGAAAAGCGGGGAGAAGGTTTTGTGGCGCACTTAAAAACAACTAGTAAAACAATTAACTCACATTCCTGACAAGCTGCTTGATTTTCAGAGAGGCAATACACAGGAGCACATAATATGTACTGTAAAACTCGCAAATAACATGCTGATAGCAAACATTAGCATTCTCTACTGCTAATTTCAACACCAGTGCTTCCTTAACTTCTAAGTTTTCAACCTGCTTATTGATGGTCTCTTGAAGATGGTCAATAAATTGCATGTAATTCTCATTGGGACCCTGATTAATAGTTGGAAATGATTTGGCTGCTTTGTTGGTTTCAGGCATCTTTATCATAGCTTAATAAGCAAGGTCTGCTGACTGCCTCAGGATTTCAGAAACTAATCACACCTGTAATTGCGGTGCGCCAATTAGTGTCTCTTCCAAGAGCTGGGGGATACCCGCCGCTTTCAACGGATCCCCATCTTTCTGACCTAAATGATCTATAGCTGTTACATTGCATAGGTCTAATTTTGCTTGAGTCTTTCATGGTTTTTATCTGATCACAGGGCAACATGTACACATACTCCTTTTCCTGTTAACTTTTGAAGAAAATGCTGCAAACCCCCATTCTCATCCAAGTCATCAGATAATGTGGACTAGAATGGTGCTGGAGAAACATTAGTAACAGGGGCGTTCAGAACAGTGCACATTCTCGCCAATAGTTTCTAGCATCATAATTATTAGTATAACCTGAGTCCCCAGGTGCATCCCCTTTCCCGTCGTGAACAGCATCATCACATTGCCGACTACTGGATTCACTCACTGTTAGCTGATCTAATCCTTCACGCAGTTCTTTTGCCCAGTTCTTATCCGGCGACTCCTTCTGCTCTCTCATGGAAGCTGGAGGGTTAAAAGCTGGTAAAGGCGGATACAAATTGGTAAAAGGACTGATAGTACACTTGTTTATGAGTTTAGCATTCTCAGCTTTCACAGGTTCTTTAGGCAAGTTGTGTGACTCCAATCCTTGCTATTCTCATCAGAGTTGGGTAATAGTGTAGCAGGACACCCGCTCGGCATTTTTCCTCCCCCTGCCCCGGACTGCTGAACCCTCGGGGGTGCTGAAGGCACAGCAGGGGCTGGAGTAGGGAAGGTATCAAAGACACAAACTGGGTAAACTTCACAGCGATTTTCAGGATTCTTATCAGGCTGGAACGCTACAAAAATTCCAGCAGCAACAGAGCATTCAGGCTTAAGATCTTTTAAGGTGGTAATTATAAGCTTCCATGTAGTTACTAATGATTTAGCTTCTTTATCTCCATTGCTGACCATATCCCATAATTTCTGCCCTATATCGTCCCAAAGTTCAAGTTTAAAAGCCTTCTTGGTTTCTGCCAGGTAGCCGTTAGTTCTACACCAAACTAACAGTCTACGTATGTTACTTTCTTCATATTTAAGTTCTCTCACAGAGAAAATATCAGGAGGAGCTTCACTCTTCCCTCCTCCTGCCCCAGCTGCTCACCTTTTCCGGTGATTTCTTCGACAAAATTGTCTGCGGAACGTCCATACGCCTCCACCCGGTTCTCAGTCCAGCTGATCCGCCTCCAGCTGGGCCACTCCAGGCTTTTCCCCAATCGTACTGATACGCCGTTCAGAGTATCATGTCAGGGTCACCATTGGTTGGAGTGATAACGGACTCAGCATTCCGATTCAATGTGAATCACGCAAAGCCATTTGTTACAGAAACAAGCCTCCTTATATATGCAACTATTCTCTGATCGCGCGTCCACGCTCCAAGCATCTATGTTCACGAGCTGTCCACGCACCGAAGTCTCACTGCTGATAGGTCCATTGATTTACGTCATGTTGAGGCCTTGTTATTGTAGAACTGATTCTCTCCCACAGCAGGTCCTGTTTTCAGCTTTCCAAGTTGACCTTGAAATTCCTTTAGGCCTGGCTAGTTCAGTAATCAATCTCCGTCTAACAGAAACCCCTCCACAGTTGCAGATTCTTATACTGTAGCTACAGGCTGTTTCCAGTCTGCCAGGGTTTCACATGCTTTCTTCCATCAGAATGCTGCTGCCTTAAAAAAGATGTTTGGTCTCACTCTCGAGCAAGTGAGAGACATAGTGCGCTCTTGCCCGGAATGTCAAGGCGTGATTACAAGCTCGCCCTCCCTTGGAGTTATCCCTCACGGACTCTCAGCTAATGACATTTGGCAGTCTGATGTTACACGTTTCATCCTTTGGCCGTTTGAAATATGTATATGTTTCAGGTATGCTTTGTGCATCTGCGCATACAAGTGAGTAAAGCAGAGATGTTCAGTGTCACTGGACCCACTATTTTGCTATGCTGGGAGTGCCACAACAGATTAAAACTGACAACGGTCCTGGATACACTGCTAGATCCACGCAATATTTTTTACAGCAATGGGGTATTTCGCATGTCACAGGTATTTCACATTCTCCCACTGGACAGACTGTCATTGAACGAGTACATTCCACACTGAAACAGATGTTATTAAAACCAAAAAGGGGGAATATGATGCCTCAGGAACAATTAGACAATGCAATATATGCTTTAAATTTTTTGATTTGTACAGTGCCTCCCTCCTCTATCACAGCAGTGGAAAAACATTTCCGTGTTCCAGATTCACTGTCTCAGAGACCAAAGGTTTTATACCGGGATCCCCTGCACAACAGTCAGTGGCAAGGGCCTGTAGAACTAATCACCTGGGGGAGGGGGTATGCTTGTGTTCTTCTTCCAACAGGACCAAAGTGGTTTCCTGCGAACTATGTTAAACCTTTCTATGAGTTGGACAAACATGATGCAGGACTCAGTACCAAAGATGCAGCATCTGTCCCTGCAGCAGAGGGCAACAAAGAAACAGAAGAGACCAAAGGAAGAGTCACTAGCATATCAGAATGATACAGATTTACATTATTTGGACTAGGGACTAACTGGTGAAAAAAATTTCAATGCATTTGTTTTCCTTATTAGTATGGCTAACCAACTTTCTCCAATATTTGTTAATAACTGTAATTGCTGTAATTTGTATTATTCTGTTCTATTGTAGGTTGATTTGTAATGATAATGTATAACAGGAAAATGACACATAAATGACACATTAGGTATGATGATCCACAGTGGGCATTCGAACTCACCAACAGAATGCCCCCTTTTGACTTTGGAGACAAGGGGTGACTGCACCACCACTCCAGAGTAGTTTGTCAGATGACTGTGGTCACAGGCTGGATTGTGAGGCAGTACACATTCCCCTGAAATCTGGAGCTTTCAATGAGGAGATTGATGGCTCTTTAGTACCTTCTGTGCCCCACTGTGCCTGTCCCCACATATATACACCTAGAATGGTACCAAGGTGTTGTCAATCAGATTCACCTCTACCAACTGGTGGGTCAGGAGGGGTGGGACCTTCAGTCAGTTGACAGGGTCCTTAACAAAGGAGGTGCCCAGACTAGCTGAGAAGCTTCTGGATTATGTTGTAATGCCCACAGCCACATCTGGCCAAACAATGAAACGCCGAAGACCCCCTTTGAGTGGTCTTCTCAGAGCTGCTGGTCTGTAAACTGGAGTGCTTTCCTTAGACAGGAACACCATCTAAGGAAACTTCCTGGGATTAATGACACCTCACTTCTTTATTTGAGTGAGTGACTATTTCTTGTGAGTACCCTGAAGTAAAAGGCTTCTAGTTTTGTTTCTTGTGAGTGACTACATGCACGTTGTGGATCCTCATTATTCTTATGATATTGTATTTAAATAATCTCCTTAGCTGATATCTGAATGTGTATTTTCTGTTATCGGAGTGCTAAATATGTCTAATACCATTTGTCCTGGTATTGTTAAAAAACAAGTTTCTCTTTTAGTGAATTTTGCCTGGCAGCTAAAGCCTTCATATTAGCTGCATTTTCCTGGAGAACCAGATACATGTTTTGGTAAACCTAGCAATGGAATGCAAACTTATTGATAAGCACGGATGAACATCTCGTGAGAGGGGCAACGAGAAACCGGTGACCAAGAAACTGACCAACTATGTATAACATTCCATTCACGTGAATACGTCATATAAAGTGGGAGATCAGGAGGATCTTGTCCCTCTTTTCCTTTTCCCTTCTGCTTATGACCGACATTAGGAGAGGACCTTGCTAGTTGTCCCTGCGAACTGAGGCCTAGTGAGAGACTGAATCCAGCTCCGGTTGGCTGCAGAGTCCAATCCAGGACTTCGGATGCTGGCTCTGCAGTTGCTGAGACTTTCAAGATTGCTTTTGTATATTTTGTATTATTTTCTCTATTCTTATTAGTAGCGTTAGTAAAACCTTTTTAATTTTTCCAACTCTCTTCTCTCTGTCCTTCTTTCCCTCCCGATCACCTGTCCTTACTGGGAAGGGGGGAGAGGGAGGGGCAAAATGGGGAAGTGGGGGGGAGAGGAGGCTAAAAATACATCTGCCAGGGTTTTATTGTCACCCCGCAATCTAACCCTCAACACCACTGAAATTGAATTATGGTGTTTATGAGTGATATGAAGTAAAATAACAGTCTTAGCTAATGTGCAAGGCCTGATTTAGGATTTAGCCAGTACCCTGCAAAATAATTACACAGTTTGTAAGAATTAGGACTGTAAGACAAAATGGCTAACATTATCTAATAGCATAAAGTGATTAGATCCTAAAACTTCATTTTCAGCTCTCAATCTGCATATATGGGTTTCTGTGGGAACTGGATATGCTTGTGTGATGTTTTTTCTTGTAGTCCTTCAAATAATCTGGAGAATGATACAGAATGCAAAGAAGAACAAAGCCGGGTCCTTACTGTGCTCATTGAGAACCTGATGTTTAAAACAAAAAAGGGGGAAATGTTGGAAAGTAAAATGTGAGAAAGCAAGATGTGTGGTTCCAGCCACCTGTATGATAAAGGAAGAGCAACACTAACATGACCATCTGGATGGTCAAAGGCATAATACTAACATAATAATATATAAAGGGCCTTGGACAGATTATTTTGAAGTGAGTTTCTCATAATTATAAAAAGTTATAGCCCAGACTTGCAAGAATGGTATCTCAGGCCGGATAACCGCCCCCAAGTGTATGTGATGTGTGAATGTCCTTGGGCCTGGTCTGTGAATGAGTGGGAACATAACTGAAACAAAGATAACATGAGTGTGGTGTGTTTTTAATAACAATTACTGGAAAAACATGTAACATCTTAGTCCAGGCCCCTATCTGTAAATCCTATTAATTGTCAGTGGCTAATAAAGAGAGGGTCTCAGCCTGGCTCAGCTCTCTGCTTGACCCGGCTCTGCGCTCCTTCCTGAACAAGATCTCTGACTGTACATGCATCTCTGTCTGCATCCCAGTATGCGTTGTCCCTAATCGCCTCAGCAGGGAGAAGAGCTCTTGAGACCCTTCCTGTGCTGTGTTTATGTAGCCAGTGTCATGATCTTGCTGGAAGGCATAGTGTCCTGTTTTTTTTAAAAACAAGACAAGTTTCTCTTTTAGTGAATTTTCCTTTCAGCTAAAGTCTTCTTAGTAACTGAACTTTTCTAAAGTAGGATACATGTTTTGGTAGACATAGCAATGGAATGCAAGGTCACTAATAAGGATGCACGTCCCGTAAGTGAGAGGGGCAAGAAGGAGGGAACTGAACAGGTGACTAAAACTGACCAATTAAATATTCCATCCCATTCACGTGATACTTTATATAAAAGTGGGAGATCACAAGGATCTCGTCCCTTTTTTCGCTCTTTGATTATGGCCGGCATTTGGGAAGGACCCTGCGAGTTGTCCCTGTGAACTGAGGCCTAGTGACAGACTGAATCCAGTTCCAGTTTGCTGCAGAGACCAGCCCAGGACTTCCGGGTGCCTGCTGCTGCTGCCGGAGCAGTTCTTTGCCAGGATTTTCAAGATCAGTTTTGTATATTTTGTATTATTTTATCTGTTTTATTAAGCAGCATTAGTAAAACACTTTTAATTTTTTCCAACTCTCTCTCTCTCTGTCCTTCTTTGCCTTCCAGTCGCCTGTATTTAGTGGGGAGGGAGGGCTAAGGGGGCTGGGGGGAAGAAGAGGGGGTTAACAAAGCATCTGCCACAGTTTATTTTCCCCCTGCAATCAAACCGTGACACATAGTCAGCTATGGACTGCTAAATATAATCTAGACCTCCATGGCTGCATCCTGTGGTGTATTCCGCTCACTGTGTTCAGAGTTTCCAAATCATGGGCCGGCTTACATAGCACCTGATCTGCTAGCAACAAATGGGATGGACCTGTCTCAAAAGGGAAAAAGATCCTGGAGCAGGAGTTAGCAGGAACTATTGAGAGGGCTTCAAACTAGCTTTGAAGGGGGAGGAAACCAGGTGTGGCAGAGACACATCCAAGGGTGACAGGCTGGCATCTGAGGGTAGTGCTAACGGGGCCCTTTGGTCTGGAATCAATGGCTCAGCTGAAGTGCATCTATACAAATGCACGCAGCATGGGCAACAAGCAGGAGGAACTGGAAGCCCTTGTGAGGCAGAAAAACTGTGAAACATGGTGCGATGACTCTCATAACTGGAGCACTGCAGTGGATGGCTATAAACTCTTCAGAAGGGATAGGCAAGGAAGGAGAAGAGATGGGGTAGCCATGTGTGTTAGGAAAGGTTTTGACTGTGTGGAATTTGAAGAGGGTAATTATAGGGTTGAGTGTCTATGGGTGAGAATCAAGGGGAAGGGCAACAAGGCGGACATCCTGGTTGGGGTCTGTTACAGACCACCCAACCAGGATGAAGAGGCAGATGAAATATTTTGCAGGCAGCTGGGAGAAGTCTCCTGATCACTAGCCCTTGTTCTTATGGGGGACTTCAACCTACCAGATGTCTGCTGGAAATACAACGCAGCAGAGAGGAAGCAGTCTAGGAGGTTCCTTCAGTGCATGGAAGACAACTTCCTGACACAGCTGGTTAGTGAGCCTACCAGGGATGGAACCCCAATGGATCTGTTTTTTGTTAACAGAAAAGGACTCATGGGAAATGTGTCAGTTGGAGATTGCCTTGGGTATAGTGATCATGAAATGATTGAGTTCACTATCCTTGGAGAAGTTAGGAGGGTGGTCAGCAGAACTGCCACTTTGGACTTCTGAAGGGCAGACTTTGACCTCTTCAGAAGGCTGGTTGGCAGAGTCCCTTGGGAGGCAGTCCTGAAGGACAAAGGAGTCCAGGAAGGCTGGTCTCTCTTCAAGAAGGTAATCTTAGAGGTTCAGGAGCAGACCATCCCCATGTGCCGGAAGGCAAGCCAGCAAGGAAGAAGGCCGGCCTGGCTGAATAGAGAGCTGTGTCTGGAACATAGGAATAAAAAGAGAATTTATAACCTTTGGAAGGAGGGGCAGGCCACTCAAGAGGAATACAAGAATTCTGTGAGGTTGTGCAGGGAGAAAAATAGGAGGGCCAAAGATGAACTAGAGCTGAACCTGGCTACTGCTGTGAAAGGCAATAAGAAATGTTTCTATAAATATATTAGCAACAAGAGGAGGGTTAAGGAGAATCTCCATCCCCTGATGGATGCAGAGGGAAATATAGTGACAGAAGATGAGGGAAAGGCTAAGGTATTAAATGCCTTCTTTGCCTCAGTCTTTAATAGTCAGAACAGTTGTGCTCCAGGTACCCAGCCCCCTGAGACAGAAGAAAGGGATGGGGAGCAGAATGAAGCCCCATTAATCCAAGGGGAAATGGTTAGAAACCTGCTACACCACTTGGACATGCACAAGTCTATTGGGTCAGATGGGATCCATCCAAAGGGTCTGAGGGAGCTGGTGGAGGTGATCACTAAACCACTTTCCATTTTCGGTCAGCAATCTTAGCTAACTGGGGAAGTCCTGGTTGACTGGAAGTTGGCAAACGTGACACCCATCTACAAGAAGGGCCGGAAGGACGATCTGGGGAACTACAGACCTGTCAGTCTTACCTCAGTGCTGGGTGAGGTCATGGAGCAGATGATACTGAGTGATATCACATGGCACATTCAAGAGAACCGTATTATCAGGTCCAGTCAACATGGGTTTATGAAAGGCAGGTCCTGTTTGACCAACCTGATCTCCTTCTATGACAAGGTGACCCAACTAGTAGATGAGGGAAAGGCTGTGAATGTTGTGTACTCAGACTTCTGTAAGGCCTTTGACACTGTATCCCACAGCATTCTCCTGGAGAAGTTGGCAGCTCGTGGCCTGGATGGGTATATTCTGCAATGAATAAAGAACTGGCTGGAGGGCCAGGCCCAAAGAGTTGTGGTCAATGGAGCCAAATCCAGTTGGCAGCCGGTCATGAGTGGTGTCTCCCAGGGCTCAGTACTGGGGCCAGTTCTGTTTAATCTCTTTATCAATGATCTGGATGAAGGTATTGAGTAAGTTTGCAGATGACACCAAATTGGGTGGGAGTGTTGATCTGCTGGAGGGTAGGATGGCCATACAGAGGGTTCTGGACCAGCTGGATCGTTGGACTGAGGCCAACTGTATGAAGTTTAACAAGACCAAATGCCGGGTCCTGCACTTGGGTCATAACAAGCCCAGGCAACACTACAGGCTCAGAGAAGAGTGGCTGGAAAGCTACCTGGCAGAGAGTGATCTGGGCGTGTTGAATGACAGTCAGCTGAATATGACCCAGCAGTGTGCCCAGGTGGCCAAAAAGGCCAACAGCATCCTGGCTTTTATCAGGAATAGTGTGGCCAGCAGGACTAGAGAAGTGATTGTCCCCTGTACTCGGCACTTGTGAGACCGCACCTTGAATACTGTGTTCAGTTTTGGGCCCCTCATCATAAGAAGGTCATTGAAGTACTAGAGAGAGTGAAGAGGAGGGCAACGAAGCTGGTGAGGGGCCTGGAGCACAAGTCTTATGAGGAGCAGTTGAGGGGACTGGGGCTGTTCAGCCATGAGAAAAGTAGGCTGAGGTAAGACCTTATCACTCTGTACAACTACCTGAAAGGAGGTTGTAGCATGGAGGGTGTTGGCCTCTTCTCCCAAGTAGTAAGTGATAGAACAAAAGGAAATGGCCTCAAGTTGTGCCAGGGGAGGTTTAGATTGGACATTAGGAAAAAAGTCTTCATGGAAAGGATTGTCAGGCATCGGAAAAGTCTGCCCAGGGAAGTGGTGGAATCACCATCTCTGGAGGTGTTTAAAACGCATTTAGATGAGGTTCTTAGGGACATGGTTTAGTGCTAAAGTTAGGTTATGGTTGGACTTGATAATCCTGAGGGTCTTTTCCAACTGAAATGAGTCTATGATTCTATGTTTTAAGCTTTAGCTTGATAAAATAAACCAAATTTACACCTGCAACCTGAGAAATGCTACATTTTTTTCCAGGCTCCGGGGTGTGGTAGAATTCCCAGGGCAGGTTTAGATGTCGTCAGTTGGCTACACAGCATCCCTTCCTTAAATGTCAAGGCCTTAGCTGACAGTGTTTGTATAGGCTGTGAAGTTTGTGGAGAGAACTTATCCTCAGCAAATGTTTAGCCAGAGCCTCTCTGAAAAACAACAGGAAAGTGGGGAACAAATATAAGATTCAGTGATTGCCCTGATTTGTCAAACTCTCCAAAGATCCATGGCAATAACTGAGGCCAAAACATCTTTAGTCAGCCCCCAAGGTTTTTGTAAGCTCTGCCTGCCCTCATCCCAGACCTCACAATTCCTAAATAGAACCGGCAGAGTGTTTGGGGAAAAGCTGTGATTTTCTCTGAGAAATCAACCATTGTGTGGGAGCCCTAAAAATGGTGCCATGGTATGTACACACTATGGTTTTGTTTGTTCAAGCATTCTTGCTCATAGAAATAGTAAAAACTAAGTCCTCATTGTACATGTACATAGGATGAATATTCTGAGTTTCAGTCTGTTCTGTTCTCTTTCCCATTAATAACTAGGGTAATCTTCTTTCAAACTCAAAATGTCATGACTCTAAAGCTAGGAAGATATTACATGCTTAAGAAGATGTATTCAACTTTTGGTGTATATACTTTATACATAAAGTAAAATATTTAAAAGCTAATTTTTACTTGTTCGGTCTAACAGAATTAGAAAGCAGGTAGGGTTTTTTTGTTGCTGTTGGCTTTTTGTTGTTTTGTTTGTTTGTTTTTTTCAAAGTATTGCTTTACTTTTTTTTTTCTCCCTAAGATCTTAATAGCAAAAATGACGTCCTTTGTGGCCTACTTCCCATTTTCAAATTAAACTATATGACACAGGGATTTCGTTTTCTTTATTCTATTATTCTTATTTTTGGTTGATTATATCTGTGTCCTACCATATTCAAAACTGAGTTATATATTTCCATGGGGAGACAGAGCAGGAAGGAAATTACTTGTTGTAACCATCATTCTCACTATGATATAAACACTTCTGTGAGAGGATGGTTATCTAAAAATAATTGAATTCTCCATTTACCTTATCTCCACTGGAAACTTGTTCCTGTCAAGAGGGATGCTTGGTCTCCAGATCTTGTGTATCTTTGCCCAGGCTTTATGCATGGCATGAGATAACAGTAAGTACTAACTCAGTAGATTCTAGATCAAAATCTAGTACTATGCTGTGATCATTAGCATAGTTTGCTGAAAATATTACCTGAAGCATATATTTTTCAGCTTTTAGTCTTTGTTGTATTTGCCTGCTTGGCAGTTTCATATTAGGACAGTTAGTTCTAAAAATAAGTATTTTAAAGTATAGTTTTGGGAGCTGAAGTTGACAAATAGATATTAGATTCACTTACTGCCAAAATTTCAGTACTATTTATATTGGTAACTGCCAGTTTAAAAGAAAAACTCCACTTAACAGGGATGTAGGAAACTCTCAACTTATCCAAATACTGCATGTTTACAATTCAAACATTTCATTTTTATGTTTCAGATTGAAAGTAACGATCAATACTTTAAAAAGGATATACTTAAAGTCAGATTCCTAAACACCTACAAAGGATGCTTAAAGGCCACTTAGAAATCTGAAACCAGGTTAATTTTGTGTAGGGAGCTAATTTGAGGCAACTAGATGTGAAACTATTAGAAATTGTTGCTCATTTGGCCAATATGAATTGTGGAAAAGATTAAGGGCAAGTGCTAGATGGCTTCCTAGCCAAGGAGATCATTCTAGATTCTGGAAATACACACAGGCTGTCAAATGCATTAAGGAAACAAGTTTTTTCTCCCAGGCAAAAATGAACAAGAGCTTCAAAATGAGATTAATAACAAGAATTTTAAAAGTATTCTGAAATAATATAAGATTTTTATATATAAACGCAATTTTCTATAGTTAATTTCATAATTCAGCAGAACAAATTTGCACCTTCTCAATGTCTTACTCTCTTTTCTAAGCAACTCTTTCTAAATATTGGTTTTTTATGTTCCAAATTGTCTTTGCATGTGACATTTCATTTTTTTATCCTGCTTATGGCAACAATGTAATAAAGTTCAAGTGCTTAAGCAAACGTCTTCATTTATTAAGTGTAGAGAGATTATACTGCTCCAATGATAGCTTTTCTCTGTTGTAACTAATGAGTATGATAGGGGATGCACTGATTCCCAGACCTCAGAGATACGGTAAAAATATTCAGATTGAAAAATATAGTCATACACATTAATAGAAAAGCTGCCTGTATGAATCGCTGTCTCAGCCTAGGCTTTGCCAACACAAACAATTTAAGAAGTATATCAAAGTTAAGGACATGTATTGAAAGTGTGATCCACTCTTCATATGAGATCAAAATGTGGTAGTGGACACTTTCCATGTTGGGCTGCTTATAATTATGCACAATTTCACCCATTCAGACCAAAGTTTTCTATGATGAGAATTTAGATGAGGTTATGATCACCCATATGTTTTATTTTGGTTTGGGTTTTTTTTCTGTTGTTATTGTTGTGGCTATTTTATTATGCCCCTCCCTCCCCTTTTTTTTTTAATTTGTGGAATTTTCAACCAAAACAATTCAGCCATTTCCAAGAATAACATCAGAGTAAATACACTGTTCATTCACTATAAAATTCTCAGAGCCATTCAATACAAATATCTTGTGTTTTTATGCTTTAGAACCAGAACCAAAATTTGATGGAAGGATCACCTTGCTGTCAGGGATGTGATTTTACCATCTCTATGAGAATCTAGCCAAGTTTGATGATAGACCTCTCTTAGTTCATACAGACCATTAGAAACATCTTTGTGTATGACAGATAAATCATCATTTGTCTGCTATTCACCCATGTATAAGAGAGTCACAAAGCCTGAGAGAGGCTTTTACTGACATTGCTTTTTAAAATTCCAAAAATTGTTGCAGGTTGTCTTTCCTGTTCTTTCATTGCCTTTGCTGCTGAATCTGCATAGCAAGGGGCATGAAGAGCCAAACTGGAGTGAAGCGAGAAGAGCAGGAGCACAGGAAGAATGGAGATGAGACACCAGAAACAGGAAGGAGAAGAGTAGAAAGTGGGTCAGAGCAAAAACATGGAAGTAAGTGTGGCAGGTGCAATGAATATGTGCAGAAACTATTGGAAAGAAGGAAAAACAGGATGTCAGGCAAGAAGAGAAGTACTAGGTCAAAAATGCTACAGGCCATAGGAGACAAGGACAGGGGAATTGAGACTCCATTGGGCGTAAACTGCACTGGCACCTGCAGGCAAGCCCAAAATCTCCCACTCTCTGTTAATAATTCTGTCAAATAATTGGTGTGAAACCTTACAATTGGGTTGAGACCAAACAGCTGTAGCAAATCCTTTGTGTAAGGAGTACATTTCTTCCCTGCTAGTGGTTCATTCACATAAAAGGTAACATGCTTGTGGTAGGTTGGCCCTGGCTGGCAGCTAGCTTCCCCCTTCCTTCCTCACAGCAGGACAGGAAAGAAAACAGAAAGAATAGGAAAAAGCTTGTGGGTCAAGATGCAGGCAAGGAGATCACTTTGCCAATTGCTGTCATGGGCAAAATAGACCCCACTTTGGGTAATTTAATTTATTGCCAATTAATATAAATAGTTAATTACTGATTTGGGTATTGGGAAACAAAAAGAGTAATGAAGCAAACATTAAAACACTAGGGGAAAACACATTTCTTCCTCCTCTGACCTCTGTGTTCCTTCTGCTGTTTCTCACTCTATTTTTCCTCCTCCTTTGCCTATATAGCATTTTCTACCCTTTCTTAAGTACCTTTTCCCAGAGGCACCACCAGCACGGCTGGTGGGCTCAGTTGTGTCTTGTGGTGTGGAGCCGGCTGGAATCAGCTGGTTTTGGCACAGAGCAGCTGCAGCCTCCTCTCACTGACACCACCCCTGCAGCCCTCTGCTACCAACCCTGTGCCACCCACACTCAGTACCCTACTGGTTTTAGTTACCATATGAATTCAAGTGAGTGAAGACTGTATTGTGGAGCGTGACAATGGGCAAAGTAGCTCAACAAGAAGCCATTGAGATGGAGGTTGAAAAGGGAGAAAGCAAGGTTTTCATGGCAGGTGCAGGTTGTGTTGGTTTTCTACAATGCAACCTGTACAGAAGAGCAGTATGGTTGCATAGTTAAGCATCCCAAATTTAGGAAATATCTAAGTTGAGATTTCCCTGGTAACCTTAGCTTGCCTCTGTCAGTATGCGTGTGCTTTACTGTGATCTTTAAGGATGTATTCAACATAGAATCATAGAATCACTTTGTTTGGAAGAGACTTTTAAGAACATTGAGTCCAACCATAACCTAACTCTAGCACTGAACCATGTCCCTAAGAACCTCATATATACATCTTTTAAACACCTCCAGGAATGGTGACTCAACCACTTCCCTGGGCAGCCTGTTCCACTGCTTCACAACCCTTCCCTTTTTGGCAGTCCCAAAAATCTTACATATCCGGTCTTTTCAAAAAGACTCAGCCCCATTCAATGCACTGCAAGACAATAATCCAGGAATTAATTGGATTTGGGTGGGGAATGAGACAATCACATAGGTGTCTTGGAACTGTAACAGAAGCTGGAAAATGTTTACTGAATGATAAGTGGACTGCGAAAAAGTGTGCTAGACAGAAAGCAAGCAGTCACTAAAGCTGTCTAATTAAAACTCTTAGAGCTGGGCAAGAACTGCAACCATGCAGAAGGAAAAGAACAGAAATTCCCATGCAACAATTAAAATGTAAATATGGAGCTTTCTGCTCCTTGACTGCTTTGTGTTACTTAAACTATAAAAATCTATACTTTGCTTTATTACTATGCTTTAATACCATGAAGGTATTTAAAAACAATTCAAATACAACTTTAAAAAGATACCTCGAAACAAAGTAATTGCAAAATTAAAAACTGAATCAGAATACCCTGGAGAAATGTCAGGATAGTCTTTTTTTTTTTTTCTTTCCCAAAGACAAAGTTTAATTTCAATCAATACTGTTAAAAAGGAATTTAATTGGAAAAATCCACTGGAAAATTTTAAATAAGCCTTCCCAAGCACTTTGAAAAATTTGCCTGTTGCATCTTCATCAAAACTCACCAAATCAGTGTGTCTCTAGAAGTTGAAACTCCTGTTCTTCCCGAATAAACTCTATTTCCCTCACAGAACTGTTGCAGTAAGCAATTAATTCATTTACAAAACACTCTTGTATTACTGCAATGAATGTCACAGAAAACAGAAGGCAAAAATTAATAATTCTATGTTCATTATAAAGACTGGGTTTTATGAGGTATGTCAGGCCTGAGGTCACCCATGAGGCAACTGAATATAAAGAAATATAAAAAAGATATCCACTCAAAGAGGACTTCACATGTAACCTATAACATGAGTCTGTTTTTTAATACTATCATAATGCATATGATTGCATACAGTTACTCAGGAAATCATTATTCCAACCTATTCAAAATTAATTACTTTATTTAGTGATTTTAAAGTCCTTCTAACATTGTAGGTATACAACACAATATATTCTGAAGTAAGCTTATGAGATGCTAAAGTGAGTAATCTGTTTTAACCATCCCTTTAAAACAAAAATAAGCAGTTATTTCCAATAATGCAATCAACAACTGAACAAAAAGAGATTAAATAGCTTCTTAAATAGGAATTTAAAAGGTTCTTTCAACAGCCACACTTTCCCCTTTCAAAAAGAATGTTTTCCAGTTTTCAAAGCACCTTCAGGATGGACAAGGGATCAGACCCAGCCAGCATGGGTTTAGGAGGGGCAGGTCCTGTCTGACCAACCTGATCTCCTTTTATGATCAGGTGACCCCCTGGTGGATGAGGGGAAAGCTGTAGACATGGTCTATCTAGACTTCAACAAAGCCTTTGACACTGTCTCCCATAATATACTCCTGCAAAAGCTGGTAGCCCATGGCTTGGACAAGTGTACTCTCTGCTGGGTTAAGAACTGGCTGGAGGGCTGGGCCCAGAGAGTGCTGGTGAATGGGGCTGCATCTAGCTGGTGGCCAGTCACTAGTGGTGTCCCCCAGGGGTCAGTGTTGGGTCCAGTCCTGTTTAACAGCTTTATTGATGATTTAGATGAAGGGATTGAGACCATCATCAGCAAAGTTGGGAGGGAGTGTCGACCTGCTGGAAGGCAGGAGGGCTCTGCAGAGGGATCTGGATAGACTGGAAAAATGGACCGATTCCAATGGGATGAAATTCAACGAGGCCAAGTGCCAGGTCCTGCACTTTGGCCACAACAACCCCCTGCAGCGCTACAAGCTGGGCACAGAGTGGCTGGAGAGCAGTCAGGCAGAAAGGGACCTGGGGGTACTAATTGACAGGAAGCTCAACATGAACCAACAGTGTGCCCAGGTGGCCAAGAAGGCCAATGGTATCCTGTCCTGTATCAAAAAGAGCATGGTCAGCAGGACAAGGGAAGTGATCCTTCCCCTGTACTCTGCATTGGTGAGGCCACACCTGGAGTATTGTGTTCAGTTCTGGGCCCCTCAGGAAATGTCTTCCCCTCAGGAAAGAGATTGAAGTGCTGGAGCAGGTCCAGAGAAGAGTAACAAGACTGGTGAAGGGACTTGAACACAAGACCTATGGGGAGAGGCTGAGGGAGCTGGGGTTGTTTAGTCTGGAGAAGAGGAGGCTTAGAGGTGACCTCATCAGTCTCTATAACTACCTGAAGGGAAGTTATAGCCAGGTGGGGATTGGTCTCTTCTCCCAGGCAGTTAGCAATAGGACAAGGGGGCATGGGTTTAAACTCTGCCAGGGGAAATTTAGGCTGGATATTAGAAAGAAATTCTTTATGGAGAGAGTGATCAAGCATTGGAATGGACTGCCCAGGGAGGTGGTGGACTCACCGTCCCTGGAGGTTTTTAAGCTGAGATTGGACATGGCACTTAGTGCCATGATCTAGTAAATGGACTGAAGTTGGACCAAGGGTTGGACTTGATGATCTCTGAGGTCTTTTCCAACCCAGTCGATTCTGTGATTCTGTGATTTTAATGTGTTACATTTTTTTTCTACCATTGCAGTGCTTTTAATGTGATAATTAGAACTGTTAGCAAGTATAGGGGAACTTTATAAGGGTATTAAATCATTCTAACACAGTTTTGGGTTCTGATGGATTTAGTAAAGACTTCTAAAATGAAATTCCAAACAAATAAAATTACTAAATTCTTGATCCAGTGGAAAAAAAAAATTGCAATGACATAAAAGCTAAAGAAGTCTTGGAAAGGATAATATGTATGTATCTCTAAAATCTGTGCCATGGTAATTTGTTGAATGAAAAATTTACCCAAGGCATATAAGGTATTTCATCTGTTACGGTAAGATTTAGGAAATAACAATAATAAGTTGTCTTACCCCTGCAGCATTTTATTCTGACTCCAGGAGGGTCAAAGTCATAATTATTTTCCACAAGGAAATTATCCTGCTATTAAGCCACCATTATCTTTATATGTAGCTGTCACGGTGCATTCGGTGATGGACTCATGATGGTTCGTTTACCTTGATCTTGAAATGCAAAATTATGGCAACCAAAATGCCGAGGGGTTATAATTCAATCAAACAGTGTTACTTAATTATTTTGCCCATAAAGCGGCATGCGATAGCGAGAGAGTAAGAAAAAGGGAAAGGAAAAAAAAAGAAAAAAGGGAAAGAAAAATAAGAAGATGGGAATGAGGATTTGTTTACCACCAGATGAGTTCCAAAGGTGTCCCTCTGGTCTCCGGTCCTGTAGAGTTTTGCCGGTCCTCTGTTGTGGTTCAGGATCCTCTGGTGGGAAGATCTTAACAATGTCCATTTGGGAGTCATCTCTTCTGCTTCTTCACCCCCCGTCGCTCCCATCGTTCAAGGCCAGACTCCGCCTTTGTTTTGCAACCCAGGCTTAAACTGCACAGGCTTGAAAAGTCCTCGCTTCTCTTGCCAGGACCCATCTGTGCTTGCATGGCCTCAAGTTCAGGGGTCTCTTTCTGGTCCATTGAGTGACCTCAGGACCCTTGGTGAGGTTCTGGGCATGCTCTTCTTCATTGGCCTTTGTTTGAGGGAGGAGGTGGCGGACAGGTGTGACTGAGGCTGCAGGTGAGAATCCATCTTCTGGATGGCAGCTATTGTCCCTGGGTCAGAGAGACCCACATAACAATCCCTTTTAGGAAGCAGGGGCTAGCTTGGCTGAGGCAGCAGGCGAAGTCCATACAGCAGCCATTGTTAGCAGTAGCCCTCCGGGTCGGAGAGACCTGTGCAACACAGTTCTTCTCCTCAGGGCTCTCTCCAAGTCATTGTCCATGCGTTCTTTCTGTCAGGGCCTCAGTTCTCTCAGTTCCTGATGACTATGTTTCAAGTAAATACTGCTCCATCTTCAGACCAACTCTTACAGTAGCCCAGATAATGCAAACTCACAGAATCACAGAATGGTTGCAGTTGGAAGGGACCTCTGGAGATCATCTAGTTCAACCCACTTTCTAAAGCAGGTACACCTAGAGCAGATTGCACAGGAATGTGTCTAGGCAGGTCTTGAATGTCTCCAGAGGAGACTCCACAACCTCTCTGGGCAACCTGTTCCAGTGCTCTGTCACCCTCAAAGGAAAAAAGGTTCTCCTCATATTCAGATGGAACCTTCTATGCGTCAGCCTGTGCCCATTGCCCCTCATCCTATTGTTGGGCACCACTGAAAGTAGTCTGGTCCCATCCTCTTGACATCCACCCTTCAGATATTTAGAAATATTGATGAGATTGCCTCTCAGCCTTCTCTTCTCCAGGCTGAACAGACCCAGCTCTCTCAGTCTCTCCTCATAAGAAAAGTGCTCTAGGCCTCATATCATCTCCATAGTCCATCGCTGGACTCCCTCCAGTAATTCCTTATCCTTCTTAAACTGGGAAGCCCAGATCTGGACGTAGTACTCCAGATGCATCCTCACCAGGGCAGAGTAGAGGAGGATAACCCTCGACCTGCTGGTCACGCTCTTCTTAATGCACCCCAGGTACCATTGACCTTCTTGGCCATAAGGGCACATTGTTGACTCATGGTCAACCTGTTGTCGACCAGAACTCCCAAGTCCTTTTCTGCAGTGTTGCTTTACAGCAAGTCCGTCCCCAACCTTTACTGGTGCCGGGGGATATTCCTCCCCAGGTGCGAGACCCTACACTTGCCCTTGTTAAACTTCATTAGGTTCTTCTCTGCCCAGTCCTCCAGCCTGTCCAGGCCTCGCTGAATGGTAGCACAGCCTTCTGGTGTGTCAGCCCTTCCACCCAGTGTGGTATCACCAGCAAACTTGCTGAGGGTGCACTCAGTCTCTTCATCCAGGTCACTGATGAACAGGTTGAACAAGACTGGACCTAACACTGACCCCTGGGGAACCCCACTAACTGCAGGTTTCCAACCAGACTTTGCACCATTGATCACAACCTTCTGAGCCCTGCCCATACAGCCAGTTCATGATCCATCTCACCGTGCATTCATCCAGCCCACACTTCTTGAGCTCACCTATGAGGAGGTTGTGAGAGATGGTCTCAAAAGCCTTGCTGAAGTCAAAGTAGACGATATTCACTGCTCTTCCCTCATCTACCCAGCCAGTCATACCATCACAGAAGCTATCAGATTTGTCAAACATTATTTCCCTTTGGTGAACCCGTGCCGATTACTCCTGATAACCTTCTTTTCCTCCACATGCTTAGAGATGACATCCAGAATGAGCTGTTCCATCACCTTTTCAGCGATGGAGGTGAGGGTGACTAGCCTGTAGTTTCCTGGGTCATCCTTCTTGCCTTTTTTGAAGACTGGAGTGACACTGGCTTTCTTCCAGTCCTCCAGCACCTCTCCTGTTCTCCAAGACCTTTCAAAGATGATGGAGAGTGGCTTTGCAGTAACATTTGCCAACTCTCTCAGCACTTGTGGGTGCATCCCATCGGGGCTCATGGATTTGTGGATGTCCAGTTTCTGTAAATGATCTCTAACCTGTTCTTTCTCAACCAAGGGAAAGTCTTTCTTTTGCATGACTTCGAATCATAGAATGAGAGAATCGTTTCGGTTGGAAGAGACCCTCATGATCATTGAGTCCAACCATAACCTAACGTAACTCTAGCACTAAACCATGTCCCTAAGAACCTCGTCGAAACACCTTTTAAACACCTCCAGGGATGATGACTCTACCACTTCCCTGGGCAGCCTGTTCCAATGCCTGACAACCCTTTCCGTGAAGAATTTTTTCCTAATATCCAATCTAAACCTCCCCTGGCACAACTTGAGGCCATTTCTTCTTGTCCTATCACTTGCTACTTGGGAGAAGAGGCCAACACCCTCCATGCTACAACTTCCTTTCAGGTAGTTGTAGTCAGTGATAAGGTCTCCCCTCAGCCTACTTTTCTCATGGCTAAACAGCCCCAGTCCCCTCAACTGCTCCTCATAAGACTTGTGCTCCAAGCCCCTCACCAGCTTTGTCACCCTCCTCTGCACTCACTCTAGTATTTCAATGTTCTTCTTATGATGAGGGGTCCAAAACTGAACATAGTATTCAAGGTGCAGCTGTATGGGAATGTAGTGGAAGATTTGGTGAGGAGGTTGTTTAAATGTAAATCCGCTCAAGTGACTTGCAACTGTCTGTACAAAAAGCACATACATCACACTAATTGTTTTACTGACCTTGTGTGCTTGATGAGTAGAACCTCTGTGTTAGATAACATAGGCCTGTGAGAAACTCTAGGCACCTTATCACTAAGTCTGAGATTTCTGCTTTGTTGTGAGAAAGAGTGCAAGGCTGTGCCTGCTTGAAACCTTGAAATACAGGCGAGCTCAGTAGGCCCAGTGATCTTCCAGCAGGGCTGAACTTACCAGTGCCTGCATCCTCGCTTGTGTCATCTCTGCCTGGGAGCTTAGGTGCGACTTTGGAGATTCCCCAGTAGAGAGGTAACTAAAATAAAATTTGTTCTTTGCAATGTATTTGTGGCTTCTGGCTCTTCTTGCAACGTACCTGTGTATGTGTACACAGTGGCCTCACTAGCGCCGAGTACAGTGGCACAATCACTTCTCTAGTCCTGTTGGCCACACTATTCCTGATACAAACCAGGATGCTTGTCATGGTTGAGACGGACAAACGACATAGACCAAGTTCTTCCAAGATGAAAGTAGTAGATGCCATTTATTGCCACAAGTGCATTTTTATACAGTTTTACCAATTCATGTGTGTCTTCACTATTGGTTACAAGGTACAGCAGTAACATCTCATTGGCTAATTTTACTCTTCTACTTCCTTCTCTCTCACGGGTACATCCTTAACTTCTCCGGATACTCCTTTACTCCCATCATTCTCACGGGTAGGCCTTCGTATCTTCAAGGCTAATTTCTGTTCCTATGCCCTCCGTCAGGGAATCCACAGACCCACCGTAGTCCCCCACAGATGCTGTTGGCCTTTTTGGCCACCTGGGCACACTGCTGGGTCATATTCAGCTGGCTGTCATTCAACACGCCCAGATCACTCTCTGCCAGGGAGCTTTCCAGCCACTCTTTCCTAAGTCAGTAGCGCTGCCTGGGCTTGTTATGATCCAAGTACAGGACCCGGCACGTGGCCTTATTATACCTCATACAATTGGCCTCAGCCCAACGATACAGCTGGTCCAGATTCCTCTGTATGGCCTTTCTACCCTCCAGCAGATCAACACTCCCACCCAATTTGGTGTCATCTGCAAACTTACTAAGGGTGCACTCAATCCCTTCATCCAGATCATTGATAAAGAGATTAAACAGAACTGGCCCAAATACTGAGCCCTGGGGAACACCACTCATGACCGGCTGCCAACTGGATTTGACTCCATTCACCACAACTCTTTGGGCCTAGCCCTCCAGCCAGTATACATGTATGTCATAAATATTTATAAAGTTTACAAACTGTTTATTTCTCACTTGGTCCTGTACACATCTCAGTGGTGCAAAGCAGAGGGAAAGAGAATCAGTAATTTCTGATATCCTAGAAAAAAAGACTGGGAAAAAACCTGGAGGTTAAGTGCTATTTTGTACTTATGGAAGTTAAATCTCTTCAGATCATTTTTGGTACAGACTTGCAGAGACAGAGTGCCTGAAGACAGGCTATGTTTCAGATTGGGTCTCTCATGTCTGCCATATTCAAGTTTAAAATAGTATATTTTGTCATTTTTTCTATGCTAGGAAGCCAAATGTGTCAGAAATGTTATATACACATTTGTATTAGAAATTTAATATATTATTCTTTGAAATCATCAGCTTTTGCATTTGTACTGAGAAAGTAACTGCGGATATAACACAAGAGTCAAGAAAAGGAAAAGAGTCAGAATATGGAAGTAGAAAGTAAAAAGAAAAACAGAAAGAATCTTCTGAAATTCCCACATATATTGACTATTTCTTTGTTGTTGCCTTTTTTTTTTTTTTAACCACGAGGTCACCACTCCATCTAGAGCAGAGGTGTCAAGCTCATTTTCATCGCAGGCCACATCAGCCTTGCCATTACCTTCAAAGGGCCGAATGTAATTTTAGGACTGGGTAAATGTAGGAGTAGTTACATTTATCCAGTCCTAAAATTGCATTTTGCCCTTTGAAGGCAACCACGAGGCTGATGTGCCCCCCTCCAGTGAAAATGAGTTTGAAACTCCTGGTCTAGACTATTCATGGCCCATGGGAAAGCAACACAGCTATGAACCCCCTTCTTTTCAAAGACTCAGGTGTCTCAGGTATCAACTTTTTTCTAACTGTTCAAATACATGTCAAGGCATTTACTTCCTGACAATATGTATTTTTAATCTATCATTCATTGTGGCTAACTGAACTCAGGCAAATTTACAGTGAAACACAGAGTTAACTTTAGGTATGTCCCGGAAATGAACGAGATACCTCTATACCCATGTTTGCTTGTGTCATGGAAGGGCTGAGAACCAAAACCAAGGTATAAAAGCCAAACATCACAGAATCAGGCTTAAGCCATGCAGCTTCTCATTTCAGTAGGCTGCTTTGCAAGAATACGAGCAATTTCTGCTAGCACTTCAGAACCTCAAAGCACTCTAAAGGCTGATCTCTGCCAGCTGGGAGTAAACTGAATCAAGCAGTAACAGTGCATAACACTTTAAATCATAGCCTAACCCTCAAGCAACCCTCAGCTAAAGACTGGGAGTTGCAGTGGTATCAAAGCAGCATTTTTAACACTACTAACTTTAACACTACTAATGACTAAGTGAAAACAAAGAGTGAAGGCTCACAGTTGTCATGTTGTTTCATACAGAAAATTGCATAGCAACATCTCAGTTTTAAAGCATGATCGTAGCATAGGAACCTTATCATCTGGTATTTATGGCAAACACCTCCTCAAGTAAAAGGCAGGGTTTTTTATCCAACCTAGCTAAAATCAACAGCGGTGAATCCAGATAAATAAGTTTACCTATTTTTCAGCAATGCTTGTTTTGTTTAAAAGTATGATTTCTCTAGGGCATGCAGATCAGCAAAAATTCCTCTGCAAAACAGCATTCCTAACCAGTGGCAACACCTTTCCTCTACTCTGCATGAAGCAAGTGCAGAGGAAGAAAAAAAAATTGACTGCTTTCAGCATGTTGCCATTCATATTTTGAAAAACATACAGTGCTAAATTGTTTCCCTTCCAAATCTGTCCTACAGTTGCATCCACAGAAACCCAGAATTATCACTCAAATCTTGCCAGTTTCTGTTCTCTTTCAGTAATAAGAGTTTTCCAGGCAAGGGCTTCTGAATCAAACTTATTTACATCCAAACACAAATAGGACTCTCTGCTCAAGGTTATTTTAGAAATGACCCATTTTTCTACTGAGATTCATAGAATTTTATGTTATTTTTCTTCAATATGGGCAGATATAACTAATAAAACTGTTTTGACAAACACTTTGAGTTTGCAGATTTTTGTGATATATGAACGTGACTGACTTGATAACAGAGAGGCATTATGACCACCTCAGTACTTAGTACAGTGGTGAGATTTTATTTTCGTATCTCTACATCTGTGTCTGCAGGAAGAATCTGAGGACTTTTTCTTGTTACTTTGGTTTTAAACCATTTAGAAATAAGTGCTGTGCGTAAAAGAGACTGGATAAAGGGCAGAGGAGTAGGCTGCTTTCTGAATAAATCATTGTCCAAAAATCTTTGTTTTAAGCTGAAAAAAGTATACTTGTTAACATAATTTCATGGCTGAACTTCAATAATCTCTGTGACAAAAAGAATTGAAGGACCATGTGAAGATTAAGAAGTGAAGGTTACTAATTTGATTCACAACAGGCTCAGCAGAAACATGGTATTTGGTGTACCTACTTCAGGGAAGTAAACTCATGACGAGCATTTAAACTGTCAAAAATGTGAAATGACAATCAAAATCCTAAGTTACTCAGTCTTTTCAAAAACAGGAATGCAAAGAATTTACAGAAACCACTTTTCAGAAACCACAGTTACTAGAATACTTATTAACTTGTGGGGCATAACTAATTGTTTGTAGTTAACTCCAGAGAACCATGACAAATGTGGAACTTTTTGTTTTCGTTCATAATTTGACACTTAGACCAACACATAACTAGAGCAAGCTGGTTCAATGCCATCACTAAAACCTGCTGAATTTTACTCTGTGTGAGACTTTGTAGAACAGCAGAGGTGGGTAAGCACTTTCCTAGTCTAGCTATCTGAGATAGAGATCTATGTGGCCCTGTCTTTCACATATACTATTGAATCACACAGCACTAGAAATTCCAGCACAGTATAGAGTTTTTAGTAGAAATGAAACACTATGATATATAGTTCCTAGATGGCCTATTTGGATTCTTAAATAAAGTGTGATCAATAATTATTCAACTTTTTTGCTTTATGCATGGCACGATGAATTATACCTGCAGTGGATAGTAACTACACTTTGTACTTACAGATTATCCATGTTCTATAGTGTAGAAGAACAATCTTAGTCTTTTTGAAAAACAAAGTGGCACGCAGCAACTATTGACAATGAAGTACAGTTTTTTATGAATTTGCTGCTTGAGTAAGTGGTAGGTAGCTTTTGCATAGCACGTTTTAAGCACGTGTTACAGAATGGGGGTCTTGGCACTGAGTTGAGTAGGGCAGTGGGTAATGAGCTTAGGTGAACAAAGCACATTACTTTTGGATGTAGTGTTTCTACCCAAGTCCTGTTTTTCCACCTCTCTCACCTGAACCTGAGTGAAATTTAAAAACTAGCTTGTGTCTCCCAGAGAACCGAATTTGGTAGGTTTTGTTCTTAGTTTATTTCATGTGCAAGTAGGCTCAGGCTCTGATAAAATGCAGTTATTTCAGCTTTCTTTCCAAATGCAGCAGCAGTACTTGTCCTCTGCCCTGATTCTTTGATAAAACATCTGTAAAGCTAAAGCATTAATCCAAGAATCAAGAAAGCAAGATTATCACCTCAGTCAGATGGGAGACAAATATACGTGTCCCAAGAGCATCTCCTTCTGTTTGCTGTCAGCGGGACACACTTTATCTTCACAACTGAATCTCTGCTGTTACCCAACAAGGAGTTCAAAATACAAAGAGAGTGAGGAAGAAGTAACCTAGCTCCACAGCCAGGTATTTAGAATATTCTAGGGAGACAAGGAAGACCCAGATTTTGGGCACTCTAATGGCCATTTTGCATTAAACTCTCTTCAGGCATCACATAGATACAGATCAAGAGTTAGAAAACAAGTTTCTTCCTTCTGTGGGAAATACCCCAGACATTGACTTTATTGCATAGAGGCAGACTTTCAAAAAAAAAAGAGGATTCTCCTGACTGATGGAAACAGCAGGTCTGGTATGCTTTGTGTATGGGAATTGTGCAAGAATGGCAAGAAGGCTCATTGTAAATACGCTCAAGCAACTGCACCTGGGATGTAGAAAAAGCACATACATCACACTAATTGTTTTACTGACCTTCTGTGCTTGACAGGTAGAACCTCTGTGTTAAAAAACATAGGCCTGTGAGAAACTCTTAAGGCACCTTATCATTATGCCTGAGATTCCTGCTTTGTTGTGAGAAAGAGTGCAAGGCTGTGCCTGCTTGAAACCTTGAAATACAGGCAAATGCAGCAGGCCCGTGATCTTCTACCAGGGTTGAATTCTGCAGTGTCTGCATCTCTACTTGTGTCGCCTCTGCCCAGGAGCTTAGGTGCTGCTTTGGATATCCCCTGGAAGTGAGGTAACTATAATAAATTTGCTCTTTGCAATTGCGTTTATGGCCTCTGGTTGCTTCTAGCAATGTGCCTGCGTTGGCTCACACACTTTGGGAAAAAACAGGTTAGGAAGAGAAAAGTGGACCCTACTTCCCTGGCCCATTCTTGAGAGGCTTTGAGCTGTAGATCTCAAATGGATAGTTTCCTGCTTACTGCCTCAAGATCTGGAGAAGAGACAAGCTGAAAACATGCCTGGTTGTCAGTTAGTTACTGGCTACCTTTAATGAGTTCCCTTTGCACCTAGGAGGTTAGTTTACAAGGCACTGTATGGGGAAGCAACACATCTAAATCAGCAGAGAACAGGTTAGTGGAACTGATGGAACACAGGTTGCACTTCAGTGCATATTTTTCTTTCACTACCAGGCTGACCAGTAGATTTTCATCTTCTCCTTTTGAAACTAGTGTGGTAGAGGGCTTAGTAAGACAAAGATGCAGGGCACTGTAGCATCTACCTTTCAAATCTCAACATCTTTGGCACTAGCCCAGGGTAAATATGCAATCCTTACTCTTTGACAACATTGTTCAAACACTGAATTAATGTTTTCTAACTGCATCAGATTGACTCTATCTAAAAAAAGTACATAACCACTATACACAGGACATATAGCATAAGTGCAAACTGATCAAACAAAGTTCTTTAAGTCTAATCTCCAAAGTGTCACTTCCTTTTAGGTCTCCATTTCACTTCTGGAATTACAACCAAAAGCACTAGTTCTTATTGATAGCTTTGGCCATTGTGGCAGTTGCACATCCCCCTGAGATCTGGATCCTTCAATGGGGCAGTTAATGGCTCTTTTAGCACCTTAATGGGACCCTGAGTCAGTTGACAGGGTCGTTAGCAGAGGAGGTGCCCAGAGTAGCTGCAAAGCTTCTGGACCGTGTTTCAATGCCCACAGCCAGATCTGACCAGACTATAAATGGGGCTCCCACTGAAGACCCTCTTTGGAGTGGCCTTGGAGTAGCGGGTCTGTGAACTGGAACCCTCTCCTTAGACTGGGATGCCGTCTAAGGAGACTTCCCAGGATTGAGAGTGCCTCACCTCGTTGTTTGGGTGAGTGGTTATTTACTGGATACATCCTTGAATGAGTCCTTGCCTAACCCAGGCAAGTGATTATTTCTTGTGGGTACCCTGGAGTCGGAGGGCTCTGGTTGGTTTCTTGTGAGTGTGTGCATGCATGCTGTGGATCCTCATTATTCTTATTTTGCTGCACCCCAATAATCTCAACTGATATCCGAACCTGTATTTTATGTTGTCAGAGTGCTAACTAATTGTATAAACCCTGTTTTGGTCAGTTTATTGGTTGCACTTTTCCAGCCAGAATAAAGTCTGTTTTGGAACTCGTTGTCCACCTAAAACTGACTTTGGGGTACCTCCATGACATTTAAAATGGTGTAGTCGGCAGGATATCAGAAATGGAGAAATTATTATGGGGCTACAGCTGTAATAATCCTTCTGTGGCAACCTGCACACATCGGGCAGAAGCAAGCTGATGTGGTCCCAGAGTGACCGTAGCTGCGTGTGCTGTTTTCTGTGCTTCTGTTTGTGTTGCTGTCGATGCTGTTCTTGGTGTTGTTCTGTGCACCTGCTTAAAGCAAGCCCGAGACCAGCACAAATGCTGTAGCCAGTTGGAGAGGCATGATTCTAGAAAAGAGCTGGAAATATATTGTTTGAAAGCAGAGTTACGGTGAGAGAGAAAGTGAGTGCATTTTTAGGACAAAGGATTGAACTCATGTTAACCCAAGCAAAATTTCCCCTAGTATTGCCCAAATTTGGAAATTGATTGTGGACACAGAACCTGAGGACTGGGATGGAGATATCTGGGGAGATTCTGAAAACAGTGTTGATGAAGAGGAGGTAGAGACAAAGGATGTAGGCCCTCTCATTAAAACTGAGACATGTACAGGTCCACAGGGTGGAAACTCCTGTACTGCTGTTTGTACTACCCCATGGACGGGACCTGAACTTGGCGACTTGCAATCTAAATTCTCACGTTAGCCGGGCGAAACAGAAACTGAATATCTTTCCCTTACGGGGTGTGATCGGATACTATTGAGTAATGAGGAAGCTGCAGGCTTTTGGGGACCTGGTGTGTTTTCAAGTGATGGTCCGAATGGTGATCAGCCCATAACATCTTGTGTGGCTTACTGGGCTGGTGGTGTGGATCCCAAGGAACGTGGGGAGCCCATCACCATTAGGATAAGAGGCTTGCTGGAGCTGGTTGAGGGCGTTCAAAAGGCTGCTTGTATACAGACAATGTACGAAAGAGGGCGGCAAGGAATTGCCATGGCTGCACCAGTAAACCTGACCCACCTTCGGCTGCTTATCAGAGGGCTGCCGGACGCTTTAAAGATACATGTCCAGTCCCTCAGGGAGAGAATTCAGGAGGCTATTGACTGTAACAAGCAGAACCCTGGAAATCTGCCTGCACATGTATTAACCTGGGCTGAAATCCTGCACAATTTAGTCACCTACGGGCGTGAAATGGGATGGGTGGACCCGGGTGGCAGCACAGAGACTTCTTGGAATTGAGAGTGCCTCACCTCCTCGTTTGGGTGAGTGGTTATTTACTGGATATATCCTTAAATGAGTCCTTGCCTAACCCAGGCGAGTGATTATTTCTTGTGGGTACCCTGGAGTCGGAGGGCTCTGGTTTGTTTCTTGTGAGTGTGTGCATGCACGCTGTGGATCCTCATTACTCTTATTTTGCTGCACCCCAATAATCTCTTCAACTGATATATGAACCTGTATTTTATGTTGTCAGAGTGCTAACTAATTGTATAAACCCTGTTTTGATCAGTTTATTGGCTGCACTTTTCCAGCCAGAATAAAATCTGTTTTGGAACTTGTTGTCCACCTAAAACTGACTTTGGGGTGCCTCCGTGACAGCCATAAGGAACTAAACTAAGATCACCATTTTGTTTACCATAGACATTAAAATCCATCTCTGTCATGTTTTCAGTATAGCAAAAAAAATGATCACATGGCTATCTCTTGCACACCCAGAAGTTATCTTGACACCACCTGCCTGATCTGTCTGATATCTCTCATCAAAAAGTTGAACTGAAAGCTGACTGGATCAGGTTGTATCTGTACAGTATCTTGAGGAAGCAGGCTAGAGCGTGTCACTTTGCCAACTCAGCTCTATGTACACATACACACACTCGTGCATGCACAAATTGCTTTCATAGGATGTCTCTGACTTAGCTACCAGCATCCATCTTGGTGCCACCTCAAGGCATATCAAGGATAAGAGGGTTATTAGGGGCAGTCAACATGGCTTTACCAAGGGTAAGTCATGCTTGACCAACCTCATAGCCTTTTATGAGAATGCAACAAGGTGGATGGATGATGGCAGAGCGGTGGATGTGGTCTACCTTGACTTCAGTAAAGTCTTTGACACAGTCTCCCACAGCATCCTCACAGCTAAGTTGAGGAGGTGTGGTCTAGACAATAGAGTAGTGAGGTGGGTTGCAAACTGGCTTAAGGAGAGAAGCCAGAGAGTGGTAGTCAATGGTGCGGAGTCTAGTTGGAGGCCAGTATCTAGTGGAGTGCCTCAGGGGTCAGTACTGGGGCCAATATTATTCAATATATTCATTAACGGTTTGGACGAGGGAATGGAGTGTACTATCAGCAAGTTTGCTGATGACACTAAGCTGGGAGGAGTGGCTGACACGCCAGAAGGCTGTGCTGCCATCCAGCGGGACCTGGACAGGCTGGAGAGTTGGGCGGGGAATAACCTGATGAAATTTAACAAGGGAAAGTGTAGAGTCCTGCATCTGGGCAGGAAGAATCCCAGGTTCCAGTATAAGTTGGGGAACGACCGATTAGAGAGCAGTGTAGGGGAAAGGGACCTGGGGGTCCTGGTGGACAACAGGATGACCATGAGCCAGCACTGTGCCCTTGTGGCCAGGAAGGCCAATGGCATCCTCGGGTGTATTACAAGGGGGGTGGTCAGTAGATCGAGAGAGGTTCTCCTTCCCCTCTACTCCGCCCTGGTGAGACCCCATCTGGAATATTGTGTCCAGTTCTGGGCCCCTCAGTTCAAGAAGGACAGGGAACTGCTGGAGAGGGTCCAGCGTAGGGCAACAAAGATGATTAAGGGAGTGGAGCACCTCCCTTATGAAGAAAGGCTGAGGGAGCTGGGTCTCTTTAGTTTGGAGAAGAGGAGACTGAGGGGTGACCTCATTAATGTTTATAAATATATAAAGGGTGAGTGCCATGAGGATGGAGCCAGGCTCTTCTCAGTGGCAAACAATGATAGGACAAGGGATAATGGAATCAAGCTGGAACACAAGAGGTTCCACTTAAATTTGAGAAAAAAACTTCTCAGTGAGGGTGACAGAGCCCTGGAACAGGCTGCCCAGGGAGGTTGTGGAGTCTCCTACTCTGGAGACATTCAAAACCCGCCTGGACATGTTCCTGTGTGATCTCACGTAGGCGTTCCTGCTCCAGCAGGGGGATTGGACTAGATGATCTTTTGAGGTCCCTTCCAATCCCAAACATACTGTGATACATACTGTGATCCATCTACTATAAAGGTACCTTGAGATCAGGCCACCAACAAATCCAATCTATCCTTATGTTGGAGAATGAAAAACTTGTAGAACTCTTTGAGTGCGACGGGCGGACTGGCGAAGACAAAGAATCGGGCTCAATATGAGTTTAACATCAATGCCCTTTAATGAACCTTTAACAACACTGAATATCAATGTCTGCCAGTGCACGTTTTTGAAACCCTTATATAGTCTTTACCCAGTGGTCACGTGGCAAGTGCAGGCTATGATTGATTACTCTCTGCAGTCACTCTTCCCCCCCCCCGCTATGGTGATTAGCTGCAGGTCACTGTCCACGAACTGTTCATGCGCAGTGACGACAGCGCCCCTCCTGCAGCCTGGGTCGAGGATAGACCAGCTTCTGTTTACTTCCGTTCTGTCTTTGGTGTCTCCAGAAAAACCTTCCGTGTAGGTCCTAGCCTGCACCACAGCCACATCAAACTCTGGCTTGTTCACAGCACACAGCCCATGTCCTCTTTCTTCCAAAAACTCTCCACAGTTCCTCCTTTTTTCTTTTTGGACAAGCCAGGCTTGATTATCTATGCGTTCTAACCCATCTTTGATACGTGATGAAGAACAACTTATACATAACATATCAATTACAACAACAATCAACATAAACAATGCACTTTGCAATAAACCCTTAATCCACCCCCTTAGGTCAAGTCAATTTGTTAAACTTTCTAAACAAAAAAATCAGTTGGTTCGATTTCCTACGGCTCTGGCCCTACGGGAAGGCGATCATCACAATTGTCATAGTTGTCAAACCATGCGCTAATATTTTTCCTCTTAGTAAACTTGAGGTACTCCATTGCTGTTTTAATATTGCAATGGATTGATTAAACAAATTCCAAGAACTTTTATTTAATGGTACTCCTACTCAACATGTAACAAACAGTGTGCTGGGTGTTGATCAACCTGCCCAGAAGGTAGTGGTGTTTAAAGACCTTCCTAACATTACCATACATTTTGTCGAGGATCAAAAGCAGTTCTTAACAAAAACCCAGGAACTAGACTGCTTCTCAAGAGAATGAAAAAGATACAAACTTTCCACATGCTTAACACTTTATCATTAAGACCTAGTTATATAACTATATTACACATACATGTCACAGCTAAATTAATGCGAAGGTTACACCTCACTCTGTGTCCTCCAAAGGTTCTGTTGCAGGAAGTTGATTCGGTTGAATTTGCTTCAACTCCGGCTTTACTGCTTGGCTTGGAACCCACAACGGACCTTGATCTGTGGAGAGACACACATACCCTCTACCATTAACAATAACAGGTGCCGGTCCCTTCCACATTCTAGTGGTGGGGTCGCTGAACTGCTACCACTACTGGTTGGATTGTAGATGAGACTTGCTGGCTAACTTGTTGAAGAGATCTCTGCATGACCCCTTCGAAAGCGACAGGCATCACTTCTGCATTTCACTGTTCTTCTGTCCTGGCTACTCGTGTCAGCATTTCTTCTACTGAAGATCCTGGTGGCAGGGTTGCTAGTATTTGTTTAGTCTTTGAATTTGCATTATCGAAAGCCAGCAACCGAAACATTTGATTTTTCATTTCTTCTGATAAATCTGGGTTTTGCATTATTCCTTCATGTAGCCAGTCAATAAAATGCGTGAAATTTTCTGTAGTGCCTTGGCGTATTCCGCTGAATGAGGGAGCTAAGGGTCCTGGTAAAGTTAAGAAAGCATCTAGGGCAAGTTGTGCAGCTTTCCGGTGAACTTCAGCAATAAATCGCAGTTGAACTTCTATTGTAGCGTACTGTCCGCGACCCGTATAGGTGTCGGGTACCACATTGGTTAATGGGTCATTTGGACTGGTGTGTTTGGCTGTTTCTTGCTGCGCTCGTTGATACCAGGCCGATTCCCACAGGAGGAATTGTGCTGGAGTTAGTAATAAGCACATTAAATTTTGGCAGTCCATGGGACACAATAAGTCAGCAGTAAAAATCCAATGCAGTATTTGTCTGGTAGCTTCTGAATGTATCCCATAGTTCGTGATTGTTTGTTTGGCTTGCTGTAAAATTTTCCATTCATGTGGTTCCCATACCGCTGTCTGGGTGTTCATATTTTGAATTACCGGTAGGGCTAATTTTGCTGGAGACCAATCACCTTCTAGAATGGCATCTTTGATGACCCCTGACCATCTGCCAGATCGGGGTGGTGGCCGGTCAGTAGGTTCTATGGGTACCTTTGGTTGCATTGTTTGCGGAAGGCAACCTGGTTTTTGATACTCGATTTGTCTCTTATTTTTCTCTACATCTGACATTCGCAAGTCAAGTTGTTCAAGCTTACTGGTAATGACTTGCAGTAACTGCTCTACTCCTTGTGATGAGCCCAATGATGTAGAAGGAGGCTCACAGGATCCCTCCACATGTATTTTTGGAGGTTCTTTTGGGGGGTGGCCCCTGGTGCCGTGGCCCGGTCGGGCCCAGCCTGGCTGACGCGATAGTCTCAGAGGGGGGCGTGTCTGACTCGGGATAGGGCAGAGGCGGAGCTGTAGGAGGAGGGCGGCACTCAGGGCCTCCCACATCCGGACAGTCCCCTAGTTGCACTTCCGCTTTCTTCTCACATTGCCCCAGAGACTCAGACGGGGAAACTTCCGGTTCTTTGTTTGAGGAGGGTAAAGTTTCCAACTCCCGCCGCAGATCGGATTGCGAGAGTATTGGCTGAGCCGGGACCCCTCGACCACCCCGAACAGCAGGCAGACCCCACAGAGTAGCCCACAGGTCCCTCTTCTCTTTTGGCTGACAACTTTTATCAGTCCAGGTTTGTTCTGGGGCAAGCGCCTTCGCAGCTCCCAGGGCAGTGCGTTGTTCTGACTTCATTACTTCCAATGATTCTAACACGGTTCTCCACAAATCTCTCAGAGCTTTAATTTCTTTCTCTTCTTCCCCTCTGAGAGTCTTATCCCACATAGTGTCCCCCAATAATCTCCATTCCATTGGGGAAAACAAAAGTGGAATTTCTCCAAAGTGTCCCAATTTCTGGACTAATGTAATCAATGTGATTAAGTTTTCCTGTGACGATTCGATACCTCTCTTAGAGAGAATATGCATCAACAGTGCCACAGCTGTCTCAAGTTCCATTATCAAATCAGTGTGGTCTTAAGTACGAGGCGAGTGACCAGCTTGTCTGGTGCTTGTCTTTTGTTACCGGACAAAGCACACTCTCCTACAACCCGGTTTGGCTCCGTCGTTTAATGAATGCTGCTTGCCGCAGTAAATGGCACTCCGGAGATCCTACTTTTGCTAACAACCATCCTCTGCTACCAGATGCTGGAGAATGAAAAACTTGTAGAACTCTTTGAGTGCAACGGGCGGACTGGCGAAGACAAAGAATCGGGCTCAATATGAGTTTAACATCAATGCCCTTTAATGAACCTTTAACAACACTGAATATCAATGTCTGCCAGTGCACGTTTTTGAAACCCTTATATAGTTTTTACCCAGTGGCCATGTGGCAAGTGCAGGCTACGATTGGTTACTCTCTGCAGTCACTCTTCCCCTCCCGCTATGGTGATTAGCTGCAGGGCACTGTCCATGAACTGTTCATGCGCAGTGATGACAGCGCCCCTCCTGCAGCCTGGGTCGAGGATAGACCAGCTTCTGTTTACTTCCATTCTGTCTTTGGTGTCTCCAGAAAAACCTTCCGTGTAGGTCCTAGCCTGCACCACAGCCACATCAAACTCTGGCTTGTTCACAGCACACAGCCCATGTCCTCTTTCTTCCAAAAACTCTCCACATCCTTATGGCAGGAAAATTCAGGAGTATGTGGGCAAGGACAAGAGGGATCCCTGATGGCACTTGCAACTACATTACTGGTCTGGTGCATGCCAAGGGATAGCGAGGGTCTAAATTTTTTCCATGGCCGCCTCTGAAAGTCACATCGAGAGGATTTACAGCCGTTTGGAAACAGAGTGACATTAGATTTATGTAGAGTCTCAGCCTTGTATTTAAAATGCAGATGATATGCTATGTTTGTTTACCATTTTTAACACAAAAGGGATGAGACCTTTTGTGGATACTTCAACATCATGTGTTATTGATAAAAGATCACTTGTAACAGTTAAAAACCCATGAAATAGGAAAGAACTGATGCCAGAATCTTGAACAAGGAAATCCTGGGTCTTTCTGAATTGAGGAAGCCTAAGCATATTGTTCAAGTTATTAGGTTTGTAGCCAAGAGGAAGAAAATATATGTTGGTTGCCTTATTCAGGTCACAAGCAGCATTTACTTCTCAGCAAGATTCTTCTGTAGACAAGGTTTTATTGAATTATTTACACTTAAATCTCAGTTATAAGGTCAACTGACTTTATATACATGCCCTGGTTTTGTTAAAAACAAGACCAGTTTCTCTTTTAGTGTATTTTCCTTTCAACTAAGTTTTTCTAAGTAACTGCACTTTTCTGAATTTAGCTGCATGTTTTTTCAGACAATGTCCACTCTGGAGCTGATAACAGTAGCAATGGTATGCAGAAGAGTCCCAGGTTTAGACTTATTGCTATGGTAGCCAAGGTTACTGATAAATTTTGCACATTCCATAAGTGAAAGGGTCATATTTGCAAGGAGGGGCAAACAGAACAGATGACTAAAACTGACCGAGTATTCCATCCCATACACGTCATACACCCTATAAAAATGAGAGATCACAAGGGTCTCGCTCTTCTTTGACCATGGTTGGCATCTGAGGAGCACCCTGCCTGTCGTGCCTGCGATCCGAGGCCTGGTTCCAGACCCTGCATCCCTGAATCCAGTTCCGGTTTGCTGCGGAGTCTAGCCCAGGACTTCCAGGTGCCTGCCCTGCAGCTGCTGGAGCCGTGCTGGCTCCGCTGCGGGCAATGCTATACTGCCCCGGGAAATTCAAGATTGGTTTTGTATATTTTGTATCATTTTATCTGTTTATTAGTAGCATTAGTAAAGCATTTTTAACTTTTTCCAACTGGCAAGTCTCTCCCTTTTCCTCCTCTTCCCTTTCCTTAGTGGGGAGGGTGGTGGTGGTGGGGTAACAGAGAGCATCTGCCATGGTTTATTGTCACCCTGCAGTAAACGGTGACAATACATAAATAGCCACCACTAGAATAACAGTCATGCACATCATACACATAAACATAATCTGTATAACTCAAACAGGTTGGACTGACTGCAGTCGCTGTCTCTACACAGGCAAGGAACCCCTAAAAAAGCCAAGGGGAATTGCTCCAGAGCCAATAATTGTGTTGCACAGGTGTCTCTGACCCAGGGGCTATCGGTAACAATAGCTGCTGTGTGGACTTCACCTGCTGCCTCAACCAAACTTGCCCCCATCTCCTAAAAGGAATTGTGTTATACGGGTCTCTCCAACCCGGGGACAATAGCTGCTGTCCAGAAGATGGATTTTCACCTGCTGCTTCAGCCAAACTTGCCCCCCACCTCCTCCCTGTTACTAAGGACAATGAAGAAGAGCATGCCCAGAAGCTCGCCAAGGGTCCTGAGGTCACCCAATGGACCAGAAAGAGACCCCTGAACGCAAGGTGACGCAGGCACAGATGGGTCCTGGCAAGTAAAGCAGGGACTTTTTGGGCCTGTGCAGTTAAGCCTGGATTGTGAAACAAAGGTGGAGATTGACCTCAAACAATGGGAATGAGGGGCGGTGAAGAAGCATAAAAGATGACTCCCGACTGGACATTGTTAAGATCTTCCCACCAGAGGATCCCGGATCACAACACAGGACTGGCAGGATTCTACGGGACCGGAGACCAGAGGGACGCCTTTGGGAGTCATTGGTGGTAATTAAAATCCTCTTTTCCCTTTTTTTTCTTTCCCTTTTTCTCTACTCTATTGCGTGCTGCTTTACAGGCAAAATGATAAAGTAACACTGTTTGATTCAATTATAACCCCTTGGCATTTTGATTGCCTTAATTTTGCGCTTCGAGATCAAAGTAAACGAACCATCACGAGTCCATCACCGAATGGACCGTGCCATTAAATTGGCATCACGGATAGGATTCTGGGAAATAGAGGAGTGCAGGTAGTGTAGAGGGCTCTGTCTCTTGGAATCAAACCAAAAGATCTCAAAGTGCAAAAGGGGTGTTGCTCTCATGTTGATGAGAATTGTCTGCTAGGGAGAGTGAAGGGTCAATCTTGTGTAACTAAGTTGAACCTTCCCATAGCAGATTTTTTGGCCCCTTCAACCACTTGGGTAAGAGAAGGGTGACACACCAGTTGCTGCGGTTTTTGTAACTAAGTTGTGCCTTCCTGAAGTAGGTTCCGCCCCTTCATAATAAGAATGATCGAAAAAGCTGATAATCAAGATTTTTGGTTAGTGAAAGATCAAGACTCGTTCTACACACTTTTAGCAAAGTATAGGACTCGACCCTCCGTACCTGGAGAAGACTGGGCTCGTGGTAATTGGGCTGATTTACAGAGTGTAGTAGACCGAGTGATTTCTTTACAGACTAAGTCTAAGTTTAGATCAAATAAAGATAAAGCTGTAGTCTGTGCTGTCCTAGGAGCTAGCCTAGTAGCAGCGATTGAAGATCGCCTCAGGTGATGTAGTAATGAAAGCAAAATTATAGAATCCCTTGAAAATCTAGTGCAGGTTTTGCAAAAAACAACCTCCAGTTTAGGACAACAAGTAGAAAATTGTTTTCAACATTTAGAAAAAGAGAGGAAAGAAAACCACTCATTAAAAGCTACTCTAAAGGAAGAATGTTTAAAAAACACAGGAGTGCTGAGGCAGCAGGAGTTAGAGGAGAAAAGTATCCAACAAATAAATCAAATTTACCCTCAGAAAGAATTGGAGGAGATGGGAAAACGTTATGACGAATATCCACACGTGAGTCCCTTAGTGAAAACAGAATATTTTCATGCAAATGAGGGGGATGCTGACCCTCACATTACAACTAAGCAAACACCTTACACTGCCACTGAGCTGGCCAAACTAAAGAAAGAGTACAGCCACCTTCCTAAATAATCTGAAACTGAATACATGTGGCATGTATCCCTAACTGGGGGAGACCAAATTCAGTTAAGTGAACAAGAAGCTAATGGTTACTGGGGGCACGGAGTTTTCTTAACAAGTGGTGACATGCCCCATGGTCCCTAACCCATCAAGCTGCTTATTGGGCTGGAGGGCTAAACCCTTTAGACGGGGGAAAGCCCTTGGCAATCACTGGCACACCTGATCAATTGTTAGAAAGTGTACACAAATCAGCCTGCTTACAAATGATACATAAAAAGAAATTAATTCCCAAATGTGAATTCCCAATGATGTTGCCAGTGAATCCAGACATGATGACTGATGACTCCCTTGATAAGGGGACTTCCAGAGTCACTTAAATCTACTGGGATTAACCTTCAAATGACAATCACATTAATGAGCCCAGTAGAAAGGTTGGAAGGTGTGATTAGAAGCCAGGGTAACAGAAATGGGAACCAGAGAGATGGAGCTAATACTAGCATAGATTCCCCCTTCACCCCTGCCCCGACTTCCCCCAACCAACCAAATACTCAAAAGGTGTGGACATGAGGGGAAGTAGCACAAGAACTGATAGATTATAGTGGGAAATATGGCCCAGTAAAAATCCTAGAAGAACCGTTGAGAGGAATCCGTCATACTGAAGTCAAGAATCTGCCCCTCTCTACCAGTACTGCTGCTGCTATCGGTGCCCCAAGAAAGGAGCATCCGTACATTAAAACAGGAAAGGGAGAACAACCAAAGAACTGACAACAATGGTGATTTTTGGGAATTAAAAAGGGAGTTCCCAGAGATATAATGGAGGGCTTACCCCTTGATAAACTTAGTAAACTAGTATCAAGGTGGCAAAATCCAAAAGAACATTCACAGACCGTGAAAGAAGTCCTACCTGTTATACCTTCAGCTCCCTCCCCCACCGAGGATGAAAGTCTCTCCCAGAAACAGGAAAACTAGAACCTCCATTCCCTAGTAGTGAGCGGAGGAATGGAGGATGGATTTATATCTGACAGCTCACACATACTAGAGGGGGAGATTTATTGATCACGGCTATAGTGGGTCCTAAGCGTGCACCTGTAACCTTTTTGATTGACACCAGTGCACAGATTTCTGCTCTAAGCGAAGTAGATGCTGGAAGGTGTGGAGTTTCTCCCTTGAGGTGACGTTTTTGCGTCCTTAACGCTTTAGGGTCGACAGAAGTTATGAAAGTTGTTTGAGTAAAATTGTTATTGCTGGGGAATGAGAGCACAGTCATTATTGAGATGGTGATTGGAGACATTCCAAACAGTTTGCTAGGTATGGATACCCTCAAAGGCAGACAGTGGGAAGATTCAGAAGGATTGTTGTGGACTTTCGGAATGCTGCAGCTACATGTCAGACTACTGCAAACTGCACCTGCACGCCCATATAGCCAGGTCACAAACGTTAAGCAATACCCCCTTCCCCTGGGTGCCAAAGAAGGTATCAAACTGGTTATACAAGAAATGCAAGAACAAGGAGTGGTAATAAATACCCATTCTCCTTTTAACTCTCCAGTGTGGCCAGTTAGAAAACCCAATGGGACGTGGCGACTTACAATAGATTTTCAGCGGCTGAATGCCAACACCGATCCTTTAATCGCCGCAGTCTCCGATCTGGCTGAACTAATAACCATGATACAAGAAAAAGCTCATCCAATCATGGCAACAACAGATGTTAAAGACATGTTTTTTATGATACCATTGTGACCAGAAGACAGAGATTATTTTGCGTTCACCTGGGAAAGAAAACAATACACTTTCACCCAACTTCCCCAGGGGTACAAACATTCTCCCACATTAGCTCATCATGCTTTAGCCCAAGAGCTAGAAAAAATACCCAAACCCAAAGGCATAACTGTTTATCAGTACATTGATGATATTCTTGTAGGAGGAAATGAAATAATGAAAGTGGGGGCAACCCAACAGGATATAATTTCACATTTAGAAAATCTGGGTTTGCAAATTCCCCCTGAAAAGGTCCAAAAGCCCTCACAAGAAGTAAAATTTCTGGGAATCTGGTGGAAAGGAAGGATGACCTGCATCCCGCCGGACACCCTTGCTTCCTTAGTTCAGATCAAAATGCCTGAGTCAAAAAAGGGTTTGCAGCATGTTTTAGGGCTGTTGATCTTTCGGAGGAAACACATCTCAAATTTTTCCATCATTGCTAGACCTCTTTATGATTTTCTAAGAAAGGAGGTCAAATGGGAATGGACAGCTTCTCAGGAAGAAGCTATGTGATTACTAATTTTTGAAGCAACAGCTCATCAAGTCCTTGGTCCTATTCACCCTACAGACCCTTTTCAGGTTGAATGGGGGTTTGCTTTATCAGGCTTATCAGTTCATATATGGCAGAGAGGTCCTGAAGGTCCAACCCGACCTGTGGGATTTTTCTCCGGTGGTTTTAGGGATGCCAAAAAGAGAGACACTGCTTGGGAGAAAGGTTTGTTTGTTGTTAGTCTGGCTCTGGTAGAAGTAGAGAAGATTGCATGACAGCAGCCAATCGTATTAAGAGGCCCATTTAAAGTCATAAAAGAAGTCACTTCTGGGACCCCTCCCCCCGACAGGGTGGCCCAGAAGGCCTCAGTATGAAAGTGGTATGCTCAGATTGAACACTATTGTAACATTTTCTCGGTATCTGAAGGAGCTTTAAAAAATCTGGCTATACAAGAAATGGAGAGCTTGGACGATGACCAAGATAAACCTGCCTCAGTAATCCAAGTCGCACCTCCCTTTTCGCATGATTGGTCAGCTAGTGCTTGGTTTACTGATGCTTCTGCTAAAAGAGAAGGAAAGGTGTGGAAATACAGGGCAGTAGCACTCCATACCTCTTCCGATGAACACATTATAACAGAGGGAGAGGGTAGTGCACAAGTAGGTGAATTAATTGCAGTATGGAGTGTTTTCCAACATGAAGCATAAACTACTTCTCCTGTCCACATTTATACTGACTCTTATGCTGTGTTTAAGGGGTGTACCAAGTGGCTTCCTTTCTGGGAACAGAACGGATGGGAAATTAATAGGATTCCAGTGTGGCAAAAAGAAAAATGGCAAGAAATCTTTATTGCTAGAAAGGGAAACTTTGCTGTGGACTGGGTAGCTTCTCATCAGGTAGATGGGGGATCTGCAGGAGAATGGAATAACCAAGCTGATGAATTACCAAGACTGGCCCCTGTACAAAAGGACCAAATTTCAGAAGACTGGGAATGCTTGTTAGAATGGTTACATGTAAAATGCAAACACACCAGAGCTAAGGACTTGTATGGTGAAGCTCTGGCCCGAGGTTGGCCCGTCACCAAAGAAATGTGTAAAACCTGCATATCGGTCTGTGAACAATGTTGGAGACAGCTTGAAAGGCACCCTTTAGAAGATAACCCTCTACATTTAAGGGAGGGTAAAGGTTTCTGGGATGCCTGGCAGGTGTATTATATTGGCCCCTTTAAGAAATCAGGAGGTAAACATTTTGTACTGGTGGGGGTGGAAATAACATCAGGATTAGTCCAAGCTGAAGCTTTTGGCAAAGCTACAGGTGAAAACACTGTGAAAGCATTGTGAGAATGGTTTGGAACTTTTCCAAAGTCACAAGAAATACAGTCTGACAACGGTTCCCATTTCATCGCCAAAGTTGTACAAGATTGGGCACAAAGTGAAGGGATTAAATGGACTTTTCACACCCCATATTACCCACCAGCTAATGGAACTGTAGAAAGAACTGACAGCCTCTTGAAACGGCTTTTGAAACCTCATGAGGGTAACTGGGATACTCGTCTGTGGCAAGTTATCACAAGCGTAAATGACAGGTGGGGGGTAAATGGATGCCCCAAAATCACTGCTTTCTGCCCAAAAGCCCCTTCCTTGATTCCCTCTTTAAAGGGACCGAATGATTCCAAAGATCCAGCCCATTTCCCAGGACAACGAGTCCTGGTGGAACTCCCTACTGTGGAAAGCGTATCACTAGCATTGAAAACCCCTTTAAATGCAAATGCATGGGTAGCCTCTCATGCCCCGGGTAAGGAACACCAGATAAATACCCACTGGATAATTCCATAATTTTAATTATTTTTGCCTCGAGGAGGCAAGCCCTGTTTGTTTTCCTTTTGCAGGAGAACTCCGAGGGACACAGAGAATATCACGAATCATTCAAGAATCAAATCTGAAGGCTTAATTTGTCAAAATGACCAATAGTATAATTAGACTACTAATACTTTTCTGCATCTTCTCACCTACCCATAACCAAAAATACACTAAATGGCCTTGGTCCAAAGCTACTGTTATATACACTAGTTCTCTAGGACTGTATCCTGAAGACCACTTTCCAAGTTTAGCTACTATAGTAATACCTGATGATAAAGTGTATTGCCCATATGAATGGAAGTGGGATAGGAAGGATTGGGTTAGAGTCCTGAATGGTACAAATGGAGAAAAAATTAAAATAGGATGCAGAAAGGTGGAAGGATCTAACCATGAGAAAGCCTCTTCAATTACAGTTACTGGAAACCTTTTAGATCTAAATTCGACAACCAAAATTCACCCTAACATCTCAGCGAAACTCTGTGCCACTGCAGAGTGGAAATGTAATAAACAAAATTCTCTCATCTCGTGTTGTCGCCAAAAGTACATCGGCAACTATACCACCTTGGACCCAAGTACCAACAATGTGGAGATTACTAAATCCTGCAAGGATGCAGAAACTGATTGTTGGTGCAACTTCACTTTAACAAGGACCATCCGGGTGGTGTGTAATTGGCGAAACAATCACGCCAACCGATCAGAACTACTAGGCCTAAAATTCAAATTTAAAATAAATGCTGTCGCCAAACCTCCAGTGACATTTGTTGCAATAGTCACCTATCACAACAAAGACAGCGTTTTCACACAATGACAAAAATAAAGCTTCACGCTCTTTTATGGTGGTCCAGGGTGTCAACTTCTCCATGCAATGTAGACTGATTACTGAATCCCTCACTGAACCAGTAAACAGCTATAGAATTGGACTACATGGCTCTACTCTATCATGTGAAAAACAAAGCCAAAATTGTTGGCTAAACTTTGTGGAGGGGTTTCTGTTAGATGGAGATTTATTGTTGAATTAGTCAGACCCAAAGGAATCTCAAGGCCACTTCGAAAAGCTGAAAACAGGACCTGCTGTGGGAGTGAGGCATTTCTACAATAACAGGGACTCAACAAGATGTAAATCAATGGACCTATCAGCAGTGAGATTCCAGCTCGTGAACATAGACAATATCCAATTAGCGAATGCATGATTGGAGCGTGGATGCGTGATCAGAAAATAGTTGCATATATAAGGAGGCTTGTTTCTGTAATAAACGGCTTTGCGTGATTCACATCGGAGTGCTGAGTCCTTTATCGTTCCAACAAAACTTGACTGCAATACAATATACTCATAAAGTAATGTGTGGTAAAAATAATACCAAACATTGGAGGGAACTCAGGATAGAGGTCGTGACACCTACCACCCAACCAATAGCTGTACCCGATCCGAAAATTTTTGAAATTGGACCATATGTGATCAAAAATATAGGCCAATAACAAATGTTGTTCAATCCAGAATGGTCTCTTAAGCGTGTTGAGGTGTTAATGCAAAATAAGGTTTCTGAGATTCAGCCAGCCTACTCTCCTTTCTTAAGGACCTCTTTCAAAGGGTGAACAACCTGACTGAGGAAACAAATTCCTAATAGAACACCGAGAGACCTAACTGGTGTGTTGGTGACAGGATTGGAAGTTCTAACTGGTATTGATTCAGAGATATTAATGAATAAATTGACTACTACAACTAGTGATTTGGCAAAATTGCAACTGCCCTTGAGGTCTTCCCTATTGGCTTTGGGAACTAACCAGTGACTGTTATAAAAAGTGTTACCAAAATGGGAAAAAGTAAATGTAAAAGACCATGAATTGATAATAGATGCACTTGGTGTGGTCCAAAATAACCTTTCTTTGGCAATCAGTTGTATTCAGGCACAACTGTGGATGCAATCACACCTTGATCATAAGAGAAGGTGAAGAAGGTGCTTTCCCTACTGAAATTCGGAAAATTGTTTGGGACAGTGCCAATGAATTTGAGAAAGAACTGCAGTCCTGGTGGACTTTGGTAAACTTCACTTATAACCCCATCACAAACACTGCCACGACCTTTGTGTTAACCATACACAATACTTCAATATACGTAATTTACGCTATCATTGCATTAGGATTGAACCACAACAGAGCTGTACTCTATCCTTTCGAGCACAGAGTATGGGCCTGAAAAGTGGATGAAAAATGGCAAACTGTCAATTTAGAATCTTGTATTGTGCGGGAACAGCAAGGATTCATCTGTGAAAGTAATACAATTAGTTCTCAAGACATTTGTCTGGACTCTGAGCAGAATGTTTGTCATTTTGAGGTTCGTCCTGACAATCGAGAAATGGTATTATGTTGGAGAATGGTTTGGAAATGGGGGACGTGGGTCTACGGAGCAGTTGTGTGAGTAGAGTCTAGATTTTGTCACATTCCTATACCTCTCTTGGGTTAAGATTTGTTAAGCAAATTGTAAGCTCAAATAACGTTTTCTGAGAATTCTGTTTAGTTGCATGTCCTACAAGAAGCTGCTTGGATGGTGCAGATCTGCTTGTGCAAGTGAGAAATCTACAAGGAAATTTCGAATGCTGTATTTCCACTAGTATTAGCAGCCAATGTTTCGATAAAGCAAATACTACACTTCTGAAACAGAACTTCGATCCAGTAAGGGACATCAATATCCAATAAATATGACAGACAAAATGGAGTTAGAAACTTTGAAGAATAAATTTATGACAACCTTACAGGCTGACTGCATTCAGTTAGATTTGCAGATTTGTCTACGAAATAACCTGTGTCTATTGTGGGACAGTATGATGAGATTGCTAGCAGATTGATATACCGACTGTTGTATACCAATTGTCACTCTGATCAAGAAAATGTAGGGAATGAATTTAAGTCTTAATAGGCCATGATCCTTTTGTCATATATGTACCAGTTGTGAAATTTAATTCTGATTTTTTTTTCATTTGTAATCTATGTCTTTGTAAATTGCACTAGCTGGTTTTCTTAACAGCACAACTTTTAGCATGCATAAATGTAAATTGCTGCAGAACCTGCAAGTCTCTAACATCAGGTCACAGACCATACTTGTATCTGGTCTGATCCTACATACTTGCACAGTTTTTGTTTATGGTTCAGGAAAGTCTCATAAAGCTGTAGTAGTTTGGTGTGAAGATAACGATTGGCATCATTCTGTAAAAACTATTGAAGGTTCAACCCAATTAGCAGAACTTAGTACAGCTTTAAATTACTTAGAGCTTTTTAAGGAGGAACCTCTAAATTTGATTTGTGATTTTGAGTACATAGTCAAGGTCCAACGCACGTATCTGATTCTGAACTTTTGTTTGTTTGTTTCTTGTTTTTTTTTTTTTTTAAAAAGGTGGGGGGAAGTACGGGAAACACCACAAAACCAATTGTCAAAATCATTGTATGTGATGAAATACTTTGCAAGTATGACCCAAAACCATGCTAAATCAGAAAGAACCTACATTAGTTATGGTCAAATCACTAGTCAATGGAAAAGGTCACATCAATTGATAACCTGGGGAAACGTTATGTTTGTGTCATTACAGGCCAAGGATCGAAGTGGATTCCCGCGAAGTGGGTCAAGCCATGACTAAATAAAGACAACAAAGATTCAATGGATGCAGATGGACAGGAGGGAGATAAGCTGTGAGGACTGTTTCAGATGTAAACCATGGATCCTAATTCAGTGTTATAAATGCTCACAGACCTGGAAGATAAATCGAAGTCAATCCATAAGGAAATTCAACAGCTTATGGACTACACCCAGAAGATTCAAGAAGATATAGGGCTTTTCGGCTTGGAGGGGTTAACAAACTGGCTAGGGTTAGAAGGGTGGTTTAAGAGCTTTTTACAAAGTGTGTTGCTTATCTTAGTTATAGTAGCTATAGGGTTATTGTGTTTAAGCTGTGCTCTCTCTTGCTTTAAAAGAATGTTTGAGCAAATAGTGAATCAGGCTCTGCTTGTACAAAAAGAAAAAGGGGGAAATGTTGGAGAATGGCTTGGAAATGGGGGATGTGGGTCTACGAAGCAGTTGTGCGAGCAGAGCCTATTCTGAAGGTCTTAGCATAAGTAGCAAGACTAGGCCGCAGTGAGAACCGCTGACTGTTTCAGTAAAATCAGCAAGGTCACTGAGACCTTCGCAGAGTTTCACAAACAGCTTTCAACAGCACAAGAATGTAGAATAAGCATAGCTAGCAGCTGCAAGTAGGAGGACCATGCAAATGTGACTGTTAGAGCTTAAGCCAATTAGTAGGTCACAGGTATGCATAATTATCGTGAACTGTATAAGTATATGCTATTTGGGCTAATAAATCAAACTATGCTTTATCACTCATATTGAGTCGACCTGCGTGTTCCTCCGCCTCTCAAAGTATTAGTGTATATTGGCAAAGGTTGTGTGTGCTTGAGGACTACTTGTAACTCTATATTAGTAGATAGAGTGATGGTAAATATTAGAAATAATTCAAATTTTTGTGTTTGTAATTTTGTTAAAATTACTGGATGTGATTTTTCTTATTTAACACCAGTCATATCTCATCAACTTATGCAATCTAATTACACACTGATTTATGAATTACTGCCTACATCTATCAGGATGAATCTCACATTGGTAAAGCAATTGTTGCAACACCAAGACTTGATCAAGATCTTTGAAGAAGTTTGAGTAAATGGACAGAAAACCTTGATAACTGTTCACCACAATGCTGAAGAAATTCACAGTGTGTTGAGAAGAGTAGAAAAAGACACAGAATATAAGTGGTGGGACATACTTTTCAGGTGGTCACCTACTGCTACAGGCATCCTGAACAAGTTGTGTCACCCCATTGTTGTTCTCTTGGTATTAGTTTTGATAGGTTTTGTTCTCTCTGCGGTATTGTATGTTTTGAATTGCAAAATGCTAAAGCGTTTGACACATTTGACATCTATACTTAATGCACACAATTTGTTTAGTGTGCCCTCCAATGGAGACATCCATAAAACCATTCATACAAAGCGGATTGCGTGCATATAAACCACTTTTCCTTTCCTTTTTCTTCCTCTATACTTTCTGTCTCTCTTTGAGGATCATGTTGCTGCCACGAGCTCCTGATAACAATGTTCAGTCACGGGGTGGTGTAAGAGTCGATCTGAAGATTTGTCTGAACATCACCATCAAGAACAGATGGACAATGACTTGGAGAGAGGCCCGAGGAGAATAATTGTGTTGCACAGGTCTCTCCAACTCGGGGGCTACTGGTAACAATAGCTGCTGTGTGGACTTCACCTGCTGCCTCAGCCAAGCTTGTCCCCACCTCCTAAAAGGAACTGTGTTATACAGGTCTCTCCGACCCGGGGACAATAGCCGTTGTCCAGAAGATGGATTTTCACCTGCTGCTTCAGCCAAACTTGCCCCCCACCGCCTCCCTGTTACTAAGGACAACGAAGAAGAGCATGCCCAGAAGCTCGCCAAGGATCCTGAGGTCACCCTGAATGCGAGGCAACGCAGGCGCAGATGGGTCCTGGCAAGCAAAGCGGGGACTTTTTGGGCCTGCGCAATTAAGCCTGGATTGTGAAACAAAGGTGGAGATTGGCCTCAAACAATGGGAATGAGGGGGGGTGAAGAAGCATAAAAGATGACTCCCGACTGGACATGGTTAAGATCTTCCCACCAGAGGATCCCGGATCACGACGCAGGACCGGCAGGACTCTACGGGACCGAAGACCAGAGGGACACCTTTGGGACTCGGTGGTGGTAATTAAAATCCTCTTTTTCCCTTTTTTTTCTTTTTTTCTTTCCCTTTTTCTCTACTCTCTCTCTATTGCATGCTACTTTACGGGCAAAATAATAAAGTAACACTGTTTGATTCAATTATAACCCCTTGGCATTTTGGTTACCTCAATTTTGTGCTTCGAGATCAAGGTAAACGAACCATCACAAGTCCATCACCAAATGGATCGTAACAGGGGAAAAGGAGAAAACTGGGCACAACAGAGACAAACCCAAGGGTACCATACCAAAGTGTGAGGGATGGGGTGCTAGCAAGGCCCTTTTGTCTGCCCTCTCATTGGAGGCAGGGGATGGAGGGCCATGTGGTAGCAAAGGCACAAGGGTTATTGATGTTAGAAACCACAGAAGAGCCTGAGAAGGATCAAAAAGGAATTAGGGCTTCTCAGTGCAAAAAGTTGGTGGGATCAGTAGCCTAGCTGAACTGCATCTATATGAATGCACACAGCATGGGCAACAAACAGGAGGAGCTGGAAGTCATCATGCGGCAGAAAAACTACAATGTAGTTGCCATCACAGAAACATGGTGGGATGACTCCCACAGTTGTAGTGCTACATTGGATGGCTATAAACTCTTCAGAAGGGATAGGCAAGGAAGGAGAGGAGGTGGGGTAGCCATGTATGTTAGGGAGTGTTTTGATTGTCTAGAGCTTAATGATGGTGACAATAGGGTTGAGCATTTATGGGTAAGAATCAGGGGGAAGACCAACAAGGCAGATATCCTGGTGGGAGTCTCTTACAGACCACCGAACCAGGATTAAGAAGCAGACAAAATATTCTGCAGGCAGCTGGGGGAAGTCTCGTGATCACTACCCCTTGTTCTCACTGGGGACTTCAACTTACCAGATGTCTGATGGAAATACACAGCAGAGAAGAAACAGTCTAGGAGACTCCTGGAGTGTCCAAATTCCTGATACAGCTGGTCAGTGAGCCAACTGGGGAAGGCACCCCACCTGTTTGCAAACAGAGAAGGATTTGTGGGTGATGTGATGGTCAGAGGTCATCTTGGGCATAGTCACCATGAAATGATTGAGTTTTCTATTCTTGGAGAAGTAAGGAGGGGGATCAGCAGAACTACTACCCTGGAGTTCTGAAGGGCAGACTTTGACCTGTTTAGGAGCCCCTTGGGGGGTTGTTCTTAAAGGTAAAGGAGTCCAGGAAAGCTGGTAGCTCTTCAAGTAGGAAGTCTTAAAGGCATGAGAGCAGGCTGTCCCCATGTGCTGAAAGATGAGCCGATGGGGATGAAGACCAGCCCTGCTGAACAGAGAGCTTCATCTAGAACTCAGGAATAAAAGGAGAATTTCTGACCTTCGGAAGAAGGGACAGGTAACAAGGACGCTGTGAATTTATGCAGGGGGAACATTAGAAGGGCCAAAGCCCAACTAGAGCTGGGCCTGGCTTCTGCTGTAAAAGGGAACAAAAAATGTTTCTATAAATACATTGGCAACAAAAGGAGGGCTAAAGAGAATCTGCGCCCTGTAGTGGACGCATCGGGAAACATAGTGACAGAGGATGAGGGAAAGGCTGAGGTACTTAATGCCTTCTTTGCCTCGGTCTTTAATAGTACAACCAGTTGTGGTCCAGGTGCAAAGCACCCTGAGCCAGAAGACAGTAAGCGGGAGAAGAATGAAGCTCCCTTGGATCCAAGGGGAAATGGTTAGCAACCTGCTACACCACTTAGACACACTCAAGTCTATGGGGCCAGATGGAATCCATCCAAGGGTACTGAGGGAGTTGGCAGAAATGCTCATCATGCCACTTTCAATTATTTATCTGAAGTCCTGGCTAACCGGGGAGGTCCCAGTTGACTGGAAGTTGACAAATGTGACACCCATCTACAAGAAGGGCCGGAAGGACAATCCAGGGAACTACAGACCTGTCAGTCTAACCTCGGTGCTGGGCGAGGTCATGGAGCAGATGATCTTGAGTAACATCACACGGCACTTACAAGAGAACCATATGATCAGGCCCAGTCAAAACAGGTTTATGAAAGGCAGATCTTGCTTGATCAACCCGATCTTCTTTTTTGACCAGGTGATCTGCTTAGTGGATGAGGGAAAGGCTGTGGATGTTCTGTACCTAGACTTTAGTAAAGCCTTTGACACTGTTTCCAACAGCATTCTCCTTGAGAAACTGCCAGTTCATGGCTTGGATGGGCGTACTCTTTCTGAGTAAAGAACTGTCTGGAGGGCTGGGCCCAAAGAGTTGTGGTGAACAGAGCCAAATCCAGTTGACAGCCACTCACGAGTGGTGTTCCCCAGGGCTCAGTATTGGGGCCAGTTCTGTTGAATCTCTTTATCAATGATCTGGACAAGGGCATTGAGTGCACCCTTAGTAAGTTTGCAGATGACACCAAATTGGGTGGGAGTGTTGATCTGCTTGAGGGTAGGAAGGCTCTACAGAGGGATCTGGACCAGCTGTATTGATGGGCTGAGGCGAATTGTATGAGGTTTAACAAGGCCAAGTGCTGGGTCCTGCATTTGGGTCACAACAGCCCCATGCAACACTACAGGAAGAGTGGCTGGAAAGCTGAACGGCAGAAAGGGACCTGAGGGTGTTGACCCCAGCTATTTTGTGATTCTTTGTTGATCCACAGTTGACTGAACATGAGCCAGCGGTGTGCCCAGGTGGCCAAAAAGACCAACAGCATCCTGGTTTGTATCAGGAACAGTGTGGCCAGCCGGACTGGAGAAGTGATTGTCCCCTGTACTCGGCACTGGTGAGGCTGCACCTTGAATACTGTATTCAGTTTTGGGCCCCTCACTACAAGGAAGACATTGAGGTACTGGAGGTAGTTCAGAAAAGGGTTCAATGAAGCTGGTGAGTGGTCTAGAGAGCAAGTCTTATGAGGAGCAGCTGAGGGAACTGGGGCTGTTGAGTAAAGGAGGCTGAGGGGAGACCTTATTGCTGTCTACAACTGCCTGAAAGGAGGTTGTAGCAAGGTGGGTGTCAGTCTCTTCTCCCAAGTAACAAGTTATGCACGGAAAGGATAAACATACTCGCAATCTTGCGAGAAGTTTTACTCACACACGTGACTGCAAGGCAAGCGGAGTCTCCATCCTGGGGAGGGGGGGCTCTCGGCGGCAGCATCTTCAGCTCGCGCTCCGAGAGACCGGTGACAATGGGCCGCGTCTCGACGAGAGAGTCCCGTTTTTATACTGGCTGATCAGACCTGACTGTAGGCATTCTAGAAGCTTCTCTGCACCCCCACACCGTGTGTGGGGTGCCCCTGAAGCCTCCAAACATCCCCCACACTGGTCACAGGTGCCCAGCGGCTCACTGGCGCCTTGGCAATCCCTTCTCCTAATGGCCCTGGCCAGGGTGCTCTGGGGCCAAACAAAAGAAGCTGTTAGCCTCAGAGAGAGAGGGAGATGTGCCTACTCCTTCCATGATGAAGGAGGGAGGGGAAGAAAGGGGGGTTTGCATTCTGCCACACTAATGTAGGTTCTTTCTGATTTAGCATGTTTTTTGGGTCACACATGCAAAGTGTTTCATCACAGGGTAAATTTGGGCTGCACCACTTAGATATAAGTGATTCATCACATACAATACTTTTGACAATTGGTTTTGTGGTGTTTTCCCTACTTCTCCCCCCTTTTTGTTTAAAAAAAAGAGAAAAAACAAAAACAAAAAACCAGTTAAGAATCAGATATGTGCACTGGACCTTGACTATGTACTCAAAATCACAAATCAAATTTAGAGGTTCCTCCTTAAAAAGCTCTAAGTAATGTAAAGCTGTGCCAAGTTCTGCTAATTGGGTTGAACCTTCAATAATTTTTACAGAATGATGCCAATTGTTATCTTCATGCCAGACCACTACAGCTTTATGAGACTTCCCAGAACCATCAACAAAAACTGTGCAAGTATGTAGGATCAGACCAGATACAAGTATGGTCTGTGACCTGATGTTAGAGACTTGCAGGTTCTGCAGCAATTTACATTTTACATTTATGCATGCCAAAAGCTGTGCTGTTAAGAAAATCAGCTAGTGCAATTTGCAAGGACATAGATTGCAAATAAAAACATCAAAATTAAATTTCACAACTGGTACATGTATGACAAAAGGATTATGGTCTATTGAGACTTAAATTCATTCCCTGCATTTCTTGATCAGAGTAACAATCAGTATATCAGTCTGTTAGCAATCTCATCATACTGTCCCACAACAACCACAGGTTTTTTCTATGTTGTAGCTATAAACAGACAAATCTGCAAGTCCAATCGAATGCAGTCAACCTGCAAGGTTGTCATAAATTTAGTCCTCAAAGTTTCCAACTCCATTTTAGCTGTCATATTTATTGGATATTGTTTTCCCTCTACCGGATCGAAGTCCTGTTTCAGATCTATCAGTGTAGTATTTGCTTTATCAAAACATTGGCTGTTAATATCAGTGGAAATACAGCATTTGAAATTTCCTTGGAGATTTCTCACTTGCAGCAAGCAGATCTGCACCATCCAAGCAGCTTCTTGTAAGACATGTAACTGAACAGGATTCTCAGAAAACATTATTTGAGCTTACAATTTACTTAACAAGTCTTGATCCAAGAGAGGTATAGGGCTTTCTGGCAACTACAAGAATTCATGTATTAAAACTTTGTTCCAAATTTGGCATTCTATTGGTCTCACAAAACGGCCTTTCTTTCATTCTCTCCCATGACCTCAAAAACTAACACGGTGAATTTACTAAGAAGTCTCTTACAACCAGTTACCACAAAATAAGTCTATTAAAAAAAAAATTTGGTTTAATTTCCCAGCTTCATTAGAACTATGGACCCACTGGCAATGCCTTTAAATTTCAACCCTCAGACTCCTTCATGCAGTATTACAGTTCTCTAGCAGTAACATTACTGGGGGACGGAATAAAACCTCTCGCCCCCATCTGGGATGGCAGGATCTCCAGTCTAGCATGAAAACAAATCAGTTCGAACTCCACATCAAACCAACCTGTCTGCACTCAAATCAGTACCACTCTGACCCAGAGAAGCACTGAGCATTCTGACCTCCCCAAAGCTGACCAGTGTGAAAAGACTGACTTCAGCAAGGAGGTAAAAGGATGAGCTCTCTCCCCAGATGTGCCAAAACCTAGGAGACAAGATAGAAGCAAAAAGAAACATCACCAACAACCCCTGATTCAAAGCCGAGAAGCAACACAGTGCCACAACAAGGATGGATGACAATACTCCAGAGAAAAAAAACAGAGCGGGGGGAGTAAAGCCCCCCTTTCTCCGCTTAGCAGTGGGAAAACGGGTTTTTTCCTTTTTTTTTTCTTTTTTTCTTCTTTCTCTTCTTGCTACAGTTCAGATGTAGCCAAGGCCACGCAGCTGGCGTATTCGCTGGTACGAAGTGGGAGGCTCTGGAAAACTCCTCAGTTACAATGAGCTGAGTTTATCTCGCAACTCGACACAGGCCTGGGATATTTTGCTTTTTTGTTTTCCCATTTCATTCCAACCATAATGCACTTTATACGCAATTCCAAGTAGCTCAGTAATAGTTACATTCCTCAGCCCCATTTACCTTTTGAAATTTACAGATGTCAAAAACCAGCATATTAAACATCAATCCATTATTCCATTTCTCTAGATCCAAATTAGTTCATATTCTAGCAACTTTTAAATACAACCTCATACAATACCAAGGCCACATCCATCATAGCATTTAGTTATTTTCTCTTTTCTTTTCTTTTCTTTTCTTTTCTTTTCTTTTCTTTTCTTTTCTTTTCTTCTCTTCTCTTCTCTTCTCTTTTCTTTTCTTTTCTTTTCTTTTCTTTTCTTTTCTTTTCTTTTCTATGTGAATCAGAATGTAACAATTTAAATTCTTTTCTGGTCTCAAAAATGGCAAATTAACTTACAGTACCATACTTCACCAAATTTTTTCCAAAGTTCTGCAAAACAACATTAATTGCAATACAGCACTGAAACCCTGAATTCCACATTTAAGCCACATTTTAGTACAGTATCATTTCAAGTTTTATTTTTTCAGAATATTTCCTAAGGGGGAACAAGGTGGAATTTTAGCAGTGGAACCGATTCCCATTTTGTAGTTATCTCCCCAAACAAAATTCTTTTGGTACCAAACATATATATACGCAAACTAAAATACTGAGTTCAGATATGAAAACCAAATACCAAGTTCAAATATGCAGATGGATCACAGTTATACTTACTGAAGACAATATCTCGATTTTAGCATTGCACCTTTGAACTGCTTACTGCTCAGCCAGGTAGCGGTGCCGCTGGGTCTCCCTGACAAAACAGGTCAGTGCGCGCTGGAGCCCCATCGGCACCGGCCCCCCCCGCCACTGCAGCAAGCTGGATCGGGCAAGGCTTTTAATAGCGTCTCATCTGGGGTGCTACAACTGTTATCCCAAAACCAGGGTTCTTTACTTGGTGTGGACACACAAGAGCCAAATTTAGTACATAGTGATGAAACACAGCCCATCACAGAGTTGTGCAAGTCTGAATGCCGGAATAAAGCTAGCATGCTAGAAAGAGAAATAACAGCTACTACACACAAAATTTTACCATCACATTCACGCAGTAAAGAACTAAATTACTCATGATCTTCTGTATTATCACAAAATGCACATTTTGAGTCCATGGATTCTCATGATTTAACAGTCTGTGAAATCACTGCACCACACAACAAAGAGCTACTAAAACTGCAACATGCTTAAACAGATACCCACAAAGAAGGTTAATGAAGAAAGCATCTTGCAGACTTCAGCAAGTTTACTGTGACCTGTGTGTTATCAGTTAACTCTCTCTCAGTTTGTTGAAGTTCAAACCGCCCTGCCTGTAAAACTGAAATGATTCAATGATCTTTGTAGAGTTTTATTTTTCTCCTGCTCTTCTCGCTTTAGAAACAACGAAGTGTTATACTTCAAGGTTCTATTCTCCGGACACTTTTCCCAATCATTAAACTTACACAGCAGCCACCATTAATTACAATATTTCACAAGATTTTCGTTCCTCATATTTCAAGTGCTTTCCTATGTTTTAAAACACCTCCCAATACAGATTTCTTAACAACACGACTGAAAACAGTCGTTTCCAACCCCATCTCCTAAGTAAAAACCATGAGAAGAGGGAGGGAGGGGGGGAAAGCACAGGGCTGCTTGCAGCGCAAGTGGGAAAAGTGGGGAGAAGGTTTTACGGCACACTTATACCACAAAGAAACAATTCTGACAACAACCAGTAAAACTCACGTTCCTGACAAGCTGCTTGATTTTCAGAGAGGCAATACACAGAAACACATAATATGTACTGTAAAACTCGCAGATAACATGTTGATAGCAAACATTAGCATCCTCTACTGCTAATTACAACACCATTTCTTCCTTAGCTTCTAAGTTTTGAACCTGCTTATTGATGACCTCTTGAAGACGGTCAATAAATTGCATGTAATTCTCGTTGGGACCCTGATTAATAGTTGCAAATGATTTGGCTGCTTTGTCAGTTTCAGGCACCTTTATCATAGCTTGATATGTGAGGTCTCTTGACTGCCTCAGGATTTCAGAAACTTATTGTGCCTGTAGTTGCGGTATGCCAATTAGTGTCTCTTCCAAGAGTTGGGGGGTACCTGCCCCTTTCAATGAATCCCCATCGTTCTGTCTGAAATGATCTATTGCTGTTACGTTGCATAGGTCTAATTTTGCTTTGAGTCTTTCATGGTTTTTATCTGATCTTGGGGCAACTCGTACACATACTCCTTTTAACTTTTCAAGAATATGCTGCAAACCCTCATCTTCATCCATGTCATCAGATAACGTGGACTTGAACAGTGCTGGAGAATCATTAGTAACAGGGGGGTTTGGCCTTTTTCTTTTTTTTTTTTTTTCAAATCTAGTCCAGGGAAGCCACCCCCCTCCCCTGTCTCTGCATGTTCCCATTGCTCTTTTAATCCTCTCAAAGTCTCTAGCAACAAGTGCCATGTTGTTAACAGTTCAGTTGTTTCTTTGCATCTTTCACTAGTGCTTTGCCCCATAGTAACACAGTCCTTCCTTCGTAAAGTCAATTCCAGAGGGCTAATACCCTGCTTCTTCAGAAGCAACTTCCATGTAGATAATATAATACCCTCTTCTTTAGATAAGTTCCACCCCCCTGTTCCCGGTAGCTCACCAACTCTTGGCGTGGTGTCTTTTCAAGGATCCGGATCTTCGGCAGCTCCCCCCTGCTGCTCTATCAGCTGTACCGGGCTCCGTCTCCACAGCTTGTCTTCGGCTACCACAGCTTCACCGCTGTCTCTTCTTCATGCGAGATCCTTCTTCATACAGGATCAGGTCGGGGTCACCGTATGTCGTGGTTGAGACGGACAAACAACATAGACCAAGTTCTTCCAGGATGAAAGTAGTAGATGCCATTTAATGCCACAGGAAATCAAGTGTGATCACAGTCAGTTATAGCCATCATAATATATGTAATATGCTGCGTATTTGTTGTCTCATCTCTCAGCAGCCATTCTGGTGTCTAGGATGAAATGAAGAGACAGAAGAACTACTTGGCCCTCCATCCTCCAGAGTACCCAACCTGGTATGGTTTGCACAGAAAGATGTAAACCTGTTTTCTTCAGACTGCTCACATTCTTTGCATCTCACCAGCAGCAAGAAGGAAGCAGCACAGTTGTTCAGTAAGTTCAGTGTGCTGCATGTTAATTGACTTGATATAATAATAGACTCATCATAGAATGGTATGTGTGGCGATGAAGAACGACGCACACGTGGACGCAGATAAAGACGTGCACACACAGGCAGAGGTCATGTTCAGCAGGGAACAAAGAGCAAGGCAGAGCTAAGCTGAGTCAAGCTGAGGCTCTTTTTATTAACCATTCTCAATTTATAGATTTACAGATAGGGACCTGGACTAAGACGTTAGACAGGATGTTTTTTCAATAATTGTTATTCCAAACACGCCACACTCATGTTGTGACTGTGTTCAGTCACATTCCCACTCATTCACAGCCCAGGCCTGTGTCGAGGGTTAAGATTGCGGGGTGACAATCAAACCCTGGCAGATGTATTGTTAACCTCCTCTCCCCCCCACTTCCCCCTTTTGCCCCTCCCTCTCCCCCCTTCCCACTCAGGACAGGCGATCGGTAGGGAAAGAAGGACAGAGAGAAGAGAGTTGGAAAAGTTAAAGATGTTTTACTAATGCTACTAATAAGAATAGAGAAAATAATACAAAATATACAAAACCAATCTTGTAAGTCTCAGCAACTGCAGAGCCAGCACCCAAAGTCCTGGATTAGACTCTGTAGCCAACCGGAGCTGGATTCAGTCTGTCACCAGGCCTCAGTTCGCAGGGACGACCAGCAAGGTCCTCTCCTAATGTCAGCCATGAGGAAAAAAGGGAAAAAGGGCATAAGGATGAGATCCTCGTGATCTCCCACTTTTATATGAAGTATTCACGTGAATGGAATGTTATACACCGTTGGTCAGTCTCTCGGTCATCAGTTTCTTGTTGCCCCTCTCGTGAGATGTCCATCTGTGCTTATCAATAAGTTTGCATTCCATTGCTAGGTTTAACCAAAACATGTGTTGGGTTCTCCAGGAAAATGCAGCTAACATGAAGGCTTTAGCTGACAGGCAAATTCACTAAAAGAGAAACTTGTTTTTAACAAAACCAGGACATTCCACCCCTTATAATATGACATTCACTGAATACTTATCAATACAATCTATCAATACAATCTAATTAATCACTACTACTATATATATATATACATATGTACATATATACACAGGAGTAATTAATCAGTGGACCATCCTTTGAAAAGTTCATTAAGTTCATTTTGTCACAACAGTCTCCCAGGGCAGGAAAAATGGTACAAGTGCATCTCATGAACACTGTGGGTTAAGGACACCACTTCGAAGAAGGTGTCGGGCGCCACTCGAAGAAGCTAGCTCTAGTTTCATCACCATTGTCTTGATCTGTAAGACACTTATTAAACATTGTTAGTGCGGCAATTCACATCATACAGTTCAGCATTGCATATTTTCACCTAAAATCAAATCCCCTTGAGGTACACACCGAACTTCTCCATCCTTAAGCATCACCCACCAGGTGCTGCCAGGTCCCTGGGCAAAAACAATCCCACGAATAGGTTTGCCTTTGCCTGAGGCAGGAGTAACCCAGACTGCCTTTCCTAAGATATTTTTCATGTGTACTACAGGGACTTTATCTCCTTCTACAGTCCGTAGAATTTCTGATTGGGCAGGCCCGGCTCGATTGGTTGATCCCCTAGTGTTGACCAACCAAGTGGCTTTTGCTAAATGTGAATCCCAGTTTTTAAAGGTTCCACCACCAAGTGCCTTTAGTGTAGTTTTTAACAAACCATTGTACCTTTCAATTTTCCCAGAGGCTGGTGCATGATATGGAATATGATATACCCACTCAATACCATGTTCTTTGGCCCAATTGTCTATAGTACTGTTTTTGAAATGAGTACCATTGTCTGATTCAATTCTTTCTGGCGTACCGTGCCGCCAAAGGACTTGCTTCTCAAGGCCCAAGATAGTATTTTGGGCTGTAGCATGAGGTACGGCATATGTTTCCAACCATCCAGTGGTTGCTTCCACCATTGTAAGTACATAACGCTTACCTTGACGTGTTTGTGGAAGTGTAATATAATCAATCTGCCAAGCTTCTCCATACTTATACTTTAACCATCGCCCCCCATACCATACAGGTTTTAACCGTTTTGCTTGTTTGATTTCGGCGCAAGTTTCACATTCATGAATAACCTGTGAAATAGTGTCCATAGTTAAATCCACCCCTCGATCACGAGCCCATTTGTATGTTGCATCTCTACCTTGATGCCCTGAAGCATCATGGGCCCATCGAGCTAGGAAAAGTTCACCTTTATGTTGCCAGTCCAAGTCCACCTCAGCTACATTAATCTTAGCAGCTTGATCCGCTTGTTGGTTGTTTAGATGTTCCTCGGTGGCTCGACTTTTAGGCACATGAGCATCTACATGACGAACTTTCACAGGCAGCCTCTCTAGCCGAGCAGCAATGTCTTGCCACAGTGTGGCAGCCCAAATGGGTTTACCTCTGCGCTGCCAGTTGCTTTTCTTCCATTGCTGTAGCCACCCCCACAAGGCATTTGCTACCATCCATGAGTCAGTATAGAGATAAAGTATTGGCCACTTCTCTCGTTCAGCAATGTCCAAAGCCAGCTGGATGGCTTTCACTTCTGCAAACTGACTGGATTCACCTTGTCCTTCAGTGGCTTCTGTAACTTGTCGTGTGGGACTCCACACAGCAGCTTTCCACCTTCGATGTTTTCCTACAAGACGACAGGATCCATCTGTGAACAGTGCATACTGCTTATCAGTCTCTGAAAGCGCATTATATGGTGGTGCTTCTTCAGCACGTTTTACTTCATCCTCATCTGGAGACATCCCAAAGTCTTTGCTTTCTGGCCAGTCTGTAATCACTTCTAATATACCTGGACGGTTGGGACTTCCAATTCGAGCTCGTTGCGTGATCAGTGCAATCCATTTACTCCATGTAACTTCGGTTGCATGATGTGGAGAGGGAACCGTCCCTTTGAACATCCAGCTCAGCACCGGCAGTCGAGGTGCCAGGAGGAGCTGTGCTTCAGTGCCGATCACTTCTGAAGCAGCTCAAACTCCTTCAGATGCTGCTAGTATCTCCTTTTCAGTTGGAGTATAGTTGGCCTCAGATCCTTTGTATCCTCGACTCCAAAAACCTAAGGGTCGACCTCGGGTTTCTCCCGGTGCTTTCTGCCAGAGGCTCCAGGTAAGTCCAGTATCTCCGGCTGCGGTGTAGAGCACATTTTTAACATCTAGTCCAGTTCGGAGTGGTCCAAGGGCCACCGCATGAGTTATCTCACACTTAATTTGTTCAAAGGCTTGTCGTTGTTCAGGGCCCCACTCAAATTGGTTCTTTTTACAAGTCACTCGATAGAGAGGGCTCACAATGTGGCTGTAGTCAGGAATATGCATTCTCCAAAAACCTACAACGCCCAAGAAAGTCTGTGTCTCCTTTTTATTAGTAAGTGGAGACATTGCTGCAATTTTGTTGATCACATCCATTGGGATCTGACGACGGCCATCTTGCCATTTTATTCCTAAAAACTGGATCTCTCGTGCAGGTCCCTTGACCTTGCTCCGTTTTATGGCAAAACCAGCATCCAAAAGAATATGAATTATTCTCTCACCTTTCTCGAAGACTTCTTTCGCTGTGTCGCCCCATACGATGATGTCATCAATATATTGCAAGTGTTCTGGAGCTTCACCTTGCTCCAGCGTGGTCTGGATCAGTCCATGGCAGATGGTAGGACTGTGTTTCCACCCCTGGTGCAAGCGATTCCATGTATACTGGATGCCCCTCCAAGTGAAAGCAAACTGCGCCCTGCACTCTGCTGCTACAGGAATAGAGAAAAATGCATTAGCAATGTCAATTGTAGCATACCACTTGGCTGCCTTTGACTCCAGTTCAAATTGCAGTTCTAGCATGTCAGGCACAGCAGCACTCAGTGGTGGTGTAACTTCATTCAGGTCACGACAGTCTACAGTTAGTCTCCACTCGTCACTAGACTTACGCACTGGCCAGATTGGGCTGTTAAAAGGTGAGCGAGTCTTACTGATCACACCCTGGCTTTCCAATTGACGGATCAGCTACTGGATAGGAGTCAAAGAGTCTCGATTGGTGCGATATTGTCGGCGATGCACCGTTGTGGTAGCAATTGGCACCTGCTGATCGTCAACCCTCAGCAGTCCTACAACAGAAGGGTCATCTGAAAGACCAGGCAAATCAGACAGCTGTTCAATTTTCTCAGTGTCCACAGCTGCTATACCAAATGCCCACCTATACCCTTTTGGGTCCTTAAAATACCCTCTCCTGAGGTAGTCTATACCAAGGATGCACGGAGCATCTGGACCAGTCACAATGGGATGCTTTTGCCAGTTTTTTCCAGTTAGGCTCATTTCAGCCTCTACAACAGTCAGCTCCCGGGATCCCCCAGTCACTCCAACAATATTGATGGATTGCGTTCCTTTATAATTAGAAGGAATTATTGTGCACTGAGCACCAGTGTCCACTAAAGCTTTGTACTCCTGGGGTTGTGTTGTACCAGGCCATAGTATTTGTACAGTCCAATAAACTCTGTTATCCCTTTCCTCCACCTGGCTGGAGGCAGGACACCTCTAATTCCTGTTTTGCACAGTCTCTGGGTGTGAATTAGAGGTTCCTTCAAGAGCATCAGAATCTCTTCTGCTCCTTTTGTAAACTGGAGCAGCCACCTTCCAGGACAGCCTGACAACATTTACACATCACACATCCTTGGGGCCGGTGTTCCGGCCCAAGATACCATTCTCATGAGCCTGGACTATCACTCCTTATAATAATGAAAAACATACTTCTGTATAACCTTACCAAGGTCCTTTATATTTTGACTAATTGCTGTGATTTAATCATGTTAGTATTATTTCTTCTTTGACCATCTCGATGGTCATGTTAGTATTTATCTTCCTTTATCATCCAAGTGGTTGGAACCTCACATCCTGCTGTTCCCACTGTATGGTTTGGAAGGGACCTTAAAGATCATCTAGTTCCAACCACCCTGCCATGGGCAAGAACACCTTCCACTAGATCAGGATGCTCAAAGCCCCAGACAACCTGCCCTTGAACACTTCCAGGGATGGGGCATCTGGAACTTCTCTGGACAACCTGTTCCAGTGCTTCATCGCTCTCATGGTGAAGAATTTCTTCCTTATAGTTAATCTAAATCTACCCTCTTTCAGTTTAAAGCCATTACCCCTTTTTCCTATCACTACATGCCCTTGTAGAAAGTCCCTCTCTAGCTTTCTTGTAGGCCCCCTTTAGGTACTGGAAAGCTGCTATAAGGTCTCCCCGGAGCCTTCTCTTCTCCAGGCTGAACAACCTCAACTCTCTCAGTCTTTCTTCATAGGAGAGGTGCTCCAGCCCTCTGATCATCTTCGTGGACCTCCTCTGGACTTGCTCCAAGAGGTCTATGTCCCTCTTATGTTGGGGGTCCCAGAGCTGAATGCTGAACTCCAGGTGGAGTCTCACAAGAGCAGAGGGGGAGAATCACCTCCCTCAACCTACCGCCTAGCCTCCTTGCCATTCTTGCACAATTTCCATACATTCCACCCCCTTGCTCAGGGGACAGCTTCTGCTAGGACCAGCAAAGCCAGAGTTGTTCATTTGGGTTTGTGAGGTGTAGCACAGAGCAATTTACAGGGGCATACAATAAACACATATAGAAAAAGAAAAAAACATATTTCTACAATAATGTTTTAAATTAGGTGTCCCATTCACTTTGTCAAGGAATTAGTCATTCAGCCAGGCATTATCAGTAGATTGTTTCACTTGCTGCATTAATCCCAAAGATGTGAGATGTCTTCTTCCATGTTGACTAGTTCATCATTATGTTGAAGCACCACATGCCTTCAAAATAAGCAGCATTTGCAGCCACTACCTACTTAGAGGAAACCACAAGAAGAAACATTAATGTTAAAATCCCTTAGCATGGCACAATTCTGTAATACAGCTACAAGGGTTGTCATGCTAGTGAAACACATTGTTAAGAGATCTGCAACCGTTAATTTCTCCTAAATATTAAAGGTAAATGATTAGGCTACAGTAGAGGCTGAACAGATCTAAGTTTACCAGGATAAATCTAAGTTAATCAATAGGAGTGTTGTCACCTTCCAGTAATACATATGCTGTTGCTCCAGCTCCTTTAGTTTAACAACCTGGGTTTAACAACCTGGTGTGGGGTAATTGCCCATGCAGACTGAAAAGTCGTGGCCTGCACGTTTTCAGATTGGACTTCACTTTGATATTGGGTCTGTGACACCAAGAACATTGTTCCAATGCTGTCTCCTCTAGATAAAACACGTGTTCACTGAAGATACCTGAAATACAAGAACTCGAGAATCTGATATTAGCAGAGGATGTAACATAAGAAGAGAAGTCAACGTGCAAAACCATACAGTATTCTCTGGAATTATATAAATTTTTGCATCTAGATCAATAGGTTGCAGTCCCACTTCACAATCCATTGATGTGAATAATTCCATTTTCTCTGTAGTTAGCCCTGACACTGTGTCCACAGAAGTGTATACATATTGCCACCCCCTAGAGGGGAGTAGGGGGCTGATATAATCGACCTGACAGGTATTCAAGGCCCATTGACCACGTTTTATCTTTCCCCATGGCCTATATAATGCCCTTAAATTAACTTTGTACAAGTGGCACAATGATGTGAGCATGTTTTACAAGTATATAATAGCAAAGCGGGTTGATTATGAGCAATGTCCCATGCCTGTGCAGCATAAGCTGATCCATGTCCACAAGCTATATGCATACTTAGAGCTTGAGCATGAAGTTCAGCAGAGGTCATATTATCTGCTTCCTTACTGTTTTGCGGCTCAAGTGAATCAACTTTATTGTGCTCTTCTATTAATCCTTCACAAGGGGAATCCTCCTCCACAGATGATTTAGGGATAAAAGTTCTCCAATGCCCTAAAAATCCTAAAAAGGCATGTAATTGTTTTACTGCAGCTGGTACAGAAAACTGCTGGACTGTGTGATATACCTTATCTGGTATTTCTCGAAGCTGCCTATGCCAAACTATTTCTAAAAATAGTACAGTAGCACTAGGGTCCTGTGTTTTAGTCAGATTAATTGCCCAGCCTTGGTCCTGTAAATACACCTTCAAAAATTCAGCAGCTGCTTCAGTTTCTTGTTGTGACACTGCCATAATCAACAGATCATCAATATAATGGCAATCAGTAATGGTACCCAACCATAATGCTATATTAGCTACTATGATTTGATGGCAAACGGAGGGACTGTATTTGTATCTCTGAGACAACACTCGGCAAGTGTATTGCTTTTGTTGCCAGGTAAAGGCAAACTGGTCTTGCATTGAGGTGACAGGCAGGGTGGGGGGTGGGTGCAGTGTTGGCAGTGGGACTAGGGCTGGTTGATTTTTTTGCATAAACATTAACTTTTGCAAGCGGCAAAACATTTCTGATGGTGTGATCCCACCTATTTCTAATCATGGGATACCAGCTTGTACAAAATCATTCCATATTTGTGTCCGCCTCACCCGTGCTGTAACTCCTTTCAGTTTTGCTGGCTTTCCTTTATTCACCACCCAAACAGAGGGTCCTGAAATTACAGCCCCAATTCCCCTCAAGGCATTTACTAGAGTGCCTGCATTGCCCGTAGCATTTGTCACTGTTGGCAGAATCACGGGTATTAGTGAGGCAGGCGGTCCTCTAAGAAGTTGCATTTTAATACTTCTTGTCACTGCTACCCTGTCCAGATCGGATCCCATAATCAATGCAGATGCCACCCCCATCCACCACACTAAATTAATACCATCCTCCATTGTGCACCAGTTTCCACAGGACAACACACATTCAACAGGTTCAACATATGCTGTTAAAACTGCAGCACACAAACACTGACATAGCGTAGGTGCAATAATATCTTGCCCGTCAGGACCTCTGACATTTTGCAGTTGAGCATATCCTCGTATCAGATCATCATTGGCTATAGGGCTTAATAAAACTTTTTCATCTGCTAATAAATGGATAGACGCATCTCCACTCTCCCAAGCTGGCAAAATCCGTGCCAGTATTCCTTCCCCACTCTTCTGCTTCTCGGAGAGTGAGTACACGTGATCTGCCCCTCCTCATCTGCTTGTTCCCGCTGCCACATCATTTGTATGGGGGGCTGTGCTCCCACCACCTCCCTGCCATTTAAGTCAGGATCAAATTAAAACTCAATATTGGAGACTGAGGATTCACTCCAAATATTTCCATCCCATTCCTCGGGATTCCAAGATCATTTTGTGGTGAGAGATGGACAGATCTTGACAAAGCCACTCAGAGACTGAAAGGGCCTGTAAAAGCCCGAAAAAATCTGATGGGGATTTACAGAGCCCAGCAGAGCCCGAAAGAGCCTGACAAAGCCCAACAGAGCCTGACAAAGCCCAACAGAGCCTGACAGATAGCAACAGAGACCGACAGAGCCCCAAAGGGGCTTACAGAGCCTCACAGGTCCTGACAGAAGCCTTCAAAGCCCGACAGAGACCGACAAAGCCCAACATGGATCAAAAAAGCCCAACAAAGCCTGATGTAGCCTGACAGATAATGACAGAGCCCAACAAAGCCAGAGAAAACCCAAAAGATCCCAACAAATTCTGAAAGAACTCGACAGGGCCTGAGAGAGCATGACAGGGCCCAACAAAGACCAACAGAGCTTATAGGGCCTGACAGATCCTGACAGACCCCGACAGACCCTGACATAGCCTACCAGAAACTTACAGAGTGTGCAAGAGCCACACAGAGCCCAAATAAACACGAAACGGAACTTGAAAGAGCCAAACAGAGCCTGACAGGAATTGACAGATCCCAACTAAGCCCTACAGTGCCCGACAGAGGTCAAAAGAACCAACAGAGACAGATAAAGCATAACAGACCAGGAAAGAGCATGACAGGACCTGACAGATCCTGACAGAAACCGACAGAGTCCAACAGAACTCGACAAAGCTTGACAGAGCCCTCCAGGACCTGACAGACAAAGACAGGGCCTGCCAGAGCCCAACAAAGCTCAACAGGGTTTGACAAATCCTGACAGCACCTGATAGATAACGATAGAGCCCGGCAGGACCTGACAGAGGCTGACGAAGTGCAAGAGAGATTAAAGAGCTCAACAAAGCATTACAGAGCCCCACTGAACCTAACACATCTTGACAGAGCATTACAGATCCCGACAGAATCTGACAGAGACCAACAGGGCCCAACAAAGCTTGAAAGAGCCCAAAACCACCCAATGTAGTCTGACAGAGATCAAGAATACCTAACAGTGCCTGACAAATCCCAACAGAGTCCTAGAAATCCTGACATGGCCTGACAGAGCCTGAATAAGGGCTAAAAAGCCTAACAAAGCCTAACAGACCCCGACAGGGATTGAAAGAGCCTGACAAAGCCCTACAGAACCCCACAGAGTCTGACAAGGCCTGACAGGGCTCTACAGAGTCTGAAAGTGCCTGATCAAGCAAAAAAAGCCCAAAAAAGCTTGACAGAGCCTGACAGAGCTTGACAGAGCCCAAGAGAGACCGACAGATCTCGACAAAGTCACACAGAGACCGACAGGGCCTGAAAGAGCCTGACAAAACCTGAGAGGGATTGACAGAGCCCTATAGACCCTGACATCGCTTGACAGAAACTGAAAAAAACAAACAAAACCTGATAGACCCTAACAGAACCTGACAGAGCCTGACAGAGCATGCCAGGGCCTAACAAAGCCTGAGAGAGCCTGACAGGACCTGACAGAGCACGACAGGGCACAACAAAGTATTACTCTTTGGGGCCTGCTAGGGTTCTATCAGGTTCTGTCGAGATCTGTAAGGCTCTGTCAAGCTGTGTCAAGCCCTGTCATGCTCTGCAATGCTTTGCTGAGCTCTTTCAGACTCTGTCATGCTTTATCAGTCTCTGTCAGGCCCTACCGGGATCAAAAAAGCCCAACAAACCTTAATACTGCACAACAACACTTGACACGTCCTGATAGAGCCCAAATAAACCTGACAGAGCCCGAGTAGGACCCACAGAGTCAGACAGAAGCCAACAAAGACTGATAGAGACCATCACAGCTCGAAAATTACCTAGAGATCCTCACGTAGATAGACGGAGCCTGTCATGGCCTAAAAGACCTGGACAGAGCTTGACAAGGCCTGACAGAGCCAGACAGGGTATGACACAGATTAACAGTGCCCCACCTGTCCCAAAAAACACTGACAAAGCCTGATAAGGCCTGACAGATCACTACAGAGCCCAAAAAATCCTGGGAAATCCCAACAGATCCTGAGAGATCCTGACAGAACCTGACAGGACCTGACAGAGGATGACAGAGCCCAAAAAAGCTAGACAGATCCTGACAGAACCCGACAGGGCCTGACACATTCTGACAGAACCTGACAGAGCCCTCCAGGGACTTACAGAGCCCGCAAGAGACTGATAGAGCCCGACAAAACCTGACAGAGCCCGACAGGGCCTGACAGATCCTGACCAAACCCCACAGAGCCCGCCAAGCACTGAAAGATCCTGCAAGAGACTGACAGGGCCTGACAAAACCTGACAGAGCCCATCAGAGCTTGATAAAGCTAGACACAGCCCACCAGGGCGTGACAGAGTCCAAAACAGCTCAACAGGGTTCGACAAATCCTAACAGCGCCTGATAGCGAATGATAGAGCCCGTCAGGACCTGAGAGAGGCTAAAAAAGTGTGACAGAGACTAAAGAACTCAACAAAGCATTGCTACAGAGCCTGATAGGTCCTGACACAGCTTGACAGATCCTTACAGATGTAGACAGAGCCCGACAGGGCCAGACAGAGCTTGAAAGAGCCCAACAGAACCTGACAGGAACTGACATAGTCCAACGAAGCCTGACAGTGCACAACAAACTCGACAAGGCCCAATAGAGTCAGATAAAGCGTGACAGAGCCTGAAATAGCTTGACAGGGCATGAAAGAGTTTACCAGAAACTGAGAGTGACCGCCAGGGCATGATAGAGCCTGAATGAGCCAGACAGACTTCGACAAATCTTTACAGGGCCAAACAGAAACTGAGAAAGCCTGACAGAGCTTAAAAAAGTCTTACAGGGCCCAAGAAAGCTTGACAGAGCACAACGGGACCTGACAGAGACCGACAGTAGTCAACAGGACCTTATAAATCCAGACAACACCTGACAGCGAACTATAGAGTCCAGCAGGACCTGACAGGCTGAGAAAGAGTGACAGAGACTGAAATAGCTCAACAAAGCATTACAGAGCACGACAGGGCCTGACACAGCTTGACAGAGCTTTACAAATCCCAACAGAATCTGATAGAGCCTGACAGGGCCCAACAAAGCTTGAAAGTACCCAACAGCACCCAATAGAGCCTGACAGAGCTCGACAATACCCAATAGAGCCTGACAAAACACAACAGAGCCCTACAAATCTTGAAATGTCCTCACAGAGCTTGATAGACCTTGAGGAAGACTAACAGAGCCCAACAAAGCCTGAATAAGAGCAGGAAAGCCCGACAGTGCCTGAAAAAGCCTGATAGAGCTGGACAGGGTTTGAAATACCTGACAAAACCGACAGAACCCAACAGGGCCTGACAGAACATGACAGGTCTTTACAGAGCCTGAAAAAGACTGGTAGGGCAGAAAGAGCCCAAAAAAACTTGACAGAGACATACAGAGCCTGACAGAGCCTGACAGAGTCCGACGTTTCTTGACAAAGGCACACAGAGACCGACAGGGCCTGGAAGAGCCTGACAAAACCTGACAGGGATTGACAGAGACCTACAGAGCCAAACAGAGCCTGACAAAGCCAAGCAGAGCCTGACAGATTGTGACAGAGACCAACTTAACCCAAAAGGGGCTTACAGAGTCCCACATGTCCTGACAGATGTCGTCAAAGCCTGACAGAGACTGACAAAGCCCGTCAGGGATCAAAAAAGCCCAACAAAGATCAGCATTGCCCAACAACGCTTGATGGGGCCTGACAGAGCCCAAAAAACCTGGCAGAGCCTGAACATGCCTCACAGACTTAGACAGAAGCTGACAAAGCCTGATAAAACAAATCACAGCCCAAAAATGCTCTGAAAAACACGACATAGATACATAGAGCCCGTGATGGCCTAAAAGACCTGGACAGAGCTTGACAAAGCCTGACAGAGCCTGATAGGGTATGACACAGATTAACAGTGCCCTATATACCCCAAAATAGCCCGACATAGGCTGATATGGCACGAGAGATCACAACAGAGCCTGACAACGCTGCAGAAAGCCCAACAGAACCCGACAGATCCTGACAGATCCTGACATTGCTTGACAGAGCACAACAGGGCCTAACAAAGCTCTACAGATCGTGAAAGAACATGATAGGGCCTGACAAAGTATGACAGAGTCCTACAGATCCTGACAGATCCGGACAGAACCCGACAGGGCCTGACAGAGCATGACTAGGTGCTTTTTGGCTCTTTCAAGCTTTGTTGGGTTCTCTCGGGCTCTGTCAGGTTCTGTCGCAATCTGTAAGGTTCTGTCAAGATGTGCTAGGCTCTGTCTGGCTCTTTTAAGTTCTGTTTAGCCCTGTTGGGCTCTGTCGCGATCTGTAAGGCTCTGTCAAGCTGTTTCAGGCCCTGTCACACTCTGTAATGCTTTCTTCAGCTCTTCTAGTTCGTGTCGCACTTTGTCAGCCTCTGTCATGTCTTGCTGGGCTCTATAGTTCACTATCAGGTGCTAAGAGGATTTGTCGAACCCTGTTGAGCTGTGTTGGGCTCTGGCAGGCCCTATCATGCTGTGTCAAGGCCTGGTGGGCTCTGTCAAGCTTTATGGAGCTCTCTTGGGCTCTGTCAGGTTTTGTCAGGCTCTATCAGGCTCTGCTAGGCTTTCTCGGGTTTGATCAGGGTCTGTCAGGCAATGTCAGGATTTGTAGGACTCTGTTGAGTTTTGTCGGGCTCTGTTGGACTTTGTCAGGCTCTGTCAGGGTCTGTAGGGCTCTGTCAGTCTTTGTCAGGTTTTGTCAGGCTCTTTCAGGCCCTGTCGGTCTCTGTGAGGTTTTGTTGAGATCTGTTGGTTTGTCTCAGGCTCTGTGAGGTGCTGTCGGTCTCTGTCAAGCTCCTTTGGGCTCTTTCTGCCCTACCAGGCTTTGTCAGGCTCTGTAAAGCCCTGTCATGCTCTGTCAGGCCTTGTCAGGCTCTGTCAGGTTCTGTCGGGCTTTATAAGGCTTTTTCGGTCTCTATCGTGGTCTGTTGGGTCATATCAAGGTTTATCGTGCTTTTTTGGGGCATATAGGGCACTGTCAATCTGTTTCTTGCCCTGTCAGGCTCTGTAGGGCCTTGTCAAGCCTTGCCTAGGTCTCTTAGATCGTTACTGGCTCTGTCTATCTAAGTCGGGCTCTCTAGAGCATTTTCGGGCTGTGATGGGCAATATCGGGCTTTGTCGGCTTCTGTCTGTCTCTGTGGGGATCTGTCGGGATCTGTAAGGCTCTGTCAAGCTGTGTCAGGCCCTGTCGTGCTCTGTAATGCTTTGTTGAGCTCATTCAGGCTCTGTTCCATTTTGTCAGTCTCTGTCAGGCCCTACTGGACACTATAGTTTGCTGTAAGGTGCTGTTGGGATTTGTCTGGCCCTGTCGAGTTCTGTTGGGCTCTGTCAGGCCCTGTTGGGTTCTGTCGGGCTTTTTTTGGGCCCTGTGAGACTGTGTCGGGCTCTGTCAGGCTTTCTCAGGTGCTGTTGGGCTCTGTCAAGCTTTGTCGAAGTCTGTCAGGTTCTGTCATGCCCTTGCGGGCTCTCTCAGTTTCTGGTAGGCTCTGTTAGGCCCTGACATGCTCTGTCAGGCCCTATCAATCTCTTTCAGTTCCTGGCAGTCTCTGTCAGGTTCTGTCAGGATCTGTCAGGCCCTGTCAACCTCTGTTGGTCTTTGTTGGGCCCTGTCATGCTCTATCAGGTCCTGTCAGGTTCTCTCAGGATCTGCCGGGATCTGTTGGGCTTTCTCGGGCTCTGTTGTGGTCTGTCGGGCCATATCAGGTTTGTTGGGCTTTTTTGGAACATGTAGTGCACTATCAATCTGTGTCATGCCCTGTCAGCCTCTGTCAGGCTCTGTCAAGCTCCTTTGTGCTCTTTCTGCCCTACCAGGATTTTCCAGGTTCTGCCAAGCTTTGTCAGGATTTTTTGATCCCTGTCAGGGTCTGTCAGGAGTTGTAGGGCTCAGTTGGGTTTTTTCATGCTATGTTGGGTTTTGTCGAGCTGTGTCAGGCTCCATTGGGCACTTCTGGGCTCTTTCAAGAATTGTTTGACCCGGTCGGGGTTTGTCAGGTTCTGTCGGAATCTGTAAGGCGCTGTCAAGCTTTCTCAGGCCCTGTTGTGCTCTGTAATGCTTTGTTCAGCTTTTTCAGGCTCTGTTGCGTTTTGTTGGCTTCCATCAGACCCTACTGAGGCACGGAAATGACCTTAAAACCCTTGAATTGTTAGGAAGGTATGTATTTACATATTTATTTACGGCGCTGGAGACACAGGGAATCATTTCACCTAATACGTGTGTAAATTTCCAGGAGCTGTGAGCTTGTTTAAATGCAGTGAAGGCGTCAGTGAAGTCCTGTTTTTTGTACAGTAAGTTACACAGAGTTAAGCAAGGCTAGACAATAGTGATGTGGGTTAAAGGGTTAGTTCTTTGCGTTTTAATTAGTTAATTGTCAATTCCCTGTATCAACTTGTGGTTTGAATGTGGGTTTATATCAATGAGTGGCAATTAAATGTTGTTCCACAGAACTTGGAAAATAGGATTTGATACAGCACTTTAAGTTAATTTGCTTTTATTATTATCTAATAATTTTGAGACCGGGAAAGTATTTAAGTTGTTGAACTCTGATCCCTAATTCAGTCGGTTGTTGGAGCAATAAAGGACTCAGCATTCCAATTCAATGTGAATCACACAAAGCCATTTATTACAGAAACAAACCTCCTTATATACGCAACTATTCTCTAATCACGCATCCACGCTCCAAGCATGGATTCGTTAAATAAGTATCACAGGCAGTCCACATGCTGGAGCCCCACCGATGATAGATCCGATGACTGACGCCATGCTGAGGCCCTGTTAATGAAGAAACGCCCCTCTTTCTCACAGAAGATTCTGTTCTCAATTTCTCCAAGTGGCCTTGAGATTCCTTTGGGCCTGACTAATTCAACAACATATCTCCATATAACCAAACCCCTCCACAGCTGGTAATAGAGAAATTCGTACAAATTGGGTTATAAACAGAATAACAGAGGACCTCTGCCCGGTGGTAGTAAACCCATACAACTTACTGACTGTATTAACTCTAATTTGATTTGGATTACAGTTTTAGATTTAAAAGATACCTTTTTGACTCTCTCTCCATGAAGTCAGCCAGATAATATTTATGTAAAACCCAGCTCACATGGATTTTGTTGCCACAAGGATTTAAGAACAGTCTGACAATATTTGGAAATCAGCTTGCTAAAGATCTTGAATCTTGGGAAGCCCCATCTGATGAAGGACAGATGCTACAATATGGGGATAACATTTTGATCGCTACCCGAACAAATAAGACGTGCATAACCTGAACTGTAAGTCTACTGAACTTTTTGTGGCTCCAAGGATATTGGGTATCACAGAAGAAAGCCCAGATGATGCAGCAACAAGTAACTTATTTGGACTATGAAATTAGTGCAGGGCAAAGGACCCTGGGACAGGCTCGAGAGGAGCCTATATGCCAAACTCCGAAGCCTCAAACTGAAAAAGAATGACGGACCCTTTTTGGGCATGACAGGGTGGTGCCGGTTGTGGATTTATGATTATGGATTGCTTGTCAAGCCATTGTTTGTACTAGCAGCCACAGATCAGGAACACCTGCAATGGAATAAAGGAGCTACACAAGCCTTTGAAGAACTTGGTAAGGCTTTGATGACAGCGCCTGCTTTAGGACTCCCAGATGTGAGTAAACCATTTTTTCTATTCTCTCATGAGAAGCAGGGAATAGCCTTTGGTATACTGGCACAGAATCTTGGCCCATACCGATGAGCAGCAGCCTATTTCTTCAAACAATTAGACGCAAAAGCAAAAGGGTGGCCTGGATTCCTACAGGCAGTTACAGCAGTGGTACTGAACATACAGGAGGCCCGGAAATATACCATGGGACAGAAAATGACTGTGCTAGTATCCCATACAGTGTCTACAGTTCTAGGTGAAAAGGGGGACATTGGCTTTCCCCACAAAGATTTCTCAAATATCAGGCTAAATCATGGTCACTAACATTGTCAATCCGACTTCTTTCCTCAGTGGTCACATTGGAAAACCAGTTCATCATAATTGCCTGGAAAACAATGAAGAAAAATACTCCAGCCAACAAGATCTAAAGGACAATCCTATGGAGAACACTGAGAACTGCTTTATGGATGAAAGTAGCAATATCCTGAACGGTGAAAGGCATGCTGGTTATGCTATAATTAGTAGCCATGAAGTAATGGAATCTGGACCTCTGCCTAAAAGTATCTCAGCACAAAAGGCAGTAATAATCGCCCTTACTTGTGCTCTGGAACTAGCTGTGGACTTTTATACGGACTCTAAGTATGCTTTCAGGATCGTGCTTGCACACAGAACTATTTGGAAGGAAAATGGACTCTTGAACTCTCAAGGCAAACATATCAAAAATGCAGAAGAAATATTGGCAGCTGAACTTCCTAAGAAGGTGGCAATCACGCATATCAAGGCACATCAGAAAGTGATCTCGGCATTGGAAAAACATAAAGAATCATCACCTTAGTAAAAGAATTTGCTAACCTCTTAGAAAAGGGGGGATGTCGTGGATGAGACGGACAAATGACACAGACCAAGTTCTTCCAGGATGAAAGTAGTAGATGCCATTTATTGTCACAAGTGCATTTTTATACAGTTTTACCAATTCATGTGTCTCTTCACTATTCGTTACAAGTTACAGCAGTAACATCCCATTGGCTACTTTTGCTATCATCAATGTTACTCTTCTACTCCCTTCTCTATCACGAGTACATCCTTAGCTTCTCTGGATACTCCTTTACTCCCATCTTTCTCACAGGTAGGCCTTCATATCTTCAAGGCTAATGTCTGTTCCCATGCCCTCGGTCAGGGAATCCACGGACCCACCGTAGTCCCCCACAGGGGGAATGTCATGGCTGAGATGGACAAATGACATAGACCAAGTTCTTCCAGGATGAAAGTAGTAGATGCCATTTCTTGCTACAAGTGCATTTTTATACATTTCTACCAATTCATGTGTCTCTTCACTATTGGTTACAAGGTACAGCAGTAACATCCCATTGGCTAATTTTGCTATCATCCATGTTACTCTTCTACTCCCTTTCTCTCACGGGTACATCCCTTCTCTCTCAGGGTATATCCCTTCTCTCTCATGGGTACAACTAAATATCTCTGGATACTCCTTTAGTCCCATCATTCTCAAGGCTAAACCTTAATATCTTCAAGGCTGATCTCTATTCCCATACTCTCTGTGAAGGATTCCACAGACCTGCTGTAGTTTCCCACAGGGGAATGACACAGGGATTTAACAATTAACTAATGAACACTTAAAGAACTAACACTTAAAGATTTAAAGATAATAAAGATAATAAAGATAATAATAATTGCAAAGGTAATAATTCTTTGGTGCATCCCTGGGTGAACTAGATAACAGAAACTTGGGCACAGGACAGGAGATATGCCAGTTTTAACCAACTCAGCAGTCTGAGACCTAACCATCTCATCACACTGGATTAAAGGTGACCATGTACAGAGAAGAGGACCCAGGTTCACAATCACTGTGTTAGTAACAGAATCAACTTTACAAGATGTTTCCTTCCATGTTCCCTTATGGAACAGGTCAGGATGGGTCTTCACTAGCTCTACCCTGGATATCGCTGGATCTGTTACAGTTGGATTAACATTAAGATAGCAACCAACCTTGTAACCATGGAATTCTTGTATTCAGTAACCAAACTCTATTCTTAAAGTTGACATAGATTTATGGTATATTCTTATAAGGCAGGTAACTGTAACCGAGCCTTATTCTTAAGGTGGACAGAGATTTACGATATATTCTTTTAAAGTTGGTACCTTAGAAAATAACTGGTAAACATAGCATCTTTTAGATAGGAAGTTTGTGTCAGAATAGGTGTGGAATATGCTAATGGTTGTCAGGGGTTGTAATGAATATGTATGTGACTAACTTGTATAATAAGGTGTAGTCTGAATCACCTGTTCGAAGCCAGCTTTGGGTGCGAACCCCTGGTTTCCCAGCGCTGAAATAAAGCACCGCATATAACTACGTCCGTGGTTATGTGTCCTGATTGCTAACATTTTGGTGACCCAGATGGGACCTCGCGGGCATTGGTGAGACAGATCGTGTCTCGATCCTGCTCCAGCTAGCACCGAGGTATTCTTGGGGAGTGCATCGGACGCGACCAGCTCTCCGCTGCTCACGATGGACCTCTGATTGGTAAGAAGGTGCTTTATCTGTTGCTTTACATGGATTATTGGGTACCCATCTGGTCTGGTTCTGGTCTGGTAGCCTGCTGGTCAGACATCTGGTAGCCTGTCGATCAGACACAGCGAAAGCCATGCTCAGTTGGGCAGGGAGCTCCTGAGGTATTGCCTAGGCAGCCGTCCGTTAGAGGGAAACCTCTGCAGGTTTGGCATCTGGTTTGGTTATTTAAGCCACAGGCTCGGCACCTGGTCTGGTCTGGTTATTTGCGTGCACCTGGTCTGGTTATCTATGTTGTTCAGCACCTGGTCTGTAGCCTTGGTAATTTGATCTGTATTTGCTGTTGAAACTGGTGATTTGATCCGTCTTTACTGTTGTTCTGGTAAAGTTATCTGTGTGTTATCCTTCTGTGTTAATCGCCTGTGTGTTACCCTTTTGTGTTGATATGAGCGATACAAAGATGTCACCATTAGACTGTTTGTTGAAACATTGGAAGGAGGCTGGATTTGGACAATCAATGAGTAAAAAGAAGTTAACTGAATATTGTACTCACTGCTGGCCTGAATATGACTTGCCTAATGAAATACGGTGGCCGCCGGAGGGTACTTTAGAACCTGGAACTATTAATGAATTAATGAGGTTTTGTCAAAGGGAAGGTAAATGGGATGAGGTACAGTACGTGGATCTCTTTTTCTATCTTGTACAAAAACAGGACTGGAGGAAGGAATGTGGGTTAATATTAGTATGGAGGGGCGGTACTAATGATAAATGTATGGGTTGTACGGCAGAAAAGAAATACATGACGTGTTTGGCAATAGAAAACAGCTGCGGTAATGCCTTAAAATTAGATTTGCCGTGTCTTGATGTTGCCCCTCCAGAAACTGAACCCTCTGCACCTAAACCCCTTAAACCCTCGGCACCTGTGCGTCTCACTGAAAGTGATATCAATTCCAGTGGGGATGAGGGGGCAGCAACCGGTGTAAAAGGAGTAACAACTACACCAATATCCCACAGGACTAGGCACAGAGAAAAGGAAGCCCAAAAGGGGGGTGGACTGCCAAATGTAATAGCACCCCTGAGACAAGCGGTAGGAGTGGGGGGAGAGACGGTTTATGTAAAAATCCCGTTTTCGCCAGGAGATTTAATGATCTGGAAACAATCAGCCGGTCCTTACCGGGAAAACCCGGACAAGGTTGCAAGGATAATTAAAATGATAATTAAAATGCAGAATCCTGATTGGGATGATTTACAAGTGATTCTTGACACATTAATGGATTCTACAGAAAAGGATATGGTTATACGGGTAGCAAGAGATAAAGCAAGGGAGGATATTCAGAATGGAATAGTGGGTGGCAATGTTGATGAAAATTTTCCAAAGGAGGATCCCAGATGGGATTATAATACTGGAGGTGGTCAGCTTAGCCTCCGGAGGTATCAGGACTGGTTATTGATCGGTGTTCAGACTGCTATGCCAAAACAAATGAATTGGTCAAAATTGTATAATGTTAGGCAGGAAAAGAATGAATCCCCTTCAGCCTTTTTAGAAAGATTAAAGAAAACTGCAAAGAGATATATGGATTTAGATATTGAAACAGAACAAGCAAGGGTTCAGTTGGCTTTAATCTTTTTGGGGCAGTCTCAGGATGATATTCGGAAGAAATTACAGAAACTGGAGGGGGCACAATTACGAGATCTGGATGTCATGTTAGAAACAGCCTGGAAAGTTTATAATAATAGAGAAAAGGAACAGTCGAGGCGTTCTCAGCAAGACTTGTTGGCCCTGGTCCAAGGACAAGGCAGGGGAATAGGAATGGAAGTCCGTGGCAGAGGAACTACAGGCGGCCGAGGGCGCGGTTTTCGGAATGTTCGGGGAACTCCTTTAAGACCTGTTGTAAAGCTTGGTATAAATCAATGTGCTTATTGTAAGGAGGAAGGACACTGGAAAAATGAATGCCCGAACCGTCCGGGCTCCACGAGTCAGGTACCAAGTGCAGCAGGGAATGCAATACAAACTATGGTGTTGGGGGAATATAATAATAACAGTTGACTATATGGCAGCACAAGAACCGATACCCAGAATAAGGAACCCCTTGTGACAATACAAGTGGGGGACCAGGATGTGAGATTTTTAGTGGATACAGGGGCTACTTATTCTGTGCTAAATTCTTTACAGGGAACAATAGGTCATAAAACGACAACGATTGTTGGTGCCACAGGGAAGGAAGAAGTACGGCCATTCCTGCAACCCTTAGATCTGCGTTTTGGAGAAAAGGAATTAACCCATGAGTTCTTATATGTTCCAGATTGTCCAGTTTCCCTTTTAGGACGGGATTTATTGACCAAATTGGATGCTGTAATAACATTTGAGAATGGAAACCTGGTAATGAAAATTCCAGAATCTAAGGTGGGACAAATTCTGTTATTAAGAGAAAACCCGGTAGTGGAAATACCACAAGCTGTGGAGGAGGCTGTGATCCACACGGTATGGGCGACTGACATACCTGGGAAATTGAAAACAGCCCAGCTTGTAAAAGTGGAATTAAAGGAAGATGCCAGGCCTGTACAGTTGAGACAGTACCCACTGAAATTAGAAGCTAGGTTAGGAATAGTTCCTCTAATTGAAAATTCTTGAGATATGGAATTCTAGAGGAATGTGAAACAGAATATAATACTCCAATTTTTCCAGTAAAGAAGTCCGATGGTAATTACCAATTAGTCCAAGATTTGCGGGCTGTAAACCAGATCACTAAGGACATTTATCCGGTAGTTGCAAATCCATACACCTTGTTAACATTTGTGAAGGAGAAATATAAATGGCTTACTGTACTTGATTTAAAAGATGCCTTCTTCTGCATACCCCTCGACCTGGAAAGCAAAAAGCTATTTGCCTTTGAATGGGAAAATCCATACAATGGAAGGAAAACTCAGTTAACCTGGACACGTCTTCCGCAAGGATTCAAAAATAGCCCAACTATTTTTGGAAATCAGTTGGCCAAAGAACTCGAGGAATGGACTACGAAAGGCCACATCGTGATCCCTCGACAATGGTACCTGTTACTACAATACGTAGACGACATTTTGATCGCGACTGAGACACGAGAACTCTGCATCCAGGTAACGATTGAAATACTGAACCAATTGGGAATGAATGGGTACAAAGTATCGAAAAGTAAAGCTCAAATTGCATCCAAGACTGTGATTTATTTAGGATGCGAGCTTTCTCAAGGACAGCGGAAATTAGGTACAAACCGTGTGCATGCTATCTGTGCTATTTCAGAACCACGAAACTTACATGAATTAAGATCCTTTTTAGGAATGACAGGATGGTGCAGACTTTGTATTATGGACTATGGGTTGATTGCCAAACCTTTATACGAAGCACAAGGGAATAAGACGTTCATGTGGGGAAAACCACAACGTGAAGCCTTCCAAAAGCTAAAACAGGCTTTGATGCAGGCGCCTACCTTGGGCCTGCTGGACTTGAGCAAAGATTTCCAGTTGTTTGTACACGAGCGACAAAGACTTGCCTTGGGGGTATTAACCCAACAACTGGGATCCTGGAAAAGACCTGTTGGCTATTTTTCTAAACAGCTAGATCCGGTAAGTACTGGGTGGCCGGCGTGCTTACGGGCGGTAGCTGCTACAGTAATACTGATCCAGGAGGTCCGAAAATTAACTACGGGAAAAAGGATAGAAGTGTTTGTATCCCATATGGTGACAACAGTACTGGAACAAAAGGGGGGTCATTGGCTTTCCCCAAGCAGAATGATGAAATACCAGGTAATTCTGACAGAACAAGATGATGTTGTTCTAAAAACTACTAACCTAATGAATCCTGCTGAGTTTTTGGATGCAGGTACTGAAGAAGGAGACCTGGAACATGATTGCATGGAAGTCATCGAATACACCCACGCAAGTCGCCCTGATTTGAAAGACGCTCCGCTGGCAGAAACTGACTGGGAACTCTTTACTGATGGCAGTAGCTTTGTGGAGAACGGAATGCGGTATGCAGGATATGTGATTAGTACTGCCAAGACAGTAATTGAGGCTAAACCCTTACCGCCAAACACCTCAGCACAAAAAGCGGAATTAATCGCCTTAACTAGGGCATTGGAACTCAGCGAAAACAAGAAAGTTAACATATGGACTGACTCAAAATATGCTTTTGGAGTTGTTCATGTGCATGGAGCCCTTTGGAAAGAGCGGGGACTGCTCTCTTCACAAGGAACAAACATTAAGTACCAGGAGGAAATACTGAATCTGATTAATGCCGTTCAAAAACCATCGCAAGTTGTTGTAATGCACTGTAAAGCTCATCAAAGTGGAACATCGAAAATCATAGAGGGAAATTGGCTTGCTGATCAAACAACTCGGTCAGTAGCACGGCAAGTGAGGACAATGATGGGTCTTATCTCCCAGAAGGTAAGAGCAATTGATTTATTACCTTCAGAACCACCTAAATAGTCTACAGAAGATGAAAAATTGGCAAGTCTAGTAAGAACCAGTAAGAATAATTCTGGGTGGTATGTAACCACCAATGGACAAGTTGTGGTACCAACCACTATTATGAGAGGAATACTTCAGACGGAACACCAGAAGTGTCACTGGGGTGCAGAAGTATTGGTAACTTATTTAAGAAAACATTATCTCGGTCCAGATGTTAACAATGGCAAATTCTATCACAGCTAAGTGTGAAATTTGCTTGAAAAATAATCCTTTAGTAAAAAGAAAAACAGAAATGGGGAAAATAAAGACAGGCATACAACCTGGGGATTATTGGCAAAGAGACTATGCGGAACTCCCCAGAACCCGAGGATTCAGGTATATACTAGTTGGGGTAGATACCTTTTCAGGATGGCCGGAAGCTTTCCCTTGTCGCACCAACCAGGCGAAAGAAACTGTAAAATAGTTACTAAAGGAAATAATCCCTAGATTTGGGGTACCACTGGGGATATCCTCCGATAGGGGACCACACTTTGTTGCACAATTGGTAAAAGAAATCAGCAGATGTTTGGGAATTAAGTGGGAGTTACATACCCCATGGAGACCCCAGTCTAGTGGACAAGTGGAGAAAATGAATCAAACCCTAAAAAGGCAACTTAGCAAGATCTGTCAGGACGCAAAAATTCAATGGCCTCAGGCCTTGCCAATAGCATTGTTGCATATTAGGATTAAACCTAGGAGTGGAATGTCAGTAAGTCCATACGAGATTTTGTATGGCAAACCATATGAAGCACCAAACCCAAACCCAGAGGTACATGTGAAAGGAAATCAGGACTTGTACAATTATGTGTTGTCTCTTGGCAGGACATTGAATCGACTCAGATCCGCACTAGTGTGGAATCGCCCACTAGCGCTCGAGAATCCAGTACATGATATAGAGCCTGGAGACACGGTGTATCTAAGAACTTGGAATGAAGAACCCTTAAAAGAGCGTTGGGACGGACCCTATCAAGTACTCCTAACTACATTCACCACAGTCAAAGTTGCTGGAGTAGACTCCTGGATACACTATACCCGAGTGAAAAGAGTCCCAAGACTCTGGAAATCGCAGATAGTGGGTCCTACCTCGCTCAAGATTATATCGCAGTAATGTCTGGTTTGCATTACCAAATTGTGATTTTGGTTAGAGTGTTTGTACTTTTGAAAACTGGAGAGGGAAGTGCCACTCTATTCCACAAGGCCTCTGATAAACAGTGGGAAAATGGGACTATTCAAATGGAATTGCAAATTAGACCACGAAGAGCAGTAGATAATAACGAAAGTACCCAGATACCACAGGTGGTATCAGGCAGAGAATCTTATGATAGGATTAATTCGAGATTTCGCACTGACTCAGAATACCAGTAGCATCACTGCTTGCCTTCCAATTCCAAAATCGGCCGAAGACCCAATACAGTGGGGAATAATATCTACCACCTTACCAGAAATAAACAGAACTGGTAAAATAGCATGTGAATCCCGCACTAGAAAAGAAGTCATCCCAACAGAACAAAGGGTAAAAGAACAAGGAAAATGGAAAACACCAGGGCCAAAGGAGGATTGTTTAAAATTACCTGAGGTGAAATGGGTTAAAATAGGAATGACCAGACCATTCAAAAATATAGGTTGGTGTTATTATGACACATGGACCACCAAAGTAGTAAACCAAATGGTTGAACAGACTTACTGGGAATGCAAAGATCAGGATAACAAAAATATAACTGAATCATGGAGTAACATGTGGACATTGAGTATTGTACAACAATACCAATATAGTGAAGCATTTCCATGGTGTGTACGGTGGTCCAATGTAACAGGAGGAACAACAGTACCATGGTGGAATTGTTCACGAGTAATAACTTGCCAGACAGATATGAAAGAGATACCAATATCCATCGTTAAAGTTGCGGTAATTGCAGGTTGCATTTGTCAGAAACAATTGGATCTAAAGGAAGGAATCAAGATAGGTATTGATGGAAATAGAATTGATTGTAGAGGCGTTATAGGTAGTGTGGGACATCTGGTTTGGGCCTTAAGTGATGGGACCTGGACAACACATTTACCAATAGCAGGACCAGTAAGGGAAATTACTTTGGGACTGCCAACCCTATGTCCTATTTGGAAAAAGTCTCCCTTGAAAAATGGGCAAGAACTTCTACATGTTAGGCACAAATGAGAAATAGATGAAGACGATGTGTGGCATGAACCATCAAGCAGTGTTAAATTCGGTTGGGCACTAGAATCTTTCTTTGCACCAATTGCGGCATACAGAAACAGGGAAATGATTGATAAATTGATCGGGCAAATGGATCGATTGGCTAGAATAACTAAGAAAGGTTTTCGGGAACTTAATATACAATTACAGGCTACGACCAAAATGACCTTACATAATAAAATGGCACTCGACATAATGTTGTTGAAAGAAAATGGTGTCTGTGGATATTTGAAAGACAGAATGGATCATTGCTGCATCCATATTCCAAACGTAACTTCGGAGGTCGAGAAGGACATTTCTCAACTCACCCAAACAGAGATGGAGCTGCAAAAGGAAAAGCAGGATGCAGAACAGAGCTGGATAGGAGCTCTGTTGGATTCATTTGGTTTAAATTTGGGAGGATGGGTACATTCACTATTAGAAAGTGTAGTTGTACTTACAATTGTGATTATACTTCTTTGTTTATTACATGTAGGTATTAAACGTGTGATTAGTCAAACAAATGCTAAGAATAATTGCATTTTCAGTGTCCTGAGTAGGAATTATGTTAATCCTATATTTGACAGTCCTCCAGCTAGCCCTCCAGCTTATGAACTGTCACATTTGCCAAATCACCAATCAAATCAATAATTGAAGAAGTTGATTGAAGTGAAAATGCATTGTCTAAAGAAAAGCATTTTCAAAGGGGGGAGATGTTAGTAACAGAATCAACTTTACAAGATGTTTCCTTCCATGTTCCTTTATGGAACAGGAGAATCAACTTTACAAGATGTTTCCTTCCATGTTCCCTTTTGGAACAGGTCAGGATGGGCCTTCGCTAGCTCTACCCTGGATATCGCTGGATCTGTTACAGTTGGATTAACATTAAGATAGCAACCAACCTTGTAACCATGGAATTCTTGTATTCAGTAACCAAACTCTATTCTTAAAGTTGACATAGATTTATGGTATATTCTTATAAGGCAGGTAACTGTAACCGAGCCTAATTCTTAAGGTGGACAGAGATTTACGATATATTCTTTTAAAGTTGGTACCTTAGAAAATAACTGGTAAACATAGCATCTTTTAGATAGGAAGTTTGTGTCAGAATAGGTGTGGAATATGCTAATGGTTGTCAGGGGTTGTAATGAATATGTATGTGACTAACTTGTATAATAAGGTGTAGTCTGAATCACCTGTTCGAAGCCAGCTTTGGGTGCAAACCCCTGGTTTCCCAGCGCTGAAATAAAGCACCGCATATAACTACGTCCGTGGTTATGTGTCCTGATTGGTAACAACTGCGCAGCTGCAACCAGGAGGAGCCGGAGGTGGAGACTATGGAAATGGTCTCCCGGAAGTAATTGTAATAAGAACCGCCTTCTCGTAGAAAGGTTATGAATATGTATAGGCGTTCCTAAAACTTTAATGAATATGTAACACTTTACTGCATTTAACCAAGTTCACAGCTACTGTAATTTTACACACGTATTAGGTGAAATGATTCCCTGCGTGTCCGGCGTCGTAAATAAATACATACCTTCCTTATTTACCTCAAGGGCTGTAAGGTCATTCTGTGCCTCAAAGTGAGTACAATATTGTTTCAAACTTTCTTTTATCAGGATTCCCCACTAAGTTACTCTAATGTGTAAGGATGCATCCTAAGGAGAGCAAGATGGTACTTCAGTATTCTAATGGAACAGGTTCCCATTTTTTTGTTATGTCCCTGATTTTGGAGGGTGAAAAACATATCTGCATATACTTTCTTACACCGCGCACACTGTAATTTAACTCATGCCACGTGACTTAAATCAAGGTGTTTTAAGCTCATCTTCTGCTTTATACAGATCACAGGCTAAAGCATACCACCATAAACAGTAATTACTGTAATTAGCACACACTCAGACAGTTCACAGAGACACGGCTGGTTGGTTTTATGATTTACGAGTTACTTAATGATTTGGAATGGAATGCATGGTATGTCAGGCACTTACAAAAATACCACGCAGTTGTAGACCAATTATTCCTTTTTCACTGACTTTTACCTTTTCCAGCAGCTGCAAAAGAGAGATTTCTGCATTACCCTTCACTCTTGCTAAGATTAGTCATTACCAAAAGTCCATCCTGGCCATCGAAATTGAGACACAGAAATCTCAGAGTTGCTCGATCTGCTCTCAAGATTGCTAGCTGCTGCCCACAAAGAGACTGCAGAAACTCGTGAGACATCTCTCCACGGCTTACTGGCTCCCCGCCAAATGCAATTAAATGGAAGTTTATTACAACATACTTTATCCGTTGTTTTTGTTGGAGGTCTTTTGTCTGCTCCTGCAATGAACAAAGCAAATGGAGATCTTTCCGAAAAAAAAAACAACTTTGGGGCACGCCAAAGCTGGCCGTTCTCACCTATTCACATAGCCAACCAGAACACCCTCCTGCCTGGTTCACCAAAATGAGGTTCGGAAATGACTTTACAATCCTTGAGATTGTAAGGAAGGTATGTATTTACTTATTTACAGTGCCGGACACACGGGGAATCATTTCACCTAATATGTGTGTAAATTTGAAGTAGTTGTGAGCTTGGTTAAATGCAGTAAAGTGTTACATATTCATGAAAGTTTTAGGAACAACACCTATACATATTCATAACCCATCCCTGAGAAGGCTGTTAGCTCTTTAAGTCTTTAAGTGTTAGTTCTTTAAGTCTTAATTAGATAACTGTTAATTCCCTGTAACACGGTTGGACTCTATAGTTCACTGCCAAGTGCTGTCGGGATTTGTTGGGCCCTGTCGAGTTCTGTCAGGTGCTGTTAGGCCCTGTGAGACTCTGTCATGCTGTGTCATGCTTTCTCAGGTACTGCTGGGCTCTGTCAAGCTTAGTCGAAGTCTGTCAGGCTCTGTCATAACCTGGCAGGCTCTCTCAGTTTCTGGTAGGCTCTGTTAGGCCCTGTTGTGCTCTGTCAGGCTTTATCAGGCTCTTTCAGGCCCTGTCATGCTATTTCGGGCTCTGTTGTGCTTTATCTGGCTCTGTTGGTCCTTCTCAAGCTTTGTCGAGCACTATCAGGCTTAGTTGGACTCTGTCAATTTCTTTCAGATTCTGTTGGGCTCTTTCAAGCTCGCTCTGGCCCTGTCAGGCTCTGTCGAGATTTGTAAGGCTCTGTCAAGCTGTATCAGGCCTTATCAGGCTCTGTAATGCTTTGTTGAGCTCTTTTAGTCTCTGTCACACATTGTCAGCCTGTCAGGTCCTGCCGGGCTCTATCGTTCACCATCAGGGTCTGTTAGGATTTGGCAAACCCTCTTGAACTGTGTTGGGCTCTGGAAGGCCCTGTCGTGCTCTGTCAAGGCCTGGTGGTCTCTGTCAAGCTTTGTCGACCTCTTTCGGGCTTTGTCAGATATTGTTGGGCTCTATCAGGTTCGCTCAGGCTATACTGGGCTTTCTGGGGTTCGATCAGGCTCTGTCAGGCCATGTCAGGATTTGCAGGGCTCTGTTGAGTTTTCTCGGACTCTTTCAGGCCCTGTCAGTCTCTGTGTGGCTTTGCTGAAGTCTGTCGGTCTGTCACAAGCTCTGTCAGGCGCTGTCGGTCTCTGTCGAGCTTTTTTAAGCTCTTTCTGTCCTACCAGGCTATTTCAGGTTCTGTAAAGCCTTGTCAGGCCTTGTCAGGCTCTGTCAGTCTTTGTCAGGCTTTTTCATGCTTTTTTTCCCTTATTCAGGCTTTGTCTGGATGTGTCAGGTTTTGTCAAGGTCCATTGAGTATTTTCGATGTCTTTCAGGCTACATTGGGTACTGTTGGTCTCTTTCAAGCTTTTTCAAGCTCTGTAGGGCTCTGTAATGCTTTGTTGAGCTCTTTCAGGCTCTATCGCGCTTTGTCCACCTCTGTCAGGCACTGCTGGACTCTATAGTTTGCTGTCAGGTGCTGTGGGGATTTGTTGGGCCCTGTCGAGTTCTGTTGGGCTATGTCAGGCCATGTTCGGCTCTGTCAGGCTTTGTCGGGCCCTGTGAGACTGTGGCAGGCTCTGTCAGGCTTTCTCAGGTTCTGTCAGTTTCTGTTGGGCTCTGTCAAGCTTTGTTAAGTCTGTGAGGCTCTGTCATGCCCTGGCGGACTCTGTCAAGCTTTGTTGAGCTCTTTTGGGCTCTGTTGAGTTCTTTCAAAATCTGTCAGGCCCTGTCAGGCTCTGTCAAGGTGTGTCAGGCCCTGTTGTGCTCTGTAATATTTTGTTGAGCTCTTTCAGTTTCTGTCATGCTTTGTCAGACTTGTCAGGCCCTGCTATAATTGAGAGTTCACTGTCAGGTGCCATCAGGATTTGTCGGGCCCCGTCGAGCTTTGTCGGGCACCGTCAGGCTTACTTGGGCTCTGTCAATTCCTGTTATGTTCTGACGGGTTCTTTCAAGCTCTGTCAGGCCCTGTCGTGCTCTGTCAGGCCCTGGTGGGCTCTGTCAAGGTTTTTCAAGCTCTGTTGCGCTCTATCGGGTTCTTCCAGGATCTGTCAGGCCCTGTCGGGCTCAGTCAGGATCTGTCATGCTGTGGCGATCTCTCTCAGTTTCTGATAGGCTCTGTCAGGACCTGTTGTGCTCTGTCAGGTCCTAGTGTGCTCTTTCAGGCCCTGTCATGCTCTTTCGGGCTCTGTCAGGCTTTATCTGGCTTTGTGGGGCCTTGTCGAGCTTTGTTGGGCTCTCTTGGGCTTAGTTGGACTCTGTGCATTCCTGTCAGGCTGTTTGGATCTTTCAAGCTCTGCCTGGCCCTGTCAGGCTCTGTCAATCTGTATCAGGCCCTGTCAGGCTCTGTAATGCTTTGCTGAGCTCTTTTAGTCTCTGTTGCACTTCGTCAGCCTCTGTCAGGTCCTCCCGGGCTCTATCATTTGCTATCAGGTGCTGTCAGGATTTGTTGAACCCTGTTGGGCTCTGTCGTACTCTGTGAGGCCCTGTCAGGTTCTGTCAGGATCTGTCGGGATCTGCTGGGCTTTCTCAGGCTTTGTCAGGCTCTGTCGTGATCTCTCAGATCATATCAGTCTATGTCGGGCTATTTTCGGGTATGTAGGGCACTGTTAATCTGTGTCATACCCTGTCAGGGTTTGTCGGGCCTTGTCAAACTCTTTCCAGGTCTTTTAGGCCGTGACGGGCTCTATGAATCTATGTCGAGTTTTCTAGGACATTTTTGGGCTGCGATGGGCTCTATCAAGCTTTGTTGGCTTCTGTCTGACTCTGTGAGGCCTGCTCAGGCTCTGTCCAGTTTTGTTGGGCTCTGTCAGACCCTATCAAGCGTTTTTGGGCAGTGTTGGGCTTTGCTGTGCTTTTTTGATCCCTGTCGGGCTTTGTCAGTCTCCGTCGCGATCTATCAGGCTCTGCTGGGATTTGTCAGGATTTGTAGGGCTCTGTCGGGTTCTGTCAGGCTCTGTTGACCTTTCTCAGGCTCTGTCGGGCTCTGTAGGGCTCTGTTGATCCCTGTCAGGTTTTGTAAGGCTCTCTCTAGGCTTTGTTAGTCTCTGTTTGGCTTTGTCGAGATCTGTCTATCTCTCTCAGGCTCTGCCAGGCTCTGTGTAGTCTGTCAAGCTTCTTTTGGGATCTTTCTTCCCTACAAGGCTCTGTCAGGCTCTGTCAGGCTTTATCAGGTTTGTCGGGCTTTGTTGGGACCTATTAGGCTCTCTCAGGCCTTGTCAGGATTTGTAGGGCTCTGTTGGGTTTTGCCAGGCTCTGTTGGGTATTGTCAAGCTCTGTCAGACTCTATCGGGCACTGTTGCACTCTTTAAAGCTTTGTTGGACCCTGTCAGGCTTTGTCGAGATCTCAAAGGCTCTGTCAAGCTGTGTCAGGTCCTCTCAGCCTCTATAATGCTTTGTTGAGCTCTTTCAGGTTCTGTCGCTCTTTGTCAATCTCTGTAATGTCCTGCCGGGCTCTATCATTTGCTATCAGGTGCTGGTAGGATTTGTCAAACCCTACTGAGGTGCTGGCAGGATTTGTCGAACCCTATTGAGCTGTGTTGGGCTCTGGTGGGCCCTGTCATGCTCTGTCAGGCCCTGATGGGCTCTGTCAAGTTTTGTCGTGCTCTATCAGGTTCTTGCAGGCTCTGTCAGTTCTTGGCGGGCTCTGTTGTTTTCTGTCGTGCTCTGTCAGGTCCTGTCAGGCTCTCTCAGGCTTTGTTGGGCCCTGGCATTCTCTGTCAGGCCCTGTGGAGTTCTGTCGGGCTCTGTCAGGCCAGGTTGGTCTCTGTCGGGCTTTGTCGGGCCCTGTGAGACTGTGTCGGGCTCTGTCAGGCTTTCTCAGGTTCTCTCAGTCTCTGTCATGCCGTGGTGGGCTCTGTCTAGCTTTGTCAAGCTCTGTTGGCCTCTCTTGGGTTTTGTCAGAGCACGACAGAGCCCAATAAAACATGACAGATCCTGACAGAACATGACAGGGTCTGACAGAGCACAACAGTCTCACAGGGCCCGACAAAACCCGACAGAGCCCAACAGAACTCGAAAGGGCCCAACAAATCCAAACAGCACCTGACACCTAACTGTAGAGTGAAAGAGCCAAAAAGCACCCAGTGGAACCTGACAGAGCTTGACAATACCCAACAGAGCCTGACAAAACATGACAGAGCCCTACAAACCCAGACATGGCCTGAAAGAGCCTGATAGACCCCCAGAAATCCTGAAAGAGCCTCACAAAGCCTGAATAAGGGCAAGAATGCCCAAAAAAGCCTAACAAAGCCTAATATGTCCTGACGGAGCCCGATAAAGCCTGAAAAAGCCCAACAGATCTCGACAGATCCTGTCAGAAACCGACAAGGACTCAAAGAGCACGACAGGTCCCAACAAAGCCCAACAGAGCTTAACAAGGCCTGACAATTCCCAATAGAACCCCACAGAGCCCGCCAGGAACTGACAGAGTGTACAAGAGCCACATAGAGCCCGACAAAACCCGAGAGAGCCCAACAGAGCTCGACAAAGCTTGACAGAGCCCACCAGGGCCTGACAGAGCCCGACAGGGCCAGACAGAGGTTGAAAGAGCCCAACATAACCTTGCAGAAATTGACAGTGCCCGACAAAGCTCGAAAAGGCCCAACAGATCCAGATGAAGTGTGACAGTGCTCAAAACAGTATGACAGGGTCTGAAAAAGCCTGATAGGGTCTGACAGAGCCCGTCATGGCCTAAAAGACCTGGACAGAGCTTGAAAATGCATGATAGAGCCCGACAGGGCATGACACAGTTTGACAGTGCCCTACATGCCCCAAAAAAGACCAACAAAGCCTGATATGGCATAACAGAGCACAACAAAACCTGAGAAAGCCCAACAGATCCCGACAGAGTCTGACAGAACCCGACAGGGCCTGACAGAGCATGACAGGGCCCAAGAAATCTCGACAGATGCTGACAGAACCTGAGAGCGCATTACAGAGCACAACAGGGCCCAACAAAGCCCGACAGAGCCCTACAGGGTCTGGCAGATTTAGACAGAACCTGATAGAGCCCGCCAGGGACTGAAAGAGCCTGCAAGACCCTGATAGAGCCTGACGAAAGCCAAGAGACCCCAACAGAGCTCGACAAAGCTATGAGGACTGGGTTAAGGAACAATTAGGCAATCTGAACATCCACAAATGCATGGGCCCAGATGGGATGCACCCACAGGAGCTGAGGGAGCTGACTGACGTCGTTGCTGGACCACTCTCCATCATCTTTACCAAGTCTTGGGAGATGGGAGAGGTGCCTGAGGACTGGAGAAAAGCTAATGTCACTCCAGTCTTCAAAAAGGGCAAGAAGGAAGACCCGGATAATTATAGACTGGTCAGCCTCACCTCCATCCCTGGGAAAATAATGGAATGACTTATTCTTGGTGCCATCTCAAGGCATGTCAAGGATAAGAGGGTTATTAGGGGCAGTCAACATGGCTTCACCAAGGGGAAGTCGTGCTTGACCAACCTCATAGCCTTTTATGAAGATATAACGAGGTGGATAGATGATGGCAGGGCGGTGGATGTGGTCTACCTTGACTTCAGTAAAGCATTTGACACAGTCTCCCACAGCATTCTCATAGCTAAACTGAGGAAGTGTGGTCTGGACAATCGGGTAGTGAGGTGGACTGCGAACTGGATGAAGGGAAGAAGCCAGAGAGTCGTGGTCAATGGAGCAGAGTCCGGTTGGAGGTCTGTATCTAGTGGAGTGCCTCAAGGGTCTGTACTGGGGCCAGTACTGTTCAATATATTCATCAATGACTTGGATGAGGGACTAGAGTGTACTATCAGCAAGTTTGCTGATGACACCAAGCTGGGAGGAGTGGCTGACACACCAGAAGGCTGTGCTGCCATCCAGCATGACCTGGACAGGCTAGAGAGCTGGGAGGGGAAAAAATTAATGAAATATAACAAGGGCAAGTGTAGAGTCTTGCATCTTAGTAGGAACAACCCGAGGTTCCAGTATAAGTTGGGGAATGATCTATTAGAGAGCAGCGCAGGGGAAAGGGACCTGGAGTTCCTGGTGGACAGCAGGATGACCATGAGCCAGCACTGTGCCCTTGTGGCCAAGAAGGCCAATGGCATCCTGGGGTGTATTAGAAAGGGGGTAGTTAGTAGGTCAAGAGAGGTTCTCCTTCCCCTCTACTCTGCCCTGGTGAGACCACATATGGAATATTGTGTCCAGTTCTGGGCCTCTCAGTTCAAGAAGGACAGAGAACTGCTGGAAAGAGTCCAGCATAGGGCAACCAAGATGATTAAGGGAGTGGAGCACCTCCCTTATGAGGAAAGACTGTGGGAGCTGGGTCTCCTTAGTTTGGAGAAGAGGAGACTGAGGGGTGACCTTATTAATGTTTACAAATATACAAAGGGTGAGTGTCACGAGGATGGAGTCAGGCTCTTCTCGGTGACAAACAATGGTAGGACAAGAGGTAATGGTTTTAAGTTGGAACGTAAGAGGTTCCACTTAAACTTGAGAAGAAACTTCTCAGTGAGGGTAACAGAGCACTGGAACAAGCTGCCCAGGGGGTTGTGGAGTCTCCTACTCTGGAGACATTCAAAACCCGCTTGGACATGTTCCTGTGTAGCCTCATTTAGGTGTTCCTGCTCCAGCAGGGGGATTGGACTAGATGATCTTTAGAGGTCCCTTCCAGTCCCTAGCATTCTATGATTCTATGAAAGCTAAACAGAGCCCACCAGGGCTGACAGAGCCCAACACAGCTCAACAGGGTTCGATAAATCCTGACAGCACCTGATAGCGAACAATAAAGCCCAGCAGGACCTGAGAGCAGATGACAAAGTGCAACAGAGACTAAAAGAGCTAAACAAAGAATGACAGAGCCTGACAGGGCCTGACACATCTTGATGGAGCCTTAGAGATCTCAACAAAGTTTGTCAGAGTCTGACAGCACTTGAAAGAGTCCAACAGAACCTGACAGGAATTGACAGAGCCAACGAAGCCCGACAGCGCTTGACAAATGTTGACAAGGACCAACAGAGTCAGATAACGCGTACAGGACCTGCAAGAGCATGACAGGGCCTGACAGAGCCCAAGAGGGCCTGACAGAGCCCAATAGAACTCGACAGGTCCCGACAAATCCCAACACCACCTGACAGCGTACTATAGAGTCCAGCAGGGCCTTACAGAGGCCGACAAACTGCGTAAGAGCCTGAAAGAGCTCAACAAAACATTACAGTGCACAACAGGGCTTGACACAGCTTGACAGAGCCTTACAGATCCTGAGAGAACCTGACAGAGCCCGACAGGGCCCAACGAAGCTTGAAAGAGCCCAAAAGCACCCAATGGAGCCTGACAGAGCTCAAGAATACCCCAACAGGGATCAAAAAATCCTGACAAAGCCCGACAGAATGCAACAGAGTCTGACAAGGCCTTACAGAGCATGACAGGGCTTTACAGAACCTGAAAAAGTCTGGTAGGTCAGAAAGAGCCCAAAAAAGCTCAACAGAGCCTGAGAGAGATGGACAGATCTCGACAAAACCACACAGAGACTGACAGGGCATGAAAAAGCTTGACAAAACCTGACAGGGATTTACAGAGCCTTACAGAGACCGACAGAGCCTGGCAAAGACCAACAGAGCTTGACAGATTGTGACAGAGACCTACAGAGCCCAAAAGGAGCTTACAGAGCCCCACAGGTCCTGACAGAAGCCATCAAAACCTGATAGAATCAAAGAAAGCCCGACAGCAATTCAAAAAAGCCCAACAAAGCCCAACACTGCCTAACAATGCCTGACAGGGCCTGGCAGAGCCCAACAAAACCCGACAGAGCATGAACAGGCCCCACAGAATCAGACAGAGGACGACTAAGCCCGATAGAGCACATCACAGCCCGAAAATGCCACAGAGAACCCGACATAGATAGATAGATAGAGCCCGTCATGGCCTGAAAGACTTGTACAGAGGATTTGTAGGGCTCTGTTAAGTTTTATTGGGCTCTCTTAAGTATTGTAGACCTCTGTCAGATGCCATTGGTGCTTTTGGGCTCTTTCAAGCTTTGTCGGGGCCTGTCGGGCTTTGTAAGGTTCTGTCGGGATCTGTAAGGCTCTGTCAAGATGTGTCAGGCCCTGTCAAGCTCTGTAATGCTTTGTTGAGCTCTTTTAGTCTCTGTTGCGCTTTGTCAGCCTCTGTCAGGCCCTGTTGTGCTCTGTCAGGCTTTGCTGGGTGCTGTAAGATTGTTTTGGGCTCTGTCAGGCGTTCTCAGGTTCTGTTGAGCTCTGTCAAGCTTTGTGACTTACTGAGCCATCTGGATCCTCACGAGTCTATGGGACCAGACGGGACCCATCCTAGGATGATGAGGGAGCTAACAGAAGAGCTCGCCAAGCCGCTCTCCATCATCTTCCAACAGTCCTGGCTCACTGAGGAGGTCCCATACAATTGGAAATTGGCGAATGTTACCCCAATCCACAAAAAGGGCTGCAAAGTTGACCCTGGCAACTACAGGCCTGTCAGCCTGACCTCGGTGCCTGGCAGGGTTATGGAGCAGATCATCCTGAATGCAATCACACAGCACCTTCAGGATGGACAAGGGATCAGACCCAGCCAGCACGGGTTTAGGAGGGGCATGTCCTGTCTGACCAACCTGATCTCCTTTTACGATCAGGTGACCCCCTGGTGGATGAGGGGAAAGCTGTAGATCTGGTCTATCTAGACTTCAACAAAGTCTTTGACACTGTCTCCCATAATATACTCCTGCAAAAGCTGGTAGCCCATGGCTTGGACAAGTGCACTCTCTGCTGGGTTAAGAACTGGCTGGAGGGCTGGGCCCAGACAGTGCTGGTGAATGGGGCTGCATCTAGCTGGCGGCCAGTCACTAGTGGTGTTCCCCAGGGGTCAGTGTTGGGTCCAGTCCTGTTTAACAGCTTTATTGATGATTTAGATGAAGGGATTGAGACCATCATCAGCAAATTTGCTGATGACACCAAGTTGGGAGGGAGTGTCGACCTGCTGGAAGGGATCTGGATAGACTGGAAAAATGGACCGATTCCAATGGGATGAAATTCAACGAGGCCAAGTGCCGGGTCCTGCACTTTGGCCACAACAACCCCCTGCAGCGCTACAGACTGAGCACAGAGTGGCTGGAGAGCAGTCAGGCAGAAAGGGACCTGGGGGTACTAATTGACAGGAAGCTCAACATGAACCAACAGTGTGCCCAGGTGGCCAAGAAGGCCAATGATATCCTGTCCTGTATCAAAAAGAGCATGGTCAGCAGGACAAGGGAAGTGATCCTTCCCCTGTACTCTGCATTGGTGAGGCCACACCTGGAGTATTGTGTTCAGTTCTGGGCCCCTCAGTTCAGGAAAGACATTGAAGTGCTGGAGCGGGTCCAGAGAAGAGCAACAAGACTGGGGAGGGACTTGAACACAAGACCTATGGGGAGAGGCTGAGGGAGCTAGGGTTGTTTAGTCTGGAGAAGAGGAGGCTTAGAGGTGACCTCATCAGTCTCTATAACTACCTGAAGGGAAGTTATAGCCAGGTGGGGATTGGTCTCTTCTCCCAGGCAGTTAGCAATAGGACAAGGGGGCATGGGCTTAAACTCTGTCAGGGGAAATTTAGGCTGGATATTAGAAAGAAATTCTTTCCAGAGAGAGTGGTCAGGCATTGCAATGGCCTACCCAGAGAGATGGTGGACTCACCATCTCTGGAGGTTTTTAAACTGAGATTGGACATGGCACTTAGTGCCATAATCTAGTAAATGGACCGGAGTTGGACCAAGGGTTGGACTTGATGATCTCTGAGGTCTTTTCCAACCCAGTCAATTCTTTGATTCTGTGTATTAATCTGTTGGGCTCTATCATGCCCTGGTAGACTCTCTCAGTTTCAGGTAGGCCCAAAGGATCCTGACAGAACCTGACAGGGCCTGACAGAGCACAATAGGGGCTGAGAGAGCTGGACACAGCCTGACAGAGCCCACCAGAGATCGACAAAGCTTGACAGAGCCCACCAGGGCCTGACAGAGACTGACACAGCTCAACAGGGTTCGACAAATCCTGACAGCACTTGATAGCAAACGATAGAGCCCAACAGGGCCTGACAGAGGTTGACAAAGCGTGACAGAGCCTGAAAGAGCTCAGCAACACATTACAGAGCATGACAGGGCCTGACACAGCTTGAGAGAGCCTTACAGATCCTGACAGAAGCTGACAGAGACTGATAGAGTCCAACAAAGCTTGAAAGAGCCCAAAAGCACCCAAGGGAGCCTGACAGAGCTCAAAAATACCCAACGGAGCCGGACAAAACCTAACAAAGCACTACAAATCTTGACATGGCCTGACAGAGCCTGATAGACCCTGAGAAAACCCGACAGAGCACCACAAAGCCTGACTAAGGGCAAGAAAGCCTGACAAAGTCTGACAGAACTCAGTGGAGCCTGACAGAGATTGACAGAGCCCGAGAGAGACCGACAGATCTCAACAAAGCCACAGAGAGACCAACACGGCCTGAAAGAGCCTGGCAAAACCTGGCAGGGATTGACAGAGCCCTACAGAGTCTGACAGCCTGAGAAAGGCCAACAGAGCCTGACAGAACCCGACAGAGCCCTACAAAATCCTGACATTGCCTGACAGAGACTGATTGAACCCAAGAAAGCCCAGCAGAGCCTGACGGAGCCCGACAAAACCTGACAGAGCCCAACAGAGCTCAACAAAGCATGACAGAGCCCACCAGGCCTTGACAGAGTACGACAAGGCCTGTCAGATCCCAACACAGCTCAACGGGGTTTGACAAATCCTGACAGTGCCTGACAGTGAATGATAGAGCTCAGCAGGACCTGACAGAGGCTGAAAAACTGCAACAGAGACTAAAAGAGCTCAAGAAAGCATTGCAGAGCCTGACAGGGCCTGACACGGCTTGACAGAGCCTTACAGAACCCAACAGAGCCCAATAGGGCCAGACAGAACTTGAAAGTTCCCAACAGAACCTGACAGCAACTGACAGAGCCCAACGAAGCCTGACAGTGCCCGATAAAGCTGCAAAGACCCAACGGAGCTAGATAAAGTATGACAAAACCTGAAAGAGCATGACAGGGTCTGAAAGAGCCTACCAGAAACAAAGATAGCCCGCAGGGGTATGACACAACCTGACAGACTTTGACAAAGCTTGACAGAGCCAAACAGAACCTGAGAAAGCCTGACGGAGCCAGACACAGTCTCATGCAGCTCAACAGAGCCCAACAGAACCTGACTGTGCTGGACGGAACTCGACGGGGTCTGACAACTCCTGACAGCACTTGACAATGAACTATAGACTCCAGCAGGGCCTGACAAACCTGAGAAAGGACAATAGAGCCTGAAAAAGCTCAACCAAAAATTACAGAGCATGACACGGTCTGTCACAGTTTGACAAAGCCTTACAGATCCTGACAGAACCCAACAGGGTCTGACAGAGTATGACAGGGCCCAAAAAAGCCCCACAGAGCCCGACAGGGCATGACAGATTTTGACAGATCTCGACAGAGCCCAACAGATGATCGACAAAGCTTTACAGAACCTGCCAGGGAATGACAGAGCCTGACAGATTCGTCAAAGCTTGACAGAGACCAACAGAACCGGAGAAAGCCTGACAGAGCCTGACACAGTCTCACAGGGCCTGACAAAGCCCAACAGAGACCAACAGGGCCTGATAGAGCCCGACAGAACTCCACAGGGCCAGACAAATCTTGACAGTACCTTACAACGAACTATAGAGTACAGTAGGGCCTGACAAAGCCCAACAGAGACCAACAGGGCCTGATAGAGCCCGACAGAACTCCACAGGGCCAGACAAATCTTGACAGTACCTTACAACGAACTATAGAGTACAGTAGGGCCTGACAAAGCCCAACAGAGACCAACAGGGCCTGATAGAGCCCGACAGAACTCCACAGGGCCAGACAAATCTTGACAGTACCTTACAACGAACTATAGAGTACAGTAGGGCCTGACAAAGCCCAACAGAGACCAACAGGGCCTGATAGAGCCCGACAGAACTCCACAGGGCCAGACAAATCTTGACAGTACCTTACAACGAACTATAGAGTCCAGTAGGGCCTGACAGAGGCCGACAAAACGTGACAGAGCCTGAAGGAGCTCAACAAAGCACTGCAGAGCATGACAGGGCCTGACACAGCTTGACAGAGCCTTACAGATATGGACAGAACGTGACACAGCACGAGCAGGCCCAACAGAGTCAAACTTTGTTAGGCCCTGGCATACTCTATCAGTCCCTGGTGTGTTCTGTCAAGTTCTGTCATGCTCTGTCAGGTCCTGTCGGGCTCTCTCAGGCTTTGTTGGGCCCTGGCATGCTCTGTCAGGCCCTGTTGGGTTCTCTCCAGGATCTATCAGGTCGTGTTCATTTTCTCAGGATTTGTCGGGCACTGTCATGATCTGTCGGGCCATATCAGGCTTTGTCAGGCTTTTTTGGGGTGTGTAGGACACTGCCAATCTGTGTCATGATTTGTCAGGCTCTGTCCAGCTCCTTTGGGCTCTTTCTGCCCTACCAGGCTTCTTCAGGCTCTGTAAAGCCCTGTCAGGCTTTGTCAGACCTTTTTCAGGCTTTCTTGCCATTATTCAGGCCCTGTCGTGCTCTGTAATTTTTTGTTGAACTCTTTCAGGCTCCGTCATGCTTTGTCAGCCTCATCAGGCCCTTCTAGAATCTATAGTTTGCTGTCAGATGCTGTGGGGATTTGTCGAGACCTGTCAAGTTCTGTTGGGCTGTGTCAGGCCCTGTTTGACTCTGTCGGGCTTTGTTGGGCCCTGTGAGACTGCGTCGGGTTCTTTCAGGCTGTCTCAGGTTCTGTTGGGTTCTGTCAAGCTTTGTCGAAGTCTGTCAAGCTCTGTCAGGCTCTGTCATGCCCTGGTGGCCTCACTCAGTTTCTTTTAGTTTCTGTCAGGCCCTATCAGGCTCTTTCAGGCCCTGTCATGCTCTTTTGGGCTCTGTAAATTCCTGTCAGGTTCTGTTGGGTTCTTTCAAGCTCTGTCTGGCCCTGTCGGGCTCTGTCAAGATCTGTATAGGTCTGTCAAGCTGTGTCAGGTTTTGTCAGGCTTTTTCAGGCTTTTTCTGGCCCTGTCGGTCTCTGTGTGGCTTTGTTGAGATCTGTCGGTCTGTCTCGGGCTCTGTCAGGTGCTGTCAGTCTCTGTCAAGCTCCTTTGGGTTCTTTATGCCTTACCAGGTTCTGTCAGGCTCTGTCAGGCTTTCTTGCCCTTATTGAGGATTTGTCAGGCTCTGTCGGGTTTTGTCGGGCTCTGTTGGGTATCGTCAAGCTCTTTCAGGCTCCATTGGGTGCTGTTGGGCTCTTTCAAGCTTTGTTGGGCTCTCTCGGTCTCTGTCAAGTTCTATCAGGATCTGTAAGGCTCTCTCAAGCTGTGTCAGCTTCTGTTCTGCTCTGTAAAGCTTTTTTGAGCTCCTTCAGGCTCTCTCGCACTTTGTCCGCCTCTGTCAGGCCCTGCTGGACTCTATAGTTTGCTGATATGTGCTCTCAGGATTTGTCGGGTGCGAGGGCGAAAAATCATGGACTCCCCACAATCCAATATGAATTCAAGCAAAGCCATTTATTACAGAGACAAGCCTCCTTATATATGCAGTTATTTCTTGATCACACATTCACGTTCCAAACACGCATTGGCTGATCGGATATTGTCCATGTTCAGGTCTTGTTATTATAGAATTACCTCACTCTCATAACAGGTGTTGTTTTTCAGCCTTCGCGCCAGCCTTGGAGTTGCTTTGTCTAGTTCAGAAATAAATCTCTATCTAACAGAAACCCATCCACAAAACAACCTTAAGAAAATCCCTTAAATCTCTCACAGTCGGGCCCTGTTGAGTTCTGTCGGCTTCTGTCAGAACCTGTGAGACTGTGTCGGGCTCACTCAAAGTTTCTCAGATTCTGCTGGGTTCTGTCAAGCTTTGTCAAAGTCTGTTGGGCTCTGTCATGGCCTGTCTGGCTCTGTCGAGATCTGCAAGGCACTGTAAAGCTGTGTCAGGCTCTGTAATGCTTTGTTGAGCTCTTTTAGTCTCTGTCGCATTTTGTTAGCCTCTATCAGGTCCTGCTGGGCTCTATCATTTGCTATCAGGTGCTGTCAGGATTTGTCAAAACCTGATCAGCTCTGGTGGGCCCTGATGTTCTCTGTCAGGCCCTGGTGGGCTCTGTCAAGCTTTGTCGACCTCTGTTGGTCTCTGTCAAGTTTTGTCAGTCTCTGTCAGTCTTTATCAGTCTCTGGCAGACTCTGTCGGGTTCTGTCGCACTCTATCAGGCCCTGTCGAGTTCTGTTGGGCTCTTTTAGGCCCTGTTGGGATTTGTCAGGCTTTGTCAAGCCCTGTGAGACTGTGTCGGGATCTGTCAGGCTTTCTCAGGTTCTGTCAGGTTCTGGTGGGCTCTGTCAAGTTTGTCGAAGTCTGTCAGGCTCTGTCATGCCCTGGTGGGCTATGTCAAGCTTTTTCAGACTCTGTTGGGATCTTTCAGATTTTGTCAGGCTCTCTTGGGTTTTGTCAAGTTCTGTGTGGTTCTTATGCACTCTGTCAGTTCCTGGCGAGCTCTGTCAGTTTCTGTCAAGATTTCTCAGAATCTCTTGGGCTTTCTCAGGCTTTGCCAAGCTCTGTCAAGATCTGTCAGGCCATATCAGGCTTTGTCAGGCTTTTATGGGGCATGTAGGGCACTGTCAATCTGTATCATGCCCTGTCAGGCTCTGTCGGGCCTTGTCAAGCTCTGTTCATGTCTTTTAGGCCGTGACGGGCTCTGTCTATCTATGTCGGGCTCTCTAGCCCATTTTTGGGCTGTGATCATCTCTATTTGGCTTAGTCAGCTTCTGTCTGACTCTGTGGGGTCTGCTCGGGCTCTGTTGGGTTTCGTTGGGCTCCGTCAGGCCCTGTCAAACGTTGCTGGGCAATGTTGGGATTTATTTTTCTTTTTTGATTTCTGTCAGGCTTTGTCGGTCTCTGTTGGGCTTTGACGGCTTCTGTCAAAACCTGTGGGGCTCTGTAAGCTCATTTCGGACTCTGTAGGCCTTTGTCACAATCTGTCAGGCACTGCTGGGTTTGTCAGGCTCTGTCAGGCTCTGTAGGGCTCTGTCAATCCCTGTCAGGTTTTCTCAGGCCCTTTCAGGGCCTGTTGGGCTCTGTCCTTCTCTCTCGGGCTCTGTCAGACTCTGTCAAGCTTTTTGGGACTCTTTCTGCCCTACCAGGCTTTTTCAGGCTTTGTAAAGACCTGTCATGCTCTGTCAGGCCTTGTCAGGCTCTGTCAGGTTCTGTCGGGATCTGTAAGGCTCTGTCAAGCTGTGTCACAACCTGTCGGTTTCTGTGTGGCTTTGTCTACATCTGTAGGTCTCTTTTTGGCTTTGTTAGGCTGTGTTGTGCTCTGTCAAGCTCTTTTGAGATCTTTCTGCCTTACTAGGCTTTTTCAGCCTCTGTAAAACCCTGTCATGCTTTGTCAGGTTTGTCAGGCTCCTTCAGGCCCTGTCGGTCTCTGTGTGGCTTTGTCGAGATCTGTCGGTCTCTGTCAAGCTCCTTTAGGTTCAATAAAACTTGACAGCGCCTGATAGCAAATGATAGAGCCCGGTAAGACATAATAGAGGATGACAAAGTACGAGAGAGACTAAAAGAGCTCAACAAAACATTACAGAACCTGACAGGGCCTGACACAGCTTGACAGAGCCTTACAGATTCCGACAGAACCTTACAGAGGCCAACAGGGCCCAACAAAGCTTGAAAGAGTCCAAAAGCACCCAGTGGAGTCTGACAGAGCCTGACAATACCCAACAGAGCCTGATAAAACCCAACAGAGCCCTACAAATCCTCAAATGGCCTGACAGAACCTGATAGACCCTGACAGGGCCTGACAGAGTATGACAGACCCCAACAGAACAGAGCTTGACAAAACTTGACATAGCCCAACATGGCCTGACTGAACATGACAGCGCCTGCCAGAGCCCAACACAGCTCAACAGCATTCGACAAATCCTGACAGCGCCTGTCACGTTTTGTCGGCCTCTGTCAGGCCCTACTGAGGCGCGTAAATGACCTTACAACCCTTCAGATTGTTAAGAAGGTATGTATTTGCTTATTTATTTACAGCACCGGACACACGGGGAATCATTTCACCTAATACGTGTGTAAAATTACAGTAGCTGTGAGCTTGGTTAAATGCAGTAAAGTGTTACATATTCATGAAAGTTTTAGGAATGCCTATACATATTCATAACCTGTCCCCGAGAAGGCGGTTCTTATTACAGTGAGTTCTGGGACACCATTTCCATAGTCTTCACCTCCGGCTCCTCCTGGTTGCAGCTGCTCAGTGATCGTGAACCCGGGTCCTCTTCTCTGTAAACGGTCACCTTTGGTCCAGTGTGATGAGTTGGTTAGGTCTCAAACTGCTGAGTTGGTTAAAACTAGTGAACCTCCTGTCCTGTGCCCAAGTTTCTTGTTATCTAGTTCACCCAAGGATGCACCAAGGATGCACCCAAGGATTATTGTCTTTGCAAGGTGTCAGCGAACTCCTGTTTCTCATACAATAAGTTACACAGAGTTAAGCAAGGCTAAGCAATAGGGATGCGCATTAAAGGGTTAGCTTTCTAAGAGTTAGCCTTTAAAGTATAGTGTCAGCTCTTTAAGTGTTAATTAGTTAATTGTTAATTCCCTGTATCTTTTCCCCACTTTTCTAATAGGTTAGTAAATTATTTTACTAATGAGATGATTCTTTATCTATGTTTTCTCTGGCCACAGGTAAGAAGGCTACTTCTACCTGAGAAAACCCATCTCTATCCTTAAACAGATTTTTAATGTTAATGCCAAAGTCAGGCTCCCAGTGTTTGTCCGCTGCGCTGCTGAGCAATTTTGGGGCAGCTGACAACCATATGACTGGTGCTCCGGCAGCAACGACATCTTCTGGACTGCCATGGGAGCTTGCATTCTTTGGCGTGGTGACCCCGCTGACTGCAACTGTAGCATTTGTCTTCTCTTTTGGCTTTTGTTTTGTTGAGGTAGTAAGTGTCACCCGGGTCGGTCACCCAGAAGGACCAAAAGGACCAAAACATGTCAAGGTGGACATAACCTAATTTTTTGATAGAATTTCATAAAGGTTTTGTTTAATTACTACCAACTTAAAACTCCATTCTGCAGAAGTGGACAATGTGATATATATAGTCAGATTGGTTTGATTCTAAAGAACCAATTTAAAGCGTCCCCCTACAGTTTTATTCAGATCTTGCCCATGTCAATTTTCATCCCACCTGTGTGCTAAGGTTATGATTATAAGTGTCACGGTTTAAGGTAAGGTGGCAATAAACCGTGACAGACGCTCCCTGTTAGCCACTTTACCTCCCACCACCCCTTCCTTTAGATTGGAAAGATGATAAGAAAGATAAGGGGAAAGGAAGAGACACTTAGACTTCAGGTTGGAGAGTTTTAAAGGGTTTACTAATGCTACTAATAAATACAGAATATACATACAAAATATACAAAACCAATCTCAAGTTGGTGTCACTCCAGCAGCAGGAGGTGGATGTGCGGAGCTGGCGGATCCAGGAGGTGCAGCTCAGGCCCCCGGAAGTCATGGACGGGACTTCACAGCAAACTCGAACCTGGTTGCAGGGATGCAGGGCCTGAGGCTTGTAGATCACAGGCAAACAGAGAGGGTCCTCTCTAGATGCTGGCCATGGTTGAAGAGAGCGTGACCCTCGTGATCACCCTCTTATATAGGGGGCATGACGATTATGGGATGGAATACTTCCGTTGATCCTCAGCTGGTCAGTTCTAGTCACCTGTTCCATCCACCCCTCCTCAAAAACGCCCCACTCACAACAGAACGTAGGAAAACTTACCAGCCCTTCTTAGCTACCATAGTAATAAATCTAAACACGAGCTTCTTCAGCATTCCGTTGGTCTCTTATGAGCACCAAGGAGAGCATCCTAGGAAAAATATGCAGGTTAAAACTCAGAAAAGTACAGCCCCCCTAGAAGAACTTAGCTGAAAAAAATCACTAAAAGAGAACCGGTCTTGTTTTTAACAAAACCAGGACAATAAGAAATACAATTTTCCAGGTTGCACCTGGATTACCCTACATGGTGCTTTGCAGGCTTTCTTCACTCTAGAATGATGAATCCAGGCATTCTGTTCTTTAATCTTGACAGCAGTGAAAGATGTCAGGAGGACATGAAATGGACCTTCCTACTGTGGTTCCAAAGTATTTTTTGTAAGAGACTTCACATACACATAATTGCCCAATTGGATGTCATATACTGGCCCATACAAATCTCTGCTCCAAGTTCCAAACACATTTCCAAATTTTGTTAAGTTTTTACCCAATGCTATCATATAAGAAGTCATAATTTTGTCCCCTACTTGTGCAGACATCCCCTTCTGTACATTATAGGGTCTCCCATACAGGATTTCAAAATGACTCAACCCTTGCTTTGCCCTTGGCCTTGTTTGTATACGCAAGAGGACCAAAGGCAAAGATTGAGGCCAAGCCAAATTCGCCTCCTGCCCCAGTTTTACAATTAGTTGTTTAATTACATGATTTTTTTTTTTTCCTACCTGGCCACTGGATTGAGGACGATAAGGGGTATGTAGTTGCCAGGCTATTCCCAAGTGCTGACTGATTTGCTCTACAACTTTTGAAATAAAATGTGACCCTTTATCAGAGGATATAACAGCTGGAACTCCAAACCTTGGTATTATTTATTGTACTAATGCTTTAGTTACCTCTTGAGTTTTTGCTGTTCTGGTAGGGAATGCTTCTGGCTAACCTGAAAAGTCATTTGTTAGTACCAACATATATCAGCACCCCCCTTTTCTTGGGAGTTTCAAAAAATCATTTTGCCAATGTTGCCCCGGTCCATTTCCTTTCCCAATTTGACCCATTTCTGTCTTGGATATATTCTTCGGATTAGCCTGGAGGCAAAGATTTCATTGCTGTGCTTCTGCTCCCCAATGTCTCTTTCTGTGTTCTTTTCTTACTAAAGGCCAAACTAAATAGGAGATAACAATAGCTGTTCCCTGTGGGGTGTGAGCCCACCCTTCCTAATTATATGATCCCTCTAGAACTATAATAAGTTTCCGGTCTTCCTTAGTATATTCTGGCTCACCTTCTAAAGAGACCTGGCCATCGGGGACTGGGGCACTTTCTACATTTACCTTTTGCTTGGGCACCAGTTTTGCCTCTCTCTCCACCAGATCATTTCCTTTTTCTAATTTCGAGCTCACTTTCTGGTGTGCCTTGATATGCATGATTGCCACCTTCTTAGGAAGTTGAGCTGCCAATATTTCTTCTGCATGTTTGATATGTTTGCCTTAAGAGTTCAAGAGTCCTTTTTCTTTCCAAATTGCTCCGCGCGCATGCACGACCCTGAAAGCATACTTAGAGTGCGTTTAAAAGTTCACAGTTTTACCCTGAGCTACTTCCAGAGCATGAAAAAGGGTGATTATTTCTGCCTTTTGTGCTGAAGTACTTCTAGACGGAGGTCCAGATTCCATCACTTCAAGGTTAGTAATTATAGCATAAGCAGAATGCCTTTCACCGTTCATGATATTGCTGCTTTCGTCCATAAAGCAGTTCTCAGTGTTCTCCATAGGACTGTCATTTAGATCTGGTCGGCTGGATTATGTTGCTTTGATGGTTTCCAGGCAATTATGATGAGCTGGTTTTCCAATATTACCACTGAGGAAAGAAACTGGGCTGACAATGTTAGCGACGATGATTTATCCTGATATTTGAGAAATTTTTGTGGGGAAGCCTATGTCCCCCTTTTTCTTGTAGAACTGTAGACACCGTGTGGGATACTAGCACAATCATTTTCTGACCCATGGAAAATTTTTGGGCCTCCTATATGTTAGGTACCACTGTTGCAACTGTTGCAACTGCCTGCAGGCATGCAGGCCACCCCGTTGCAGTTGAGCCTAGTTGTTTGGAGAAATAGGCCGCTGCTCATTGGTACGGGTCAAGATCCTGTGCCAGTACACCCAGGGCTATTCCCTGCTTCTCGTGAGAGAATAGAAAACATGCTTTACTCACATCTGGGAGTCCTAAAGCAGGCACTGTCATCAAAGCCTTACCAAGTTCTTCAAAGGCTTGTGTAGTTCCTTTATTCCCTTGCAGGTGTTTCTGATCTGTGGCCATTAGTGCATACAATGGCTTGAAAAGCAATCCATAATCATAAATCCACAACCGGCACCACCCTGTCATGCCCAAAAAGGTCCGTAATTCTTTTACAGTTTGATGCTTTGGAGTTTGGCATATAACCTCCTTTTGAGCCTGTCCCAGCGTCCTCTGTCCTGCACTAATTTCATATCTCAAATAAGTTACTTGTTGCTGTATCATCTGGGCTTTCTTTTGTGATACTCATTATCCTTGGAGCTCCCAAAAGTTCAGTAAACTTACAGTTCAGGTTATGCACGTCTTCTGTGTTGTGGTAGCGATCAAAATGTGATCCCCATATTGTAGCATCTGTCCTTCATCAGATGGGGCTTCCCAAGATTAAAGATCTTCAGCAAGCTGATTTCCAAATATTGTCGGGCTGTTCTTAAATCCTTGTAGCAACACCGTCCATGTGAGCTGCGTTTTACATAAATCTTGTCTGGCTGGCTTCACGGAGAGAGAGGCAAAAAGGCATCTTTTAAATCTAAAACAGTAAACCAAATCAAATTAGAGTTAATACAGTCAGAAAGGTGTATGGGTTTGCTACCACTGGGTAGAGATCCTTTTTCCTTCTGTTTATAACCAGATTTATATGAATTTCTTATTACCGGCCAAATTCCTTCCCTGTCCTCCCTTTTCTAAGGGTATTGTTTTATCCTTACCGGCTTTTCTCCTTCTTTGATTTTTACCTCGACGGGTACAGCATTTTTGCCTCTTCCATCTATATCAGTAGCCCATACCCCAGGATACGCTTGGTTCACAACTTCTTCATTAATCTTGCCTTCTGTAGGAACATTTGCTAAAAGCCAGCTCATTATTTTCATATATTACTGATCATTTACCTCCAGAGTAATTTCTCCTTTTTCAGATCTGATTACTGCATCCGTTTGTTCCAACAAATTTCTCCCGAGAAGTTTTGTGGGGAATTGGACAGATATTGAAATTTATCAATACCTATTTGTTTACCCAATTTGCGTTTCAAAGGTTCACAAAAATATGCCTTTTCACTTTGGCCAGTGACTCCCTTTACCCGCTATGTAATTGTTTCTTATTGGCAATCCAGCAAAAATTCAACTTGTTTCTGTTCATTGCAGGTTCCCACCAGTCTTTTTTCAAAACTTGCTACTGTCCGTTTTTCTCTCTGCCTACTTCTTCTGTACCTTCCCCAACATTCATTTTCCCAATAGACATTGATCTCTCTCTAAAGGCTTTCAAAGACTTCCAACCTCTTTAGTTCCCTACTTTCTTATACTTTCAACAATCTTCTTTTTCCCTGTTGCTGAATACTCTCCAAGCTTCATCTAACAGTATTTCCAAATTTCTACTTTCTGTTGCCCTCAGCTTCTATAACTTTTCTAGGGGAGCTTGCAATATTTTGGGTGTCAGGCTACACTGAGAGGTATACGGCTTGTCCTCCCCTCGCTCCTTCTAGCAGCGTTTTTTTTTCTGTTTTTTTTTTTTTTTTTCTTTCTTTCTTTCCTTCCTGCAGTTTAGACACAGACAAGGCCACGTGGATGGGGGAGGTTGAGTTTATCTCACAGCTTGACACAGGTCTGTAATTTATGTTACAACACAGGCCTGGGATATTTCGCTTTCTTGTTTTTCTATTTCATTCAAGTCATAATAAACTTCATATGCAATTCCAATTAGCTCAGCAATAGTTACATTCCTCAGTCCCATTAACCTTTTGCAGATGTCAGAAAAACAGCATATTAAACATAAGTCCATTATTTCCATTATTTTCCTAGATCCAATTCAATCCATGTTCTAGCCACTTTCAAACCACTCTTAAATACAATGTCCCAAGCTCACATCCATCATAACATTTAGTTTGTTCTTTTTCCATATCTCTGAATAGAACATCAATTCAATATGGGTCAGAGTTCAACAACTTAAATCCTTTTGTGGTCTCAAAATTATTAGATAACAATAAAAGCAAATTAACTTAAAGTACTGTATCTCATCCTATTTTCCAAGTTCTGCAGAACAACATTTAATTGCCACTAACTGATATAACCCCACATTCAAACCACAAGTGAATACAATATTGTTTCAAACTTTCTTTTATCAGGATTCCCCACTAAGTTACTCCAGGCTCCATTGGGCACTTTTGGGCTCTTTCAAGTTCTGTCAGGATCTGTAAGACTCTGTCAAGATGTGTCAGGCCCTGTTGGGCTCTGTCAAGCTTTGTCGATCTGTCGATCTCTGTTGGGCTCCCTCGTGATTTGTTGCGCTGTGTGTGGCTCTTACATGCTCTGTCAGTTTCTGGCAGGCTCTATCGGGTTCTGTCAGGATCTGTCAGGCCCTGTAAAGCTCTGTTGGGCTTTGTTGGTCTGTGTCGTGCTGTGTCAGTCCCTGTCGGGTTCTGTCAGATTCTGTCGGGATCTGACCGTCAATAACCATCAGAGCCAAACAGGGCTTGACAGAGCCCAACAGAACTCGATAGGGCCCGACTAATCCCGACAGAACCTGACAGCGAACTACTGAGTCCAGTAAAGCCTGAAAGAGGCCAAAAAAGCATGACAGATCCTGAAAGAACTCAACAAAGCATGACAAAGCGCGACAGGGCATGACACATTTTGACAGAGCCTTACAGATCCCGACAGAACCTGACAGAGCCCGACAGCGCCCAACAAAGCTTGAAGGAGCCCAAAAGCGCACAGTGGAGCCTGACAGAGCTCGACAACACCCAACAGAGCCCGGCAAAACCCCACAGAGCCCTACAACTCTTGACATGACCTGACAGAGCATGATAGACCTCGAGAAAGACTAACAGAGCCTGACAAAGCCTGAAAAAGGGCAATAAAGGTTGACAAAGCCTGGCAGAGCTTGACAGAGACTGTCAGAGCCTGAAAGGGATTGAAAGAGCCCAAGAAAGCCTGACAGAATTTGACAGAGCCTGAGAAGGCCTGACAGAAAATAGCAGGGCTTTACAGAGATTGAAGAAGCCTTGTAGCGAAGAAAGATCCCAAAAAAATCTTGACAGACCAGACAGAGCCTGGCAGAGCCTGAGAGAGACTGACAGATCCCGACAAAGCCAAACAGAGACCAACAAAGCCTGATAGAGCCTGACAAAACCTGACAGGGATTGACAGAGCCCTACAGAGCCAGACAGAACCTGCCAAAGCCCAACAGACCATGACAGATCGCGACGGAGACCGACAAAGCCTGAAAGAAATAAAAAAAGCCCAACAAAGCCCAACATTGCCCAACAATGATTGACAAGGCCTGACAGAGCCCAACAAAACCCAACAGAGCCCAAGCAGGCCCCACAGAGTCAGAAAGAAGCCGACAAAGCCCGACAGAAACCAACAAAGACCGACAGTGATCCAAAAGGCCAACAAAGCCCAACACTGCCCAACAACACTTGATAGGGCCTGACAGAGCCCAACAAAACCTGACAGAGCGTGAGTAGGCCCTACAGAGTCCGACAGAAGCTGACTAAGCCCGGTAGAGCCAATCACAGCCCAAAAATTCCCTAGAAAACCTGACATAGATAGACAGAGCCTGTAACAGCCTAAAAGACCTGGGCAGAGGTTGACAAGGCCCGACAGAGCCCGACAGGGCATGACACACATTAACAGTGCCCTACATGCCCTACAAAGCTTGATGAAGCCCAGCAGATCCTGACAGGTCCTGACAGAGTCCGACAAGGCCTGACAGATTCTGAGAGAACCTAACAGAGCCCGCAAGAGTCTGATAGAGCCCAACAAAACCCGACAGAGCCTGAAAGGGACTGACAGATCCTGACAGAACCCGAGAGAGTTTGCCAGAGACCGACAGAGCCTGTAAGAGCCTGATAGAGCTCAAATAAACCCGACAGAGCCCAACAGAACTCGACAGAGCTAGACAGAGCCCAACAGAACTCGACAGAGCATGACAGGGCCTGAAAGAGTCTACTAGAAACTGAGAGAGCCTGCCAGGGCACGACAGAGCATGACAGAGTCTGACAGATATTGACAAATCTTGACAGAGCCCAAAAGAACCTGACACAATCTGAGAAAGCCTGACACAGTCCTAAAAGGGCCCAACAAAGCCCGACAGAGACCAAGAGGGTCTGACAGATCCCAGCAGAACTCGACAGGGTTGGACAAATCCCCACAGCTCCTTACAGTACACTACAGAGTTCAGTAGGGCCTGACAGAGGCCGACAAAGTGCAACAGAGACTGAAAGAGCTCAACAAAGCTTGACAGAGCACGACAGGGCTTGACACAGCTTGAGAGAGCCTTACATATCATGACAGAACCTGACAGAGCCCAACAGGGCCCAAAAAGTTTGAAAGAACCCAACAGCGCCCAATGGAACCTGAAAGACCTCGACAATACCCAACAGAGTCCGACAAACCTTGACAGAGCCCGACAAAGCCTGAATAATTGCAAGAAAGCCTGACAAATCCTGACAGAGTCTGACAGAGTCTGACAGAGCCTGACAGAGCCTGACAAGGTCTGACAGAGCATGACAAGGCTTTATAGAGCCTGAAAAAGCCTGGTAGGCAAAAAGAGCCCAAAAAAGCTTGACAGAGCCCGACAGAGCCTGACAGAGGTTGAGAGAGACTGACAGATCTTGACAAAGCTACACAGAGACCGTCAGGGCCTAAAAGAGCCTGACAAAACCTGACAGGGATTGACAGAGCCCTGCAAATCCTGACATGTCCTGACAGAGCCTGATCAAACCTGAGAAAGCCCAGCAGAGCCTGCCAGAGTCCAACAGAGCTCAACAGAGCTTGACAGAGCCCACCAGGCCTTGACAGAGCACAACAGGGCATGCCAGTGCCTAATACAGCTCAACAGGGTTCGACAAATCCTGACAGCACCCGATAGAGAACTATAGAGTTTGGCAGGACCTGACATAGGCTGAAAAAGTGTCAGGTGCCAGACAAGGTCTGACAGAGCATGACAGGACTTTACAGTGCCTGAAAATGCCTGGTAAGGCAGAAAGAGCCCAAAGGAGCTTCGCAGAGCCTGATAAAGCATGACACAGATTGACAGTGCCCTATATACCCCAAAAAAACCTGACAAAGCCTAATATGGCCTGACAGATCATGACAGAGCCCGACAAAGCCTGTGAAAACCAAACAGAGCTTGATAGATCCTGACAGAACCTGAAAAGGCCTGACAGAGCACGTGTATGGGGATATAGCAGAAGATTTGGCGAGGAGATTAGTTAAATGTAAATACGCTCAAGTGAAATGCACCTGTCTGTTTTTTTAAAAAGCACATACATCACACTAATTGTTTTACTGACCTTGTGTGCTTGATGAATAGAACCTCTGTGTTAAGTAACATAGGCCTGTGAGAAACTCTAGGCACCTTATCCCTATGTCTGAGATTCCTGCTTTGTTGTGAGAAAGAGCGGGAGGTTGTGCCTGCCTGAAGCCTTGAAATACAGGCGAGCTCAGCAGGCCCAGTGATCTTTCAGCAGGGCTGAACTTACCAGCGCCCGCGTCCCTGCTGGCGTCACCTCTGCCTGGGAGCTTAGGTGTGGCTTCGGAGATCCCCCAAGTAGAGAGATAAGTAAAATAAAACTTAATCCTTGCAATGTATTCGTGGCCTCTGGCTCTTCTTGCAAAGTGCCTGCATATGTGTACACACAGATCTCGACAGAAGCTGACAGGTCCAGGCAGAGCTTGAAAGAGCCCAACAGAACCTGACAGTATTTGAAAGAGCCCAACTAAGCCCAACAGTGCCCGACAATGCTTGATAGGGCCTGACAGAGACCAACAAAACCTGACAGAGCCCGAGCAGGCCCCACAGAGTCAGACAGAATCTGATGAAGCCCGATAGATCTCATCACAGCCCGAAAATGCCCCTAGAGAGCCCGACATAGATAGAAAGAGCTTGTCATGGCCTAAAAGACCTGGACAGAACTTGACAAGGCCTGACAGAACCTGACAGGACATGATGCAGATTGACAGTGCCCTACTGAGAGAATTGGTCTGAAGATGGAGAAGTATTTGCCTGAACATCACCATCAGGAACTGAGAGAACTGAGGCCCTGACAGAAAGAACGCATGGACAATGACTTGGAGAGAGGCTCAAGGAGAAGCATTGTGTTGCACTGGTTTCTCCGATACGGGGGGGCTGCTGCTTACAATGGTTGCTGTATGGATTTTGCCTGCTGCTTCAGCCAAACCAGCCCCTACCTCCTGAAAGTTATTGTTACGAGGGTCTCTTCAACCCAGGGACAATAGCTGCCGTCCAGAAGATGTGTTCTCATCTGCAGCCTCAGTCACATCTGTCCCCCACCTGCTCCCCCAAACAATGTCCAATGAAAAGGAGCATGCCCAGAAGCTCACCAAGGGTCCTGAGGTCACCCAATGGACCAGAGAAACACCCCTGAATGCAGGTCACGTAAGCGTTGGCAAAAGAAAGCGTGAATCTTTCCAGACTGCGCAGTACAAGCCTGGGTTGCAAAATCAAGGCAGAGACTGGCCTCAAACAATGGGAGCGAGGGGGGGGTGAAGAAGCCTAAGAGATGACTCCCGAACGGACACTGTGGAGATCTTCCCACCAGAGGATCCTGAACCACGACAGAGGACCAGCAGGACTCTATGGGACCGGAGACCATAGGGATGCCTCTGAAGCTTGACTGGTGGTAAATGCAACCTCACTTCTCATCTTTACTTTTACTGTTCCCCGTTTCTTTTCCCTTCTCTTTTTCTTACTCTCTCTTTCTATCGCGTGCTGCTTTACGGGCAAGTTAATAAAGTAACACTGTTTGATTGAACCATAACCCCTTGGCCTTTTGGTTGACTTAATTTTGAGCTCTGAGATCAAGGTAAACGAACCATCACGAGTCCATCACCGAGTGGACCATGACATTTAATTGGCGACGAGGATGGGATTCTGGGAAAACAGAGGGGTGTAGGTAGTGTATGGTCTGCACCAGGGGAAGGACATTTTGTCTCAGCCGCACCTAGCCTTACACTGATTTATCAGTGAGAAGTGTCTAGAACGCAAGGGAGGTGATTCAGATTTCCCGCACACCATACACGCCTTGGTGTAGAGCACCCCAAACTCGAGTTGAGGGTTCTGTTTCCCGGAATCTAACACAAAAGATCTCAAAGTGCAGAAGGGGTGTTGTTTTCATGATAATGAGTATTGTCTGCTAGGGAGAGTGAAGGGGCAATCTTGTGTGTTTGTGTAGCTAAGTTAGGTCCTCCCATAGCAGATTTCTAGACCTCTTCAACCACTCGGGAAAGAGAAGGGTGATGCAGTTGTTGCTGTGGTTTTCGTAACTAAGTTGTGCCTTCCTAGAGTGTGTACCGCCCCTTCGTAGTAAGAATGACTGGAAAAGCTGACAATCAGGACTTTTGGCTAGCAAAAGATCGGGACTCGTTCTACACGCTTTTAGCAAAGTATGGAGCCTGACCCTCCATACCCGGAGAAGACTGAGCTCATGATAATTGGACTAATTTACAGAGTGTAGTGGACCGAGTGATTTCTTTGCAGACTAAGTGTAAGTTTGGATCAAATAGAGATAAGACTGCAGTCTGCGCTGTTTTAGGAGCCAGCCTAGTAGCGGCAATCGAAGATCGCTTCATGCGGCACAGTAATGAAAGTAAAATAATAGAATCTCTTGAAAATCTGGTGCAGGTCCTGCAAAAAACAACCTCCAATTTAGAACAACAATTAGAAAACTGCTTTCAACAATTAGAAAAGGAGAGGGAAGAAAACTGCTCACTGAAAGCTACTCTAAAGGAGAACACGGGGGTGCTGAGGGAGTGGGAGTTAGAGGGGAAAAATATCCGACACATAAATCAAATCTACCGTCGGAAAGAATTGGAGGACACGGGAAAACGTTATGACGAATTCCCACACGTGAGACCCTTAGTTAAAACAGAATACTTTTATGCAAATGAGGAGGATACTGACCCTCGCATTACAACTAAGCAAACACCTTACACTGCCACTGAGCTGGCCCAACTTAAAAAAGAGTACGGTCGCCTCCCTAAAGAATCTGAAACTGAATATATGTGGCGTGTATCCCTAACTGGGGGAGACCAAATTCAGTTAAGTGAACAAGAGGCAAATGGATACTGGGGGCATGGAGTCTTCTTAACAACTGGTGACAGACATGCCCCGTGGTCTCTAACCCAGTGAGCTGCTTACTGGGCTGGAGGGCTAAACCCCTTAGATAGGGGAGAGCCCTTAGCAATTACTGGCACATCTGATCAATTGTTAGAAAGTGTACACAAAGCAGCCTGTTTGTAAATGATACATGAAAGGAAATTAATTCCCGAATGTGAATCCCCAATGATGTTGCCAGTGAATCCTGACATGATGACTCCCTTAATAAGGGGACTTCCAGAGTCACTAAAATCTACTGGAATTAACATTCAAAGGAGAATCACACTAATGAGCCCAGTAGAAAAATCGGAAAATATGGCTAGGAGCCAGGGTAACAGAAGTGGGAGCCAGAGGAAAGGAACTAATACTAGCATGGATGCCTCTTTCACCCCTCCCCCGACTTCCTGCAATAACCAAATACTCAAAAGGTGTGGACGTGGGGGGAAGTAACACAAGAATTGATAGATTACAATAGGAAATATGGCCCAGTAAAAATCCTAGAAGAGAGGTCAAGAGGAATCCGTAATATTGAAATCAAAAAGCTGCCCCTCTCTGCCAACACTGCTGCTGTTACCGGTATCCCAAAAAAAAGAACATCCATGCATTAAAACAGCAAAGGGAGAACAGCCTAAGGCCCAACAACAATGATGGGTTTTAGGAATTAAAAAGGGAGTTCCCAGAGATATAATGGAAGGCTTACCCCTTGATAAACTTAGTAAACGAGTATCAAGGTGGCGAAATCCAAAAGAGCCTTCACAGAATGTAAAAGCAATCCTACCTGTTATACCTTCAGCTCCCTCCCCCGTCAAGGATGAAAGTCTCTCCCAGAAACAGGAAAACTAGAACCTCTATTCCTTAGTAGTGAGCGGGGGAATGGGGGATGGATTTATATCCCGCAGCTCATGCGTACCAAAGGGGGCCCTAAGCATGAACCTGTAACTTTTTTCATTGACACCGGTGCACAAATTTCTGCTCTAAGTGATGTAGATGCTGACAGGTGTGGAGTTTTTCCCTCGAAGCGACGTTTTTGTGTCCTTAATGCTTTAGGGTCAACAGAAGTTATGAAAGTTGCTTGGGTAAAATTCTTGTTGCCAGGAAATGAGAGCACAGTCACTATTAAAATGGTGATTGGAGACATTCCTAACAGTTAGCTAGGTATGGATACCCTCAAAGGTAGACAGTGGGAAGTTTCAGAAGGATTATTGTGGACTTTTGGATTGTCACATCGAAGGCTATTGCAAGTCGCACCAGCACTCCCATGTAGTCATGCTACAAATGTAAAACAATACCCGTTGCCCCTTGGTGCCAAAGAAGGCATCAAACCAGTTATACAAGAAATGTGAGTCATAATTAACACACACTCTCCTTTTAACTCTCCAGTGTGGCCAGTTAGAAAGCCCAATGGGATGTGACGACTTACAATAGATTTTCGGCAGCTAAATGCCAACACCGATCCTCTAACCACCGCAGTCCCCAATCTGGCTGAACTAATAACCATGATACAGGAAAAGGCTCATCCAATCATGGCAACAACAGATGTCAAGGACATGTTTTTTATGATACCATTGCAGCCAGAAGACAGAGATCGTTTTGCTTTCACCTGGGAAGGACAAGAATACGCTTTCACCCGACTTCCGCAGGGGTACAAACATTCTCCCACATTAGCTCATCACGCTTTAGCCCAAGAGCTAGAAAAAATACCCAAACCCGAAGGCATAGCTGTTTATCAGTACATTGATGATACTCTTGTGGGTGGAAATGAAATAACAGAAGTAGGGGTAACCCAACAGGATATAATTACACATTTAGAAAATCTGGGTTTGCAAATTCCCCCCGAAAAGGTCCAAAAACCCTCACAAGAAGTAAAATTCCTGGGAATCTGTGGAAGGGAGGGATGACCTGCATCCCGCCGGACACTCTTGCTTCCTTAGTTCAGATCAAAATGCCTGAATCAAAAACGGATTTGCAGCATGTTTTAGGGTTGTTAGTTTTTTGGAGGAAACACATCCCAGACTTTTCTGTCATTGCTAGACCTCTTTACGATTTGTTAAGAAAAGGGGTAAAATGGGAATGGACAGCTTCTCAGGAAGAAGCTATGTGATTACTAATTTTTGAAGCAACAGCTCACCAAGCCCTTGGTCCTATTCACCCTACAGACCCTTTTCAGGTGGAATGGGAGTTTGCTTTATCAGGCTTGTCAGTCACATATGGAAGAGAAGCCCTGAGGGTCCAACCCGACCTGTGGGATTTTTCTCCCGGGGTTTTAGGGATGACAAAAAGAGATACACTGCTTGGGAGAAAGGTTTGTTTATTGTTAGTCTGCCTCTAGTAGAAGTAGAGAAGATTGCACGACAGCAGCCAATCGTATTAAGAGGCCCATTTAAAGTCATAAAAACAGTCACTTCTGGGACCCTTCCTCCTGATGGGGTAGCCCAAAAGGCCTCGGTACGAAATAGGTATGCTCAGATTGAACACTATTGCAACATTTTCTCAGTATCTGAAGGAGCTTTGAAAAATCTAGCTATACAAGAAACTGAGAGCTTGGACGATGACCAAGATAAACCTGCCTCAGTGATTCAAGTCGCACCTCCCTTTTCACATGATCGGTCAGCTAGTGCTTGGTTTACTGACGCTTCTGCAAAAAGAGAAGGAAAAGTGTGGAAATACAGGGCAGTCGCACTCCATACCTCTTCCAATGAACACATTATAACAGAGGGAGAGGGTAGTGCACAAGTAGGTGAATTAATTGCAGTATGGAGTGTTTTCCAACAGGAAGCACAAACTGCTACCCCTGTACACATTTATACTGACTCTTATGCTGTGTTTAAGGGCTGTACCGAGTGGCTTCATTCTGGGAGCAAAACGGATGGGAAGTTAATAGGATTCCAGTGTGGCAAAAAGTGGCAAGGAAATTTTAAGTATTGCTAAAAAAGGAATCTTTGCTGTGGGCTGGGTGGCTTCTCCTCAGGTAGATGGGGAATCCGCAGGAGAATGGAATAACCGAGCTGATGAATTACCAAGACTGACCCCTGTACAAAAGGATCAAATTTCAGAAGACTGGGAAGGCTTGTTAGAATGGTGTACATGTAAAGCGCAAACACACTGGAGCTAAAGACTTGTATCATGAAGCTCTGGTCTGAGGCTGGCCTGTCACCAGAGAAATGTGTAAAACCTGCATATCAGCTTGCGAACAATGTTGGAGACGGCTAGAAAGGCACCCTTTAGAAGATAACCCTCTGCATTTAAGGGAAGGAAAAGGTTTGCGGGATGCCTGGCAGGTGGATTACATTGGCCCCTTCAAGAAATCAGGGGGCAGGCACTTTGTACTGGTGGGAGTGGAAATTACGTCAGGACTAGTCCAAGCAGAAACTTTTAAAAAAGCTACAGGTGAAAATACTGTGAAAGAATTGCGAGAATTGTTTGGAACTTTTCCAAAGCCACAAGTCTGACAACGGTTCCCATTTCATTGTTAAAATCGTACAAGACTGGGCACAAAGTGAAGGGATTAAATGGACTTTTCACACCCCATATTACTCACAGGCTAATAGAATTGTAGAAAGAACAAACGGCCTCCTAAAACGGCTTTTGAGACCTCACGAGGGTAATTGAGATACTCGTCTGTGGCAAGCTGTCACAGGGGTAAATGACAGGTGGGGGGTAAATGGATGCCCCAAAATCACTGCTTTCTGTCCAAAAACCCCTTCCTTGATTCCCTCTCTAAAGGGACCAAATGATTCCAAGGGTTCAGCCCATTACTCGGGACAGCCAGTCCTGGTGGAACTCCCCACTGTGGGAAGTGTACCACTGGTATTGAAAACTCCTTTAAACACAAATTCATGGGTAGCTTCCAATGCCCTGGGCAAGGAGCATCAGATAAATACCCGCTGGATATTTCCATCATTTTAATTATTTTTGCCTCGAAGAGGTGAGTCCCGTTTGTTTTCCTTTCTGCAGAAGAACTCTGAGGGACAGAGAGAATAACGTGAATCATCCAAGAATCAAAACTGAAGGCCTAGTTTGTGAAGATGACCAAAAGTATAATTGTGTGGAAAATGTAGTTATGATTCGTGCTGAAGGAGTGCAGCTATGCTGCTTGCATGAAGGCTTGCAAGGGGGACATTGCGAGGGTTGCAAAACACATTGTGGTTGCTGGTGGGACCCCCTCTTAACCAAATAGGGCATGGAGCTAGTGAGGCGCAGAATGACCTTACAGCCCTTGAGGTTATAAAGAAGGTATGTATTTATCTATGACGCCAGACACACGGGGAATCATTTCACCTAATACGTGTGTAAAATTACAGTAGCTGTGAGTTTGGTTAAATGCAGTCAAGTGTTACATATTCATGAAAGTTTTAGGAATGCCTATACTTATTTATAACCTGTCTTCGAGAAGGCGGTTCTTATTACAATGAGTTCCAGGACACCATGTCCAGAGTCTCCACCTCCGGCTCCTTCTGGTCGCAGCTGAGCAGTGATTGTTAATGACATATGGTGACCCCGACGTGATCCTGCCTGAAGAGGATCTCGCATGAAGAGGAGACAGCGTGAAACTGTGACAGCCAAAGAAGAGCTGTGGAGACAGAGCCCGGTACAGCTGATAGAGCAGCCGAGGAGAGCTGCCGAAGATCCGGATCATTGAAAAGACGCCACACTAAGAGTTGGTGAGCTACCAGGAACGGGGAGGGGGTGGAACTTATCTAAAGAAGAGGGTATTATATTATCTACATGAAAGTTGCTTCTGAAGAAGCAGGGTATTAGCCCTCTGGAACTGGCTTTACAAAGGAAGGACTGTGTTACTATGGGGAAAGCACTAGTGAAAGATGCAAAGAAACAACTGAACTGTTAACAACATGTCACTTGTTGCTAGAGACTTTCAGAGGATTAAAAGAGCAACGGGAACATGCAGAGACAGCGGGGAGGGATGGTCTTCCTGGCTCTCCTGGGCCAGATTCAGAGGAAAAGGCGAGATTAAGTACTACTCCAACTCTCCCTGTTACTAAAGGTTTGTCAACACCGCCCAAGTCCATATTATCTGATACGGATAAGGATCCGCGACACTTTCTTGGAAAGTTAAAGGGAATAGAGGAGGAGCGTACATATGTGTGGCCCCGAGATCAGATAAAAGCTATGAAAGACTCACATGAAAAAACAGCGTTGGGTTATATACGATCTCGGGAGGGGCCCCCGGAGCACCGGTCAGAGTAGTGCATTCAACCGACTGCTCCGCCGTCATCAATCACGGTTCAAACATGTGCTCCACCATCATCAATCGCGGTTCCGCCGTCTGCGTCACCGCCATTGGTCACAGTTCAACCTTCTGCCCCGCTGCTATCAGTCGCAGAATGAAAAAGTGGACTTTTTTTTTTCCTATCCCCCCTTGCCTGGAGATTTAGGTGAGGAAGATCCTCCTGTGGTGAGCCAGAGTGAGCCAAATAACGTAATTTCTATACACCTAGGTCCCCTCAGCCTGCCCCCGCCCCCCTCCCACGCTGCTGCAGAGCAAAATCCTGAGGGTGGGGGTAGAGTTTCAGAGCGTAAACCGAACTTACCAAAAAGCTGGGATTTAACCCCCAACACTTGGAAGAGACACTAATTGACACACCACAATTACAGGCACGATAAATTCCTGAAATCCTGAGGCAGTCAAGAGACCTCGCATATCAAGCTATGATAAAGGTGCCTGAAACCGACAAAGCAGCCAAATCATTTGCAACTATTAATCAGGGTCCCAATGAGAATTACATGCAATTTATTGACCATCTTCAAGAGGCCATCAATAAGCAGGTTGAAAACTTAGAAGCTAAGGAAGCACTGGTGTTGAAATTAGCAGTAGAGAATGCTAATGTTTGCTATCAACATATTATCTGCGAGTTTTACAGTACATATTATGTGTTTCTGTGTGTTGCCTCTCTGAAAATCAAGCAGCTTGTCAGGAATGTGAGTTAATTGTTTCACTGGTCGTTGTTAGAATTGTTTCTTTGTGGTATAAGTGCGCCGTAAAACCTTCTCCCCACTTTTCCCACTTGCGCTGCAAGCAGCCCTGTGCTTTCCCCCCCTCCCTCCCTCTTCTCGTAGTTTCTAGTTACGAGATGGGGTCAGGAATGACTGTTTTCAGTCGTGTTCATAAGAAATCGGTATTGGGAGGTGTTTTAGAACATAGGAAAGCACTTGGAAATATGAGGAAGGAAAATCTTGTGAAATATTGTAATAAATGGTGGCTGCTGTGTAAGTTTGATGATTGGGAAAAGTGTCCGGAGAATAGAACCTTGAAGTATAACTCTTTGTTGTTTCTAAAGTGAGAAGAACAGGAGAAAAATAAAACTCTACAAGAGATCATCGAATCATTTCAGACAGTTTTACAGGTGGAATGGTTTGAACTTCAACAAGCTGAGAGAGAGTTAACTGATAACACACAGGTCACAGTAAACTTGCTGAAGTCTGCAATATGCTCTCCTCATTAACCTGTTTTCTTTGTGGGTATCTATTTAAGCATGTTGCAGTTTTAGTAGGCCTTTGTTGTGTGGTCCAGTGATTTCACAGACTGTTAAATAACGAGAATGAGACTCAAAATGTGCGTTTTGTGATAATACAGAAGATCATGAGTAATTTAGTTCTTTACTGTGTGAATGTGATGGTAAAATTTTGTGTGTAGTAGCTGTTATTTTTCTTTCTAGCACACTAGCTTTATTCCGGCATTCAGACTTGCACAACTCTGTGATGGGCTGTGTTTCATCACTATGTACTAAATTTGGCTCTTGTGTATGCACACCAAGTAAAGAACCCTGGTTTTGGGATAACAGTTGTAGCACCCCAGATGAGACACTGATAAAAGCCTTGCCCGGTCCAGCTTGCTGCAGCGGCGGGGGGGGCCGGTGCCGATGGGGCTCCAGCGCACACTGACCTGTTTTGTCAGGGAGACCCAGCAGCACCACTACCTGGCTGAGCAGTAAGTGGTTCAAAGGTGCAATGCTAAAATCGAGATATTGTCTTGAATAAGTGTAACTCTGATCTGTCTGCATATTTGAACTTGGTATTTGGTTTTCATATCTGAGCTCAGTATTTTAATTTGCATATTTATATTTGGTACCAAAATAAATTTGTTGGGGGAGATAATTACAAAATGGGAACCGGTTCCATTACTAAAATTCCACCTTGCTCCCCCTTAGGATGCATCCTTCCGCATTAGAGTAATTGCTTCTATTGTTATCTAGTAATTTTGAGACCAGAAAAGAATTTAAATTGTTAAACTCTGATTTGCATTGGAAAAAAAACAAAAAAAACAAAAAAACCCCACACTTAAATGTTACGATGGATGTGAACTTGGTATTGTATGAAGATGTATTTAAAAGTTGCTACAGTATGAACTGATTTGGATGTAAGAAACTCAAATAATGGATTGATGTTTAATATGCTGGTTTTTTGACATCTGTAACTTGTGAAACGTAAATGGGGCTGAGGAATGTAACTATTGCTGAGCTGCTTGAAATTGCATATGAAGTGTATTATGGTTGAAATGAAATGGGAAAACAAAAAAGCAAAATATCCCAGGCCTGTGTCGAGCTGCGAGGAGTTTGCCAGAGCCTCCTACTTCATACCAGCGATTACGCCAGCTGCGTGGCCTTGGTACATCTGAACTGCAGAAAAAAAAAAACCACAAACAACCTGTCTTCCTGCTGCTAAGCGGAGAAAGGGGGGCTTTAGTCCCCCTGCTCTGTCTTTTATGTTCCCTGGAGTATTGTCACCCATCCTTGTTGTGGCACTGTGTTGCTTCTCGACATTGAATGAGGGGTTGTTGGTGTTGTTTCTTTTTGCTTCTGTCTTGTTTCTTAGGTTTTGGCACATCTTAGGAAAGAGCTCATCATTTTACCTCCTTGCTGAAGTCAGTCTTTTCACACTGGTCAGCTTTTGGGGGTCAGAGCGCTCAGTACTTCTCTGGGTCAGACTGGTACTCATTTGGGTGTGGAGTAGAGCCAGGCTGGTTTGATGTGGAGTTCAAACTGATTTGTTTTCATGTTGAGCTGGACGTCTTCCCATCTCAGATGGGGGTGAGAGGGAGGTTTTATTCCCCCCCGCGCCCCTCCCCTAAGCAATGTTACTGCTAGAGACCTGTAATACTGCATGAAGGAGTCTGAGGGTGAAATTTAAAGGCATCACCAGTGGATCCATACTTCTAATGAAGCTGGGAAATTAAACAAAAATATTATATATATATATATATATATATATCACAGTATCACAGTATGTTTGGGATTGGAAGGGACCTGAAAAGACCATCCAGTCCTATCTCCCTGCTGGGGCAGGAACGCCTAGGAGAGGTCGCAAAGGAACATGTCCAGGCGGGCTTTGAATGTCTCCAGGGAAGGAGACTCCACAACCTCCCTGGGCAACCTGTTCCAGTGCTCTGTCACCCTCACTGAGAAGAAGTTCTTTCTCAAATTTAAGTGGAACCTCTTGTGTTCCAGCTTGATCCCATTACCCCTTGTCCTATCATTGTTTGCCACTGAGAAGAGCCTGGTTCCATCCTCGTGGCACTCACCCTTTATATATTTATAAACATTAATAAGGTCACCCCTAAGTCTCCTCATTCTGTGGTAACTGGTTGTAAGAGACTTCTTAGTAAATTCACTGTGCTAGTTTTTGAGGTCATGGGAGAAAACGAAAGAAAAGCTGTTTTTTGAGACTAATAGAATGCCAAATTCGGAACAAAGTTTTAATACATGAATTCTTGTATTTGCCAGAAAGCCCTGTACCTCTCTTGGGTCAAGATTTGTTAAGTAAATTGTAAGCTGAAATAACGTTTTCTGAGAATTCTGTTTAGTTACATGTCCTACAAGAAGCTGCTTGGATGGTGCAGATCTACTTGTGCAAGTGAAAAATTTCCAGGGAAATTTTGAATGCTCTATTTCCACTAATATTAAGAGTCAGTGTTTCGATAAAGCAAACACTGCACTGATAGATCTGAAACAGGACTTCGATCTGGTAAGGGAAAACAATATCCAATAAATATGACAGCCAAAATGGAGTTAGAGATTTTGAGGAATAAATTTATGACAACCTTACAGGCTGACTGCATTCGATTGGACTTGCAGATTTGTCTGTTTACAGCTACAACATAGAAAAAACCTGTGGCTCTTGTGGGACAGTATGATGAGATTGCTAACAGACTGATATACTGATTGTTACTCTGATCAAGAAAAGCAGGGAATGAATTTAAGTCTCAAAAGGCCATGATCCTTTTGTCATACATGTACCATTTGTGAAGCTTAATTTTGATTTTTTTTTATTTGCAATCTATGTCTTTGTAAATTGCACTAGCTGGTTTTCTTAACAGCACAGCTTTTGGCATGCATAAATGTAAAATGTAAATTGCTGCAGAACCTGCAATTCTTTAACATCAGGTCATAGGCCATACGTGTATCTGGTCTGATCCTACATACTTGCACAGTTTTTGTTGAGGGTTCAGGAAAGTCTCATAAAGCTGTAGTGGTTTGGTGTGAAGATAACAATTGGCATCATTCTGTAAAAATTATTGAAGGTTCAACCCAATTAGTAGAACTTGGTGCAGCCTTACATTACTTAGAGCTTTTTAAGGAGGAACCTCTAAAATTGATTTGAGATTCTGAGTACGTAGTCGAGGTCCAACGTACGTATCTGATTCTGAACTGTGTTTTTGTTTTTTTTCTTTTTTTAAACAAAAAGGGGGGAGAAGTAGGGAAAACACCACAAAACCAATTGTCAAAAGCATTGTATGTGATGAAACACTTTGCAAGTGTGACCCAAAAACATGCTAAATCAGAAGGAACCTACGTTAGTTGTGGTCAAATCACTAGTTAATGGTCAATGGAAAAGGCCACATCAATTGATAACCTGGGGGAGAGGCTATGCTTGTGTCCTTACAGATCAAGGGCCGCAATGGTTGCCAGCATGAAATGTGAAATCTGTGTTATCTTCCTGGCAATGATTGCTGCATCTGCTGCGCTTTGGATGCCTGCACAGACAAAGACTAACGTGGATTACTTTAGCCAACATGACTGACCAGGACTCTATATGCCTAGTTATGGCATCTCTGGAAAACCTGTTCCACACATGCTTGGTTGGCATCCCCCTTGATAACTACAGCAGCATCCCACAACTGTTTCAAAATAGTGATTGGTGCAAAGGCATTGCAACGAACTGTAGTAATACCAACATGGCACTTTGGATTAATTACCTCCTGGAAGCAGATATTGAACCACAGGAACTGGAATTGCTGGCATCTATGTCCATGGACGCTTGTATCAACCTGGTTTGTGAAAAGTGTCAGAACAATATACGAGAACATGAATGGATAAGACTGCAAAATGTTAGTGCTACCCTTGGTGACTATAGAAATGAAACTCGATGGTGTAACGCCTCGCAGAAGAATCCAAGGGGTGTCATTGATAGTGTGGGACAGCGACCCCAAAAACCTCCTGTATGGTGTATTCTTGATCTGTGGAGATAGAGTCTGGCCAGGAATTCCTTCTAATGCTGTTGGAGGACTGTGTATTTTGGGACTATTAACTCTCTTAACACCCAATGTATCTATGATAATAGATCACAGAAGAGCAAGACGAGAAAAATACTTTTTGCATGTATATGAGTCAAATGTGATGATAATGTAGACTTTTGGGGATCAGGGTTAGGGGGTTTAGAACCTCATGTATCTGGTGTTGGCACAGCTAAAGCTTTAAATACTTTAGAAAAATTAGGATGCTGGTTAGTTAAGCAAACTAACAGAACTTCTAAGGCTTTAAGTGGACTTTTGTTAGATGTAGATTCTGTAAGACATGCCACATGACAGAGTAGAGCCGCAATAGACTTTTTGTTATTAGCTAAAGGACATGGGTGTGAAGATTTTTCATGGGATTTGTTAAATAAATTGCTTAGTGGTTGGAGGTTTTTAGGATGGTTGCTATCAGTAGTGAAAACGGGACTGATTGTTTTGATGATTGTTGTGGTTGTGTTACTAATGTTGCCATGCATGATTTCTCTGCTGCAAAGGGCCCTGCAGTCGACAATGAAGGCAATTTTTTTAGCACAAAAACAAAAAGGGGGAATTGTGGGGGACTACGGTGGGTCCGTGGATTCCCTGATGGAGGGCATGGGAACAGAAATTAGCCTTGAAGATATGAAGGTCTACCCGTGAGTAAAGGAGTATCCGGAGATGTTAAGGATGTACCCGTGAGAGAGAAGGGAGTAGAAGAGTAACACTGATGATAGCAAAATTAGCCAATGAGATGTTACTGCTGTAACTTGTAACCAATAGTGAAGAGACACATGAATTGGTAAAACTGTATAAAAATGCACTTGTGGCAATAAATGGCATCTACTACTTTCATCCTGGAAGAACTTGGTCTATGTCGTTTGTCCGTCTCAACCACGACAGTTAACACGGGTCCTCTTTCTTTGTACATGGTCACCTTTGGTACAGTGTGATGAGTTGGTTAGGCATCTCCTGTCCTGTGCCGAAGTTTCTGTAATCTAGTTTACCGAAGGATGCGCCAAGGATTCACCCAAGGATTATTATTTTTGCAAGGTGTCAGTGAAGTCCCGTTTTTCGTACAATATGTTACACAGAGTTAAGCAAGGCTAGGCCATAGTGATGTGGGTTAAAGGGTTAGCTCTCTAAGTGTCAAGTGTTAGTTCTTTAGGTGTTAATTAGTTAATTGTCAATTCTCTCTGTCACTAGGACAAAGGAAATCAGGCTAAGCTTTGAGCAAACTGTGTGGCTAATTGTAAACCTGGCTTGCTTTAAACCAACTGTAAGACTAGTTGTGAAACTAGAAGGTCACAAGGTAAGAAGACACGGAGGAAGAAAGAGGAACTTCCTCCAGAATGACCAACCGCAAGAAGGCCTCCTGAAGACCGCAAAGGAAAGAACAAGTAATACCGAAGAAACGAAAATAGGATGAAACTAGCCGAAATCCGGAACTCAAAGACAATAAAAAGGGCCAGTTTGGAGATCTTAGTGTGCGTGTTTGTGGAGCGCAGGTTCCCTGCACACCCAGCACTGTTTTGCTTATTCTATTATCGAACACATTGTAATAAATTGCATGAGGTGCTGCTATCCATGATTGGAGTAGCCTGAGTTGTTTATTTCAATTGGTGACCCCAACGTGATAACCTTGGATATCTCTGCACCACTCTGAGCTCGGGGAGGCGCCCCACTCTAACCAGTGGCCCTAGTGCTCGGAGTGTCTGGAGATCCAACGTTATTACATGATAAAGCATAAACAAAAGAACTGAGCTCCTCCCCATACTGCAGTTCACCCGTAATCCAGAGAGCATGAAGTTCCCAACGGGAAAAGTGGACTGTAAGTACCGCTGGGTCGGGTGGTGTGTGTGACTGGTGTTGGCTGAAACACAACCTGGTTGCAAAGCGAGTGCGGAGTCCTTCTAATTGCGGTTCCAACACCCCACAAGGGGCTTGGCCACTGAAGGGACAAAGCGAGTGAAGAGTTTGTTTTGGTCATGGATTCGAGTCACACGTTGTGAACCAGTCAGGATAGGCCAGGGAACAAGCAAGTCCTTAGGTCTAGCGGGACCCACGGAAGGGGCCCAAGAGGTTGGAGGGGAGCAACCTGCCAGAGAAACCCCCCTGACAGTCCCTGGCGGGGGGAGGGGGGGGTGTCACGTTAGAATTTTGGAATGAAGAATTTACCCAGGGGAAGGGTAAAGAGAAAATGGTCTATTACTGTATGTAAATGGTAAAGAACTTTTTGGTCAAGAAGAAAGCGATATGTTTCATGCTGGGAAGGAAGTTTGAGAACTGTAGAAATATATGTTTTTGAGAAAAAGGATAAATATACTCAGGAGTAGACCCCCAGTTTGTAGCAAAATCCTGGGGAGATATAAGAAAGAAATTAGAAAAACTCAAAGAGATGGGGAGAAACAAAGAGCAAAGGAAAAAATTCTTAGTAGCCGCAGTAAGGGAGACTCAAAAGGCAGAGAAACTAACACCGGTTAGAGAAGAACAAAATGAACAAAGGGGGAGATCGGTCCCGGTAAACAGACCTCCTATGAATCGAATACAGAGAGAGAATGTCCCTATTTGTTGTTATTATTGTGGGAAAAAGGGACATATGCAGTGAAGTTGTAGAAATAGAGAGCAAAATGAGAAGATGTTTAGAGGAGCAGGGGCTCTATATATATTAGGGGCAAAGACAACAACAGAGCCCTTAATAAAACTCAAGATAGGCCCCCATAAAGAAGAAGTGATCTTTTTGGTGGATACGGGGGTAGGAAGGTCTACCTTCCCAGAGGATGCATTTTAAAGAAGACTGCCCTCGTAGTGGAAGCAAAGGGAGAACCCTTCAAAGTTCTCATACTGGATTATGTGGAAATTGAATCTAAATAAGAAATTGCCTAAATGACTTCTTATTAGTCCCAGAGGCTGAAAATAATCTATTGGGGAGAGATTTAATTGTGGCATTAGGCATGACTATAGAAATTGAACAGGGAATATTAAAAGTAAAACTATATGTGATAACGCCACAGGACAAAGTCAAAACCAACCATATCCCGATTTCCTGTGGTAGCAAATCTATATATATTGCTAAACCAGATGTCCCCAGAAAACATTTAGTATAGCGTAGTAAATCTAAAAGATGTATTTTGGGCCTGCCCCTTAGATGAGAGTAGCAGGAATTATTTTGTTTTTGAATGGGACGAAAACAACAATTAAGATAGACCGTATCGTCACAGGGTTTTACAGAATTACCAAATTTATTTGGATAAGTGTTAGAAAAACTATTGTTAGAATTTGAACCCCCTTCTGGGGTAAAGTTAATATAATAGACGACTTATTAATTGCCGGAACGAAGCAGAAGAGACAGTATGAAAAAGAACCATAGGATTATTGAACTTTTTTAGACACAAAGGATTAAAAGTATCAGAGAGTAAATTGAAGTTTGTAGAACCAGACGTAAAATATTTAGGACATTGGTTTATAAAAGGGAAAAGACAATTGTTAGGATTGTTAGGATATTGTAGACAACGGATAGGTGCAGATCTCAAGAATGGGGGATGTTATTTTTTTTACCGGATAGTAGAGAGATAGTCCCCAAAAATTAGGTTAAGGGAATCCTAAATTTACTCATTGGGGAACCAGAGCTCTCCATGATCAGTTTTTGAAGTGTTTTGGATGTTTTTGAATTTTCTTGAAGTTACTGTGTGGATGGGTTTCTCTTAGATGGAGATTTGTTATTAAACTACCCAGGCCCAAAAGAATTTCAAGGCCACCTTGGAAAGCTGAGAACACAACATAAATCAACAGACCTATTAGCAGTGAGACTTGGGCGCGTAGACAGCTCATGAACATAGACAATGTCCAATCAGCTAATGCATGCTTGGAGCGTGGACGCGTGATCAGGAAATAACTGCATATATAAGGAGGCTTGTTTCTGTAATAAATGGCTTCGCTTGAATTCATATTGGATTGTGTGGAGTCCATGATTTTTCACGCTCGCAAGTGGCGATGCCGACGTGATATGCAAGGAGAATTTACGGCGAGGGGACAACTGCTGCGAGGAGCGAGCACCAGCTGGAGACGGCATGGCTGGACCGTGATCGGGACGTAGTCTGCAGGCTGCGTGTCTCCTGATTGATCGCTACAGAAGTGACAGAGGAGAGATAGAGGATCCGATATTGTTGCAACGGACACCCAAAGAGGTGAGCAGCTGGGGGCGAGAGGAGATGGGGCAGAATATTTTTAAAGAAGAAGAAGAAATAGTGCGACTCCTCTCGCATATCCTCTCTATGAGAAGGGTGAACTATGAGGAGAGTAACGTCAAAAAACTTTGAATTTGGTGGAGAGGCAATGGGTTTCCTGCTGATCTGTCAGGAGCTTTTCAAATAGAGACTTGGGAAAAAGTGGGAACTGTGTTGTGGAAGGCGATCAGTTGCAGTGAAAAATATATTCTCGGTCTTGTAACCGCCCCGAAACTGATAATTACTACACTGAAGCAATTAAAACCTGAAAAGACTGTTATGAGCATGTCGAGGGTTAAGATTGCGGGGTGACAATCAAACCCTGGCAGATGTATTGTTAACCTCCTCTCCCCCCCACTTCCCCCTTTTGCCCCTCCCTCTCTCCCCTTCCCACTCAGGACAGGCGATCGGGAGGGAAGGAAGGACAGAGAGAAGAGAGTTGGAAAAGTTAAAGATGTTTTACTAATGCTACTAATAAGAACAGAGAAAATAATACAAAATATACAAAACCAATCCTCTAAGTCTCAGCAACTGCAGAGCCAGCACCCAAAGTCCTGGATTGGACTCTGTAGCCAACCGGAGCTGGATTCAGTCTGTCACTAGGCCTCAGTTCGCAGGGACGACCAGCAAGGTCCTCTCCTAATGTCAGCCATGAGGAAAAAAGGGCCGAGATCCTCGTGATCTCCCACTTTATATGAAGTATTCACGTGAATGGAATGTTATACACCATTGGTCAGTCTCTCGGTCATCAGTTTTCTCGTTGCCCCTCTCGCGAGATGTCCATCCATGCTTATCAATAAGTTTGCATTCCATTCCTAGGTTTAACCAAAACATGTGTTGGGTTCTCCAGGAAAATGCAGCTAATATGAAGGCTTTAGCTGACAGGCAAAAATTCACTAAAAGAGAAACTTGTTTTTAACAAAACCAGAACATTCCACCCCTTATAATATGACATTCACTGAATACTTAAACCTTATCAATACAATCTATCAATACAATCTAATTAATCACTACTACTATATATATATATATATATATATATACACACATATGTACATATATACACAGGAGTAATTAATCAGTGGACCATCCTTTGAAAAGTTCATTAAGTTCATTTTGTCACAACAGTCTCCCAGGGCAGGAAAAATGGTACAAGTGCATCTCATGACCACTGTTTGTGGGTTAAGGACACCAACTTCGAAGAAGGTGTCGGGCGCCACTCGAAGAAGCTAGCTCTAGTTTCATCACCATTGTCTTGATCTGAAAGACACTTATTAAACATTGTTAGTGCGGCAATTCACATCATACAGTTCAGCATTGCATATTTTCACCTAGAATCAAATCCCCTTGAGGTACACACCGAACTTCTCCATCCTTAAGCATCACCCACCAGGTGCTGCCAGGTCCCTGGGCAAAAACAATCCCACGAATAGGTTTGCCTTTGCCTGAGGCAGGAGTAACCCAGACTGCCTTTCCTAACATATTTTTCATGTGTACTACAGGGACTTCATCTCCTTCTACAGTCCGTAGAATTTCTGATTGGGCAGGCCCGGCTCGATTGGTTGATCCCCTAGTGTTGACCAACCAAGTGGCTTTTGCTAAATGTGAATCCCAGTTTTTAAAGGTTCCACCACCAAGTGCCTTTAGTGTAGTTTTTAACAAACCATTGTACCTTTCAATTTTCCCAGAGGCTGGTGCATGATATGGAATATGATATACCCACTCAATACCATGTTCTTTGGCCCAATTGTCTATAGTACTGTTTTTGAAATGAGTACCATTGTCTGATTCAATTCTTTCTGGCGTACCGTGCCGCCAAAGGACTTGCTTTTCAAGGCCCAAGATAGTATTTCGGGCTGTAGCATGAGGTACGGCATATGTTTCCAACCATCCAGTGGTTGCTTCCACCATTGTAAGTACATAACGCTTACCTTGACGTGTTTGTGGAAGTGTCATATAATCAATCTGCCAAGCTTCTCCATACTTATACTTTAACCATCGCCCCCCATACCATACAGGTTTTAACCGTTTTGCTTGTTTGATTTCAGCGCAAGTTTCACATTCATGAATAACCTGTGAAATAGTGTCCATAGTTAAATCCACCCCTTGATCACGAGCCCATTTGTATGTTGCATCTCTACCTTGATGCCCTGAAGCATCATGGGCCCACCGAGCTAGGAAAAGTTCACCTTTATGTTGCCAGTCCAAGTCCATCTCAGCTACTTTAATCTTAGCAGCTTGATCTGCTTGTTGGTTGTTTAGATGTTCCTCGGTGGCTCGACTTTTAGGTACATGAGCATCTACATGCCGAACTTTCACAGGCAGGCTCTCTAGCCGAGCAGCAATGTCTTGCCACAGTGTGGCAGCCCAAATGGGTTTACCTCTGCGCTGCCAGTTGCTTTTCTTCCATTGCTGTAGCCACCCCCACAAGGCATTTGCTACCATCCATGAGTCAGTATAGAGATAAAGTATTGGCCACTTCTCTCGTTCAGCAATGTCCAAAGCCAGCTGGATGGCTTTCACTTCTGCAAACTGACTGGATTCACCTTGTCCTTCAGTGGCTTCTGTAACTTGTCGTGTGGGACTCCACACAGCAGCTTTCCACCTTCGATGTTTTCCTACAAGACGACAGGATCCATCTGTGAACAGTGCATACTGCTTATCAGTCTCTGAAAGCATATTATATGGTGGTGCTTCTTCAGCACGTTTTACTTCATCCTCATCTGGAGACATCCCAAAGTCTTTGCTTTCTGACCAGTCTGTAATAACTTCTAATATCCCTGGACGGTTGGGACTTCCAATTCGAGCTCGTTGTGTGATCAGTGCAATCCATTTACTCCACGTAACTTCGGTTGCATGATGTGGAGAGGGAACCGTCCCTTTGAACATCCAGCTCAGCACCGGCAGTCGAGGTGCCAGGAGGAGCTGTGCTTCAGTGCCGATCACTTCTGAAGCAGCTCAAACTCCTTCAGATGCTGCTAGTATCTCCTTTTCAGTTGGAGTATAGTTGGCCTCAGATCCTTTGTATCCTCGACTCCAAAAACCTAAGGGTCAACCTCGGGTTTCTCCTGGTGCTTTCTGCCAGAGGCTCCAGGTAAGTCCATTATCTCCGGCTGCAGTGTAGAGCACATTTTTAACATCTACTCCAGTTCGGACTGGTCCAAGGGCCACCGCATGAGTTATCTCACGCTTAATTTGTTCAAAGTCTTGTCGTTGTTCAGGGCCCCACTCAAATTGGTTCTTCTTACGAGTCACTCGATAGAGAGGGCTCACAATGTGGCTGTAGTCAGGAATATGCATTCTCCAAAAACCTACAATGCCCAAGAAACTCTGTGTCTCCTTTTTATTAGTAGGTGGAGACATTGCTGCAATTTTGTTGATCACATCCATTGGGATCTGACGACGGCCATCTTGCCATTTTATTCCTAAAAACTGGATCTCTCGTGCAGGTCCCTTGACCTTGCTCCGTTTTATGGCAAAACCAGCATCCAAAAGAATATGAATTATTCTCTCACCTTTCTCGAAGACTTCTTTCGCTGTGTCGCCCCCTACGATGATGTCATCAATATATTGCAAGTATTCTGGAGCTTCACCTTGCTCCAGCGTGGTCTGGATCAGTCCATGGTAGATGATAGGACTGTGTTTCCACCCCTGGGGCAAGCGATTCCATGTATACTGGATGCCCCTCCAGGTGAAAGCAAACTGCGGCCTGCACTCTGCTGCTACAGGAATAGAGAAAAATGCATTAGCAATGTCAGTTGTAGCATACCACTTGGCTGCCTTTGACTCCAGTTCAAATTACAGTTCTAGCATGTCAGGCACAGCAGCACTCAGTGGTGGTGTAACTTCATTCAGGCCACGATAGTCTACAGTTAGTCTCCACTCGTCACTAGACTTACGCACTGGCCAGATTGGGCTGTTAAAAGGTGAGCGAGTCTTACTGATCACACCCTGGCTTTCCAATTGACGGATCAGCTTCTGGATAGGAATCAAAGAGTCTCGATTGGTGCGATATTGCCGGCGATGCACCGTCGTGGTAGCAATTGGCACCTGCTGATCGTCAACCATCAGCAGTCCTACAACAGAAGGGTCATCTGAAAGACCAGGCAAATCAGACAGCTGTTCAATTTTCTCAGTGTCCACAGCTGCTATACCAAATGCCCACCTATACCCTTTTGGGTCCTTAAAATACCCTCTCCTGAGGTAGTCTATACCAAGGATACACGGAGCATCTGGACCAGTCACAATGGGATGCTTTTGCCAGTTTTTTCCAGTTAGGCTCATTTCAGCCTCTACAACAGTCAGCTCCTGGGATCCCCCAGTCACTCCAACAATATTGATGGATTGCGTTCCTTTATAATTAGAAGGAATTATTGTGCACTGAGCACCAGTGTCCACTAAAGCTTTGTACTCCTGGGGTTGTGTTGTACCAGGCCATAGTATTTGTACAGTCCAATAAACTCTGTTATCCCTTTCCTCCACCTGGTTGGAGGCAGGGCACCTCTAATTCCTGTTTTGCACAGTCTCTGGGTGTGAATTAGAGGTTCCTTCAAGAGCATCAGAATCTCTTCTGCTCCTTTTGTAAACTGGAGCAGCCACCTTCCTAGGAGTTTTTCCTTTTATCTCACGTACTCGTTCTTGAAGTTCTGAGGTAGACCTTCCATGCCGCTTATTCATGTTTTCTCCCTGTTCATGTAGGAAGAACCACAGTGAACCTCTTTTTGTGGGCTGTCTCTGCCCTCTCTCTTGAGATTGGAAACGCCTTCTCCTAACAGCTGAAACATAGGTTTGTGCAGGTCGTGAATGGTATGTGTCTTCTCTGAGCTCTTTGATTTCTTGCAACAGCTTTTCAAACCGGTCATCAGATTTTTCACACAGTTTCTCCACAGCAGAGACACAAGCCCGTAGAGAACCAGCAAGGCTGTCCTCAAAGCACCGGAGCTGCTCAATCACTTCATTAATTTCTTGTGCACCTCTAGCTGACCAGACCATTCCTGCCAATGACTTAGCATATGCAGGTGGTGCACTTTGTACAAATCTGCACCACATAGATTTTGTATAATTGATTCTATCTGGGTCTGTCCCCTCTTGGCTGTTTGGTCCTAGATAGATGATCTCTCGCGCAGCTAATTCTCTCAGGAACTGGATACCTCTCTCCATAGTATTCCATTTCCCTAACTTGGATATACAATCTTCCTTGTAGGGAAATCTGACTTTCATAGCTGCCAGGAGTCAGGTCCAGAGAGTAGCGGCATTAGACTCTCTTGAAATTGCCCTATCAATGGTGGAATCTTTTGACAGAGATCCCAGCTGCCTGGCTTCACCACCTTCTAATTCAATTGTTTCTGCCGCATTGTCCCAGCATCGCAGCAGCCAGGTTAAAATATTCTCGCCTTCACGACGACTAAAGTCTTTTTGCAGATCTCTCAGCTCACCTGGAGAAAAGGACCGAGTGGTGGTCACTTCATCTCCACCCTGTCCTGATGATGCCTCTTGGGTTGATGTTGGCCCTGTGCCATCACCTGCTGCACGGGTAGTCTTTCTAGTGACTTTCTTACAACCGGCAACTGATGCTGATATGGGTTCACCATCATTTGATTCATTTCCAGAGTCTGAATGACTGTCACAGTGATTGCTGTGGTTACAGCAGCAACAGTGAGCAGTGTGTGAAGAAGGGGGGGCTGCCTTGTTAGCCTTTGAGGCTGGAGAGGTAATGTTATCTGCAGCAACCTTGGCAGAGGAGCTCTGCGGAGGAGCTGTAGCTTCAGCCTGTGAAGCCGCGGTTGGGGGGGCAGTGGCTGCAGCAGCAGCTTTGGCTGTTTTGCCTTTTCTCGAGCGGCTAGGAGTGCTTTTTGCTAAAGCTTCCGAAGACGCACTGCAAATCTCAGGACTAAAAAGAGACGCAAACCTCCTATTGAACCTCATTTCTCTTAACAGTAACACAAACTGACACACATTCAGCAAAACAGATAACACCATCACAGTTCTATCAAAGCTCCAAGGATATTCGAAGTTCTCTAAAACATTTGCAAACTGTCCTAGCGAAAACACAAAAGTATTGTTAGTCAGTCTTTCTAAAGATTCGCTTGACCAATTAGTAAATACAGAGCCATTCTGCTCTTTAATCTCTCCTGGAGGTTTTTCGAGGTAAAGCAGAATCGAGTAGAAATTCATTAGCGGCTGCAATATAATGAAATAAACCAGTGCCATACCACACAGTATCATCATGACCGCTGTCCAGTTTCTTGTTGTTATATAATGAATACTTCGATTTAGAAAGAAACACCAACACAGATATGGGATCAGCGAGCACAATGTAGAAAATAACTGATACAACTTTTGCCATAACATCTTTAAATCAATGTAATTCACTTTGCCTTAATACCACTAAAACATATCCGAAGCAGACGCGCGAGTATCACAACTCTATGAGTTGGCACCGTGCCAAGAAAATTGAAAGGTACGTCAGAGCAGTAGAAAAGCCAAAAATCTCCAAATTTACCCCTTTCTCTTGCCCCACGTTGGACGCCAATTATCTGTCGAGGGTTAAGATTGCGTGCGGGGTGACAATCAAACCCTGGCAGATGTATTGTTAACCTCCTCTCCCCCCCACTTCCCCCTTTTGCCCCTCCCTCTCTCCCCTTCCCACTCAGGACAGGCGATCGGGAGGGAAAGAAGGACAGAGAGAAGAGAGTTGGAAAAGTTAAAGATGTTTTACTAATGCTACTAATAAGAACAGAGAAAATAATACAAAATATACAAAACCAATCCTCTAAGTCTCAGCAACTGCAGAGCCAGCACCCAAAGTCCTGGATTGGACACTGCAGCCAACCGGAGCTGGATTCAGTCTGTCACTAGGCCTCAGTTCTCAGGGACGACCAGCAAGATCCTCTCCTAATGTCAGCCACGAGGAAAAAAGGGTCGAGATCCTCGTGATCTCCCACTTTATATGAAGTATTCACGTGAATGGAATGTTATACACCATTGGTCAGTCTCTCGGTCATCAGTTTTCTCGTTGCCCCTCTCGCGAGATGTCCATCCGTGCTTATCAATAAGTTTGCATTCCATTGCTAGGTTTAACCAAAACATGTGTTGCGTTCTCCAGGAAAATGCAGCTAATATGAAGGCTTTAGCTGACAGGCAAAAATTCACTAAAAGAGAAACTTGTTTTTAACAAAACCAGGACAGAGCATTAGTGACTCAAAACTTAAACTTGAACTTTGGGACGATATAGGGCAGAAATTATGGGATAAAGTCAGCAATGGAGATAAAGAAGCTAAATCATTAGCAACTGCATGGAAGCTTATAATTACCGTCTTAAAAGATCTTAAGGCTGAACGGTCTGCTGCTGCCGGAATTTTTGCAGCGTTGCAGCCTGATAAGTATCCTGAAAATCGCTATGAATCTTACCTAGTTCATGTTTTCAATGTCCTCCCTACTCCATCCCCTGCTGTGCCTTCGGCACCCCCGATGGTTCAGCAGTCTGGGGCGGGGGGAGGAAAGATGCCGAGCAGGTGGCCTCCTGTACCATTGCCCAACACTGATGAGAACAGCAAGTCCAGAGGATTGGAGTCTTGATCAAAGAACCTGTGAAAGCTGAGAATGTTAAAGTTGTAAACCTGTGTACTATCAGTTCTTTTTACCAATTTGTATCTGCCTCTACCACCTTTTAACCCTCCAACTTCCACGAGAGAGCAGAAGGAGTCACTGGTTGTTGTTTGCAGTTCTTTCTTTGTGACATTGTTTATGTGGATACACTGTGGGCCTTCTCCCCGCTTTTCCCACTCGTGCTGCAAGCAGCCCCGTGCTTCCCCTCCCTTCCTCCCTCCCTCTTCTCATGGTTTTTACTTACGAGATGGTGTCAGTAATGATTGTTTTCAGTCGTGTTTTTAAGAAATCGGTATTGGGAGGTGTTCTATAACCTAGGACAGCACTTGGAAATATGAGAAAGGAAAATCTTGTGAAATATTATGATCAATGGTGGCTGCTGTGTAAGTTAGATGAATGGGAAAAGTGGTTGGAGGATAGAACCTTGAAGTATAATACTTTGTTGCAATTAATGTTGTTTTTAAGGCGAGAAGACAGGCCAGCCAGGCGTGGTGGCGGAGTCACTCTTTACGTGAGAGAGCAACTACAATGTATTGAGTATTGTCCAGGCTCGGATGAGGAATGAGTTGAGAGTCTATGGGTGAAAATTAAGGGGCAGGCTGGCAAGGGTGATACTATTGTGGGTGTCTATTATAGGCCACCAGATCAGGGTGAGGAAGTTGATGAGGCCTTCTACAGACAGCTGAGAGCAGCCTCAAAATCACAGGCCATGGTTGTGGTGGGGGATTTTAACTTCCCTGATGTTTGTTGGAAGGACTACTCAGCCAGCCATCCACAGTCTAGGAGGTTCCTCCAGTGCCTTGATAACTTTCTGATGCAAAGGGTGGAGGAGCCGACTGGAAGAGGTGCACTGCTGGACCTCATCCTCACTAACAAGAAGGGTCTGGTTGAAGCGGTAAAGGTTGAGGGCTGCCTTGGTTGCAGCAACCATGAGATGACGGAGTTCAGGATCTTGTGTGGCAGGAACAGGATAGCAAGCAGAATTGCAACCCTGGATTTCAGCAAGGCAAACTTAGGCCTTTTCAGGCAATTGCTGAGGGAAATCCCATCGGTAAGGCTGCTTGAAGGTAAGGGGGCCAGAGATAGTTGGTTAGTGTTCAGGGACTGTTTCTACCGGGCACAAGATCAGAGCATCCTGACACGTAGGAAGTCAAGGAAGAGAACCAGGAGACCTGCGTGGTTAAAGAGGGAACTGCTGGGTATGCTCAAGTGGCAGAGGAGAGTTTACAGATCATGGAAGGAGGGGCTGGCCACTTGGGGAAAATATGAGGCTGTTGTCAGGGGATGTAGGGAGGCAACTAGGAAAGCTAAGGCCTCCTTGGAAGTAAACCTGGCGAGAGGGGTCAAGGACAACAGGAAGAGCTTTTTCCAATACATGGCAGATAAAACTAACACCAGAGGCAATGTAGGCCCACTGATGAACGGGGTGGGTGCCCTGGTGACAGAAGATACAGAGAAGGCAGAGGTACTGAATGCCTTCTTTGTCTCTGTCTACTCTGCTGGAGGCTGTCCTGAGGAGCCCCGTACCCCTGAGGCCCCAGAGGAAGGCAGGACAATGGAGGAGTTTTCCTCGGTTGATGAGGACTGGGTTAGGGACCAATTAGGCAATCTGGACATTCATAAATCCATGGGTCCAGATGGGATGCACCCGCAGGTACTGAGGGAGCTGGATGAGGTCATTGCTGGACCTCGCTCCATCATCTTTGCCAAGTCCTGGGAAATGGGAGAGGTGCCTGAGGACTGGAAGAAAGCAAATGTCACTCCAGTCTTCAAAAAGGGCAAGAAGGAGGACCCAGTTAACTATAGACCAGTCAGCCTCACCTCCGTTCCTGGGAAACTGATGGAATGACTTAGCCTTGGTGCCATCTCAAGGCATATCAGGGATAAGAGGGTCATTAGGGGCAGTCAACATGGCTTCACCAAGGGGAAGTCGTGCTTGACCAACCTCATTGACTTTTATGAGGACATAACAAGATGGGTGGATGATGGCAGAGTGGTGGATGTGGTCTACCTTGACTTCAGTAAGGCATTTGACACAGTCTCCCACAGCAGTGCGGTCTGGATGAATGGGTAATGAGGTGGACTGCGAACAGGCTGAAGGGAAGAAACCAGAGAGTCATGGTCAATGGGGCGGAGTCTAGTTGGAGGCCAGTATCTAGTGGAGTGCCTCAGGGCTCAGTACTGGGGCCTATATTATTCAATATATTCATCAATGATTTGGACGAGGGAATAGAGTGTACTGTCAGCAAGTTTGCTGATGACACCAAGCTGGGAGGAGCGGTTGACACACCAGAAGGCTGTGCTGCCATCCAGCATGACCTGGACGGGCTGGAGAGTTGGGTGGGGAAAAATTTAATGAAATATAACAAGGGCAAGTGTAGAGTCTTGCATCTTAGTAGGAACAACCCGAGGTTCCAGTATAAGTTGGGGAATGATCTATTAGAGAGCAGCGTAGGGGAAAGGGACCTGGAGTTCCTGGTGGACAGCAGGATGACCATGAGCCAGCACTGTGCCCTTGTGGCCAAGAAGGCCAATGGCATCCTGGGGTGTATTAGAAAGGGGGTAGTTAGTAGGTCAAGAGAGGTTCTCCTTCCCCTCTACTCTGCCCTGGTGAGACCACATATGGAATATTGTGTCCAGTTCTGGGCCCCTCAGTTCCAGAAGGACAGGGAACTGCTGGAGAGAATCCAGCGTAGGGCAACAAATTTGATGATTAAGGGAGTGGAGCATCTCCCTTACAAGGAAAGGCTGAGGGAGCTTGGTCTCTGTAGCTTGGAGAAGAGGAGACTGAGGGGTGTCCATATTAATGTTTACAAATATGTAAAGGGTGAGTGTCATGAGGATGGAGCCAGGCTCTTCTAGGTGACAACCAACGGTAGGACAAGGGGTAATGGGTTAAAACTGGAACACAAGATGTTCCACTTAAATTTGGGAAGAAACTTCTTCTCAGTGAGGGTGACAGAACACTGGAACAGGCTGCCCGGGGAGGTTGTGGAGTCTCCTACTCTGGAGGCATTCAAAACCTCCGTGGACGCCTTCCTGTGTAACCTCATCTAGGTGTTCCTGCTCCAGCAGGGGGATTGGACTAGATGATCTTTTGAGGTCCCTTCCAATCCCTAACATTCTGTGATTCTGTGAAGAGCAGGACAAAATAAATCTCTACAAGAGATGATTAAATCATTTCAGACAGTTTTACAGGTGGAACGGTTTGAACTTCAACAAGCTGAGAATTAACTGATAACACACAGGTCATAGAAAACTTGCTGAACTCTGCAAGATGCTTTCCTCATTAACCTGTTTTCTTTGTAGGTATCTGTTTAAGCATATTACAGTTTAATAGGTCTTTGTCTGTTATGTGGTACAGTAAGTTCATAGACTGTTAAATAACGAGAATCCATGGACTCAAAATGTGCGTTTTGTGATAATACAGAAGATCATGAGTAATTTAGTTATTTACTGCGTGAATGTGATGGTAAAATTTTGTGTGTGGTAGCTGTTACTTTTCTTTCTAGCATGCTAGCTCTATTCCAATATCCAGACTTGCGCAACTCTGTGATAGGCTGTGTCTCATCTCAATGTGCTGGATTTGGCTCTTCAGTATGCACATCAAGTAAAGAATCCTGCTTTTGGGATAGCAGTTGTAGCACACCAGATGAGACACTAATAAAAGCCTTGCCTAGTCCAGCTTGCTGTGGCGGCGTGGGGGCAGGTGCCCATTGGGCTCCAGCGCCCGCTGACCTGTTTTGTCAGGGAGACCCAGCGGTGCCTCTGCCTGGCTGAGCAGTAAGCGGCCCAAAGATGCAATGCAAAAATTGAGATATTGTCTTGAATAAGTGTAACTGTGATCCATCTGCATATTTGAACTTGATATTTGGTTTTCATATCTGAGTTCAGCATTTTAATTTGCATATTTCTATTTGGTACCAAAAGAATTTTGTTTGGGGAGATGATTACAAAATGGGAAAAGTTTCCACTGCTAAAATACCACCTTGCTCCCCCTTAGGATGCATCCTTACACATTAGAGTAATTGCTTATATTGTTACCTAGTAATTTTGAGACCAGAAAAGAATTTAAATTGTTAAACTCTGATTTGCATTGAAAGCAAAAAAACAAACAAAACAAACAAACAAAGAAGAAACCACAAACCAAACCAAAAGAAAACTCCTAAATGCTATGATGGATGTGAACTTGGTATTGTATGAGGTTGTATTTAAAAGTTGCTAGAATATGAACTGATTTAGGTCTAGGAAAATGGAATAATGGATTGATGTTTAAGATACTGTTTTTTGACATCTGTAAATTGTAAAAGGTAAATGGGGCTGAGGAATGTAACAACTGTTGAGCTAATTGGAGTTGCGTATAGAGGGTTTTATGTTTGGAATGAAATGGGAAAACAAAAAAGCAAATTATCCCAGGCCTGTGCTTGAACATAAATTTCAGGCCTTTGTCAAGCTACAAGATAAACCCAGCTCATTGTAACTGAGGAGTTTGCCAGAGCCTCCCAATTCATACCAGTGATTACGCCACCTGCATGGCCTTGGATATATCTAAACTGCAGCAAGAAGTTTTTTTTAAAAAAAAAATATATATATATATATAAGGAAAAAGATAAGGAAAAAGCTGGTTGCCCACTGCTAAGCAGAGAAAGGGGGGCTTTATTCCCTCCTCGTCCTTCTTTTTTTTTTTCTTGGAGTGTTGTCATCCATCCTTGTTGTGGCACTGTGTTGCTTCTCAGCTTTGAATCAGGAGTTGTTGGTGCTGTTTCTTTTTGCTTCAGTCTTGTTTCTTAGGTTCTGGCACATCTGGGGAGAGAGCTCATCATTTTACCTCCTTGCTGAAGTCAGTCTTTTCACACTGGTCAGCTTTGGGGGGTCAGAGTGCTCAGTCTTGCTCTGGGTCAGACTGGTACTAATTTGGGTGTGGAATGGAGCCAGGCTGGTTTTATGTGGAGTTTGAACTGATTTGTTTTCATGCTGGGCTGGAGGTCTTGCCATCTCAGATGGGGGTGAGCGGGAGGTTTTATTCCCCCCCACCCCCTCCCCCCCAGCAATGTTACTGCTAGAGAACTGTAATACTGCATGAAGGCATCTGAGGATTAAATTTAAAGGCATCACCAGTGGATCCATAGTTCTAATGAAGCTGGGAAATTAAAGCAAAAATGTTTTTTAATAGACTTATTCTGTGGTAACTACTTGTAAGAGACTTCTCAGTATATTCACCGTGCTAGTTTTTGAGGTCATGGGAGAGAATGAAAGAAAGGCCTTTTTTTGAGACCAATGGAATGCCAAATTTGGAACAAAGTTTTACCATATGAATTCTTGTATTTGCCAGAAAGCCCTATACGTCTCTTGGGTCAGGATTCATTAAGTAAATTGTAAGCTCAAATAACGTTTTCTGAGAATTCCGTTTAGTTGCATGTCCTACAAGAAGCTGCTTGGATGGTGCAGATCTGCTTGCTTCAAGTGAGAAATCTCCAAGGAAATTTTGAATGCTGTATTTCCACTAGTATCTCAACAGATTCTGACAGAACCCAACAGGGCCTGACAGAACTCGACAGAGCCCACCAGGAACTGACAGAGCATGAACGGGCCTGCCAGAAACCAACACTCTGTCAGTCTCCTTTGATCCCTGTCGGGGAGCCTGACAAAACCTGACAGGGATTGACAGAGCCCTGCAGAGCCAGACAGAGCCTCACAAAGCCCAACAGAGCCTGACAGATCGTGACAGAGACAGACAGAGTCTGAAAGGGGCTTACAGAGGCCCACAGGTCCTGACACAAGCCATCAAAGCCCGACAGAAACCAACAAAGACCGACAGTGATCCAAAAGGCCAACAAAGCCCAACACTGCCCAACAACACTTGATAGGGCCTGACAGAGCCCAACAAAACCTGACAGAGCGTGAGTAGGCCCTACAGAGTCCGACAGAAGCTGACTAAGCCCGGTAGAGCTGATCACAGCCCAAAATAATAGCCTAAAAGACCTGGGCAGAGGTTGACAAGGCCCGACAGAGCCCGACAGGGCATGGCACACATTAACAGTGCCCTACATGCCCTACAAAGCTTGAGAAAACCCAGCAGATCCTGACAGGTCCTGACAGAGTCCGACAGGACCTGACAGATTCTGAGAGAACCTAACAGAGGCCGCAAGAGTCTGATAGAGCCCAACAAAACCCGACAGAGCCTGAAAGGGACTGACAGATCCTGACAGAACCCGAGAGAGTTTGCCAGAGACCGACAGAGCCTGTAAGAGCCTGATAGAGCTCAAATAAACCCGACAGAGCCCAACAGAACTCGACAAAGCTAGACAGAGCCCGCCAGGGCACGACAGAGCATGACAGAGTCTGACAGATATTGACAAATCTTGACAGAGCCCAAAAGAACCTGACACAATCTGAGAAAGCCTGACACAGTCCTAAAAGGGCCCAACAAAGCCCGACAGAGACCAAGAGGGTCTGACAGATCCCAGCAGAACTCGACAGGGTTGGACAAATCCCCACAGCTCCTTACAGTACACTACAGAGTTCAGTAGGGCCTGACAGAGTCCGACAAAGTGCAACAGAGACTGAAAGAGCTCAACAAAGCTTGCCAGAGCACGACAGGGCTTGACACAGCTTGAGAGAGCCTTACAGATCACGACAGAACCTGACAGAGCCCAACAGGGCCCAAAAAGCTTGAAAGAACCCAACAGCGCCCAATGGAACCTGAAAGACCTCGACAATACCCAACAGAGTCCGACAAACCTTGACAGAGCCTGACAAAGCCTGAATAATTGCAAGAAAGCCTGACAAAGCCTGACAAGGCCTGACAGAGCATGACAAGGCTTTATAGAGCCTGAGAAAGCCTGGTAGGGCAGAAAGAGATCAAAGGAGCTTGGCAGAGACTGACAGCACCTGACAGAGCCCGAGACTAGACCGACAAATCTAAACAAAGTCACAGAGAGACCGACAGGGCTTGAAAGAGTCTGACAAAATCTCACAGGGATTGACAGAGCCCTACAGAGCCTGACAGAGCCTGAAAGAGCTTTACGGAGCCTGAAAAAAGCATGGTCCGGCAGAAATAGCCTAAAAAAGCTTGACAGAGCCTGACAGAGATCGACAGATCTCGGCAAAGCAACACAGATACTGACAGAACCTGAAAGAGCCTGAAAAAAACCTGACAGGGATTGACAGAGGCCTACAGAGTCTGACAGATTGCGATAGAGCCCTACAAATCTTGACATCACCTGACAGAGACTGATCGTGCCTGAGAAAGCCCGGCAGAGTCTGACAGAACCTGATCGAGCCCAGCAGAGCCTGACAGAACCTGATAGAGCCCGGCAAAACCTGACAGAGCCCAACATAGCTCGGTAAAGCTTGACAGAGCCCACGAGGCCTTGAGAGAGCACTACAGGGCCTGCCAGAGCCCAACACAGCTCAACAGGTTTTGACAAATCTTGACAGTGCCTCATAGCGAACGATATAGCCCGGTAGGACCTGACAGAGGCTGAAAAAGTGCCAGAGAAGGCCTGACAGAGCATGACGAGGCTTTTACAAAGCCTGAAAAAGCCTGGTAGGGCAGAAAGAGCCCAAAGGAGCTTGACAGAGCCTGACAAATTTTGAGCGGCGGAGGAATACGCAGGTCGACTCAATATGAGTGATAAAGCATAGTTCGATTTATTAGCCCGAATAGCATATACTTATACAGTTCATGATAATTATGCATACCTGTCACCTACTAATTGGCTTAAGTTCTAACAGTACATTTGCATGGTCCTCCTACTTGCAGCTGCTAGCTATGCTTATTCTACATTGTAGTGCTGTTGAAAGCTGTTTGTGAAACTCTGCCAAGGTCTCAGTGACCTTGCTGATTTTACTGAAACAGTCAGCGGTTCCCACCGCGGCCTAACCTTACTAATTGTGCTAAAGTCTTCAGAATGGGCTCTGCTCGTACAACCGGTCCGCAGATCCATGTCCCCCATTTCCAAGCCATTCTCCAACAACAAATCATGACACAGATTGACAGTGCCCTATATGCCCCCAAAAAGCCTGATACAGCCTGATATGGCCCAACAGATCATGACAGAGCCTGAAAGAGCCTGACAGACCATGCCAAGGCCCAACAAAGCCTGAGAGAGCCTGATAGAACCTGACAGACGACAACAGAACCCAACAGAACCTGACAGGGTCTGACAGATCACGCAAAGGCACAACAAAGTCTGTCTCTGGGCTGCTAGGGCCCTGCTAGGGCTCTGTCAGGTTCTGTCGAGATATGTAAGGCTCTGTCAAGCTGTGTCAGGCCCTGTCGTGCTATGCATTGCTTTGTTGAGATCCTTCAGGCTCTGTCGCATTTTATCAGCCTCTGTCAGGCTCTACTGAGTCGCGGAAATGACCTTACAACCCTTCAGATAGTTAAGAAGGTATGTATTTACATATTCATTTACGGCGCCGGACACACTGTAAATCATTTCACCTGATACATGCATAAAATTACAGTAGCTGTGAGCTTGGTTAAATGCAGTAAAGTGTTACATATTCGTGAAAGTTTTAGGAACGCCTATGCATTTTCATAACCTGTCCCCGAGAAGGCGAGGAGACCATTTCCATAGTCTACACCTTCTGTTATCTAGTTCACCCAAGGATGCAACAAGGATGCACCCAAGGATTTTTATCTTTGCAAGGTGTCAGCAAACTCCTGTTTCTCATACAATAAATTACACAAAGCTAAGCAAGGCTAAGCAATAGGGATCTGGGTTAAAGGGTTAGCTTTCTAAGTGTTAGCTCTCTAACTGTCTTTAAGTGTTAGTTCTTTAAGTATTAATTAGTTAATTGTTAATTCCCAGTATCATTCCCCCCTTTTCTAAGAGGTTAGTAAATTCTTTTACTAATGTGATGATCCTTTATCTATGTTTTCTCTGGCCACAGGTAACAATGCTACTTCTACCTGAGAAAACCCATCTCTATTCTCAAACAGACTGTTAATGTTAATGCAAAAGTCAGGCTCCCGGTGTTTGTCTACTGCGCTGCTAAGCTCTTTTGGGGCAGCTGGCGACCATATGGCTGGTGCTCCGGCAGCAACGGCATCTTCTGGGTTGCAACGGGAACTTGCACTCTTTGGTGTAGTGACCCCGCTCACTGCGCTTGTAGCATTTGTCTTTTCTTCTGGCTTTCATTTTGCGAAGGTACTACATGCCATCCGGGCCGGTCACCCAGAAGGACCAAAAGGACCAAAGGGACCAAAAGGTCACTCAGAAGGTCCAGAAGGACCAAAACATGTCAAGGTAGACACAACCAAATTTCTTTGATAGAATTTCAGAAAGGTTTTGGTTAATTACTACAAACTTAAACTCTGTTTTGCAGAACTGGGCAATGTAATATACATACTCTGGTTGGTTTGCTTCCAGAGCACCAATTTAAAGGGTCCCCCACGGTTTTATTCAGATCTTGCCCATGCCAATTTTCATCCCACCCGTGTGCTAAGGCTATGATCATAAGAAATACAATTTTCCAGGTTGCACCTGGATTACCCTTCATGGTGCTTTGCAGGCTTTCCTCACTATAGAATTATGGATCCGGGTGTTCTGTTCTTTAATCTTGATAGCAGTAAAAGATGTCAAGAGGACTTGAAATGGACCTTCCTATTGTTGTTCCAAAGTCCTTTTCCGCAAGAGACTTCACATACACATAATCTCCCAGTTGGATGTTATAAACTGGCACATCCAAACCTCTACTCTGAGTTCCAAACATGTTTCCCAATTTTGTTAAGTTGTTTATCCAACGCTACCATATAAGAAGTCATAATTTCGTCCCCTACTTGTGCAGAGGTCCAGATTCCATCACTTCATGGCTAGTAGTTATAGCATAACCAGCATGCCTTTCACTGTTCAGGATATTGCTGCTTTCATCCATAAAGCAGTTCTCAGTGTTCTCCATAGGACTGTCCTTTAGATCTGCTCAGCTGGAGTTTGTTGCTTCCATGGTTTCCAGGCAATTATGATGAACTGGTTTTCCAATGTGACCACCGACGAAAGAAGCTGGATTGACAATGTTAGTGACGATGATTTAGCCTGATATTTGAGAAATCTTTGTGGGGAAAGCCAATGTCCCCCTTTTGCTTCTAGAATTGTAGACACCGTGTGAGATACTAGCTCAGTCATTTCCTGACCCATTTTGTGGGCGTCCTGTGTGTTCAGTAGCACTGCTGTAACTGCCTCTAGGCATCCAGGCCACTCCTTTGCAGTTGTGTCTAACTGTTTGGAGAAATAGGCCGCTGCTCGTTGGTACGGGTCAAGATCCTGTGCCAGTATACCCAAGGCTATTCCCTGCTTCTCGTGAGAGAATAGAAAACATGTTTTACTCACATCTGGGAGTCCTAAAGCAGGTGCTGTCATCAAAGCCTTACCAAGTTCTTCAAAGGCTCATGTAGCTCCTTTATTCCATTGCAGGTGTTCCTGATCTGTGGCTTCTAGTACATACAATGGCTTGACAAGCAATCTGTAATTATAAATCTACAACCAGCGCCACCCCCCAAAAGGGTCCATAAGCCTATCCCAGGGTCCTGTGCCCTACACTAATTTCATAGGCCAAATAAGTTACCTGTTACTGTATCATCTGGGCTTTCTTCTGTGATACCCGGTATCCTTCGAGCCCCAAACAGTTCAGTAGACTTACAGTTCAGGTTATGCACGTCTTCTTTGTTCTGGTAGCGATCAAAATGTCATCTCCATATTGTTGCATCTGTCCTTCATCACATGGGGCTTCCCAAGATTCAAGATCTTTAGCAAGCTGATTTCCAAATATTTTCGGGCTGTTCTTAAATCCTTGTGATAACACCGGCCATGTGAGCTGGGTTTTACGTAAATATTGTCTGGCTGGCTTCATGGAGAGGGAGGCAAAAAGGCATCTTTTACATCTAAAACAGTAAACCAAATCAGAGTTAATACATTCAGAAATGTGAATGGGTTTTCTACCACTGGGTAGAGGTCCTTTGTTATTCTGTTTATAACCCAATTTGTATGAATTTCTCTATTACGGGCCAAATTCCCTCCATGTCCTCCCTTTTCTAAGGGCATTGTTTTATCCTTACCGGGTGTTCTCCTTCCTTGATTTTTACCTCGACGGGTGGAGCATTTTTGGCCCTTCCAGGTACATCAGTAGCCCATATCCAGGGATACATTTGGTTCACAACTTCTTCATTAATCTTGCCTTCTGTGGGAACAGTTGCTAAAAGCAAGTCCATTATTTTCATATATTGCTGATCATTTACCTCCAGAGTAATTTCTCCTTTTTTGAATCTGATTACTGCATCCATTTGTTCCAACAGATTTCTCCCCAAAATAGGTTTCAGGGAACTTGGCATACATAAAAATCTATAAATGTCTACTTGGTTACCCAATTTGTATTTCAAAGGTTCACAAAAATATGCCCTTTCACTTTGGCCAGTGACTCCCTTTACCTACTATGTAATTGTTTCTTATTGGCAGTCCACCAAAAATTCCACTAGTTTCTGTTCATTCCAGGTTCCCATCAGTCTTTTTCAAAACTTGCTACTGTCCGTTTCTCTCTCTGCCTACTTCTTCTGTACCTTCCCCAACATTCCTTTTCTCAGTATACATTGATCTCTCTCTAAAGGTTTTCAAAGCCTTCCAACCTCTTTAGTTCCATACTTTCTTATCCTTTTGACAATCTTCCTTTTCCCTGAATACTCTCCAAGGTTCATCTAACAACATTCCAAATTTCTGCTTTCTGTTGCTCTCAGTTTTTATAAATTCTCTAGGGGAGCTTACACCATTTTGGGTGCTAGACGCTACCCTGAGAGGCATACGGCCTGCCCCCCCAATTTCACCACTTCAAGCAGCGGTTTTCCTATTTTTATTTTTTTTTTTTTTTTACTTTCTCTCCTTGCTGCAGTTTAGACACAGGCAAGGTCACGCAGACAGGGGAGGTTGAGTTTATCCTGCAGCTTGGCAGAGACGTGAGATTTATATTACAACACAGACCTGGGATATTTTGCTTTTTTTGGTTTTCCATTTAATTCCAGTCACAATACACTTCATATATAATTCCAATTAGCTCACCTGTGGATGGGTTTCTATTAGATGGAGATTTGTTACTGAACTAGGGGGGGGACATTGGCTTTCCCCACAAAGATTTCTCAAATATCAGGCTAAATCATCGTCACTAACATTGTCAATCCAGCTTCTTTCGTCGGTGGTCACATTGGAAAACCAGTTCATCATAATTGCCTGGAAACCATGGAAGCAACAAACTCCAGCTGAGCAGATCTAAAGGACAGTCCTATGGAGAACACTGAGAACTGCTTTATGGATGAAAGCAGCAATATCCTGAACAGTGAAAGGCATGCTGGTTATGCTATAACTACTAGCCATGAAGTGATGGAATCTGGACCTCTGCACAAGTAGGGGACGAAATTATGACTTCTTATATGGTAGCGTTGGATAAACAACTTAACAAAATTGGGAAACATGTTTGGAACTCAGAGTAGAGGTTTGGATGTGCCAGTTTATAACATCCAACTGGGAGATTATGTGTATGTGAAGTCTCTTGCGGAAAAGGACTTTGGAACAACAATAGGAAGGTCCATTTCAAGTCCTCTTGACATCTTTTACTGCTATCAAGATTAAAGAACAGAACACCCGGATCCATAATTCTATAGTGAGGAAAGCCTGCAAAGCACCATGAAGGGTAATCCAGGTGCAACCTGGAAAATTGTATTTCTTATGATCATAGCCTTAGCACACGGGTGGGATGAAAATTGGCATGGGCAAGATCTGAATAAAACCGTGGGGGACCCTTTAAATTGGTGCTCTGGAAGCAAACCAACCAGAGTATGTATATTACATTGCCCAGTTCTGCAAAACAGAGTTTAAGTTTGTAGTAATTAACCAAAACCTTTCTGAAATTCTATCAAAGAAATTTGGTTGTGTCTACCTTGACATGTTTTGGTCCTTCTGGACCTTCTGAGTGACCTTTTGGTCCCTTTGGTCCTTTTGGTCCTTCTGGGTGACCGGCCCGGATGGCATGTAGTACCTTCGCAAAATGAAAGCCAGAAGAAAAGACAAATGCTACAAGCGCAGTGAGCGGGGTCACTACACCAAAGAGTGCAAGTTCCCGTTGCAACCCAGAAGATGCCGTTGCTGCCGGAGCACCAGCCATATGGTCGCCAGCTGCCCCAAAAGAGCTTAGCAGCGCAGTAGACAAACACCGGGAGCCTGACTTTTGCATTAACATTAACAGTCTGTTTGAGAATAGAGATGGGTTTTCTCAGGTAGAAGTAGCATTGTTACCTGTGGCCAGAGAAAACATAGATAAAGGATCATCACATTAGTAAAAGAATTTACTAACCTCTTAGAAAAGGGGGGAATGATACTGGGAATTAACAATTAACTAATTAATACTTAAAGAACTAACACTTAAAGACAGTTAGAGAGCTAACACTTAGAAAGCTAACCCTTTAACCCAGATCCCTATTGCTTAGCCTTGCTTAGCTTTGTGTAATTTATTGTATGAGAAACAGGAGTTTGCTGACACCTTGCAAAGATAAAAATCCTTGGGTGCATCCTTGTTGCATCCTTGGGTGAACTAGATAACAGAAGGTGTAGACTATGGAAATGGTCTCCTCGCCTTCTCGGGGACAGGTTATGAAAATGCATAGGCGTTCCTAAAACTTTCACGAATATGTAACACTTTACTGCATTTAACCAAGCTCACAGCTACTGTAATTTTATGCATGTATCAGGTGAAATGATTTACAGTGTGTCCGGCGCCGTAAATGAATATGTAAATACATACCTTCTTAACTATCTGAAGGGTTGTAAGGTCATTTCCGCGACTCAGTAGAGCCTGACAGAGGCTGATAAAATGCGACAGAGCCTGAAGGATCTCAACAAAGCAATGCATAGCACGACAGGGCCTGACACAGCTTGACAGAGCCTTACATATCTCGACAGAACCTGACAGAGCCCTAGCAGGGCCCTAGCAGCCCAGAGACAGACTTTGTTGTGCCTTTGCGTGATCTGTCAGACCCTGTCAGGTTCTGTTGGGTTCTGTTGTCGTCTGTCAGGTTCTATCAGGCTCTCTCAGGCTTTGTTGGGCCTTGGCATGGTCTGTCAGGCTCTTTCAGGCTCTGTCATGATCTGTTGGGCCATATCAGGCTGTATCAGGCTTTTTGGGGGCATATAGGGCACTGTCAATCTGTGTCATGATTTGTTGTTGGAGAATGGCTTGGAAATGGGGGACATGGATCTGCGGACCGGTTGTACGAGCAGAGCCCATTCTGAAGACTTTAGCACAATTAGTAAGGTTAGGCCGCGGTGGGAACCGCTGACTGTTTCAGTAAAATCAGCAAGGTCACTGAGACCTTGGCAGAGTTTCACAAACAGCTTTCAACAGCACTACAATGTAGAATAAGCATAGCTAGCAGCTGCAAGTAGGAGGACCATGCAAATGTACTGTTAGAACTTAAGCCAATTAGTAGGTGACAGGTATGCATAATTATCATGAACTGTATAAGTATATGCTATTCGGGCTAATAAATCGAACTATGCTTTATCACTCATATTGAGTCGACCTGCGTATTCCTCCGCCGCTCAAAATTTGTCAGGCTCTGTCAAGCTCCTTTGGGCTCTTTCTGCCCTACCAGGCTTTTTCAGGCTTTGTAAAAGCCTCGTCATGCTCTGTCAGGCCTTCTCTGGCACTTTTTCAGCCTCTGTCAGGTCCTACCGGGCTATATCGTTCGCTATGAGGCACTGTCAAGATTTGTCAAAACCTGTTGAGCTGTGTTGGGCTCTGGCAGGCCCTGTAGTGCTCTCTCAAGGCCTCGTGGGCTCTGTCAAGCTTTACCGAGCTATGTTGGGCTCTGTCAGGTTTTGCCGGGCTCTATCAGGTTCTGTCAGGCTCTGCTGGGCTCGATCAGGTTCTGTCAGACTCTGCCGGGCTTTCTCAGGCACGATCAGTCTCTGTCAGGTGATGTCAAGATTTGTAGGGCTCTATCGCAATCTGTCAGACTCTGTAGGCCTCTGTCAATCCCTGTCAGGTTTTTTTCAGGCTCTTTCAGGTTCTGTCAGTATCTGTGTTGCTTTGCCGAGATCTGTCGATCTCTGTCAGGCTCTGTCAAGCTTTTTTAGGCTATTTCTGCCGGACCATGCTTTTTTCAGGCTCCGTAAAGCTCTTTCAGGCTCTGTCAGGCTCTGTAGGGCTCTGTCAATCCCTGTGAGATTTTGTCAGACTCTTTCAAGCCCTGTCGGTCTCTCTGTGACTTTGTTTAGATTTGTCGGTCTAGTCTCGGGCTCTGTCAGGTGCTGTCAGTCTCTGCCAAGCTCCTTTGATCTCTTTCTGCCCTACCAGGCTTTCTCAGGCTCTATAAAGCCTTGTCATGCTCTGTCAGGCCTTGTCAGGCTTTGTCAGGCTTTCTTGCAATTATTCAGGCTTTGTCAGGCTCTGTCAAGGTTTGTCGGACTCTGTTGGGTATTGTCGAGGTCTTTCAGGTTCCATTGGGCGCTGTTGGGTTCTTTCAAGCTTTTTGGGCCCTGTTGGGCTCTGTCAGGTTCTGTCGTGATCTGTAAGGCTCTCTCAAGCTGTGTCAAGCCCTGTCGTGCTCTGGCAAGCTTTGTTGAGCTCTTTCAGTCTCTGTTGCACTTTGTCGGACTCTGTCAGGCCCTACTGAACTCTGTAGTGTACTGTAAGGAGCTGTGGGGATTTGTCCAACCCTGTCGAGTTCTGCTGGGATCTGTCAGACCCTCTTGGTCTCTGTCGGGCTTTGTTGGGCCCTTTTAGGACTGTGTCAGGCTTTCTCAGATTGTGTCAGGTTCTTTTGGGCTCTGTCAAGATTTGTCAATATCTGTCAGACTCTGTCATGCTCTGTCGTGCCCTGGCGGGCTCTGTCTAGCTTTGTCGAGTTCTGTTGGGCTCTGTCGGGTTTATTTGAGCTCTATCAGGCTCTTACAGGCTCTGTCGGTCTCTGGCAAACTCTCTCGGGTTCTGTCAGGATCTGTCAGTCCCTTTCAGGCTCTGTCGGGTTTTGTTGGGCTCTATCAGACTCTTGCGGCCTCTGTTAGGTTCTCTCAGAATCTGTCAGGTCCTGTCGGACTCTGTCAGGACCTGTCAGGATCTGCTGGGTTTTCTCAAGCTTTGTAGGGCATGTAGGGCACTGTTAATGTGTGCCATGCCCTGTCGGGCTCTGTCGGGCCTTGTCAACCTCTGCCCAGGTCTTTTAGGCTATTATTTTGGGCTGTGATCAGCTCTACCGGGCTTAGTCAGCTTCTGTCGGACTCTGTAGGGCCTACTCACGCTCTGTCAGGTTTTGTTGGGCTCTGTCAGGCCCTATCAAGTGTTGTTGGGCAGTGTTGGGCTTTGTTGGCCTTTTGGATCACTGTCGGTCTTTGTTGGTTTCTGTCGGGCTTTGATGGCTTGTGTCAGGACCTGTGGGCCTCTGTAAGCCCCTTTCAGACTCTGTCTGTCTCTGTCACGATCTGTCAGGCTCTGTTGGGCTTTGTGAGGCTCTGTCTGGCTCTGCAGGGCTCTGTCAATCCCTGTCAGGTTTTGTCAGGCTCCCCGACAGGGATCAAAGGAGACTGACAGAGTGTTGGTTTCTGGCAGGCCCGTTCATGCTCTGTCAGTTCCTGGTGGGCTCTGTCGAGTTCTGTCAGGCCCTGTTGGGTTCTGTCAGAATCTGTTGAGATACTAGTGGAAATACAGCATTCAAAATTTCCTTGGAGATTTCTCACTTGAAGCAAGCAGATCTGCACCATCCAAGCAGCTTCTTGTAGGACATGCAACTAAACGGAATTCTCAGAAAACGTTATTTGAGCTTACAATTTACTTAATGAATCCTGACCCAAGAGACGTATAGGGCTTTCTGGCAAATACAAGAATTCATATGGTAAAACTTTGTTCCAAATTTGGCATTCCATTGGTCTCAAAAAAAGGCCTTTCTTTCATTCTCTCCCATGACCTCAAAAACTAGCACGGTGAATATACTGAGAAGTCTCTTACAAGTAGTTACCACAGAATAAGTCTATTAAAAAACATTTTTGCTTTAATTTCCCAGCTTCATTAGAACTATGGATCCACTGGTGATGCCTTTAAATTTAATCCTCAGATGCCTTCATGCAGTATTACAGTTCTCTAGCAGTAACATTGCTGGGGGGGAGGGGGTGGGGGGGAATAAAACCTCCCGCTCACCCCCATCTGAGATGGCAAGACCTCCAGCCCAGCATGAAAACAAATCAGTTCAAACTCCACATAAAACCAGCCTGGCTCCATTCCACACCCAAATTAGTACCAGTCTGACCCAGAGCAAGACTGAGCACTCTGACCCCCCAAAGCTGACCAGTGTGAAAAGACTGACTTCAGCAAGGAGGTAAAATGATGAGCTCTCTCCCCAGATGTGCCAGAACCTAAGAAACAAGACTGAAGCAAAAAGAAACAGCACCAACAACTCCTGATTCAAAGCTGAGAAGCAACACAGTGCCACAACAAGGATGGATGACAACACTCCAAGAAAAAAAAAAAGAAGGACGAGGAGGGAATAAAGCCCCCCTTTCTCTGCTTAGCAGTGGGCAACCAGCTTTTTCCTTATCTTTTTCCTTATATATATATATATTTTTTTTTTTTTAAAAAAACTTCTTGCTGCAGTTTAGATATATCCAAGGCCATGCAGGTGGCGTAATCACTGGTATGAATTGGGAGGCTCTGGCAAACTCCTCAGTTACAATGAGCTGGGTTTATCTTGTAGCTTGACAAAGGCCTGAAATTTATGTTCAAGCACAGGCCTGGGATAATTTGCTTTTTTGTTTTCCCATTTCATTCCAAACATAAAACCCTCTATACGCAACTCCAATTAGCTCAACAGTTGTTACATTCCTCAGCCCCATTTACCTTTTACAATTTACAGATGTCAAAAAACAGTATCTTAAACATCAATCCATTATTCCATTTTCCTAGACCTAAATCAGTTCATATTCTAGCAACTTTTAAATACAACCTCATACAATACCAAGTTCACATCCATCATAGCATTTAGGAGTTTTCTTTTGGTTTGGTTTGTGGTTTCTTCTTTGTTTGTTTGTTTTGTTTGTTTTTTTGCTTTCAATGCAAATCAGAGTTTAACAATTTAAATTCTTTTCTGGTCTCAAAATTACTAGGTAACAATATAAGCAATTACTCTAATGTGTAAGGATGCATCCTAAGGGGGAGCAAGGTGGTATTTTAGCAGTGGAAACTTTTCCCATTTTGTAATCATCTCCCCAAACAAAATTCTTTTGGTACCAAATAGAAATATGCAAATTAAAATGCTGAACTCAGATATGAAAACCAAATATCAAGTTCAAATATGCAGATGGATCACAGTTACACTTATTCAAGACAATATCTCAATTTTTGCATTGCATCTTTGGGCCGCTTACTGCTCAGCCAGGCAGAGGCACCGCTGGGTCTCCCTGACAAAACAGGTCAGCGGGCGCTGGAGCCCAATGGGCACCTGCCCCCACGCCGCCACAGCAAGCTGGACTAGGCAAGGCTTTTATTAGTGTCTCATCTGGTGTGCTACAACTGCTATCCCAAAAGCAGGATTCTTTACTTGATGTGCATACTGAAGAGCCAAATCCAGCACATTGAGATGAGACACAGCCTATCACAGAGTTGCGCAAGTCTGGATATTGGAATAGAGCTAGCATGCTAGAAAGAAAAGTAACAGCTACCACACACAAAATTTTACCATCACATTCACGCAGTAAATAACTAAATTACTCATGATCTTCTGTATTATCACAAAACGCACATTTTGAGTCCATGGATTCTCGTTATTTAACAGTCTATGAACTTACTGTACCACATAACAGACAAAGACCTATTAAACTGTAATATGCTTAAACAGATACCTACAAAGAAAACAGGTTAATGAGGAAAGCATCTTGCAGAGTTCAGCAAGTTTTCTATGACCTGTGTGTTATCAGTTAATTCTCAGCTTGTTGAAGTTCAAACCGTTCCACCTGTAAAACTGTCTGAAATGATTTAATCATCTCTTGTAGAGATTTATTTTGTCCTGCTCTTCACAGAATCACAGAATGTTAGGGATTGGAAGGGACCTCAAAAGATCATCTAGTCCAATCCCCCTGCTGGAGCAGGAACACCTAGATGAGGTTACACAGGAAGGCGTCCACGGAGGTTTTGAATGCCTCCAGAGTAGGAGACTCCACAACCTCCCCGGGCAGCCTGTTCCAGTGTTCTGTCACCCTCACTGAGAAGAAGTTTCTTCCCAAATTTAAGTGGAACATCTTGTGTTCCAGTTTTAACCCATTACCCCTTGTCCTACCGTTGGTTGTCACCTAGAAGAGCCTGGCTCCATCCTCATGACACTCACCCTTTACATATTTGTAAACATTAATATGGACACCCCTCAGTCTCCTCTTCTCCAAGCTACAGAGACCAAGCTCCCTCAGCCTTTCCTTGTAAGGGAGATGCTCCACTCCCTTAATCATCAAATTTGTTGCCCTACGCTGGATTCTCTCCAGCAGTTCCCTGTCCTTCTGGAACTGAGGGGCCCAGAACTGGACACAATATTCCATATGTGGTCTCACCAGGGCAGAGTAGAGGGGAAGGAGAACCTCTCTTGACCTACTAACTACCCCCTTTCTAATACACCCCAGGATGCCATTGGCCTTCTTGGCCACAAGGGCACAGTGCTGGCTCATGGTCATCCTGCTGTCCACCAGGAACTCCAGGTCCCTTTCCCCTACGCTGCTCTCTAATAGATCATTCCCCAACTTATACTGGAACCTCGGGTTGTTCCTACTAAGATGCAAGACTCTACACTTGCCCTTGTTATATTTCATTAAATTTTTCCCCACCCAACTCTCCAGCCCGTCCAGGTCATGCTGGATGGCAGCACAGCCTTCTGGTGTGTCAACCGCTCCTCCCAGCTTGGTGTCATCAGCAAACTTGCTGACAGTACACTCTATTCCCTCGTCCAAATCATTGATGAATATATTGAATAATATAGGCCCCAGTACTGAGCCCTGAGGCACTCCACTAGATACTGGCCTCCAACTAGACTCCGCCCCATTGACCATGACTCTCTGGTTTCTTCCCTTCAGCCTGTTCGCAGTCCACCTCATTACCCATTCATCCAGACCGCACTGCTGTGGGAGACTGTGTCAAATGCCTTACTGAAGTCAAGGTAGACCACATCCACCACTCTGCCATCATCCACCCATCTTGTTATGTCCTCATAAAAGTCAATGAGGTTGGTCAAGCACGACTTCCCCTTGGTGAAGCCATGTTGACTGCCCCTAATGACCCTCTTATCCCTGATATGCCTTGAGATGGCACCAAGGCTAAGTCATTCCATCAGTTTCCCAGGAACGGAGGTGAGGCTGACTGGTCTATAGTTAACTGGGTCCTCCTTCTTGCCCTTTTTGAAGACTGGAGTGACATTTGCTTTCTTCCAGTCCTCAGGCACCTCTCCCATTTCCCAGGACTTGGCAAAGATGATGGAGCGAGGTCCAGCAATGACCTCATCCAGCTCCCTCAGTACCTGCGGGTGCATCCCATCTGGACCCATGGATTTATGAATGTCCAGATTGCCTAATTGGTCCCTAACCCAGTCCTCATCAACCGAGGAAAACTCCTCCATTGTCCTGCCTTCCTCTGGGGCCTCAGGGGTACGGGGCTCCTCAGGACAGCCTCCAGCAGAGTAGACAGAGACAAAGAAGGCATTCAGTACCTCTGCCTTCTCTGTATCTTCTGTCACCAGGGCACCCACCCCGTTCATCAGTGGGCCTACATTGCCTCTGGTGTTAGTTTTATCTGCCATGTATTGGAAAAAGCTCTTCCTGTTGTCCTTGACCCCTCTCGCCAGGTTTACTTCCAAGGAGGCCTTAGCTTTCCTAGTTGCCTCCCTACATCCCCTGACAACAGCCTCATATTTTCCCCAAGTGGCCAGCCCCTCCTTCCATGATCTGTAAACTCTCCTCTGCCACTTGAGCATACCCAGCAGTTCCCTCTTTAACCACGCAGGTCTCCTGGTTCTCTTCCTTGACTTCCTACGTGTCAGGATGCTCTGATCTTGTGCCCGGTAGAAACAGTCCCTGAACACTAACCAACTATCTCTGGCCCCCTTACCTTCAAGCAGCCTTACCGATGGGATTTCCCTCAGCAATTGCCTGAAAAGGCCTAAGTTTGCCTTGCTGAAATCCAGGGTTGCAATTCTGCTTGCTATCCTGTTCCTGCCACACAAGATCCTGAACTCCGTCATCTCATGGTTGCTGCAACCAAGGCAGCCCTCAACCTTTACCGCTTCAACCAGACCCTTCTTGTTAGTGAGGATGAGGTCCAGCAGTGCACCTCTTCCAGTCGGCTCCTCCACCCTTTGCATCAGAAAGTTATCAAGGCACTGGAGGAACCTCCTAGACTGTGGATGGCTGGCTGAGTAGTCCTTCCAACAAACATCAGGGAAGTTAAAATCCCCCACCACAACCATGGCCTGTGATTTTGAGGCTGCTCTCAGCTGTCTGTAGAAGGCCTCATCAACTTCCTCACCCTGATCTGGTGGCCTATAATAGACACCCACAATAGTATCACCCTTGCCAGCCTGCCCCTTAATTTTCACCCATAGACTCTCAACTCGTTCCTCATCCGAGCCTGGACAATACTCAATACATTGTAGTTGCTCTCTCACGTAAAGAGTGACTCCGCCACCACGCCTGGCTGGCCTGTCTTCTCGCCTTAAAAACAACATTAATTGCAACAAAGTATTATACTTCAAGGTTCTATCCTCCAACCACTTTTCCCATTCATCTAACTTACACAGCAGCCACCATTGATCATAATATTTCACAAGATTTTCCTTTCTCATATTTCCAAGTGCTGTCCTAGGTTATAGAACACCTCCCAATACCGATTTCTTAAAAACACGACTGAAAACAATCATTACTGACACCATCTCGTAAGTAAAAACCATGAGAAGAGGGAGGGAGGAAGGGAGGGGAAGCACGGGGCTGCTTGCAGCACGAGTGGGAAAAGCGGGGAGAAGGCCCACAGTGTATCCACATAAACAATGTCACAAAGAAAGAACTGCAAACAACAACCAGTGACTCCTTCTGCTCTCTCGTGGAAGTTGGAGGGTTAAAAGGTGGTAGAGGCAGATACAAATTGGTAAAAAGAACTGATAGTACACAGGTTTACAACTTTAACATTCTCAGCTTTCACAGGTTCTTTGATCAAGACTCCAATCCTCTGGACTTGCTGTTCTCATCAGTGTTGGGCAATGGTACAGGAGGCCACCTGCTCGGCATCTTTCCTCCCCCCGCCCCAGACTGCTGAACCATCGGGGGTGCCGAAGGCACAGCAGGGGATGGAGTAGGGAGGACATTGAAAACATGAACTAGGTAAGATTCATAGCGATTTTCAGGATACTTATCAGGCTGCAACGCTGCAAAAATTCCGGCAGCAGCAGACCGTTCAGCCTTAAGATCTTTTAAGACGGTAATTATAAGCTTCCATGCAGTTGCTAATGATTTAGCTTCTTTATCTCCATTGCTGACTTTATCCCATAATTTCTGCCCTATATCGTCCCAAAGTTCAAGTTTAAGTTTTGAGTCACTAATGCTCTGTCCTGGTTTTGTTAAAAACAAGTTTCTCTTTTAGTGAATTTTTGCCTGTCAGCTAAAGCCTTCATATTAGCTGCATTTTCCTGGAGAACGCAACACATGTTTTGGTTAAACCTAGCAATGGAATGCAAACTTATTGATAAGCACGGATGGACATCTCGCGAGAGGGGCAACGAGAAAACTGATGACCGAGAGACTGACCAATGGTGTATAACATTCCATTCACGTGAATACTTCATATAAAGTGGGAGATCACGAGGATCTCGACCCTTTTTTCCTCGTGGCTGACATTAGGAGAGGATCTTGCTGGTCGTCCCTGAGAACTGAGGCCTAGTGACAGACTGAATCCAGCTCCGGTTGGCTGCAGTGTCCAATCCAGGACTTTGGGTGCTGGCTCTGCAGTTGCTGAGACTTAGAGGATTGGTTTTGTATATTTTGTATTATTTTCTCTGTTCTTATTAGTAGCATTAGTAAAACATCTTTAACTTTTCCAACTCTCTTCTCTCTGTCCTTCTTTCCCTCCCGATCGCCTGTCCTGAGTGGGAAGGGGAGAGAGGGAGGGGCAAAAGGGGGAAGTGGGGGGGAGAGGAGGTTAACAATACATCTGCCAGGGTTTGATTGTCACCCCGCACGCAATCTTAACCCTCGACAGATAATTGGCGTCCAACGTGGGGCAAGAGAAAGGGGTAAATTTGGAGATTTTTGGCTTTTCTACTGCTCTGACGTACCTTTCAATTTTCTTGGCACGGTGCCAACTCATAGAGTTGTGATACTCGCGCGTCTGCTTCGGATATGTTTTAGTGGTATTAAGGCAAAGTGAATTACATTGATTTAAAGATGTTATGGCAAAAGTTGTATCAGTTATTTTCTACATTGTGCTCGCTGATCCCATATCTGTGTTGGTGTTTCTTTCTAAATCGAAGTATTCATTATATAACAACAAGAAACTGGACAGCGGTCATGATGATACTGTGTGGTATGGCACTGGTTTATTTCATTATATTGCAGCCGCTAATGAATTTCTACTCGATTCTGCTTTACCTCGAAAAACCTCCAGGAGAGATTAAAGAGCAGAATGGCTCTGTATTTACTAATTGGTCAAGCGAATCTTTAGAAAGACTGACTAACAATACTTTTGTGTTTTCGCTAGGACAGTTTGCAAATGTTTTAGAGAACTTCGAATATCCTTGGAGCTTTGATAGAACTGTGATGGTGTTATCTGTTTTGCTGAATGTGTGTCAGTTTGTGTTACTGTTAAGAGAAATGAGGTTCAATAGGAGGTTTGCGTCTCTTTTTAGTCCTGAGATTTGCAGTGCGTCTTCGGAAGCTTTAGCAAAAAGCACTCCTAGCCGCTCGAGAAAAGGCAAAACAGCCAAAGCTGCTGCTGCAGCCACTGCCCCCCCAACCGCGGCTTCACAGGCTGAAGCTACAGCTCCTCCGCAGAGCTCCTCTGCCAAGGTTGCTGCAGATAACATTACCTCTCCAGCCTCAAAGGCTAACAAGGCAGCCCCCCCTTCTTCACACACTGCTCACTGTTGCTGCTGTAACCACAGCAATCACTGTGACAGTCATTCAGACTCTGGAAATGAATCAAATGATGGTGAACCCATATCAGCATCAGTTGCCGGTTGTAAGAAAGTCACTAGAAAGACTACCCGTGCAGCAGGTGATGGCACAGGGCCAACATCAACCCAAGAGGCATCATCAGGACAGGGTGGAGATGAAGTGACCACCACTCGGTCCTTTTCTCCAGGTGAGCTGAGAGATCTGCAAAAAGACTTTAGTCGTCGTGAAGGCGAGAATATTTTAACCTGGCTGCTGCGATGCTGGGACAATGCGGCAGAAACAATTGAATTAGAAGGTGGTGAAGCCAGGCAGCTGGGATCTCTGTCAAAAGATTCCACCATTGATAGGGCAATTTCAAGAGAGTCTAATGCCGCTACTCTCTGGACCTGACTCCTGGCAGCTATGAAAGTCAGATTTCCCTACAAGGAAGATTGTATATCCAAGTTAGGGAAATGGAATACTATGGAGAGAGGTATCCAGTTCCTGAGAGAATTAGCTGCGCGAGAGATCATCTATCTAGGACCAAACAGCCAAGAGGGGACAGACCCAGATAGAATCAATTATACAAAATCTATGTGGCGCAGATTTGTACAAAGTGCACCACCTGCATATGCTAAGTCATTGGCAGGAATGGTCTGGTCAGCTAGAGGTATACAAGAAATTAATGAAGTGATTGAGCAGCTCCGGTGCTTTGAGGACAGCCTTGCTGGTTCTCTACGGGCTTGTGTCTCTGCTGTGGAGAAACTGTGTGAAAAATCTGATGACCGGTTTGAAAAGCTGTTGCAAGAAATCAAAGAGCTCAGAGAAGACACATACCATTCACGACCTGCACAAACCTATGTTTCAGCTGTTAGGAGAAGGCGTTTCCAATCTCAAGAGAGAGGGCAGAGACAGCCCACAAAAAGAGGTTCACTGTGGTTCTTCCTACATGAACAGGGAGAAAACATGAATAAGCGGCATGGAAGGTCTACCTCAGAACTTCAAGAACGAGTACGTGAGATAAAAGGAAAAACTCCTAGGAAGGTGGCTGCTCCAGTTTACAAAAGGAGCAGAAGAGATTCTGATGCTCTTGAAGGAACCTCTAATTCACACCCAGAGACTGTGCAAAACAGGAATTAGAGGTGCCCTGCCTCCAACCAGGTGGAGGAAAGGGATAACAGAGTTTATTGGACTGTACAAATACTATGGCCTGGTACAACACAACCCCAGGAGTACAAAGCTTTAGTGGACACTGGTGCTCAGTGCACAATAATTCCTTCTAATTATAAAGGAACGCAATCCATCAATATTGTTGGAGTGACTGGGGGATCCCAGGAGCTGACTGTTGTAGAGGCTGAAATGAGCCTAACTGGAAAAAACTGGCAAAAGCATCCCATTGTGACTGGTCCAGATGCTCCGTGTATCCTTGGTATAGACTACCTCAGGAGAGGGTATTTTAAGGACCCAAAAGGGTATAGGTGGGCATTTGGTATAGCAGCTGTGGACACTGAGAAAATTGAACAGCTGTCTGATTTGCCTGGTCTTTCAGATGACCCTTCTGTTGTAGGACTGCTGATGGTTGACGATCAGCAGGTGCCAATTGCTACCACGACGGTGCATCGCCGGCAATATCGCACCAATCGAGACTCTTTGATTCCTATCCAGAAGCTGATCCGTCAATTGGAAAGCCAGGGTGTGATCAGTAAGACTCGCTCACCTTTTAACAGCCCAATCTGGCCAGTGCGTAAGTCTAGTGACGAGTGGAGACTAACTGTAGACTATCGTGGCCTGAATGAAGTTACACCACCACTGAGTGCTGCTGTGCCTGACATGCTAGAACTGTAATTTGAACTGGAGTCAAAGGCAGCCAAGTGGTATGCTACAACTGACATTGCTAATGCATTTTTCTCTATTCCTGTAGCAGCAGAGTGCAGGCCGCAGTTTGCTTTCACCTGGAGGGGCATCCAGTATACATGGAATCGCTTGCCCCAGGGGTGGAAACACAGTCCTATCATCTACCATGGACTGATCCAGACCACGCTGGAGCAAGGTGAAGCTCCAGAATACTTGCAATATATTGATGACATCATCGTAGGGGGCGACACAGCGAAAGAAGTCTTCGAGAAAGGTGAGAGAATAATTCATATTCTTTTGGATGCTGGTTTTGCCATAAAACGGAGCAAGGTCAAGGGACCTGCACGAGAGATCCAGTTTTTAGGAATAAAATGGCAAGATGGCCGTCGTCAGATCCCAATGGATGTGATCAACAAAATTGCAGCAATGTCTCCACCTACTAATAAAAAGGAGACACAGAGTTTCTTGGGCATTGTAGGTTTTTGGAGAATGCATATTCCTGACTACAGCCACATTGTGAGCCCTCTCTATCGAGTGACTCGTAAGAAGAACCAATTTGAGTGGGGCCCTGAACAACGACAAGACTTTGAACAAATTAAGCGTGAGATAACTCATGCGGTGGCCCTTGGACCAGTCCGAACTGGAGTAGATGTTAAAAATGTGCTCTACACTGCAGCCGGAGATAATGGACTTACCTGGAGCCTCTGGCAGAAAGCACCAGGAGAAACCCGAGGTTGACCCTTAGGTTTTTGGAGTCGAGGATACAAAGGATCTGAGGCCAACTATACTCCAACTGAAAAGGAGATACTAGCAGCATCTGAAGGAGTTTGAGCTGCTTCAGAAGTGATCGGCACTGAAGCACAGCTCCTCCTGGCACCTCGACTGCCGGTGCTGAGCTGGATGTTCAAAGGGACGGTTCCCTCTCCACATCATGCAACCGAAGTTACGTGGAGTAAATGGATTGCACTGATCACACAACGAGCTCGAATTGGAAGTCCCAACCGTCCAGGGATATTAGAAGTTATTACAGACTGGTCAGAAAGCAAAGACTTTGGGATGTCTCCAGATGAGGATGAAGTAAAACGTGCTGAAGAAGCACCACCATATAATATGCTTTCAGAGACTGATAAGCAGTATGCACTGTTCACAGATGGATCCTGTCGTCTTGTAGGAAAACATCGAAGGTGGAAAGCTGCTGTGTGGAGTCCCACACGACAAGTTACAGAAGCCACTGAAGGACAAGGTGAATCCAGTCAGTTTGCAGAAGTGAAAGCCATCCAGCTGGCTTTGGACATTGCTGAACGAGAGAAGTGGCCAATACTTTATCTCTATACTGACTCATGGATGGTAGCAAATGCCTTGTGGGGGTGGCTACAGCAATGGAAGAAAAGCAACTGGCAGCGCAGAGGTAAACCCATTTGGGCTGCCACACTGTGGCAAGACATTGCTGCTCGGCTAGAGAGCCTGCCTGTGAAAGTTCGGCATGTAGATGCTCATGTACCTAAAAGTCGAGCCACCGAGGAACATCTAAACAACCAACAAGCAGATCAAGCTGCTAAGATTAAAGTAGCTGAGATGGACTTGGACTGGCAACATAAAGGTGAACTTTTCCTAGCTCGGTGGGCCCATGATGCTTCAGGGCATCAAGGTAGAGATGCAACATACAAATGGGCTCGTGATCAAGGGGTGGATTTAACTATGGACACTATTTCACAGGTTATTCATGAATGTGAAACTTGCGCTGAAATCAAACAAGCAAAACGGTTAAAACCTGTATGGTATGGGGGGCGATGGTTAAAGTATAAGTATGGAGAAGCTTGGCAGATTGATTATATGACACTTCCACAAACACGTCAAGGTAAGCGTTATGTACTTACAATGGTGGAAGCAACCACTGGATGGTTGGAAACATATGCCGTACCTCATGCTACAGCCCGAAATACTATCTTGGGCCTTGAAAAGCAAGTCCTTTGGCGGCACGGTACGCCAGAAAGAATTGAATCAGACAATGGTACTCATTTCAAAAACAGTACTATAGACAATTGGGCCAAAGAACATGGTATTGAGTGGGTATATCATATTCCATATCATGCACCAGCCTCTGGGAAAATTGAAAGGTACAATGGTTTGTTAAAAACTACACTAAAGGCACTTGGTGGTGGAACCTTTAAAAACTGGGATTCACATTTAGCAAAAGCCACTTGGTTGGTCAACACTAGGGGATCAACCAATCGAGCCGGGCCTGCCCAATCAGAAATTCTACGGACTGTAGAAGGAGATGAAGTCCCTGTAGTACACATGAAAAATATGTTAGGAAAGGCAGTCTGGGTTACTCCTGCCTCAGGCAAAGGCAAACCTATTCGTGGGATTGTTTTTGCCCAGGGACCTGGCAGCACCTGGTGGGTGATGCTTAAGGATGGAGAAGTTCGGTGTGTACCTCAAGGGGATTTGATTCTAGGTGAAAATATGCAATGCTGAACTGTATGATGTGAATTGCCGCACTAACAATGTTTAATAAGTGTCTTTCAGATCAAGACAATGGTGATGAAACTAGAGCTAGCTTCTTCGAGTGGCGCCCGACACCTTCTTCGAAGTTGGTGTCCTTAACCCACAAACAGTGGTCATGAGATGCACTTGTACCATTTTTCCTGCCCTGGGAGACTGTTGTGACAAAATGAACTTAATGAACTTTTCAAAGGATGGTCCACTGATTAATTACTCCTGTGTATATATGTACATATGTGTGTATATATATATATATATATATATATAGTAGTAGTGATTAATTAGATTGTATTGATAGATTGTATTGATAAGGTTTAAGTATTCAGTGAATGTCATATTATAAGGGGTGGAATGTTCTGGTTTTGTTAAAAACAAGTTTCTCTTTTAGTGAATTTTTGCCTGTCAGCTAAAGCCTTCATATTAGCTGCATTTTCCTGGAGAACCCAACACATGTTTTGGTTAAACCTAGGAATGGAATGCAAACTTATTGATAAGCATGGATGGACATCTCGCGAGAGGGGCAACGAGAAAACTGATGACCGAGAGACTGACCAATGGTGTATAACATTCCATTCACGTGAATACTTCATATAAAGTGGGAGATCACGAGGATCTCGGCCCTTTTTTCCTCATGGCTGACATTAGGAGAGGACCTTGCTGGTCGTCCCTGCGAACTGAGGCCTAGTGACAGACTGAATCCAGCTCCGGTTGGCTACAGAGTCCAATCCAGGACTTTGGGTGCTGGCTCTGCAGTTGCTGAGACTTAGAGGATTGGTTTTGTATATTTTGTATTATTTTCTCTGTTCTTATTAGTAGCATTAGTAAAACATCTTTAACTTTTCCAACTCTCTTCTCTCTGTCCTTCCTTCCCTCCCGATCGCCTGTCCTGAGTGGGAAGGGGAGAGAGGGAGGGGCAAAAGGGGGAAGTGGGGGGGAGAGGAGGTTAACAATACATCTGCCAGGGTTTGATTGTCACCCCGCAATCTTAACCCTCGACATGCTCATAACAGTCTTTTCAGGTTTTAATTGCTTCAGTGTAGTAATTATCAGTTTCGGGGCGGTTACAAGACCGAGAATATATTTTTCACTGCAACTGATCGCCTTCCACAACACAGTTCCCACTTTTTCCCAAGTCTCTATTTGAAAAGCTCCTGACAGATCAGCAGGAAACCCATTGCCTCTCCACCAAATTCAAAGTTTTTTGACGTTACTCTCCTCATAGTTCACCCTTCTCATAGAGAGGATATGCGAGAGGAGTCGCACTATTTCTTCTTCTTCTTTAAAAATATTCTGCCCCATCTCCTCTCGCCCCCAGCTGCTCACCTCTTTGGGTGTCCGTTGCAACAATATCGGATCCTCTATCTCTCCTCTGTCACTTCTGTAGCGATCAATCAGGAGACACGCAGCCTGCAGACTACGTCCCGATCACGGTCCAGCCATGCCGTCTCCAGCTGGTGCTCGCTCCTCGCAGCAGTTGTCCCCTCGCCGTAAATTCTCCTTGCATATCACGTCGGCATCGCCACTTGCGAGCGTGAAAAATCATGGACTCCACACAATCCAATATGAATTCAAGCGAAGCCATTTATTACAGAAACAAGCCTCCTTATATATGCAGTTATTTCCTGATCACGCGTCCACGCTCCAAGCATGCATTAGCTGATTGGACATTGTCTATGTTCATGAGCTGTCTACGCGCCCAAGTCTCACTGCTAATAGGTCTGTTGATTTATGTTGTGTTCTCAGCTTTCCAAGGTGGCCTTGAAATTCTTTTGGGCCTGGGTAGTTTAATAACAAATCTCCATCTAAGAGAAACCCATCCACACAGTAACTTCAAGAAAATTCAAAAACATCCAAAACACTTCAAAAACTGATCATGGAGAGCTCTGGTTCCCCAATGAGTAAATTTAGGATTCCCTTAACCTAATTTTTGGGGACTATCTCTCTACTATCCGGTAAAAAAAATAACATCCCCCATTCTTGAGATCTGCACCTATCCGTTGTCTACAATATCCTAACAATCCTAACAATTGTCTTTTCCCTTTTATAAACCAATGTCCTAAATATTTTACGTCTGGTTCTACAAACTTCAATTTACTCTCTGATACTTTTAATCCTTTGTGTCTAAAAAAGTTCAATAATCCTATGGTTCTTTTTCATACTGTCTCTTCTGCTTCGTTCCGGCAATTAATAAGTCGTCTATTATATTAACTTTACCCCAGAAGGGGGTTCAAATTCTAACAATAGTTTTTCTAACACTTATCCAAATAAATTTGGTAATTCTGTAAAACCCTGTGACGATACGGTCTATCTTAATTGTTGTTTTCGTCCCATTCAAAAACAAAATAATTCCTGCTACTCTCATCTAAGGGGCAGGCCCAAAATACATCTTTTAGATTTACTACGCTATACTAAATGTTTTCTGGGGACATCTGGTTTAGCAATATATATAGATTTGCTACCACAGGAAATCGGGATATGGTTGGTTTTGACTTTGTCCTGTGGCGTTATCACATATAGTTTTACTTTTAATATTCCCTGTTCAATTTCTATAGTCATGCCTAATGCCACAATTAAATCTCTCCCCAATAGATTATTTTCAGCCTCTGGGACTAATAAGAAGTCATTTAGGCAATTTCTTATTTAGATTCAATTTCCACATAATCCAGTATGAGAACTTTGAAGGGTTCTCCCTTTGCTTCCACTACGAGGGCAGTCTTCTTTAAAATGCATCCTCTGGGAAGGTAGACCTTCCTACCCCCGTATCCACCAAAAAGATCACTTCTTCTTTATGGGGGCCTATCTTGAGTTTTATTAAGGGCTCTGTTGTTGTCTTTGCCCCTAATATATATAGAGCCCCTGCTCCTCTAAACATCTTCTCATTTTGCTCTCTATTTCTACAACTTCACTGCATATGTCCCTTTTTCCCACAATAATAACAACAAATAGGGACATTCTCTCTCTGTATTCGATTCATAGGAGGTCTGTTTACCGGGACCGATCTCCCCCTTTGTTCATTTTGTTCTTCTCTAACCGGTGTTAGTTTCTCTGCCTTTTGAGTCTCCCTTACTGCGGCTACTAAGAATTTTTTCCTTTGCTCTTTGTTTCTCCCCATCTCTTTGAGTTTTTCTAATTTCTTTCTTATATCTCCCCAGGATTTTGCTACAAACTGGGGGTCTACTCCTGAGTATATTTATCCTTTTTCTCAAAAACATATATTTCTACAGTTCTCAAACTTCCTTCCCAGCATGAAACATATCGCTTTCTTCTTGACCAAAAAGTTCTTTACCATTTACATACAGTAATAGACCATTTTCTCTTTACCCTTCCCCTGGGTAAATTCTTCATTCCAAAATTCTAACGTGACACCCCCCCCTCCCCCCGCCAGGGACTGTCAGGGGGGTTTCTCTGGCAGGTTGCTCCCCTCCAACCTCTTGGGCCCCTTCCGTGGGTCCCGCTAGACCTAAGGACTTGCTTGTTCCCTGGCCTATCCTGACTGGTTCACAACGTGTGACTCGAATCCATGACCAAAACAAACTCTTCACTCGCTTTGTCCCTTCAGTGGCCAAGCCCCTTGTGGGGTGTTGGAACCGCAATTAGAAGGACTCCGCACTCGCTTTGCAACCAGGTTGTGTTTCAGCCAACACCAGTCACACACACCACCCGACCCAGCGGTACTTACAGTCCACTTTTCCCGTTGGGAACTTCATGCTCTCTGGATTACGGGTGAACTGCAGTATGGGGAGGAGCTCAGTTCTTTTGTTTATGCTTTATCATGTAATAACGTTGGATCTCCAGACACTCCGAGCACTAGGGCCACTGGTTAGAGTGGGGCGCCTCCCCGAGCTCAGAGTGGTGCAGAGATATCCAAGGTTATCACGTTGGGGTCACCAATTGAAATAAACAACTCAGGCTACTCCAATCATGGATAGCAGCACCTCATGCAATTTATTACAATGTGTTCGATAATAGAATAAGCAAAACAGTGCTGGGTGTGCAGGGAACCTGCGCTCCACAAACACGCACACTAAGATCTCCAAACTGGCCCTTTTTATTGTCTTTGAGTTCCGGATTTCGGCTAGTTTCATCCTATTTTCGTTTCTTCGGTATTACTTGTTCTTTCCTTTGCGGTCTTCAGGAGGCCTTCTTGCGGTTGGTCATTCTGGAGGAAGTTCCTCTTTCTTCCTCCGTGTCTTCTTACCTTGTGACCTTCTAGTTTCACAACTAGTCTTACAGTTGGTTTAAAGCAAGCCAGGTTTACAATTAGCCACACAGTTTGCTCAAAGCTTAGCCTGATTTCCTTTGTCCTAGTGACAGAGAGAATTGACAATTAACTAATTAACACCTAAAGAACTAACACTTGACACTTAGAGAGCTAACCCTTTAACCCACATCACTATGGCCTAGCCTTGCTTAACTCTGTGTAACATATTGTACGAAAAACGGGACTTCACTGACACCTTGCAAAAATAATAATCCTTGGGTGAATCCTTGGCGCATCCTTCGGTAAACTAGATTACAGAAACTTCGGCACAGGACAGGAGATGCCTAACCAACTCATCACACTGTACCAAAGGTGACCATGTACAAAGAAAGAGGACCCGTGTTAACTGTCGTGGTTGAGACGGACAAACGACATAGACCAAGTTCTTCCAGGATGAAAGTAGTAGATGCCATTTATTGCCACAAGTGCATTTTTATACAGTTTTACCAATTCATGTGTCTCTTCACTATTGGTTACAAGTTACAGCAGTAACATCTCATTGGCTAATTTTGCTATCATCAGTGTTACTCTTCTACTCCCTTCTCTCTCACGGGTACATCCTTAACATCTCCGGATACTCCTTTACTCACGGGTAGACCTTCATATCTTCAAGGCTAATTTCTGTTCCCATGCCCTCCATCAGGGAATCCACGGACCCACCGTAGTCCCCCACAATTCCCCCTTTTTGTTTTTGTGCTAAAAAAATTGCCTTCATTGTCGACTGCAGGGCCCTTTGCAGCAGAGAAATCATGCATGGCAACATTAGTAACACAACCACAACAATCATCAAAACAATCAGTCCCGTTTTCACTACTGATAGCAACCATCCTAAAAACCTCCAACCACTAAGCAATTTATTTAACAAATCCCATGAAAAATCTTCACACCCATGTCCTTTAGCTAATAACAAAAAGTCTATTGCGGCTCTACTCTGTCATGTGGCATGTCTTACAGAATCTACATCTAACAAAAGTCCACTTAAAGCCTTAGAAGTTCTGTTAGTTTGCTTAACTAACCAGCATCCTAATTTTTCTAAAGTATTTAAAGCTTTAGCTGTGCCAACACCAGATACATGAGGTTCTAAACCCCCTAACCCTGATCCCCAAAAGTCTACATTATCATCACATTTGACTCATATACATGCAAAAAGTATTTTTCTCGTCTTGCTCTTCTGTGATCTATTATCATAGATACATTGGGTGTTAAGAGAGTTAATAGTCCCAAAATACACAGTCCTCCAACAGCATTAGAAGGAATTCCTGGCCAGACTCTATCTCCACAGATCAAGAATACACCATACAGGAGGTTTTTGGGGTCGCTGTCCCACACTATCAATGACACCCCTTGGATTCTTCTGCGAGGCGTTACACCATCGAGTTTCATTTCTATAGTCACCAAGGGTAGCACTAACATTTTGCAGTCTTATCCATTCATGTTCTCGTATATTGTTCTGACACTTTTCACAAACCAGGTTGATACAAGCGTCCATGGACATAGATGCCAGCAATTCCAGTTCCTGTGGTTCAATATCTGCTTCCAGGAGGTAATTAATCCAAAGTGCCATGTTGGTATTACTACAGTTCGTTGCAATGCCTTTGCACCAATCACTATTTTGAAACAGTTGTGGGATGCTGCTGTAGTTATCAAGGGGGATGCCAACCAAGCATGTGTGGAACAGGTTTTCCAGAGATGCCATAACTAGGCATATAGAGTCCTGGTCAGTCATGTTGGCTAAAGTAATCCACGTTAGTCTTTGTCTGTGCAGGCATCCAAAGCGCAGCAGATGCAGCAATCATTGCCAGGAAGATAACACAGATTTCACATTTCATGCTGGCAACCATTGCGGCCCTTGATCTGTAAGGACACAAGCATAGCCTCTCCCCCAGGTTATCAATTGATGTGGCCTTTTCCATTGACCATTAACTAGTGATTTGACCACAACTAACGTAGGTTCCTTCTGATTTAGCATGTTTTTGGGTCACACTTGCAAAGTGTTTCATCACATACAATGCTTTTGACAATTGGTTTTGTGGTGTTTTCCCTACTTCTCCCCCCTTTTTGTTTAAAAAAAGAAAAAAAACAAAAACACAGTTCAGAATCAGATACGTACGTTGGACCTCGACTACGTACTCAGAATCTCAAATCAATTTTAGAGGTTCCTCCTTAAAAAGCTCTAAGTAATGTAAGGCTGCACCAAGTTCTACTAATTGGGTTGAACCTTCAATAATTTTTACAGAATGATGCCAATTGTTATCTTCACACCAAACCACTACAGCTTTATGAGACTTTCCTGAACCCTCAACAAAAACTGTGCAAGTATGTAGGATCAGACCAGATACACGTATGGCCTATGACCTGATGTTAAAGAATTGCAGGTTCTGCAGCAATTTACATTTTACATTTATGCATGCCAAAAGCTGTGCTGTTAAGAAAACCAGCTAGTGCAATTTACAAAGACATAGATTGCAAATAAAAAAAAATCAAAATTAAGCTTCACAAATGGTACATGTATGACAAAAGGATCATGGCCTTTTGAGACTTAAATTCATTCCCTGCTTTTCTTGATCAGAGTAACAATCAGTATATCAGTCTGTTAGCAATCTCATCATACTGTCCCACAAGAGCCACAGGTTTTTTCTATGTTGTAGCTGTAAACAGACAAATCTGCAAGTCCAATCGAATGCAGTCAGCCTGTAAGGTTGTCATAAATTTATTCCTCAAAATCTCTAACTCCATTTTGGCTGTCATATTTATTGGATATTGTTTTCCCTTACCAGATCGAAGTCCTGTTTCAGATCTATCAGTGCAGTGTTTGCTTTATCGAAACACTGACTCTTAATATTAGTGGAAATAGAGCATTCAAAATTTCCCTGGAAATTTTTCACTTGCACAAGTAGATCTGCACCATCCAAGCAGCTTCTTGTAGGACATGTAACTAAACAGAATTCTCAGAAAACGTTATTTCAGCTTACAATTTACTTAACAAATCTTGACCCAAGAGAGGTACAGGGCTTTCTGGCAAATACAAGAATTCATGTATTAAAACTTTGTTCCGAATTTGGCATTCTATTAGTCTCAAAAAACAGCTTTTCTTTCGTTTTCTCCCATGACCTCAAAAACTAGCACAGTGAATTTACTAAGAAGTCTCTTACAACCAGTTACCACAGAATGAGGAGACTTAGGGGTGACCTTATTAATGTTTATAAATATATAAAGGGTGAGTGCCACGAGGATGGAACCAGGCTCTTCTCAGTGGCAAACAATGATAGGACAAGGGGTAATGGGATCAAGCTGGAACACAAGAGGTTCCACTTAAATTTGAGAAAGAACTTCTTCTCAGTGAGGGTGACAGAGCACTGGAACAGGTTGCCCAGGGAGGTTGTGGAGTCTCCTTCCCTGGAGACATTCAAAGCCCGCCTGGACATGTTCCTTTGCGACCTCTCCTAGGCGTTCCTGCCCCAGCAGGGAGATAGGACTGGATGGTCTTTTCAGGTCCCTTCCAATCCCAAACATACTGTGATACTGTGATATATATATATATATATATATATAATATTTTTGTTTAATTTCCCAGCTTCATTAGAAGTATGGATCCACTGGTGATGCCTTTAAATTTCACCCTCAGACTCCTTCATGCAGTATTACAGGTCTCTAGCAGTAACATTGCTTAGGGGAGGGGCGCGGGGGGGAATAAAACCTCCCTCTCACCCCCATCTGAGATGGGAAGACGTCCAGCTCAACATGAAAACAAATCAGTTTGAACTCCACATCAAACCAGCCTGGCTCTACTCCACACCCAAATGAGTACCAGTCTGACCCAGAGAAGTACTGAGCGCTCTGACCCCCAAAAGCTGACCAGTGTGAAAAGACTGACTTCAGCAAGGAGGTAAAATGATGAGCTCTTTCCTAAGATGTGCCAAAACCTAAGAAACAAGACAGAAGCAAAAAGAAACAACACCAACAACCCCTCATTCAATGTCGAGAAGCAACACAGTGCCACAACAAGGATGGGTGACAATACTCCAGGGAACATAAAAGACAGAGCAGGGGGACTAAAGCCCCCCTTTCTCCGCTTAGCAGCAGGAAGACAGGTTGTTTGTGGTTTTTTTTTTTCTGCAGTTCAGATGTACCAAGGCCACGCAGCTGGCGTAATCGCTGGTATGAAGTAGGAGGCTCTGGCAAACTCCTCGCAGCTCGACACAGGCCTGGGATATTTTGCTTTTTTGTTTTCCCATTTCATTTCAACCATAATACACTTCATATGCAATTTCAAGCAGCTCAGCAATAGTTACATTCCTCAGCCCCATTTACGTTTCACAAGTTACAGATGTCAAAAAACCAGCATATTAAACATCAATCCATTATTTGAGTTTCTTACATCCAAATCAGTTCATACTGTAGCAACTTTTAAATACATCTTCATACAATACCAAGTTCACATCCATCGTAACATTTAAGTGTGGGGTTTTTTTGTTTTTTTTGTTTTTTTTCCAATGCAAATCAGAGTTTAACAATTTAAATTCTTTTCTGGTCTCAAAATTACTAGATAACAATAGAAGCAATTACTCTAATGCGGAAGGATGCATCCTAAGGGGGAGCAAGGTGGAATTTTAGTAATGGAACCGGTTCCCATTTTGTAATTATCTCCCCCAACAAATTTATTTTGGTACCAAATATAAATATGCAAATTAAAATACTGAGCTCAGATATGAAAACCAAATACCAAGTTCAAATATGCAGACAGATCAGAGTTACACTTATTCAAGACAATATCTCGATTTTAGCATTGCACCTTTGAACCACTTACTGCTCAGCCAGGTAGTGGTGCTGCTGGGTCTCCCTGACAAAACAGGTCAGTGTGCGCTGGAGCCCCATCGGCACCGGCCCCCCCCGCCGCTGCAGCAAGCTGGACCGGGCAAGGCTTTTATCAGTGTCTCATCTGGGGTGCTACAACTGTTATCCCAAAACCAGGGTTCTTTACTTGGTGTGCATACACAAGAGCCAAATTTAGTACATAGTGATGAAACACAGCCCATCACAGAGTTGTGCAAGTCTGAATGCCGGAATAAAGCTAGTGTGCTAGAAAGAAAAATAACAGCTACTACACACAAAATTTTACCATCACATTCACACAGTAAAGAACTAAATTACTCATGATCTTCTGTATTATCACAAAACGCACATTTTGAGTCTCATTCTCGTTATTTAACAGTCTGTGAAATCACTGGACCACACAACAAAGGCCTACTAAAACTGCAACATGCTTAAATAGATACCCACAAAGAAAACAGGTTAATGAGGAGAGCATATTGCAGACTTCAGCAAGTTTACTGTGACCTGTGTGTTATCAGTTAACTCTCTCTCAGCTTGTTGAAGTTCAAACCATTCCACCTGTAAAACTGTCTGAAATGATTCGATGATCTCTTGTAGAGTTTTATTTTTCTCCTGTTCTTCTCACTTTAGAAACAACAAAGAGTTATACTTCAAGGTTCTATTCTCCGGACACTTTTCCCAATCATCAAACTTACACAGCAGCCACCATTTATTACAATATTTCACAAGATTTTCCTTCCTCATATTTCCAAGTGCTTTCCTATGTTCTAAAACACCTCCCAATACCGATTTCTTATGAACACGACTGAAAACAGTCATTCCTGACCCCATCTCGTAACTAGAAACTACGAGAAGAGGGAGGGAGGGGGGGAAAGCACAGGGCTGCTTGCAGCGCAAGTGGGAAAAGTGGGGAGAAGGTTTTACGGCGCACTTATACCACAAAGAAACAATTCTAACAACGACCAGTGAAACAATTAACTCACATTCCTGACAAGCTGCTTGATTTTCAGAGAGGCAACACACAGAAACACATAATATGTACTGTAAAACTCGCAGATAATATGTTGATAGCAAACATTAGCATTCTCTACTGCTAATTTCAACACCAGTGCTTCCTTAGCTTCTAAGTTTTCAACCTGCTTATTGATGGCCTCTTGAAGATGGTCAATAAATTGCATGTAATTCTCATTGGGACCCTGATTAATAGTTGCAAATGATTTGGCTGCTTTGTCGGTTTCAGGCACCTTTATCATAGCTTGATATGCGAGGTCTCTTGACTGCCTCAGGATTTCAGGAATTTATCGTGCCTGTAATTGTGGTGTGTCAATTAGTGTCTCTTCCAAGTGTTGGGGGTTAAATCCCAGCTTTTTGGTAAGTTCGGTTTACGCTCTGAAACTCTACCCCCACCCTCAGGATTTTGCTCTGCAGCAGCGTGGGAGGGGGGCGGGGGCAGGCTGAGGGGACCTAGGTGTATAGAAATTACGTTATTTGGCTCACTCTGGCTCACCACAGGAGGATCTTCCTCACCTAAATCTCCAGGCAAGGGGGGATAGGAAAAAAAAAAGTCCACTTTTTCATTCTGCGACTGATAGCAGCGGGGCAGAAGGTTGAACTGTGACCAATGGCGGTGACGCAGACGGCGGAACCGCGATTGATGATGGTGGAGCACATGTTTGAACCGTGATTGATGACGGCGGAGCAGTCGGTTGAATGCACTACTCTGACCGGTGCTCCGGGGGCCCCTCCCGAGATCGTATATAACCCAACGCTGTTTTTTCATGTGAGTCTTTCATAGCTTTTATCTGATCTCGGGGCCACACATACGTACGCTCCTCCTCTATTCCCTTTAACTTTCCAAGAAAGTGTCGCGGATCCTTATCCGTATCAGATAATATGGACTTGGGCGGTGTTGACAAACCTTTAGTAACAGGGAGAGTTGGAGTAGTACTTAATCTCGCCTTTTCCTCTGAATCTGGCCCAGGAGAGCCAGGAAGACCATCCCTCCCCGCTGTCTCTGCATGTTCCCGTTGCTCTTTTAATCCTCTGAAAGTCTCTAGCAACAAGTGACATGTTGTTAACAGTTCAGTTGTTTCTTTGCATCTTTCACTAGTGCTTTCCCCATAGTAACACAGTCCTTCCTTTGTAAAGCCAGTTCCAGAGGGCTAATACCCTGCTTCTTCAGAAGCAACTTTCATGTAGATAATATAATACCCTCTTCTTTAGATAAGTTCCACCCCCTCCCCGTTCCTGGTAGCTCACCAACTCTTAGTGTGGCGTCTTTTCAATGATCCGGATCTTCGGCAGCTCTCCTCGGCTGCTCTATCAGCTGTACCGGGCTCTGTCTCCACAGCTCTTCTTTGGCTGTCACAGTTTCACGCTGTCTCCTCTTCATGCGAGATCCTCTTCAGGCAGGATCACGTCGGGGTCACCATATGTCATTAACAATCACTGCTCAGCTGCGACCAGAAGGAGCCGGAGGTGGAGACTCTGGACATGGTGTCCTGGAACTCATTGTAATAAGAACCGCCTTCTCGAAGACAGGTTATAAATAAGTATAGGCATTCCTAAAACTTTCATGAATATGTAACACTTGACTGCATTTAACCAAACTCACAGCTACTGTAATTTTACACACGTATTAGGTGAAATGATTCCCCGTGTGTCTGGCGTCATAGATAAATACATACCTTCTTTATAACCTCAAGGGCTGTAAGGTCATTCTGCGCCTCACTAGCTCCATGCCCTATTTGGTTAAGAGGGGGTCCCACCAGCAACCACAATGTGTTTTGCAACCCTCGCAATGTCCCCCTTGCAAGCCTTCATGCAAGCAGCATAGCTGCACTCCTTCAGCACGAATCATAACTACATTTTCCACACAATTATACTTTTGGTCATCTTCACAAACTAGGCCTTCAGTTTTGATTCTTGGATGATTCACGTTATTCTCTCTGTCCCTCAGAGTTCTTCTGCAGAAAGGAAAACAAACGGGACTCACCTCTTCGAGGCAAAAATAATTAAAATGATGGAAATATCCAGCGGGTATTTATCTGATGCTCCTTGCCCAGGGCATTGGAAGCTACCCATGAATTTGTGTTTAAAGGAGTTTTCAATACCAGTGGTACACTTCCCACAGTGGGGAGTTCCACCAGGACTGGCTGTCCCGAGTAATGGGCTGAACCCTTGGAATCATTTGGTCCCTTTAGAGAGGGAATCAAGGAAGGGGTTTTTGGACAGAAAGCAGTGATTTTGGGGCATCCATTTACCCCCCACCTGTCATTTACCCCTGTGACAGCTTGCCACAGATGAGTATCTCAATTACCCTCGTGAGGTCTCAAAAGCCGTTTTAGGAGGCCGTTTGTTCTTTCTACAATTCTATTAGCCTGTGAGTAATATGGGGTGTGAAAAGTCCATTTAATCCCTTCACTTTGTGCCCAGTCTTGTACGATTTTAACAATGAAATGGGAACCGTTGTCAGACTTGTGGCTTTGGAAAAGTTCCAAACAATTCTCGCAATTCTTTCACAGTATTTTCACCTGTAGCTTTTTTAAAAGTTTCTGCTTGGACTAGTCCTGACGTAATTTCCACTCCCACCAGTACAAAGTGCCTGCCCCCTGATTTCTTGAAGGGGCCAATGTAATCCACCTGCCAGGCATCCCGCAAACCTTTTCCTTCCCTTAAATGCAGAGGGTTATCTTCTAAAGGGTGCCTTTCTAGCCGTCTCCAACATTGTTCGCAAGCTGATATGCAGGTTTTACACATTTCTCTGGTGACAGGCCAGCCTCAGACCAGAGCTTCATGATACAAGTCTTTAGCTCCAGTGTGTTTGCGCTTTACATGTACACCATTCTAACAAGCCTTCCCAGTCTTCTGAAATTTGATCCTTTTGTACAGGGGTCAGTCTTGGTAATTCATCAGCTCGGTTATTCCATTCTCCTGCGGATTCCCCATCTACCTGAGGAGAAGCCACCCAGCCCACAGCAAAGATTCCTTTTTTAGCAATACTTAAAATTTCCTTGCCACTTTTTGCCACACTGGAATCCTATTAACTTCCCATCCGTTTTGCTCCCAGAATGAAGCCACTCGGTACAGCCCTTAAACACAGCATAAGAGTCAGTATAAATGTGTACAGGGGTAGCAGTTTGTGCTTCCTGTTGGAAAACACTCCATACTGCAATTAATTCACCTACTTGTGCACTACCCTCTCCCTCTGTTATAATGTGTTCATTGGAAGAGGTATGGAGTGCGACTGCCCTGTATTTCCACACTTTTCCTTCTCTTTTTGCAGAAGCGTCAGTAAACCAAGCACTAGCTGACCGATCATGTGAAAAGGGAGGTGCGACTTGAATCACTGAGGCAGGTTTATCTTGGTCATCGTCCAAGCTCTCAGTTTCTTGTATAGCTAGATTTTTCAAAGCTCCTTCAGATACTGAGAAAATGTTGCAATAGTGTTCAATCTGAGCATACCTATTTCGTACCGAGGCCTTTTGGGCTACCCCATCAGGAGGAAGGGTCCCAGAAGTGACTGTTTTTATGACTTTAAATGGGCCTCTTAATACGATTGGCTGCTGTCGTGCAATCTTCTCTACTTCTACTAGAGGCAGACTAACAATAAACAAACCTTTCTCCCAAGCAGTGTATCTCTTTTTGTCATCCCTAAAACCCCGGGAGAAAAATCCCACAGGTCGGGTTGGACCCTCAGGGCTTCTCTTCCATATGTGACTGACAAGCCTGATAAAGCAAACTCCCATTCCACCTGAAAAGGGTCTGTAGGGTGAATAGGACCAAGGGCTTGGTGAGCTGTTGCTTCAAAAATTAGTAATCACATAGCTTCTTCCTGAGAAGCTGTCCATTCCCATTTTACCCCTTTTCTTAACAAATCGTAAAGAGGTCTAGCAATGACAGAAAAGTCTGGGATGTGTTTCCTCCAAAAAACTAACAACCCTAAAACATGCTGCAAATCCGTTTTTGATTCAGGCATTTTGATCTGAACTAAGGAAGCAAGAGTGTCCGGCGGGATGCAGGTCATCCCTCCCTTCCACAGATTCCCAGGAATTTTACTTCTTGTGAGGGTTTTTGGACCTTTTCGGGGGGAATTTGCAAACCCAGATTTTCTAAATGTGTAATTATATCCTGTTGGGTTACCCCTACTTCTGTTATTTCATTTCCACCCACAAGAGTATCATCAATGTACTGATAAACAGCTATGCCTTCGGGTTTGGGTATTTTTTCTAGCTCTTGGGCTAAAGCGTGATGAGCTAATGTGGGAGAATGTTTGTACCCCTGCGGAAGTCGGGTGAAAGCGTATTCTTGTCCTTCCCAGGTGAAAGCAAAACGATCTCTGTCTTCTGGCTGCAATGGTATCATAAAAAACATGTCCTTGACATCTGTTGTTGCCATGATTGGATGAGCCTTTTCCTGTATCATGGTTATTAGTTCAGCCAGATTGGGGACTGCGGTGGTTAGAGGATCGGTGTTGGCATTTAGCTGCCGAAAATCTATTGTAAGTCGTCACATCCCATTGGGCTTTCTAACTGGCCACACTGGAGAGTTAAAAGGAGAGTGTGTGTTAATTATGACTCACATTTCTTGTATAACTGGTTTGATGCCTTCTTTGGCACCAAGGGGCAACGGGTATTGTTTTACATTTGTAGCATGACTACATGGGAGTGCTGGTGCGACTTGCAATAGCCTTCGATGTGACAATCCAAAAGTCCACAATAATCCTTCTGAAACTTCCCACTGTCTACCTTTGAGGGTATCCATACCTAGCTAACTGTTAGGAATGTCTCCAATCACCATTTTAATAGTGACTGTGCTCTCATTTCCTGGCAACAAGAATTTTACCCAAGCAACTTTCATAACTTCTGTTGACCCTAAAGCATTAAGGACACAAAAACGTCGCTTCGAGGGAAAAACTCCACACCTGTCAGCATCTACATCACTTAGAGCAGAAATTTGTGCACCGGTGTCAATGAAAAAAGTTACAGGTTCATGCTTAGGGCCCCCTTTGGTACGCATGAGCTGCGGGATATAAATCCATCCCCCATTCCCCCGCTCACTACTAAGGAATAGAGGTTCTAGTTTTCCTGTTTCTGGGAGAGACTTTCATCCTTGACGGGGGAGGGAGCTGAAGGTATAACAGGTAGGATTGCTTTTACATTCTGTGAAGGCTCTTTTGGATTTCGCCACCTTGATACTCGTTTACTAAGTTTATCAAGGGGTAAGCCTTCCATTATATCTCTGGGAACTCCCTTTTTAATTCCTAAAACCCATCATTGTTGTTGGGCCTTAGGCTGTTCTCCCTTTGCTGTTTTAATGCATGGATGTTCTTTTTTTTGGGATACCGGTAACAGCAGCAGTGTTGGCAGAGAGGGGCAGCTTTTTGATTTCAATATTACGGATTCCTCTTGACCTCTCTTCTAGGATTTTTACTGGGCCATATTTCCTATTGTAATCTATCAATTCTTGTGTTACTTCCCCCCACGTCCACACCTTTTGAGTATTTGGTTATTGCAGGAAGTCGGGGGAGGGGTGAAAGAGGCATCCATGCTAGTATTAGTTCCTTTCCTCTGGCTCCCACTTCTGTTACCCTGGCTCCTAGCCATATTTTCCGATTTTTCTACTGGGCTCATTAGTGTGATTCTCCTTTGAATGTTAATTCCAGTAGATTTTAGTGACTCTGGAAGTCCCCTTATTAAGGGAGTCATCATGTCAGGATTCACTGGCAACATCATTGGGGATTCACATTCGGGAATTAATTTCCTTTCATGTATCATTTACAAACAGGCTGCTTTGTGTACACTTTCTAACAATTGATCAGATGTGCCAGTAATTGCTAAGGGCTCTCCCCTATCTAAGGGGTTTAGCCCTCCAGCCCAGTAAGCAGCTCACTGGGTTAGAGACCACGGGGCATGTCTGTCACCAGTTGTTAAGAAGACTCCATGCCCCCAGTATCCATTTGCCTCTTGTTCACTTAACTGAATTTGGTCTCCCCCAGTTAGGGATACACGCCACATATATTCAGTTTCAGATTCTTTAGGGAGGCGACCGTACTCTTTTTTAAGTTGGGCCAGCTCAGTGGCAGTGTAAGGTGTTTGCTTAGTTGTAATGCGAGGGTCAGTATCCTCCTCATTTGCATAAAAGTATTCTGTTTTAACTAAGGGTCTCACGTGTGGGAATTCGTCATAACGTTTTCCCGTGTCCTCCAATTCTTTCCGACGGTAGATTTGATTTATGTGTCGGATATTTTTCCCCTCTAACTCCCACTCCCTCAGCACCCCCGTGTTCTCCTTTAGAGTAGCTTTCAGTGAGCAGTTTTCTTCCCTCTCCTTTTCTAATTGTTGAAAGCAGTTTTCTAATTGTTGTTCTAAATTGGAGGTTGTTTTTTGCAGGACCTGCACCAGATTTTCAAGAGATTCTATTATTTTACTTTCATTACTGTGCCGCATGAAGCGATCTTCGATTGCCGCTACTAGGCTGGCTCCTAAAACAGCGCAGACTGCAGTCTTATCTCTATTTGATCCAAACTTACACTTAGTCTGCAAAGAAATCACTCGGTCCACTACACTCTGTAAATTAGTCCAATTATCATGAGCTCAGTCTTCTCCGGGTATGGAGGGTCAGGCTCCATACTTTGCTAAAAGCGTGTAGAACGAGTCCCGATCTTTTGCTAGCCAAAAGTCCTGATTGTCAGCTTTTCCAGTCATTCTTACTACGAAGGGGCGGTACACACTCTAGGAAGGCACAACTTAGTTACGAAAACCACAGCAACAACTGCATCACCCTTCTCTTTCCCGAGTGGTTGAAGAGGTCTAGAAATCTGCTATGGGAGGACCTAACTTAGCTACACAAACACACAAGATTGCCCCTTCACTCTCCCTAGCAGACAATACTCATTATCATGAAAACAACACCCCTTCTGCACTTTGAGATCTTTTGTGTTAGATTCCGGGAAACAGAACCCTCAACTCGAGTTTGGGGTGCTCTACACCAAGGCGTGTATGGTGTGCGGGAAATCTGAATCACCTCCCTTGCGTTCTAGACACTTCTCACTGATAAATCAGTGTAAGGCTAGGTGCGGCTGAGACAAAATGTCCTTCCCCTGGTGCAGACCATACACTACCTACACCCCTCTGTTTTCCCAGAATCCCATCCTCGTCGCCAATTAAATGTCATGGTCCACTCGGTGATGGACTCGTGATGGTTCGTTTACCTTGATCTCAGAGCTCAAAATTAAGTCAACCAAAAGGCCAAGGGGTTATGGTTCAATCAAACAGTGTTACTTTATTAACTTGCCCGTAAAGCAGCACGCGATAGAAAGAGAGAGTAAGAAAAAGAGAAGGGAAAAGAAACGGGGAACAGTAAAAGTAAAGATGAGAAGTGAGGTTGCATTTACCACCAGTCAAGCTTCAGAGGCATCCCTATGGTCTCCGGTCCCATAGAGTCCTGCTGGTCCTCTGTCGTGGTTCAGGATCCTCTGGTGGGAAGATCTCCACAGTGTCCGTTCGGGAGTCATCTCTTAGGCTTCTTCACCCCCCCCTCGCTCCCATTGTTTGAGGCCAGTCTCTGCCTTGATTTTGCAACCCAGGCTTGTACTGCGCAGTCTGGAAAGATTCACGCTTTCTTTTGCCAACGCTTACGTGACCTGCATTCAGGGGTGTTTCTCTGGTCCATTGGGTGACCTCAGGACCCTTGGTGAGCTTCTGGGCATGCTCCTTTTCATTGGACATTGTTTGGGGGAGCAGGTGGGGGACAGATGTGACTGAGGCTGCAGATGAGAACACATCTTCTGGACGGCAGCTATTGTCCCTGGGTTGAAGAGACCCTCGTAACAATAACTTTCAGGAGGTAGGGGCTGGTTTGGCTGAAGCAGCAGGCAAAATCCATACAGCAACCATTGTAAGCAGCAGCCCCCCCGTATCGGAGAAACCAGTGCAACACAATGCTTCTCCTTGAGCCTCTCTCCAAGTCATTGTCCATGCGTTCTTTCTGTCAGGGCCTCAGTTCTCTCAGTTCCTGATGGTGATGTTCAGGCAAATACTTCTCCATCTTCAGACCAATTCTCTCAGTAGGGCACTGTCAATCTGCATCATGTCCTGTCAGGTTCTGTCAGGCCTTGTCAAGTTCTGTCCAGGTCTTTTAGGCCATGACAAGCTCTTTCTATCTATGTCGGGCTCTCTAGGGGCATTTTCGGGCTGTGATGAGATCTATCGGGCTTCATCAGATTCTGTCTGACTCTGTGGGGCCTGCTCGGGCTCTGTCAGGTTTTGTTGGTCTCTGTCAGGCCCTATCAAGCATTGTCGGGCACTGTTGGGCTTAGTTGGGCTCTTTCAAATACTGTCAGGTTCTGTTGGGCTCTTTCAAGCTCTGCCTGGACCTGTCAGCTTCTGTCGAGATCTGTGTGTACACATATGCAGGCACTTTGCAAGAAGAGCCAGAGGCCACGAATACATTGCAAGGATTAAGTTTTATTTTACTTATCTCTCTACTTGGGGGATCTCCGAAGCCACACCTAAGCTCCCAGGCAGAGGTGACGCCAGCAGGGACGCGGGCGCTGGTAAGTTCAGCCCTGCTGAAAGATCACTGGGCCTGCTGAGCTCGCCTGTATTTCAAGGCTTCAGGCAGGCACAACCTCCCGCTCTTTCTCACAACAAAGCAGGAATCTCAGACATAGGGATAAGGTGCCTAGAGTTTCTCACAGGCCTATGTTACTTAACACAGAGGTTCTATTCATCAAGCACACAAGGTCAGTAAAACAATTAGTGTGATGTATGTGCTTTTTAAAAAAACAGACAGGTGCATTTCACTTGAGCGTATTTACATTTAACTAATCTCCTCGCCAAATCTTCTGCTATATCCCCATACACGTGCTCTGTCAGGCCTTTTCAGGTTCTGTCAGGATCTATCAAGCTCTGTTTGGTTTTCACAGGCTTTGTCGGGCTCTGTCATGATCTGTCAGGCCATATTAGGCTTTGTCAGGTTTTTTTGGGGTATATAGGGCACTGTCAATCTGTGTCATGCTTTATCAGGCTCTGCGAAGCTCCTTTGGGCTCTTTCTGCCTTACCAGGCATTTTCAGGCACTGTAAAGTCCTGTCATGCTCTGTCAGACCTTGTCTGGCACCTGACACTTTTTCAGCCTATGTCAGGTCCTGCCAAACTCTATAGTTCTCTATCGGGTGCTGTCAGGATTTGTCGAACCCTGTTGAGCTGTATTAGGCACTGGCATGCCCTGTTGTGCTCTGTCAAGGCCTGGTGGGCTCTGTCAAGCTCTGTTGAGCTCTGTTGGACTCTGGCAGGCTCTGCTGGGCTTTCTCAGGTTTGATCAGGCTCTGTCAGGACATGTCAGGATTTGCAGGGCTCTGTCAATCCCTGTCAGGTTTTGTCAGGCTCTTTTAGGCCCTGACGGTCTCTGTGTAGCTTTGTCAAGATCTGTCAGTCTCTCTCAACCTCTGTCAGGCTCTGTCGGGCTCTGTCAAGCTTTTTTGGGCTCTTTTTGCCTACCAGGCTTTTTCAGGCTCTATAAAGCCTTGTCATGCTCTGTCAGACCTTGTCAGGCTCTGTCAGGCTCTGTCAGACTCTGTCAGACTCTGTCAGGATTTGTCAGGCTTTCTTGCAATTATTCAGGCTTTGTCGGGCTCTGTCAAGGTTTGTCGGACTCTGTTGGGTATTGTCGAGGTCTTTCAGGTTCCATTGGGCGCTGTTGGGTTCTTTCAAACTTTTTGGGCCCTGTTGGGCTCTGTCAGGTTCTGTCATGATATGTAAGGCTCTCTCAAGCTGTGTCAAGCCCTGTCGTGCTCTGTCAAGCTTTGTTGAGCTCTTTCAGTCTCTGTTGCACTTTGTCGGCCTCTGTCAGGCCCTACTGAACTCTGTAGTGTACTGTAAGGAGCTGTGGGGATTTGTCCAACCCTGTCGAGTTCTGCTGGGATCTGTCAGACCCTCTTGGTCTCTGTCGGGCTTTGTTGGGCCCTTTTAGGACTGTGTCAGGCTTTCTCAGATTGTGTCAGGTTCTTTTGGGCTCTGTCAAGATTTGTCAATATCTGTCAGACTCTGTCATGCTCTGTCGTGCCCTGGCAGGCTCTCTCAGTTTCTAGTAGACTCTTTCAGGCCCTGTCATGCTCTGTCGAGTTCTGTTGGGCTCTGTCTAGCTCTGTCGAGTTCTGTTGGGCTCTGTCGGGTTTATTTGAGCTCTATCAGGCTCTTACAGGCTCTGTCGGTCTCTGGCAAACTCTCTCGGGTTCTGTCAGGATCTGTCAGTCCCTTTCAGGCTCTGTCGGGTTTTGTTGGGCTCTATCAGACTCTTGCGGGCTCTGTTAGGTTCTCTCAGAATCTGTCAGGCCTTGTCGGACTCTGTCAGGACCTGTCAGGATCTGCTGGGCTTCATCAAGCTTTGTAGGGCATGTAGGGCACTGTTAATGTGTGTCATGCCCTGTCGGGCTCTGTCGGGCCTTGTCAACCTCTGCCCAGGTCTTTTAGGCTGTTACAGGCTCTGTCTATCTATGTCAGGTTTTCTAGGGAATTTTTGGGCTGTGATTGGCTCTACCGGGCTTAGTCAGCTTCTGTCGGACTCTGTAGGGCCTACTCACGCTCTGTCAGGTTTTGTTGGGCTCTGTCAGGCCCTATCAAGTGTTGTTGGGCAGTGTTGGGCTTTGTTGGCCTTTTGGATCACTGTCGGTCTTTGTTGGTTTCTGTCGGGCTTTGTCGGCTTCTTTCTGACTCTGTGGGGCCTGCTTGGGCTCTGTTGGGTTTTGTTGGGCTCTGTCAGGCCTTGTCAATCATTGTTGGGCAATGTTGGGCTTTGTTGGGCTTTTTTTATTTCTTTCAGGCTTTGTCGGTCTCCGTCGCGATCTGTCATGGTCTGTTGGGCTTTGGCAGGTTCTGTCTGGCTCTGTAGGGCTCTGTCAATCCCTGTCAGGTTTTGTCAGGCTCTATCAGGCTTTGTTGGTCTCTGTTTGGCTTTGTCGGGATCTGTCAGTCTCTCTCAGGCTCTGCCAGGCTCTGTCTGGTCTGTCAAGATTTTTTTGGGATCTTTCTTCGCTACAAGGCTTCTTCAATCTCTGTAAAGCCCTGCTATTTTCTGTCAGGCCTTCTCAGGCTCTGTCAAATTCTGTCAGGCTTTCTTGGGCTCTTTCAATCCCTTTCAGGCTCTGACAGTCTCTGTCAAGCTCTGCCAGGCTTTGTCAACCTTTATTGCCCTTTTTCAGGCTTTGTCAGGCTCTGTTAGTCTTTCTCGAGGTCTATCATGCTCTGTCAGGTCATGTCAAGAGTTGTAGGGCTCTGTGGGGTTTTGCCGGGCTCTGTTGGGTGTTGTCGAGCTCTGTCAGGCTCCACTGTGCGCTTTTGGGCTCCTTCAAGCTTTGTTGGGCGCTGTCGGGCTCTGTCAGGTTCTGTCGGGATCTGTAAGGCTCTGTCAAAATGTGTCATGCCCTGTCGCGCTTTGTCATGCTTTGTTGAGTTCTTTCAGGATCTGTCATGCTTTTTTGGCCTCTTTCAGGCTTTACTGGACTCAGTAGTTCGCTGTCAGGTTCTGTCGGGATTAGTCGGGCCCTATCGAGTTCTGTTGGGCTCTGTCAAGCCCTGTTTGGCTCTGATGGTTATTGACGGTCAGATCCCGACAGAATCTGACAGAACCCGACAGGGACTGACACAGCACGACACAGACCAACAAAGCCCAACAGAGCTTTACAGGGCCTGACAGATCCTGACAGAACCCGATAGAGCCTGCCAGAAACTGACAGAGCATGTAAGAGCCACACACAGCGCAACAAATCACGAGGGAGCCCAACAGAGATCGACAGATCGACAAAGCTTGACAGAGCCCAACAGGGCCTGACACATCTTGACAGAGTCTTACAGATCCTGACAGAACTTGAAAGAGCCCAAAAGTGCCCAATGGAGCCTGGAGTAACTTAGTGGGGAATCCTGATAAAAGAAAGTTTGAAACAATATTGTATTCACTTGTGGTTTGAATGTGGGGTTATATCAGTTAGTGGCAATTAAATGTTGTTCTGCAGAACTTGGAAAATAGGATGAGATACAGTACTTTAAGTTAATTTGCTTTTATTGTTATCTAATAATTTTGAGACCACAAAAGGATTTAAGTTGTTGAACTCTGACCCATATTGAATTGATGTTCTATTCAGAGATATGGAAAAAGAACAAACTAAATGTTATGATGGATGTGAGCTTGGGACATTGTATTTAAGAGTGGTTTGAAAGTGGCTAGAACATGGATTGAATTGGATCTAGGAAAATAATGGAAATAATGGACTTATGTTTAATATGCTGTTTTTCTGACATCTGCAAAAGGTTAATGGGACTGAGGAATGTAACTATTGCTGAGCTAATTGGAATTGCATATGAAGTTTATTATGACTTGAATGAAATAGAAAAACAAGAAAGCGAAATATCCCAGGCCTGTGTTGTAACATAAATTACAGACCTGTGTCAAGCTGTGAGATAAACTCAACCTCCCCCATCCACGTGGCCTTGTCTGTGTCTAAACTGCAGGAAGGAAAGAAAGAAAGAAAAAAAAAAAAAAAAACAGAAAAAAAAACGCTGCTAGAAGGAGCGAGGGGAGGACAAGCCGTATACCTCTCAGTGTAGCCTGACACCCAAAATATTGCAAGCTCCCCTAGAAAAGTTATAGAAGCTGAGGGCAACAGAAAGTAGAAATTTGGAAATACTGTTAGATGAAGCTTGGAGAGTATTCAGCAACAGGGAAAAAGAAGATTGTTGAAAGTATAAGAAAGTAGGGAACTAAAGAGGTTGGAAGTCTTTGAAAGCCTTTAGAGAGAGATCAATGTCTATTGGGAAAATGAATGTTGGGGAAGGTACAGAAGAAGTAGGCAGAGAGAAAAACGGACAGTAGCAAGTTTTGAAAAAAGACTGGTGGGAACCTGCAATGAACAGAAACAAGTTGAATTTTTGCTGGATTGCCAATAAGAAACAATTACATAGCGGGTAAAGGGAGTCACTGGCCAAAGTGAAAAGGCATATTTTTGTGAACCTTTGAAACGCAAATTGGGTAAACAAATAGGTATTGATAAATTTCAATATCTGTCCAATTCCCCACAAAACTTCTCGGGAGAAATTTGTTGGAACAAACGGATGCAGTAATCAGATCTGAAAAAGGAGAAATTACTCTGGAGGTAAATGATCAGTAATATATGAAAATAATGAGCTGGCTTTTAGCAAATGTTCCTACAGAAGGCAAGATTAATGAAGAAGTTGTGAACCAAGCGTATCCTGGGGTATGGGCTACTGATATAGATGGAAGAGGCAAAAATGCTGTACCCGTCGAGGTAAAAATCAAAGAAGGAGAAAAGCCGGTAAGGATAAAACAATACCCTTAGAAAAGGGAGGACAGGGAAGGAATTTGGCCGGTAATAAGAAATTCATATAAATCTGGTTATAAACAGAAGGAAAAAGGATCTCTACCCAGTGGTAGCAAACCCATACACCTTTCTGACTGTATTAACTCTAATTTGATTTGGTTTACTGTTTTAGATTTAAAAGATGCCTTTTTGCCTCTCTCTCCGTGAAGCCAGCCAGACAAGATTTATGTAAAACGCAGCTCACATGGACGGTGTTGCTACAAGGATTTAAGAACAGCCCGACAATATTTGGAAATCAGCTTGCTGAAGATCTTTAATCTTGGGAAGCCCCATCTGATGAAGGACAGATGCTACAATATGGGGATCACATTTTGATCGCTACCACAACACAGAAGACGTGCATAACCTGAACTGTAAGTTTACTGAACTTTTGGGAGCTCCAAGGATAATGAGTATCACAAAAGAAAGCCCAGATGATACAGCAACAAGTAACTTATTTGAGATATGAAATTAGTGCAGGACAGAGGACGCTGGGACAGGCTCAAAAGGAGGTTATATGCCAAACTCCAAAGCATCAAACTGTAAAAGAATTACGGACCTTTTTGGGCATGACAGGGTGGTGCCGGTTGTGGATTTATGATTATGGATTGCTTTTCAAGCCATTGTATGCACTAATGGCCACAGATCAGAAACACCTGCAAGGGAATAAAGGAACTACACAAGCCTTTGAAGAACTTGGTAAGGCTTTGATGACAGTGCCTGCTTTAGGACTCCCAGATGTGAGTAAAGCATGTTTTCTATTCTCTCACGAGAAGCAGGGAATAGCCCTGGGTGTACTGGCACAGGATCTTGACCCGTACCAATGAGCAGCGGCCTATTTCTCCAAACAACTAGGCTCAACTGCAACGGGGTGGCCTGCATGCCTGCAGGCAGTTGCAACAGTTGCAACAGTGGTACCTAACATATAGGAGGCCCAAAAATTTTCCATGGGTCAGAAAATGATTGTGCTAGTATCCCACACGGTGTCTACAGTTCTACAAGAAAAAGGGGGACATAGGCTTCCCCACAAAAATTTCTCAAATATCAGGATAAATCATCGTCGCTAACATTGTCAGCCCAGTTTCTTTCCTCAGTGGTAATATTGGAAAACCAGCTCATCATAATTGCCTGGAAACCATCAAAGCAACATAATCCAGCCGACCAGATCTAAATGACAGTCCTATGGAGAACACTGAGAACTGCTTTATGGACGAAAGCAGCAATATCATGAACGGTGAAAGGCATTCTGCTTATGCTATAATTACTAACCTTGAAGTGATGGAATCTGGACCTCCGTCTAGAAGTACTTCAGCACAAAAGGCAGAAATAATCACCCTTTTTCATGCTCTGGAAGTAGCTCAGGGTAAAACTGTGAACTTTTAAACGCACTCTAAGTATGCTTTCAGGGTCGTGCATGCGCGCGGAGCAATTTGGAAAGAAAAAGGACTCTTGAACTCTTAAGGCAAACATATCAAACATGCAGAAGAAATATTGGCAGCTCAACTTCCTAAGAAGGTGGCAATCATGCATATCAAGGCACACCAGAAAGTGAGCTCGAAATTAGAAAAAGGAAATGATCTGGTGGAGAGAGAGGCAAAACTGGTGCCCAAGCAAAAGGTAAATGTAGAAAGTGCCCCAGTCCCCGATGGCCAGGTCTCTTTAGAAGGTGAGCCAGAATATACTAAGGAAGACCGGAAACTTATTATAGTTCTAGAGGGATCATATAATTAGGAAGGGTGGGCTCACACCCCACAGGGAACAGCTATTGTTATCTCCTATTTAGTTTGGCCTTTAGTAAGAAAAGAACACAGAAAGAGACATTGGGGAGCAGAAGCACAGCAATGAAATCTTTGCCTCCAGGCTAATCCGAAGAATATATCCAAGACAGAAATGGGTCAAATTGGGAAAGGAAATGGACCGGGGCAACATTGGCAAAATGATTTTTTGAAACTCCCAAGAAAAGGGGGGTGCTGATATATGTTGGTACTAACAAATGACTTTTCAGGTTAGCCAGAAGCATTCCCTACCAGAACAGCAAAAACTCAAGAGGTAACTAAAGCATTAGTACAATAAATAATACCAAGGTTTGGAGTTCCAGCTGTTATATCCTCTGATAAAGGGTCACATTTTATTTCAAAAGTTGTAGAGCAAATCAGTCAGCACTTGGGAATAGCCTGGCAACTACATACCCCTTATCGTCCTCAATCCAGTGGCCAGGTAGGAAAAAAAAAAAATCATGTAATTAAACAACTAATTGTAAAACTGGGGCAGGAGGCGAATTTGGCTTGGCCTCAATCTTTGCCTTTGGTCCTCTTGCGTATACAAACAAGGCCAAGGGCAAAGCAAGGGTTGAGTCATTTTGAAATCCTGTATGGGAGACCCTATAATGTACAGAAGGGGATGTCTGCACAAGTAGGGGACAAAATTATGACTTCTTATATGATAGCATTGGGTAAAAACTTAACAAAATTTGGAAATGTGTTTGGAACTTGGAGCAGAGATTTGTATGGGCCAGTATATGACATCCAATTGGGCAATTATGTGTATGTGAAGTCTCTTACAAAAAATACTTTGGAACCACAGTAGGAAGGTCCATTTCATGTCCTCCTGACATCTTTCACTGCTGTCAAGATTAAAGAACAGAATGCCTGGATTCATCATTCTAGAGTGAAGAAAGCCTGCAAAGCACCATGTAGGGTAATCCAGGTGCAACCTGGAAAATTGTATTTCTTATTGTCCTGGTTTTGTTAAAAACAAGACCGGTTCTCTTTTAGTGATTTTTTTCAGCTAAGTTCTTCTAGGGGGGCTGTACTTTTCTGAGTTTTAACCTGCATATTTTTCCTAGGATGCTCTCCTTGGTGCTCATAAGAGACCAACGGAATGCTGAAGAAGCTCGTGTTTAGATTTATTACTATGGTAGCTAAGAAGGGCTGGTAAGTTTTCCTACGTTCTGTTGTGAGTGGGGCGTTTTTGAGGAGGGGTGGATGGAACAGGTGACTAGAACTGACCAGCTGAGGATCAACGGAAGTATTCCATCCCATAATCGTCATGCCCCCTATATAAGAGGGTGATCACGAGGGTCACGCTCTCTTCAACCATGGCCAGCATCTAGAGAGGACCCTCTCTGTTTGCCTGTGATCTACAAGCCTCAGGCCCTGCATCCCTGCAACCAGGTTCGAGTTTGCTGTGAAGTCCCGTCCATGACTTCCGGGGGCCTGAGCTGCACCTCCTGGATCCGCCAGCTCCGCACATCCACCTCCTGCTGCTGGAGTGACACCAACTTGAGATTGGTTTTGTATATTTTGTATGTATATTCTGTATTTATTAGTAGCATTAGTAAACCCTTTAAAACTCTCCAACCTGAAGTCTAAGTGTCTCTTCCTTTCCCCTTATCTTTCTTATCATCTTTCCAATCTAAAGGAAGGGGTGGTGGGAGGTAAAGTGGCTAACAGGGAGCGTCTGTCACGGTTTATTGCCACCTTACCTTAAACCGTGACACTTATAATCATAACCTTAGCACACAGGTGGGATGAAAATTGACATGGGCAAGATCTGAATAAAACTGTAGGGGGACGCTTTAAATTGGTTCTTTAGAATCAAACCAATCTGACTATATATATCACATTGTCCACTTCTGCAGAATGGAGTTTTAAGTTGGTAGTAATTAAACAAAACCTTTATGAAATTCTATCAAAAAATTAGGTTATGTCCACCTTGACATGTTTTGGTCCTTTTGGTCCTTCTGGGTGACCGACCCGGGTGACACTTACTACCTCAACAAAACAAAAGCCAAAAGAGAAGACAAATGCTACAGTTGCAGTCAGCGGGGTCACCACGCCAAAGAATGCAAGCTCCCATGGCAGTCCAGAAGATGTCGTTGCTGCCGGAGCACCAGTCATATGGTTGTCAGCTGCCCCAAAATTGCTCAGCAGCGCAGCGGACAAACACTGGGAGCCTGACTTTGGCATTAACATTAAAAATCTGTTTAAGGATAGAGATGGGTTTTCTCAGGTAGAAGTAGCCTTCTTACCTGTGGCCAGAGAAAACATAGATAAAGAATCATCTCATTAGTAAAATAATTTACTAACCTATTAGAAAAGTGGGGAAAAGATACAGGGAATTAACAATTAACTAATTAACACTTAAAGAGCTGACACTATACTTTAAAGGCTAACTCTTAGAAAGCTAACCCTTTAATGCGCATCCCTATTGCTTAGCCTTGCTTAACTCTGTGTAACTTATTGTATGAGAAACAGGAGTTCGCTGACACCTTGCAAAGACAATAATCCTTGGGTGCATCCTTGGTGCATCCTTGGGTGAACTAGATAACAAGAAACTTGGGCACAGGACAGGAGGTTCACTAGTTTTAACCAACTCAGCAGTTTGAGACCTAACCAACTCATCACACTGGACCAAAGGTGACCGTTTACAGAGAAGAGGACCCGGGTTCACGATCACTGAGCAGCTGCAACCAGGAGGAGCCGGAGGTGAAGACTATGGAAATGGTGTCCCAGAACTCACTGTAATAAGAACCGCCTTCTCGGGGACAGGTTATGAATATGTATAGGCATTCCTAAAACTTTCATGAATATGTAACACTTTACTGCATTTAACCAAGCTCACAGCTACTGTAATTTTACACACGTATTAGGTGAAATGATTCCCCGTGTGTCCGGTGCTGTAAATAAATAAGCAAATACATACCTTCTTAACAATCTGAAGGGTTGTAAGGTCATTTACGCGCCTCAGTAGGGCCTGACAGAGGCCGACAAAACGTGACAGGCGCTGTCAGGATTTGTCGAATGCTGTTGAGCTGTGTTGGGCTCTGGCAGGCGCTGTCATGTTCAGTCAGGCCATGTTGGGCTATGTCAAGTTTTGTCAAGCTCTGTTCTGTTGGGGTCTGTCATACTCTGTCAGGCCCTGTCAGGGTCTATCAGGTTCTGTCAGGCCATTTGAGGATTTGTAGGGCTCTGTTGGGTTTTATCAGGCTCTGTTGGGTATTGTCAGGCTCTGTCAGACTCCACTGGGTGCTTTTGGACTCTTTCAAGCTTTGTTGGGCCCTGTTGGCCTCTGTAAGGTTCTGTCGGAATCTGTAAGGCTCTGTCAAGCTGTGTCAGGCCCTGTCAGGTTCTGTAATGTTTTGTTGAGCTCTTTTAGTCTCTCTCGTACTTTGTCATCCTCTATTATGTCTTACCGGGCTCTATCATTTGCTATCAGGCGCTGTCAAGTTTTATTGAACCTAAAGGAGCTTGACAGAGACCGACAGATCTCAACAAAGCCACACAGAGACCGACAGGGCCTGAAGGAGCCTGACAAACCTGACAAAGCATGACAGGGTTTTACAGAGGCTGAAAAAGCCTAGTAAGGCAGAAAGATCTCAAAAGAGCTTGACAGAGCACAACACAGCCTAACAAAGCCAAAAAGAGACCTACAGATGTAGACAAAGCCACACAGAAACCGACAGGTTGTGACACAGCTTGACAGAGCCTTACAGATCCCGACAGAACCTGACAGAGCCTGACAAGGCCTGACAGAGCATGACAGGTCTTTACAAAGCCTGAAAAAGCCTGGTAGGGCAGAAAGAGTCCCAAAAAGCTTGACAGAGTCTGACAGAGCCCGAGAGAGAAGGACAGAGCCCAACAGGCCCTGAAAGGGCCTGAGAAAACCTGACAGGGATTGACAGAGCCCTACAGAGCCTGACAGAGCCTGACAAACCCAGCAGTGCCTGACAGATTGTGACAAAGGCCTACAGAGTCCGAAATGAGCTTACAGAGCCCCACAGGTTTTGACAGAAGCCGTCAAAGCCCAACAGAGACCGACAAAGCCTGACAGAAATCAAAAAAGAACAATAAATCCCAACATTGCCCAGCAACGTTTGACAGGGCCTGACGGAGCCCAACGAAACCCAACAGAGCCCGAGCAGACCCCACAGAGTCAGACAGAAGCTGACTAAGCCAAATAGAGATGATCACAGCCCAAAAATGGGCTAGAGAGCCCGACATAGATAGACAGAGCCCGTCACGGCCTAAAAGACATGAACAGAGCTTGACAAGGCCCGACAGAGCCTGACAGGGCATGATACAGATTGACAGTGCCCTACATGCCCCATAAAAGCCTGACAAAGCCTGATATGGCCTGACAGATCTTGACAGAGCTTGGCAAAGCCTGAGAAAGCCCAAGAGATTCTGAGAAATCTTGACAGAAACTGACAGAGCTCGCCAGGAACTGACAGAGTGCATAAGAACCACACAGAACTTGACAAAACCCAAGAGAGCCTGACAAAATCTGAAAGATCCCAACAGAGTCTGAAAAAGCTTGACATAGCCCACCAGGGCATGACAGAGCCTGACAGACTTCGACAAACTTGACAGAGCCCACCAGAACCTGACAGAACCTGAGAAAGCCTGACAGATCCCGACACAGTCTCACAGGGCTTGACAAAGCCTGACAAATCCCAACAGGGCCTAAAAGAGCCCAACAGAACTCGACAGGGCCTGATAGAGTGCGACAGAACCCGACAGAGTCTGCCAGAGACTGATAAAGACTGACAGAGACTGACAAAACTTGACAGAGACCAACAGAGGTCGACAAAGCTTGACAGAGCCCACCAGGGCCTGACAGAGAACATCAGGGCCCACCAGAGCTGATCAGGTTTTGACAAATCCTGACAGCACCTGATAGCAAATGATAGAGCCCAGCAGGACCTGATAGAGGCTAACAAAATGCGACAGAGACTAAAAGAGCTCAACAAAGCATTACAGAGCCTGACACAGCTTTACAGTGCCTTGCAGATCTCGACAGAGCCAGACAGGCCATGACAGAGCCCAACAGACTTTGACAAAGCTTGACAGAACCCAGCAGAATCTGAGAAACTTTGAGTGAGCCCGACACAGTCTCACAGGTTCTGACAGAAGCCGACAGAACTCAACAGGGCCCGACTGTGAGAGATTTAAGGGATTTTCTTAAGGTTGTTTTGTGGATGGGTTTCTGTTAGATAGAGATTTATTTCTGAACTAGACAAAGCAACTCCAAGGCTGGCGCGAAGGCTGAAAAACAACACCTGTTATGAGAGTGAGGTAATTCTATAATAACAAGACCTGAACATGGACAATATCCGATCAGCCAATGCGTGTTTGGAACGTGAATGTGTGATCAAGAAATAACTGCATATATAAGGAGGCTTGTCTCTGTAATAAATGGCTTTGCTTGAATTCATATTGGATTGTGGGGAGTCCATGATTTTTCGCCCTCGCACCCGACAAATCCTGAGAGCACATATCAGCAAACTATAGAGTCCAGCAGGGCCTGACAGAGGCGGACAAAGTGCGAGAGAGCCTGAAGGAGCTCAAAAAAGCTTTACAGAGCAGAACAGAAGCTGACACAGCTTGAGAGAGCCTTACAGATCCTGATAGAACTTGACAGAGACCGAGAGAGCCCAACAAAGCTTGAAAGAGCCCAACAGCACCCAATGGAGCCTGAAAGAGCTTGACGATACCCAACAGAGCCCGACAAAACCCGACAGAGCCTGACAAATCCTCAATAAGGGCAAGAAAGCCTGACAGAGCCTGACAGAACCTGGTAAGGCATAAAGAACCCAAAGGAGCTTGACAGAGACTGACAGCACCTGACAGAGCCCGAGACAGACCGACAGATCTCAACAAAGCCACACAGAGACCGACAGGGCCAGAAAAAGCCTGAAAAAGCCTGACAAAACCTGACACAGCTTGACAGACCTATACAGATCTTGACAGAGCCCGACAGGGCCAGACAGAGCTTGAAAGAACCCAACAGAACCTGACAGGAATTTACAGAGCCCAAAAGAGCATGACAGGGCCTGAAAGAGCCTGATAGGGCCTGACAGAAACTAAAAGAAACTGAGTGAGGCCACCAGGGCATGACAGAGCCTGACAGAGCTTGACAGACTTCGACAAAGCTTGACAGAACCCAACAGAACCTGAGACAGCCTGAAAGAACCCGACGCAGTCTCACAGGGCCCAACAAAGCCCGACAGAGTCAAACAGGGCCTGACACAGCCCAACAGAACTTGACAGGTCTCGACAAATCCCCACAGCATCTGACAGCAAACTATAGATTCTAGAAGGGCCTGATGAGGCTGACAAAGCATGACGGAGCCTGAAAGAGTTCAACAAAAAATTACAGAGCACGACAGGGCCTGAATAATGGCAAGAAAGCCTGAAAAAGGTCTGACAAAGCCTGACAGGGCTTTACAGAGCCTGAAGAAGCCTGGTAGGGCAGAAAGAGCCCAAAGGAGCTGGACAGAGCCTGACAAATCATGACACAGATTGGCAGTGTCCTACACACCCCAAAAAAGCCTGACAAAGCCTGATATGGCCCGACAGATCATGACAGTGCCCGACAAATCCTGAGAAAATGAACACGACCTGATAGATCCTGGAGAGAACCCAACAGGGCCTGACAGAGCATGCCAGGGCCCAACAAAGCCTGAGAGAGCCCGACAGGACCTGACAGAGCATGACAGAACTTGACAGAACACACCAGGGACTGATAGAGTATGCCAGGGCCTAACAAAGTTTGACTCTGTTGGGCCTGCTCGTGCTGTGTCACGTTCTGTCCATATCTGTAAGGCTCTGTCAAGCTGTGTCAGGCCCTGTCATGCTCTGCAGTGCTTTGTTGAGCTCCTTCAGGCTCTGTCACGTTTTGTCGGCCTCTGTCAGGCCCTACTGGACTCTATAGTTCGTTGTAAGGTACTGTCAAGATTTGTCTGGCCCTGTGGAGTTCTGTCGGGCTCTATCAGGCCCTGTTGGTCTCTGTTGGGCTTTGTCAGGCCCTACTGTACTCTATAGTTCGTTGTAAGGTACTGTCAAGATTTGTCTGGCCCTGTGGAGTTCTGTCGGGCTCTATCAGGCCCTGTTGGTCTCTGTTGGGCTTTGTCAGGCCCCACTGTACTCTATAGTTCGTTGTAAGGTACTGTCAAGATTTGTCTGGCCCTGTGGAGTTCTGTCGGGCTCTATCAGGCCCTGTTGGTCTCTGTTGGGCTTTGTCAGGCCCTACTGTACTCTATAGTTCGTTGTAAGGTACTGTCAAGATTTGTCTGGCCCTGTGGAGTTCTGTCGGGCTCTATCAGGCCCTGTTGGTCTCTGTTGGGCTTTGTCAGGCCCTGTGAGACTGTGTCAGGCTCTGTCAGGCTTTCTCCGGTTCTGTTGGTCTCTGTCAAGCTTTGACGAATCTGTCAGGCTCTGTCATTCCCTGGCAGGTTCTGTAAAGCTTTGTCGATCATCTGTTGGGCTCTGTCGAGATCTGTCAAAATCTGTCATGCCCTGTCGGGCTCTGTGGGGCTTTTTTGGGCCCTGTCATACTCTGTCAGACCCTGTTGGGTTCTGTCAGGATCTGTAAGGCTTTGTCAAACTGTGACAGACCGTGTCATGCTCTGTAATTTTTGGTTGAGCTTTTTCAGGCTCTATTGTCCTTTCTCAGGTTTGTCAGGCCCTGCTGGAGTCTATAGTTCATTGTCAAGTGCTGTCAGGAGTTGTCAGACCCCGTCGAGTTCCGTCCAGCACAGTCAGGTTCTGTTGGGCTCTGTTGAGCTGCATGAGACTGTGTCTGGCTCCGTCAGGCTTTCTCAGGTTCTGTTTGGCTCTGTCAAGCTTTGTCAAAGTCTGTCAGGTTGTGTCATACCCCTGCGGGCTATCTTTGTTTCTGGTAGGCTCTTTCAGACCCTGTCATGCTCTTTCAGGTTTTGTCATACTTTATCTAGCTCCGTTGGGTCTTTGCAGCTTTATCGGGCACTGTCAGGCTTCGTTGGGCTCTGTCAGTTGCTGTCAGGTTCTGTTGGGAACTTTCAAGTTCTGTCTGGCCCTATTGGGCTCTGTTGGGTTCTGTAAGGCTCTGTCAAGCCGTGTCAGGCCCTGTCAGGCTCTGCAATGCTTTCTTGAGCTCTTTTAGTCTCTGTTGCAGTTTTTCAGCCTCTGTCAGGTCCTGCTGAGCTCTATCATTCACTGTCAGGCACTGTCAGGATTTGTCAAACCCCGTTGAGCTGTGTTGGGATCTGACAGGCCTTGTCGTACTCTGTCAAGGCCTGGTGGGCTCTGTCATGCTTTGTTGAGCTCTGTTGGGCTCTGTCAGGTTTTGTCGGGCTCCGTCAGGCTCTGCTGGGCTTTCTTGGGTTCAATCAGTCTCTGTCAGGCAATGTCAGGATTTTGTAGGGCTCTGTCGGGTTCTGTCAGGCTCTGTTGGCCTTTCTCAGGCTGTCAGACTCTGTAGGGCTCTGTCAATCCCTGCCAGGTTTTGCCAGGCTCTTTCAGGCCGTGTTGGTCTCTCTGTGGCTTTGTTGAGATCTGTCGGTCTCTCTCGGGCTCTGTCAATCTCTGTCAGGCTCCACTGAGTTCTGTCAGACTTTGTCAGGCTTTCTTGCCCTTAGTCAGGCTTTGTGGTGCTCTGTCGGGTTTTCTCAGGGTCTATCAGGCTCTGTCAGGCCATGTCAAGATTTGTAGTGCTTTGTTAGGTTTTGTCCGGCTCCGTTGGGTATTTTTGAGCTCTGTCAGGCTCCCTTGGGTGCTTTTGGGCTCTTTCAAGCTTTGTTGGACTCTATCAGTCTCTGTCAGCTTCTGTCAGGATCTGTAAGGCTCTCTCAAGCTGTGTCAGGCCCTGTCATGCTCTGTAATGTGTTGCTGAGCTCTTTCAGGCTCTGTCACGCTTTGTCAACCTCTGTCAGGCCCTGTTGGGCTCTATCGTTTGCTATCAAGTGCTGTCAGGATTTGTCGAACCCTGTTGAGCTGTGTCAGTCTCTGTCAGGCCCTGGTGGGCTCTGTCAAGCTTTGTCGATCTCTGGTGGGCTCTGTCAGGCTGTGTCCAGCTCTCTCAGCCCCTATTGTGCTCTGTCAGGCCCTGTCAGGTTCTGTCAGGATCCTTTGGGCCTACCTGAAACTGAGAGAGTCTACCAGGGCATGATAGAGCCCAACAGATTAATACACAGAATCAAAGAATTGACTGGGTTGGAAAAGACCTCAGAGATCATCAAGTCCAACCCTTGGTCCAACTCCGGTCCATTTACTAGATTATGGCACTAAGTGCCATGTCCAATCTCAGTTTAAAAACCTCCAGAGATGGTGAGTCCACCATCTCTCTGGGTAGGCCATTGCAATGCCTGACCACTCTCTCTGGAAAGAATTTCTTTCTAATATCCAGCCTAAATTTCCCCTGACAGAGTTTAAGCCCATGCCCCCTTGTCCTATTGCTAACTGCCTGGGAGAAGAGACCAATCCCCACCTGGCTATAACTTCCCTTCAGGTAGTTATAGAGACTGATGAGGTCACCTCTAAGCCTCCTCTTCTCCAGACTAAACAACCCTAGCTCCCTCAGCCTCTCCCCATAGGTCTTGTGTTCAAGTCCCTCCCCAGTCTTGTTGCTCTTCTCTGGACCCGCTCCAGCACTTCAATGTCTTTCCTGAACTGAGGGGCCCAGAACTGAACACAATACTCCAGGTGTGGCCTCACCAATGCAGAGTACAGGGGAAGGATCACTTCCCTTGTCCTGCTGACCATGCTCTTTTTGATACAGGACAGGATATCATTGGCCTTCTTGGCCACCTGGGCACACTGTTGGTTCATGTTGAGCTTCCTGTCAATTAGTACCCCCAGGTCCCTTTCTGCCTGACTGCTCTCCAGCCACTCTGTGCTCAGTCTGTAGCGCTGCAGGGGGTTGTTGTGGCCAAAGTGCAGGACCCGGCACTTGGCCTCGTTGAATTTCATCCCATTGGAATCGGTCCATTTTTCCAGTCTATCCAGATCCCTTCCAGCAGGTCGACACTCCCTCCCAACTTGGTGTCATCAGCAAATTTGCTGATGATGGTCTCAATCCCTTCATCTAAATCATCAATAAAGCTGTTAAACAGGACTGGACCCAACACTGACCCCTGGGGAACACCACTAGTGACTGGCCGCCAGCTAGATGCAGCCCCATTCACCAGCACTGTCTGGGCCCAGCCCTCCAGCCAGTTCTTAACCCAGCAGAGAGTGCACTTGTCCAAGCCATGGGCTACCAGCTTTTGCAGGAGTATATTATGGGAGACAGTGTCAAAGACTTTGTTGAAGTCTAGATAGACCAGATCTACAGCTTTCCCCTCATCCACCAGGGGGTCACCTGATCGTAAAAGGAGATCAGGTTGGTCAGACAGGACATGCCCCTCCTAAACCCGTGCTGGCTGGGTCTGATCCCTTGTCCATCCTGAAGGTGCTGTGTGATTGCATTCAGGATGATCTGCTCCATAACCCTGCCAGGCACCGAGGTCAGGCTGACAGGCCTGTAGTTGCCAGGGTCAACTTTGCAGCCCTTTTTGTGGATTGGGGTAACATTCGCCAATTTCCAATTGTATGGGACCTCCTCAGTGAGCCAGGACTGTTGGAAGATGATGGAGAGCGGCTTGGCGAGCTCTTCTGTTAGCTCCCTCATCATCCTAGGATGGGTCCCGTCTGGTCCCATAGACTCGTGAGGATCCAGATGGCTCAGTAAGTCACAAAGCTTGACAGAGCTCAACAGAACCTGAGAACGCCTGACAGAGCCCAAAACAATCTTACAGCACCCAGCAAAGCCTGACAGAGCACAACAGGGCCTGACAGAGGCTGACAAAGCGCAACAGAGACTAAAAGAGCTCAACAAAGCATTACAGAGCTTGACAGGGCCTGACACATCTTGACAGAGCCTTACAGATCCCGACAGAACCTTACAAAGCCCGACAGGCCCCGACAAAGCTTGAAAGAGCCCAAAAGCACCAATGGCATCTGACAGAGGTCTACAATACTTAAGAGAGCCCAATAAAACTTAACAGAGCCCTACAAATCCTCTGTACAAGTCTTTCAGGCCATGACGGGCTCTATCTATCTATCTATGTCGGGTTCTCTGTGGCATTTTCGGGCTGTGATGTGCTCTATCGGGCTTAGTCGTCCTCTGTCTGATTCTGTGGGGCCTGTTCATGCTCTGTCGGGTTTTGTTGGGCTCTGCCAGGCCCTGTCAGGCATTGTTAGGCAGTGTTGGGCTTTGTTGGGCTTTTTTGAATTGCTGTCGGGCTTTCTTTGATTCTATCAGGTTTTGATGGCTTCTGTCAGGACCTGTGGGGCTCTGTAAGCTCCTTTTGGGCTCTGTAGGTCTCTGTCACAATCTGTCAAGCTCTGTTGGTCTTTGCCAGGCTCTGTCGGTCTCTGTAAGGCTCTGTAAATCCCTGTCAGGTTTTGTCAAGCTTTTTCATGCCCTGTCAGTCTCTGTGTGGTTTTGTCGAGATCTGTCCATCTCTCTCAGGCTCTGTTGAGCTTTTTTGGGCTCTTTCTGACCTACCAGACTTTTTCAGGTTCTGTAAAGCCCTGTCATGCTCTGTAAGGCCTTGTCAGACTCTGTTGCATTCTGTCGGGCTTTGTCAGGATTTTTTGATCCCTGTTGGGGTATTCTCGAGCTCTGTCAGGCTCCATTGGGTGCTTTTGGGCTCTTTCAAGCTTCGTTGGGCCCTGTCGGGCTCTGTCAGGTTCTCTCAGGATCTGTAAGGCTCTGTCAAGCTGTGTCAAGCCCTGTTGTGCACTGTAATGTTTTGTTGAGCTCTTTCAGGCTCTTACGCAGTTTGTCGGCCTCTGTAAGGCCCTGCTGGACTCTATAGTACGCTGTCAGGTGGTGTTGGGATTTGTCGGGACCTGTCGAGTTCTATTGGGCTCTGTCAGGCCCTCTTGGGCTCTGTCAGGCCCTGTCATGCTCTTGCAGGTCCTGTACGCGTTATCTGACTCTGTTGGTCCTTGTCAACATTTGTCAAGCGCTGTCGGGCTTCGTTGGCTCTGTCAATTCCTGTCAGGTTCTGTTGGACTCTTTCAAGTGCTGTCAGACTCTGACAAACTTTGTTGAGATCTCTAAGGCTCCATCAAGATGTGTCAGGCCCTGTCAGGCTCTGTCATTCTTTGTTTAGCTCTTTTAGTCTCTGTTGCACTTTGTCATCTGCTCTCAGGTCCTGCTGGGCTTTATTGTTCGCTATCAGGTGCTGTCAGGATTTATCGAACCCTGTTGAGCTGTGTTGGGCTCTGTCAGCCCTGGTGGGCTCTGTTTAGCTTTCATAGAATCATAGAATGCTAGGGACTGGAAGGGACCTCTAAAGATCATCTAGTCCAATCCCCCTGCTGGAGCAGGAACACCTAAATGAGGCTACACAGGAACATGTCCAAGCGGGTTTTGAATGTCTCCAGAGTAGGAGACTCCACAACCCCCTGGGCAGCTTGTTCCAGTGCTCTGTTACCCTCACTGAGAAGTTTCTTCTCAAGTTTAAGTGGAACCTCTTACGTTCCAACTTAAAACCATTACCTCTTGTCCTACCATTGTTTGTCACCGAGAAGAGCCTGACTCCATCCTCGTGACACTCACCCTTTGTATATTTGTAAACATTAATAAGGTCACCCCTCAGTCTCCTCTTCTCCAAACTAAGGAGACCCAGCTCCCACAGTCTTTCCTCATAAGGGAGGTGCTCCACTCCCTTAATCATCTTGGTTGCCCTATGCTGGACTCTTTCCAGCAGTTCTCTGTCCTTCTTGAACTGAGAGGCCCAGAACTGGACACAATATTCCATATGTGGTCTCACCAGGGCAGAGTAGAGGGGAAGGAGAACCTCTCTTGACCTACTAACTACCCCCTTTCTAATACACCCCAGGATGCCATTGGCCTTCTTGGCCACAAGGGCACAGTGCTGGCTCATGGTCATCCTGCTGTCCACCAGGAACTCCAGGTCCCTTTCCCCTGCGCTGCTCTCTAATAGATCATTCCCCAACTTATACTGGAACCTCGGGTTGTTCCTACTAAGATGCAAGACTCTACACTTGCCCTTGTTATATTTCATTAATTTTTTCCCCTCCCAGCTCTCTAGCCTGTCCAGGTCATGCTGGATGGCAGCACAGCCTTCTGGTGTGTCAGCCACTCCTCCCAGCTTGGTGTCATCAGCAAACTTGCTGATAGTACACTCTAGTCCCTCATCCAAGTCATTGATGAATATATTGAACAGTACTGGCCCCAGTACAGACCCTTGAGGCACTCCACTAGATACAGACCTCCAACCGGACTCTGCTCCATTGACCACGACTCTCTGGCTTCTTCCCTTCATCCAGTTCGCAGTCCACCTCACTACCCGATTGTCCAGACCACACTTCCTCAGTTTAGCTATGAGAATGCTGTGGGAGACTGTGTCAAATGCTTTACTGAAGTCAAGGTAGACCACATCCACCGCCCTGCCATCATCTATCCACCTCGTTATATCTTCATAAAAGGCTATGAGGTTGGTCAAGCACGACTTCCCCTTGGTGAAGCCATGTTGACTGCCCCTAATAACCCTCTTATCCTTGACATGCCTTGAGATGGCACCAAGAATAAGTCATTCCATTATTTTCCCAGGGATGGAGGTGAGGCTGACCAGTCTATAATTATCCGGGTCTTCCTTCTTGCCCTTTTTGAAGACTGGAGTGACATTAGCTTTTCTCCAGTCCTCAGGCACCTCTCCCATCTCCCAAGACTTGGTAAAGATGATGGAGAGTGGTCCAGCAACGACGTCAGTCAGCTCCCTCAGCTCCTGTGGGTGCATCCCATCTGGGCCCATGCATTTGTGGATGTTCAGATTGCCTAATTGTTCCTTAACCCAGTCCTCATAGCTTTGTCGAGCTCTGTTGGGGTCTCTTGGCTTTCGTCAGGCTCTATCAGGGTCTTGCAGGCTCTTTCAGTCCCTGGCGGGCTCTATCAGGTTCTGTCTAAATCTGCCAGACCCTGTAGGGCTCTGTCGGGCTTTGTTGGGCCCTGTTGTGCTCTGTAATGCGCTCTCAGGTTCTGTCAGCATCTGTCGAGATTTCTTGGGCCCTGTCATGCTCTGTCAGGCCCTGTCGGGTTCTGTCAGACTCTGTCGGGATCTGTTGGGCTTTCTCAGGTTTTGTTGTGCTCTGTTATGCCATATCAGGCTTTGTTGGTCTTTTTTGGGGCATGTAGGGCACTGTCAAACTGTGTCATGCCCTGTCGGGCTCTATCATGCATTTTCAAGCTCTGTCCAGGTCTTTTAGGCCATGACGGGCTCTGTCAGACCCTATCAGGCTTTTTCAGACCCTGTCATACTGTTTTGAGCACTGTCACACTTCATCTGGATCTGTTGGGCCTTTTCGAGCTTTGTCGGGCACTGTCAATTTCTGCAAGGTTATGTTGGGCTCTTTCAACCTCTGTCTGGCCCTGTCGGGCTCTGTCAGGCCCTGGTGGGCTCTGTCAAGCTTTGTCGAGCTCTGTTGGGCTCTCTCGGGTTTTGTCGGGCTCTATGTGGCTCTTGTACACTCTGTCAGTTCCTGGCGGGCTCTGTGGGGTTCTATTGGGAATTGTCAGGCCTTGTTAAGCTCTGTTGGGCTTTGTTGGGACCTGTCGTGCTCTTTGAGTCCTTGTCGGTTTCTGACAGGATCTGTCGAGATCTGTTGGGCTTTTTCAGGCTTTATCGGGCTCCGTCAGGACATATTAGGCTTTGTTAGGCTTTTTTGGGCATTCTTGCCCTTATTCAGGCTTTGTGAGGCTCTTTCAGGATTTCTGGGGGTCTATCAGGCTCTTTCAGGCCATGTCTGGGTTTGTAGGGCTCTGTCATGTTTTGTCAGGCTCTGTTGGGTATTGTCAAGCTCTGTCAGGTTCCACTGGGTGCTTTTTGGCTCTTTCACTCTACAGTTAGGTGTCAGGTGCTGTTTGGATTTGTTGGGCCCTTTCGAGTTCTGTTGGGCTCTGTCGGGTTTTGTCGGGCCCTGTGAGACTGTTGTGCTCTGTCAGACCCTGTCATGTTCTGTCAGGATCTGTCATGTTTTATTGGGCTCTGTCGTGCTCTGACAAAACCCAAGAGAGGCCAACAGAGCTTGACAAAGCTAGACAGAGCCCACCACGGCATGACAGAGACTGAGAGAACCTGAGAAAGCCTGACAGAGCCCGACACAGTCTCACAGGGCCCGACAAAGCCCGACAGAGACCAACCTGGCCTGACAGAGCCCGACAGAACTCCACAGGGCCTGACAGAGAATGCCAGGGCCCAACAAAGCCTGAGAGAGCCTGACAGGACCTGACAGAGCACGACAGAAAACAACAGAGCCCGCCAAGAACTGACAGAGCCTGCAAGAACCTGATAGAGCACGACAAAACTTGACAGAGCCCATCAGGGCCTGACAGAGCATGACAGGGCCCACCAGAGCCCAACACAGCTCAATAGGGTTCGACAAATCCTGCCAGCACCTCAGTAGGGTTTGACAAATCCTACCAGCACCTGATAGCAAATGATAGAGCCCGGCAGGACATTACAGAGATTGACAAAGAGCGACAGAACCTGAAAGAGCTCAACAAAGCATTATAGAGGCTGAGAGGACCTGACACAGCTTGACAGAGCCTTTGAGATCTCGACAAAGCCTGACAGGGTCCAACAAAGCTTTAAAGAGTGCAACAGTGCCCGATAGAGTCTGACAGAGCTTGACAATACCCAACAGAGCCTGGCAAAACCCAACAGAGCCCTACAAATCCTGACAAGGCCTGAGAGAGCCTAATAGGTCCCAACAAAGCCCGACAAACCTGATAAAGCCTGACAGAGCCTGACAGAGCCTTGTAGGGAAGAAAGATCCCAAAAGAAGCTTGACAGACTACACAGAGCCTGGCAGAGCCTGAGAGAGATAGACAGATCTCGACAAAGCCAAACAGAGACTAACAAAGCCTAGAGAGAGCCTTACAAAACCTGACAGGGATCAACAGAGCCCTACAGAGCCCGACAGAGCCTGAGAAAGGTCAACAGAGCCTGACAGAACCCGACAGAGCCCTACAAATCCTGACAAATCCCAGCAGAGCCTGATAGATCGCGACGGAGACTGACAAAGCCCGACAGGGATCAAAAAAGCACAGCAAAGCCCAACACTGCCCAAAAACGCTTGATAGGGTCTGACAGAGCCCAACAAAACTGGACAGAGCCTGAGCAGGCCTCACAGAGTCAGACAGAAGCCAACAAAGCTTGATAGAGCCCATCGCAGCCCAAAAATGTCCTAGAAAACTCGACATAGATTCATAGAGCCCGTCACGGCCTAAAAGACCTGGAAAGAGTTTGACAAGGCCCGACAAACCCTGACAGGGTATGACACAGATTAACAGTGCCCTACATACCCGAAAATAGCCCGACATAGACTGATATGATCTGAGAGATCACGACAGAGCCTGACAAAGCCTGAGAAAGCCCAGCAGATCCCGACAGATCCTGACAGAACCTGACAGGGCCTCACAGAGTACGACAGAGCCCAACAGGGTTCAACAAATCCTGACAGCACCTGATAGCAAATGATAGAGCCCGGGAGGACCTGACAGAGGCTGACGAAGTGCAACAGAGACTAAAAGAGCTCAGCAAAGCATTACAGAGCCTGACAGGGCCTGATACAGATTGACAGAGCCTGACAGGGCCAGGCAGAGCTTGAAAGATCCAAACAGCCTGACAGGAATGCACAGAGTCCAACTAAGCCCAAGAGAGCCCAACAAAGCTCGACAAGGCCCCACAAAGCCAGATAAAGCCTGACAGAGCCCGAAAGAGCATGACAGGGCCTGAAAGAGCACACTAGGACCTGACAGAGCACAACAGGTCCTGACAGAGCCTATCAGAAACTGAGAGAGATCGCCACAGCATGACAGATCCTGACTGAGCCCGACAGGGCCTGACAGATCCTGGAAGAACCCGATAGAGCGCAACAGAGCTTGAAAAACCTTGACAGAGCCCACCAGGGCCTGACAGAGCACGACAGGGCCTGACAGAGCTTGAAAGAACCCGTCAGAACATAACAGGAATTGACAGAGCCCAAGTAAGCCTGACGGTGCCCGACAAAGCTCGACGGGGCCCGACAAATCCTGATGGCACCTGACAGTGAACTCTCAATTATAGCAGGGCCTGACAAGTCTGACAAAGCATGACAGAAACTGAAAGAGCTCAACAAAATATTACAGAGCACAACAGGGCCTGACACACCTTGACAGAGCCTGACAGGGCCTGACAGATTTTGAAAGAACTCAACAGAGCCCAAAAGAGCTCAACAAAGCTTGACAGAGTCCGCCAGGGCATGACAGAGCCTCACAGACTTAACAAAGCTTGACAGAGCCCAACAGAAACTGACAGAACCTGAGAAAGCCTGACAGAGCCTGCCACAGTCTCACAGGGCCCGACAAAGCCTGACAGAGCCGAACATGGCCTGACATAGCCCAACAGAACTCGACAGGGCCCAACAAATCCCCACAGCACCTGACAGCAAACTATAGAGTCCAGCAGTGCCTGACAGAGGTGGACAAAGCGCGATAGAGCCTGAAAGAGCTCAACAAAGCATTACAGAGCCCTACAGAGCTTGAAAAAGCTTGAAAGAGACCAACAGTACCCAATGTAGCCTGAAAGACATCGAAAATACTCAATGGACCTTGACAAAACCTGACACATCCAGACAAAGCCTGAATAAGGGAAAAAAAGCATGAAAAAGCCTGACAAAGACTGACAGAGCCTGACAAGGCCTGACAAGGCTTTACAGAACCTGAAATAGCCTGGTAGGACAGAAAGAGCTTAAAAAAGCTCGACAGAGACCGACAGCGCCTGACAGAGCTTGTGACAGACCGACAGACTTCAGCAAAGCCACACAGAGACTGACAGGGCCTGAAAGAGTCCGAGAAAACTCAACAGAGCCCTGCAAATCCTGACATGGCCTGACAGAGCCTGATCGAACCCCAGAAAGCCCAGTATAGCCTGAGCGAACCTGATAGAGCCCAACAATATCTGACAAAGCCCGAAAGAGGTCGACAAAGCTTGACAGAGACCACCAGGCCTTGACAGAGCACGACAGGGCCTTCCAGAGCCCAACACAGTTCAAGAGGGTTTGCCAAATCCTAACAGACCCTGATGGTGAACGATAGAGCCCGGCAGGACCTGACAGGCTGACAATGTGTGACAGAGACTAAAAGAGCTCAACAAAGCATTACAGAGCCTGATAAGGCCTGATACAGCTTGACAGAGCCTTACAAATCTCGACAGAGCCTGACAGGGCCAGAGCGAGCTTGAAAGAGCCCAACAGAATCTGAAAGAAATTGACAGAGTCCAACTAAGCCTGATAGTGCTCGACAAAGCTTGAGAAGGACCAACAGAGCCAGATAAAGCACAACAGAGCCCGAAATAGCATGACAGGGCCTGAAAGAGCCTGATAAAGCCTGACAGAGCACAACAGGGCCTAACAGAGCCTACCAGAAACTGAGAGAGCCTGCCAGGTTATGACAGAGCCTGACAGACTTCGACTAAGCTTGACAGAGCCCAGCAGTACCTGAGAAAGCATGACACAGCATGACAGAGTCTCACAGGGCCTAACAGCACCTGACAGAACTCGACAGGGCCCAACAAATCCCGACAGCACTTGGCAGTGAACTATAGAGTCCAACCGTGTTACAGGGAATTAACAGTTATCTAATTAAGACTTAAAGAACTAACACTTAAAGACTTAAAGAGCTAACAGCCTTCTCAGGGATGGGTTATGAATATGTATAGGTGTTGTTCCTAAAACTTTCATGAATATGTAACACTTTACTGCATTTAACCAAGCTCACAACTACTTCAAATTTACACACATATTAGGTGAAATGATTCCCCGTGTGTCCGGCACTGTAAATAAGTAAATACATACCTTCCTTACAATCTCAAGGATTGTAAAGTCATTTCCGAACCTCATTTTGGTGAACCAGGCAGGAGGGTGTTCTGGTTGGCTATGTGAATAGGTGAGAACGGCCAGCTTTGGCGTGCCCCAAAGTTGTTTTTTTTTTCGGAAAGATCTCCATTTGCTTTGTTCATTGCAGGAGCAGACAAAAGACCTCCAACAAAAACAACGGATAAAGTATGTTGTAATAAACTTCCATTTAATTGCATTTGGCGGGGAGCCAGTAAGCCGTGGAGAGATGTCTCACGAGTTTCTGCAGTCTCTTTGTGGGCAGCAGCTAGCAATCTTGAGAGCAGATCGAGCAACTCTGAGATTTCTGTGTCTCAATTTCGATGGCCAGGATGGACTTTTGGTAATGACTAATCTTAGCAAGAGTGAAGGGTAATGCAGAAATCTCTCTTTTGCAGCTGCTGGAAAAGGTAAAAGTCAGTGAAAAAGGAATAATTGGTCTACAACTGCGTGGTATTTTTGTAAGTGCCTGACATACCATGCATTCCATTCCAAATCATTAAGTAACTCGTAAATCATAAAACCAACCAGCCGTGTCTCTGTGAACTGTCTGAGTGTGTGCTAATTACAGTAATTACTGTTTATGGTGGTATGCTTTAGCCTGTGATCTGTATAAAGCAGAAGATGAGCTTAAAACACCTTGATTTAAGTCACGTGGCATGAGTTAAATTACAGTGTGCGCGGTGTAAGAAAGTATATGCAGATATGTTTTTCACCCTCCAAAATCAGGGACATAACAAAAAAATGGGAACCTGTTCCATTAGAATACTGAAGTACCATCTTGCTCTCCTTAGGATGCATCCTTACACATTAGAGTAACTTAGTGGGGAATCCTGATAAAAGAAAGTTTGAAACAATATTGTACTCACTTTGAGGCACAGAATGACCTTACAGCCCTTGAGGTAAATAAGGAAGGTATGTATTTATTTACGACGCCGGACACGCAGGGAATCATTTCACCTAATACGTGTGTAAAATTACAGTAGCTGTGAACTTGGTTAAATGCAGTAAAGTGTTACATATTCATTAAAGTTTTAGGAACGCCTATACATATTCATAACCTTTCTACGAGAAGGCGGTTCTTATTACAATTACTTCCGGGAGACCATTTCCATAGTCTCCACCTCCGGCTCCTCCTGGTTGCAGCTGCGCAGTTGTTACCAATCAGGACACATAACCACGGACGTAGTTATATGCGGTGCTTTATTTCAGCGCTGGGAAACCAGGGGTTTGCACCCAAAGCTGGCTTCGAACAGGTGATTCAGACTACACCTTATTATACAAGTTAGTCACATACATATTCATTACAACCCCTGACAACCATTAGCATATTCCACACCTATTCTGACACAAACTTCCTATCTAAAAGATGCTATGTTTACCAGTTATTTTCTAAGGTACCAACTTTAAAAGAATATATCGTAAATCTCTGTCCACCTTAAGAATTAGGCTCGGTTACAGTTACCTGCCTTATAAGAATATACCATAAATCTATGTCAACTTTAAGAATAGAGTTTGGTTACTGAATACAAGAATTCCATGGTTACAAGGTTGGTTGCTATCTTAATGTTAATCCAACTGTAACAGATCCAGCGATATCCAGGGTAGAGCTAGCGAAGGCCCATCCTGACCTGTTCCAAAAGGGAACATGGAAGGAAACATCTTGTAAAGTTGATTCTCCTGTTCCATAAAGGAACATGGAAGGAAACATCTTGTAAAGTTGATTCTGTTACTAACATCTCCCCCCTTTGAAAATGCTTTTCTTTAGACAATGCATTTTCACTTCAATCAACTTCTTCAATTATTGATTTGATTGGTGATTTGGCAAATGTGACAGTTCATAAGCTGGAGGGCTAGCTGGAGGACTGTCAAATATAGGATTAACATAATTCCTACTCAGGACACTGAAAATGCAATTATTCTTAGCATTTGTTTGACTAATCACACGTTTAATACCTACATGTAATAAACAAAGAAGTATAATCACAATTGTAAGTACAACTACACTTTCTAATAGTGAATGTACCCATCCTCCCAAATTTAAACCAAATGAATCCAACAGAGCTCCTATCCAGCTCTGTTCTGCATCCTGCTTTTCCTTTTGCAGCTCCATCTCTGTTTGGGTGAGTTGAGAAATGTCCTTCTCGACCTCCGAAGTTACGTTTGGAATATGGATGCAGCAATGATCCATTCTGTCTTTCAAATATCCACAGACACCATTTTCTTTCAACAACATTATGTCGAGTGCCATTTTATTATGTAAGGTCATTTTGGTCGTAGCCTGTAATTGTATATTAAGTTCCCGAAAACCTTTCTTAGTTATTCTAGCCAATCGATCCATTTGCCCGATCAATTTATCAATCATTTCCCTGTTTCTGTATGCCGCAATTGGTGCAAAGAAAGATTCTAGTGCCCAACCGAATTTAACACTGCTTGATGGTTCATGCCACACATCGTCTTCATCTATTTCTCATTTGTGCCTAACATGTAGAAGTTCTTGCCCATTTTTCAAGGGAGACTTTTTCCAAATAGGACATAGGGTTGGCAGTCCCAAAGTAATTTCCCTTACTGGTCCTGCTATTGGTAAATGTGTTGTCCAGGTCCCATCACTTAAGGCCCAAACCAGATGTCCCACACTACCTATAACGCCTCTACAATCAATTCTATTTCCATCAATACCTATCTTGATTCCTTCCTTTAGATCCAATTGTTTCTGACAAATGCAACCTGCAATTACCGCAACTTTAACGATGGATATTGGTATCTCTTTCATATCTGTCTGGCAAGTTATTACTCGTGAACAATTCCACCATGGTACTGTTGTTCCTCCTGTTACATTGGACCACCGTACACACCATGGAAATGCTTCACTATATTGGTATTGTTGTACAATACTCAATGTCCACATGTTACTCCATGATTCAGTTATATTTTTGTTATCCTGATCTTTGCATTCCCAGTAAGTCTGTTCAACCATTTGGTTTACTACTTTGGTGGTCCATGTGTCATAATAACACCAACCTATATTTTTGAATGGTCTGGTCATTCCTATTTTAACCCATTTCACCTCAGGTAATTTTAAACAATCCTCCTTTGGCCCTGGTGTTTTCCATTTTCCTTGTTCTTTTACCCTTTGTTCTGTTGGGATGACTTCTTTTCTAGTGCGGGATTCACATGCTATTTTACCAGTTCTGTTTATTTCTGGTAAGGTGGTAGATATTATTCCCCACTGTATTGGGTCTTCGGCCGATTTTGGAATTGGAAGGCAAGCAGTGATGCTACTGGTATTCTGAGTCAGTGCGAAATCTCGAATTAATCCTATCATAAGATTCTCTGCCTGATACCACCTGTGGTATCTGGGTACTTTCGTTATTATCTACTGCTCTTCGTGGTCTAATTTGCAATTCCATTTGAATAGTCCCATTTTCCCACTGTTTATCAGAGGCCTTGTGGAATAGAGTGGCACTTCCCTCTCCAGTTTTCAAAAGTACAAACACTCTAACCAAAATCACAATTTGGTAATGCAAACCAGACATTACTGCGATATAATCTTGAGCGAGGTAGGACCCACTATCTGCGATTTCCAGAGTCTTGGGACTCTTTTCACTCGGGTATAGTGTATCCAGGAGTCTACTCCAGCAACTTTGACTGTGGTGAATGTAGTTAGGAGTACTTGATAGGGTCCGTCCCAACGCTCTTTTAAGGGTTCTTCATTCCAAGTTCTTAGATACACCGTGTCTCCAGGCTCTATATCATGTACTGGATTCTCGAGCGCTAGTGGGCGATTCCACACTAGTGCGGATCTGAGTCGATTCAATGTCCTGCCAAGAGACAACACATAATTGTACAAGTCCTGATTTCCTTTCACATGTACCTCTGGGTTTGGGTTTGGTGCTTCATATGGTTTGCCATACAAAATCTCGTATGGACTTACTGACATTCCACTCCTAGGTTTAATCCTAATATGCAACAATGCTATTGGCAAGGCCTGAGGCCATTGAATTTTTGCGTCCTGACAGATCTTGCTAAGTTGCCTTTTTAGGGTTTGATTCATTTTCTCCACTTGTCCACTAGACTGGGGTCTCCATGGGGTATGTAACTCCCACTTAATTCCCAAACATCTGCTGATTTCTTTTACCAATTGTGCAACAAAGTGTGGTCCCCTATCGGAGGATATCCCCAGTGGTACCCCAAATCTAGGGATTATTTCCTTTAGTAACTATTTTACAGTTTCTTTCGCCTGGTTGGTGCGACAAGGGAAAGCTTCCGGCCATCCTGAAAAGGTATCTACCCCAACTAGTATATACCTGAATCCTCGGGTTCTGGGGAGTTCCGCATAGTCTCTTTGCCAATAATCCCCAGGTTGTATGCCTGTCTTTATTTTCCCCATTTCTGTTTTTCTTTTTACTAAAGGATTATTTTTCAAGCAAATTTCACACTTAGCTGTGATAGAATTTGCCATTGTTAACATCTGGACCGAGATAATGTTTTCTTAAATAAGTTACCAATACTTCTGCACCCCAGTGACACTTCTGGTGTTCCGTCTGAAGTATTCCTCTCATAATAGTGGTTGGTACCACAACTTGTCCATTGGTGGTTACATACCACCCAGAATTATTCTTACTGGTTCTTACTAGACTTGCCAATTTTTCATCTTCTGTAGACTATTTAGGTGGTTCTGAAGGTAATAAATCAATTGCTCTTACCTTCTGGGAGATAAGACCCATCATTGTCCTCACTTGCCGTGCTACTGACCGAGTTGTTTGATCAGCAAGCCAATTTCCCTCTATGATTTTCGATGTTCCACTTTGATGAGCTTTACAGTGCATTACAACAACTTGCGATGGTTTTTGAACGGCATTAATCAGATTCAGTATTTCCTCCTGGTACTTAATGTTTGTTCCTTGTGAAGAGAGCAGTCCCCGCTCTTTCCAAAGGGCTCCATGCACATGAACAACTCCAAAAGCATATTTTGAGTCAGTCCATATGTTAACTTTCTTGTTTTCGCTGAGTTCCAATGCCCTAGTTAAGGCGATTAATTCCGCTTTTTGTGCTGAGGTGTTTGGCGGTAAGGGTTTAGCCTCAATTACTGTCTTGGCAGTACTAATCACATATCCTGCATACCGCATTCCGTTCTCCACAAAGCTACTGCCATCAGTAAAGAGTTCCCAGTCAGTTTCTGCCAGCGGAGCGTCTTTCAAATCAGGGCGACTTGCGTGGGTGTATTCGATGACTTCCATGCAATCATGTTCCAGGTCTCCTTCTTCAGTACCTGCATCCAAAAACTCAGCAGGATTCATTAGGTTAGTAGTTTTTAGAACAACATCATCTTGTTCTGTCAGAATTACCTGGTATTTCATCATTCTGCTTGGGGAAAGCCAATGACCCCCCTTTTGTTCCAGTACTGTTGTCACCATATGGGATACAAACACTTCTATCCTTTTTCCCGTAGTTAATTTTCGGACCTCCTGGATCAGTATTACTGTAGCAGCTACCGCCCGTAAGCACGCCGGCCACCCAGTACTTACCGGATCTAGCTGTTTAGAAAAATAGCCAACAGGTCTTTTCCAGGATCCCAGTTGTTGGGTTAATACCCCCAAGGCAAGTCTTTGTCGCTCGTGTACAAACAACTGGAAATCTTTGCTCAAGTCCAGCAGGCCCAAGGTAGGCGCCTGCATCAAAGCCTGTTTTAGCTTTTGGAAGGCTTCACGTTGTGGTTTTCCCCACATGAACGTCTTATTCCCTTGTGCTTCGTATAAAGGTTTGGCAATCAACCCATAGTCCATAATACAAAGTCTGCACCATCCTGTCATTCCTAAAAAGGATCTTAATTCATGTAAGTTTCGTGGTTCTGAAATAGCACAGATAGCATGCACACGGTTTGTACCTAATTTCCGCTGTCCTTGAGAAAGCTCGCATCCTAAATAAATCACAGTCTTGGATGCAATTTGAGCTTTACTTTTCGATACTTTGTACCCATTCATTCCCAATTGGTTCAGTATTTCAATCGTTACCTGGATGCAGAGTTCTCGTGTCTCAGTCGCGATCAAAATGTCGTCTACGTATTGTAGTAACAGGTACCATTGTCGAGGGATCACGATGTGGCCTTTCGTAGTCCATTCCTCGAGTTCTTTGGCCAACTGATTTCCAAAAATAGTTGGGCTATTTTTGAATCCTTGCGGAAGACGTGTCCAGGTTAACTGAGTTTTCCTTCCATTGTATGGATTTTCCCATTCAAAGGCAAATAGCTTTTTGCTTTCCAGGTCGAGGGGTATGCAGAAGAAGGCATCTTTTAAATCAAGTACAGTAAGCCATTTATATTTCTCCTTCACAAATGTTAACAAGGTGTATGGATTTGCAACTACCGGATAAATGTCCTTAGTGATCTGGTTTACAGCCCGCAAATCTTGGACTAATTGGTAATTACCATCGGACTTCTTTACTGGAAAAATTGGAGTATTATATTCTGTTTCACATTCCTCTAGAATTCCATATCTCAAGAATTTTCAATTAGAGGAACTATTCCTAACCTAGCTTCTAATTTCAGTGGGTACTGTCTCAACTGTACAGGCCTGGCATCTTCCTTTAATTCCACTTTTACAAGCTGGGCTGTTTTCAATTTCCCAGGTATGTCAGTCGCCCATACCGTGTGGATCACAGCCTCCTCCACAGCTTGTGGTATTTCCACTACCGGGTTTTCTCTTAATAACAGAATTTGTCCCACCTTAGATTCTGGAATTTTCATTACCAGGTTTCCATTCTCAAATGTTATTACAGCATCCAATTTGGTCAATAAATCCCGTCCTAAAAGGGAAACTGGACAATCTGGAACATATAAGAACTCATGGGTTAATTCCTTTTCTCCAAAACGCAGATCTAAGGGTTGCAGGAATGGCCGTACTTCTTCCTTCCCTGTGGCACCAACAATCGTTGTCGTTTTATGACCTATTGTTCCCTGTAAAGAATTTAGCACAGAATAAGTAGCCCCTGTATCCACTAAAAATCTCACATCCTGGTCCCCCACTTGTATTGTCACAAGGGGTTCCTTATTCTGGGTATCGGTTCTTGTGCTGCCATATAGTCAACTGTTATTATTATATTCCCCCAACACCATAGTTTGTATTGCATTCCCTGCTGCACTTGGTACCTGACTCGTGGAGCCCGGACGGTTCGGGCATTCATTTTTCCAGTGTCCTTCCTCCTTACAATAAGCACATTGATTTATACCAAGCTTTACAACAGGTCTTAAAGGAGTTCCCCGAACATTCCGAAAACCGCGCCCTCGGCCGCCTGTAGTTCCTCTGCCACGGACTTCCATTCCTATTCCCCTGCCTTGTCCTTGGACCAGGGCCAACAAGTCTTGCTGAGAACGCCTCGACTGTTCCTTTTCTCTATTATTATAAACTTTCCAGGCTGTTTCTAACATGACATCCAGATCTCGTAATTGTGCCCCCTCCAGTTTCTGTAATTTCTTCCGAATATCATCCTGAGACTGCCCCAAAAAGATTAAAGCCAACTGAACCCTTGCTTGTTCTGTTTCAATATCTAAATCCATATATCTCTTTGCAGTTTTCTTTAATCTTTCTAAAAAGGCTGAAGGGGATTCATTCTTTTCCTGCCTAACATTATACAATTTTGACCAATTCATTTGTTTTGGCATAGCAGTCTGAACACCGATCAATAACCAGTCCTGATACCTCCGGAGGCTAAGCTGACCACCTCCAGTATTATAATCCCATCTGGGATCCTCCTTTGGAAAATTTTCATCAACATTGCCACCCACTATTCCATTCTGAATATCCTCCCTTGCTTTATCTCTTGCTACCCGTATAACCATATCCTTTTCTGTAGAATCCATTAATGTGTCAAGAATCACTTGTAAATCATCCCAATCAGGATTCTGCATTTTAATTATCATTTTAATTATCCTTGCAACCTTGTCCGGGTTTTCCCGGTAAGGACCGGCTGATTGTTTCCAGATCATTAAATCTCCTGGCGAAAACGGGATTTTTACATAAACCGTCTCTCCCCCCACTCCTACCGCTTGTCTCAGGGGTGCTATTACATTTGGCAGTCCACCCCCCTTTTGGGCTTCCTTTTCTCTGTGCCTAGTCCTGTGGGATATTGGTGTAGTTGTTACTCCTTTTACACCGGTTGCTGCCCCCTCATCCCCACTGGAATTGATATCACTTTCAGTGAGACGCACAGGTGCCGAGGGTTTAAGGGGTTTAGGTGCAGAGGGTTCAGTTTCTGGAGGGGCAACATCAAGACACGGCAAATCTAATTTTAAGGCATTACCGCAGCTGTTTTCTATTGCCAAACACGTCATGTATTTCTTTTCTGCCGTACAACCCATACATTTATCATTAGTACCGCCCCTCCATACTAATATTAACCCACATTCCTTCCTCCAGTCCTGTTTTTGTACAAGATAGAAAAAGAGATCCACGTACTGTACCTCATCCCATTTACCTTCCCTTTGACAAAACCTCATTAATTCATTAATAGTTCCAGGTTCTAAAGTACCCTCCGGCGGCCACCGTATTTCATTAGGCAAGTCATATTCAGGCCAGCAGTGAGTACAATATTCAGTTAACTTCTTTTTACTCATTGATTGTCCAAATCCAGCCTCCTTCCAATGTTTCAACAAACAGTCTAATGGTGACATCTTTGTATCGCTCATATCAACACAAAAGGGTAACACACAGGCGATTAACACAGAAGGATAACACACAGATAACTTTACCAGAACAACAGTAAAGACGGATCAAATCACCAGTTTCAACAGCAAATACAGATCAAATTACCAAGGCTACAGACCAGGTGCTGAACAACATAGATAACCAGACCAGGTGCACGCAAATAACCAGACCAGACCAGGTGCCGAGCCTGTGGCTTAAATAACCAAACCAGATGCCAAACCTGCAGAGGTTTCCCTCTAACGGACGGCTGCCTAGGCAATACCTCAGGAGCTCCCTGCCCAACTGAGCATGGCTTTCGCTGTGTCTGATCGACAGGCTACCAGATGTCTGACCAGCAGGCTACCAGACCAGAACCAGACCAGATGGGTACCCAATAATCCATGTAAAGCAACAGATAAAGCACCTTCTTACCAATCAGAGGTCCATCGTGAGCAGCGGAGAGCTGGTCGCGTCCGATGCACTCCCCAAGAATACCTCGGTGCTAGCTGGAGCAGGATCGAGACACGATCTGTCTCAGCAATGCCCGCGAGGTCCCATCTGGGTCACCAAAATGTTAGCAATCAGGACACATAACCACGGACGTAGTTATATGCGGTGCTTTATTTCAGCGCTGGGAAACCAGGGGTTCGCACCCAAAGCTGGCTTCGAACAGGTGATTCAGACTACACCTTATTATACAAGTTAGTCACATACATATTCATTACAACCCCTGACAACCATTAGCATATTCCACACCTATTCTAACACAAACTTCCTATCTAAAAGATGCTATGTTTACCAGTTATTTTCTAAGGTACCAACTTTAAAAGAATATATCGTAAATCTCTGTCCACCTTAAGAATAAGGCTCGGTTACAGTTACCTGCCTTATAAGAATATACCATAAATCTATGTCAACTTTAAGAATAGAGTTTGGTTACTGAATACAAGAATTCCATGGTTACAAGGTTGGTTGCTATCTTAATGTTAATCCAACTGTAACAGATCCAGCGATATCCAGGGTAGAGCTAGTGAAGACCCATCCTGACCTGTTCCATAAGGGAACATGGAAGGAAACATCTTGTAAAGTTGATTCTGTTACTAACACAGTGATTGTGAACCTGGGTCCTCTTCTCTGTACATGGTCACCTTTAATCCAGTGTGATGAGATGGTTAGGTCTCAGACTGCTGAGTTGGTTAAAACTGGCATATCTCCTGTCCTGTGCCCAAGTTTCTGTTATCTAGTTCACCCAGGGATGCACCAAAGAATTATTACCTTTGCAATTATTATTATCTTTATTATCTTTATTATCTTTAAATCTTTAAGTGTTAGTTCTTTAAGTGTTCATTAGTTAATTGTTAAATCCCTGTGTCATTCCCCTGTGGGAAACTACAGCAGGTCTGTGGAATCCTTCACAGAGAGTATGGGAATAGAGATCAGCCTTGAAGATATTAAGGTTTAGCCTTGAGAATGATGGGACTAAAGGAGTATCCAGAGATATTTAGTTGTACCCATGAGAGAGAAGGGATATACCCTGAGAGAGAAGGGATGTACCCGTGAGAGAAAGGGAGTAGAAGAGTAACATGGATGATAGCAAAATTAGCCAATGGGATGTTACTGCTGTACCTTGTAACCAATAGTGAAGAGACACATGAATTGGTAGAAATGTATAAAAATGCACTTGTAGCAAGAAATGGCATCTACTACTTTCATCCTGGAAGAACTTGGTCTATGTCATTTGTCCATCTCAGCCATGACATTCCCCCTGTGGGGGACTACGGTGGGTCCGTGGATTCCCTGACCGAGGGCATGGGAACAGACATTAGCCTTGAAGATATGAAGGCCTACCTGTGAGAAAGATGGGAGTAAAGGAGTATCCAGAGAAGCTAAGGATGTACTCGTGATAGAGAAGGGAGTAGAAGAGTAACATTGATGATAGCAAAAGTAGCCAATGGGATGTTACTGCTGTAACTTGTAACGAATAGTGAAGAGACACATGAATTGGTAAAACTGTATAAAAATGCACTTGTGACAATAAATGGCATCTACTACTTTCATCCTGGAAGAACTTGGTCTGTGTCATTTGTCCGTCTCATCCACGACATCCCCCCTTTTCTAAGAGGTTAGCAAATTCTTTTACTAAGGTGATGATTCTTTATGTTTTTCCAATGCCGAGATCACTTTCTGATGTGCCTTGATATGCGTGATTGCCACCTTCTTAGGAAGTTCAGCTGCCAATATTTCTTCTGCATTTTTGATATGTTTGCCTTGAGAGTTCAAGAGTCCATTTTCCTTCCAAATAGTTCTGTGTGCAAGCACGATCCTGAAAGCATACTTAGAGTCCGTATAAAAGTCCACAGCTAGTTCCAGAGCACAAGTAAGGGCGATTATTACTGCCTTTTGTGCTGAGATACTTTTAGGCAGAGGTCCAGATTCCATTACTTCATGGCTACTAATTATAGCATAACCAGCATGCCTTTCACCGTTCAGGATATTGCTACTTTCATCCATAAAGCAGTTCTCAGTGTTCTCCATAGGATTGTCCTTTAGATCTTGTTGGCTGGAGTATTTTTCTTCATTGTTTTCCAGGCAATTATGATGAACTGGTTTTCCAATGTGACCACTGAGGAAAGAAGTCGGATTGACAATGTTAGTGACCATGATTTAGCCTGATATTTGAGAAATCTTTGTGGGGAAAGCCAATGTCCCCCTTTTCACCTAGAACTGTAGACACTGTATGGGATACTAGCACAGTCATTTTCTGTCCCATGGTATATTTCCGGGCCTCCTGTATGTTCAGTACCACTGCTGTAACTGCCTGTAGGAATCCAGGCCACCCTTTTGCTTTTGCGTCTAATTGTTTGAAGAAATAGGCTGCTGCTCATCGGTATGGGCCAAGATTCTGTGCCAGTATACCAAAGGCTATTCCCTGCTTCTCATGAGAGAATAGAAAAAATGGTTTACTCACATCTGGGAGTCCTAAAGCAGGCGCTGTCATCAAAGCCTTACCAAGTTCTTCAAAGGCTTGTGTAGCTCCTTTATTCCATTGCAGGTGTTCCTGATCTGTGGCTGCTAGTACAAACAATGGCTTGACAAGCAATCCATAATCATAAATCCACAACCGGCACCACCCTGTCATGCCCAAAAAGGGTCCGTCATTCTTTTTCAGTTTGAGGCTTCGGAGTTTGGCATATAGGCTCCTCTCGAGCCTGTCCCAGGGTCCTTTGCCCTGCACTAATTTCATAGTCCAAATAAGTTACTTGTTGCTGCATCATCTGGGCTTTCTTCTGTGATACCCAATATCCTTGGAGCCACAAAAAGTTCAGTAGACTTACAGTTCAGGTTATGCACGTCTTATTTGTTCGGGTAGCGATCAAAATGTTATCCCCATATTGTAGCATCTGTCCTTCATCAGATGGGGCTTCCCAAGATTCAAGATCTTTAGCAAGCTGATTTCCAAATATTGTCAGACTGTTCTTAAATCCTTGTGGCAACAAAATCCATGTGAGCTGGGTTTTACATAAATATTATCTGGCTGACTTCATGGAGAGAGAGTCAAAAAGGTATCTTTTAAATCTAAAACTGTAATCCAAATCAAATTAGAGTTAATACAGTCAGTAAGTTGTATGGGTTTACTACCACCGGGCAGAGGTCCTCTGTTATTCTGTTTATAACCCAATTTGTACGAATTTCTCTATTACCAGCTGTGGAGGGGTTTGGTTATATGGAGATATGTTGTTGAATTAGTCAGGCCCAAAGGAATCTCAAGGCCACTTGGAGAAATTGAGAACAGAATCTTCTGTGAGAAAGAGGGGCGTTTCTTCATTAACAGGGCCTCAGCATGGCGTCAGTCATCGGATCTATCATCGGTGGGGCTCCAGCATGTGGACTGCCTGTGATACTTATTTAACGAATCCATGCTTGGAGCGTGGATGCGTGATTAGAGAATAGTTGCGTATATAAGGAGGTTTGTTTCTGTAATAAATGGCTTTGTGTGATTCACATTGAATTGGAATGCTGAGTCCTTTATTGCTCCAACAACCGACTGAATTAGGGATCAGAGTTCAACAACTTAAATACTTTCCCGGTCTCAAAATTATTAGATAATAATAAAAGCAAATTAACTTAAAGTGCTGTATCAAATCCTATTTTCCAAGTTCTGTGGAACAACATTTAATTGCCACTCATTGATATAAACCCACATTCAAACCACAAGTTGATACAGGGAATTGACAATTAACTAATTAAAACGCAAAGAACTAACCCTTTAACCCACATCACTATTGTCTAGCCTTGCTTAACTCTGTGTAACTTACTGTACAAAAAACAGGACTTCACTGACGCCTTCACTGCATTTAAACAAGCTCACAGCTCCTGGAAATTTACACACGTATTAGGTGAAATGATTCCCTGTGTCTCCAGCGCCGTAAATAAATATGTAAATACATACCTTCCTAACAATTCAAGGGTTTTAAGGTCATTTCCGTGCCTCAGTAGGGTCTGATGGAAGCCAACAAAACGCAACAGAGCCTGAAAAAGCTGAACAAAGCATTACAGAGCACAACAGGGCCTGAGAAAGCTTGACAGCGCCTTACAGATTCCGACAGAACCTGACAAACCCCGACCGGGTCAAACAATTCTTGAAAGAGCCCAGAAGTGCCCAATGGAGCCTGACACAGCTCGACAAAACCCAACATAGCATGAAAAAACCCAACTGAGCCCTACAACTCCTGACAGACCCTGACAGGGATCAAAAAATCCTGACAAAGCTTGGCAGAACCTGGAAAATCCTGGTAGGGCAGAAAGAGCACAAAGGAGCTTGACAGAGCCTGACAGAGGCTGACAGGGCATGACACAGATTGATAGTGCACTACATGTTCCAAAAAAGCCCAACAAACCTGATATGGCCCGACAGACCACAACAGAGCCCGAGAAAGCCCAACAGATCCCGGCAGATCCTGAGAGAACCTGACAGGACCTGATAGAGCATGACAGGGCCCAACAAAGACCAACAGAGGTTGACAGGGCCTGACAGATCCTGACAGAACCTGACAGAGACTGCCAGGAACTGAAAGAGATTGATAGGGCCTGACAGAGCATGTCAGGGCCTAACAGAGCCTACCAGAAACTGAGAGAGCCCGCAAGGGCATGACAGAACCTGACAGACTTCGACAAAGCTTGACAGAGCCCAACAGCACCTGAGAAAGCCTGACAGAGCCCGACACAGTCTCACAGGGCCCAAAAAAAGCCCGACAGAACCCAACAGGGCCTGACAGAGCCCAACAGAACTCGACAGGGCCAGACAAATCCCAACAGCACCTTACAGCAAACTATAGTGTCCAGTAGGGCCTGACAGAGACTGACAAAATGGAACAGAGCCTGAATGAGCTCAACAAAGCATTACAGAGCACGACAGGGCCTGACACAGCTTGACAGAGCCTTACAGATCCCGACAGATCCCCACAGAGACAGACAGAAGCCGACAAAGCCCGATATTGCCCATCACAGCCCGAAAATGCTCTAGAGAGCCCGACTTAGATAGACAGAGCCAGTAACGATCTAAGAGACCTAGGCAAGGCTTGACAAGGCCCTACAGAGCCTGACAGGGCAAGAAACAGATTGACAGTGCCCTATATGCCCCAAAAAAGCACGATAAACCTTGATATGACCCAACAGACCACGATAGAGACCGAAAAAGCCTTATAAAGCCCGACAGAACCTGACAGAGCCTGACAAGGCCTGACAGAGCATGACAGGGCTTTACAGAGCCTGACAAAGCCTGGTAGGGCAGAAAGAGCCCAAAGGAGCTTGACAGAGACCGACAGCACCTCACAGAGCCTGAGACAAACCAACAGATCTCAACAAAACCTCACAGAGACCGACAGGGCCTGAAAGAGCCTGACAAAACCTGACAAAGACTGACAGAGCCCTACAGACCCTGACAGAGCCTGACAAAGTCCAACAGAGCCCGACAAAACTCAACAGAGTCCTACAAATCCTGACATTGCCTGACAGACCCTGATCAAACCCGAGAAAGCCTAGCAGAGCCTGATAGAGCCTGACAAAACCTGACAGAGCCCAAGAGAGCTCCATAAAGCTTGACAGAGCCCACCAGGCCTTGACACAGCATGATAGGGCCTGCCAGAGCCCAACACAGCTCAACAGGGTTCGACAAATCCTCTTAGCACCTGATAGTGAACTATAGAGCCCAGCAAGACATGACAGAGGCTGACAAAGTGCGACACGAACTAGAAGAGCTGAAGAAAGCATTACAGAGTGTGACAGGGCCTGAAACAGCTTGACAGAGCCTTACAGATCGCGACAGAGCCCAACAGGGCTAAACAGAACTTAAAAGAGCCAGACAGAGCCTAGCACATCTTGACAGAACCTTACAGATTGCGACAGAACCTGACAGAGCCCGAGAGAACCCAACAAAGCTTGAAAGAGCCAAAAAGCACCTAGTCATGCTCTGTCAGGCCCTGTCGGGTTCTGTCCGGATCTGTCAGGATCTGTAGGACTCTGTCATACTTTGTCAGGCCCTATCATGTTCTTTCACGATCTGTAGAGCTTTGTTAGGCCCTGTTGTGCTCTGTCAAGCAATGTCAGGATCTGTCAGGATCTGTCGGGTTCTGTTGGGCTTTCTGCAGCGTTGTCAGGCTCTGTTGTGATCTCTCGTGCCATATCAGCCTATGTCGGGCTATTTTGGGGTATATAGGGCACTGTTAATCTGTGTCATACCCTATCAGGCTCTGTCAGGCTTTGTCAAGCTCTGTCCAGGTCTTTTAGGCCATCACGGGCTCTATGTATCTATGTCGTGTTTTTCAGAGCATTTTTGGGCTGTGATTTGTTTTATCAGGCTTTGTCAGCTTCTGTCTAAGTCTGTGAGGCATGTTCAGGCTCTGCCAGGTTTTTTGGGCTCTGTCAGGCCCCATCAAGCGTTGTTGGGCAATGCTGATCTTTGTTGGGCTTTTTTGATCCCTGACGGGCTTTGTCAGTCTCTGTCAGGCTTTGACGACATCTGTCAGGACATGTGGGACTCTGTAAGCCCCTTTTGGGTTAAGTTGGTCTCTGTCACAATCTGTCAGGCTCTGCTTGGCTTTGTCAGGCTCTGTTTGGCTCTGTAGGTCTCTGTCAATCCCTGTCAGGTTTTGTCAGGCTCTTCCAGGCCCTGTCGGTCTCTGTGTGCCTTTGTCAAGAAACGTCGGACTCTGTCAGGCTCTGTCAGGCTCTGTATGTCTCTGTCAAGTTTTTTTGGGCTCTTTCTGCCCTACCAGTCTTTTTCAGGCTCTGTAAAGACCTGTCATGTTCTGTCAGGCCCTGTTGGGTTCTGTCGGTTTTGTCAGGTATTTCAAACCCTGTCCAGCTCTATCAGGCTTTTTCAGGCACTGTCGGGCTTTCCTGCTCTTATTCAGGCTTTGTTGGGCTCTGTTAGTCTTCCTCAAGGTCTATCAAGCTCTGTGAGGACATTTCAAGATTTGTAGGGCTCTGTTGTGTTTTGTCAGGCTCTATTGGGTATTGTCGAGCTCTGTCAGGCTCTATTGGGTGCTGTTGGGTACTTTCAAGCTTTGTTGGGCCCTGTCAGGCTCTATCAGATTCTGTTGGGATTTGTAAAGCTCTGTCAAGCTGTGTCAGGCCCTGTCGTGCTCTGTAATGCTTTGTTGAGCTATTTCAGTCTCTGTCACTCTTTCTCAGCCTGTCAGGTCCTGCTGGACTCTATAGTTCGCTGTCAGGTGTTGTCTGGATTTATAAGGTCCTGTTGACTACTGTCGGTCTCTGTCAGGTCCCGTTGTGCTCTGTCAAGCTTTCTTGGGCCCTGTAAGACTTTTTTAAGCTCTGTCAGGCTTTCTCAGTTTCTGTTTGGCCCTGTAAAGATTTGTCGAAGTCTGTCTGGCTCATTCAGGCTCTATCATGCCCTGGCGGTCACTCTCAGTTTCTGGTAAACTCTTTCATGCCCTGTCAAGCTATTTCAGGCTCTGTCACGCTTTATCTGACTCTATTGGGCCTTGTCGAGTTTGTTGTGCACTGTCAGGCTTCGTTGGACTATGTCAGTTCCTGTCAGGTTCTGTTGGGCTCTTTCAAGCTCTGTCTGGCCCTGTCGGGCTCTGTCTACATCTGTAAGGATCTGTCAAGCTGTGTCAGGACCTATCAGGCTCTGTAGCAATGCTTTGTTGAGTTCTTTAGTCTCTGTCACACTTTTTTAGCCTCTCTCAGGTCCTGACGGGCTCTATCATTCGCTATCAGGCGCTGTTAGGATTTGTCGAACCCTGTTGAGCTGTTTTGGACTCTGTCACGCCCTGGTGGGCTGTGTCTAGCTTTATCAAGCTCTGATGGGCTCTGTCAGGTTTTGTCAGGCCCTGTCAGTCTCTTGCAGGATCTTTCAGTGCTTGGCGGGCTCTGTGGGGTTTGGTCAGGATCTGTCAGGCCCTGTCGGGCTCTGTCAGGTTTTGTCGGGCTCTATCAGTCTCTTGCGGGCTCTGTAAGTCCCTGGAGGGCTCTGTCAGGTTCTGTCAGAATGTGTCAGGCCCTGTCGGGTTCTGTCAGGATCTGTCTAGCTTTTTTGGGCTCTGTCATCCTCTGTCAGGTCCTGTCAGGTTCTGTCAGGATCTCTCAGGATCTGTTGGGATTTCCCAGGATTTTTTGGGCTCTGTAGTGATCTGTCAGGCCTTATCAGGCTTTGTCAGTGTTTTTTGGGACAGGTGGGGCACTGTTAATCTGTGTCATACCCTGTCTGGCTCTGTCAGGCCTTGTCAAGCTCTGTCCAGGTCTTTTAGGCCATGACAGGCTCCGTCTATCTACGTGAGGATCTCTAGGTAATTTTCGAGCTGTGATGGTCTCTATCAGTCTTTGTTGGCTTCTGTCTGACTCTGTGGGTCCTACTCGGGCTCTGTCAGGTTTATTTGGGCTCTATCAGGACGTGTCAAGTGTTGTTGTGCAGTATTAAGGTTTGTTGGGCTTTTTTGATCCCGGTAGGGCCTGACAGAGACTGATAAAGCATGACAGAGTCTGAAAGAGCTCAGCAAAGCATTGCAGAGCATGACAGGGCTTGACACAGCTTGACAGAGCCTTACAGATCTCGACAGAACCTGATAGAACCCTAGCAGGCCCCAAAGAGTAATACTTTGTTGTGCCCTGTCGTGCTCTGTCAGGTCCTGTCAGGCTCTCTCAGGCTTTGTTAGGCCCTGGCATGCTCTGTCAGGCTCTGTCAGGTTCTGTTAGGGTCTATCAGGTTTTGTTTGTTTTTTTCAGTTTCTGTCAAGCGATGTCAGGGTCTATAGGGCTCTGTCAATCCCTCTCAGGTTTTGTCAGGCTCTTTCAGGCCCTGTCGGTCTCTGTGTGACTTTGTCGAGATCTGTCGGTCTCTCTTGGGCTCTGTCAAGCTCTGTCAGGCTCTGTCAAGCTTTTTTGGGCTTTTTTTGCTTGATCAGGCACTTTCAGACTCTGTAGAGCCCTGTCAGGCCTTGTCAGACTCTGTGGGGTTCTGTAGGGCTTTGTCAGGCTCTTTCAATCCCTGTCGGGGTCTGTTAGGCTTTGTTAGGCTTTTTAGCCCTTATTCAGGCTCTGTCAGGCCATGTCAGGATTTCTAGGACTCTGTCGGGATTTGTCAGGCACTGTTAGGTATTCTTGATCTCTGTCAGACTACATTGGGTGGTTTTGGGCTCTTTCAAGCTTTGTTGGGCCCTGTTGGTCTCTGTCAGATTCTGTCGGGATCTGTAATGCTCTGTCAAGATGTGTTAGGTTCAGTGGGGCTCTGTAATGCTTTGTTGAGCTCTTTAATCTCTCTTGCACTTCGTCAGCCTCTGTCAGGTCCTGCCGGGCTCTATCGTTATCTATCAGGTGCTGTCAGGATTTGTCAAACCCTGTTGAGCTTTGTTGGGCTCTGGCAGGCCCTGTCTTTGTCTGTCAGGTCCTGGAGGGCTCTGTCAAGCTTTGTCGAGTTCTGTTGGACTCTGTCGGTTTCTGTCAGGATCTGTCAGGTCCTGTCATGCTCTTTCCTGGTCTGTTATGCTTTATCTGTCTCTGTTGGTTCTTTTGACCTCTGTCGGGCACTGTAGGGCTTAGTTGGGATCTGTCAATTCCTGTCAGGCTCTGTTTGGCTCTTTCAAGTTCCGTTTCGTGTTTATTTGGGCTCTGTGTGGCTCTTGCACACTCTGTAAGTTTCTGGTAGGCTATGTCAGGGTCTGTCGGGGTCTGTCAGGATCTGTCAGGCCCTATAAGCTCTGTTGGTCTTTGTTGGGCCCTGTCATGCTCTCTCAGGCCCTGTCGAGTTCTTTCAGAATTTGTTGGGATCTTTTGGGTTTTCTCTGGCTTTGTTGGGCTCTGTCATTATCTGTCAGGCTACATCAGGCTTTGTTGGGCTTTTTTGATCCATGTTGGGCTTTGTCGGTCTCTGTCGGGCTTTGAAGGCTTCTGTCAGGACCTGTGAGGCTCTGTAAGCCCCTTTGGGGCTCTGTCGGTCTCTGTTGCTATCTGTCAGGCTCTGTTGGGCTTTGTCAGGCTCTGTTGGGCTTTGTCAGGCTCTTTCGGGCTCTGCTGGGCTCTGTAAATCCCCATCAGATTTTTTCGGGCTTTTACAGGCCCTTTCAGTCTCTGAGTGGCTTTGTCAAGATCTGTCCATCTCTCACCACAAAATGATCTTGGAATCCCGAGGAATGGGATGGAAATATTTGGAGTGAATCCTCAGTCTCCAATATTGAGTTTTAATTTGATCCTGACTTAAATGGCAGGGAGGTGGTGGGAGCACAGCCCCCCATACAAATGATGTGGCAGCGGGAACAAGCAGATGAGGAGGGGCAGATCACGTGTACTCACTCTCCGAGAAGCAGAAGAGTGGGGAAGGAATACTGGCACGGATTTTGCCAGCTTGGGAGAGTGGAGATGCGTCTATCCATTTATTAGCAGATGAAAAAGTTTTATTAAGCCCTATAGCCAATGATGATCTGATACGAGGATATGCTCAACTGCAAAATGTCAGAGGTCCTGACGGGCAAGATATTATTGCACCTACGCTATGTCAGTGTTTGTGTGCTGCAGTTTTAACAGCATATGTTGAACCTGTTGAATGTGTGTTGTCCTGTGGAAACTGGTGCACAATGGAGGATGGTATTAATTTAGTGTGGTGGATGGGGGTGGCATCTGCATTGATTATGGGATCCGATCTGGACAGGGTAGCAGTGACAAGAAGTATTAAAATGCAACTTCTTAGAGGACCGCCTGCCTCACTAATACCCGTGATTCTGCCAACAGTGACAAATGCTACGGGCAATGCAGGCACTCTAGTAAATGCCTTGAGGGGAATTGGGGCTGTAATTTCAGGACCCTCTGTTTGGGTGGTGAATAAAGGAAAGCCAGCAAAACTGAAAGGAGTTACAGCACGGGTGAGGCGGACACAAATATGGAATGATTTTGTACAAGCTGGTATCCCATGATTAGAAATAGGTGGGATCACACCATCAGAAATGTTTTGCCGCTTGCAAAAGTTAATGTTTATGCAAAAAAATCAACCAGCCCTAGTCCCACTGCCAACACTGCACCCACCCCCCACCCCGCCTGTCACCTCAATGCAAGACCAGTTTGCCTTTACCTGGCAACAAAAGCAATACACTTGCCGAGTGTTGTCTCAGAGATACAAATACAGTCCCTCCGTTTGCCATCAAATCATAGTAGCTAATATAGCATTATGGTTGGGTACCATTACTGATTGCCATTATATTGATGATCTGTTGATTATGGCAGTGTCACAACAAGAAACTGAAGCAGCTGCTGAATTTTTGAAGGTGTATTTACAGGACCAAGGCTGGGCAATTAATCTGACTAAAACACAGGACCCTAGTGCTACTGTACTATTTTTAGAAATAGTTTGGCATAGGCAGCTTCGAGAAATACCAGATAAGGTATATCACACAGTCCAGCAGTTTTCTGTACCAGCTGCAGTAAAACAATTACATGCCTTTTTAGGATTTTTAGGGCATTGGAGAACTTTTATCCCTAAATCATCTGTGGAGGAGGATTCCCCTTGTGAAGGATTAATAGAAGAGCACAATAAAGTTGATTCACTTGAGCCGCAAAACAGTAAGGAAGCAGATAATATGACCTCTGCTGAACTTCATGCTCAAGCTCTAAGTATGCATATAGCTTGTGGACATGGATCAGCTTATGCTGCACAGGCATGGGACATTGCTCATAATCAACCCGCTTTGCTATTATATACTTGTAAAACATGCTCACATCATTGTGCCACTTGTACAAAGTTAATTTAAGGGCATTATATAGGCCATGGGGAAAGATAAAACGTGGTCAATGGACCTTGAATACCTGTCAGGTCGATTATATCAGCCCCCTACTCCCCTCTAGGGGGTGGCAATATGTATACACTTCTGTGGACACAGTGTCAGGGCTAACTACAGAGAAAATGGAATTATTCACATCAATGGATTGTGAAGTGGGACTGCAACCTATTGATCTAGATGCAAAAATTTATATAATTCCAGAGAATACTGTATGGTTTTGCACGTTGACTTCTCTTCTTATGTTACATCCTCTGCTAATATCAGATTCTCGAGTTCTTGTATTTCAGGTATCTTCAGTGAACACGTGTTTTATCTAGAGGAGACAGCATTGGAACAATGTTCTTGGTGTCACAGACCCAATATCAAAGTGAAGTCCAATCTGAAAACGTGCAGGCTACGACTTTTCAGTCTGCATGGGCAATTACCCCACACCAGGTTGTTAAACCCAGGTTGTTAAACTAAAGGAGCTGGAGCAACAGCATATGTATTACTGGAAGGTGACAACACTCCTATTGATTAACTTAGATTTATCCTGGTAAACTTAGATCTGTTCAGCCTCTACTGTAGCCTAATCATTTACCTTTAATATTTAGGAGAAATTAACGGTTGCAGATCTCTTAACAATGTGTTTCACTAGCATGACAACCCTTGTAGCTGTATTACAGAATTGTGCCATGCTAAGGGATTTTAACATTAATGTTTCTTCTTGTGGTTTCCTCTAAGTAGGTAGTGGCTGCAAATGCTGCTTATTTTGAAGGCATGTGGTGCTTCAACATAATGATGAACTAGTCAACATGGAAGAAGACATCTCACATCTTTGGGATTAATGCAGCAAGTGAAACAATCTACTGATAATGCCTGGCTGAATGACTAATTCCTTGACAAAGTGAATGGGACACCTAATTTAAAACATTATTGTAGAAATATGTTTTTTTCTTTTTCTATATGTGTTTATTGTATGCCCCTGTAAATTGCTCTGTGCTACACCTCACAAACCCAAATGAACAACTCTGGCTTTGCTGGTCCTAGCAGAAGCTGTCCCCTGAGCAAGGGGGTGGAATGTATGGAAATTGTGCAAGAATGGCAAGGAGGCTAGGCGGTAGGTTGAGGGAGGTGATTCTCCCCCTCTGCTCTTGTGAGACTCCACCTGGAGTTCAGCATTCAGCTCTGGGACCCCCAACATAAGAGGGACATAGACCTCTTGGAGCAAGTCCAGAGGAGGTCCACGAAGATGATCAGAGGGCTGGAGCACCTCTCCTATGAAGAAAGACTGAGAGAGTTGAGGTTGTTCAGCCTGGAGAAGAGAAGGCTCCGGGGAGACCTTATAGCAGCTTTCCAGTACCTAAAGGGGGCCTACAAGAAAGCTAGAGAGGGACTTTCTACAAGGGCATGTAGTGATAGGAAAAAGGGGTAATGGCTTTAAACTGAAAGAGGGTAGATTTAGATTAACTATAAGGAAGAAATTCTTCACCATGAGAGCGATGAGGCACTGGAACAGGTTGTCCAGAGAAGTTCCAGATGCCCCATCCCTGGAAGTGTTCAAGGGCAGGTTGTCTGGGGCTTTGAGCATCCTGATCTAGTGGAAGGTGTTCTTGCCCATGGCAGGGTGGTTGGAACTAGATGATCTTTAAGGTCCCTTCCAAACCATACAGTGGGAACAGCAGGATGTGAGGTTCCAACCACTTGGATGATAAAGGAAGATAAATACTAACATGACCATCGAGATGGTCAAAGAAGAAATAATACTAACATGATTAAATCACAGCAATTAGTCAAAATATAAAGGACCTTGGTAAGGTTATACAGAAGTATGTTTTTCATTATTATAAGGAGTGATAGTCCAGGCTCATGAGAATGGTATCTTGGGCCGGAACACCGGCCCCAAGGATGTGTGATGTGTAAATGTTGTCAGGCTGTCCTGGAAGGTGGCTGCTCCAGTTTACAAAAGGAGCAGAAGAGATTCTGATGCTCTTGAAGGAACCTCTAATTCACACCCAGAGACTGTGCAAAACAGGAATTAGAGGTGCCCTGCCTCCAGCCAGGTGGAGGAAAGGGATAACAGAGTTTATTGGACTGTACAAATACTATGGCCTGGTACAACACAACCCCAGGAGTACAAAGCTTTAGTGGACACTGGTGCTCAGTGCACAATAATTCCTTCTAATTATAAAGGAACGCAATCCATCAATATTGTTGGAGTGACTGGGGGATCCCGGGAGCTGACTGTTGTAGAGGCTGAAATGAGCCTAACTGGAAAAAACTGGCAAAAGCATCCCATTGTGACTGGTCCAGATGCTCCGTGCATCCTTGGTATAGACTACCTCAGGAGAGGGTATTTTAAGGACCCAAAAGGGTATAGGTGGGCATTTGGTATAGCAGCTGTGGACACTGAGAAAATTGAACAGCTGTCTGATTTGCCTGGTCTTTCAGATGACCCTTCTGTTGTAGGACTGCTGAGGGTTGACGATCAGCAGGTGCCAATTGCTACCACGACGGTGCATCGCCGACAATATCGCACCAATCGAGACTCTTTGACTCCTATCCAGTAGCTGATCCGTCAATTGGAAAGCCAGGGTGTGATCAGTAAGACTCGCTCACCTTTTAACAGCCCAATCTGGCCAGTGCGTAAGTCTAGTGACGAGTGGAGACTAACTGTAGACTGTCGTGACCTGAATGAAGTTACACCACCACTGAGTGCTGCTGTGCCTGACATGCTAGAACTGCAATTTGAACTGGAGTCAAAGGCAGCCAAGTGGTATGCTACAATTGACATTGCTAATGCATTTTTCTCTATTCCTGTAGCAGCAGAGTGCAGGCCGCAGTTTGCTTTCACTTGGAGGGGCATCCAGTATACATGGAATCGCTTGCACCAGGGGTGGAAACACAGTCCTACCATCTGCCATGGACTGATCCAGACCACGCTGGAGCAAGGTGAAGCTCCAGAACACTTGCAATATATTGATGACATCATCGTATGGGGCGACACAGCGAAAGAAGTCTTCGAGAAAGGTGAGAGAATAATTCATATTCTTTTGGATGCTGGTTTTGCCATAAAACGGAGCAAGGTCAAGGGACCTGCACGAGAGATCCAGTTTTTAGGAATAAAATGGCAAGATGGCCGTCGTCAGATCCCAATGGATGTGATCAACAAAATTGCAGCAATGTCTCCACTTACTAATAAAAAGGAGACACAGACTTTCTTGGGCGTTGTAGGTTTTTGGAGAATGCATATTCCTGACTACAGCCACATTGTGAGCCCTCTCTATCGAGTGACTTGTAAAAAGAACCAATTTGAGTGGGGCCCTGAACAACGACAAGCCTTTGAACAAATTAAGTGTGAGATAACTCATGCGGTGGCCCTTGGACCACTCCGAACTGGACTAGATGTTAAAAATGTGCTCTACACCGCAGCCGGAGATACTGGACTTACCTGGAGCCTCTGGCAGAAAGCACCGGGAGAAACCCGAGGTCGACCCTTAGGTTTTTGGAGTCGAGGATACAAAGGATCTGAGGCCAACTATACTCCAACTGAAAAGGAGATACTAGCAGCATCTGAAGGAGTTTGAGCTGCTTCAGAAGTGATCGGCACTGAAGCACAGCTCCTCCTGGCACCTCGACTGCCGGTGCTGAGCTGGATGTTCAAAGGGACGGTTCCCTCTCCACATCATGCAACCGAAGTTACATGGAGTAAATGGATTGCACTGATCACGCAACGAGCTCGAATTGGAAGTCCCAACCGTCCAGGTATATTAGAAGTGATTACAGACTGGCCAGAAAGCAAAGACTTTGGGATGTCTCCAGATGAGGATGAAGTAAAACGTGCTGAAGAAGCACCACCATATAATGCGCTTTCAGAGACTGATAAGCAGTATGCACTGTTCACAGATGGATCCTGTCGTCTTGTAGGAAAACATCGAAGGTGGAAAGCTGCTGTGTGGAGTCCCACACGACAAGTTACAGAAGCCACTGAAGGACAAGGTGAATCCAGTCAGTTTGCAGAAGTGAAAGCCATCCAGCTGGCTTTGGACATTGCTGAACGAGAGAAGTGGCCAATACTTTATCTCTATACTGACTCATGGATGGTAGCAAATGCCTTGTGGGGGTGGCTACAGCAATGGAAGAAAAGCAACTGGCAGCGCAGAGGTAAACCCATTTGGGCTGCCACACTGTGGCAAGACATTGCTGCTCGGCTAGAGAGGCTGCCTGTGAAAGTTCGTCATGTAGATGCTCATGTGCCTAAAAGTCGAGCCACCGAGGAACATCTAAACAACCAACAAGCGGATCAAGCTGCTAAGATTAATGTAGCTGAGGTGGACTTGGACTGGCAACATAAAGGTGAACTTTTCCTAGCTCGATGGGCCCATGATGCTTCAGGGCATCAAGGTAGAGATGCAACATACAAATGGGCTCGTGATCGAGGGGTGGATTTAACTATGGACACTATTTCACAGGTTATTCATGAATGTGAAACTTGCGCCGAAATCAAACAAGCAAAACGGTTAAAACCTGTATGGTATGGGGGGCGATGGTTAAAGTATAAGTATGGAGAAGCTTGGCAGATTGATTATATTACACTTCCACAAACACGTCAAGGTAAGCGTTATGTACTTACAATGGTGGAAGCAACCACTGGATGGTTGGAAACATATGCCGTACCTCATGCTACAGCCCAAAATACTATCTTGGGCCTTGAGAAGCAAGTCCTTTGGCGGCACGGTACGCCAGAAAGAATTGAATCAGACAATGGTACTCATTTCAAAAACAGTACTATAGACAATTGGGCCAAAGAACATGGTATTGAGTGGGTATATCATATTCCATATCATGCACCAGCCTCTGGGAAAATTGAAAGGTACAATGGTTTGTTAAAAACTACACTAAAGGCACTTGGTGGTGGAACCTTTAAAAACTGGGATTCACATTTAGCAAAAGCCACTTGGTTGGTCAACACTAGGGGATCAACCAATCGAGCCGGGCCTGCCCAATCAGAAATTCTACGGACTGTAGAAGGAGATAAAGTCCCTGTAGTACACATGAAAAATATCTTAGGAAAGGCAGTCTGGGTTACTCCTGCCTCAGGCAAAGGCAAACCTATTCGTGGGATTGTTTTTGCCCAGGGACCTGGCAGCACCTGGTGGGTGATGCTTAAGGATGGAGAAGTTCGGTGTGTACCTCAAGGGGATTTGATTTTAGGTGAAAATATGCAATGCTGAACTGTATGATGTGAATTGCCGCACTAACAATGTTTAATAAGTGTCTTACAGATCAAGACAATGGTGATGAAACTAGAGCTAGCTTCTTCGAGTGGCGCCCGACACCTTCTTCGAAGTGGTGTCCTTAACCCACAGTGTTCATGAGATGCACTTGTACCATTTTTCCTGCCCTGGGAGACTGTTGTGACAAAATGAACTTAATGAACTTTTCAAAGGATGGTCCACTGATTAATTACTCCTGTGTATATATGTACATATGTATATATATATATAGTAGTAGTGATTAATTAGATTGTATTGATAGATTGTATTGATAAGTATTCAGTGAATGTCATATTATAAGGGGTGGAATGTCCTGGTTTTGTTAAAAACAAGTTTCTCTTTTAGTGAATTTGCCTGTCAGCTAAAGCCTTCATGTTAGCTGCATTTTCCTGGAGAACCCAACACATGTTTTGGTTAAACCTAGCAATGGAATGCAAACTTATTGATAAGCACAGATGGACATCTCACGAGAGGGGCAACAAGAAACTGATGACCGAGAGACTGACCAACGGTGTATAACATTCCATTCACGTGAATACTTCATATAAAAGTGGGAGATCACGAGGATCTCATCCTTATGCCCTTTTTCCCTTTTTTCCTCATGGCTGACATTAGGAGAGGACCTTGCTGGTCGTCCCTGCGAACTGAGGCCTGGTGACAGACTGAATCCAGCTCCGGTTGGCTACAGAGTCTAATCCAGGACTTTGGGTGCTGGCTCTGCAGTTGCTGAGACTTACAAGATTGGTTTTGTATATTTTGTATTATTTTCTCTATTCTTATTAGTAGCATTAGTAAAACATCTTTAACTTTTCCAACTCTCTTCTCTCTGTCCTTCTTTCCCTACCGATCGCCTGTCCTGAGTGGGAAGGGGGGAGAGGGAGGGGCAAAAGGGGGAAGTGGGGGGGAGAGGAGGTTAACAATACATCTGCCAGGGTTTGATTGTCACCCCGCAATCTTAACCCTCGACACAGGCCTGGGCTGTGAATGAGTGGGAATGTGACTGAACACAGTCACAACATGAGTGTGGCGTGTTTGGAATAACAATTATTGAAAAAACATCCTGTCTAACGTCTTAGTCCAGGTCCCTATCTGTAAATCTATAAATTGAGAATGGTTAATAAAAAGAGCCTCAGCTTGACTCAGCTTAGCTCTGCCTTGCTCTTTGTTCCCTGCTGAACATGACCTCTGCCTGTGTGTGCACGTCTTTATCTGCGTCCACGTGTGCGTCGTTCTTCATCGCCACACATACCATTCTATGATGAGTCTATTATTATATCAAGTCAATTAACATGCAGCACACTGAACTTACTGAACAACTGTGCTGCTTCCTTCTTGCTGCTGGTGAGATGCAAAGAATGTGAGCAGTCTGAAGAAAACAGGTTTACATCTTTCTGTGCAAACCATACCAGGTTGGGTACTCTGGAGGATGGAGGGCCAAGTAGTTCTTCTGTCTCTTCATTTCATCCTAGACACCAGAATGGCTGCTGAGAGATGAGACAACAAATACGCAGCATATTACATATATTATGATGGCTATAACTGACTGTGATCACACTTGATTTCCTGTGGCATTAAATGGCATCTACTACTTTCATCCTGGAAGAACTTGGTCTATGTTGTTTGTCCGTCTCAACCACGACATACGGTGACCCCGACCTGATCCTGTATGAAGAAGGATCTCGCATGAAGAAGAGACAGCGGTGAAGCTGTGGTAGCCGAAGACAAGCTGTGGAGACGGAGCCCGGTACAGCTGATAGAGCAGCAGGGGGGAGCTGCCGAAGATCCGGATCCTTGAAAAGACACCACGCCAAGAGTTGGTGAGCTACCGGGAACAGGGGGGTGGAACTTATCTAAAGAAGAGGGTATTATATTATCTACATGGAAGTTGCTTCTGAAGAAGCAGGGTATTAGCCCTCTGGAATTGACTTTACGAAGGAAGGACTGTGTTACTATGGGGCAAAGCACTAGTGAAAGATGCAAAGAAACAACTGAACTGTTAACAACATGGCACTTGTTGCTAGAGACTTTGAGAGGATTAAAAGAGCAATGGGAACATGCAGAGACAGGGGAGGGGGGTGGCTTCCCTGGACTAGATTTGAAAAAAAAAAAAAAAGAAAAAGGCCAAACCCCCCTGTTACTAATGATTCTCCAGCACTGTTCAAGTCCACGTTATCTGATGACATGGATGAAGATGAGGGTTTGCAGCATATTCTTGAAAAGTTAAAAGGAGTATGTGTACGAGTTGCCCCAAGATCAGATAAAAACCATGAAAGACTCAAAGCAAAATTAGACCTATGCAACGTAACAGCAATAGATCATTTCAGACAGAACGATGGGGATTCATTGAAAGGGGCAGGTACCCCCCAACTCTTGGAAGAGACACTAATTGGCATACCGCAACTACAGGCACAATAAGTTTCTGAAATCCTGAGGCAGTCAAGAGACCTCACATATCAAGCTATGATAAAGGTGCCTGAAACTGACAAAGCAGCCAAATCATTTGCAACTATTAATCAGGGTCCCAACGAGAATTACATGCAATTTATTGACCGTCTTCAAGAGGTCATCAATAAGCAGGTTCAAAACTTAGAAGCTAAGGAAGAAATGGTGTTGTAATTAGCAGTAGAGGATGCTAATGTTTGCTATCAACATGTTATCTGCGAGTTTTACAGTACATATTATGTGTTTCTGTGTATTGCCTCTCTGAAAATCAAGCAGCTTGTCAGGAACGTGAGTTTTACTGGTTGTTGTCAGAATTGTTTCTTTGTGGTATAAGTGTGCCGTAAAACCTTCTCCCCACTTTTCCCACTTGCGCTGCAAGCAGCCCTGTGCTTTCCCCCCCTCCCTCCCTCTTCTCATGGTTTTTACTTAGGAGATGGGGTTGGAAACGACTGTTTTCAGTCGTGTTGTTAAGAAATCTGTATTGGGAGGTGTTTTAAAACATAGGAAAGCACTTGAAATATGAGGAACGAAAATCTTGTGAAATATTGTAATTAATGGTGGCTGCTGTGTAAGTTTAATGATTGGGAAAAGTGTCCGGAGAATAGAACCTTGAAGTATAACACTTCGTTGTTTCTAAAGCGAGAAGAGCAGGAGAAAAATAAAACTCTACAAAGATCATTGAATCATTTCAGTTTTACAGGCAGGGCGGTTTGAACTTCAACAAACTGAGAGAGAGTTAACTGATAACACACAGGTCACAGTAAACTTGCTGAAGTCTGCAAGATGCTTTCTTCATTAACCTTCTTTGTGGGTATCTGTTTAAGCATGTTGCAGTTTTAGTAGCTCTTTGTTGTGTGGTGCAGTGATTTCACAGACTGTTAAATCATGAGAATCCATGGACTCAAAATGTGCATTTTGTGATAATACAGAAGATCATGAGTAATTTAGTTCTTTACTGCGTGAATGTGATGGTAAAATTTTGTGTGTAGTAGCTGTTATTTCTCTTTCTAGCATGCTAGCTTTATTCCGGCATTCAGACTTGCACAACTCTGTGATGGGCTGTGTTTCATCACTATGTACTAAATTTGGCTCTTGTGTGTCCACACCAAGTAAAGAACCCTGGTTTTGGGATAACAGTTGTAGCACCCCAGATGAGACGCTATTAAAAGCCTTGCCCGATCCAGCTTGCTGCAGTGGCGGGGGGGGCCGGTGCCGATGGGGCTCCAGCGCGCACTGACCTGTTTTGTCAGGGAGACCCAGCGGCACCGCTACCTGGCTGAGCAGTAAGCAGTTCAAAGGTGCAATGCTAAAATCGAGATATTGTCTTCAGTAAGTATAACTGTGATCCATCTGCATATTTGAACTTGGTATTTGGTTTTCATATCTGAACTCAGTATTTTAGTTTGCGTATATATATGTTTGGTACCAAAAGAATTTTGTTTGGGGAGATAACTACAAAATGGGAATCGGTTCCACTGCTAAAATTCCACCTTGTTCCCCCTTAGGAAATATTCTGAAAAAATAAAACTTGAAATGATACTGTACTAAAATGTGGCTTAAATGTGGAATTCAGGGTTTCAGTGCTGTATTGCAATTAATGTTGTTTTGCAGAACTTTGGAAAAAATTTGGTGAAGTATGGTACTGTAAGTTAATTTGCCATTTTTGAGACCAGAAAAGAATTTAAATTGTTACATTCTGATTCACATAGAAAAGAAAAGAAAAGAAAAGAAAAGAAAAGAAAAGAAAAGAAAAGAGAAGAGAAGAGAAGAGAAGAGAAGAGAAGAGAAGAGAAGAGAAGAAAAGAAAAGAAAAGAAAAGAAAAGAAAAGAAAAGAAAAGAGAAAATAACTAAATGCTATGATGGATGTGGCCTTGGTATTGTATGAGGTTGTATTTAAAAGTTGCTAGAATATGAACTAATTTGGATCTAGAGAAATGGAATAATGGATTGATGTTTAATATGCTGGTTTTTGACATCTGTAAATTTCAAAAGGTAAATGGGGCTGAGGAATGTAACTATTACTGAGCTACTTGGAATTGCGTATAAAGTGCATTATGGTTGGAATGAAATGGGAAAACAAAAAAGCAAAATATCCCAGGCCTGTGTCGAGTTGCGAGATAAACTCAGCTCATTGTAACTGAGGAGTTTTCCAGAGCCTCCCACTTCGTACCAGCGAATACGCCAGCTGCGTGGCCTTGGCTACATCTGAACTGTAGCAAGAAGAGAAAGAAGAAAAAAAGAAAAAAAAAAGGAAAAAACCCGTTTTCCCACTGCTAAGCGGAGAAAGGGGGGCTTTACTCCCCCCGCTCTGTTTTTTTTCTCTGGAGTATTGTCATCCATCCTTGTTGTGGCACTGTGTTGCTTCTCGGCTTTGAATCAGGGGTTGTTGGTGATGTTTCTTTTTGCTTCTATCTTGTCTCCTAGGTTTTGGCACATCTGGGGAGAGAGCTCATCCTTTTACCTCCTTGCTGAAGTCAGTCTTTTCACACTGGTCAGCTTTGGGGAGGTCAGAATGCTCAGTGCTTCTCTGGGTCAGAGTGGTACTGATTTGAGTGCAGACAGGTTGGTTTGATGTGGAGTTCGAACTGATTTGTTTTCATGCTAGACTGGAGATCCTGCCATCCCAGATGGGGGCGAGAGGTTTTATTCCGTCCCCCAGTAATGTTACTGCTAGAGAACTGTAATACTGCATGAAGGAGTCTGAGGGTTGAAATTTAAAGGCATTGCCAGTGGGTCCATAGTTCTAATGAAGCTGGGAAATTAAACCAAATTTTTTTTTTAATAGACTTATTTTGTGGTAACTGGTTGTAAGAGACTTCTTAGTAAATTCACCGTGTTAGTTTTTGAGGTCATGGGAGAGAATGAAAGAAAGGCCGTTTTGTGAGACCAATAGAATGCCAAATTTGGAACAAAGTTTTAATACATGAATTCTTGTAGTTGCCAGAAAGCCCTATACCTCTCTTGGATCAAGACTTGTTAAGTAAATTGTAAGCTCAAATAATGTTTTCTGAGAATCCTGTTCAGTTGCATGTCTTACAAGAAGCTGCTTGGATGGTGCAGATCTGCTTGCTGCAAGTGAGAAATCTCCAAGGAAATTTCAAATGCTGTATTTCCACTGATATTAACAGCCAATGTTTTGATAAAGCAAATACTACACTGATAGATCTGAAACAGGACTTCGATCCGGTAGAGGGAAAACAATATCCAATAAATATGACAGCTAAAATGGAGTTGGAAACTTTGAGGACTAAATTTATGACAACCTTGCAGGTTGACTGCATTCGATTGGACTTGCAGATTTGTCTGTTTATAGCTACAACATAGAAAAAACCTGTGGTTGTTGTGGGACAGTATGATGAGATTGCTAACAGACTGATATACTGATTGTTACTCTGATCAAGAAATGCAGGGAATGAATTTAAGTCTCAATAGACCATAATCCTTTTGTCATACATGTACCAGTTGTGAAATTTAATTTTGATGTTTTTATTTGCAATCTATGTCCTTGCAAATTGCACTAGCTGATTTTCTTAACAGCACAGCTTTTGGCATGCATAAATGTAAAATGTAAATTGCTGCAGAACCTGCAAGTCTCTAACATCAGGTCACAGACCATACTTGTATCTGGTCTGATCCTACATACTTGCACAGTTTTTGTTGATGGTTCTGGGAAGTCTCATAAAGCTGTAGTGGTCTGGCATGAAGATAACAATTGGCATCATTCTGTAAAAATTATTGAAGGTTCAACCCAATTAGCAGAACTTGGCACAGCTTTACATTACTTAGAGCTTTTTAAGGAGGAACCTCTAAATTTGATTTGTGATTTTGAGTACATAGTCAAGGTCCAGTGCACATATCTGATTCTTAACTGGTTTTTTGTTTTTGTTTTTTCTCTTTTTTTTAAACAAAAAGGGGGGAGAAGTAGGGAAAACACCACAAAACCAATTGTCAAAAGTATTGTATGTGATGAATCACTTATATCTAAGTGGTGCAGCCCAAATTTACCCTGTGATGAAACACTTTGCATGTGTGACCCAAAAAACATGCTAAATCAGAAAGAACCTACATTAGTGTGGCAGAATGCAAACCCCCCTTTCTTCCCCTCCCTCCTTCATCATGGAAGGAGTAGGCACATCTCCCTCTCTCTCTGAGGCTAACAGCTTCTTTTGTTTGGCCCCAGAGCACCCTGGCCAGGGCCATTAGGAGAAGGGATTGCCAAGGCGCCAGTGAGCCGCTGGGCACCTGTGACCAGTGTGGGGGATGTTTGGAGGCTTCAGGGGCACCCCACACACGGTGTGGGGGTGCAGAGAAGCTTCTAGAATGCCTACAGTCAGGTCTGATCAGCCAGTATAAAAACGGGACTCTCTCGTCGAGACGCGGCCCATTGTCACCGGTCTCTCGGAGCGCGAGCTGAAGATGCTGCCGCCGAGAGCCCCCCCTCCCCAGGATGGAGACTCCGCTTGCCTTGCAGCCACGTGTGTGAGTAAAACTTCTCGCAAGATTGCGAGTATGTTTATCCTTTCCGTGCATAACTTGTTACTTGGGAGAAGAGACTGACACCCACCTTGCTACAACCTCCTTTCAGGCAGTTGTAGACAGCAATAAGGTCTCCCCTCAGCCTCCTTTACTCAACAGCCCCAGTTCCCTCAGCTGCTCCTCATAAGACTTGCTCTCTAGACCACTCACCAGCTTCATTGAACCCTTTTCTGAACTACCTCCAGTACCTCAATGTCTTCCTTGTAGTGAGGGGCCCAAAACTGAATACAGTATTCAAGGTGCAGCCTCACCAGTGCCGAGTACAGGGGACAATCACTTCTCCAGTCCGGCTGGCCACACTGTTCCTGATACAAACCAGGATGCTGTTGGTCTTTTTGGCCACCTGGGCACACCGCTGGCTCATGTTCAGTCAACTGTGGATCAACAAAGAATCACAAAATAGCTGGGGTCAACACCCTCAGGTCCCTTTCTGCCGTTCAGCTTTCCAGCCACTCTTCCTGTAGTGTTGCATGGGGCTGTTGTGACCCAAATGCAGGACCCAGCACTTGGCCTTGTTAAACCTCATACAATTCGCCTCAGCCCATCAATACAGCTGGTCCAGATCCCTCTGTAGAGCCTTCCTACCCTCAAGCAGATCAACACTCCCACCCAATTTGGTGTCATCTGCAAACTTACTAAGGGTGCACTCAATGCCCTTGTCCAGATCATTGATAAAGAGATTCAACAGAACTGGCCCCAATACTGAGCCCTGGGGAACACCACTCGTGAGTGGCTGTCAACTGGATTTGGCTCTGTTCACCACAACTCTTTGGGCCCAGCCCTCCAGACAGTTCTTTACTCAGAAAGAGTACGCCCATCCAAGCCATGAACTGGCAGTTTCTCAAGGAGAATGCTGTTGGAAACAGTGTCAAAGGCTTTACTAAAGTCTAGGTACAGAACATCCACAGCCTTTCCCTCATCCACTAAGCAGATCACCTGGTCAAAAAAGAAGATCGGGTTGATCAAGCAAGATCTGCCTTTCATAAACCTGTTTTGACTGGGCCTGATCATATGGTTCTCTTGTAAGTGCCGTGTGATGTTACTCAAGATCATCTGCTCCATGACCTCGCCCAGCACCGAGGTTAGACTGACAGGTCTGTAGTTCCCTGGATTGTCCTTCCGGCCCTTCTTGTAGATGGGTGTCACATTTGTCAACTTCCAGTCAACTGGGACCTCCCCGGTTAGCCAGGACTTCAGATAAATAATTGAAAGTGGCACGATGAGCATTTCTGCCAACTCCCTCAGTACCCTTGGATGGATTCCATCTGGCCCCATAGACTTGAGTGTGTCTAAGTGGTGTAGCAGGTTGCTAACCATTTCCCCTTGGATCCAAGGGAGCTTCATTCTTCTCCCGCTTACTGTCTTCTGGCTCAGGGTGCTTTGCACCTGGACCACAACTGGTTGTACTATTAAAGACCGAGGCAAAGAAGGCATTAAGTACCTCAGCCTTTCCCTCATCCTCTGTCACTATGTTTCCCGATGCGTCCACTACAGGGCGCAGATTCTCTTTAGCCCTCCTTTTGTTGCCAATGTATTTATAGAAACATTTTTTGTTCCCTTTTACAGCAGAAGCCAGGCCCAGCTCTAGTTGGGCTTTGGCCCTTCTAATGTTCCCCCTGCATAAATTCACAGCGTCCTTGTTACCTGTCCCTTCTTCCGAAGGTCAGAAATTCTCCTTTTATTCCTGAGTTCTAGATGAAGCTCTCTGTTCAGCAGGGCTGGTCTTCATCCCCATCGGCTCATCTTTCAGCACATGGGGACAGCCTGCTCTCATGCCTTTAAGACTTCCTACTTGAAGAGCTACCAGCTTTCCTGGACTCCTTTACCTTTAAGAACAACCCCCCAAGGGGCTCCTAAACAGGTCAAAGTCTGCCCTTCAGAACTCCAGGGTAGTAGTTCTGCTGATCCCCCTCCTTACTTCTCCAAGAATAGAAAACTCAATCATTTCATGGTGACTATGCCCAAGATGACCTCTGACCATCACATCACCCACAAATCCTTCTCTGTTTGCAAACAGGTGGGGTGCCTTCCCCAGTTGGCTCACTGACCAGCTGTATCAGGAATTTGGACACTCCAGGAGTCTCCTAGACTGTTTCTTCTCTGCTGTGTATTTCCATCAGACATCTGGTAAGTTGAAGTCCCCAGTGAGAACAAGGGGTAGTGATCACGAGACTTCCCCCAGCTGCCTGCAGAATATTTTGTCTGCTTCTTAATCCTGGTTCGGTGGTCTGTAAGAGACTCCCACCAGGATATCTGCCTTGTTGGTCTTCCCCCTGATTCTTACCCATAAATGCTCAACCCTATTGTCACCATCATTAAGCTCTAGACAATCAAAACACTCCCTAACATACATGGCTACCCCACCTCCTCTCCTTCCTTGCCTATCCCTTCTGAAGAGTTTATAGCCATCCAATGTAGCACTACAACTGTGGGAGTCATCCCACCATGTTTCTGTGATGGCAACTACATTGTAGTTTTTCTGCCGCATGATGACTTCCAGCTCCTCCTGTTTGTTGCCCATGCTGTGTGCATTCATATAGATGCAGTTCAGCTAGGCTACTGATCCCACCAACTTTTTGCACTGAGAAGCCCTAATTCCTTTTTGATCCTTCTCAGGCTCTTCTGTGGTTTCTAACATCAATAACCCTTGTGCCTTTGCTACCACATGGCCCTCCATCCCCTGCCTCCAATGAGAGGGCAGACAAAAGGGCCTTGCTAGCACCCCATCCCTCACACTTTGGTATGGTACCCTTGGGTTTGTCTCTGTTGTGCCCAGTTTTCTCCTTTTCCCCTGTTACGATCCATTTGGTGATGGACTTGTGATGGTTCGTTTACCTTGATCTCGAAGCACAAAATTGAGGTAACCAAAATGCCAAGGGGTTATAATTGAATCAAACAGTGTTACTTTATTATTTTGCCCGTAAAGTAGCATGCAATAGAGAGAGAGTAGAGAAAAAGGGAAAGAAAAAAAGAAAAAAAAGGGAAAAAGAGGATTTTAATTACCACCACCGAGTCCCAAAGGTGTCCCTCTGGTCTTCGGTCCCGTAGAGTCCTGCCGGTCCTGCGTCGTGATCCGGGATCCTCTGGTGGGAAGATCTTAACCATGTCCAGTCGGGAGTCATCTTTTATGCTTCTTCACCCCCCCTCATTCCCATTGTTTGAGGCCAATCTCCACCTTTGTTTCACAATCCAGGCTTAATTGCGCAGGCCCAAAAAGTCCCCGCTTTGCTTGCCAGGACCCATCTGCGCCTGCGTTGCCTCGCATTCAGGGTGACCTCAGGATCCTTGGCGAGCTTCTGGGCATGCTCTTCTTCGTTGTCCTTAGTAACAGGGAGGCGGTGGGGGGCAAGTTTGGCTGAAGCAGCAGGTGAAAATCCATCTTCTGGACAACGGCTATTGTCCCCGGGTCGGAGAGACCTGTATAACACAGTTCCTTTTAGGAGGTGGGGACAAGCTTGGCTGAGGCAGCAGGTGAAGTCCACACAGCAGCTATTGTTACCAGTAGCCCCCGAGTTGGAGAGACCTGTGCAACACAATTATTCTCCTCGGGCCTCTCTCCAAGTCATTGTCCATCTGTTCTTGATGGTGATGTTCAGACAAATCTTCAGATCGACTCTTACACCACCCCGTGACTGAACATTGTTATCAGGAGCTCGTGGCAGCAACATGATCCTCAAAGAGAGACAGAAAGTATAGAGGAAGAAAAAGGAAAGGAAAAGTGGTTTATATGCACGCAATCCGCTTTGTATGAATGGTTTTATGGATGTCTCCATTGGAGGGCACACTAAACAAATTGTGTGCATTAAGTATAGATGTCAAATGTGTCAAACGCTTTAGCATTTTGCAATTCAAAACATACAATACCGCAGAGAGAACAAAACCTATCAAAACTAATACCAAGAGAACAACAATGGGGTGACACAACTTGTTCAGGATGCCTGTAGCAGTAGGTGACCACCTGAAAAGTATGTCCCACCACTTATATTCTGTGTCTTTTTCTACTCTTCTCAACACACTGTGAATTTCTTCAGCATTGTGGTGAACAGTTATCAAGGTTTTCTGTCCATTTACTCAAACTTCTTCAAAGATCTTGATCAAGTCTTGGTGTTGCAACAATTGCTTTACCAATGTGAGATTCATCCTGATAGATGTAGGCAGTAATTCATAAATCAGTGTGTAATTAGATTGCATAAGTTGATGAGATATGACTGGTGTTAAATAAGAAAAATCACATCCAGTAATTTTAACAAAATTACAAACACAAAAATTTGAATTATTTCTAATATTTACCATCACTCTATCTACTAATATAGAGTTACAAGTAGTCCTCAAGCACACACAACCTTTGCCAATATACACTAATACTTTGAGAGGCGGAGGAACACGCAGGTCGACTCAATATGAGTGATAAAGCATAGTTTGATTTATTAGCCCAAATAGCATATACTTATACAGTTCACGATAATTATGCATACCTGTGACCTACTAATTGGCTTAAGCTCTAACAGTCACATTTGCATGGTCCTCCTACTTGCAGCTGCTAGCTATGCTTATTCTACATTCTTGTGCTGTTGAAAGCTGTTTGTGAAACTCTGCGAAGGTCTCAGTGACCTTGCTGATTTTACTGAAACAGTCAGCGGTTCTCACTGCGGCCTAGTCTTGCTACTTATGCTAAGACCTTCAGAATAGGCTCTGCTCGCACAACTGCTTCGTAGACCCACATCCCCCATTTCCAAGCCATTCTCCAACATTTCCCCCTTTTTCTTTTTGTACAAGCAGAGCCTGATTCACTATTTGCTCAAACATTCTTTTAAAGCAAGAGAGAGCACAGCTTAAACACAATAACCCTATAGCTACTATAACTAAGATAAGCAACACACTTTGTAAAAAGCTCTTAAACCACCCTTCTAACCCTAGCCAGTTTGTTAACCCCTCCAAGCCGAAAAGCCCTATATCTTCTTGAATCTTCTGGGTGTAGTCCATAAGCTGTTGAATTTCCTTATGGATTGACTTCGATTTATCTTCCAGGTCTGTGAGCATTTATAACACTGAATTAGGATCCATGGTTTACATCTGAAACAGTCCTCACAGCTTATCTCCCTCCTGTCCATCTGCATCCATTGAATCTTTGTTGTCTTTATTTAGTCATGGCTTGACCCACTTCGCGGGAATCCACTTCGATCCTTGGCCTGTAATGACACAAACATAACGTTTCCCCAGGTTATCAATTGATGTGACCTTTTCCATTGACTAGTGATTTGACCATAACTAATGTAGGTTCTTTCTGATTTAGCATGGTTTTGGGTCATACTTGCAAAGTATTTCATCACATACAATGATTTTGACAATTGGTTTTGTGGTGTTTCCCGTACTTCCCCCCACCTTTTTAAAAAAAAAAAAAAACAAGAAACAAACAAACAAAAGTTCAGAATCAGATACGTGCGTTGGACCTTGACTATGTACTCAAAATCACAAATCAAATTTAGAGGTTCCTCCTTAAAAAGCTCTAAGTAATTTAAAGCTGTACTAAGTTCTGCTAATTGGGTTGAACCTTCAATAGTTTTTACAGAATGATGCCAATCGTTATCTTCACACCAAACTACTACAGCTTTATGAGACTTTCCTGAACCATAAACAAAAACTGTGCAAGTATGTAGGATCAGACCAGATACAAGTATGGTCTGTGACCTGATGTTAGAGACTTGCAGGTTCTGCAGCAATTTACATTTATGCATGCTAAAAGTTGTGCTGTTAAGAAAACCAGCTAGTGCAATTTACAAAGACATAGATTACAAATGAAAAAAAAATCAGAATTAAATTTCACAACTGGTACATATATGACAAAAGGATCATGGCCTATTAAGACTTAAATTCATTCCCTACATTTTCTTGATCAGAGTGACAATTGGTATACAACAGTCGGTATATCAATCTGCTAGCAATCTCATCATACTGTCCCACAATAGACACAGGTTATTTCGTAGACAAATCTGCAAATCTAACTGAATGCAGTCAGCCTGTAAGGTTGTCATAAATTTATTCTTCAAAGTTTCTAACTCCATTTTGTCTGTCATATTTATTGGATATTGATGTCCCTTACTGGATCGAAGTTCTGTTTCAGAAGTGTAGTATTTGCTTTATCGAAACATTGGCTGCTAATACTAGTGGAAATACAGCATTCGAAATTTCCTTGTAGATTTCTCACTTGCACAAGCAGATCTGCACCATCCAAGCAGCTTCTTGTAGGACATGCAACTAAACAGAATTCTCAGAAAACGTTATTTGAGCTTACAATTTGCTTAACAAATCTTAACCCAAGAGAGGTATAGGAATGTGACAAAATCTAGACTCTACTCACACAACTGCTCCGTAGACCCACGTCCCCCATTTCCAAACCATTCTCCAACATAATACCATTTCTCGATTGTCAGGACGAACCTCAAAATGACAAACATTCTGCTCAGAGTCCAGACAAATGTCTTGAGAACTAATTGTATTACTTTCACAGATGAATCCTTGCTGTTCCCGCACAATACAAGATTCTAAATTGACAGTTTGCCATTTTTCATCCACTTTTCAGGCCCATACTCTGTGCTCGAAAGGATAGAGTACAGCTCTGTTGTGGTTCAATCCTAATGCAATGATAGCGTAAATTACGTATATTGAAGTATTGTGTATGGTTAACACAAAGGTCGTGGCAGTGTTTGTGATGGGGTTATAAGTGAAGTTTACCAAAGTCCACCAGGACTGCAGTTCTTTCTCAAATTCATTGGCACTGTCCCAAACAATTTTCCGAATTTCAGTAGGGAAAGCACCTTCTTCACCTTCTCTTATGATCAAGGTGTGATTGCATCCACAGTTGTGCCTGAATACAACTGATTGCCAAAGAAAGGTTATTTTGGACCACACCAAGTGCATCTATTATCAATTCATGGTCTTTTACATTTACTTTTTCCCATTTTGGTAACACTTTTTATAACAGTCACTGGTTAGTTCCCAAAGCCAATAGGGAAGACCTCAAGGGCAGTTGCAATTTTGCCAAATCACTAGTTGTAGTAGTCAATTTATTCATTAATATCTCTGAATCAATACCAGTTAGAACTTCCAATCCTGTCACCAACACACCAGTTAGGTCTCTCGGTGTTCTATTAGGAATTTGTTTCCTCAGTCAGGTTGTTCACCCTTTGAAAGAGGTCCTTAAGAAAGGAGAGTAGGCTGGCTGAATCTCAGAAACCTTATTTTGCATTAACACCTCAACACGCTTAAGAGACCATTCTGGATTGAACAACATTTGTTATTGGCCTATATTTTTGATCACATATGGTCCAATTTCAAAAATTTTCGGATCGGGTACAGCTATTGGTTGGGTGGTAGGTGTCACGACCTCTATCCTGAGTTCCCTCCAATGTTTGGTATTATTTTTACCACACATTACTTTATGAGTATATTGTATTGCAGTCAAGTTTTGTTGGAACGATAAAGGACTCAGCACTCCGATGTGAATCACGCAAAGCCGTTTATTACAGAAACAAGCCTCCTTATATATGCAACTATTTTCTGATCACGCATCCACGCTCCAATCATGCATTCGCTAATTGGATATTGTCTATGTTCACGAGCTGGAATCTCACTGCTGATAGGTCCATTGATTTACATCTTGTTGAGTCCCTGTTATTGTAGAAATGCCTCACTCCCACAGCAGGTCCTGTTTTCAGCTTTTCGAAGTGGCCTTGAGATTCCTTTGGGTCTGACTAATTCAACAATAAATCTCCATCTAACAGAAACCCCTCCACAAAGTTTAGCCAACAATTTTGGCTTTGTTTTTCACATGATAGAGTAGAGCCATGTAGTCCAATTCTATAGCTGTTTACTGGTTCAGTGAGGGATTCAGTAATCAGTCTACATTGCATGGAGAAGTTGACACCCTGGACCACCATAAAAGAGCGTGAAGCTTTATTTTTGTCATTGTGTGAAAACGCTGTCTTTGTTGTGATAGGTGACTATTGCAACAAATGTCACTGGAGGTTTGGCGACAGCATTTATTTTAAATTTGAATTTTAGGCCTAGTAGTTCTGATCGGTTGGCGTGATTGTTTCGCCAATTACACACCACCCGGATGGTCCTTGTTAAAGTGAAGTTGCACCAACAATCAGTTTCTGCATCCTTGCAGGATTTAGTAATCTCCACATTGTTGGTACTTGGGTCCAAGGTGGTATAGTTGCCGATGTACTTTTGGCGACAACACGAGATGAGAGAATTTTGTTTATTACATTTCCACTCTGCAGTGGCACAGAGTTTCGCTGAGATGTTAGGGTGAATTTTGGTTGTCGAATTTAGATCTAAAAGGTTTCCAGTAACTGTAATTGAAGAGGCTTTCTCATGGTTAGATCCTTCCACCTTTCTGCATCCTATTTTAATTTTTTCTCCATTTGTACCATTCAGGACTCTAACCCAATCCTTCCTATCCCACTTCCATTCATATGGGCAATACACTTTATCATCAGGTATTACTATAGTAGCTAAACTTGGAAAGTGGTCTTCAGGATACAGTCCTAGAGAACTAGTGTATATAACAGTAGCTTTGGACCAAGGCCATTTAGTGTATTTTTGGTTATGGGTAGGTGAGAAGATGCAGAAAAGTATTAGTAGTCTAATTATACTATTGGTCATTTTGACAAATTAAGCCTTCAGATTTGATTCTTGAATGATTCGTGATATTCTCTGTGTCCCTCGGAGTTCTCCTGCAAAAGGAAAACAAACAGGGCTTGCCTCCTCGAGGCAAAAATAATTAAAATTATGGAATTATCCAGTGGGTATTTATCTGGTGTTCCTTACCCGGGGCATGAGAGGCTACCCATGCATTTGCATTTAAAGGGGTTTTCAATGCTAGTGATACGCTTTCCACAGTAGGGAGTTCCACCAGGACTCGTTGTCCTGGGAAATGGGCTGGATCTTTGGAATCATTCGGTCCCTTTAAAGAGGGAATCAAGGAAGGGGCTTTTGGGCAGAAAGCAGTGATTTTGGGGCATCCATTTACCCCCCACCTGTCATTTACGCTTGTGATAACTTGCCACAGACGAGTATCCCAGTTACCCTCATGAGGTTTCAAAAGCCGTTTCAAGAGGCTGTCAGTTCTTTCTACAGTTCCATTAGCTGGTGGGTAATATGGGGTGTGAAAAGTCCATTTAATCCCTTCACTTTGTGCCCAATCTTGTACAACTTTGGCGATGAAATGGGAACCGTTGTCAGACTGTATTTCTTGTGACTTTGGAAAAGTTCCAAACCATTCTCACAATGCTTTCACAGTGTTTTCACCTGTAGCTTTGCCAAAAGCTTCAGCTTGGACTAATCCTGATGTTATTTCCACCCCCACCAGTACAAAATGTTTACCTCCTGATTTCTTAAAGGGGCCAATATAATACACCTGCCAGGCATCCCAGAAACCTTTACCCTCCCTTAAATGTAGAGGGTTATCTTCTAAAGGGTGCCTTTCAAGCTGTCTCCAACATTGTTCACAGACCGATATGCAGGTTTTACACATTTCTTTGGTGACGGGCCAACCTCGGGCCAGAGCTTCACCATACAAGTCCTTAGCTCTGGTGTGTTTGCATTTTACATGTAACCATTCTAACAAGCATTCCCAGTCTTCTGAAATTTGGTCCTTTTGTACAGGGGCCAGTCTTGGTAATTCATCAGCTTGGTTATTCCATTCTCCTGCAGATCCCCCATCTACCTGATGAGAAGCTACCCAGTCCACAGCAAAGTTTCCCTTTCTAGCAATAAAGATTTCTTGCCATTTTTCTTTTTGCCACACTGGAATCCTATTAATTTCCCATCCGTTCTGTTCCCAGAAAGGAAGCCACTTGGTACACCCCTTAAACACAGCATAAGAGTCAGTATAAATGTGGACAGGAGAAGTAGTTTATGCTTCATGTTGGAAAACACTCCATACTGCAATTAATTCACCTACTTGTGCACTACCCTCTCCCTCTGTTATAATGTGTTCATCGGAAGAGGTATGGAGTGCTACTGCCCTGTATTTCCACACCTTTCCTTCTCTTTTAGCAGAAGCATCAGTAAACCAAGCACTAGCTGACCAATCATGCGAAAAGGGAGGTGCGACTTGGATTACTGAGGCAGGTTTATCTTGGTCATCGTCCAAGCTCTCCATTTCTTGTATAGCCAGATTTTTTAAAGCTCCTTCAGATACCGAGAAAATGTTACAATAGTGTTCAATCTGAGCATACCACTTTCATACTGAGGCCTTCTGGGCCACCCTGTCGGGGGGAGGGGTCCCAGAAGTGACTTCTTTTATGACTTTAAATGGGCCTCTTAATACGATTGGCTGCTGTCATGCAATCTTCTCTACTTCTACCAGAGCCAGACTAACAACAAACAAACCTTTCTCCCAAGCAGTGTCTCTCTTTTTGGCATCCCTAAAACCACCGGAGAAAAATCCCACAGGTCGGGTTGGACCTTCAGGACCTCTCTGCCATATATGAACTGATAAGCCTGATAAAGCAAACCCCCATTCAACCTGAAAAGGGTCTGTAGGGTGAATAGGACCAAGGACTTGATGAGCTGTTGCTTCAAAAATTAGTAATCACATAGCTTCTTCCTGAGAAGCTGTCCATTCCCATTTGACCTCCTTTCTTAGAAAATCATAAAGAGGTCTAGCAATGATGGAAAAATTTGAGATGTGTTTCCTCCGAAAGATCAACAGCCCTAAAACATGCTGCAAACCCTTTTTTGACTCAGGCATTTTGATCTGAACTAAGGAAGCAAGGGTGTCCGGCGGGATGCAGGTCATCCTTCCTTTCCACCAGATTCCCAGAAATTTTACTTCTTGTGAGGGCTTTTGGACCTTTTCAGGGGGAATTTGCAAACCCAGATTTTCTAAATGTGAAATTATATCCTGTTGGGTTGCCCCCACTTTCATTATTTCATTTCCTCCTACAAGAATATCATCAATGTACTGATAAACAGTTATGCCTTTGGGTTTGGGTATTTTTTCTAGCTCTTGGGCTAAAGCATGATGAGCTAATGTGGGAGAATGTTTGTACCCCTGGGGAAGTTGGGTGAAAGTGTATTGTTTTCTTTCCCAGGTGAACGCAAAATAATCTCTGTCTTCTGGTCACAATGGTATCATAAAAAACATGTCTTTAACATCTGTTGTTGCCATGATTGGATGAGCTTTTTCTTGTATCATGGTTATTAGTTCAGCCAGATCGGAGACTGCGGCGATTAAAGGATCGGTGTTGGCATTCAGCCGCTGAAAATCTATTGTAAGTCGCCACGTCCCATTGGGTTTTCTAACTGGCCACACTGGAGAGTTAAAAGGAGAATGGGTATTTATTACCACTCCTTGTTCTTGCATTTCTTGTATAACCAGTTTGATACCTTCTTTGGCACCCAGGGGAAGGGGGTATTGCTTAACGTTTGTGACCTGGCTATATGGGCGTGCAGGTGCAGTTTGCAGTAGTCTGACATGTAGCTGCAGCATTCCGAAAGTCCACAACAATCCTTCTGAATCTTCCCACTGTCTGCCTTTGAGGGTATCCATACCTAGCAAACTGTTTGGAATGTCTCCAATCACCATCTCAATAATGACTGTGCTCTCATTCCCCAGCAATAACAATTTTACTCAAACAACTTTCATAACTTCTGTCGACCCTAAAGCGTTAAGGACGCAAAAACGTCACCTCAAGGGAGAAACTCCACACCTTCCAGCATCTACTTCGCTTAGAGCAGAAATCTGTGCACTGGTGTCAATCAAAAAGGTTACAGGTGCACGCTTAGGACCCACTATAGCCGTGATCAATAAATCTCCCCCTCTAGTATGTGTGAGCTGTCAGATATAAATCCATCCTCCATTCCTCCGCTCACTACTAGGGAATGGAGGTTCTAGTTTTCCTGTTTCTGGGAGAGACTTTCATCCTCGGTGGGGGAGGGAGCTGAAGGTATAACAGGTAGGACTTCTTTCACGGTCTGTGAATGTTCTTTTGGATTTTGCCACCTTGATACTAGTTTACTAAGTTTATCAAGGGGTAAGCCCTCCATTATATCTCTGGGAACTCCCTTTTTAATTCCCAAAAATCACCATTGTTGTCAGTTCTTTGGTTGTTCTCCCTTTCCTGTTTTAATGTACGGATGCTCCTTTCTTGGGGCACCGATAGCAGCAGCAGTACTGGTAGAGAGGGGCAGATTCTTGACTTCAGTATGACGGATTCCTCTCAACGGTTCTTCTAGGATTTTTACTGGGCCATATTTCCCACTATAATCTATCAGTTCTTGTGCTACTTCCCCTCATGTCCACACCTTTTGAGTATTTGGTTGGTTGGGGGAAGTCGGGGCAGGGGTGAAGGGGGAATCTATGCTAGTATTAGCTCCATCTCTCTGGTTCCCATTTCTGTTACCCTGGCTTCTAATCACACCTTCCAACCTTTCTACTGGGCTCATTAATGTGATTGTCATTTGAAGGTTAATCCCAGTAGATTTAAGTGACTCTGGAAGTCCCCTTATCAAGGGAGTCATCAGTCATCATGTCTGGATTCACTGGCAACATCATTGGGAATTCACATTTGGGAATTAATTTCTTTTTATGTATCATTTGTAAGCAGGCTGATTTGTGTACACTTTCTAACAATTGATCAGGTGTGCCAGTGATTGCCAAGGGCTTTCCCCCGTCTAAAGGGTTTAGCCCTCCAGCCCAATAAGCAGCTTGATGGGTTAGGGACCATGGGGCATGTCACCACTTGTTAAGAAAACTCCGTGCCCCCAGTAACCATTAGCTTCTTGTTCACTTAACTGAATTTGGTCTCCCCCAGTTAGGGATACATGCCACATGTATTCAGTTTCAGATTATTTAGGAAGGTGGCTGTACTCTTTCTTTAGTTTGGCCAGCTCAGTGGCAGTGTAAGGTGTTTGCTTAGTTGTAATGTGAGGGTCAGCATCCCCCTCATTTGCATGAAAATATTCTGTTTTCACTAAGGGACTCACGTGTGGATATTCGTCATAACGTTTTCCCATCTCCTCCAATTCTTTCTGAGGGTAAATTTGATTTATTTGTTGGATACTTTTCTCCTCTAACTCCTGCTGCCTCAGCACTCCTGTGTTTTTTAAACATTCTTCCTTTAGAGTAGCTTTTAATGAGTGGTTTTCTTTCCTCTCTTTTTCTAAATGTTGAAAACAATTTTCTACTTGTTGTCCTAAACTGGAGGTTGTTTTTTGCAAAACCTGCACTAGATTTTCAAGGGATTCTATAATTTTGCTTTCATTACTACATCACCTGAGGCGATCTTCAATCGCTGCTACTAGGCTAGCTCCTAGGACAGCACAGACTACAGCTTTATCTTTATTTGATCTAAACTTAGACTTAGTCTGTAAAGAAATCACTCGGTCTACTACACTCTGTAAATCAGCCCAATTACCACGAGCCCAGTCTTCTCCAGGTACGGAGGGTCGAGTCCTATACTTTGCTAAAAGTGTGTAGAACGAGTCTTGATCTTTCACTAACCAAAAATCTTGATTATCAGCTTTTTCGATCATTCTTATTATGAAGGGGCGGAACCTACTTCAGGAAGGCACAACTTAGTTACAAAAACCGCAGCAACTGGTGTGTCACCCTTCTCTTACCCAAGTGGTTGAAGGGGCCAAAAAATCTGCTATGGGAAGGTTCAACTTAGTTACACAAGATTGACCCTTCACTCTCCCTAGCAGACAATTCTCATCAACATGAGAGCAACACCCCTTTTGCACTTTGAGATCTTTTGGTTTGATTCCAAGAGACAGAGCCCTCTACACTACCTGCACTCCTCTATTTCCCAGAATCCTATCCGTGATGCCAATTTAATGGCACGGTCCATTCGGTGATGGACTCGTGATGGTTCGTTTACTTTGATCTCGAAGCGCAAAATTAAGGCAATCAAAATGCCAAGGGGTTATAATTGAATCAAACAGTGTTACTTTATCATTTTGCCTGTAAAGCAGCACGCAATAGAGTAGAGAAAAAGGGAAAGAAAAAAAAGGGAAAAGAGGATTTTAATTACCACCAATGACTCCCAAAGGCGTCCCTCTGGTCTCCGGTCCCGTAGAATCCTGCCAGTCCTGTGTTGTGATCCGGGATCCTCTGGTGGGAAGATCTTAACAATGTCCAGTCGGGAGTCATCTTTTATGCTTCTTCACCGCCCCTCATTCCCATTGTTTGAGGTCAATCTCCACCTTTGTTTCACAATCCAGGCTTAACTGCACAGGCCCAAAAAGTCCCTGCTTTACTTGCCAGGACCCATCTGTGCCTGCGTCACCTTGCGTTCAGGGGTCTCTTTCTGGTCCATTGGGTGACCTCAGGACCCTTGGCGAGCTTCTGGGCATGCTCTTCTTCATTGTCCTTAGTAACAGGGAGGAGGTGGGGGGCAAGTTTGGCTGAAGCAGCAGGTGAAAATCCATCTTCTGGACAGCAGCTATTGTCCCCGGGTTGGAGAGACCCGTATAACACAATTCCTTTTAGGAGATGGGGGCAAGTTTGGTTGAGGCAGCAGGTGAAGTCCACACAGCAGCTATTGTTACCGATAGCCCCTGGGTCAGAGACACCTGTGCAACACAATTATTGGCTCTGGAGCAATTCCCCTTGGCTTTTTTAGGGGTTCCTTGCCTGTGTAGAGACAGCGACTGCAGTCAGTCCAACCTGTTTGAGTTATACAGATTATGTTTATGTGTATGATGTGCATGACTGTTATTCTAGTGGTGGCTATTTATGTATTGTCACCGTTTACTGCAGGGTGACAATAAACCATGGCAGATGCTCTCTGTTACCCCACCACCACCACCCTCCCCACTAAGGAAAGGGAAGAGGAGGAAAAGGGAGAGACTTGCCAGTTGGAAAAAGTTAAAAATGCTTTACTAATGCTACTAATAAACAGATAAAATGATACAAAATATACAAAACCAATCTTGAATTTCCCGGGGCAGTATAGCATTGCCCGCAGCGGAGCCAGCACGGCTCCAGCAGCTGCAGGGCAGGCACCTGGAAGTCCTGGGCTAGACTCCGCAGCAAACCGGAACTGGATTCAGGGATGCAGGGTCTGGAACCAGGCCTCGGATCGCAGGCACGACAGGCAGGGTGCTCCTCAGATGCCAACCATGGTCAAAGAAGAGCGAGACCCTTGTGATCTCTCATTTTTATAGGGTGTATGACGTGTATGGGATGGAATACTCGGTCAGTTTTAGTCATCTGTTCTGTTTGCCCCTCCTTGCAAATATGACCCTTTCACTTATGGAATGTGCAAAATTTATCAGTAACCTTGGCTACCATAGCAATAAGTCTAAACCTGGGACTCTTCTGCATACCATTGCTACTGTTATCAGCTCCAGAGTGGACATTGTCTGAAAAAACATGCAGCTAAATTCAGAAAAGTGCAGTTACTTAGAAAAACTTAGTTGAAAGGAAAATACACTAAAAGAGAAACTGGTCTTGTTTTTAACAAAACCAGGGCATGTATATAAAGTCAGTTGACCTTATAACTGAGATTTAAGTGTAAATAATTCAATAAAACCTTGTCTACAGAAGAATCTTGCTGAGAAGTAAATGCTGCTTGTGACCTGAATAAGGCAACCAACATATATTTTCTTCCTCTTGGCTACAAACCTAATAACTTGAACAATATGCTTAGGCTTCCTCAATTCAGAAAGACCCAGGATTTCCTTGTTCAAGATTCTGGCATCAGTTCTTTCCTATTTCATGGGTTTTTAACTGTTACAAGTGATCTTTTATCAATAACACATGATGTTGAAGTATCCACAAAAGGTCTCATCCCTTTTGTGTTAAAAATGGTAAACAAACATAGCATATCATCTGCATTTTAAATACAAGGCTGAGACTCTACATAAATCTAATGTCACTCTGTTTCCAAACGGCTGTAAATCCTCTCGATGTGACTTTCAGAGGCGGCCATGGAAAAAATTTAGACCCTCGCTATCCCTTGGCATGCACCAGACCAGTAATGTAGTTGCAAGTGCCATCAGGGATCCCTCTTGTCCTTGCCCACATACTCCTGAATTTTCCTGCCATAAGGATGTGGAGAGTTTTTGGAAGAAAGAGGACATGGGCTGTGTGCTGTGAACAAGCCAGAGTTTGATGTGGCTGTGGTGCAGGCTAGGACCTACACGGAAGGTTTTTCTGGAGACACCAAAGACAGAATGGAAGTAAACAGAAGCTGGTCTATCCTCGACCCAGGCTGCAGGAGGGGCGCTGTCATCACTGCGCATGAACAGTTCATGGACAGTGCCCTGCAGCTAATCACCATAGCGGGAGGGGAAGAGTGACTGCAGAGAGTAACCAATCGTAGCCTGCACTTGCCACATGGCCACTGGGTAAAAACTATATAAGGGTTTCAAAAACGTGCACTGGCAGACATTGATATTCAGTGTTGTTAAAGGTTCATTAAAGGGCATTGATGTTAAACTCATATTGAGCCCGATTCTTTGTCTTCGCCAGTCCGCCCGTTGCACTCAAAGAGTTCTACAAGTTTTTCATTCTCCAGCATCTGGTAGCAGAGGATGGTTGTTAGCAAAAGTAGGATCTCCGGAGTGCCATTTACTGCGGCAAGCAGCATTCATTAAACGACGGAGCCAAACCGGGTTGTAGGAGAGTGTGCTTTGTCCGGTAACAAAAGACAAGCACCAGACAAGCTGGTCACTCGCCTCGTACTTAAGACCACACTGATTTGATAATGGAACTTGAGACAGCTGTGGCACTGTTGATGCATATTCTCTCTAAGAGAGGTATCGAATCGTCACAGGAAAACTTAATCACATTGATTACATTAGTCCAGAAATTGGGACACTTTGGAGAAATTCCACTTTTGTTTTCCCCAATGGAATGGAGATTATTGGGGGACACTATGTGGGATAAGACTCTCAGAGGGGAAGAAGAGAAAGAAATTAAAGCTCTGAGAGATTTGTGGAGAACCGTGTTAGAATCATTGGAAGTAATGAAGTCAGAACAACGCACTGCCCTGGGAGCTGCGAAGGCGCTTGCCCCAGAACAAACCTGGACTGATAAAAGTTGTCAGCCAAAAGAGAAGAGGGACCTGTGGGCTACTCTGTGGGGTCTGCCTGCTGTTCGGGGTGGTCGAGGGGTCCCGGCTCAGCCAATACTCTCGCAATCCGATCTGCGGCGGGAGTTGGAAACTTTACCCTCCTCAAACAAAGAACCGGAAGTTTCCCCGTCTGAGTCTCTGGGGCAATGTGAGAAGAAAGCGGAAGTGCAACTAGGGGACTGTCCGGATGTGGGAGGCCCTGAGTGCCGCCCTCCTCCTACAGCTCCGCCTCTGCCCTATCCCGAGTCAGACACGCCCCCCTCTGAGACTATCGCGTCAGCCAGGCTGGGCCCGACCGGGCCACGGCACCAGGGGCCACCCCCCAAAAGAACCTCCAAAAATACATGTGGAGGGATCCTGTGAGCCTCCTTCTACATCATTGGGCTCATCACAAGGAGTAGAGCAGTTACTGCAAGTCATTACCAGTAAGCTTGAACAACTTGACTTGCGAATGTCAGATGTAGAGAAAAATAAGAGACAAATCAAGTATCAAAAACCAGGTTGCCTTCCGCAAACAATGCAACCAAAGGTACCCATAGAACCTACTGACCGGCCACCACCCCGATCTGGCAGATGGTCAGGGGTCATCAAAGATGCCATTCTAGAAGGTGATTGGTCTCCAGCAAAATTAGCCCTACCGGTAATTCAAAATATGAACACCCAGACAGCGGTATGGGAACCACATGAATGGAAAATTTTACAGCAAGCCAAACAAACAATCACGAACTATGGGATACATTCAGAAGCTACCAGACAAATACTGCATTGGATTTTTACTGCTGACTTATTGTGTCCCATGGACTGCCAAAATTTAATGTGCTTATTACTAACTCCAGCACAATTCCTCCTGTGGGAATCGGCCTGGTATCAACGAGCGCAGCAAGAAACAGCCAAACACACCAGTCCAAATGACCCATTAACCAATGTGGTACCCGACACCTATACGGGTCGCGGACAGTACGCTACAATAGAAGTTCAACTGCGATTTATTGCTGAAGTTCACCGGAAAGCTGCACAACTTGCCCTAGATGCTTTCTTAACTTTACCAGGACCCTTAGCTCCCTCATTCAGCGGAATACGCCAAGGCACTACAGAAAATTTCACGCATTTTATTGACTGGCTACATGAAGGAATAATGCAAAACCCAGATTTATCAGAAGAAATGAAAAATCAAATGTTTCGGTTGCTGGCTTTCGATAATGCAAATTCAAAGACTAAACAAATACTAGCAACCCTGCCACCAGGATCTTCAGTAGAAGAAATGCTGACACGAGTAGCCAGGACAGAAGAACAGTGAAATGCAGAAGTGATGCCTGTCGCTTTCGAAGGGGTCATGCAGAGATCTCTTCAACAAGTTAGCCAGCAAGTCTCATCTACAATCCAACCAGTAGTGGTAGCAGTTCAGCGACCCCACCACTAGAATGTGGAAGGGACCGGCACCTGTTATTGTTAATGGTAGAGGGTATGTGTGTCTCTCCACAGATCAAGGTCCGTTGTGGGTTCCAAGCCAAGCAGTAAAGCCGGAGTTGAAGCAAATTCAACCGAATCAACTTCCTGCAACAGAACCTTTGGAGGACACAGAGTGAGGTGTAACCTTCGCATTAATTTAGCTGTGACATGTATGTGTAATATAGTTATATAACTAGGTCTTAATGATAAAGTGTTAAGCATGTGGAAAGTTTGTATCTTTTTCATTCTCTTGAGAAGCAGTCTAGTTCCTGGGTTTTTGTTAAGAACTGCTTTTGATCCTCGACAAAATGTATGGTAATGTTAGGAAGGTCTTTAAACACCACTACCTTCTGGGCAGGTTGATCAACACCCAGCACACTGTTTGTTACATGTTGAGTAGGAGTACCATTAAATAAAAGTTCTTGGAATTTGTTTAATCAATCCATTGCAATATTAAAACAGCAATGGAGTACCTCAAGTTTACTAAGAGGAAAAATATTAGCGCATGGTTTGACAACTATGACAATTGTGATGATCGCCTTCCCGTAGGGCCAGAGCCGTAGGAAATCGAACCAACTGATTTTTTTGTTTAGAAAGTTTAACAAATTGACTTGACCTAAGGGGGTGGATTAAGGGTTTATTGCAAAGTGCATTGTTTATGTTGATTGTTGTTGTAATTGATATGTTATGTATAAGTTGTTCTTCATCACGTATCAAAGATGGGTTAGAACGCATAGATAATCAAGCCTGGCTTGTCCAAAAAGAAAAAAGGAGGAACTGTGGAGAGTTTTTGGAAGAAAGAGGACATGGGCTGTGTGCTGTGAACAAGCCAGAGTTTGATGTGGCTGTGGTGCAGGCTAGGACCTACACGGAAGGTTTTTCTGGAGACACCAAAGACAGAACGGAAGTAAACAGAAGCTGGTCTATCCTCGACCCAGGCTGCAGGAGGGGCGCTGTCGTCACTGCGCATGAACAGTTCGTGGACAGTGACCTGCAGCTAATCACCATAGCGGGGGGGGGGAAGAGTGACTGCAGAGAGTAATCAATCATAGCCTGCACTTGCCACGTGACCACTGGGTAAAGACTATATAAGGGTTTCAAAAACGTGCACTGGCAGACATTGATATTCAGTGTTGTTAAAGGTTCATTAAAGGGCATTGATGTTAAACTCATATTGAGCCCGATTCTTTGTCTTCGCCAGTCCGCCCGTCGCACTCAAAGAGTTCTACAAGTTTTTCATTCTCCAACATAAGGATAGATTGGATTTGTTGGTGGCCTGATCTCAAGGTACCTTTATAGTAGATGGATCACAGTATGTATCACAGTATGTTTGGGATTGGAAGGGACCTCAAAAGATCATCTAGTCCAATCCCCCTGCTGGAGCAGGAACGCCTACGTGAGATCACACAGGAACATGTCCAGGCGGGTTTTGAATGTCTCCAGAGTAGGAGACTCCACAACCTCCCTGGGCAGCCTGTTCCAGGGCTCTGTCACCCTCACTGAGAAGTTTTTTTCTCAAATTTAAGTGGAACCTCTTGTGTTCCAGCTTGATTCCATTATCCCTTGTCCTATCATTGTTTGCCACTGAGAAGAGCCTGGCTCCATCCTCATGGCACTCACCCTTTATATATTTATAAACATTAATGAGGTCACCCCTCAGTCTCCTCTTCTCCAAACTAAAGAGACCCAGCTCCCTCAGCCTTTCTTCATAAGGGAGGTGCTCCACTCCCTTAATCATCTTTGTTGCCCTACGCTGGACCCTCTCCAGCAGTTCCCTGTCCTTCTTGAACTGAGGGGCCCAGAACTGGACACAATATTCCAGATGGGGTCTCACCAGGGCGGAGTAGAGGGGAAGGAGAACCTCTCTCGATCTACTGACCACCCCCCTTGTAATACACCCGAGGATGCCATTGGCCTTCCTGGCCACAAGGGCACAGTGCTGGCTCATGGTCATCCTGTTGTCCACCAGGACCCCCAGGTCCCTTTCCCCTACACTGCTCTCTAATCGGTCGTTCCCCAACTTATACTGGAACCTGGGATTCTTCCTGCCCAGATGCAGGACTCTACACTTTCCCTTGTTAAATTTCATCAGGTTATTCCCCGCCCAACTCTCCAGCCTGTCCAGGTCCCGCTGGATGGCAGCACAGCCTTCTGGCGTGTCAGCCACTCCTCCCAGCTTAGTGTCATCAGCAAACTTGCTGATAGTACACTCCATTCCCTCGTCCAAATCGTTAATGAATATATTGAATAATATTGGCCCCAGTACTGACCCCTGAGGCACTCCACTAGATACTGGCCTCCAACTAGACTCCGCACCATTGACTACCACTCTCTGGCTTCTCTCCTTAAGCCAGTTTGCAACCCACCTCACTACTCTATTGTCTAGACCACACCTCCTCAACTTAGCTGTGAGGATGCTGTGGGAGACTGTGTCAAAGACTTTACTGAAGTCAAGGTAGACCACATCCACCGCTCTGCCATCATCCATCCACCTTGTTGCATTCTCATAAAAGGCTATGAGGTTGGTCAAGCATGACTTACCCTTGGTAAAGCCATGTTGACTGCCCCTAATAACCCTCTTATCCTTGATATGCCTTGAGGTGGCACCAAGATGGATGCTGGTAGCTAAGTCAGAGACATCCTATGAAAGCAATTTGTGCATGCACGAGTGTGTGTATGTGTACATAGAGCTGAGTTGGCAAAGTGACACGCTCTAGCCTGCTTCCTCAAGATACTGTACAGATACAACCTGATCCAGTCAGCTTTCAGTTCAACTTTTTGATGAGAGATATCAGACAGATCAGGCAGGTGGTGTCAAGATAACTTCTGGGTGTGCAAGAGATAGCCATGTGATCATTTTTTTTGCTATACTGAAAACATGACAGAGATGGATTTTAATGTCTATGGTAAACAAAATGGTGATCTTAGTTTAGTTCCTTATGGCTGTCACGGAGGCACCCCAAAGTCAGTTTTAGGTGGACAACAAGTTCCAAAACAGATTTTATTCTGGCTGGAAAAGTGCAGCCAATAAACTGATCAAAACAGGGTTTATACAATTAGTTAGCACTCTGACAACATAAAATACAGGTTCATATATCAGTTGAAGAGATTATTGGGGTGCAGCAAAATAAGAGTAATGAGGATCCACAGCGTGCATGCACACACTCACAAGAAACAAACCAGAGCCCTCCGACTCCAGGGTACCCACAAGAAATAATCACTCGCCTGGGTTAGGCAAGGACTCATTTAAGGATATATCCAGTAAATAACCACTCACCCAAACGAGGAGGTGAGGCACTCTCAATTCCAAGAAGTCTCTGTGCTGCCACCCGGGTCCACCCATCCCATTTCACGCCCGTAGGTGACTAAATTGTGCAGGATTTCAGCCCAGGTTAATACATGTGCAGGCAGATTTCCAGGGTTCTGCTTGTTACAGTCAATAGCCTCCTGAATTCTCTCCCTGAGGGACTGGACATGTATCTTTAAAGCGTCCGGCAGCCCTCTGATAAGCAGCCGAAGGTGGGTCAGGTTTACTGGTGCAGCCATGGCAATTCCTTGCCGCCCTCTTTCGTACATTGTCTGTATACAAGCAGCCTTTTGAACGCCCTCAACCAGCTCCAGCAAGCCTCTTATCCTAATGGTGATGGGCTCCCCACGTTCCTTGGGATCCACACCACCAGCCCAGTAAGCCACACAAGATGTTATGGGCTGATCACCATTCGGACCATCACTTGAAAACACACCAGGTCCCCAAAAGCCTGCAGCTTCCTCATTACTCAATAGTATCCGATCACACCCCGTAAGGGAAAGATATTCAGTTTCTGTTTCGCCCGGCTAACGTGAGAATTTAGATTGCAAGTCGCCAAGTTCAGGTCCCGTCCATGGGGTAGTACAAACAGCAGTACAGGAGTTTCCACCCTGTGGACCTGTACATGTCTCAGTTTTAATGAGAGGGCCTACATCCTTTGTCTCTACCTCCTCTTCATCAACACTGTTTTCAGAATCTCCCCAGATATCTCCATCCCAGTCCTCAGGTTCTGTGTCCACAATCAATTTCCGAATTTGGGCAATACTAGGGGAAATTTTGCTTGGGTTAACATGAGTTCAATCCTTTGTCCTAAAAATGCACTCACTTTCTCTCTCACCGTAACTCTGCTTTCAAACAATATATTTCCAGCTCTTTTCTAGAATCATGCCTCTCCAACTGGCTACAGCATTTGTGCTGGTCTCGGGCTTGCTTTAAGCAGGTGCACAGAACAACACCAAGAACAGCATCGACAGCAACACAAACAGAAGCACAGAAAACAGCACACGCAGCTACGGTCACTCTGGGACCACATCAGCTTGCTTCTGCCCGATGTGTGCAGGTTGCCACAGAAGGATTATTACAGCTGTAGCCCCATAATAATTTCTCCATTTCTGATATCCTGCCGACTACACCATTTTAAATGTCATGGAGGTACCCCAAAGTCAGTTTTAGGTGGACAACGAGTTCCAAAACAGACTTTATTCTGGCTGGAAAAGTGCAACCAATAAACTGACCAAAACAGGGTTTATACAATTAGTTAGCACTCTGACAACATAAAATACAGGTTCGGATATCAGTTGAGATTATTGGGGTGCAGCAAAATAAGAATAATGAGGATCCACAGCATGCATGCACACACTCACAAGAAACCAACCAGAGCCCTCCGACTCCAGGGTACCCACAAGAAATAATCACTTGCCTGGGTTAGGCAAGGACTCATTCAAGGATGTATCCAGTAAATAACCACTCACCCAAACAACGAGGTGAGGCACTCTCAATCCTGGGAAGTCTCCTTAGACGGCATCCCAGTCTAAGGAGAGGGTTCCAGTTCACAGACCCGCTACTCCAAGGCCACTCCAAAGAGGGTCTTCAGTGGGAGCCCCATTTATAGTCTGGTCAGATCTGGCTGTGGGCATTGAAACACGGTCCAGAAGCTTTGCAGCTACTCTGGGCACCTCCTCTGCTAACGACCCTGTCAACTGACTCAGGGTCCCATTAAGGTGCTAAAAGAGCCATTAACTGCCCCATTGAAGGATCCAGATCTCAGGGGGATGTGCAACTGCCACAATGGCCAAAGCTATCAATAAGAACTAGTGCTTTTGGTTGTAATTCCAGAAGTGAAATGGAGACCTAAAAGGAAGTGACACTTTGGAGATTAGACTTAAAGAACTTTGTTTGATCAGTTTGCACTTATGCTATATGTCCTGTGTATAGTGGTTATGTACTTTTTTTAGATAGAGTCAATCTGATGCAGTTAGAAAACATTAATTCAGTGTTTGAACAATGTTGTCAAAGAGTAAGGATTGCATATTTACCCTGGGCTAGTGCCAAAGATGTTGAGATTTGAAAGGTAGATGCTACAGTGCCCTGCATCTTTGTCTTACTAAGCCCTCTACCACACTAGTTTCAAAAGGAGAAGATGAAAATCTACTGGTCAGCCTGGTAGTGAAAGAAAAATATGCACTGAAGTGCAACCTGTGTTCCATCAGTTCCACTAACCTGTTCTCTGCTGATTTAGATGTGTTGCTTCCCCATACAGTGCCTTGTAAACTAACCTCCTAGGTGCAAAGGGAACTCATTAAAGGTAGCCAGTAACTAACTGACAACCAGGCATGTTTTCAGCTTGTCTCTTCTCCAGATCTTGAGGCAGTAAGCAGGAAACTATCCATTTGAGATCTACAGCTCAAAGCCTCTCAAGAATGGGCCAGGGAAGTAGGGTCCACTTTTCTCTTCCTAACCTGTTTTTTCCCAAAGTGTGTGAGCCAACGCAGGCACATTGCTAGAAGCAACCAGAGGCCATAAACGCAATTGCAAAGAGCAAATTTATTATAGTTACCTCACTTCCAGGGGATATCCAAAGCAGCACCTAAGCTCCTGGGCAGAGGCGACACAAGTAGAGATGCAGACACTGCAGAATTCAACCCTGGTAGAAGATCACGGGCCTGCTGCATTTGCCTGTATTTCAAGGTTTCAAGCAGGCACAGCCTTGCACTCTTTCTCACAACAAAGCAGGAATCTCAGGCATAATGATAAGGTGCCTTAAGAGTTTCTCACAGGCCTATGTTTTTTAACACAGAGGTTCTACCTGTCAAGCACAGAAGGTCAGTAAAACAATTAGTGTGATGTATGTGCTTTTTCTACATCCCAGGTGCAGTTGCTTGAGCGTATTTACAATGAGCCTTCTTGCCATTCTTGCACAATTCCCATACACAAAGCATACCAGACCTGCTGTTTCCATCAGTCAGGAGAATCCTCTTTTTTTTTTGAAAGTCTGCCTCTATGCAATAAAGTCAATGTCTGGGGTATTTCCCACAGAAGGAAGAAACTTGTTTTCTAACTCTTGATCTGTATCTATGTGATGCCTGAAGAGAGTTTAATGCAAAATGGCCATTAGAGTGCCCAAAATCTGGGTCTTCCTTGTCTCCCTAGAATATTCTAAATACCTGGCTGTGGAGCTAGGTTACTTCTTCCTCACTCTCTTTGTATTTTGAACTCCTTGTTGGGTAACAGCAGAGATTCAGTTGTGAAGATAAAGTGTGTCCCGCTGACAGCAAACAGAAGGAGATGCTCTTGGGACACGTATATTTGTCTCCCATCTGACTGAGGTGATAATCTTGCTTTCTTGATTCTTGGATTAATGCTTTAGCTTTACAGATGTTTTATCAAAGAATCAGGGCAGAGGACAAGTACTGCTGCTGCATTTGGAAAGAAAGCTGAAATAACTGCATTTTATCAGAGCCTGAGCCTACTTGCACATGAAATAAACTAAGAACAAAACCTACCAAATTCGGTTCTCTGGGAGACACAAGCTAGTTTTTAAATTTCACTCAGGTTCAGGTGAGAGAGGTGGAAAAACAGGACTTGGGTAGAAACACTACATCCAAAAGTAATGTGCTTTGTTCACCTAAGCTCATTACCCACTGCCCTACTCAACTCAGTGCCAAGACCCCCATTCTGTAACACGTGCTTAAAACGTGCTATGCAAAAGCTACCTACCACTTACTCAAGCAGCAAATTCATAAAAAACTGTACTTCATTGTCAATAGTTGCTGCGTGCCACTTTGTTTTTCAAAAAGACTAAGATTGTTCTTCTACACTATAGAACATGGATAATCTGTAAGTACAAAGTGTAGTTACTATCCACTGCAGGTATAATTCATCGTGCCATGCATAAAGCAAAAAAGTTGAATAATTATTGATCACACTTTATTTAAGAATCCAAATAGGCCATCTAGGAACTATATATCATAGTGTTTCATTTCTACTAAAAACTCTATACTGTGCTGGAATTTCTAGTGCTGTGTGATTCAATAGTATATGTGAAAGACAGGGCCACATAGATCTCTATCTCAGATAGCTAGACTAGGAAAGTGCTTACCCACCTCTGCTGTTCTACAAAGTCTCACACAGAGTAAAATTCAGCAGGTTTTAGTGATGGCATTGAACCAGCTTGCTCTAGTTATGTGTTGGTCTAAGTGTCAAATTATGAACGAAAACAAAAAGTTCCACATTTGTCATGGTTCTCTGGAGTTAACTACAAACAATTAGTTATGCCCCACAAGTTAATAAGTATTCTAGTAACTGTGGTTTCTGAAAAGTGGTTTCTGTAAATTCTTTGCATTCCTGTTTTTGAAAAGACTGAGTAACTTAGGATTTTGATTGTCATTTCACATTTTTGACAGTTTAAATGCTCGTCATGAGTTTACTTCCCTGAAGTAGGTACACCAAATACCATGTTTCTGCTGAGCCTGTTGTGAATCAAATTAGTAACCTTCACTTCTTAATCTTCACATGGTCCTTCAATTCTTTTTGTCACAGAGATTATTGAAGTTCAGCCATGAAATTATGTTAACAAGTATACTTTTTTCAGCTTAAAACAAAGATTTTTGGACAATGATTTATTCAGAAAGCAGCCTACTCCTCTGCCCTTTATCCAGTCTCTTTTACGCACAGCACTTATTTCTAAATGGTTTAAAACCAAAGTAACAAGAAAAAGTCCTCAGATTCTTCCTGCAGACACAGATGTAGAGATACGAAAATAAAATCTCACCACTGTACTAAGTACTGAGGTGGTCATAATGCCTCTCTGTTATCAAGTCAGTCACGTTCATATATCACAAAAATCTGCAAACTCAAAGTGTTTGTCAAAACAGTTTTATTAGTTATATCTGCCCATATTGAAGAAAAATAACATAAAATTCTATGAATCTCAGTAGAAAAATGGGTCATTTCTAAAATAACCTTGAGCAGAGAGTCCTATTTGTGTTTGGATGTAAATAAGTTTGATTCAGAAGCCCTTGCCTGGAAAACTCTTATTACTGAAAGAGAACAGAAACTGGCAAGATTTGAGTGATAATTCTGGGTTTCTGTGGATGCAACTGTAGGACAGATTTGGAAGGGAAACAATTTAGCACTGTATGTTTTTCAAAATATGAATGGCAACATGCTGAAAGCAGTCAATTTTTTTTTCTTCCTCTGCACTTGCTTCATGCAGAGTAGAGGAAAGGTGTTGCCACTGGTTAGGAATGCTGTTTTGCAGAGGAATTTTTGCTGATCTGCATGCCCTAGAGAAATCATACTTTTAAACAAAACAAGCATTGCTGAAAAATAGGTAAACTTATTTATCTGGATTCACCGCTGTTGATTTTAGCTAGGTTGGATAAAAAACCCTGCCTTTTACTTGAGGAGGTGTTTGCCATAAATACCAGATGATAAGGTTCCTATGCTACGATCATGCTTTAAAACTGAGATGTTGCTATGCAATTTTCTGTATGAAACAACATGACAACTGTGAGCCTTCACTCTTTGTTTTCACTTAGTCATTAGTAGTGTTAAAGTTAGTAGTGTTAAAAATGCTGCTTTGATACCACTGCAACTCCCAGTCTTTAGCTGAGGGTTGCTTGAGGGTTAGGCTATGATTTAAAGTGTTATGCACTGTTACTGCTTGATTCAGTTTACTCCCAGCTGGCAGAGATCAGCCTTTAGAGTGCTTTGAGGTTCTGAAGTGCTAGCAGAAATTGCTCGTATTCTTGCAAAGCAGCCTACTGAAATGAGAAGCTGCATGGCTTAAGCCTGATTCTGTGATGTTTGGCTTTTATACCTTGGTTTTGGTTCTCAGCCCTTCCATGACACAAGCAAACATGGGTATAGAGGTATCTCGTTCATTTCCGGGACATACCTAAAGTTAACTCTGTGTTTCACTGTAAATTTGCCTGAGTTCAGTTAGCCACAATGAATGATAGATTAAAAATACATATTGTCAGGAAGTAAATGCCTTGACATGTATTTGAACAGTTAGAAAAAAGTTGATACCTGAGACACCTGAGTCTTTGAAAAGAAGGGGGTTCATAGCTGTGTTGCTTTCCCATGGGCCATGAATAGTCTAGACCAGGAGTTTCAAACTCATTTTCACTGGAGGGGGGCACATCAGCCTCGTGGTTGCCTTCAAAGGGCAAAATGCAATTTTAGGACTGGATAAATGTAACTACTCCTACATTTACCCAGTCCTAAAATTACATTCGGCCCTTTGAAGGTAATGGCAAGGCTGATGTGGCCTGCGATGAAAATGAGCTTGACACCTCTGCTCTAGATGGAGTGGTGACCTCGTGGTTAAAAAAAAAAAAAAGGCAACAACAAAGAAATAGTCAATATATGTGGGAATTTCAGAAGATTCTTTCTGTTTTTCTTTTTACTTTCTACTTCCATATTCTGACTCTTTTCCTTTTCTTGACTCTTGTGTTATATCCGCAGTTACTTTCTCAGTACAAATGCAAAAGCTGATGATTTCAAAGAATAATATATTAAATTTCTAATACAAATGTGTATATAACATTTCTGACACATTTGGCTTCCTAGCATAGAAAAAATGACAAAATATACTATTTTAAACTTGAATATGGCAGACATGAGAGACCCAATCTGAAACATAGCCTGTCTTCAGGCACTCTGTCTCTGCAAGTCTGTACCAAAAATGATCTGAAGAGATTTAACTTCCATAAGTACAAAATAGCACTTAACCTCCAGGTTTTTTCCCAGTCTTTTTTTCTAGGATATCAGAAATTACTGATTCTCTTTCCCTCTGCTTTGCACCACTGAGATGTGTACAGGACCAAGTGAGAAATAAACAGTTTGTAAACTTTATAAATATTTATGACATACATGTATACTGGCTGGAGGGCTAGGCCCAAAGAGTTGTGGTGAATGGAGTCAAATCCAGTTGGCAGCCGGTCATGAGTGGTGTTCCCCAGGGCTCAGTATTTGGGCCAGTTCTGTTTAATCTCTTTATCAATGATCTGGATGAAGGGATTGAGTGCACCCTTAGTAAGTTTGCAGATGACACCAAATTGGGTGGGAGTGTTGATCTGCTGGAGGGTAGAAAGGCCATACAGAGGAATCTGGACCAGCTGTATCGTTGGGCTGAGGCCAATTGTATGAGGTATAATAAGGCCACGTGCCGGGTCCTGTACTTGGATCATAACAAGCCCAGGCAGCGCTACTGACTTAGGAAAGAGTGGCTGGAAAGCTCCCTGGCAGAGAGTGATCTGGGCGTGTTGAATGACAGCCAGCTGAATATGACCCAGCAGTGTGCCCAGGTGGCCAAAAAGGCCAACAGCATCTGTGGGGGACTACGGTGGGTCTGTGGATTCCCTGACGGAGGGCATAGGAACAGAAATTAGCCTTGAAGATACGAAGGCCTACCCGTGAGAATGATGGGAGTAAAGGAGTATCCGGAGAAGTTAAGGATGTACCCGTGAGAGAGAAGGAAGTAGAAGAGTAAAATTAGCCAATGAGATGTTACTGCTGTACCTTGTAACCAATAGTGAAGACACACATGAATTGGTAAAACTGTATAAAAATGCACTTGTGGCAATAAATGGCATCTACTACTTTCATCTTGGAAGAACTTGGTCTATGTCGTTTGTCCGTCTCAACCATGACAAGCATCCTGGTTTGTATCAGGAATAGTGTGGCCAACAGGACTAGAGAAGTGATTGTGCCACTGTACTCGGCGCTAGTGAGGCCACTGTGTACACATACACAGGTACGTTGCAAGAAGAGCCAGAAGCCACAAATACATTGCAAAGAACAAATTTTATTTTAGTTACCTCTCTACTGGGGAATCTCCAAAGTCGCACCTAAGCTCCCAGGCAGAGATGACACAAGCGAGGATGCAGGCACTGGTAAGTTCAGCCCTGCTGGAAGATCACTGGGCCTACTGAGCTCGCCTGTATTTCAAGGTTTCAAGCAGGCACAGCCTTGCACTCTTTCTCACAACAAAGCAGAAATCTCAGACTTAGTGATAAGGTGCCTAGAGTTTCTCACAGGCCTATGTTATCTAACACAGAGGTTCTACTCATCAAGCACACAAGGTCAGTAAAACAATTAGTGTGATGTATGTGCTTTTTGTACAGACAGTTGCAAGTCACTTGAGCGGATTTACATTTAAACAACCTCCTCACCAAATCTTCCACTACATTCCCATACAGCTGCACCTTGAATACTATGTTCAGTTTTGGACCCCTCATCATAAGAAGAACATTGAAATACTAGAGTGAGTGCAGAGGAGGGTGACAAAGCTGGTGAGGGGCTTGGAGCACAAGTCTTATGAGGAGCAGTTGAGGGGACTGGGGCTGTTTAGCCATGAGAAAAGTAGGCTGAGGGGAGACCTTATCACTGACTACAACTACCTGAAAGGAAGTTGTAGCATGGAGGGTGTTGGCCTCTTCTCCCAAGTAGCAAGTGATAGGACAAGAAGAAATGGCCTCAAGTTGTGCCAGGGGAGGTTTAGATTGGATATTAGGAAAAAATTCTTCACGGAAAGGGTTGTCAGGCATTGGAACAGGCTGCCCAGGGAAGTGGTAGAGTCATCATCCCTGGAGGTGTTTAAAAGGTGTTTCGACGAGGTTCTTAGGGACATGGTTTAGTGCTAGAGTTACGTTAGGTTATGGTTGGACTCAATGATCATGAGGGTCTCTTCCAACCGAAACGATTCTCTCATTCTATGATTCGAAGTCATGCAAAAGAAAGACTTTCCCTTGGTTGAGAAAGAACAGGTTAGAGATCATTTACAGAAACTGGACATCCACAAATCCATGAGCCCCGATGGGATGCACCCACAAGTGCTGAGAGAGTTGGCAAATGTTACTGCAAAGCCACTCTCCATCATCTTTGAAAGGTCTTGGAGAACAGGAGAGGTGCTGGAGGACTGGAAGAAAGCCAGTGTCACTCCAGTCTTCAAAAAAGGCAAGAAGGATGACCCAGGAAACTACAGGCTAGTCACCCTCACCTCCATCGCTGAAAAGGTGATGGAACAGCTCATTCTGGATGTCATCTCTAAGCATGTGGAGGAAAAGAAGGTTATCAGGAGTAATCGGCACGGGTTCACCAAAGGGAAATAATGTTTGACAAATCTGATAGCTTCTGTGATGGTATGACTGGCTGGGTAGATGAGGGAAGAGCAGTGAATATCGTCTACTTTGACTTCAGCAAGGCTTTTGAGACCATCTCTCACAACCTCCTCATAGGTGAGCTCAAGAAGTGTGGGCTGGATGAATGCACGGTGAGATGGATCATGAACTGGCTGTATGGGCAGGGCTCAGAAGGTTGTGATCAATGGTGCAAAGTCTGGTTGGAAACCTGCAGTTAGTGGGGTTCCCCAGGGGTCAGTGTTAGGTCCAGTCTTGTTCAACCTGTTCATCAGTGACCTGGATGAAGAGACTGAGTGCACCCTCAGCAAGTTTGCTGGTGATACCACACTGGGTGGAAGGGCTGACACACCAGAAGGCTGTGCTACCATTCAGCGAGGCCTGGACAGGCTGGAGGACTGGGCAGAGAAGAACCTAATGAAGTTTAACAAGGGCAAGTGTAGGGTCTCGCACCTGGGGAGGAATATCCCCCGGCACCAGTAAAGGTTGGGGACGGACTTGCTGTAAAGCAACACTGCAGAAAAGGACTTGGGAGTTCTGGTCGACAACAGGTTGACCATGAGTCAACAATGTGCCCTTATGGCCAAGAAGGTCAATGGTACCTGGGGTGCATTAAGAAGAGCGTGACCAGCAGGTCGAGGGTTATCCTCCTCTACTCTGCCCTGGTGAGGATGCATCTGGAGTACTACGTCCAGATCTGGGCTTCCCAGTTTAAGAAGGATAAGGAATTACTGGAGGGAGTCCAGCGATGGACTATGGAGATGATATGAGGCCTAGAGCACTTTTCTTATGAGGAGAGACTGAGAGAGCTGGGTCTGTTCAGCCTGGAGAAGAGAAGGCTGAGAGGCAATCTCATCAATATTTCTAAATATCTGAAGGGTGGATGTCAAGAGGATGGGACCAGACTACTTTCAGTGGTGCCCAACAATAGGATGAGGGGCAATGGGCACAGGCTGACGCATAGAAGGTTCCATCTGAATATGAGGAGAACCTTTTTTCCTTTGAGGGTGACAGAGCACTGGAACAGGTTGCCCAGAGAGGTTGTGGAGTCTCCTCTGGAGACATTCAAGACCTGCCTAGACACATTCCTGTGCAATCTGCTCTAGGTGTACCTGCTTTAGAAAGTGGGTTGAACTAGATGATCTCCAGAGGTCCCTTCCAACTGCAACCATTCTGTGATTCTGTGAGTTTGCATTATCTGGGCTACTGTAAGAGTTGGTCTGAAGATGGAGCAGTATTTACTTGAAACATAGTCATCAGGAACTGAGAGAACTGAGGCCCTGACAGAAAGAACGCATGGACAATGACTTGGAGAGAGCCCTGAGGAGAAGAACTGTGTTGCACAGGTCTCTCCGACCCGGAGGGCTACTGCTAACAATGGCTGCTGTATGGACTTCGCCTGCTGCCTCAGCCAAGCTAGCCCCTGCTTCCTAAAAGGGATTGTTATGTGGGTCTCTCTGACCCAGGGACAATAGCTGCCATCCAGAAGATGGATTCTCACCTGCAGCCTCAGTCACACCTGTCCGCCACCTCCTCCCTCAAACAAAGGCCAATGAAGAAGAGCATGCCCAGAACCTCACCAAGGGTCCTGAGGTCACTCAATGGACCAGAAAGAGACCCCTGAACTTGAGGCCATGCAAGCACAGATGGGTCCTGGCAAGAGAAGCGAGGACTTTTCAAGCCTGTGCAGTTTAAGCCTGGGTTGCAAAACAAAGGCGGAGTCTGGCCTTGAACGATGGGAGCGACGGGGGGTGAAGAAGCAGAAGAGATGACTCCCAAATGGACATTGTTAAGATCTTCCCACCAGAGGATCCTGAACCACAACAGAGGACCGGCAAAACTCTACAGGACCGGAGACCAGAGGGACACCTTTGGAACTCATCTGGTGGTAAACAAATCCTCATTCCCATCTTCTTATTTTTCTTTCCCTTTTTTCTTTTTTTTTCCTTTCCCTTTTTCTTACTCTCTCGCTATCGCATGCCGCTTTATGGGCAAAATAATTAAGTAACACTGTTTGATTGAATTATAACCCCTCGGCATTTTGGTTGCCATAATTTTGCATTTCAAGATCAAGGTAAACGAACCATCATGAGTCCATCACCGAATGCACCGTGACAGCTACATATAAAGATAATGGTGGCTTAATAGCAGGATAATTTCCTTGTGGAAAATAATTATGACTTTGACCCTCCTGGAGTCAGAATAAAATGCTGCAGGGGTAAGACAACTTATTATTGTTATTTCCTAAATCTTACCGTAACAGATGAAATACCTTATATGCCTTGGGTAAATTTTTCATTCAACAAATTACCATGGCACAGATTTTAGAGATACATACATATTATCCTTTCCAAGACTTCTTTAGCTTTTATGTCATTGCAATTTTTTTTTTCCACTGGATCAAGAATTTAGTAATTTTATTTGTTTGGAATTTCATTTTAGAAGTCTTTACTAAATCCATCAGAACCCAAAACTGTGTTAGAATGATTTAATACCCTTATAAAGTTCCCCTATACTTGCTAACAGTTCTAATTATCACATTAAAAGCACTGCAATGGTAGAAAAAAAATGTAACACATTAAAATCACAGAATCACAGAATCGACTGGGTTGGAAAAGACCTCAGAGATCATCAAGTCCAACCCTTGGTCCAACTTCAGTCCATTTACTAGATCATGGCACTAAGTGCCATGTCCAATCTCAGCTTAAAAACCTCCAGGGACGGTGAGTCCACCACCTCCCTGGGCAGTCCATTCCAATGCTTGATCACTCTCTCCATAAAGAATTTCTTTCTAATATCCAGCCTAAATTTCCCCTGGCAGAGTTTAAACCCATGCCCCCTTGTCCTATTGCTAACTGCCTGGGAGAAGAGACCAATCCCCACCTGGCTATAACTTCCCTTCAGGTAGTTATAGAGACTGATGAGGTCACCTCTAAGCCTCCTCTTCTCCAGACTAAACAACCCCAGCTCCCTCAGCCTCTCCCCATAGGTCTTGTGTTCAAGTCCCTTCACCAGTCTTGTTACTCTTCTCTGGACCTGCTCCAGCACTTCAATCTCTTTCCTGAGGGGAAGACATTTCCTGAGGGGCCCAGAACTGAACACAATACTCCAGGTGTGGCCTCACCAATGCAGAGTACAGGGGAAGGATCACTTCCCTTGTCCTGCTGACCATGCTCTTTTTGATACAGGACAGGATACCATTGGCCTTCTTGGCCACCTGGGCACACTGTTGGTTCATGTTGAGCTTCCTGTCAATTAGTACCCCCAGGTCCCTTTCTGCCTGACTGCTCTCCAGCCACTCTGTGCCCAGCTTGTAGCGCTGCAGGGGGTTGTTGTGGCCAAAGTGCAGGACCTGGCACTTGGCCTCGTTGAATTTCATCCCATTGGAATCGGTCCATTTTTCCAGTCTATCCAGATCCCTCTGCAGAGCCCTCCTGCCTTCCAGCAGGTCGACACTCCCTCCCAACTTTGCTGATGATGGTCTCAATCCCTTCATCTAAATCATCAATAAAGCTGTTAAACAGGACTGGACCCAACACTGACCCCTGGGGGACACCACTAGTGACTGGCCACCAGCTAGATGCAGCCCCATTCACCAGCACTCTCTGGGCCCAGCCCTCCAGCCAGTTCTTAACCCAGCAGAGAGTACACTTGTCCAAGCCATGGGCTACCAGCTTTTGCAGGAGTATATTATGGGAGACAGTGTCAAAGGCTTTGTTGAAGTCTAGATAGACCATGTCTACAGCTTTCCCCTCATCCACCAGGGGGTCACCTGATCATAAAAGGAGATCAGGTTGGTCAGACAGGACCTGCCCCTCCTAAACCCATGCTGGCTGGGTCTGATCCCTTGTCCATCCTGAAGGTGCTTTGAAAACTGGAAAACATTCTTTTTGAAAGGGGAAAGTGTGGCTGTTGAAAGAACCTTTTAAATTCCTATTTAAGAAGCTATTTAATCTCTTTTTGTTCAGTTGTTGATTGCATTATTGGAAATAACTGCTTATTTTTGTTTTAAAGGGATGGTTAAAACAGATTACTCACTTTAGCATCTCATAAGCTTACTTCAGAATATATTGTGTTGTATACCTACAATGTTAGAAGGACTTTAAAATCACTAAATAAAGTAATTAATTTTGAATAGGTTGGAATAATGATTTCCTGAGTAACTGTATGCAATCATATGCATTATGATAGTATTAAAAAACAGACTCATGTTATAGGTTACATGTGAAGTCCTCTTTGAGTGGATATCTTTTTTATATTTCTTTATATTCAGTTGCCTCATGGGTGACCTCAGGCCTGACATACCTCATAAAACCCAGTCTTTATAATGAACATAGAATTATTAATTTTTGCCTTCTGTTTTCTGTGACATTCATTGCAGTAATACAAGAGTGTTTTGTAAATGAATTAATTGCTTACTGCAACAGTTCTGTGAGGGAAATAGAGTTTATTCGGGAAGAACAGGAGTTTCAACTTCTAGAGACACACTGATTTGGTGAGTTTTGATGAAGATGCAACAGGCAAATTTTTCAAAGTGCTTGGGAAGGCTTATTTAAAATTTTCCAGTGGATTTTTCCAATTAAATTCCTTTTTAACAGTATTGATTGAAATTAAACTTTGTCTTTGGGAAAGAAAAAAAAAAAAAGACTATCCTGACATTTCTCCAGGGTATTCTGATTCAGTTTTTAATTTTGCAATTACTTTGTTTCGAGGTATCTTTTTAAAGTTGTATTTGAATTGTTTTTAAATACCTTCATGGTATTAAAGCATAGTAATAAAGCAAAGTATAGATTTTTATAGTTTAAGTAACACAAAGCAGTCAAGGAGCAGAAAGCTCCATATTTACATTTTAATTGTTGCATGGGAATTTCTGTTCTTTTCCTTCTGCATGGTTGCAGTTCTTGCCCAGCTCTAAGAGTTTTAATTAGACAGCTTTAGTGACTGCTTGCTTTCTGTCTAGCACACTTTTTCGCAGTCCACTTATCATTCAGTAAACATTTTCCAGCTTCTGTTACAGTTCCAAGACACCTATGTGATTGTCTCATTCCCCACCCAAATCCAATTAATTCCTGGATTATTGTCTTGCAGTGCATTGAATGGGGCTGAGTCTTTTTGAAAAGACCGGATATGTAAGATTTTTGGGACTGCCAAAAAGGGAAGGGTTGTGAAGCAGTGGAACAGGCTGCCCAGGGAAGTGGTTGAGTCACCATTCCTGGAGGTGTTTAAAAGATGTATATATGAGGTTCTTAGGGACATGGTTCAGTGCTAGAGTTAGGTTATGGTTGGACTCAATGTTCTTAAAAGTCTCTTCCAAACAAAGTGATTCTATGATTCTATGTTGAATACATCCTTAAAGATCACAGTAAAGCACACGCATACTGACAGAGGCAAGCTAAGGTTACCAGGGAAATCTCAACTTAGATATTTCCTAAATTTGGGATGCTTAACTATGCAACCATACTGCTCTTCTGTACAGGTTGCATTGTAGAAAACCAACACAACCTGCACCTGCCATGAAAACCTTGCTTTCTCCCTTTTCAACCTCCATCTCAATGGCTTCTTGTTGAGCTACTTTGCCCATTGTCACGCTCCACAATACAGTCTTCACTCACTTGAATTCATATGGTAACTAAAACCAGTAGGGTACTGAGTGTGGGTGGCACAGGGTTGGTAGCAGAGGGCTGCAGGGGTGGTGTCAGTGAGAGGAGGCTGCAGCTGCTCTGTGCCAAAACCAGCTGATTCCAGCCGGCTCCACACCACAAGACACAACTGAGCCCACCAGCCGTGCTGGTGGTGCCTCTGGGAAAAGGTACTTAAGAAAGGGTAGAAAATGCTATATAGGCAAAGGAGGAGGAAAAATAGAGTGAGAAACAGCAGAAGGAACACAGAGGTCAGAGGAGGAAGAAATGTGTTTTCCCCTAGTGTTTTAATGTTTGCTTCATTACTCTTTTTGTTTCCCAATACCCAAATCAGTAATTAACTATTTATATTAATTGGCAATAAATTAAATTACCCAAAGTGGGGTCTATTTTGCCCATGACAGCAATTGGCAAAGTGATCTCCTTGCCTGCATCTTGACCCACAAGCTTTTTCCTATTCTTTCTGTTTTCTTTCCTGTCCTGCTGTGAGGAAGGAAGGGGGAAGCTAGCTGCCAGCCAGGGCCAACCTACCACAAGCATGTTACCTTTTATGTGAATGAACCACTAGCAGGGAAGAAATGTACTCCTTACACAAAGGATTTGCTACAGCTGTTTGGTCTCAACCCAATTGTAAGGTTTCACACCAATTATTTGACAGAATTATTAACAGAGAGTGGGAGATTTTGGGCTTGCCTGCAGGTGCCAGTGCAGTTTACGCCCAATGGAGTCTCAATTCCCCTGTCCTTGTCTCCTATGGCCTGTAGCATTTTTGACCTAGTACTTCTCTTCTTGCCTGACATCCTGTTTTTCCTTCTTTCCAATAGTTTCTGCACATATTCATTGCACCTGCCACACTTACTTCCATGTTTTTGCTCTGACCCACTTTCTACTCTTCTCCTTCCTGTTTCTGGTGTCTCATCTCCATTCTTCCTGTGCTCCTGCTCTTCTCGCTTCACTCCAGTTTGGCTCTTCATGCCCCTTGCTATGCAGATTCAGCAGCAAAGGCAATGAAAGAACAGGAAAGACAACCTGCAACAATTTTTGGAATTTTAAAAAGCAATGTCAGTAAAAGCCTCTCTCAGGCTTTGTGACTCTCTTATACATGGGTGAATAGCAGACAAATGATGATTTATCTGTCATACACAAAGATGTTTCTAATGGTCTGTATGAACTAAGAGAGGTCTATCATCAAACTTGGCTAGATTCTCATAGAGATGGTAAAATCACATCCCTGACAGCAAGGTGATCCTTCCATCAAATTTTGGTTCTGGTTCTAAAGCATAAAAACACAAGATATTTGTATTGAATGGCTCTGAGAATTTTATAGTGAATGAACAGTGTATTTACTCTGATGTTATTCTTGGAAATGGCTGAATTGTTTTGGTTGAAAATTCCACAAATTAAAAAAAAAAGGGGAGGGAGGGGCATAATAAAATAGCCACAACAATAACAACAGAAAAAAAACCCAAACCAAAATAAAACATATGGGTGATCATAACCTCATCTAAATTCTCATCATAGAAAACTTTGGTCTGAATGGGTGAAATTGTGCATAATTATAAGCAGCCCAACATGGAAAGTGTCCACTACCACATTTTGATCTCATATGAAGAGTGGATCACACTTTCAATACATGTCCTTAACTTTGATATACTTCTTAAATTGTTTGTGTTGGCAAAGCCTAGGCTGAGACAGCGATTCATACAGGCAGCTTTTCTATTAATGTGTATGACTATATTTTTCAATCTGAATATTTTTACCGTATCTCTGAGGTCTGGGAATCAGTGCATCCCCTATCATACTCATTAGTTACAACAGAGAAAAGCTATCATTGGAGCAGTATAATCTCTCTACACTTAATAAATGAAGACGTTTGCTTAAGCACTTGAACTTTATTACATTGTTGCCATAAGCAGGATAAAAAAATGAAATGTCACATGCAAAGACAATTTGGAACATAAAAAACCAATATTTAGAAAGAGTTGCTTAGAAAAGAGAGTAAGACATTGAGAAGGTGCAAATTTGTTCTGCTGAATTATGAAATTAACTATAGAAAATTGCGTTTATATATAAAAATCTTATATTATTTCAGAATACTTTTAAAATTCTTGTTATTAATCTCATTTTGAAGCTCTTGTTCATTTTTGCCTGGGAGAAAAAACTTGTTTCCTTAATGCATTTGACAGCCTGTGTGTATTTCCAGAATCTAGAATGATCTCCTTGGCTAGGAAGCCATCTAGCACTTGCCCTTAATCTTTTCCACAATTCATATTGGCCAAATGAGCAACAATTTCTAATAGTTTCACATCTAGTTGCCTCAAATTAGCTCCCTACACAAAATTAACCTGGTTTCAGATTTCTAAGTGGCCTTTAAGCATCCTTTGTAGGTGTTTAGGAATCTGACTTTAAGTATATCCTTTTTAAAGTATTGATCGTTACTTTCAATCTGAAACATAAAAATGAAATGTTTGAATTGTAAACATGCAGTATTTGGATAAGTTGAGAGTTTCCTACATCCCTGTTAAGTGGAGTTTTTCTTTTAAACTGGCAGTTACCAATATAAATAGTACTGAAATTTTGGCAGTAAGTGAATCTAATATCTATTTGTCAACTTCAGCTCCCAAAACTATACTTTAAAATACTTATTTTTAGAACTAACTGTCCTAATATGAAACTGCCAAGCAGGCAAATACAACAAAGACTAAAAGCTGAAAAATATATGCTTCAGGTAATATTTTCAGCAAACTATGCTAATGATCACAGCATAGTACTAGATTTTGATCTAGAATCTACTGAGTTAGTACTTACTGTTATCTCATGCCATGCATAAAGCCTGGGCAAAGATACACAAGATCTGGAGACCAAGCATCCCTCTTGACAGGAACAAGTTTCCAGTGGAGATAAGGTAAATGGAGAATTCAATTATTTTTAGATAACCATCCTCTCACAGAAGTGTTTATATCATAGTGAGAATGATGGTTACAACAAGTAATTTCCTTCCTGCTCTGTCTCCCCATGGAAATATATAACTCAGTTTTGAATATGGTAGGACACAGATATAATCAACCAAAAATAAGAATAATAGAATAAAGAAAACGAAATCCCTGTGTCATATAGTTTAATTTGAAAATGGGAAGTAGGCCACAAAGGACGTCATTTTTGCTATTAAGATCTTAGGGAGAAAAAAAAAAGTAAAGCAATACTTTGAAAAAAACAAACAAACAAAACAACAAAAAGCCAACAGCAACAAAAAAACCCTACCTGCTTTCTAATTCTGTTAGACCGAACAAGTAAAAATTAGCTTTTAAATATTTTACTTTATGTATAAAGTATATACACCAAAAGTTGAATACATCTTCTTAAGCATGTAATGTCTTCCTAGCTTTAGAGTCATGACATTTTGAGTTTGAAAGAAGATTACCCTAGTTATTAATGGGAAAGAGAACAGAACAGACTGAAACTCAGAATATTCATCCTATGTACATGTACAATGAGGACTTAGTTTTTACTATTTCTATGAGCAAGAATGCTTGAACAAACAAAACCATAGTGTGTACATACCATGGCACCATTTTTAGGGCTCCCACACAATGGTTGATTTCTCAGAGAAAATCACAGCTTTTCCCCAAACACTCTGCCGGTTCTATTTAGGAATTGTGAGGTCTGGGATGAGGGCAGGCAGAGCTTACAAAAACCTTGGGGGCTGACTAAAGATGTTTTGGCCTCAGTTATTGCCATGGATCTTTGGAGAGTTTGACAAATCAGGGCAATCACTGAATCTTATATTTGTTCCCCACTTTCCTGTTGTTTTTCAGAGAGGCTCTGGCTAAACATTTGCTGAGGATAAGTTCTCTCCACAAACTTCACAGCCTATACAAACACTGTCAGCTAAGGCCTTGACATTTAAGGAAGGGATGCTGTGTAGCCAACTGACGACATCTAAACCTGCCCTGGGAATTCTACCACACCCCGGAGCCTGGAAAAAAATGTAGCATTTCTCAGGTTGCAGGTGTAAATTTGGTTTATTTTATCAAGCTAAAGCTTAAAACATAGAATCATAGACTCATTTCAGTTGGAAAAGACCCTCAGGATTATCAAGTCCAACCATAACCTAACTTTAGCACTAAACCATGTCCCTAAGAACCTCATCTAAATGCGTTTTAAACACCTCCAGAGATGGTGATTCCACCACTTCCCTGGGCAGACTTTTCCGATGCCTGACAATCCTTTCCATGAAGACTTTTTTCCTAATGTCCAATCTAAACCTCCCCTGGCACAACTTGAGGCCATTTCCTTTTGTTCTATCACTTACTACTTGGGAGAAGAGGCCAACACCCTCCATGCTACAACCTCCTTTCAGGTAGTTGTACAGAGTGATAAGGTCTTACCTCAGCCTACTTTTCTCATGGCTGAACAGCCCCAGTCCCCTCAACTGCTCCTCATAAGACTTGTGCTCCAGGCCCCTCACCAGCTTCGTTGCCCTCCTCTTCACTCTCTCTAGTACTTCAATGACCTTCTTATGATGAGGGGCCCAAAACTGAACACAGTATTCAAGGTGCGGTCTCACAAGTGCCGAGTACAGGGGACAATCACTTCTCTAGTCCTGCTGGCCACACTATTCCTGATAAAAGCCAGGATGCTGTTGGCCTTTTTGGCCACCTGGGCACACTGCTGGGTCATATTCAGCTGACTGTCATTCAACACGCCCAGATCACTCTCTGCCAGGTAGCTTTCCAGCCACTCTTCTCTGAGCCTGTAGTGTTGCCTGGGCTTGTTATGACCCAAGTGCAGGACCCGGCATTTGGTCTTGTTAAACTTCATACAGTTGGCCTCAGTCCAACGATCCAGCTGGTCCAGAACCCTCTGTATGGCCATCCTACCCTCCAGCAGATCAACACTCCCACCCAATTTGGTGTCATCTGCAAACTTACTCAATACCTTCATCCAGATCATTGATAAAGAGATTAAACAGAACTGGCCCCAGTACTGAGCCCTGGGAGACACCACTCATGACCGGCTGCCAACTGGATTTGGCTCCATTGACCACAACTCTTTGGGCCTGGCCCTCCAGCCAGTTCTTTATTCATTGCAGAATATACCCATCCAGGCCACGAGCTGCCAACTTCTCCAGGAGAATGCTGTGGGATACAGTGTCAAAGGCCTTACAGAAGTCTGAGTACACAACATTCACAGCCTTTCCCTCATCTACTAGTTGGGTCACCTTGTCATAGAAGGAGATCAGGTTGGTCAAACAGGACCTGCCTTTCATAAACCCATGTTGACTGGACCTGATAATACGGTTCTCTTGAATGTGCCATGTGATATCACTCAGTATCATCTGCTCCATGACCTCACCCAGCACTGAGGTAAGACTGACAGGTCTGTAGTTCCCCAGATCGTCCTTCCGGCCCTTCTTGTAGATGGGTGTCACGTTTGCCAACTTCCAGTCAACCAGGACTTCCCCAGTTAGCTAAGATTGCTGACCGAAAATGGAAAGTGGTTTAGTGATCACCTCCACCAGCTCCCTCAGACCCTTTGGATGGATCCCATCTGGCCCAATAGACTTGTGCATGTCCAAGTGGTGTAGCAGGTTTCTAACCATTTCCCCTTGGATTAATGGGGCTTCATTCTGCTCCCCATCCCTTTCTTCTGTCTCAGGGGGCTGGGTACCTGGAGCACAACTGTTCTGACTATTAAAGACTGAGGCAAAGAAGGCATTTAATACCTTAGCCTTTCCCTCATCTTCTGTCACTATATTTCCCTCTGCATCCATCAGGGGATGGAGATTCTCCTTAACCCTCCTCTTGTTGCTAATATATTTATAGAAACATTTCTTATTGCCTTTCACAGCAGTAGCCAGGTTCAGCTCTAGTTCATCTTTGGCCCTCCTATTTTTCTCCCTGCACAACCTCACAGAATTCTTGTATTCCTCTTGAGTGGCCTGCCCCTCCTTCCAAAGGTTATAAATTCTCTTTTTATTCCTATGTTCCAGACACAGCTCTCTATTCAGCCAGGCCGGCCTTCTTCCTTGCTGGCTTGCCTTCCGGCACATGGGGATGGTCTGCTCCTGAACCTCTAAGATTACCTTCTTGAAGAGAGACCAGCCTTCCTGGACTCCTTTGTCCTTCAGGACTGCCTCCCAAGGGACTCTGCCAACCAGCCTTCTGAAGAGGTCAAAGTCTGCCCTTCAGAAGTCCAAAGTGGCAGTTCTGCTGACCACCCTCCTAACTTCTCCAAGGATAGTGAACTCAATCATTTCATGATCACTATACCCAAGGCAATCTCCAACTGACACATTTCCCATGAGTCCTTTTCTGTTAACAAAAAACAGATCCATTGGGGTTCCATCCCTGGTAGGCTCACTAACCAGCTGTGTCAGGAAGTTGTCTTCCATGCACTGAAGGAACCTCCTAGACTGCTTCCTCTCTGCTGCGTTGTATTTCCAGCAGACATCTGGTAGGTTGAAGTCCCCCATAAGAACAAGGGCTAGTGATCAGGAGACTTCTCCCAGCTGCCTGCAAAATATTTCATCTGCCTCTTCATCCTGGTTGGGTGGTCTGTAACAGACCCCAACCAGGATGTCCGCCTTGTTGCCCTTCCCCTTGATTCTCACCCATAGACACTCAACCCTATAATTACCCTCTTCAAATTCCACACAGTCAAAACCTTTCCTAACACACATGGCTACCCCATCTCTTCTCCTTCCTTGCCTATCCCTTCTGAAGAGTTTATAGCCATCCACTGCAGTGCTCCAGTTATGAGAGTCATCGCACCATGTTTCACAGTTTTTCTGCCTCACAAGGGCTTCCAGTTCCTCCTGCTTGTTGCCCATGCTGCGTGCATTTGTATAGATGCACTTCAGCTGAGCCATTGATTCCAGACCAAAGGGCCCCGTTAGCACTACCCTCAGATGCCAGCCTGTCACCCTTGGATGTGTCTCTGCCACACCTGGTTTCCTCCCCCTTCAAAGCTAGTTTGAAGCCCTCTCAATAGTTCCTGCTAACTCCTGCTCCAGGATCTTTTTCCCTTTTGAGACAGGTCCATCCCATTTGTTGCTAGCAGATCAGGTGCTATGTAAGCCGGCCCATGATTTGGAAACTCTGAACACAGTGAGCGGAATACACCACAGGATGCAGCCATGGAGGTCTAGATTATATTTAGCAGTCCATAGCTGACTATGTGTCACGGTTTGATTGCAGGGGGAAAATAAACTGTGGCAGATGCTTTGTTAACCCCCTCTTCTTCCCCCCAGCCCCCTTAGCCCTCCCTCCCCACTAAATACAGGCGACTGGAAGGCAAAGAAGGACAGAGAGAGAGAGAGTTGGAAAAAATTAAAAGTGTTTTACTAATGCTGCTTAATAAAACAGATAAAATAATACAAAATATACAAAACTGATCTTGAAAATCCTGGCAAAGAACTGCTCCGGCAGCAGCAGCAGGCACCCGGAAGTCCTGGGCTGGTCTCTGCAGCAAACTGGAACTGGATTCAGTCTGTCACTAGGCCTCAGTTCACAGGGACAACTCGCAGGGTCCTTCCCAAATGCCGGCCATAATCAAAGAGCGAAAAAAGGGACGAGATCCTTGTGATCTCCCACTTTTATATAAAGTATCACGTGAATGGGATGGAATATTTAATTGGTCAGTTTTAGTCACCTGTTCAGTTCCCTCCTTCTTGCCCCTCTCACTTACGGGACGTGCATCCTTATTAGTGACCTTGCATTCCATTGCTATGTCTACCAAAACATGTATCCTACTTTAGAAAAGTTCAGTTACTAAGAAGACTTTAGCTGAAAGGAAAATTCACTAAAAGAGAAACTTGTCTTGTTTTTAAAAAAAACAGGACACTATGCCTTCCAGCAAGATCATGACACTGGCTACATAAACACAGCACAGGAAGGGTCTCAAGAGCTCTTCTCCCTGCTGAGGCGATTAGGGACAACGCATACTGGGATGCAGACAGAGATGCATGTACAGTCAGAGATCTTGTTCAGGAAGGAGCGCAGAGCCGGGTCAAGCAGAGAGCTGAGCCAGGCTGAGACCCTCTCTTTATTAGCCACTGACAATTAATAGGATTTACAGATAGGGGCCTGGACTAAGATGTTACATGTTTTTCCAGTAATTGTTATTAAAAACACACCACACTCATGTTATCTTTGTTTCAGTTATGTTCCCACTCATTCACAGACCAGGCCCAAGGACATTCACACATCACATACACTTGGGGGCGGTTATCCGGCCTGAGATACCATTCTTGCAAGTCTGGGCTATAACTTTTTATAATTATGAGAAACTCACTTCAAAATAATCTGTCCAAGGCCCTTTATATATTATTATGTTAGTATTATGCCTTTGACCATCCAGATGGTCATGTTAGTGTTGCTCTTCCTTTATCATACAGGTGGCTGGAACCACACATCTTGCTTTCTCACATTTTACTTTCCAACATTTCCCCCTTTTTTGTTTTAAACATCAGGTTCTCAATGAGCACAGTAAGGACCCGGCTTTGTTCTTCTTTGCATTCTGTATCATTCTCCAGATTATTTGAAGGACTACAAGAAAAAACATCACACAAGCATATCCAGTTCCCACAGAAACCCATATATGCAGATTGAGAGCTGAAAATGAAGTTTTAGGATCTAATCACTTTATGCTATTAGATAATGTTAGCCATTTTGTCTTACAGTCCTAATTCTTACAAACTGTGTAATTATTTTGCAGGGTACTGGCTAAATCCTAAATCAGGCCTTGCACATTAGCTAAGACTGTTATTTTACTTCATATCACTCATAAACACCATAATTCAATTTCAGTGGTGTTGAGGGTTAGATTGCGGGGTGACAATAAAACCCTGGCAGATGTATTTTTAGCCTCCTCTCCCCCCCACTTCCCCATTTTGCCCCTCCCTCTCCCCCCTTCCCAGTAAGGACAGGTGATCGGGAGGGAAAGAAGGACAGAGAGAAGAGAGTTGGAAAAATTAAAAAGGTTTTACTAACGCTACTAATAAGAATAGAGAAAATAATACAAAATATACAAAAGCAATCTTGAAAGTCTCAGCAACTGCAGAGCCAGCATCCGAAGTCCTGGATTGGACTCTGCAGCCAACCGGAGCTGGATTCAGTCTCTCACTAGGCCTCAGTTCGCAGGGACAACTAGCAAGGTCCTCTCCTAATGTCGGTCATAAGCAGAAGGGAAAAGGAAAAGAGGGACAAGATCCTCCTGATCTCCCACTTTATATGACGTATTCACGTGAATGGAATGTTATACATAGTTGGTCAGTTTCTTGGTCACCGGTTTCTCGTTGCCCCTCTCACGAGATGTTCATCCGTGCTTATCAATAAGTTTGCATTCCATTGCTAGGTTTACCAAAACATGTATCTGGTTCTCCAGGAAAATGCAGCTAATATGAAGGCTTTAGCTGCCAGGCAAAATTCACTAAAAGAGAAACTTGTTTTTTAACAATACCAGGACAAATGGTATTAGACATATTTAGCACTCCGATAACAGAAAATACACATTCAGATATCAGCTAAGGAGATTATTTAAATACAATATCATAAGAATAATGAGGATCCACAACGTGCATGTAGTCACTCACAAGAAACAAAACTAGAAGCCTTTTACTTCAGGGTACTCACAAGAAATAGTCACTCACTCAAATAAATAAGTGAGGTGTCATTAATCCCAGGAAGTTTCCTTAGATGGTGTTCCTGTCTAAGGAAAGCACTCCAGTTTACAGACCAGCAGCTCTGAGAAGACCACTCAAAGGGGGTCTTCGGCGTTTCATTGTTTGGCCAGATGTGGCTGTGGGCATTACAACATAATCCAGAAGCTTCTCAGCTAGTCTGGGCACCTCCTTTGTTAAGGACCCTGTCAACTGACTGAAGGTCCCACCCCTCCTGACCCACCAGTTGGTAGAGGTGAATCTGATTGACAACACCTTGGTACCATTCTAGGTGTATATATGTGGGGACAGGCACAGTGGGGCACAGAAGGTACTAAAGAGCCATCAATCTCCTCATTGAAAGCTCCAGATTTCAGGGGAATGTGTACTGCCTCACAATCCAGCCTGTGACCACAGTCATCTGACAAACTACTCTGGAGTGGTGGTGCAGTCACCCCTTGTCTCCAAAGTCAAAAGGGGGCATTCTGTTGGTGAGTTCGAATGCCCACTGTGGATCATCATACCTAATGTGTCATTTATGTGTCATTTTCCTGTTATACATTATCATTACAAATCAACCTACAATAGAACAGAATAATACAAATTACAGCAATTACAGTTATTAACAAATATTGGAGAAAGTTGGTTAGCCATACTAATAAGGAAAACAAATGCATTGAAATTTTTTTCACCAGTTAGTCCCTAGTCCAAATAATGTAAATCTGTATCATTCTGATATGCTAGTGACTCTTCCTTTGGTCTCTTCTGTTTCTTTGTTGCCCTCTGCTGCAGGGACAGATGCTGCATCTTTGGTACTGAGTCCTGCATCATGTTTGTCCAACTCATAGAAAGGTTTAACATAGTTCGCAGGAAACCACTTTGGTCCTGTTGGAAGAAGAACACAAGCATACCCCCTCCCCCAGGTGATTAGTTCTACAGGCCCTTGCCACTGACTGTTGTGCAGGGGATCCCGGTATAAAACCTTTGGTCTCTGAGACAGTGAATCTGGAACACGGAAATGTTTTTCCACTGCTGTGATAGAGGAGGGAGGCACTGTACAAATCAAAAAATTTAAAGCATATATTGCATTGTCTAATTGTTCCTGAGGCATCATATTCCCCCTTTTTGGTTTTAATAACATCTGTTTCAGTGTGGAATGTACTCGTTCAATGACAGTCTGTCCAGTGGGAGAATGTGAAATACCTGTGACATGCGAAATACCCCATTGCTGTAAAAAATATTGCGTGGATCTAGCAGTGTATCCAGGACCGTTGTCAGTTTTAATCTGTTGTGGCACTCCCAGCATAGCAAAATAGTGGGTCCAGTGACACTGAACATCTCTGCTTTACTCACTTGTATGCGCAGATGCACAAAGCATACCTGAAACATATACATATTTCAAACGGCCAAAGGATGAAACGTGTAACATCAGACTGCCAAATGTCATTAGCTGAGAGTCCGTGAGGGATAACTCCAAGGGAGGGCGAGCTTGTAATCACGCCTTGACATTCCGGGCAAGAGCGCACTATGTCTCTCACTTGCTCGAGAGTGAGACCAAACATCTTTTTTAAGGCAGCAGCATTCTGATGGAAGAAAGCATGTGAAACCCTGGCAGACTGGAAACAGCCTGTAGCTACAGTATAAGAATCTGCAACTGTGGAGGGGTTTCTGTTAGACGGAGATTGATTACTGAACTAGCCAGGCCTAAAGGAATTTCAAGGTCAACTTGGAAAGCTGAAAACAGGACCTGCTGTGGGAGAGAATCAGTTCTACAATAACAAGGCCTCAACATGACGTAAATCAATGGACCTATCAGCAGTGAGACTTCGGTGCGTGGACAGCTCGTGAACATAGATGCTTGGAGCGTGGACGCGCGATCAGAGAATAGTTGCATATATAAGGAGGCTTGTTTCTGTAACAAATGGCTTTGCGTGATTCACATTGAATCGGAATGCTGAGTCCGTTATCACTCCAACCAATGGTGACCCTGACATGATACTCTGAACGGCGTATCAGTACGATTGGGGAAAAGCCTGGAGTGGCCCAGCTGGAGGCGGATCAGCTGGACTGAGAACCGGGTGGAGGCGTATGGACGTTCCGCAGACAATTTTGTCGAAGAAATCACCGGAAAAGGTGAGCAGCTGGGGCAGGAGGAGGGAAGAGTGAAGCTCCTCCTGATATTTTCTCTGTGAGAGAACTTAAATATGAAGAAAGTAACATACGTAGACTGTTAGTTTGGTGTAGAACTAACGGCTACCTGGCAGAAACCAAGAAGGCTTTTAAACTTGAACTTTGGGACGATATAGGGCAGAAATTATGGGATATGGTCAGCAATGGAGATAAAGAAGCTAAATCATTAGTAACTACATGGAAGCTTATAATTACCACCTTAAAAGATCTTAAGCCTGAATGCTCTGTTGCTGCTGGAATTTTTGTAGCGTTCCAGCCTGATAAGAATCCTGAAAATCGCTGTGAAGTTTACCCAGTTTGTGTCTTTGATACCTTCCCTACTCCAGCCCCTGCTGTGCCTTCAGCACCCCCGAGGGTTCAGCAGTCCGGGGCAGGGGGAGGAAAAATGCCGAGCGGGTGTCCTGCTACACTATTACCCAACTCTGATGAGAATAGCAAGGATTGGAGTCACACAACTTGCCTAAAGAACCTGTGAAAGCTGAGAATGCTAAACTCATAAACAAGTGTACTATCAGTCCTTTTACCAATTTGTATCCGCCTTTACCAGCTTTTAACCCTCCAGCTTCCATGAGAGAGCAGAAGGAGTCGCCGGATAAGAACTGGGCAAAAGAACTGCGTGAAGGATTAGATCAGCTAACAGTGAGTGAATCCAGTAGTCGGCAATGTGATGATGCTGTTCACGACGGGAAAGGGGATGCACCTGGGGACTCAGGTTATACTAATAATTATGATGCTAGAAACTATTGGCGAGAATGTGCACTGTTCTGAACGCCCCTGTTACTAATGTTTCTCCAGCACCATTCTAGTCCACATTATCTGATGACTTGGATGAGAATGGGGGTTTGCAGCATTTTCTTCAAAAGTTAACAGGAAAAGGAGTATGTGTACATGTTGCCCTGTGATCAGATAAAAACCATGAAAGACTCAAGCAAAATTAGACCTATGCAATGTAACAGCTATAGATCATTTAGGTCAGAAAGATGGGGATCCGTTGAAAGCGGCGGGTATCCCCCAGCTCTTGGAAGAGACACTAATTGGCGCACCGCAATTACAGGTGTGATTAGTTTCTGAAATCCTGAGGCAGTCAGCAGACCTTGCTTATTAAGCTATGATAAAGATGCCTGAAACCAACAAAGCAGCCAAATCATTTCCAACTATTAATCAGGGTCCCAATGAGAATTACATGCAATTTATTGACCATCTTCAAGAGACCATCAATAAGCAGGTTGAAAACTTAGAAGTTAAGGAAGCACTGGTGTTGAAATTAGCAGTAGAGAATGCTAATGTTTGCTATCAGCATGTTATTTGCGAGTTTTACAGTACATATTATGTGCTCCTGTGTATTGCCTCTCTGAAAATCAAGCAGCTTGTCAGGAATGTGAGTTAATTGTTTTACTAGTTGTTTTTAAGTGCGCCACAAAACCTTCTCCCCGCTTTTCCCACTCATGCTGCAAGCAGCCCTCTGCTTCCCCCCTCACTCCTCTTCTCAAGGTTTTTACTTGCAAGATGGGATCAGGAATGATCGTTTTCAGTTGTGTTCCTAAGAAATCAGTATTGGGAGGTGTTTTAAAACATAGGAAAGCACTCTGACAATAAATCATTAAATCTTTTCAGACAGTTTTACAGGCAGGGCGATTTGAACTTCAACAAGCTGAGAGAGACTTAACTGATAACACACAGGTCAGAAAACTTGTTAAAGTCTGCAAGATGCTTTCCTTATTAACCTGTTTTCTTTGTGGGTATCTGTTTAAGCATGTTGCAATTTTAGTAGGTCTTTGTTATATTGTACTATAAGTTCACAGTCTGTTAAATCATGAGAATCCATGGACTCAAAAAGTGCGTTTTGTGATAATACAGAAGATCGTGAGTCATTTAGTTCATTACTGCGTGAATGTGATGGTAAAATTTTGAGTGTAGTAGCTGTTATTTCTCTTTCTAGCACGCTAGCTTTATTTCGGTATCCAGACTTGCGCAACTCTGTGATAGGCTCTGTCTCATCTCAATGTGCTGGATTTGGCTCTTTTGTATGCACACCAAGTAAAGAATCCTGATTTTGGGATAACAGTTGTAGCGCACCAGATGAGACACTAATAAAAGCCTTGCCCGATCCAGCTTGCTGCGGCAGCGGGGGTGCAGGTGCCGATGGGGCTCCAGCGCGCACTGACCTGTTTTGTCAGGGAGACCCAGTGGTGCCTCCACCTGGCTGAGCAGTAAGCAGTTCAAAGGTGCAATGCAAAAATTGAGAGATTGTCTTAAATTAGTGTAACTGTGATCCACCTGCATATTTGAACTTGGTATTTGGTTTTCATATCTGAGCTCAGTATTTTAATTTGCATATTTGTATTTGGTACCAAACAAATTTTGTTTGGGGAGATAATTACAAAATGGGAACCCGTTCCACTGCTAAAATGTCACTGCTGAAATTCCAAATTGCTCCCCCTTAGGATGCATCCTTGCGCATTAGAGTAATTGCTTATATTGTCATCTAGTAATTTTGAGACCAGAAAATAATTTAAAATGTTAAACTCTGCTTTGCACTGAAAAAAAAAAAAAAAGAAACAAACAAACACCTAAATGCTATGAGGGATGTGAACTTGGTATTTTATGAAGTTGTATTTAAAAGTTGCTGGAATGTGAACTGATTTGGATCTAGGAAAATGGAATAATGGATTGATGTTTAATATACTGTATTTGACATCTGTAAATTGTGGAAGGTAAATGGGGCTGAGGAATGTAACAACTGTTGAGCTAATTGGAATGGTATATAAAACTCAGCTCATTGTAACCGAGGAGTTTGCCAGAGCCTCCCACTTCGTACCAGCAGTTACGCCAGCTGCGTGGCCTTGGCTATATCTGAACTGCAGCAAGAAGAGAAAGAAGAAAAAAAAAATGGAAAAACCTGGTTGCCCGCTGCTAAGTGGAGAAAGGGGGGCTTTATTCCCCCTGCTCTGTCTTTTTTTTTCCTGGAGTATTGTCATCCATCCTTGTTGTGGCACTGTGTTGCTTTCTCAGCTTTGAATCAGGGGTTGCTGGTGATGTTTCTTTTTCCTTCTGTCTTGTTCCTAGGTTTTGGCACATCTGGGGAAAGAGCTCATAATTTTACCTCCTTGCTGAAGTCAGTCTTTTCATACTGGTCAGCTTTTGGAGGTCAGAGTGCTCAATGCTTCTCTGGGTCAGACTGGTACTGATTTGGGTGTGGAGTGCAGCCAGGTTGGTTTAATGTGGAGTTCGAACCGATCTGTTTTCATGCTGGGCTGGATGTCTTGTCATCCCAGATGGGGGCGAGAGGGAGGTTTTATTCTCCCTCCAAGCAATGCTATTGCTAGAGAACTGTAATACTGCATCAAGGAGTCTGAGGGATGAAATTTAAAGGCATTGCCAGTGGGTCCATAGTTCTAATGAAGCTGGGAAATTAAACAAATTTTTTTTTTTTTTAATACACTTATTCTGTGGTAACTGGTTGTAAGAGACTTCTTAGTAAATTCACCATGCTAGTTTTTGAGATCATGGAAGAGAATGAAAGAGAGGCTGTTTTTTGAAATCAATAGAATGCCAAATTTGGAACAAAGTTTTAATACATGAATTCTTGTATTTGCCATAAAGCTCTATACCTCTCTTGGGTCAGGATTTGTTAAGTAAATTGTAAGCTCAAATAACGTTTTCTGAGAACTCTGTTTAGTTGCATGTCCCACAAGAAGCTGCTTGTATGGCGCAGATCTGCTTGCTGCAAGTGAGAAATCTCCAAGGAAATTTCAAATGCTGTATTTCCACTAGTATTAACAGCCAATGTTTCGATAAAGCAAATACTACACTGATAGATCTGAAACAGGACTTCGATCCGGTAAGGGAAAACAATATCCAATAAAGATGACAGCCAAAATGGAGTTAGAAACTTTGAGGAATAAATTTATGAAAACCTTACAGGCTGACTGCATTCGATTGGACTTGCAGATTTGTCTATTTATAGCTACAACATAGAAACAACCTGTGGCTAGTATGAGACAGTATGATGAGATTGCTAACAGGCTGATATATCAATTGTCACTCTGATCAAGAAAATGCAGGGAATGAATTTAAGTCTTAATAGGCCATGATCCTTTTGTCATATATGTACCAGTTGTGAAATATAATTATGATTTTTTTTTTATTTGTAATCTATGTCTTTGTAAATTGCACTAGCTGATTTTCTTAACAGCACGGCTTTTGGCATGCATAAATGTAAATTTTTGCAGAACCTGCAAGTCTTTAACATCAGGTCATAGGCCATATTTGTATTTGGTCTGATCCTACATACTTGCACAGTTTTTGTTGATGGTTCTGGGAAGTCTCATAAAGCTGTAGTAGTTTGGTGTGAAGATAACGATTGGCATCATTCTGTAAAAACTATTGAAGGTTCAACCCAATTAGCAGAACTTGGCACAGCTTTACATTACTTAGAGCTTTTTAAGGAGGAACCTCTAAATTTGATTTGTGATTTTGAGTACGTAGTCAAGATGCAATGCACGTATGTGATTCCAAACTTTCTTTCTTTGTTGGTTTTAAAAAAAAGGGGGGGAAAGTAGGGGAAACACCACAAAACCAGTTGTCAAAACCATTGTATGTGATGAAATACTTTGCAAGTATGACCCAAAACCGTGCTAAATCAGAAAGAACCTACATTAGTTATGGTCAAATCACTAGTCAGTGGAAAAAGCCACATCAATTGATAACCTGGGGAAAAGGTTATGTTTGTGTCATTACAGGCCAAGAACTGAAGTGGATTCCCACGAAATGGGTCAAGCCATGGCTGAACAAAGACAACAAAGATTCAGTGGATGCAGCTGGACAGGAGGGAGATAAGTTGTGAGGACTGTTTCAGATGTAAACCATGGATCCTAATTCAGTGTTATAGATGCTCACAGACCTGGTGGTCTAGAAGCCTATTAGCAAGCAGGTGCTGTACCTTCTGTGGAGAATGGCAATTTGAACAATCAGCAGGAGAGCCAAAAGGGTGATATTATACTTAAATAGTCAATGCAAAAATGAGGTAAAATTATGAGACATTCCTACAAAATCCACAAAACACGCAGTTACAAATATTCTACTTTTAACATTAGGATTAGGGACAGTCAGCATGGCTTTACCAAGGGTAAGTCATGCTTGACCAACCTCATAGCCTTTTATGAGAATGTAACAAGGTGGATGGATGATGGCAGAGCGGTGGATGTGGTCTACCTTGACTTCAGTAAAGCCTTTGACACAGTCCCTCACAGCATCCTCACAGCTAAATTGAGGAGGTGTGGTCTAGACAATAGAGTAGTGAGGTGGGTTGGAAACCGGCTTAAAGAGAGAAGCCAGAGAGTGGTGGTCAATGGTGCGGAGTCCAGTTGGAGGCCAGTATCTAGTGGAGTGCCTCAGGGGTCAGTACTGGGGCCAATATTATTCAATATATTCATTAATTATTTAGACGAGGGAATTGAGTGTACTATCAGCAAGTTTGCTGATGACACTAAACTGGGAGGAGTGGCTGACACGCCAAAAGGCTGTGCTGCCATCCAGCGGGACCTGGACAGGCTGGAGAGTTGGGCGGGGGATAACCTGATGGAATTTAACAAGGGAAAGTGTAGAGTCCTGCATCTGGGCAGGAACAATCCCAAGTTCCAGTATAGGTTGGGGAATGACCTATTAGAGAGCAGTGTAGGGGAAAGGGACCTGGGGGTCCTGGTGGACAACAGGATGACCATGAGCCAGCACTGTGCCCTTGTGGCCAGGAAGGCTAATGGCATCCTTGGGTGTATTACAAGGGGGGTGGTCAGTAGATCGAGAGAGGTCCTCCTTCCCCTCTACTCCACCCTGTTGAGACCCCATCTGGAATATTGTGTCCAGTTCTGGGCCCCTCAGTTCAAGAAGGACAGGGAACTGCTGGAGAGGGTCCAGCGTAGGGCTACAAAGATGATTAAGGGAGTGGAGCACCTCCCTTATGAAGAAAGGCTGAGGGAGTTGGGTCTCTTTAGTTTGGAGAAGAGGAGACTGAGGGGTGACCTTATTAATGTTTATAAATATATAAAGGGTGAGTGCCACGAGGATGGAGCCAGGCTCTTCTCAGTGGCAAACAATGATAGGACAAGGGGCAATGGGATCAAGCTGGAACACAAGCAGTTCCACTTAAATTTGAGAAAGAACTTCTTCTCAGTGAGGGTAACAGAGCACTGGAACAGGCTGCCCAGGGAGGTTGTGGAGTCTCCTTCCCTGGAGACATTCAAAGCCCGCCTGGAGACATTCCTGTGCGACCTCACCTAGGCGTTCCTGCTCCAGCAGGGCGATTGGACTAGATGATCTTTTGAGGTCCCTTCCAATCCCAAACATACTGTGATACTGTGATACTGTGATACTGTGATTATGGTTGTGTTGTATTAACTTGTTTGATTGTTCTGAATCTATTAATAAGTGGTTTAGGCAAACTAGAACAGTACATTAATAAGATTGCCATGGTAAAGTTAAGGTTTGACATTGTCCTGGTTTTGTTAAAAAACAAGTTTCTCTTTTAGTGAATTTTTGCCTGTCAGCTAAAGCCTTCACGTTAGCTGCATTTTCCTGGAGAACCCAACACATGTTTTGGTTAAACCTAGCAATGGAATGCAAACTTATTGATAAGCACGGATGGACATCTCGCGAGAGGGACAACGAGAAACTGATGTCCGAGAGACTGACCAACGGTGTATAACATTCCATTCACGTGAATACTTCATATAAAAGTGGGAGATCACGAGGATCTCGTCCCTTTTTGCCTTTTTCCCTTTTTTTTCCTCATGGCTGACATTAGGAGAGGACCTTGCTGGTCATCCCTGCGAACTGACGCCTAGTGAGAGACTGAATCCAGCTCCGGTTGGCTACAGAGTCTAATCCAGGACTTTGGGTGCTGGCTCTGCAGTTGCTGAGACTTTCAAGATTGGTTTTGTATATTTTGTATTATTTTCTCTATTCTTATCAGTAGCGTTAGTAAAACATCTTTAACTTTTCCAACTCTCTTCTCTCTGTCCTTCTTTCCCTCCCGATCGCCTGTCCTGAGTGGGAAGGGGGGAGAGGGAGGGGCAAAAGGGGGAAGTGGGGGGGAGAGGAGGTTAACAATACATCTGCCAGGGTTTGATTGTCACCCCGCAATCTTAACCCTCGACAGATAATTGGCGCCCAACGTGGGGCAAGAGAAAGGGGTAAATTTGGAGATTTTTGGCTTTTCTACTGCTCTGACATACCTTTCAATTTTCTTGGCACGGTGCCAACTCATAGAGTTGTGATACTCGCGCGTCTGTTTGCTTCAGATATTATTTAGTGGTATTAAGGCAAAGTGAATTACATTGATTTAAAGATGTTATGGCAAAAGTTGTATCAGTTATTTTCTACATTGTGCTCGCTGATCCCATATCTGTGTTGGTGTTTCTTTCTGAATCGAAGTATTCATTATATAACAACAAGAAACTGGACAGCGGTCATGATGATTCTGTGTGGTTTGGCATTGGTTTATTTCATTATACTGCAGCTGCTAATGAATTTCTACTCGATTTTGCTTTACCTTGAAAAACCTCCAGGAGAGATTAAAGAGCAGAATGGCTCTATATTTGCTAATTGGTCAAGCGAATCTTTAGAAAGGCTGACTAACAATACTTTTGTGATTTCACTAGGACAGTTTGCAAATGTTTTAGAGAACTTTGAATATCCTTGGAGCTTTGATAGAACTGTGATGGTGTTATCTGGTTTGCTGAATGTGTGTCAGTTTGTGTTACTGTTAAGAGAAATGAGGTTCAATAGGAGGTTTGCGTCTCTTCTTAGTCCTGAGATTTGCAGTGCGTCTTCGGAAGCTTTAGCAAAAAGCACTCCTAGCCGCTCGAGAAAAGGCAAAACAGCCAAAGCTGCTGCTGCAGCCACTGCCCCCCCAGCCGCGGCTTCACAGGCTGAAGATACAGCTCCTCCGCAGAGCTCCTCTGCCAAGGTCGCTGCAGATAACGTTACTTCTCCAGCCTCAAAGGCTAACAAGGCAGCCCCCACGTCTTGACACACTGGGCACTGTTGCTGCTGTAACCACAGCAAACACTGTGACAGTCATTCAGACTCTGAAAATGAATCAAATGATGGTGAACCCATATCAGCATCAGTTGCTGGTTGTAAGAAAGTCACTAGAAAGACTACCCGTGCAGCAGGTGATGGCACAGGGCCAACATCAACCCAAGAGGCATCATCATCAGGACAGGGTGGAGATGAAGTGACCACCACTCGGTCCTTTTCTCCAGGTGAGCTGAGAGATCTGCGAAAAGACTTTAGTCGTCGTGAAGGCGAGAATATTTTAACCTGGCTGCTGCGATGCTGGGACAATGGGGCAGAAACAATTGAATTAGAAGGTGGTGAAGCCAGGCAGCTGGGATCTCTGTCAAAAGATTCCACCATTGATAGGGCAATTTCAAGAGAGTCTAATGCCGCTACTCTCTGGACCCGACTCCTGGCAGCTATGAAAGTCAGATTTCCCTACAAGGAAGATTGTATATCCAAGTTAGGGAAATGGAATACTATGGAGAGAGGTATCCAGTTCCTGAGAGAATTAGCTGTGTGAGAGATCATCTATCTAGGACCAAACAGCCAAGAGGGGACAGACCCAGATAGAATCAATTGTACAAAATCTATGTGGCGCAGATTTGTACAAAGTGCACCACCTGCATATGCTAAGTCATTGGCAGGAATGGTCTGGTCAGCTAGAGGTATACAAGAAATTAATGAAGTGATTGAGCAGCTCCGGTACTTTGAGGACAGCCTTGCTGGTTCTCTACGGGCTTGTGTATCCGCTGTGGAGAAACTGTGTGAAAAATCTGATGACCGGTTTGAAAAGCTGTTGCAAGAAATCAAAGAGCTCAGAGAAGACTCGTACCGTTCACGACCTGCACAAACCTATGTTTCAGCTGTTAGGAGAAGGTGTTTCCAATCTCGAGAGAGAGGGCAGAGACAGCCCACAAAAAGAGGTTCACTGTGGTTCTTCCTACATGAGCAGGGAGAAAACATGAATAAGTGGCATGGAAGGCCTACCTCAGAACTTCAGGAACGAGTACGTGAGATAAAAGGAAAAACTCCTAGGAAGGTGGCTGCTCCAGTTTACAAAAGGAGCAGAAGAGATTCTGATGCTCTTGAAGGAACCTCTAATTCACACCCAGAGACTGTGCAAAACAGGAATTAGAGGTGCCCTGCCTCCAACCAGGTGGAGGAAAGGGATAACAGAGTTTATTGGACTGTACAAATACTATGGCCTGGTACAACACAACCCCAGGAGTACAAAGCTTTAGTGGACACTGGTGCTCAGTGCACAATAATTCCTTCTAATTATAAAGGGACGCAATCCATCAATATTGTTGGAGTGACTGGGGGATCCCAGGAGCTGACTGTTGTAGAGGCTGAAATGAGCCTAACTGGAAAAAACTGGCAAAAGCATCCCATTGTGACTGGTCCAGATGCTCCGTGCATCCTTGGTATAGACTACCTCAGGAGAGGGTATTTTAAGGACCCAAAAGGGTATAGGTGGGCATTTGGTATAGCAGCTGTGGACACTGAGAAAATTGAACAGCTGTCTGATTTGCCTGGTCTTTCAGATGACCCTTCTGTTGTAGGACTGCTGATGGTTGACGATCAGCAGGTGCCAATTGCTACCACGACGGTGCATCGCCGGCAATATCGCACCAATCGAGACTCTTTGATTCCTATCCAGAAGCTGATCCGTCAATTGGAAAGCCAGGGTGTGATCAGTAAGACTCGCTCACCTTTTAACAGCCCAATCTGGCCAGTGCGTAAGTCTAGTGACGAGTGGAGACTAACTGTAGACTGTCGTGGCCTGAATGAAGTTACACCACCACTGAGTGCTGCTGTGCCTGACATGCTAGAACTGCAATTTGAACTGGAGTCAAAGGCAGCCAAGTGGTATGCTACAATTGACATTGCTAATGCATTTTTCTCTATTCCTGTAGCAGCAGAGTGCAGGGCGCAGTTTGCTTTCACCTGGAGGGGCATCCAGTATACATGGAATCGCTTGCCCCAGGGGTGGAAACACAGTCCTATCATCTACCATGGACTGATCCAGACCACGCTGGAGCAAGGTGAAGCTCCAGAACACTTGCAATATATTGATGACATCATCGTATGGGGCGACACAGCGAAAGAAGTCTTCGAGAAAGGTGAGAGAATAATTCATATTCTTTTGGATGCTGGTTTTGCCATAAAACGGAGCAAGGTCAAGGGACCTGCACGAGAGATCCAGTTTTTAGGAATAAAATGGCAAGATGGCCGTCGTCAGATCCCAATGGATGTGATCAACAAAATTGCAGCAATGTCTCCACCTACTCATAAAAAGGAGACACAGACTTTCTTGGGCGTTGTAGGTTTTTGGAGAATGCATATTCCTGACTACAGCCACATTGTGAGTGACTCGTAAAAAGAAGCAATTCGAGTGGGGCCCTGAACAACGACAAGCCTTTGAACAAATTAAGCGTGAGATAACTCATGCGGTGGCCCTTGGACCAGTCCGAACTGGACTAGATGTTAAAAATGTGCTCTACACCGCAGCCGGAGATAATGGACTTACCTGTAGCCTCTGGCAGAAAGCACCAGGAGAAACCCGAGGTCGACCCTTAGGTTTTTGGAGTCGAGGATACAAAGGATCTGAGGCCAACTATACTCCAACTGAAAAGGAGATACTAGCAGCATATGAAGGAGTTTGAGCTGCTTCAGAAGTGATCGGCACTGAAGCACAGCTCCTCCTGGCACCTCGACTGCCGGTGCTGAGCTGGATGTTCAAAGGGACGGTTCCCTCTCCACATCATGCAACCGAAGTTACGTGGAGTAAATGGATTGCACTGATCACGTAACGAGCTCGAATTGGAAGTCCCAACCGTCCAGGGATATTAGAAGTTATTACAGACTGGCCAGAAAGTAAAGACTTTGGGATGTCTCCAGATGAGGAGGAAGTAAAACGTGCTGAAGAAGCACCACCGTATAATACGCTTTCAGAGACTGATAAGCAGTATGCACTGTTCACAGATGGATCCTGTCGTCTTGTAGGAAAACATCGAAGGTGGAAAGCTGCTGTGTGGAGTCCCACACGACAAGTTACAGAAGCCACTGAAGGACAAGGTGAATCCAGTCAGTTTGCAGAAGTGAAAGCCATCCAGCTGGCTTTGGACATTGCTGAACGAGAGAAGTGGCCAATACTTTATCTCTATACTGACTCATGGATGGTAGCAAATGCCTTGTGGGGGTGGCTACAGCAATGGAAGAAAAGCAACTGGCAGCGCAGAGGTAAACCCATTTGGGCTGCCACACTGTGGCAAGACATTGCTGCTCAGCTAGAGAGCCTGCCTGTGAAAGTTCGGCATGTAGATGCTCATGTACCTAAACGTCGAGCCACCGAGGAACATCTAAACAACCAACAAGTGGATCAAGCTGCTAAGATTAAAGTAGCTGAGGTGGACTTGGACTGGCAACATAAAGGTGAACTTTTCCTAGCTCGGGGGGCCCATGATGCTTCAGGGCATCAAGGTAGAGATGCAACATACAAATGGGCTCGTGATCGAGGGGTGGATTTAACTATGGACACTATTTCACAGGTTATTCATGAATGTGAAACTTGCGTCGAAATCAAACAAGCGAAACGGTTAAAGCCTGTATGGTATGGGGGGCGATGGTTAAAGTATAAGTATGGAGAAGCTTGGCAGATTGATTATATTACACTTCCACAAACACGTCAAGGTAAGCGTTATGTACTTACAATGGTGGAAGCAACCACTGGATGGTTGGAAACATATGCCGTACCTCATGCTACAGCCCGACATATAGCTTATAAGTTTTGGAATAAGTGGGTATTTGTTTGATCTTAATTACATTATATGTAATTGTAATTATGTTGTTAATCACGTGTTCTATGTTGCAGTATATTTCAAAGACGATTCAGCATGCTGTTTAAGGGGTCTGACTAATTCAAGAACAAAAAGGGGGAATTGTGGAGTGGTTTTGTTAGATGGAGATATGTTGTTGAATTAGTCAGGTCCAAAGGAATCTCAAGGCCACTTCGAGAAGCTGAGAACAGAATCTGCTGTGAGAAAGAGGGGCGTTTCTTCATTAACAGGGCCTCAGCATGGCGTGAGTCGTCGGACCTATCATCGGTGGGGTTCCAGCGTGTGGACTGCCCATGATACTCATTTAGCGAATCCATGCTTGGAGCGTGGATGCGTGATTAGAGAATAGTTGCGTATATAAGGAGGCTTGTTTCTGTAATAAATGGCTTTGCGTGATTCACATTGAATCAGAATGCTGAGTCCTTTATCGCTCCAACACCAAAAGAATTTTGTTTGGGGGAGATAATTAAAAAATGGGAAACGGTTCCATTGCTAAAATACCACCTTTCTCCCCCTTAGGATGCATCCTTATACATTAGAGTAATTGCTCTTATTGTTATCTAATAATTTTGAGATGAGAAAATAACTGAAGTTGTTAAACTCTGATTCGCATTGAATTTATGTGTTTGTTGGAGGTATGGGAACTAAAACTAAATGCAATGATAGATGTGAATTTGGAAGAGGTTGTATTTAAAAGTTGCTAGAATATGAACTGATTTGGATTTAGGAAAATGGAATAATGGATTGATGTTTAATATGCTGGTTTTTGACATATGTAAATTTTTAAAGGTAAATGGAGCTAAGGAATGTAACTATTGCTGAGCTACTTGGAATTGCGTAAGAAGTGTATTATGGTTGTAATGAAATGGTAAAACAAAAAAGCAAAATATCCCAGGCCTGTATTTGAACATAAATGTCAGGCCTGTGTCAAGCTGCAAGATAAACTCAGCTCATTGTAACTGAGGAGTTTGCCAAAGCCTCCTACTTCATACCAGTGATTATGCTAGCTGCATGGCCTTCGCCATATCTAAACCGTAGCAAGAAGAGAAAGGAAAAAAAAAAAGGAAAAACCTGGCTGCCCGCTTTCAGGGCTGTGAAAGGGAGGTTTTCTGTCCCCCCCACTGCAGTGATGTTGTAATACTGAATAGAGCAGTCTGGAGGGTGAAGTTTAAAGGCATCCTTAGCAGATCCACAGTTCTAATGAAACTGGGAAATTAAACTAAAAAAAAAATATTTTTTTTTTTTTAACAGACTTATTCTGTGGTAACTTGTTGTGAAAGACTTCTTAGTAAATTCACTGTGATAGTCTTTGAGATCATGGGAGAGAATGAAAGAAAGGCCATTTTTTGAGACAAATGGAATGTCAAATTTGGAACAAAGTTTTACCATATGAATTCTTGTACTTGACAGAAAGCCCTATACCTCTCTTGGGTCAAGGTTTGTTAAGTAATTGTAACCTCAAATAACGTTTTCTGAGAATTCTGTTTAGTTGCATGTCCTACAAGAAGCTGCTTGGATGGTGCAGATCTGCTTGCTTCAAGTGAGAAAGCTCCAAGGAAATTTTGAATGCTGTATTTCCACTAGTATTAACAGCCAATGTTTCGATAAATCAAACACTACACTGATAGAACTGAAACAGGACTTCGATCCGGTAAGGGAAAACAATATCCAATAAATATGACAGCCAAAATGGAGTTAGAAACTTCGATGAATAAATTTATGACAGCCTTACAAGCTAACTACATTCGATTGGACTTGCGATTTGTCTATTTATAGCTACAACATAGAAACAACTTGTGGCTATTGTGGGACAGTATAATGAGAATGCAAACAGACAGATATACTTGGAATGGATTTTTTTGCCCAATTCTTTTCGTAAAACTATTACTGCGCCCCTGGAATTGATTGTTACTCTGATCAAAAAAGGCAGAGAACGGATTCAGGCTTTAGTAGGTCGCGATCTGTCTGTCATATAAGTACCTTTTGTGAAAGCAGATTTTGATTTTTTTATTCACAATCTCTGTCCTTGCAAATTGCACTAGCTGATTTTCTTAACAGCATAGCTTTTGGCATGCCTAAATGTAAATTGCTTCAAAATCTGCATGTCTTTGATATCAGACCATAGACCGTACTTGTATTCGGTCTTATTCAAAATGCTCACACAGTTTTTGTTGATGGTTGTTGATGAACCAAATTTAGAGGTTCCTCCCTAAAAAACTCTAAGGCATGCAAAACTGTGCCAAGTTCCACTAATTGGGTTGAACCTTCAACAATTTTAACAAAATGATGCCAATTGTTATCTTCACACCAGACCACTACAGCTTTATGAGACTTTCCTGAACCATCAATAAAAACTGTGCAAGTATGTAGGATCAGACCAAATACAAGTATGGCCTATGACCTGATGTTAAAGACTTGCAGGTTCTGCAGAAATTTACATTTATGCGTGCCAAAAGTTGTGCTATTAAGAAAATCAGCTAGTGCAAATTACAAGGATATAGATTGCAGATAAAAAAATATCAGAATTAATTTGACAAATGGTACATATATGACAAAAGGATCATGGCCTATTAAGACTTAAATTCATTCCCTGCATTTTCTTGATCAGAGTAACAGTTGGTATATCAGTCTAGTAGCATTCTCATCATACTGTCCAACCATAGCCACAGGTTATTTCTATGTTGTAGCTTTCCTGGTTGATCTGTTTTTGCTGGTTTCCACATCTTTACAAGCAGCTGTAAATTGGGGAGGGGCAAACCATCCATCAGTTCTCGGGGAATACCTTTATCCAGACCTAATTTCCAACACTGATGCCTTTAACCTACCCCTGTAAAATTCTTAGATCGGGGGCAAGGGAATTTTGCCTCTACTTCAGTTCGGCACACTGCTACTTGAGACTTAACGTCTTTACCGACGAACCCCATACGCTGGCCATAATTAATCAACTCCCGTGCAATCTCTCCCCAAGAGAGACCCGGTCCAGCCTGAGGCCCCCCTGCTGTGGTGGCTCTCAGACGATCTTGGATTTGTATGGCATAGACTTTTAACGAGTCAGGTAACCCTCTAATTAAGGGGGTCATCCTGTCAGGGTCAGCAAACAGCAACATTGGAGAGGGCTGGTGAGGAACCAAATGCCTATCATGCATCAGCTGAAGACAAGCTGCTTTCTGAATGCTCTCAGTAAGCTGGCTTACCCCAGAGGTAGGAATAGCAAGTGGGTCTCCCCTCTCCAAAGGGTCTAAACCACCGGCCCAATACACAGCTCTCTGGGTCAGGGACCAAGGCTCCCTGTCATCTTCTACTGTTAGAAATACGCCAGGACCCCAATATCCTCGAGATTCTTCCTCAGAAAGCCTTATTCTGCCACCACCAGTCAGAGAAACTCTCCACACGTATTCCGTCTCAGTCTCCGTAGCCAGCCTGCTATATTTTTCCTGTAACTTTACTAGCTCAGTGACTGTATACGGTATTTCTTTAGTGACAATGGTGGGCTCGGCTTCCCCACCGTCATGTACAATTTCAGTTTTAACAAGTGGCCGAAGCTTGGGAGTAGGATCGCATTTTGACACAACCTCCAATTCTCTCCACGGGTAAAGAGGAGCTACATCCCTTGCTGTAAGAGAAGTTTCTTTTACTGGGTTGGAAAACCCCGGATCACTTTCCAAATCTTCATAATTAGCCAATTTCAAGCTTATCTGCCTTTCTCTTGAAAAGGCATCTCGTTAATTGTTCTGCAAATTTTCTATGATTCGTTTGTTATCAGCCAACTCTTTTTCTGCTTGTTGCCACTTAGAACACTCTACTGCCAATTCTGTCTGCAATGACTTAATCACCGCCTGGTCAGTTTCTTTATCTTTCTGACCAGCTATCAATGCTGCACCTAATACAGCACACACAATTGCTTTACCTTTTCCGAGCTTAAACCTATTTTCTTTTGCCAAGTTCCTTATTCGCTGAGTTACAATATCTGGACACGACCAGAATCCAGAGGCCCACTTAAGACCCTCAGGACTCGGGCAAGCCTTATAATCTTTTAGTAAATTCAACAACAGGGAACAATCCAGGTATGGGTTCTTATCACACTTCTGACACCAAATAAGGGTACCAACGGTATGCAGAAGAGGCCCAGGTTTAGATTTATTGCTATAGCAGCTAAGGTTAGTGATAAAATTTTGCATGTCCTGTGAGAGGGGAATGGCAGGGGTGATATTATTGTGGGTGTCTATTACAGGCCACCAGATCAGGGTGAGGAAGTTGATGAGGCATTCTACAGGCAGCTGAGAACAGCCTCACAATTAGAGGTCCTGGTTGTTGCAGGGGATTTTAACTACCCTGATGTTTGCTGGAAGGACTACTCGGCCAGCCAGCCACAGTCCAGGAGGTTCCTCCAGTGCATCGATGATAATTTCCTGATGCAAATGGTGGATGAGCCAACTAGGAGAGGAGTGCTACTGGACCTCATCCTCACTAACAAGGAGGGTTTGGTTGAAGCAGTAAAGGTTGAGGGCTGCCTTGGCTGCAGCAACCATGAGATGGTGGAGTTCAGGATCTCATGTGGCAGGAACAGAATAGCAAGCAGAATTGCAACCCTGGACTTCAGCAGGGCAAACTTTGGCCTTTTCAAACAATTGCTAGGAGAAATCCCATGGGCAAGGCTGCTTGAAGGTAAAGGGGCCCAAGATAGTCGGTTAGCATTCAGGAACTGCTTCTACCAAACTCAAGATCAGAGCATCCTGACAGGTAGGAAGTCAAGGAAGGGAGCCAGGAGACATGCTTGGTTAAACAGGGAATTGCTGGGCAAACTGAAGTGGAAGAGAAGAGTTTACAGATCATGGAAGGAGGGGCTGGCCACTTGGGAAGAATATAAGGCTGTTGTCAGAGGATGTAGGGAAGCAACAAGAAATGCTAAGGCCTCCTTAGAATTAAACCTTACAAGAGCAGTCAAGGACAACAGAAAGAGCTTCTTCAAATACATGGGAGATAAAACTAACACCAAAGGCAATGTAGGCCCACTGATGAATGAGGTGGGTGCCCTGGTGACAGAAGATACAGAGAAGGCAGAGTTACTGAATGCCTTCTTTGTTTCTGTTTACACTGCTGGAGGCTGTCCTGCGGAGCCCCGTACCCCTGAGGCCCCAGAGGAAGTCAGGACAATGGAGGAGTCTGCCTTAGTTGTTGAGGACTCGGTTAGGGAGCAGTTAAGCAATCTGGACATTCATAAATCCATGGGTCCAGATGGGGTGCACCCACGGGTGCTGAGGGAGGTGGCTGAGGTCATTGCTAGGTCACTCTCAATCATCATTGCCAAGTCTTGGGAAATGGGAGAGGTGTCTGAGGACTGGAGGAAAGCCTCACCTCCATCTCTGGGAAAGTGATGGAACGACTTATCCTTGGTGCCATCTCAAGGCATATCAAGAATAAGAGAGTCATTAGGGCCAGTCAACATGGCTTCACCAAGGGAAAGTCATACTTGACCAACCTGATAGACTTTTATGAGGACATAACGAGGTGGCTAGATGATGGCAAAGCAGTGGATGTGGTCTGTCTTGATTTCAGCAAAATATTTGACACAGTCTCCCACAGCATCCTCGCTGCTAAACTGAGGAAGTGTGGACTGGATGATCAAGTTGTGAGGTGGACTGGGAACTGGCTGAAGGAAAGAAGCCAGAGACTCGTGGTCAATGGGGCGGAGTCTAGCTGGAGGCCTGTATCTAGTGGAGTGCCTCAAGGGTCAGTACTGGGAACAGTACTATTCAATATATTAATCAATGACTTGGTTGAGGAACTAGAGTGTACTATCAGCAAGTTTGCTGATGACACCAAACTGGGAGGAATAGCTGACACGCCAGAAGGCTGTGCTGCCATCCAGAGAGACCTGGACAGGCTGGAGAGTTGGGTGGGGAAAAATTTAATGAAATATAACAAGGGCAAGTGTAGAGTCTTGCATCTGAGTTGGAACAATCCCAGGTTCCAGTATAAGTTGGGGAACGACCGATTAGAGAACAGTGTAGAGGAAAGGGACCTGGGGGTCCTGGTGGAGAGCAGGATGACCATGAGCCAGCACTGTGCCCTTGTGGCCAGGAAGGTCAACAGCATCCTGGGGTGTATTAGAAGGGGGGTGGTTAGTAGGTTGAGAGAGGTTCTCCTTCCCCTCTGCTCTGCCCTGGTGAGAGCACATCTGGAATATTGTGTCCAGTTCTGAGCCCCTCAGTTCATGAAGGACAGGGAACTGCTTGAAAGAGTCCAGCACAGAGCCAGAAAGATGATTAAGGGAGTGGAGCATCTCCCTTATAAGGAAAGGCGGAAGGAGCTGGGGTCTCTTTAGCTTGGAGGAGACTGAGGGGCGACCTTATTAATGTTTACAAATATACAACGAGTGAGTGTCACAAGGATGGAGCCAGGCTCTTCTTGGTGACAACCAATGATAGGACAAGGGGTAATGGGTTCAAACTGGAACACAAGAGGTTCCACTTAGATTTGAGAAGAAACTTCTTCACAGTGAGGGTGACAGAGCACTGGAACAGGCTGCTCAGGGAGGTTGTGGAGTCTCCTTCTCTGGAAACATTCAAAACCCACCTGGACGCCTTCCTGTGTAACCTCATCTAGGTGTTCCTGCTCTGGCAGGGGGATTGGACTAGATGATCTTGCGGGATCCCTTCCAGTTCCTAACATTCTGTGATTCTGTATTTGCAAAGAGGGGCAAACAGGGCAGGTGACTAAAATCGACCAACTGAGTATTCCATCCCATACACGTCATACACCCTGTATAAGTGGGAGATCACAAGGGTCTCGCTCTCTTCGACCATGGCTGGCATCTGAAGAGGACCCTGCCTTTCACACCTGTGATCCAAGGCCTGATTCCAGACCTTGCATTCCTGAATCTCATTCTGGTTTACTGTGGATTCCAGCCCAGGACTTCTGGGTGCCTGTCCTGCAGCCGCTGGAGCCACACCAGCTCCACCATGGGCAATGCTGCACTACCCTGGGAAATTCAAGATTGGTTTTGTATATTTTGTATTAGTAAAGCATTTAAAACATTTCCAACTTGTAAGTCTCTCTCCCTTTTCCTCCCGTTACCTTTCCTTAGAAGGGAGGGCAGGGGGTTAACAGAGAGCATCTGCCATGGTTTATTGTCACCCTGCAGTAAATGGTGATACTGAGCATGCTTAAAATTGCACTGGAGGTAGGTATCCTTTGAGATGGAGGTGTGTTTTGGTATTGTAGTGAGATTATAATGAGCAAAGTTCATCCACCAGACAAATTTTTCGCTCAGTAACTAGCACTTTGGATGAACATTTATTCTTTTTAACTGACAGCAGCTATACCTTATCTTAAAAATTGGCAGCAGCTATACCATCTGGTTCCTGTACCTGCCTTTTTACACAGGCTGCAGTATCTTCACACCAATCCACTCCCCCATACTTCTTAACTGCCAGTACATTGGGCTTCCCCATGCACTACCATCTAAGAATGCAGGCCAGGTGGGGGAGTGAAACCATACAGAGCAGATTTATTTCTTCCCTGCCGTGCAGCTGCCTTATATGCTGAAGATGTGGATATAACTTCTCAATAAGTGGATCCTTCATAATTAGTTTCTGTAATTTACTCCCTCAGTAATTATTCCACAACCTGTAAGAGCTCTAAGTTCAGATGATCAAAAATCATGGAAGATCAGACTTTCAGGAAAACCATACCCGTATTTACTAAGTTCATCTATCCAGGGAGAAGTCAGGATGATGTTGGTCTTTTTGGCCACCTGGGAACACTGCTGGCTTATATTCAGCCTGCTGTCAATCAACATCCCCAGATCCCTTTCTGCCAAGTAGCTTTCCAGCCACTCTTCCCCGAGACTGTAGCGTTGCATGGGGTTGTTGTGACCCAAGTGCAGGATCTGGCACTTGGCCTTGTTAAACTTCATAAAACTGGCCTCAGCCCAATGTTCCAGCTGGTCCAGATCCCTCTGTAGAGCCTTCCTACCATCCAACAGATCAACACTCCCACCCAACCTGGTGTCATCTGCAAACTTAGCAAGGGTGCACTCAATACCCTCATCCAGATCACTGATAAAGAGATTAAACAGAACTGGCCCCATTAATAAGCCCTGGGGAACACCACTTGTGATTGGCCACCAACTGGATTTGACTCCATTCACAACAGCTCTTTGGGTCTGGTCCTCCAACCAGTTCTTTACCCATCAAAGAGTGCACCCATCCAGGCCATCCAGGCCAGCTTCTCCAGGAGAATGCTGTGGGATACGGTGTCAAAGGCCTTACAGAAGCCTGAGTACACAACATTCACAGCCTTTCCCTCATCTACTAGTTGGGTCACCTTGTCATAGAAGGAGATCAGATTGGTCAAACAGGACCTGCCTTTCATAAACCCATGTTGACTGGACCTGATAATATGGTTCTCTTGTATGTGCCATGTGATGCCCCTCAGGATGATCTGCTCCAGGACCTTCCCTGGCACCGAGGTTAGACTGACAGGTCTCCAGTTGCCCAGATCCTCCTTTCGACCCTTCTTGTAGATAGGCATCACGTTTGCCAACTTCTAGTCAACTGGGACCTCCTCAGTTAGCCAAGATTGCTGACCGAAAATGGAAAGTGGTTTAGTGATCACCTCCACCAGCTCCCTCAGCACCCTTGGGTGTATCCCATCTGGCCCCATAGACTTGTGCGTGTCCAAGTGGTGTAGCTGGTCGCTAACAATTTCCTCTTTAATTATTAGGGCTTCATCTTACTACCCATCCCTGTCTTCTGGCTCAGGGGGCTGGGTACCTGAAGCACAACTGTTCTGACTGTTAAAGACTGAGGCAAAGAAGGTATTTAGTACCTCAGCCTTTCACTCATCCTCTGTCACTGTTTCCCTCTGCATCCATCAGGGGATGGAGATTCTCCTTAGCCCTCTTCTTGTTCACAGAAACACAGAATGTTAGGAATTGGAAGGGACCTCAAAAGATCATCTAGTCCAATGCCCCTGCTGGAGCAGGAACACTTACATGAAGCTACACAGGAATGTGTCCAGGCGGGTTTTGAATGTCTCCAGAGTAGGAGACTCCACAACCTCCCTGGGCAGCCTGTTCCAGTGTTCTGCTACCCTCACTGTGAAGAAGTTTCTTCTCAAATTTAAGTGGAACCTCTTGTGTTCCAGTTTGAACCCATTACCCCTTGTCTTACCATTGGTTGTCACTGAGAAGAGCCTGGGTCCACCCTCATGACACTCACCCTTTATATATCTGTAAACATTAATAAGGTCACCCCTCAGTCTCCTCTTCTCCAAGCTAAAGAGACCCAGTTCCCTCAGCCTTTCCTCATAAAGGAGATGTTCCACTCCCTTTGTGGGACTACGGTGGGTCCTTGGATTCCCTGACGGAGGGCATGGGAACAGAAATTAGCCTTGAAGATATTAAGGCCTACCCGTGAGAAAGATGGGAGTAAAGGAGTATCCGGAGATGTTAAGGATGTACCCTTGAGAGAGAAGGGAGTAGAAGAGTAACATGGATGATAGCAAAATTAGCCAATGAGATGTTACTGCTGTACCTTGTAACCAATAGTGAAGAGACACATGACTTGGTAAAACTGTATAAAAATGCACTTGTGGCAATAAATGGTATCTTCTACTTTCATCCTGGAAGAAACTGGTCTATGTCATTTGTCCATCTCAGCCGTGACATCCCTTAATCATCTTTGTTGCCCTGCGCTGGACTCTCTCCAGCAGTTCCCTGTCCTTCTTGAACTGAGGGGCCCAGAACTGGACACAATATTCCACGTGTGGTCTCACCAAGGCAGAGTAGAGGTGAAGGAGAACCTCTCCCGACCTAATGAATTTATAGAAACATTTCTTGTTGCCTTTCACAGTGGTGGCCAGGCTTAGCTCTAGTTGGGCTTTGGCCCTTCTGATTTTCTCCCTGCATAGCCTCACAGAATTCTTGTATTCCTCTTGAGTGGCCCGCCCCTCCTTCCAAAGGTCATAAATTCTCTTTTTATTCCTAAGTTCCAGACGCAGCTCTCTATTCAGCCAGATTGACCTCCTTCCCCACCGGCTTGCCTTCCAGCACACTGGGACTATCTGCTCCTGAGCCTCTAAGATTACCTTCTTGAAGGGAGATCAGACTTCCTGGAGTCCTTTGTCCTTCAGGACTGTCTCCCAAGGGACTCTGTCAACCAGCCTTCTGAAGAGGTCGAAGTCTGCCCTTCGGAAGCCTAAAGTAGCAGTTCTGCTAACTACCCTTCTAACTCCTCCAAGGATAACTAACTCAATCATTTCACGATCACTGTGCCTAAGGTGACCTCCAACCAACATGTTGCCCACGAACCCTTCTCTATTTACAAACAAGAGATCCAGTGGGGCTCCTTCCCTAGTTGGCTCACTAACCAGCTCTGTCAGGAAGTTGTCTTCCATGCACTGCAGGAGCCTCCTAGACTGCTTCCTCTCTGCTGTGTTTTTTTTCCAGCAGACATCTGGTAGGTTGATCTCCCCCATAAGAACAAGGGCTAGTGATCAGGAGACTTCTCCCAGCTGCCTGCAAAATATTTTGTCTGCCTCTTTATCCTGGTCTGTAAGAGACCCCCACCAGGATGTCTGCCTTGTTGCCCTTCCCCTTTATTCTCACCCATAGACACTCAACCCTATCATCACCCTCCTCAAGTTCCAGACAATCAAAACCCTCCCTAACATACATGGCTACCCCACCTCCTCTCCTTCCTCGCCTACCCCTTCTGAAGAGTTTATAGCCATCCACTGCAGTGCTCCTGTTATGAGACTCATCCCACTATGTTTCTGAGATGTCAATTAAATCATAGTTTCTCTGCCTCACAAGGGCTTCCAGTTCTTCCTGTTTGTTGCCCATGCTGTGTGCATTCATATAGATGCAGTTCAGCTGAGCCATTGATTCCACGGGGTCAGCAGACCCAAGGGCCTCATTAGCACTACCCTCAGATGCTGGCATGTCACCCTTGGGTTTGCCTCTGCCACACCTGGTTTCCTCCCCCTTCAAATCTAGTTTAAAGCCCTCTCAATAAGTCCTGCTAACTCCTGCCCCAGGATCCTTTTCCCCTTTTGAGACAAGTGCATCCCATTTGTCATTTGCAGGCCAGGTGCCATGTAAGCTGGCCCATGATCAAAAAACCCAAAATTCTGTCAGTGACACCAGTCCTGTAGCCAGGTATTAATCTGCTGTCTCTTCCTGTATCTTTCCTTGATGTACCCTGCAAGCTGGCCCATGATCAAAAAACCCAAAATTCTGTCAGTGACACCAGTCCTGTAGCCAGGTATTAATCTGCTGTCTCTTCCTGTATCTTTCCTTGTTGTACCCTGCAACTGTTGGGACAGTGCTCCTGATACCTTGACCAGTCATCCCAAGGCCCTGAAGTCTCTCTTGATTGTCTTTAGTTTTCATCACTGCCTACCTGAAAAATTATTAATGGATAGTAGTCTGAGGGCCTAACCAGGGCAGGAAGTTTCCTTTTTACATCTTTGACCCTGGCCCCAGGGAGACAGCAGACTTTCCTAAGAAGTGGGCCTGCATATAGGACATCTCCTACAACCACAACCCACCTTTTTTTCTTTGTGGGAGCTGTTTTAATGGAGGGTGCAGGGTGACTTATCCTCTGCAGCACCTCCAACTTAATGGAACCACCTCCCTCAATGTTGTTGTTTAGTTCCACTTACAAGGCCTCATACCTGCTTTGCAAGGGAACCTGGAGGGGTGGAGTGGTCACAGTAGGAACCCTCCTCTTTCTGCCCCGGGGCAGGAACTCACTGCTATTTCCCCTTATTCCTCATGTTGCTGCATTCCACATCCTGAGCCTCATGCCTGTTGGACAGCAGCACCTAGGAAGGTGGGGAGGGTGTTTTTCCTGCCACCCTGTGTGTGGACTTTCTTCCATTCATCCCTTTCCCTTGACCTGCTTTCTTCAGTCAGGCAAGGGGAGGACACAGGAATCCCTTGATCTTTGTTTCTTGCTGGTGGTCTTACCCGCCCCTGGGCAGCCAGGGCTTGATCCCACCGGTCAATTTTCTTTTTCAGCTCCCTGATACTTCTCAACCTTTCCACCTCTTCTCTCAGCTCCACTACCAGACTGAGCAGGTCATCCACCTGCTCACACCTCACACAACTGTTTTCTGTATTACCACTCCATACCAGTGAAAGGCTCTGGCATTCTCTGCAGCCTGAGATCTGGGTAGCTGCATGTTCCCATAGCAGCTCTGTCTGAGTTGCTGCCTCTTTCCTGTTGAGTGCAGAGTACTCACCTTTGCCCCAAGTGGATACCATAGTCAGCTCCTTCTGTGAGGGTGACAACAACCAAGTGAGATAAATCACTTGAGCTTGCCTTGCCTGCTTAAACTGCCTGCACGAACTGCTTCTGCCCTGTTCACTAGACCTGGTTACCTGTGCTCCCTAGGAGGACATTTAAATCTTCCCCGGTTGCTCTTGGCAACGCCCCTTCCGGGTCAGCCCCTCTCTCGAGATCAGCACTTTCACTGCGACTCTTTTGGCAGGATCGGAATCTCCCCCTCCTCTCTCCAATCCATGCCCAGCCTCAGTTCTTACCATAGCCACTGCTGTGCACGTCGGTTCACCGCGTTTAAACCTCCCGTGGTTCCTCTGCAGTCACTGCTGTGCTCATCACTTGCTGGAGACTATCGTCTTTGTGGGTTCCTTGACCAGTGCTGTTATGTTACCGCTTATTTGTTCTTTCTTTTCTCCTTGCTGCCTGATTAAACCCACGAGATTTTTGCCTTTATTGCTTTTTTTTTTTTAAATCCTCCTCTCCATCCCACTGGGGGCAGGGGAGGGGTGAGTGAGCAGCATGTGGTTCTAGCTGCTGGCTGGGAAAACCAGGGCTAAACAATGACATACAGGCACGCAGCATTTCCCACCTTCCCTAGTCTCAACAACCAGTTCATTTCTGCACACCACTTTTATTTGAAATTAATACTCCCAGAAAATGCTTTTATTGCCTCTTTGCCTGATAATAAAGAAAATGGTTATGTGTCATTTTTTGGCAGGTGACAGTTTTTTCTAGTTATCTCTACAAACACGTTCACTTCTATTTCATTGATCTTTCTCCTCCTCAACTGCATGATCACATATGCATACCAAAATAAAGTGTGAACTAACTGTCTTCACTTTATATTGTATACAAGTTAAAAGTTGGTTTACCAAATCACTGTTTCTGTAGAGACTGACCACAAAATGAAATAACTCAACCCCCTGTTTCCCAGTTCAGGAGAAAGTCTTTTACTATTGCTAACATTATAGTCTCACACATGCAGATGCCTTCTGTCCTGGTTTTGTTTAAACCAAGACCAGTTCTCTTTCAGTGAATTTTCCTTTTGGCTAAGTTCTTCTAAGTAACTGCACTTTTCTGAAGTTGGCTGCATGTTTTCCAGACACTGTTTGCTCCAGACCTGATAATGGTAACAATGGTATGCAGAAGAGGTCCAGCCAAGGTTGCTGATAATTTTTGCACGTTCCATAAATGAGAGGGGTGTACCTGCAAGGAGGGGCAGACAGAACAGGTGACCGGCATCTGAAGAGGACCCTGCCTGTCATGACTGTGATCCTAGCCCTAGTGTGGGGGACTACGGTGGGTACGTGGATTCCCTGACGGAGGGCATGGTAAGAGAAATTAGCCTTGAAGATATGAAGGCCTACCCATGAGAAAGATGGGAGTAAAGGAGTATCCGGAGATATTAAGGATGTACCCGTGAGAGAGAAGGGGATAGAAGAGTAACACTGATGATAGCAAAATTAGCCAATGAGATGTTACTGCTGTAACTTGTAAACAATAGTGAAGAGACACATGAATTGGTAAAACTGTATAAAAATGCACTTGTGGCAATAAATGGCATCTACTACTTTCATCCTGGAAGAACTTGGTCTATGTCGTTTGTCCGTCTCAGCCGTGACATATGGTGACCCCTACGTGATCCTGTATGAAGAAGGATCTCGCATGAAGAAGAGACAGCGGTGAAGCTGTGACAGCTGAAGACGAGCTGTGGAGACGGAGCCCGGTACAGCTGATAGAGCAGCCGAGGAGAGCTACCGAAGATCCGGATCGTTGAAAAGACACCACACTAAGAGTTGGTGAGCTACCGGGAACGGGGGGGGTATTATATTATCTACATGAAAGTTGCTTCTGAAGAAGCAGGGTATTAGCCCTCTGGAACTGACTTTACGAAGGAAGGACTGTGTTACTATGGGGCAAAGCACTAGTGAAAGATGCAAAGAAACAACTGAACTGTTAACAACATGTCACTTGTTGCTAGAGACTTTCAGAGGATTAAAAGAGCAACGGAAACATGCAGAGACAGTGGGGAGGGATGGTCTTCCTGGCTCTCCTGGGCCAGATTCGGAGGAAAAGGCGAGATTAAGTACTACTCCGACCCCCCCTGTTACTAAAGGTTCGTCAACACCGCCCAAGTCCATATGATCTGATACGGATAAGGATCCGCGACACTTTCTTGGAAAGTTAAAAGGAATAGAGGAGGAGCGTACGTATGTGTGGCCCCGAAATCAGATAAAAGCTATGAAAGACTCACATGAAAAAACAGCGTTGGGTTATATACGATCTCGGGAGGGGCCCCCGGAGCACCGGTCAGAGCAGTGCGTTCAACCGACTGCTCCGCTGTCATCAATCACGGCTCAAACGTCTGCTCCACCATCATCAGTCGCGGTTCCGCCATCTGCGTCACCACCATTAATCACAGTTCAACCTTCTGCCCCGCCGCTATCAGTCGCAGAAGGAAAAAGTGGACATTTTTTTTTCCTATCCCCCCTTGCCTGGAGATTTAGGTGGGGAGGATCCTCCTGTGGTGAGCCAGACTGAGCTAAATAACGTAATTCCTATAAATTTAGGTCCCCCCAGTCTGCCCCCGCCCCCCTCCCACGCTGCTGCAGAGCAAATTCCTGAGGGTGGGGGTAGAGTTTCAGAGCGTAAACCGAACTTACCAAAAAGCTGGGATTTACCCCCCAGCTCTTGGAAGAGACACTAATTGGCACACCACAACTACAGGCACGATAAATTCCTGAAATCCTGAGGCAGTCAAGAGACCTCGCATATCAAGCTATGATAAAGGTGCCTGAAAGCGACAAAGCAGCCAAATCATTTGCAACTTGGTCTATGTCGTTTGTCCGTCTCAACCGCAACACACTCATGTCTCTCTCCCTGCTACAGAAGTTGAATCTGGTTTGACTTCATTAAAAAAATGGTATTTATTTAAATTCCACCTGAAGTTCACTATGTAAGCAGACCTTGTATTAGAGATTTACAACATATTCTTTAGGAACAGGATCCAGTCTTTAGAAGGAGGACCTGAAACAGGATGATAAAGTAATAATTAATTAGAAAAAAACACAGGTGTGGCTCAAATAATAGCTTATATAAGTAGGTATATACTGCACTTGATCGAGGAGTTGCCAACGAGGAGAGGTCATTTGCCAGACACGATGGGAAGACCCTTGAAGAGGAAAATGCGACCAGGCTGTAAGAGTCTGCAATACAAGCTGAAGAATGCTAGATGGCAGCAAAGACCGCAAAATAACTAGATGTTTATGTAATCATTTCTTGGTATAGGTGCACTCTATGTTAAAAATTTCCAAGAACTGTAATGAATATGTAATTTTTCTGTCAATATAAGCAAAGCAAAAATGATCAGTTGTTGGTGCACTCATGGTGGAATATCCCCAGTGGGGTCCCAGTGTGGAATAAAGGAATGCTACTTTTAAAACCTTAAAAGTGGTTTTAAGAGTTATTAATTTGCTGAGTTTACAATATCACCTCAGTCAGTGTGGAGGGTAAGTTCAACTCTTGAAGATGGGGAAAATAAGAGTCTGCCAGCTGACACATTAAAAGACTTAAAATTATGAATCTTGCCACGTGGTGGTGGAATATTATAATATGCATTTACTTAGCTAAATGATTTATATGAAATTTATATGGAGCTCATCCAGTGATCTGTGAGTAGTAAAATATCATCTCCATACAGCCACACTTGTTGAGCAGAGAGAGCTCAAAGTAGGCTGACCCAGGCTGTTATATTTATGGAATAAAGTGGTTGGCTCGTAGTCAAATTGCATACAGTGGGAAAGACTCCTTGCACCCATAACTTACTGGTGTTCACTATGTCATTCTGTTCCTTTGTGGGTTTCCTCAAAGGAATTCTTGGCCTAGTTGCAGCTCAGGCCTTTACCTCCTTTGGAGCCTGTAGCAAACTGCTGCTGGTTTGGTTGGGGGAGGGTCAAGTGCATCTGTCACATTCCACCCCCTGACTACAGTGAATCCACTTTATCAGCTCATAGAGTGGTAGTGCAGTTACCTCTTGCCTCTGTGTCATAAATATGCAGTGTGTTGTAGATCAGCGGTTTAAGTGTTAAATTAATATTATATATATGCAATGATAATGTGTGCAAGCTTTTTTTAAGCAAATAGCTTTAGTAATATTAAATGTCATTGCAGCATTGAAGAATTCCTCGTGATGAACAGGGAGTATTTTTTTAGTCATGTACCAGACTCTTATACATAAAATGTTCTTAACTCTCTCACTTGTGCATTCCCTTCACCTTCTTCTATTACTTGTTCACCAGTGGTAATACTGAATGCAGCAGCCTTGTATTGCCATTTACCATTTATCCTTTTTGCTGAGGCATTGGTAAACCAAACGCCTTCTGTTGGTGTTTCTTCAGTGAGTGGGGGCACATTCAAAACTGGTGAGGGTTTGAAAGTTTGTTGTAATGCTAATGGATCTGCATTTACATGCATTTGTAATTTGGAAACTGTAGCCTGTAACAAACTGCTGCTGGTTTGGTTGGGGGGAGGTCAAGTGCATCCATCACACAGTAGCCCAGGAGGAAGCTAAATGCTCCAAGGAGAACTGTGCCAGCCCCCAGCCTGCACTGGCTTTGCCCAGCTGTGTCCCTGCGGTACTGCTGCTGGCTGCAGGTGCTTATCAAAAGCTGCAGGGAGCCCCCTGGCACATCCGGTCTCCCACATTCAGCCAGAAGCATCTCTTCACCCAGAAAGAGAATCACAGACTCACAGAATCACAGAATGTTAGGGACTGAAAGAGACCTCGAAAGATCATCTAGTTCAATCTCCCTGCCAGAGCAGGAACACCTAGATGAGGATACACAGGAAGGCATCCAGACAGGTCTTGAATGTCTCCAGAGAAGGAGACTCTACAACTTCCCTGGGCAGCCTGTTCCAGTGCTCTGTCACCTTCACGGTGAAAAAATTCCTTCTCATATTTGAGTGGAACCTCCTGTGTTCCAGTTTGTACCCACTGCCCCTTGTCCTATCATTGATTGTCATCGAGAAGAGCCTGGCTCCATCCTCATGACACTCACCCTTTACATATTTATAAACATTAATGAGGTCACCCTTCAGTCTTCTTCTCTTCTCTTCTCTTCTCTTCTCTTCTCTTCTCTTCTCTTCTCTATCTTTTCTCTTCTCTTCTCTTCTCTTCTCTTCTCTTCTCTTCTCTTCTCTTCTCTTCTCTTCTCTTCTCTAAGCTAGAGAGACCCAGCTCCCTCAGCCTTTCCTCATAAGGGAGATGCTCCACTCCCTTAAACATCTTTGTGGCTCTGCGCTGGACTCTCTCAAGCAGTTCCCTGTCCTTCTTGAACTGAGGACTCCAGAACTGGACACAATATTCCACATGTGGTCTCACCAGGGCAGAGTAGAGGGGGAGGAGAACCTCTCTCGATCTACTAACCACACCCCTTCTAATACACCCCAGGATGCCATTGGCCTTCCTGGCCACAAGGGCACAGTGCTGGCTTATGATCATCCTGCTGTCCACCAGGACCCCCAGGTCCCTTTTCCCTACACTGCTCTCTAACAGGTCGTTTCCCAACTTATACTGGAACCTGGGGTTGTTCCTGCCCAGATGCAAGACTCTACACTTGCCCTTGTTATATTTCATTAAATTTTTTCCTGCCCAACTCTCCAGACTGTTCAGGTCTCGCTGGATGGCAGCACAGCCTTCTGGCGTGTCAACCACTCCTCCCAGTTTAGTGTCATCAGCAAATTTGCTGACAGTGCACTCTATTCCTTCATCCAAGTCGTTGATGCATATATTGAATAATACAGGCCCCAGTATTAACCCTTGAGGTACTCCACTAGATACTGGCCTCCAACTAGACTCCGCCCCATTGGCCACAACTCTCTGGCTTCTTTCCTTCAGCCAGTTCACAGTCCACCTCACTACCTGATTGTCCAGATCACACTTCCTCAGTTTAGCTGTGAGGATGCTGTGAGAGACTGTGTCAAAGGCTTTACTGAAGTCAAGGTAGACCACATCCACTGCTCTGCCATCATCTATCCATCTCATTATGTCCTCATAAAAGGCTATGAGGTTGGTTAAGCATGACTTCCCCTTGGTGAAGCCATGTTGACTGCCCCTTATGACCCTCTATCCTCTATATGCCTTGAGATGGCACCAAGGATAAGTTGTTCCATCGCCTTTCCAGGGATGGAGGTGAGGCTGACCGGTCTATAGTTCCCCGGGTCCTCCTTCTTGCCCTTTTTGAAGACTGGAGTGACATTTGCTTTCCTCCAGTCCTCAGGCACCTCTGGGGGTGCCAGTGATCTCCAGCACCCTGCACAGGCAGGCATGCTAGCGGCTGCGCCAGACCGTGCAGGAAGGGGGTTGCATCCAGTGCTGGGAGCCCCCAGCCCTGCCACAGACCCCGGAGCTGGCAGGGGGTCCGGTCCCCCTGAGCACCTGTCTGACGGCAGCCTGGTTCAGGGACTGGAGGCAGTGGTGGGAAGAAAAGACGAGCTTCAACCTGGCTCAGAGGCAGTGGGCGCTGCAGGAGAGGCAGCAGAAGCAAGCCCGGGGTCGTCACAGCCTTTCAGCCAGCTTCACCCCCTCCCTCACCCACCAGTCCGAGTTGTTGGAGCTGAGCTGTCACCGCCGCTCTTCCCCGGCCAGACCCCATGTTCTCCCGGGAAGGTTCTCCGCGGGCGCGGGGCGAGGCAGTCCCCCGGCATTGCTGGCACCCGACGAAGCTCTGTTCTCCTCCCAGAGCCTGCGCTGAGCGGCAGAAGGCACTGCGGGACTACCTGGTAGTGGGGGCCGAATTTCACCCCCCCCGGCAGCCAGGCTAGCCAGCTCTCCATCCTCTCCTCCCAGAGTCAGCTCTTCTCCGCTTCCCAGCCCCGCCACAAACGTCCCTGCATGGGCTTCTGAAGCACCCAATAAACCCCGTCTGGCCCAGCCTTCGCCCCAGGGTCTTTGAGGGGGCACTGGCGGCGGGGAGGGTCGAGTGGGAACTCGAGCTCGGCGAGTTCCTCTCCGGCAGAGGTTCAGCGGGCCGGTGCGTAGGTGATGCCTACATAGTGCTCAGAGGTGTCGACCCTGGGGGCGTGCGGACCCTTTAAGGCGCCGAGGGTCCAGGCATGGGAGTGACAGAGGCGAATAGGTGGTGAGGTGGGCAGGCGCGTGGCTGGGCGATGCGGGGGACTCTGCGTGCAGGGAAGCCGGGGGTTTGGTCGTGCCTTTGCCCTGTGTCTCACTCGCCGCTGCTCTCACCTCGGGGCAAGGTCTGCGGCGGGCATGAGCCCTGCAGTGAGCACCCACACGGCACTGCACTGGGCCTCTGAGCACCCGTGTGTGTCCACCCTCACCTCCACGTGCATCCCCCATAACTCCCATGCATATCACCTCCATGTAAATCGCCCCCATGTGCCTACTGCACCCCACATCACCCTGGCCTGTGTATCTCCCTGTGCCTCCCGCATTCCCCCACCACCCTAGGCCACAGGGTCCACATCCCTATGGGGGGAGGTCGTAAGGCCCGCGTGCCCCTCCGCCTCAGTGGTGCTTAGCGGTGCCCAGCGGGCAGGACGAGGAGGTGGGCAAGGCGCAGCAGGCAGCAGCATGCCTGCCAGAATCCTCTATGACAGGGGTGTCAAACTCATTTTCACTGGGGACCACATCAGCCTTGCGGTTGCCTACAAAGGGCCGAATGTAATTTTAGGACTGTATAGATGTACTCCTGTAGGAGTCCCCGGTGAAAATGAGTTTGACACCCTTGCTCTATGAAGTCGACAAGATAACCAGGACAGCAGAGCACATGTCTGTACGGGGGAGAGGGGGGGGGTGGGCAACACCCATGGGTGCGGGGCTCACCCTGCTCCCCCCAGCAGTGCCTGGTCTTCTGCGACGTGGCTCCTCAAAACCCCGTCCACTTCCTGGTGATCCCCAAGCACCCCATCTCCCGGATCAGTTGAATGGATACCCAGGATGCCGAGGTGAGTCCAGAGTTGTCTCTGGGACGTGGAGGAGATGCACGGTGCTGACCCTCCTGCTCTCTCCCCCCAGCTCCTTGGGCAATTGCTGGTTGTTGGTGGCATGCATGGTACAAGCGGAGGGGCTGGCCAATGGCTACTGCCTCAGTGAGTTGGTGTCCCCTCCACTACTCTGCCATGCTGTGGGATAGGACCCTCACTGGTGGTCCCGCAGGAGCAGAGCTGTGGGGGTTTGTTGGAGTGAATAAAGGACTCAGCATTCCAATTCAACGTGAATCACGCAAAGCCATTTATTACAGAAACAAGCCTCCTTATATATGCAACTATTCTCTGATCATGCGTCCACGCTCCAATCATGCATTCACTAATTGGATATCATCTATGTTCATGAGCTGTCCACACGCTGGAGTCTCACTGCTCATAGGTCCGTTGATTTACATCACATTGAGGTCTTGTTATTGTAGAGCTGCTTCTCTCCCACGGCAGGTCCTGCTCTCAGCTTTTGAGTTGGCCTTGAAATTCCTGGCTGGTTCAGTAACAAATCTCCATCTAACAGAAACCCCTCCACAATTCCCCTCTTTTTGTTCTTGAACCAGCCAGACCCCATTTACAGCGCGCTGAATCATCTTTGAAATACACTGCAATATACAGCACATGATTAACACAACAATCACAGTTACATATAATGCAACTAAGCCTTATTTAATAAGATCAAACAACTACCCACTTATTCCAAAACATTTAAGCTATGTGTCAAACCTTAATTTTACTACGGCAATCTTATTAATGTACTGTTCTACTTTGTCTAAAGCACTTATTAATAGATCCAGAATAATCAAACAAGTTAATACAGCACAACCAGAATCCTGATGTTAAAAGCAGAAAACCTATAACTGCGTGATTTTGTAGAGCAACATGTCCAATACCATCAACATCTATTATTAATTGAGTTAGTACTTCAGAAGTTAGATTAACCTATTTAAAAGACCAATAGCTTAACTTTGATATGTCTCCTAAGGTTTTACCAGCTGCTAGATCAGTGAGAAAGAGTGCATTGACTATCTAAGCGTAATATTGCCTTTTTGACTCTCCTGCTGTTTGTTCAAATTGTCATTCTCCACAGAAGGCACACCACGAGCTTGCTAATAGGCTTCTAGATCACCAGGTCTGTGAGCATCCACAACACCGAACCAGGATTCATGGTCTACATCTGAAACAGTCCTCACAACTTATCTCCCTCCTGTCCATTCGCATTCACCGAATCCTTGCCATCTCCACTCAGCCACGGCCTGACCCACCTCGCAGGAATCCACCCCGATCCCCGCCCTGCAATGCCACAAACACAACCCCCTCCCCAGGCCTTCAATCGATGTGGCCCTCTCCATTGACCAGCAACCTGACCACAACCAATGTAGGTTCCCTCTGACCTACCATGGCCTTGGGTCATACTTGCAAATTATTTCATCACATACAATGACTCCGACAACTGGCCCTGTGGTGGTGTTTCCCCTACTTCTCCTCCCCCCCCCCCTTTTTTTTTTGTTTTGTTTGTTTGTTTGTTTTTTGTTTGTTTGTTTTTAAATAAACAAGCAAACAGCTTCGGAATCAGATACATGCGTTGGACCTTGACTACGTACTCAAAATCACAAATCAAATATAGAGGTTCCTCCTTAAAAAGCTCTAAGTAATTTAAAGCTGTGCCAAGTTCTGCTAATTGGGTTGAACCTTCAATAATTTTTACAGAATAATGCCAATTTTTATCTTCATGCCAGACCACTACAGCTTTATGAGACTTCTCAAAACCATCAACAAAAACTTTGCAAGTATGTAGGATCAGACCAAAACCAAGTATGGCCTGTGACCTGATGTTAAAGACTTGAAGGTTCTGCAGCAATTTACATTTATGAATGCCAACAGCTGTGCTGTTAAGAAAACCAGCTAGTTCAATTTACAAGGACATAGATTACAAATAAAAAAAATCAGAATTAAATTTCACAAATGGTACGTATATAATAAAAGGATCATGGCCTATTAAGACTTAAATTCATTCCCTGCATTTTCTTGATCAGAGTGACAATTGATCTATCAGTCTGTTAGCAATCTCATCATACTGTCCCATAATAGCCACAGGTTGTTTCTTAGACAAATCTGCAAGTCCAATCGAATGCAGTTAGCTTCTAAGGTTGTCAGAAATTTATTCATCAAAGTCTCTAATTCCATTTTGGTTGTCATATTTATTGGATATTGTTTTCCCTTACCGGATTGAAGTCCTGTTTCAGTTCTATCAGTGTAGTGTTTTCTTTATCAAAACATTGGCTGTTAATACTAGTGGAAATACAGCATTCCAAATTTCCTTGGACATGTCTCACTTGCAGCAAGCATATCTTCACCATCCAAGTAGCTTCTTGTGGGCCATGCAACTAAACAGAATTCTCAGAAAATGTTATTTGAACTTACAATTTACTTAACAAATCTTGACCCAAGAGATGTACAGGGCTTTCTGGCAGCTACAAGAATTCATATGGTAAAACTTTGTTTCAAATTTGGCATTCCATTGGTCTCAAAAAAAAAAAAAAAGGTCTTTCTTTCTTTCTTTCCCACAATCTCAAAAACTATCATGGTGAATTTACGAAGAAGTCTTTCACAATTAGTTACCACAGAATAAGTCTATTAACAAATTTTTGGTTTAATTTCCCAGTTTCATTAGAACTACAGATATGCTAGGGATGCCTTTAAATTTCACCCCCAGACTGCTCCATTCAGTATTACATCGCTGCAGTGGGGGGGAGAGAAAACCCCCCTTTCACCGCCTTGAAAGTGGGCAGCCAGGTTTTTCCAATTTTTTTTTTTTTTTTCTCTCTCTTCTTGCTGCAGTTCAGATGTACCAAGGCCACGCAGCTGGCATAATTGCTGGTACGAAGTAGGAGGCCCTGGCAAAATCCTCAGTTACAATGAGCTGAGTTTATCTTGCAACTTGACACAGACCTGGGATATTTTGCTTTTTTTGTTTTCCCATTTCATTCCAACCATAATACACTTTATATGCAATTCCGAGTAGCTCAGCAATAGTTACATTACTTAGCTCCATTTACCTTTTACAATTTACAGATGTCAAAAAACAGTATAATAAACACAAATCCATTATTCTGTTTTCCTAGATCCAAATCAGTCCATATTCTAGCAACTTTTAAATACAACCTCTTCCAAATTCACATCTATCATAGCATTTAGTTTTAGTTCCCATACCTCCAACAAATGCATAAATTCAATGCGAATCAAAGTTTAACAACTTAAATTCTTTTCTGGTCTCAAAATTATTAGGTAACAACATAAGCAATTACTCTAATTTGTAAGGATACATCCTAAGGGGGAGCAAGGTAGTACTTGAGTAGCAGAATCGGTTCCCATTTTGTAATTATCTCCCCAAATAAAATTATTTTGGTACTAAATATATATATATCTGCAAATTAAAATACTGAGCTCAGATATAAAAACCAAATACCAAGTTCAAATATGCAGATGGATCACAGTTACACTAATTCAAGACAATATCTCAATTTTTGCATTGCACCTTTGAACTTGTCCTGGTTTTGTTGAAAAACAAGTTTCTCTTTTAGTGAATTTTGCCTGTCAGCTAAAGCCTTCATATTAGCTGCATTTTCCTGGAGAACCAGACACATGTTTTGGTAAACCTAGCAACTGAATGCAAACTTATTGATAAGCACGGATGGACATCTCGTGAGAGGGGCAACGAGAAACTGGTGACCCAGAGACTGACCAGTGGTGTATAACATTCCATTCACGTGAATACTTCATATAAAAGTGGGAGATCACAAGGATCTCACCCTTTTCCTTTTCCCTTCTGCTTATGGTTGACATTAGGAGAGGACCTTGCTAGTCGTCCCTGCGAACTGAGACCTAGTGAGAGACTGAATCCAGCTCCGGTTGGCTACAGAGTCTAATCCAGGACTTTGGGTGCTGGCTCTGCAGTTGCTGAGACTTACAAGATTGGTTTTGTATATTTTGTATTATTTTCTCTATTCTTATTAGTAGCATTAGTAAAACATCTTTAATTTTTCCAACTCTCTTCTCTCTGTCCTTCTTTCCCTCCCGATCGCCTGTCCTTAGTGGGAAGGGGGGAGAGGGAGGGGCAAAAGGGGGAAGTGGGGGGGAGAGGAGGTTAACAATACATCTGCCAGGGTTTTTGTTGTCACCCTGCAATCTAAACCCTCGACAGAACTGCTTACTACTCAGCCAGATGGAGGTACCTCTGGGTCTCCCTGACAAAACAGGGCAGTGCACGCTGGCGCCCAATTGGCACCCGCTCCCCCGCCGCCGCAGCAAGCTGGACTGGGCAAGGCTTTTATTAGTGTCTCATCTGGTACGCTACAACTGTTATCCCAAAACCAGGATTCTTTACATGGTGCGCATACAAAAGAGCCAAATCAAGCACATCGAGATGAGACACAGCCTATCATAGAGTTGTGCAAGTCTGGATACTGGAATAAAGCTAGCATGCTAGAAAGAAAAATAACAGTTGCTACACACGAAAATTTTACCATCACATTCACTCAGTAAAGAACTAAATTACTCATGGTCTTCTGTATTATCACAAAACGCACATTTTGAGTCAACAGATTCTCATGATTTAACAGTTTGTGAACTCATCGTACCATATAACAAAGACCTACCAAAACTGCATCATGGTTAAACAGATACCCACAAAGAAAACAGGTTAATAAGGAAATCATCTTGCAGACTTTAACAAGTTTACTGTGACCTGTGTGTTGTCAGTTAATTCTCTCTCAGCTTGTTGAAGTTCAAATCGCTCCGCCTGTAAAACTGTCTGAAATGATTTAATGATCTCTTGTAGAGTTTTTTTTTGTCCTGCTCTTCTCGCCTTAAAAACAACATTAATTGCAACACAGAGTTTTACTTCAAGATTCTATTCTCTGGGCGCTTTTCCCATTCATCTAACTTACACAGCAGTTAACACTAATTTCAATACTTAACAAGATCCTATTTTCTCCTATTTCCAAGTGCTTTCCTATGTTGTAAAACACCTCCCAATACCGATTTCTTAGGAACACAACTGAAAACAGTAATTTCTGACCCCATCTTGTAAGTAAAGACCTTGAGAAGAGGGAGGGAGGGAGGGAAACACAGGGCTGCTTGCAGCGTGAGTCGGAAAAATGGGGAGAAGGTTTTACGGCACAAAACAATTAACTCACATTCCTGACAAGCTGCTTGATTTTCAGAGAGGCAATACACAGAAGCATGTAATATGTACTGTAAAACTCGCAAATAACATGTTGATAGCAAACATTAGTATTCTCTACTGCTAATTTCAAGGCCAGTGCTTCCTTAGCTTCTAAGTTTTCAACCTGCTTATTGATGACATCTTGAAGGTGGTCAATAAATTGCATGTAATTCTCATTGGGACCCTGATTAATATCTGTAAATAATTTGGCTGCTTTGTTGGTTTCAGGCACCTCTGTCATAGCTTGATATGCGAGGTCTGCTGACTGCCTCAGGATTTCAGAAACTAATCACGCCTGTTATTGTGATGTGTCAATTAGTGTCTCTTCCAAGAGTTGGGGGATACCCGCCCCTTTCAACGAATCCCCATCGTTCCATCCTAAATGATCTATAGCTGTTACATTACATAGGTCTAATTTTGCTTTAGTCTTTCATGGTTTTTATCTGATCTCGGGGAAACATGTACACATACTCTTTTTCCTGTTAACTTTTCAAAAAAAAAAAATGCTGCAAACCCTCATCTTCATCCAAGTCATCAGATAACGCGGACTTGAATGGTGCTGTAGAATCATTACTAACAGGGGGGTTCGGAAGAGTGCACATTCTCGCCAGTAGTTTCTAGAATCATAATTATTCGTAAAACCTGAGTCCCCAGGCACATCCCCTTTCCCATCACGATCACCATGACCGCATTGCCGACTGCTGGATTCACTCGCTATTAGCTGATCTAATCTTCCACACAGTTCTTTTGCCCAGTTCTTATCCGGCAACTCCTTCTGCTCTCTCGTGGAAGTTGGAGGGTTAAAAGACAATAAAGGCAGATACAAATTGGTAAAAGGATTGATAGTACACTTGTTTACAACTTTAGCATTCTCACCTTTCACAGGTTCTTTGGGCAAAGTTGTCTGACTCCAATCCTTTGGACTTGCTATTCTCATCAGGGTTGGGTAATAGTGTAGGAGACCACCTGCTCGGCATTTTTCCTCCCCCCTGCCCTGGACTGCTGAGCTATAGGGGATGCCAAAAGCACAGTAGGGGATGGAATAGGGACGGTATCAAAGACATGAACCGGGTAAACTTCACAGCGACTTTCAGGATTCTTATCAGGCTGCAACGCTACAAAAATTCCAGCAGCAGCAGACCATTCAACCTTAAGATCTTTTAAGGTGGTAATTATAAACTTCGATGTAGTTACTAATGATTTAGCTTCTTTATCTCCATTGCTGACCTTATCCCATAATTTCTGCCCTATATCGTCCCAAAGTTCAAGTTTAAAAGCCTTCTCGGTTTCTCCCAGGTAGCCGTTAGTTCTACACCAAACTAACAGTCTATGTATGTTACTTTCTTAATATTTAAGTCCTCTCACAGAGAGAATATCAGGAGGAGCTTCACTCTTCCCTCCTCCTGCCCCAGCCGCTCACCTTTTCCGGCGATTTCTTTGACAAATTTGTCTGCGGAATGTCCGTACGCCTCCTCCCGGTTCTCAGTCCAGCTGATCCACCTCCAGCTGGACCACTCCAGGCTTTTCCCCGATCGTAGTGATACACCGTTCAGAGTATCACGTCGGGGTCACCATTTGTTGGAGTGAATAAAGGACTCAGCATTCCAATTCAATGTGAATCACGCAAAGCCATTTATTACAGAAACAAACCTCCTTATATATGCAACTATTCTCTGATCACCCGTCCACGCTCCGATCATGCATTCACTGATTGGATATCATCTATGTTCACGAAATGTCCATGCACTGGAGTCTCACCGCTGATAGGTCCATTGATTTACGTCACGTTGAGGCCTTGTTATTGTAGAGCTGCCTCTCTCAGCAGGTCCTGCTCTCAACTTTTGAGCTGCCCTTGAAATTCCTGGCTGGTTCAGTAACAAATCTCCATCTAACAGAAACCCCTCCACAGGGGTTGGCCTGATCTCTGTCCCTCTCCCAGCAGTGATGAATGATGGTGATACCAAAAATCTGAAATTAGTAATAAAATAATTTAATAAAATTAAGGTTCATATATGTTAGGTGTTAGGCACTTACTAGGCATTAAGTAAAAAGAATGGTATTCATTAAGATAAGCAGGAGAAGGCTACCCTGTTTCCCCAAAAATAAGACAGGGTCTTATATTAATTTTTGCTCCAAAACTTATTACTTTTTTATATGTATAGCTACCTAGACACTATTTAAATTGACATTTTTTAATGAACTGTAACTAGGGCTTATTTTTGGCGTAGGGCTTATATTTCAAGCATCCTCAAAAATCCTGAAAAATCATGCTAGCGTTTATTTTCTGGGTAGGTCTTATTTTGGGGGAAACAGGGTAAGACACAATGCGCTTGCTCTTAGAAGACAAGGTGATGAGACCAGCACAAGGACCAGTTCAGACTGTCTTTGCGGTTACAAGCCAAATAACAAAGGAACTGTGCCTGCCCAGGACTTGAGGTCAAACAGCAGGGCGGCTGAGAAAGACTTACTTCCTCCCAGGACTCTCGCAAGACCCCTGACTCATTGAACTGCGCATGTGCTGGGGACATTTACATATAGAATCATATAATCATTTCATTTGCAAGAGATCCTCAGGTTCACTGAGTCCAACAATAACGTAACTCTAGCACTAAACCATATGTGAAGTGGTTCCAAGAAATGTAATGCATATGTAAAGGATTTCCTGGAAATGTAATGAATATGCATGATTGTGGCAGATGCACTCGACCCCCCCTCAGCCAAACCAGCAGCAGTTTGGTCCAGGCTCCAGAGGAGGTAAGGGCCTGAGCCATAGCCAGGCCAAGAACTCCTTCCAGGAGACCCACAAGGAAGCAGGATGGCACACTGAATGCCAGTAACTTGTGAGCGCAGTGAGTCTTTTGCATACTTTTCCTACTGCATGCAATTTGACTACGAGTCAACCACTTCATTCTATGAATATGACAGCCTAGATGAGCCCACTTTGAGCTCTCCCTGCTAAATAAGTGAGCTGTATGGCAATGGTTTTACTACTCACAGGTCAGTGGATGAGCCCAATTCAAGTTCAGTATTAATCATTTAGTTTAAGTAGATGCACACCAAATGTAATGAATCATTTAGCGGTATAAAGTAGTATGTTTTTTAATATACTCTTTTCTTTATGTTACTTGGTAAGCTGGATTTGCTAAAATTTTAAGCTGTAAAGTTGAAGAGAAACTGCCAAATTCATGTATACCGTGATTAAGTTACAAAAGATGTACCCATCATTAACCAATTGACGTGATAAATGCTTTCTGACCATCTGCAAAACGAGGGGATATTTTTCAAGTTTTAGATCCTTCTGCATGACAAGAGAGAGACAGGAGATTAAGTAATACATTGATTAGAAGCAGAGTTTATATTTAAATAATAATTAATAGATGTATTGTAAGAAACTAAACAATTATAACTAACTTCATCAGTTATTTTTTAGTATAGATGTATGTCAAAATTTTCAAAAATTGTAATACATATGTAATAATTATGTGAATATAAGCAATGCAAGAGCATCCAGTCTTTGGAGCACTTATGGAGGATGATCCCCAGTGTTCCCCAGCACTGATAAAATAAAAGAATGCTGCTTAACAGTATAACTGACTCTGTCGTTAAGTTTATTTCTCCATTTCAAAGTTCTGCTCATATTTACCAAAAGCAACTACAGACTACACTGAACACTTGAAAGATAAGGTCTAGTTTGCACTTTGCTTGGAAAAACAGAACTAATGGGAAAAACGACGATCCAAGGCTAACACGGAGACATTACAGACATCTGCAAAACAGGGCCTATTTTGCACTTTGCTGAGAAGAAAGGATTTATTCAGACAAAACAGTACCTGCAAGGCTATGGACCATAAATAATGTCTAAGCTGAACAAAATAAAGGCCGACATGGAATCAGAGAAAAAGATCCAATGAGAAGCAAGAAGACCTCAAAATGAAATATTGCTATTGGACTGAATCATGGTACGAATGATTTGCAAAGATATAAAAGTCTATGGTTTTCTATGCTCAGGTCGGAACCTCTGTGCAGGTACCCAGCTTGAGCCAGTCCTCCTGCTATTCTACTCCATTAAATTTTTTTTTTCTGAGAATTTGTTTCCTGAAAGTCTGCTCTGCATACGGTTATCAGACCTCGCCTGAAAGTTTGCCTCTGGAGTTCTAAAATACAGACTCCGGAGTGAACGGTTATCAGGGAGAGAAGAATCTTAAGAATTTTAAACTCAAATAACATTTTCTGAGAACTCTGTTCAGCTGCATATCCCACAAGAAAATGCTTGGAAAGCACAGATCTGCTTGCTGCAATCAGAACAGCAAAGTGAGCAAGAAATCTCCAAGGAAATTTTGGATACTGTATTTTCACTAGTATGGGCAGCTAAAGTACCTGGTAAAGCCAACACTACACTAACAGAACTGAGACAGAACTGAAACAGGACTTCAATTCGGTAAGGAAAAACAACATCCAATAAACATGGAAGCCAAAGTGGGGTTAGAGACTTTGATTAACAAGTTTATGCACTATGGACTTTTGCAGGAATGTCAATCAGAATATGTATGTATGTATGTATGTATGTATGTCTGTCTGTCTGTCTGTTTGGGATTGGAAGGGACCTCAAAAGATCATCTAGTCCAATCCCCCTGCTGGAGCAGGAACGCCTAGGTGAGGTCGCACAGGAATGTGTCCAGGCAGGCTTTGAATGTCTCCAGGGAAGGAGACTCCACAACCTCCCTGGGTAGCCTGTTCCAGTGCTCTGTTACCCTCACTGAGAAGAAGTTCTTTCTCAAATTTAAGTGGAACCTCTTGTGTTCCAGCTTGATCCCATTGCCCCTTGTCCTATCATTGTTTGCCACTGAGAAGAGCCTGACTCCATCCTCGTGGCACTCACCCTTTATATATTTATAAACATTAATAAGGTTACCCCTCAGTCTCCTCTTCTCCAAACTAAAGAGACCCAGCTCCCTCAGCCTTTCTTCATAAGGGAGAAATAATACTCATAAGGGAGAAATAATACTCCAATTTTGCCAGTAAAGAAACCACATTCTATGGAATACTGGTTGATACAATATTTGAGAGCCATTAATCCTATTGTGATAAATGTGCACCTGGTAGTGCCAAAGCCCATACACTCTTCGACTAATATAGCAGGAAATAACATTTATTTTACTGTTTTAGACTTGAAAGATGCATTTTCTGTATACGATGGGATTTAGAGAGCCAGAAGCTTTTCACCTTTGAATGGGAAAGACCTACCACTGGAAGAAAGATGCAGCTTGCTAGACTGTTTGCCAAAAGGACTTAAGAACAATCCTGCTTTGTTTGGTGACATACTGGTAAAATAATTAGAAGCTTGGCAGGTATCTGTGACTGTGTTGCTGATTCAGGAGGCAGGGAAATTAACTTTGGGACAGCAGATTACTGCATTTGCACCATATGCTGTGGCCTCAGTGCTGGAACAACAAGGACACCGTTGGCTGTCACCTGGTACAGTACCAAGCAGCATTACTGGAACAGGATGATGTAGGTTTAAAAACAACAACATTTTGAATCCTGCTATTCTATTGCTTATATTTAATCATAACCAACTACTGAACAAGTTTTTTCTAGCAGACCAGACTTAAAGGATTCTCCACTGGAAGATGCAGAGTAGACTCTGTTCATGGGAGCAGTTTTGCTCTGAGTGAAGAACGACCATCTGGATATGCTGTGGTAACTAGAGAATATAACTGAATCACAATCATTGCCATCAAATATGTCAGCACAGAAAGCTGAGCTGATTGCTTTGATTAGAGCCTAAGAACTGTAACAAGGCGAGTGGGTTAATATATAGAGACTCTGCATATGCTTTTGGAATTGTGCATGCACATGAGACAATGTGGAAAGAAAGAGGACTTCTGACTTTACAAGTATCACCAGAGGTGTCAGTAATGCATTGTAAGGCTCACCAATTTGGACAATCTGAAGTTAAACTGCAAAGAAAGTGGCCAATGAAGCGATAATGTGTGCCTTGATCCTACAAAACCTATATGAGAGTAGATGCTATGATAGTAAGTGTTAAAAGATATGCAATTTGACCTAAAATGCAAAGTTGTAAGATCGGGTTAAAGCCTCCACCTGGAGAGGTAAAAAGAGGGAATTTTCTGGGACAATTTTGGTAAATTGATTTTTCTGAATTTTCCAGATGACCTGAAACTTTCCCATGACGGACCAACAAAACTAGGGAAGTAGCAAAGAAATTATTGAATAAAATCATACCAAGGTTTGGCCGTTCCACATTTTATAGTAGAAATAATACAGACCATTTCTACTCTTCTAGGGGTAAGATGGGATTTACATACCCCTTAGAGACTTCATTGTAGTGGGAAGGTAGAAATAATGAATCAATCTATAAAAAGACAATTAGCTAAATTGTGACAGGAATCTCATGCAAAATGGATAGATGTATTGTAAATTGTTTTCCTGAGAATTCACATTACTTCAAGAATAAGAGAAAAAGTAAGCCCTTCTGAAATATTGTATGGGAGACCCTATTCAGTAAACTTGTGTCCTGGTTTTGTTAAAAACAAGACCAGTTCTCTTTTAGTGATTTTTCCTTTCAGCTAAGTTCAGCTAAGTGCCTTCTAAGTAACTGCATATTTTTCCTAGACACTGTACTGGTGCTGATAAGAGGACCAACGGAATGCTGAAGAAGCTCATGCTTAGATTTATTACTATGGTAACCAAGGTTAACGGATAATGGGACATATTTGGAAGGAGGAGTGGATGGAACAACTGACTAAAATTGACCAACTGAGTATTCCATCCCATAATCATCATGTACCCTATATAAGAGCAGAGATCACAAGGGTCTCGCCTCTTCGACCGTGGCTAGAATCTGGAGAAAACCTTGTCTGTCTGCCTGTGATCTATAGGCCTCAGGCCCTGCATCCTTGAAATCCATTTTCTGGTTTGCTGTGAAGTCCCGCCCATGACTTCCGGGTGCCTGCCCTACACCTGCTGGAGCCAAGCTCCTAGCTCCGCCGCTGCTGGAGTGATGCCAACTCCATATCGGACATTCAAGATTGCTTTTGTATATTTTGTATATATATTTATTCTCTATTTATTAGTAGCATTAGTAAAACCTTTAAAATTTTTCCAACTTGTAAGACTCTTTCTAACTTGAAGTCCTTCTTCCTTATCTTTCTATCACCTTTTATGGTGGTGGGGATTAACAGAGGGCATCTGCCATTGTTTATTGTTGCCTTGCTTTAAACCTTGACAGATTTAATTTGTGACCCATACAGGGAGAGATGAACGTATGGGGAAAGAGAAAGTATGGATAGAGAGAGCCATACGGGGATAAGATAAGAAAAAAACTGTAACAGGTTTTGTTTAAAGGATGCTGTTGCAAATTTGGTTGGATTTAATAATGTCTTTTTTGGGATTAATTCTTATTGTTAATATTTTTGTGTGGAATGTCATCTCTGGAAGTCAGAATAAAGTTGTTATAAAAGTTTTGTTCATGGGTTGTGTAGAAGTGATTTATTTAATCCTAATTAAGCCAATGATGTATTTCTATTAATTGTTATCATACTTCAGGAGTATGCATTTTTGGAATTCTTTGGTAGAAGCAGAAGAAATTAAAGAGACCTGTGCCTTTTGTTTTCTCAGTTTCAGGAGTGATATTTTAGGACAGCTATTTAACTATTCTCTGCCTGTGGCATTAGAGCAAATTATAGATGCTTTGGGGAATTTTGAATATCCCTGGACATTTGAGTGAAGAGTCTCTGGAATGTGTGTCAGTCTTTGCTAGTGACAGGAATTGCCGCTCTTAAAGCTACAAGCACTTCAGCCACTGAAATGCCCATGCCAGCTACTGTACCCCCCTAGACAGATTCTGCAACTACGTCAGTTCTTATAACAGATACAATAGCTACTGCACCCCCCTCAACAGACTCTGCAGCAACTCCAGTTCCTGACTTGGATACTGCAGCCACTACAACTGCAACATCAGTTACTGCATCCACTCAAACCCCCACAACATGTGATGTGGCCATTCAGACTTGAACAGTATTAGTTCACAGAATCACAGAATGTTAGGGATTGGAAGGGACCTCAAAAGATCATCTAGTCCAATCCCCCTGCTGGAGCAGGAACACCTAGATGAGGCTACACAGGAATGTGTCCAGGCCTTAATTTTGCTCTTCGAGATCAAGGTAAATGAACCATTGATACAGGGAATTAACAATTAACTAATTAACACTTAAAGAACTAACACTTAAAGACTTAAAGAACTAACAGAGAGCTAACCCTTTAACCCACATCACTATTGCCTAACCTTGCTTAGCTTTGTGTAACTTATTGTATGAGAAAAAGGAGTTCTCTGACGCCTTGCAAAGATAGTAATCCTTGGGTGCATCCTTGGTGCATCCTTGGGTGAACTAGATAACAGAAACTTGGGCACAGGACAGGGGATATGCCAGTTTTAACCAACTCAGCAGTCTGAGTCCTAACCAACTCATCACACTGGACCAAAGGTGACGGTGTACAGAGAAGAGGACCCGGGTTCATGATCACTGCGCAGGTGCAACTAGGAGGAACCGGAGGTGGAGACTATGGAAATGGTCTCCTGGAACTCATTGTAATAAGAGCTGCCTTCTCGGGGACAGGTTATGAATATGTATAGGCATTCCTAAAACTTTCATGAATATGTAACACTTGACTGCATTTAACCAAGCTCACAGCTACTGTAATTTTACACATGTATTAGGTGAAATTATCCCTCATGTGTCCAGCGCTGTAAATACATACCTTCTTTACAATCTTAAGGGTTGTAAGATCATTTCTGCGCCTCACCATCATGAGTCCATCACCGAATGCACCGTGACATTAAATTGGCATCACGGACAGGATTCTGGGAAACAGAGGAGTGCAGGTAGTGTAGAGGGCTCTGTCTCTTGGAATCAAACCAGAAGATCTCAAAGTGCAAAAGGGGTGTTGCTCTCATGTTGATGAGAATTGTCTGCTAGGGAGAGTGAAGGGGTAATCTTATTTGTTAGTATAACTAAGTTGAGCCTTCCCGTAGCAGATTTTTGGCCCCTTCAACCACTCAGGAAAGAGAAGGGTGATGCAGCAGTTGCTGTGGCTTTTGTAACTAAGTTGTGCCTTCCCATAGTGGGTTTTGCCCCTTCGTAATAAGAATGACTGAAAAGGCTAATAATCGAGATGTGAGAAGTCGAGACTCGTTCTACACACTTTTAGCAGAGTATGGGGCTTGACCCTCCGTACCTGGAGAAGACTGGGCTCATGATAATTGGGCTAATTTACAGAGTGTAGTAGACCGAGTGATTTCTTTATAGACTAAGTCTAAGTTTAGATCAAATAAGGATAAAGCTATAGTCTGTGCTGTCCTAGGAGCTAACCTAGTAGCAGCGATTGAAGATCATCTCAGACGATGTAGTAATGAAAGCAAAATTATAGAATCCCTTGAAAATCTGGTGCAGATTTTGCAAAAAACTACCTTCAGTTTAGAACAACAATTAGAAAAAGAGAAGGAAGAAAATAGCTTATTAAAAAAAATATTTAAAAAACACAGGAGTGCTGAGAGAGTGGGAGCTAGAAGAGAAAAGTATCCGACAAATAAATCAAATCAATGAGGAGCATACTGACCCTCACATTACAAGTAAGCAAACACCTTACACTGACACTGAGCTGACCAAACTAAAGAAAGAGTGTGGTCACCTCCCTAAAGAATCTGAAATGGAGTACGTGTGACACGTATCCCTAACTGGGGGAGAACCCCTGGCAATCACTGGCACACCCAATCAATTGCTAGAAAGTGTACACAAAGCAGCCTGCTTGCAAATGATACATGAAAGAAAATTGATTCCCGAATATGAATCCCCAATGATGCTGCCAGTGAATCCTGACATGATAACTCCCTTGATAAGGGGACTTCCAGAGTCTCTCCGAGAAACAGGAAAACTAGAACCTCCATTCCCTAGTAGTGGGCAGGGGGATGGAGGATGGATTTATATCCAACAGCTCACACACACAAAGAGGGGAGATTTATTGATCACGGCTATAGTGGGTCCTAAGCATGCACTTGTAACCTTTTTAATCGATGCCAGTGCACAGATTTCTGCTCTGAAGGAAGAAGATGCTAAAAGGTGTGGGGTTTCTCCCTTGAAGTGACATTTTTGCGTCCTCAGTGCCTTACAGTCCACAGAACAATACCCCCTTCCCCTGGGTGCCAAGAAAGGTATCAAACCGGTTATACAAGAAATGTGAGAACAAAGAGTGGTAATAAATGCCCATTCTCTTTTTAACTCCCAGTGTGCCTGGGAGAAAAGTTTGTTCGTTGCTAGCCTGACTCTAGTAGAAGTAGAGAAGATTGCATGACAACAGCCGATCGTATTAAGAAGCTCATTTAAAATAATAAAAACAGTCACTTCTGGGGCCCGTACCCCTGATGAGGTGGTCCAGGAAGCCTCAGTATGAAAGTGGTATGCTCAGATTGAACACTATTGTAACATTTTCTCAATATCTGAAGGAACTTTAAAAAACCTAGCTATACAAGCTGTGGGCTGGGTAGCTTCTCATCAGGTAGATGGGGGATCCGCAGAAAATGGAATAACTGAGCTGATGAGTTAGCAAGACTGGCCCCCGTACAAAAGGACCAAATTTCAGAAGACTGGGAACGCTTGTTAGAATGGTTACATGTAAAATGCAAACACACTGGAGCTAAAGGCTTGTATCATGAAGCCCTGGTCAGCAAACAATGTCGAAGACAGCTTGAAAGGCACCCTTTAGAAGACAACCCTCTACATTTAAGGGAGGGTAAAGGTTTGTGGGATATCTGGCAGGTGGATTATTTTAGCCCCTTTAAGCAAACAGGAGGTAAACATTTTGTGCTGGTGGGGGGGAATAACCCCAGAATTGGTCCAAACTGAAGCTTTTGGCAGGGCTACAGGTGAAAACACTGTGAAACAATTGTGAGAATGGTTTGGAACTTTTCCAAAACCACAAGCTGCACCCCCGGATAATTGTATCATTTTAATTATTCTTGCCTCAAGGAGACGAGCCCTGTTTGTTTTCCTTTTTGCAGAAGAACTCTGAGGGAAACAGAGAATAACACAAATCATTCATTAATCGAATCTGAAGGCCTAAATTTTTAAAATGACCAATAGTATAAGCTGCTAATGCTTTTCTACATCTTTTCACTTACCTACTGTAGTAATTGAATGGGAGTGGGATAGTAAAGATTAAGTTAAAGACCTAACTGGTGTGTTGGGGACAGGATTGGAAGTCTTAAATGGTATTGATTCAGAAATATTAATGAATAAATTGGCTACCAGAAGTAAATATAAAAGACACACTTAGTGTGGTCCAAAATAACCTTTCTTTGGCTCTCAGTTGTACTCAGGCACAACTGTGGATGCAATCAGTAGCCACCTCAATCATAAGAGAAGCCACTTTACTTTAGTTTACTTTAGTAAACTTCACTTATAACCCCATCACAAACACAGCCACGACCTTTGTGTTAACCATACACAATGCTTCAATATACATAATTTACCCTATCATTGCATTAGGATTGAACCACAACAGAACTATACTCTATCCTTTCGAACACAGAGTATGGGTCCAAAAAGTAGAGGAAAAATGGCAAACTGTCAATTTAGAATCTTGTATTGTGCGAGAACAGCAAGGATTCATCTGTGAAAGTAATACAATCAGTGCTCAAGACATTTGTCTGAACACTGAGCAGAATTTTTGTCATTTTGAGATTCGTCCTGACAATCAAGAAACTGTATTAGTGTATATTGGCAAAGGTTGTGTGTGCTTGAGGACTGCTTGTAACTCTATATTAGTAGATACAGTGATGGTAAATATTAGAAATCATTCAAATTTTTGTGTTTGTAATTTTGTTAAAATTACTGGATGTGATTTTTCTTATTTAGCACCAGTTATATCTCATCAACTTATACAATCTAATGATACACCGATTTACAAATTACTACCTACACCTGTCAGGATGAATCTCACATTGGTAAAGCAATTGTTGCAACACCACGACTTGATCAAGATCTTGGAAGAAGTTCAAGTAAATGGACAGAAAACCTTGATAACCGTTCACCACAATGCTGAAGAAATTCACCGTGTGTTGAGTAGAAAAAGATGTTGAACATAAGTGGTGGGACACGCTTTTTGGGTGGTCACCTACTGCTACAGGCATCCTGAACAAGTTGTGTCACTCCATAGTTGTTCTCTTAGTATTAGTTTTGATAGGTTTTGTTCTGTCCGCCATATTGCATGTTTTCAATTGGAATTTGGTAAAGCGTTTGACACATTTAACATCTGTACTTAATGCACATAATTTGTTTAGTGTACCCTCCAATGTAGACATCCCTAAAACCATTGATACAAAGCGGATCACGTGGATATAAACCACTTTTCCTTTTCTTCCTCTATACCTCTCTTTGAGGATTGTGTTACTGCCACAAGCTCCTGATAATAATGTTCAGCCATGGGGTGGTGCAGGAGTCAGTCCAAAGAACAGTATCTGCTTGAACATTGCCATCAAGAACAGATGGACAACGACTTGGAGAGAGGCCTGAGGAAAAAAACTGTGTTATACAGGTCTCTCCGATCTGGGGACAATAGCTGTTGTCCAGAAGATGGATTTCCACCTGCTGCTTCAGCCAAACCTGCCCCCCCACCTCCTCCCTGTTACTAAGACCAATGAAGAAGAGCATGCGCAGAGGCTCGCCGAGGGTCTTGAGGTCACCCAAAGGACCAGAAAGAGACCCCTGAACGTGAGACCACAAAGGCGCAGACAGGTTCTGGCAGGTGAAGCGGAGATTCTTCGAGCCTGTGCAGTTAAGCCTGGATTGCAAAACAAAGGCGGAGATTGGCCTCGACCCATGGGAGTGAGGGGGGGTGAAGAAGCATAAAAGATGGTTCCTGACTGGACATTGTTGAGGTCTCCCCACCAAAGGATCACGGATCACGACAGAGGACTGGCAGGATGCTGTTTGGGACCTGGGACCATAGGGATGCCTTTGGACCCGTGATGGTAACCAACCCTCTTTCCCCCTTTCCTTTTTCTTTCCCTTTTTCTCTTTCTCTATCGCATGCCACTTTATGGGCAAAATAATAAAGTAACACTGTTTGATTGAATTAAAACCCCTTGGCATTTTGGTTGTCTAATTTTGCGCTTCGAGATCAAGGTAAACGAACCATCATGAGTCCATTACTGAATGGACCGTGACAGTACCCCAAAGACAGTTTTAGGCAGACAACAAGTTCCAAAATAGACTTTATTCTGGCCAGAAAAGTGCAGCCAACAAACCAACTGTCCTGGTTTTGTTAAAAACAAGTTTCTCTTTTAGTGAATTTGCCTGTCAGCTAAAGCCTTCATGTTAGCTGCATTTTCCTGGAGAACCCAACACGTGTTTTGGTTAAACCTAGCAATGGAATGCAAACTTATTGATAAGCATGGATGGACATCTCACGAGAGGGGCAACGAGAAAACTGATGACCGAGAGACTGACCAACGGTGTATAACATTCCATTCACGTGAATACTTCATATAAAAGTGGGAGATCACGAGGATCTCAGCCCCTTTTTCCCCCTTTTCCCTTTTTCCTCATGGCTGACATTAGGAGAGGACCTTGCTGGTCGTCCCTGCGAACTGAGGCCTAGTGACAGACTGAATCCAGCTCCGGTTGGCTACAGAGTCTAATCCAGGACTTTGGGTGCTGGCTCTGCAGTTGCTGAGACTTACAAGATTGGTTTTGTATATTTTGTATTATTTTCTCTATTCTTATTAGTAGCATTAGTAAAACATCTTTAACTTTTCCAACTCTCTTCTCTCTGTCCTTCTTTCCCTCCCGATCGCCTGTCCTGAGTGGGAAGGGGGGAGAGGGAGGGACAAAAGGGGGAAGTGGGGGGGAGAAGAGGTTAACAATACATCTGCCAGGGTTTGATTGTCACCCCGCAATCTTAACCCTCGACAGATAATTGGCGCCCAACGTGGGGCAAGAGAAAGGGGTAAATTTGAAGATTTTTGACTTTTCTACTGCTCTGACGTACCTTTCAATTTTCTTGGCACGGTGCCAACTCATAGAGTTGTGATACTCGTGCGTCTGCTTGCTTTGGATATTTTTTAGTGATATTAAGGCAAAGTGAATTACATTGATTTAAAAATGTTATGGCAAAAGTTGTATCAGTTATTTTCTACATTGTGCTCGCTGATCCCATATCTGTGTTGGTGTTTCTTTCTGAATCGAAGTATTCATTATACAACAACAAGAAACTGGACAGCGGTCATGATGATTCTGTGTGGTTTGGCATTGGTTTATTTCATTATACTGCAGCCGCTAATGAATTTCTACTCGCTTCTGCTTTACCTTGAAAAACCTCCAGGAGAGATTAAAGAGCAGAATGGCTCTATATTTGCTAATTGGTCAAGCGAATCTTTAGAAAGGCTGACTAACAATACTTTTGTGTTTTCACTAGGACAGTTTGCAAATGTTTTAGAGAACTTTGAATATCCTTGGAGCTTTGATAGAACTGTGATGGTGTTATCTGGTTTGCTGAATGTGTGTCAGTTTGTGTTACTGTTAAGAGAAATGAGGTTCAATAGGAGGTTTGCGTCTCTTCTTAGTCTTGAGATTTGCGGTGCGTCTTCGGAAGCTTTAGCAAAAAGCACTCCTAGCCGCTCGAGAAAAGGCAAAACAGCCAAAGCTGCTGCTGCTGCAGCCACTGCCCCCCCAACTGCGGCTTCACAGGCTGAAGCTACAGCTCCTACGCAGAGCTCCTCTGCCAAGGTCGCTGCAGATAACGTTACTTCTCTAGCCTCAAAGGCTAACAAGGCAGCCCCCCCCGTCTTCACACACTGCTCACTGTTGCTGCTGTAACCACAGCAATCACTGTGACAGTCATTCAGACTCTGAAAATGAATCAAATGATGGTGAACCCATATCAGCATCAGTTGCCGGTTGTAAGAAAGTCACTAGAAAGACTACCCATGCAGCAGGTGATGGCACAGGGCCAACATCAACCCAAGGGGCATCATCAGGACAGGGTGGAGATGAAGTGACCACCACTCGGTCCTTTTCTCCAGGTGAGCTGAGAGATCTGCGAAAAGACTTTAGTCGTCGTGAAGGCGAGAATATTTTAACCTGGCTGCTGCGATGCTGGGACAATGGGGCAGAAACAATTGAATTAGAAGGTGGTGAAGCCAGGCAGCTGGGATCTCTGTCAAAAGATTCCACCATTGATAGGGCAATTTCAAGAGAGTCTAATGCCGCTGCTCTCTGGACCCGACTCCTGGCAGCTATGAAAGTCAGATTTCCCTACAAGGAAGATTGTATATCCACGTTAGGGAAATGGAATACTATGGAGAGAGGTATCCAGTTCCTGAGAGAATTAGCTGTGTGAGAGATCATCTATCTAGGACCAAACAGCCAAGAGGGGACAGACCCAGAGAGAATCAATTGTACAAAATCTATGTGGCGCAGATTTGTACAAAGTGCACCACCTGCATATGCTAAGTCATTGGCAGGAATGGTCTGGTCAGCTAGAGGTGTACAAGAAATTAATGAAGTGATTGAGCAGCTCCGGTACTTGGAGGACAGCCTTGCTGGTTCTCTACGGGCTTGTGTCTCTTCTGTGGAGAAACTGTGTGAAAAATCTGATGACCGGTTTGAAAAGCTGTTGCAAGAAATCAAAGAGCTCAGAGAAGAATCGTACCGTTCACGATCTGCACAAACCTATGTTTCAGCTGTTAGGAGAAGGGGTTTCCAATCTCGAGAGAGAGGGCAGAGACAGCCCACAAAAAGAGGTTCACTGTGGTTCTTCCTACATGAGCAGGGAGAAAACATGAATAAGTGGCATGGAAGGCCTACCTCAGAACTTCAAGAACGAGTACGTGAGATAAAAGGAAAAACTCCTAGGAAGGTGGCTGCTCCAGTTTACAAAAGGGGCAGAAGAGATTCTGATACTCTTGAAGGAACCTCTAATTCACACCCAGAGACTGTGCAAAACAGGAATTAGAGGTGCCCTGCCTCCAACCAGGTGGAGGAAAGGGATAACAGAGTTTATTGGACTGTACAAATACTATGGCCTGGTACAACACAACCCCAGGAGTACAAAGCTTTAGTGGACACTGGTGCTCAGTGCACAATAATTCCTTCTAATTTTAAAGGAACGCAATCCATCAATATTGTTGGAGTGACTGGGGGATCCCAGGAGCTGACTGTTGTAGAGGCTGAAATGAGCCTAACTGGAAAAAACTGGCAAAAGCATCCCATTGTGACTGGTCCAGATGCTCCGTGCATCCTTGGCATAGACTACCTCAGGAGAGGGTATTTTAAGGACCCAAAAGGGTATAGGTGGGCATTTGGTATAGCAGCTGTGGACACTGAGAAAATTGAACAGCTGTCTGATTTGCCTGGTCTTTCAGATGACCCTTCTGTTGTAGGACTGCTGATGGTTGACGATCAGCAGGTGCCAATTGCTACCACGACGGTGCATCGCTGGCAATACCGCACCAATCGAGACTCTTTGATTCCTATCCAGAAGCTGATCCGTCAATTGGAAAGCCAGGGTGTGATCAGTAAGACTCGCTCACCTTTTAACAGCCCAATCTGGCCAGTGCGAAAGTCTAGTGATGAGTGGAGACTAACTGAAGACTATCGTGGCCTGAATGAAGTTACACCACCACTGAGTGCTGCTGTGCCTGACATACTAGAACTGCAATTTGAACTGGTGTCAAAGGCAGCCAAGTGGTATGCTACAATTGACATTGCTAATGCATTTTTCTCTATTCCTGTAGCAGCAGAGTGCAGGGCGCAGTTTGCTTTCACCTGGAGGGGCATCCAGTATACATGGAATCGCTTGCCCCAGGGGTGGAAACATAGTCCTACCATCTGCCATGGACTGATCCAGACCACGCTGGAGCAAGGTGAAGCTCCAGAACACTTGCAATATATTGATGACATCATCGTATGGGGCGACACAGCGAAAGAAGTCTTCGAGAAAGGTGAGAGAATAATTCATATTCTTTTGGATGCTGGTTTTGCCATAAAACGAAGCAAGGTCAAGGGACCTGCACAAGAGATCCAGTTTTTAGGAATAAAATGGCAAGATGGCCGTCGTCAGATCCCAATGGATGTGATCAACAAAATTGCAGCAATGTCTCCACCTACTCATAAAAAGGAGACACAGACTTTCTTGGGCGTTGTAGGTTTTTGGAGAATGCATATTCCTGACTACAGCCACATTGTGAGCCCTCTCTATCGAGTGACTCGTAAAAAGAACCAATTTGAGTGGGGCCCTGAACAACAACAAGCCTTTGAACAAATTAAGCGTGAGATAACTCATGCGGTGGCCCTTGGACCAGTCCGAACTGGACTAGATGTTAAAAATGTGCTCTACACCGCAGCCGGAGATACTGGACTTACCTGGAGCCTCTGGCAGAAAGCACCAGGAGAAACCCGAGGTCGACCCTTAGGTTTTTGGAGTCGAGGATACAAAGGATCTGAGGCCAACTATACTCCAACTGAAAAGGAGATACTAGCCGCATATGAAGGAGTTCGAGGTGCTTCAGAAGTGATCGGCACTGAAGCACAGCTCCTCCTGGCACCTCGACTGCCGGTGCTGAGCTGGATGTTCAAGGGGACGGTTCCCTCTCCACATCATGCAACCGAAGTTACATGGAGTAAATGGATTGCACTGATCACACAACGAGCTCGAATTGGAAGTCTGAACCGTCCAGGGATATTAGAAGTGATTACAGAATGGCCAGAAAGCAAAGACTTTGGGATGTCTCCAGATGAGGAGGAAGTAAAACGTGCTGAAGAAGCACCACCATATAATACGCTTTCAGAGACTGATAAGCAGTATGCACTGTTCACAGATGGATCCTGTCGTCTTGTAGGAAAACATCGAAGATGGAAAGTTGCTGTGTGGAATCCCACACGACAAGTTACAGAAGCCACTGAAGGACAAGGTGAATCCAGTCAGTTTGCAGAAGTGAAAGCCATCCAGCTGGCTTTGGACATTGCTGAATGAGAGAAGTGGCCAATACTTTATCTCTATACTGACTCATGGATGGCAGCAAATGCCTTATGGGGGTGGCTACAGCAATGGAAGAAAAGCAACTGGCAGCGCAGAGGTAAACCCATTTGGGCTGCCACACTGTGGCAAGACATTGCTGCTCAGCTAGAGAGCCTGCCTGTGAAAGTTCGGCATGTAGATGCTCATGTGCCTAAAAGTCGAGCCACTGCGGAACATCTAAACAACCACCAAGCAGATCAAGCTGCTAAGATTAAAGTATCTGAGGTGGACTTGGACTGGCAACATAAAGATGAACTTTTCCTAGCTCGGTGGGCCCATGATGCTTCAGGGTATCAAGGTAGAAATGCAACATACAAATGGGCTCGTGATCGAGGGGTGGATTTAACTATGGACACTATTTCACAGGTTATTCATGAATGTGAAACTTGCGCCGAAATCAAACAAGCAAAACGGTTAAAACCTGTATGGTATGGGGGGCGATGGTTAAAGTATAAGTATGGAGAAGCTTGGCAGATTGATTATATGACACTTCCACAAACACGTCAAGGTAAGCGTTATGTACTTACAATGGTGGAAGCAACCACTGGATGGTTGGAAACATATGCCGTACCTCATGCTACAGCCCAAAATACTATCTTGGGCCTTGAGAAGCAAGTCCTTTGGCGGCACGGTACGCCAGAAAGAATTGAATCAGACAATGGTACTCATTTCAAAAACAGTATTATAGACAATTGGGCCAAAGAACATGGTATTGAGTGGGTATATCATATTCCATATCATGCACCAGCCTCTGGGAAAATTGAAAGGTACAATGGTTTGTTAAAAACTGCACTAAAGGCACTTGGTGGTGGAACCTTTAAAAACTGGGATTCACATTAAGCAAAAGCCACTTGGTTGGTCAACACTAGGGGATCAACCAACCGAGCCGGGCCTGCCCAATCAGAAATTCTACGTACTGTAGAAGGAGATAAAGTCCCTGTAGTACACATGAAAAATATCTTAGGAAAGGCAGTCTGGGTTACTCCTGCCTCAGGCAAAGGCAAACCTATTTGTGGGATTGTTTTTGCCCAGGGACCTGGCAGCACCTGGTGGGTGATGCTTAAGGATGGAGAAGTTCAGTGTGTACCTCAAGGGGATATCATTTTAGGTGAAAATATGCAATGTTGAACTGTATGATGTGAATTGCCGCACTAACAATGTTTAATAAGTGTCTTTCAGATCAAGACAATGGTGATGAAACTAGAGCTAGCTTCTTCAAGTGGCGCCCGACACCTTCTTCGAAGTTGGTGTCCTTAACCCACAAACAGTGGTCATGAGATGCACTTGTACCATTTTTCCTGCCCTGGGAGACTGTTGTGACAAAATGAACTTAATGAATTTTTCAAAGGATGGTCCACTGATGTAGTGGCAGAGCCCCCCCCGCCCCAGGGGGATGGGGTTGTCGCCAGCCTGGCTGAGAGGTGAAGCCAGAGACAAAAGAGACTAAAGGAGCACCATTAGAAGGTAACAATGAGTGAGCAATCGCCGGACACATGCGTGCAGAGCGCGTGGACAGTACATGCAGCCTATCATGTTATTGTATAACACGAGTTACAACCAATCACGTTGTTGTAAGGCGCGTGGACAGGGCAGCTTTGCTATAAAGCTAGCCCGGTCCGACAATAAAGCGAACTCTGTGAACATCATATTGGTGTGTCAGGTTCCGTGGCTCGCATGGATAAAGCAACACTTTGGTGACCCCGACGTGATACTTCGTATCGAAGCAAGATCGCCGGAAGTGAAGACGCGAGGACGCCACCTGGGGGCGACACCAGCCCAGCGCTCAATCATAGCGGAAAGTAGGCCTACGAAGAAGCAGGTGGCATGGGAAACACGGCATCCGTGGAAGAAAAAATAATAGTGAGAAGTATTCTGCAGCTGGCTGCAAGAACAGGAAGAATTTTGGAAAAAGACGCGGTGGAGCGCCTTTTACTATTCGCCCAGCGTAAGGGCTGTGTTCGTTCGACGGACGAATTTTTTTCTCCCAGTACATGGGAGGACATAGGGACCGAACTATGGGAAGCGGTTACAAGGGGGAGCCGCGAGGCTTGCGATCTCGCCGGACCCTGGCGGGAGGTCAGGCAGCTAATGCAGGAAGTCTCAGAGGAGCCGGAGCTGTGTGCCGTCCCCTCGGAGCCGCCCGCCGCGAGCTGCCCACCCTCCGAGAACTCCGAAGAATCAACACCGCTGGTATGTCCCGTATCAGATCTGGAGTTCTGGGGCGGAGAGCAAATTATACCCTCTGCGCCCGTTGAGCCATTGCCTGGCTCCGACAACGAATGGCAGCAACCGGCAAGTTTCAACAAGCCAGGACAAGTTAATCCAGCCGACGTGCCTTTGCCGGAGGACCCGATGGAACACCAGGACGGAGCACCGCAGAATCGCCCTGAGTTCCAGGAGGAGAGCCACGTGCAGAGCCTGAAGGACTTACTGAGACGGCAGGAGAGCCAGATACAAGAAGTTCTAGAAGCTATGAAACGACTAGATGGCGGTAACAGTAAAACTTCGCGGTTAATAGCATATAAAAAGGCGTCAGATGCAATTAAGGACGGGCTGGAGGCAATTGGCAGGGAATGTGAAAAACGGGGAAAACAGGAAAGGGAGGGGGTGGAATTAGACCTCACTCCGGAGGAGCTCCGTATCAAAAGGGAGCGAATACAAAAATGGGCTAGACAATGTGTTGAAGATGGGATGTGGTCTGTAAGAGAAGCAGATGAATATTTGAGAGCGCGATATGGAAAAGGGCTGGAGACTGGGTTAGCAGATCGGTTTGCAAATATGCGCCGACTTACTGATCCACAGGGAAAGACAAGGGAATTGTATAGCAGTGATAATAATGATAATTTGGGTGCTGCCCCTGTGCATCAGGGTAGAGATATTCCTCGAGATCATTCTTATAATGCAGGGCAACGTTGGCAAGGAGTAATCAGAGATGCAACTATTGAAGGGATCATGTTACCTGGTAGTATTACAGCAGTGCCAGTGCACATAGATAATAGAGGACAAAGGCAGTGGTCGCCTTTTGATTGGAAAACGGTTAAGCAATTGCAAAGTGCAGTTATGCAATATGGTACGGATAATAAGCATGTGATGCAGCTAATCAATTCATTTTTCAAGGAGCAAGTACTAACTCAAACAGATATTAGGGCGTTGATGGAGTTATTGCTTCCTCCAACGGGGTATTTGCTGTTCTTGGACAAGTGGCAGGGGAAAGTGGAATTGGCAGTATTAGAAAATGTTCGTTTACCAGCTGATGATCCGTTGCGGTTAGCTAGCATGGACCAGTTACTGGGTCGTGGGCAATATGCGGATGGTGCTACTCAGGCAGCACTTCATCCAAGGATTTTGCAGCAAACGCAAGGGCTTGCCTTGGCGGCAGTGAAAGAATTGCCAAATAGAGGTAACCCTGTGCCACCCTATTCTACAATAGAGTGGGATCCTGGGGAACCATATATGACATTTGTGGATCGTTTAAAAGAAGTGATAGATGCCTCTCCTAACTTGACTCCAGAGGCAAAAGCTGCTGTGGGGAAAGATTTGGCTATGATGAATGCAAACACCCAATGCCAACAGATATTAGCCGGTTTGGGAAAAACTGCTTCTTTAGCAGAGATGGTGGAAGCTCGCACACAGGTACTGATTATGCAACAGGAGGTAGAAAAAGCAAAAATACATGCTCAAGCCCACGCTGCAGCCTTGGCTGCAGCACTTAAGCCTGCAATGAAAGGCCGAAGCCCTTCTTGTGGCCTAGCATGTTTTACTTGCGGACAGACAGGACATCTTAAAAGAAACTGCCCTCAATATGCTTAGCAGCATTGCAAAAATGGCATAACTCTCCAGTTAATCTGGTAACAGATTCTCTTTATGTTGTGGGAATTGTACAAAGAATACATAGAGCACTTTTGCAGCGAGTTTCCAATTCCTTGTTGTTTGAAGCATTGTTAGATTTGTGGAACGTATTAGATTATAGGACAGCACCAGTATTTATCATGCATATAAAAAGCCATACTAACATACCAGGTGGTCTAGTAGAAGGAAACAGCACCATAGACAAACTTGTGGCAGTAGCAGATATATCCCCTTTTGAACAAGCCAGACAAGCTCACGAATTCTTTCATCAATCCTCAGCAGCACTCCGAAAGCAGTTTACAATTACAAAGGAACAAGCTCGAGCCATTATTGCAGCTTGTCCTGATTGTGCCCGCATAGTCCCTCTCCAACAAAAGGGAGTAAATCCTCGGGGCTTGCAGCCAGGTCAGTTATGGCAAACTGATATTACTGAATTTGCACCATTTGGCAGACAAAAGTACATTCATGTCTCCATAGATACCTGTTCAGGACTGCTGTGGGCTACAGCCTTGACCTCAGCAAATGCAAAGGCAGTAAAACGTCATTTACTACAAGCTTTTGCTGTCATGGGTGTCCCTACACAAATCAAAACAGATAATGGTCCTGCATACCACTCTGACAGACTTGCAGCCTTCCTCACCCAGTGGAAGGTACAGCACCTGTTTGGAATCCCTTATAATTCTACTGGCCAAGCAATTATTGAGCGTGCACACCGTGCATTAAAAAATCTTTTGTCTGTTTTGAAAAAACAAGGGGGAATTGGTGTGAGCCCAGAAGAGGTATTGATGAAGGCATTGTATGTGCTGAACTGGCTTAATCCTAAAAGTGAAACTGAAATGGAACCAATTGTTATGCACCATATCAAAAATGTCAAAGATTTTTCCGAAAATGTGCCTAAGGTTAGTGTGTTTAATCCGACAACACAACAATGGGAAGGTCCTATGTCACTAATAACCTGGGGAAGGGGATATGCTTGTGTTTCTACAGGTAACCACAAAAATTCATGGATCCCAGCAAAGTGGGTGAGACCTTGGCTAGCTAACAGAGAAGAAACCGATTGCAGTGATGACAACCCTTAACCTCAGACATGTTATCGCTTTAAGCAACGAATGTAGCCAATGTTGAGAATACCACTTTGTAAAACAGAGCAGCAATTAATGTTTTGTTATTGGACATGTTCACAGTTATGAAGAGTTTGATTGTATGTGTTGTTTGAACTTAAAAGTTAAAAAGATAGAAGATTTGCAGAACAAGAAAATAACAGAAGATATTGGGTTTTTTGGGGTGAATGCCTTGTTTGGTTAAAAGGAATATTGAAAACAGGTTTGTTCTTGTTAATTGTAATTGTATTAGCCTTAATGTTCTTACCCTGTATTTCACACTGTATTTAAAGCATGATACGGCGTATTGTTAATATAAAATAAAAGAGGGGGAGATGTAGTGGCAGAGCCCCCCCCGCCCCAGGGGGATGGGGTTGTCGCCAGCCTGGCTGAGAGGTGAAGCCAGAGACAAAAGAGACTAAAGGAGCACCATTAGAAGGTAACAATGAGTGAGCAATCGCCGGACACATGCGTGCAGAGCGCGTGGACAGTACATGCAGCCTATCATGTTATTGTATAACACGAGTTACAACCAATCACGTTGTTGTAAGGCGCGTGGACAGGGCAGCTTTGCTATAAAGCTAGCCCGGTCCGACAATAAAGCGAACTCTGTGAACATCATATTGGTGTGTCAGGTTCCGTGGCTCGCATGGATAAAGCAACACTCTGATTAATTACTCCTGTGTATATATGTACATATGTGTATATATATATATATAGTAGTAGTGATTAATTAGATTGTATTGATAGATTGTATTAATAAGGTTTAAGTATTCAGTGAATGTCATATTATAAGGGGTGGAATGTCCTGGTTTTGTTAAAAACAAGTTTCTCTTTTAGTGAATTTACCTGTCAGCTAAAGCCTTCATGTTAGCTGCATTTTCCTGGAGAACCCAACACATGTTTTGGTTAAACCTAGCAATGGAATGCAAACTTATTGATAAGCACGGATGGACATCTCGCGAGAGGGGCAACGAGAAAACTGATGACCGAGAGACTGACCAATGGTGTATAACATTCCATTCACGTGAATACTTCATATAAAAGTGGGAGATCACGAGGATCTCATCCCTTTTTCCCCCTTTTCCCTTTTTCCTCATGGCTGACATTAGGAGAGGACCTTGCTGGTCGTCCCTGCGAACTGAGACCTAGTGACAGACTGAATCCAGCTCCGGTTGGCTACAGAGTCTAATCCAGGACTTTGGGTGCTGGCTCTGCAGTTGCTGAGACTTACAAGATTGGTTTTGTATATTTTGTATTATTTTCTCTATTCTTATTAGTAGCATTAGTAAAACATCTTTAACTTTTCCAACTCTCTTCTCTCTGTCCTTCTTTCCCTCCCGATCGCCTGTCCTGAGTGGGAAGGGAGGAGAGGGAGGGGCAAAAGGGGGACGTGGGGAGGAGAGGAGGTTAACAATACACCTGCCAGGGTTTTTGTTGTCACCCCACAATCTTAACCCTTGACAGATAATTGGCGCCCAACGTGGGGCAAGAGAAAAGGGTAAATTTGGAGATTTTTAGCTTTTCTACTGCTCTGATGTACCTTTCAATTTTCTTGGCACGATGCCAACTCATAGAGTTGTGATACTCGCGCGTCTGTTTGCTTCGGATATTATTTAGTGGTATTAAGGCAAAGCGAATTACATTGATTTAAAGATGTTATGGCATAAGTTGTATCAGTTATTTTCTACATTGTGCTCACTGATTCCTTATCTGTGTTGGTGTTTCTTTCTGAATCGAAGTATTCATTATATAACAACAAGAAACTGGACAGCGGTCATGATGATATTGTGTGTTTTGGCACTGGTTTATTTCATTACACTGCAGTCGCTAATGAATTTCTACTCGCTTCTGCTGTACCTTGAAAAGCCTCTGGGAGAGATTAAACAGCAGTACGGCTATGTGTTTGCTAACTGGTCAAGCGAATCTTTAGAAAGGGTGACTAACCATACTTTTGTCTTTTCACTGAGACAGTTTGCAAATGTTTTACACAACTTTGAATATCCTTGGAGCTTTGATAGAACTGTGATGGTGCTATCTGGTTTGCTGAATGTGTGTCAGTTTGTGCTTCTGTTAAAAGAAATGAGGTTCAATAGGAGGTTTGCATCTCTTTTTAGTCCTGGGATTTGCGATGCGTCTTCGGAAGCTTTAGCAAAAAGCACTCCGAGCCACTCGAGTAAAGGCAAAACAGTGAAAGCTGCTGCTGCAGCCACTGCCCCCCCAATCGCAGCTTCACAGGCTGAAGCTACAGCTTCTACACAGAGCTCCTCTGCCAAGGTTGCTGCAGATAACATTACCTCTCCAGCCTCAAAGGCTAACAAGGCAGCCCCCCCTTCTTCACACACTGCTCACTGTTGCTGCTGTAACCACAGCAATCACTGTGACAGACATTCAGACTCTGGAAATGAATCGAATGATGGTGAACCCATATCAGCATCAGTTGCCGGTTTTAAGAAAGTCACTAGAAAGACTACTCGTGCAGCAGGTGATGGCACAGGGCCAACATCAACCCAAGGGGCACCATCAGGACAGGGAGGAGATGAAGTGACCACCACTCGGTCCTTTTCTCCAGGTGAGCTGAGAGATCTGCGAAAAGACTTTAGTCGTCGTGAAGGTGAGAATATTTTAACCTGGCTGCTGCGATGCTGGGACAATGGGGCAGAAACAATTGAATTAGAAGGTGGTGAAATCAGGCACTGGGATCTCTGTCAAAAGATTCCACCACTGATAGGGCAATTTCAAGAGACTCTAATGCCACTACTCTCTGGACCCGACTCTTGGCAGCTATGAAAGTAAGATTTCCCTACAAGGAAGATTGTATATCCAAGTTAGGGAAATGGAATACTATGGAGAGAGGTATCCAGTTCCTGAGAGAATTAGCAGTGCGAGAGATCATCTATTTTGGACCAGACAACCAAGAGGGGACAGACCCAGACAGAATCAATTGTACACGACCTCTGTGGCGCAGATTTGTACAAAGTGCACCACCTGCATATGCTAAGTCATTGGCAGGAATGGTCTGGTCAGCTAGAGGTGTACAAGATATTACTGAAGTGATTGACCAGCTCCGGAACTTTGAGGACAGCCTTGCTGGTTCTCTGTGGGCTTGTGTCTCTGCTGTGGAGAAACTGTGTGAAAAATCTGATGACCGGTTTGAAAAGTTGTTGCAAGAAATCAAAGAACTCAGAGAAGACACGTACCATTCACGACCTGCACAAACCTATGTTTCAGCTATTAGGAAAAGACGTTTCCAATCTCGAGAGAGAGGGCAGAGACAGCCCACAAAAAGAGGTTCACTGTGGTTCTTCCTACATGAGCAGGGAGAAAACACGAATAAGTGGCACGGAAGACCTACCTCAGAACTTCAAGAACGAGTACGTGAGATAAAAGGAAAAACTCCTAAGAAGGTGGCTGCTCCAGTTTACAAAAGGGGCAGAAGACATTCTGATGCTCTTGAAGGAACCTCTAATTCACACCCAGAGACTGTGCAAAACAGGAATTAGAGGTGCCCTGCCTCCAACCAGGTGGAGGAAAGGGATAACAGAGTTTATTGGACTGTACTTGCACTGAAATCAAACAAGTGAAACGGTTAAAGCCTGTATGGTATGGGGGGTGATGGTTAAAGTATAAGTATGGAGAAGCTTGGCAGATTGATTATATTACACTTCCACTGTTGGGAAGTAAAATGTGGGAAAGCAAGATGTGCAGTTCCAGCCATCTGGATGATAAAGAAAGATCAATACTAACATGACCATCCGGATGGTCGAAGACATAATACTAACATAATAATATGTAAAGGGCCTTGGACAGATTACTTTGAAGTACATTTCTCGTAACTGTAAAAAGTTATAGCCCAAACTCGTGAGAATGGTATCTCGGGCCAGATAACCGCCCCCAAGTGCATGGGATGTGTGAATGTCCTTGGGCCTGGTCTGTGAATGAGTGGAAAAACAAGTGAGACAAATATCACATGAATTTAGTGTGTTCTTAATAACAATTAGTGGAAAAACACCTTTTTGTAAACATCTTAGCATCTTAGTCCAGACCTGTACCTGTAAATCCTATGGTCAATGGTGAATAAAGAAGGTAGCCTAAGCCTAGGCCTAGGTCAGCTCTCTGCCTGGCCAGGCTCTGCACTCCTTCCTGAACAAGATCTTTGCCTCTGCATGAATTTCTGTCTGCGTCCTGGTATGCGTTGTTCCTAATCGCCGCGTTCCACAAACACGTCAAGGTAAGCACTATGTACTTACAATGGTGGAAGCAACCACTGGATGGTTGGAAACATATGCCGTACCTCATGCTACAGCCCGAAATACTATCTTGGGCCTTGAGAAGCAAGTCCTTTGGTGACACGGTACGCCAGAAAGAATTGAATCAGACAATGGTACTCATTTCAAAAACAGTATTATAGACAATTGGGCCAAAGAACATGGTATTGAGTGGGTATATCCTATTCCATATCATGCACCAACCTCTGGCAAAATTGAAAGGTACAGTGGTTTGTTAAAAACTACATTAAAGGCACTTGGTGGTGGAACCTTTAAAAACTGGGATTCACATTAAGCAAAAGCTACTTGGTTGGTCAACACTAGGGGATCAACCAATTGAGCCGGGCCTGGTCAATCAGAAATTCTTCGTACTCTAAAAGGAGATAAAGTCCCCAGAGTGGTTTGTCCCATATTGAGTGCACACCCCTGGGCTGGCATTCTAAACAATCTAAACCGTCCTCGACACCCCCAAAAAGTGATGGATGTCCTACCCTGTCGGGCAGAGGGGGGAGACCCAAGACAGCCCCTGCCCTATCACTGTTGGGTAGAGGTAGGGGACCAAAAAGATGATGAGGGTTAGAAGCAAGTTCCAGTTTGGTGCCACGGGCAACCCCCCTCCCTAACTGCTTTGCTTCTCCAGATGCTCCTCCGTAATAAGTTCGAGGCCCTGGATCTTGAAGAAGAGGTAGGTGAGGATGTGGTGCAAGGCCCACCTACGAGGTCACATAGGAAGAGGTAGTTGACTCCACGCCTCAAGACTGCCTCTGATAAGAAAGAAAGAAGGGTAATTGCAGTAGGCGATTTCCTTCTGGGAGGAACAGAGGGCCCAACATACAGAGTTGACCCTCATCATAGGGAAGTTTGTAGTCTACCAGGAGCCCGTATCAGGGATATCACCAAGACACTTCCCTACCTGGTGCACCCAATAGACTACTAGCCACTGCTGATCTTCCAGACAGGTGGGGAGGAAGCTGCATCCCGTAGTCTGAGGGGAATGAAGAAAGATTTCAAGGTCTTGGGAGGGTTGGTGAAAGAGTCTGGGGCACAAGTGATTTTCTCTTCCCTCCTTCCATTTTTGGGTGACTATGTGGGATGGAATAGAAGAATTCAGTCCATAAATTATTCGCTACAAGACTGGTGCTACAGAGAGGACTTCGGATTGTTTGATAATAGCTGGTTTTATAAGACACCAGTCCAGACAGTGATACGTGGGAAAGGTTTATCTCACAGGGGCAAAAGGATACTGGGACAGGAATTAGCAGGGCTCATTTGGAGAGCTTTAAACTAGATTTGATGGGGGATGGGGTTGTAGCTGGGCTTGCACCAGTGGGGCAGCACTGTAGTATTGAGGCCTCCCTAGGGTGAAACTGGTGTACTCAACTCACTCCGTGAAATGCCTGTACACCAATGTGTGCAGCATGGGGAAAAAGCAGGAGGAGTTAGAAACCTGTGTTAGGGCAGGAGATTATGATCTGGTGGCGATTACAGAGACATGGTGGGACAGCTCACATGACTGGAATATGGTCATGGATGGCTATGTCCTTTTCAGGAAAGACAGACCAGCCAGGCGTGGTGGTGGAGTTGCTCTTTATGTGAGAGAGCAACTACAATGTATTGAGTACTGGGGCAGATGAGAAGAGAGTTGAGAGTCTGTGGGTGAAAATTAAGGGGCAGGCTGACAGGGGTGATACTGTTGCGGGTGTCTATTATAGGCCACCAGAGCAGGGTGAGGAAGTTGCCGAGGTCTTCTACAGGCAGCTGAGAGTGGCCTCACAGTCACAGGCCCTGGTTGTCGTGGGGGATTTTAACTTCCCTGATGTTTGCTGGAAGGACTACTCAGCCAGACATCCACAGTGCAGGAAGTTCTTCCAGTGCATTGACCATAACTTCCTGATGCAAATGGTGGATGAGCCAACTAGGAGAGGAGCACTGCTGGACCTCATTCTCATTAACAAGGAGGGTGTGTTTGAAGCAGTAAAGGTTGAGGGATGCCTTGGTTGCAGCTACCATGAAATGGTGGAGTTCAGGATCTCATGTGGCAGAAAGAGAATAGCAAGCAGAATTGCAACCCTGGACTTGAGTAAGGCAAACTTAGGCCTTTACAAGCAATTGCTAGGGGAAATCCCATGGGCAAGGCTGCTTGAAGGTAAAGGGGTCCAAGATAGTTGTTTAGCATTCAAGGACTGTTTTTTCCAAGCTCAAGATCAGAGCATCCCGACACGTAGGAAGTCAAGGAAGGGAGCCAGGAGATCCGTGTGTTTAAGCAGGGAACTGCTGCGCAAGCTCAAGTGGAAGAGGAGAGTTTACAGATCGTGGTAGAAGGGGCTGGCCACTTGGGGAGAATATAAGGCTGTTGTCAGAGGATGTAGGGAGGCAACTAGGAAAGATAAGGCCTCCTTAGAATTCCACCTGACGAGAGGGGTCAAGGACAACAGAAAGAGCTTTTTCAAATACATGGCAGATAAAACTAACACCAGAGGCAATGTAGACCCACTGATGAACGAGGTGGGTGCCCTGGTGGCAGAAGATACAGAGAAGGCAGAGTTACTGAATGCCGTCTTTGTCTCTGTCTACTCTGCCAGAGGCTGTCCTGAGGAACCCTGTACCACTGAGGGCCCAAAGGAAGTCAGGACAATGGTGGAGTCTGCCTTGATTGATGAGGATTGGGTTAGGGAACAATTAAGCAATCTGGACATCCATGAATCCATGAGTCCAGATGGTATGCATCAGTGGGTACTGAGGGAACTGGCTGAAGTTATTGCTAGGCCACTCTCCATCATCTTTGCTAAGTGTTGTGAAATGGGAGAGGTTCCTGAGGACTGGAGGAAAGCAAATGTCACTCCGGTCTTCAAAAAGGGTAAGGAGGACCCGGGTAACTATAGACCAGTCAGCCTCACCTCCATCCCTGGAAAGGTGATGGAACAGCTTATCCTTGGTGCCATCTCAAAGCATATCAAGGATCAGAGGGTCTTTAGGGACAGTCACCATGGCTTCAACCAGTCATGCTTGACCAATCTCATAGCCTCTTATGAGGACATAATGAGGTGGATAGATTGCGGCGATGAGGAACGACGCACACTGGGACACAGACCAAGATGCACACACAGGCAGAGATCTTGTGCAGGAAGGAGCGCAGAGCCGGGCAGAGCAGAGAGCTGAGCCAGGCTGAGGCCCTCTTTATTAGCCTTTGATAATTTATAGGATTTACAGATACGGATCTGGACTATGATGTTTTATCAATAATTGTTATTAAAAACACACCACACTCATATTACGTCTGTTTCAGTTACGTTCCCACTCATTCACAGGTCAGGCCCAATGACATTCAGACATCACATGTACTTGGGGACATTTATCTGGCCCGAGATAACATTCTCACTAGTCTGGGCTATCACTTTTTACAGTTATGAGAAACGTACTTCAGCACAACCTGCCCTTTATATTTTGACTAGTTCCTATGATCTAATTATGTCAGTACTACTTCTTCTTTGACCATCCGGATGGTCATGTTAGTATTCCTTTATCATCCAGGTGGCTAGAACTGCACATCTTGCTTTCCCATGTCTTTGCTTTCCCATATACATGGTGGCAAAGCAGTGGATGTGGTCTACCTTGACTTCTGTAAAGCATTTGGCACAGTCTCACACAGCATCTTGCTGCTAAAATAAGGCAGTGTGGTCTGGACGATCGGGCAGTGAGGTGGACTGTGAACTAGCTGAAGGAAAGAAGCCAGAGAGTCGTGGTCAATAGGGCAGAGTCTAGTTGGAGGCCTGTGTCTAGTGGAGTGCCTCAGGGGTCAATACTGGGGCCTGTATTATTCAATATATTCATCAATGATTTGGATGAGGGAATAGAGTGCACTGTCAGCAAGTTTGCTGATGACACCAAACTGGGAGGAGTGGCTGACACGCCAGAAGGCTGTGCTGCCATCCAGCGAGACATAGACTGGAGAGTTGGGCAGGGAAAAATGTAATTAAATATAGCAAGAGCAAGTGTAGAGTCTTGCATCTGGGTAGGAACAACCCCAGGTTTGGGTATAAGTTGGGCAATGACCTATTAGAGAGCAGCATAGGGGAAAGGGACCTGGGGATCCTGGTGGACAGCAGGATGACCATGAGCCAGCACTGTGCCCTTGTGGCCAAGAAGACCAATGGCATCCTGGGGTGTATTAGAAGGGGGGTGGTTAGTAGCTCGAGAGAGGTTCTCCTCTCCCTGGTGAGACTGCAACTGGAATACTGTGCCCAGTTATGGGCCCATCAGTTAAAGAAGGACAGGGAACTGCTGGAGAGAGTCCAGCGCAGAGCAACGAAGATGATAAAGGGAGTGGAGCATCTCCCTTATGAGGAAAGACTGAGGGATCTGTGTCTCTCTAACTTCGAGAAAAGAAGAAGATGAAGAAGATGACGAAGAAGACGACAATGACGACAATGGAGGGGTGACCTCATTAACATCTGGGAAAAAGGAGATTGAGCCCCTGTTTGTCATGTTTGTTTATTATATTTCTTAATGAGCTCATGAAATACAGTTTAGCTCACAGAGTACATTGTCCTGTAAATTTGAGAGATCCGAATGGACCTTGACACCCCTATCACTGAGTATCTGGAGCACCTCCTGTCCTGTGCCCCCCAGAACTGCTGGCTCAGACCACACAAACAATAAGGAGCAGGGGGACACAGACAGTCCCAGCATCCCCGCCACTACAGAGCATCCTCAGGCTGGGCATTTGGAGGGGGACCCCCATGTCCCGGGCATCCCAAGCCCCATGGGGGTGTGCAGTGAGGGAGTGGGAATATCCTTCAGCCCATCTGTTCACTACTGCTCCAAAATGTGGGGACAGTCCCACTGCTACCCCATCTGCCCCCCAGGGCAAAGCATGGTCCCAACCCTCCTCCATGGAGGGAGAGCCCTGGCATGGCCCATCCTCTCCTGGTGCCTGCAGCAACTGACATGCAGCCCCCATCCCTGTCCCCAGGCACAGGTGGGTTCCAGCAAAAGGTGGCAGTAGTGTGGCTAGAGTATGAGCTCAGAGGAATGCACCACAGCCTTCCTGCCAAAGCAAACCCTGCTGCTATGGCTCTACCTTCCCAATACCATCCCAGGCCCTCACCAGCTGCCACTGTGCCACAGCTGCCCTGTTCTGTCTCCTCACACCCACTCATGCTGGAGTGATAAAGGACTCAGCATTCTGATTCACTGTGAATCACGCAAAGCCATTTATTACAGAAACAAGCCTCCTTATATACGCAACTATTCTCTAATCACGCGTCCACGCTCCAAGCATGGATTCGCTAAATGAGTATCACGGGCAGTCCACACGCTGGAGCCCCACCGATGATAGGTCCGACGACTCACGCTGAGGCCCTGTTAATGAAGAAACGCCCCTCTTTCTCACAGCAGATTCTGTTCTCAGCTTCTCAAAGTGGCCTTGAGATTCCTTTGGGCCTGACTAATTCAACAACATATCTCCATCTAACCAAAGCCCTCCACAATTCCCCCTTTTTGTTCTTGAATTAGTCAGGCCCATTAAACAGCATGCTGAATCGTCCTTGAAATACACTGCAACATAGAACATGTGATTAACAACATAATTACAATTACATATAATGTAATTAAGATCAAAGAACTACCCACTTATTCCAAAACTTATAAGCTATATGTCAAACCTCAACTTTACTATGGCAATCTTATTAATGTACTGTTCTAGTTTGCCTAAAGCACTTATTAATAGATTCAGAATAAACAAACAAGTTAATACAACACAACCATAATCCTAATGTTAAAAGTAGAACATTTATAACTGCTTGATTTTGTAGATTTTGTAGGCATGTCTCATAATGTTACCTCATTTTTGCATGGAGTATCTAAGTGTAATATCACCCTTTTGGCTCTCCTGCTGATTGTTCAAATTGCCATTCTCCACAGAAGGTACACCACCTGCTTGCTAATAGGCTTCTAGACCACCAGGTCTGTGAGCATCTATAACACTGAATTAGGAGCCATGGTTTACATGTGAAACAGTCCTCACAACTTATCTCCCTCCTGTCCATCTGCATCCATCGAATCTTTGTTGTCTTTATTCAGCCATGGCTTGACCCATTTCGCGGGAATCCACTTCAATCCTTGGTCTGTAATGACACAAACATAACCTTTTCCCCAGGTTATCAATTGATGTGGCTTTTTCCATTGACTAGTGATATGGCCATAACTAATGTAGGTTCTTTCTGATTTAGCATGGTTTTGGGTCATACTTGCAAAGTATTTCATCACATACAATCCTTTTGACAATTGGGTTTGTGCTGTTTCCTCCACTCCCCCCTTTTTTTTAAAACCAACAAACAAACAAACAAACAAAGTTCAGAATCAGATACACACGTTGGATCTTGACTACGTACTCAAAATCACAAATCAAATTTAGAGGTTCCTCCTTAAAAAGCTCTAAGTAATTTAAAGCTGTGCCAAGTTCTGCTAATTGGGTTGAACCTTCAATAATTGTTACAGAATGATGCCAATCGTTATCTTCACACCAAACCACTACAGCTTTATGAGACTTCCCAGAACCATCAACAAAAACTGTGCAAGTATGTAGGATCAGTCCAAATACAAGTATGGTCTATGACCTGATGTTAAAGACTTGCAGGTTCTGCAGCAATTTACATTTCGGCATGCCAAAAGCTGTGCTGTTAAGAAAATCAGCTAGTGCAATTTACAAGGACATAGATTACAAATAAAAAAAAAAACAGAATTAAATTTCACAAATGGTACATATATGACAAAAGGCTCATGGTCTTTTAAGACTTAAATTCATTCCCTCCATTTTCTTGATCAGAGTGACAATTGATATATAACAGTCGGTATATCAATCTGCTAGCAATCTCATCATACTGTCCCACAATAGCCACAGGTTGTTTCATAGACAAATCTGCAAGTCCAATCGAATGCAGTCAGCCTGTAAGGTTGTCATAAATTTATTCCTCAAAGTTTCTAACTCCATTTTGGTTGTCATATATATTGGATATTGTTTTCCCTTACCGGATCAAAGTCCTGTTTCAGATCTATCAGTGTAATATTTGCTTTATTGAAACATTGGCTGTTAATACTAGTGGAAATACAGCATTTGAAATTTCCTTGGAGATTTCTCGCTTGCAGCAAGCAGATCTGCACCATCCAAGCAGCTTCTTGTAGGACATGCAACTAAACAGAATTCTCAGAAAACGTTATTTGAGCTTACAATTTACTTAACAAATCCTGACCCAAGAGAGGTATAGGACTTTCTGGCAACTACAAGAATTCATGTATTAAAACTTTGTTCCAAATTTGGCATTCTATTGGTCTCAAAAAACAGCCTTTCTTTCGTTCTCTCCCATGACCTCAAAAACTAGCATGGTGAATTTACTAAGAAGTCTCTTACAACCAGTTACCACAGAATAAGTCTATTAAAAAAAAAATAATTGGTTTAATTTCCCAGCTTCATTAGAACTATGGACCCACTGGTAATGCCTTTAAATTTCAAACCTCAGACTCCTATATGCAGTATTACAGTTCTCTAGCAGTAATATTGCTTGGGGGGGGGGGAATAAAATCTCCCTCTCACCCCCATCTGAGATGGCAGGATCTCCAGCCCAGCATGAAAACAAATCAGTTCAACTCCACATTAAACCAACCTGGCTGCACTCCACACCCAAATCAGTACCAGCCTGACCCAGAGAAGCACTGAGCACTCTGACCTCCCCAGAGCTGACCAGTGTGAAAAGACTGACTTCAGCAAGGAGGTAAAATTATGAGCTCTTTCCCCAGATGTGCCAAAACCTAGGAAACAAGACAGAAGCAAAAAGAAACATCACCAACAACCCCTGATATCAAGCCAAGAAGCAACACAGTACCACAACAAGGATGGATGACAATACTCTGGGAAAAAAAAAGATAGAGCGGGGAGAGTAAACCCCCCTTTCTCTGCTTAGCAGCGGGAAAACAGGTTTTTCCAGTTTTTTTTTTTTTCTTCTTTCTCTTCTTGCTGCAGTTCAGATGTAGCCAAGGCCACGCAGCTGGCATAATCGCTGGTAGGAAGTGGGAGGCTCTGGCAAACTCCTCGGTTACAATGAGCTGAGTTTTATACACGATTCCAATTAGCTCAACAGTTGTTACATTCCTCAGCCCCATTTACCTTTCACAATTTAAAGATGTCAAAATACAGTATATTAAACATCAATCCATTATTCCATTTTCCTAGATCCAAATCAGTTCACATTCCAGCAACTTTTAAATACAACTTCATACAATAACAAATTCACATCCATCATAGCATTTAGGTGTTTGTTTGTTTCTTTTCTTTTTTTCTTTTTCCTTTTTTTTTTTTTTCAATGCAAAGCAGAGTTTAACAATTTAAATTCTTTTCTGATCTCAAAATTACTAGATGACAATATAAGCAATTACTCTAATGCACAAGGATGCACCCTAAGAGGGAGCAAGGTGGAATTTTAGCAGTGAAATTTTAGCAGTGGAACTGGTTCCCATTTTGTAACTATCTCCCTAAACAAAATTGTTTTTGTACCAAATACAAATATGCAAATTAAAATACTGAACTCAGATATGAAAACCAAATACCAAGTTCAAATATGCAGATGGATCACAGTTACACTAATTTAAGACAATCTCTCAATTTTTGCATTGCACCTCTGAACTGCTCACTGCTCAGCCAGGCAGAGGTATCGCTGGGTCTCCCTGACAAAACAGGTCAGTGCGCGCTGGAGCCCAATTGGCACCTGCCCCCCCGCCACTGCAGCAAGCTGGACTGGGCAAGGTTTTTATCAGTGTCTCATCTGGTGCGCTACAACTGTTATCCCAAAACCAGGATTCTTTACTTGGTGTGCATACAAAAGAGCCAAATCCAGCACATCGAGATGAGACACAGCCTATCACAGAGTTGCGCAAGGCTGGATACTGAAATAAAGCTAGCGTGCTAGAAAGACAAAATAACAGCTACTACACACGAAATTTTACCATCACATTCACACAGTAAAGAACTAAATTACTCATGATCTTCTGTATTATCACAAAATGCACATTTTGAGTCAACGGATTCTCATGATTTAACAGACTTATCGTACCATATAACAAAGACCTACCAAAATTGCAACATGCTTAAACAGATACCCACAAAGAAAACAGTTTAATAAGGAAAGCATCTTGCAGACTTCAGCAAGTTTTCTGACCTGTGTGTTATCAATTAATTCTCTCTCAGCTTGTTGAAGTTCAAATCGCCCTGCCTGTAATACTGTCTGAAATGATTTAATGATTTCTTGTCCGAGTGCTTTCCTATGTTTTAAAACACCTCCCAATACTGATTTTTTAGGAACACAACTGAAAATAATCATTCCTGACCCCATCTTGCAAGTAAAAACTTTGAGAAGAGGGAGGGAGGGGGGGAAGCACAGGGCTGCTTGCAGCATGAGTGGGAAGAGCGGGGAGAAGGTTTTACGGCGCACTTAAAAACAACTAGTAAAACAATTAAATCACATTCCTGACAAGCTGCTTGATTTTCAGAGAGGCAGTACACAGGAGCACATAATATGTACTGTAAAACTCGCAGATAACATGTTGATAGCAAACATTAGCATTCTCTACTGCTATTTTCAACACCAGTGCTTCCTTAACTTCTAAGTTTTCAACCTGCTTATTGATGGCCTCTTGAAGGTGGTCAATAAATTGCATGTAATTTTCATTGGGACCCTGATTAATAGTTGCAAATGATTTGGCTGCTTTGTTGGTTTCAGGCACCTCTCTCATAGCTTGATATTGCTGACTGTTGGATTCACTAATAGCTGATCTAATCTTTCACACAGTTCTTTTGCCCAGTTCTTATCCGGCGACTCCTTCTGCTCTTTCGTGGAAGTTGGAGGGTTAAAAGGCGGTAAAAGCAGATACAAATTGGTAAAAGGACTTGTCTATGACTTTAGCATTCTCAGCTTTCACAGGTTCTTTGGGCAAGTTGTCTGATTCCAATCCTTTGGACTTGCTGTTCTCATCAAGGTTGGGTAATAGTGTAGGAGGACACCCGCTCGGCATTTTTCCTCCCCCCGCCCCGGACTGCTGAGCTATCAGGGGTGCTGAAAGCACAACAGGGGATGGAGTAGAGAAGGTATCAAAGACACAAACCGGGTGAACTTCACAGTGACTTTCAGGATACTTATCAGGCTGCAATGCTACAAAAACTCCAGCAGCAGCAGACCGTTCAGCCTTAAAATCTTTTATAAGTTTCCATGTAGTTACTAATGATTTAGCTTCTTTATCATCTCCATTGCTGACTTTATCCCATAATTTCTGCCCTATATCATCCCAAAGTTCAGTTTTAAAAACCTTCTCAGCTTCTGTCGGATAGCCATTAGTTCTACACCAAACCAACAGTCTACGTATGTTACTTTCTTCATATTTAAGTCCTCTCATAGAGAGAATATGCAGGAGGAGTTTAACTATGGCTTGTTCCTCAGAGGATATGTTTTGCCCCATAATTTCACTCTTCCCTCCTCCTGCTCCCAGCCGCTCACCTTTTCCGGTGATTTCTTCAACAAATTTATCTGCGGAACATCCGTACGCCTCCGCCCGGTTCTCAGTCCAGCTGATCCGCCTCCGGCTGGGCCGTTCCAGGCTTTTCCCCGATCGTAGTGAGACACCATTCAGAGTATCACGTCGGGGTCACCATTTGTTGGAGCGATAAAGGACTCAGCATTCCAATTCACTGTGAATCACGTAAAGCCATTATTACAGAAACAAGCCTCCTTATATACGCAACTATTCTCTAATCACACGTCCACACTCCAAGCATGGATTCGCTAAATGAGTATCACGGGCAGTCCACACGCTGGAGTCCCACCGATGATAGGTCCGACGACTCACGCCATGCTGAGGCCCTGTTAATGAAGAAACGCCCCTCTCTCTTTCTCACAGCAGATTCTGTTCTCAGCTTCTCAAAGTGGCCTTGAGATTCCTTTGGGCCTGACTAATTCAACAACATATCTCCATCTAACGAAACCCCTCCACACACTCAGACCCTTGCCCCATGCCATGTCCAGAACCCTGGGGTACAATGTTCCAGTATGTTCTGGGCAGCCGTTCCCAACCTAGGCTGAGCTTGATGCCGGGGTCTTCCCTGGCTCCCCCCAACCTGTGTGGCACTCCAGGCCAGAGTGAAGGAGAGGTCAGGGGATGGAGGGGTTTGGGGAAGGCAAAAAATAGTTTGCAGCGACTCTCATATTTACATTTGGGATTATGTATTTACATGACCCCATGGGGCTATATACAGGGATGGGGGAGATTGGGCGGGGGGGAGCCACAACATTGAAGCCTGCCCTGGTGTGGTTGAGGGGCCAGTCCCAGCAGGAGCCTCTGTTTCTCCCCTGCCCCAGGAGGGGGTGATGTGTCACAACTTCTGCCAGGAGCTAGGTACCAATAAGAGACTGCAAAGTGCCCTACGGGGCAGCTAGGTCCTGAGAGCAGCTCAGAGACAGCTGAGCCACTGGGGAGAAGGCAGGGGGGCCAAAGATCCCAGAGGATGAGGGGATATGGGGTCCCCCGGGCTGGATTGGGGCTGGTTCCCCCCTCCAGTGAAGGCTGCAGAGGCAGTTGGACTTTGCTGGTACTGATGAAGAGGGGCAGATGGTGCCATGGCCACTGGCCCACTCAAGCCCTGCTGAAGCAGAGGGGCTGCAGTGGTAGGGGGAAGCTGCAGTGGCAGGGGGCCCTGGTCCATCCCAGGGGCCAGGTGCTGGGAAGCATAGCGGCCCACTGGGGTTGGGGACTCCACCACCGGGATCAAATGACTTTGGGGTCTTTCCTCTCACCCAGCAGCCAGTACATCTACATCTTCCCCTTGCTCTGGGGGCCAGAGGTGGGCGGTGAGACCCTCCCCAGCTCCCGGTGCTGCCTCTCGGGTGCTATGCCCAGCATCGAGTGGGACCGAAGGTCCCAGCCCCCACCTGTCCACCCAGTACATGACCCTGTGGCAGGAAGACAGCCCAAGACCCTGCACCCTAACCTTTCTCTCCACATTCCTGTGCAGTTCCAGCTCAAAGCAGCCAAACTCATCCAGGACTTCCTTAGTGGTGGAAGAGATGTGGATCTTCAGAGTTGGATAGCACAGAGGGGCAAAAGGGACATGACTGCATCTGGGAGCAAGGCATGACCTGTGGCACCGGACCCCAGCTGCCAGTCCTGCGGCTTACCCTGGTTGTTGGACTCCACGCAGAATGCAGTGTTCACCATGTCCCCAAACAGGCAGTACCGCAGCATCTTCAGACCCACAACTCTGGCACACACAGAACCTACAGGCACAGAGATGCCTGAGACTGCTGCAGGGCAGGTGAGCATCCCCCAGCCACAGTGTTAGCTGGTGTAGGGGCTCACCGGTTTGTAAGCCAATATGCAAGCAGAGCTGGTCATTGGGCCAGTGATGGATCGTGAAGGTTTTGACAGCCTCAAGCAAGGCCAGAGCCATGTGAACAATCTTTCAGGCATGCAGTTTCTTCTTGTGCACCAGCAGCCCCAACACCACCATGTAGGCATCCCCAATGGTCTCCACCTGCTGGGTCAGGGGGAGTGAGTAAATCCTGGGCTCCTGCCCCATCCCAACTCAGCTGGGATGAGGTCAAAGGTTAACTTTTGGAATATTCTGTGTGGTAACACAAAGTGACAACAATTACCCAAGAGGTTCAATTAAATCATGAATTTACTAAAAACATCACTCAGAATTACAGGGAATAGTGGTTTGGCAAAAGTTAGTAACTATATCATAAAACTTAGCAATACTTTAACAACAAAAACAATATTACTCTTAAATGCCCAGAATAAAATTAGAAAGAGAGAGAGAGAGGAAAAGGAGAGAGATAGTTTAAGATATCAGAAGAAAGGTAAGATCTCACCACTCCGTTGTTCTAGCTTGTGGTGGGTACAAAACTTCATTAATGCCATGCAGCACACACACACACACTAAGACAAAAAACACACAAACAAAACAGACTAAAAAGTGTCCCAAGTGAGCAAGTTTTATAACCCAGTCCATTTAAATGCGAGTGTGGCGGATGCACTTGACCCCCACCCCCAGCCAAAACAGCAGCAGTTTAGTCAAGGCTCGAGAGGAGGTAAGGACCTGAGCTGCAGCCAGGCCAAGAATTCCTTCCAAGAGACCCACAAGGAAGCAGGACGGCACACTGAATGCCAGTAACTTGTGAGCACAGGGAGTCTCATGCATACTTTTCCTACTGTATGCAATTTGACTACTAGTCAAGCACTTCATTCTATAAATATGACAGCCTGGATGAGCCCACTTTGAGCTCTCCCTGCTAAATAAGTGAGCTGTATGGCAATGGTTTTACTACTCACAGGTCAGTGGATGAACCCAGTTCAAGTTCAATATTAATCATTTAGCTTAAGTAGATGCACACCAAATGTAATGGATTATTTAGAGATATAAGGTTGTACGATTTTTAGTGTATTCTTTTTTGAGCGGCGGAGGAACACGCAGGTCGACTCAATATGAGTGATAAAGCATAGTTTGATTTATTAGCCCAAACAGCATATACTTATACAGTTCACGATAATTATGCATACCTGTCACCTACTAATTGGCTTAAGCTCTAATAGTCACATTTGCATGGTCCTCCTACTTGCAGTTGCTAGCTATGCTTATTCTACATTCTTGTGCTGTTGAAAGCTGTTTGTGAAACTCTGCCAAGGTCGCAGTGACCTTGCTGATTTTACTGAAACAGTCAGTGGTTCCCACTGCGGCCTAGTCTTGCTACTTATGCTAAGGTCTTCAGAACAGGCTCTGCTCGTACAACTGCTCTGCAGACCCATGTCCCTTATTTTTAAGCCGTTCTCCAACATTCTTTGACTCATGTTACTTGGTAGATTAGATTTGCTAAAATTTTAAGCTGTAAGGTCCTGCTTGTATTTACCAAAATCAACTGCAGACTATACCTTAATATCTTCAAGGTCAATCTCTGTTCAAATACCCGCCGCCAGGGAATCCACAGACCTACCATAGTCCCCCACATGCAGCCAAGAGGGAGCACTTCAGCAGGACTAGGAGGGTTTGGTGAGAGGGCTAAACTCCCCACCTGCCACACTGACCTTGAAGTGGTAGGTGTTGGCAAAGATCTGATACTTGCCATGCGTGGTCATCAGGGAGCCGTAGCTGGAGCTGTGCTGCGGGGAAGGAGAGAGCTAGGGGTGGGGACCCTGGGGCGAGAGGTGACAAGCACCAATGGAGGCAGGCAGGGACACCCAGGGGCGTACAGGGGATAGTGCAGGACAAACTCCGATGGGTCAGCACAAGCTCTGCATGCTCTGTAGAGAGGGTAAAGTCTATAGGATGAGGTATGGTGCACTGCAGGGGATGGATAAGGTGTGGCTGCACAGAGGACAGAGGACTGCATAGGGGACAGATGAGGTCTGGTGCTCTATAGAGGATTCAGAGTTGTGTAGGGGATGGAGTGTCACATAGGAGATGGATGAAATGTAGCTTTATAGGGAATGTAGAGTTACGGAGGGAGGAAGGGTTGTGTAGGGGATCAACATGATGCAGCCTTGTAAGGGAGGAGTGTTGTGCAGGAAGGGAGGGTGGCACAGGGTCAGGAGGAAGGTGGTACCCCAGGACTGGCAGCTCAACCAGGGACAGGGTGAGACAGCTGCCTGCTGCCTTGTGGTACTGCTCGGGGCTCTCAAATGGCAGCTCATCCCAGCAGATCCTCCTGAGCATTCTGGCAAGCTCCTTCTCCAACATAAGCTTCCTGGGAGGCACATGGGGGTCAGGTCCCTGCAGGCCCCTGTCCTGCCCACTCCCCCACCAGGTTGAGGGGTGCTCAGGCAGAGGCACTCCCCAGCCCCAACTGACCTGAAGATGAGGAAGCTGGAAATGCTGAATATGATGAAGGTGAGGCCAGTGCCCAAACCCTGGATGACCATCATGGAGAGGGGGCTGCAGGCAGGAAGGGATGTCAGTATGGTCCAGCTGCCTGTGGGAACCGGGTGGCCATACACCCACAGGGAAGGGTGCTGGGGACCAAGGGATGTGGGGACCTGGTACACCAATTTTTCTCACAGGAGGGGTTATCCATGATGAAGACGCAGGGTGAGTTGTTCAAGGCAGGGGGCCTTTCACCCAGAGAATCACAGAATCACAGAATGGTTGGGGTTGGAAGGGACCTCTGGAGATCATCTAGTCCAATGCACCTACTGTGGCAGATGCACTCAACCCCCTCCCAGCCAAACCAGCAGCAGTTTGGTCCAGGCTCCAGAGGAGGTATGGGCCTGAGCCATAGCCAGGTCAAGAACTCCTTCTAGGAAACCCACAAGGAAGAAGAACAGTACACTGAACACTGATGAATTGTGGACACAGGGAGTCTTGTGCATACTTTTCCTACTGTATGCAATTTGGCTACAAGTCAACCACTTCATTCTATAAATATGGCAGCCTAGATGAGCCTACTTTGAGCTCTCCCTGCTAAATAAGAGAGCTGTATGGCAATGGTATTATTACTCACAGGTCAGTGGATGAGCCCAATTCAAGTTCAATATTAATCATTTAGTTTAAGTAGATGCACACCAAATATAATGAATCATTTAGCGGTATAAAGTAGTATGTTTTTTAATATACTCTTTGCTTCATGTTACTTGGTAAGCTGGATTTGCTAAAATCATAAGCTGGAAAGTTCTGCTCATATTTACCAAAAGCAACTATAAACTACACTGAACACTTGCAAGATAAGACCTAGTTTGCACTTTGCTGGGAAGAACGGAACTGACTGCAGAAAAATAATGATTCCAAGGTTAACACAGAGACATTACAGACATCTGCAAAATGAGGTCTATTTTGCACTTCACTGAAAAGAAAGTATTTATTCAGACAAAACAGTACCTGCAAGGCTATGGCCCATAAAAAATGTCTATGGCAAAACAAAATAAAGGCTCATATGAGATCAGCAAAAAAGATTCAATGAGATGTAAGAAGGCCTCAAAGTGAAATATTGCTATTGGACTGAATCATGGTATGGATGGTTTGTAAAGATATAAAAGTCTATGGTTTTCTATGCTCAGGTCGGAACCTCTGTGCAGGTACCCAGCTTGAGACAGCCCTCCTGCTATTCTACTCCATTAAATTTTTTTTCTGAGAATTTGTTTCCTGAAAGTCTGCTCTGCATATGGTTATCAGGTCTCGCCTGAAAGTTTGCCTCTGGAGTTCTAAAATATAGACTCTAGAGCGAATGGCTATCAGGGAGGGAAGACACCTGAAAGTTTGCTTCATGAACAGACACAGGTACCTGGAGAGAAGGTAAGCAGCATTTGGGTTGGTATATTTCCCCCATGCAGTAAATAATAGAGTGAACCTGCCAATGAACTCTTTAAAGTTGCACTTCTATTTGAGAGATCTAAGCATTGTTCTGCAGTAAGCAGAACCCTAAATTACTCCTCTGCGACACTGCTAAAGAAGGTTCACCTAGACCAGATTGCACAGGAATGCGTCCAGGCAGGTTTTGAATGTCTCCAGAGAAGGAGACTTCACAACCTCTCTGAGCAGCCTGTTCCAGTGCTCTGGCACCGTCAAAGTAAATGAGCTTCTCCTCGTATTCAGATGGAACCTCCTATGTTTCAGCCTGTGCCCGTTGCCCCTCATCCTGTCGTTGGGCACCACTGAAAAGAGTCTGGTCCCATCCTCTTGGCACCCACCCTTGAGATCTTTATAAGTATAAATAAGGTCCTCTCTCAGCCTTCTCTTCTCCAGGCTGAAAAGAACAAGCTTTCTCAGTCTTTCCTCATAACAAAGATACTCCAGACCCCTAATCATCTCTGTAGCTCTCTGCTGGACTTCCTCCAGTATTTCCATTTCCTTCTTAAACTGGGGAGCCCAGAACTGGACAGAGTACTCCAGATGCAGCCTCACCAGGGCAGAGTAGAGGGGAAGGATAACCTCTGTTGTGTATTGATAAGGATAATGGCTGAAAACATTGTGGCGAAACTAGTTCATCCAGCCACAACGGATGACACATTCAGTATAGGGTGAACTGCAATTTACATATCAACGACAAGCTAACGAGCCACAGACCACGCTGGCTGGCTGATACCGGAGGTAGGGGATGAGCTGTAGGGCACATAGCTCCATCTTCTGATATGCCCAGCTTGGCAAAGAAAGGGGAAAAGCTGAGACCCTTCAACATGGCCCAGGATTTGTCGAGACTTGACAATCTTTCACAATCACCCCTTCCCCCCAGACTTTCCTCTACTCTGAGAGCTATAAAAAAGCTCACCTAAAACAGCACTAACAGGGAACTCACCCTCAGGACCCTCCGTGCACCAGCCTCGCCGCGGGAACCAGACCAGACACCGGAGGGTGCTGCGCTCCTGAACTACAAACCCCAGCATCCTCCCTGCGGGACACCGGAGGCCATACAACATCGTACAAGTCCTGTCATCCATGCTGCGGAGCCGTAAGAGTGGCTAGATCCCTTACCCTTTTCTTTCTTCCTTTCTCTCTGCTCTTTCCTTCTCTCCATTTTTCTATATCCCTATTTCTGTGTCTCTCCTTCTGTGACTGGTGATATATTACTCTCTTTCTCTCTTTCTTATACCTTAGTTTTCCTTCCCTCTCTACCACTTTCTTTCTCTCTTTTCCTTTTCAACATATAAGAGTAACATCATCTTAAGCTCTGCTGTTGGATTCTTGTTAAATTTTGTGTTATAGCTACTAATGGTTGCCAATACATTGCTAGTAGAAGGACTCTTGCTGTTAACGTATTGATAAGTTCTGTGATATCACAAAATACTTTTGCCAAGCCACTATTCGCTGTTATTAATATTCCAACACGTGCTTCTAGTAAAACTCATAATTAAATAGGACCCCTGGAGTGATTGTCTGTCATTCACTTCACGTAACTGCACAGAATTAACCCAGAGTTAACTCACACCTGGTCTCATCTGTTGAGTAAGGGCGTGTGTCGCGTTCAGAGTTAACTCATCCCTCATCCCATCTGTTGGGTTGGGACAGTTTTATTTGGTGTCAGAAGTGGGATATTCTGTGAGAAGCAGTTTAGAGGGGGGATAGGAGCCAGAGGTTTCAAAGGAGGACTGATTAGTCTGTGCCGCGTTCTCCAGCAGTGGGTCATGGCATCCCAGGTTAAGCCAGACCTGGACTGCTCCCTGCTGTTGAATTTACTAAAAGATTATAAGCCTTGCCTGACCCCTGAGGGTCTTAAGTGGGCCTCTGGATGTTGGTTGTCTCCAGATATTGTAACTCAGCGAATAAGGGACTTGGCAAAAAAAAAAAACCAACACAGGTTTAAACTTGGAAAAGGTAAAGCCATGATCTGTGCTGTTTTGGGAGCAGCATTGATAGCTGCCCAGAAAGAAAAAGAAACTGGGCAGGGGGTTGTAAGGCTCAGGCTGGACCGAGTCTCTCTTGGGGGAAGGTTGCACGGGAGTTGATTAATTATGACCAGCGTATGGGTTTCATTGGAAAAGAGGTTAAGTCTCAAGTAGCGGTGTGCCGAACTGAAACAGAGGTAAAATTCCCTCGCCCCCGAGACAAGAAATTTATGGGGATAGGTTTGAGGCATCAGTGTTGGAAATTAGGACTGGATAAAGGTATTCCCCGAGAAGTGATGGATGGCTTGCCCTTCCCCAATTTACAGCTGCTTGTAAAGATGTGTAAATCAGAAGATACAGATCAACCAGGAAAGCAATACACCCCCACGGCCCCTGTAACTCAGGTGTCAGCCGTGCCAGTCATTCCCACAGCTCCTAGAGAGAAATTCAACAGCCCCTCAAAGCCGGGAAACTTCCTTCGCCGTCCCCAGTAAGTGAGCCGGGGGACGGCGAATGGATATATTTCAGATGGCTCACTGAAAATAAGGGGGATCTGCTAGTAACTGGGACTCTCACAAATATTCTGTGTTTGGATTTACTCAAGGGTAAAGCCACAGCGTGCTCAGTGCTAGGAGCAGCCCCGGGGGCAGCTCAAAGCACCAGGCACCTGGACAAACAAACAGAGCAAGAAACGGTAAAGGTCCTACAGGACCAGTTAGCTGCAGAATGCAATACCACTCAGCAGCTCCTTACAGCTCTGTTAGATGCATTAGACCGGGAGAAAATCTTACAATCTGAATTGGAAGAATATAAGCAGGCAAAATATTACCAGACAAATCTTGATTCTGTTCCAGACAGTGAGCCCGGTTTTACCAGCCCAGCACAAGCGGCTGAGGAAGAGGGTCTTAAACTCCTGTATCCACCAAAATAATTGGAAATCACCCGGGAAGTATCTTATCCCAAGAACAAGCAGGCAACAATGAGGCCCCTCATTAAAACTGAGTCTACTGATAACAGCCAAGCGGGGCGGGGGGGGGGGGGTGGCTCTGCAAGTTGCCACCCTGTGGCCAACTTATTAGAGATTCAGGAGAAATATAGTAACTTAGCCCAAGAAACGGAAACAGAATGTGTTTTAACTGGTGGCGATGAAATTTTGCTCTCAGAGAAGGAAGCACAAGGGTATTCAGAGCCTGGTGTGCTTCTGACTGCTAATGATCAAAGAGAGTTGTTAACTCAACGAGCTGCCTATTGGGAGGGGGAGCTGGACCCTTTAGAAAGGGGAGACCCAGAATGCATTGAAACCCCCGCTGTAAATCACCTAACTGAAGATTTACAGAAGTCCACCTGTCCCCAGTTAATTCACAAGAGCCCCAAGAGCCTTCCCCGGTGTTGGTAAATGTAGATCCTGTCAGGCCTCCTGACCCACTGAAACTGCGTGCAGTGCGGCTGCGGGACCTTTTGGGGGATGCGTCGTCTCCACGGGGTGGAGGGGGTGTGTTTCCCAGGGTGGTCGAGCTGTCACTTGGGTGGAGGTGGCTCAGGAACTTAATTGTGGTAGCATGGGTCTGATAGGGGGAGTCACAAAAACGAAAACTGCTGTACCAAGAGTGGAATAGCAGGTAAATCGAACTTGTCCCCTAGGTGTCCCAGAGACAAAGAGAAACCTTTTGTGGGCTGAGGGAATAGAGAAGGGAATTCCCCAAGATGTAATAGATGGAATGTCTACCCTGGCCTTGTAAAAGCTTATTAGGGCATGGAAGGCACCCCATAAAAATGAACTGCTTGCTTGGGGGGGCATGGAAGCAGAGCCCTGAGCTGGTGGGACAGTGATTATCCCTCAGATGCCCACTGTTCCTGAGGGCGGATAACAGACCTGCCACCCCCAGTCAGTGAGTCAGGGGGCAGCCAGTGCGTTCATTTAAAGAGACTCACAGAAACTGTCAAGGGGGTCTGCTGATCGCCTTTCCTCTTGATTCCTTTAAAATCAATTCTCCACTGCCGAGGTGGTCCAAGACTCAGCCAAAAATGAGTTCAATGGGTTGCCTCTGACTTACTACTTTCTGTCCCCAAGCCCCTGCTATTCTTCCAGAGAAAAGGTAAAACAAGGACCCAGCAACCCTGCTCCACAAAACCAGATGACCTGCCCTCCTGAAACTACCACCACTGGCACTGTACCCCTCGTTTTAAAGACAACAATGAACATTTATGCATGGAAAGCTACTGACACCTATGGGAAAGAGCACCAGATCAGCACTGGTGGATCATCCCTTCTTTTTTTTTTTTTTTTTAAAGAAAAAAAAAGGGGGAGGAAGTAAAAGTTGCCTTTTAGTAATATTGTTATTTTACTATGTTTGGGGATTTTTATTTTGTATGTTAGCTTTTTTTTATCTTACAAGAAAGAAATGGTGTGGGGCTGGTCACACTCTCTTTAATGCACCCAAGGCTACCATTGGCCTTCTTGGGCACATTGCTGGCTCATAGCCAATCTGTTGTCCACCAGGACTCCCAGGTCGTTCTCTGCAGTACCGCTTTCCAGCAGGTCAACCCATAACCTGTACTGGTGCCTGGGGTTATTCCTCCCCAGGTGCAGGACCCTACACTTGCCCTCATTGAATTTCATTAGGTTCTTCCCTGTCCAGTCCTCCAGTCTGTCCAGGTCTCGCTGAATGGCAGTACAACCTTCTGGTGTGTCAGGCCTTCCTTGCAGTTTTTTTCATCAGCAAACTTGCTGAGGGTGCACTCAGTCTCTTCATCCAGGTCATTTTTGAACAGGACTGGACCCAGTACTGAGCCCTGGGGAACCCCACTAACTACAGGCCTCCAGTCAGACTCTGCACCATTGACCACAACCCTATGAACTCTGTTGTTATGGCGGATGCACTCAATCCTTCCCCCCCCGCCAAACCAGCAGCAGTTTGGTCCAGGCTCCAGAGGAGATAAGGACCTGAGATGCAGCCAGGCCAAGAACTCCTTCTAGGATACTCACAAGGAAGCAGAATGGCATATTGAATGCTGGTGGCTTGTGGGTGCAGAGAGTCTCGTGCATACTTTTCCTACTGTATGCAATTTGATTATGAGTAAACCACTTCATTCTATAAATACAACAGCCTAGATGAGTCCACTTTGAGCTCTCCCTGCTAAATAAGTGAGCTGTATGGCAATGGTTTTACTACTCAGAGGTCAGTGGATGAGCCCAATTCAAGTTCAATATTAATAATTTAGTTTAAGTAGATGCACACTGAATGTAATGGATTATTTAGAAATATACGGTTGTATGATTTTTAATATACTCTTTGATTCATATTACTTGGTAGACTAGATTTGCTAAAATTTTAAGCTCGTGTTTACTAAAATCAACTGCAGACTACACTAAACGCCTCCAAGATAAAGTCTAACTTGCATTTTGCTGGGAAAATGGAACTCTCTGGGAAAACAACGATCCAAGGCTAAAGGAGAGACATTACAGACATCTGAAAAGTGGGGCCTATTTTTCACTTCGCTGAGAAGAAAGGATTTATCCAGACTAAATATCACCTTCAAGGATATGGACCAAAACCAATGTCTACAACTGAACAAAACAAAGGCCCACATGGAGTCAGAGAAAAAGGGTCCAATGGGTAGCAAAGAACCTGCTGTTGGACTGGATCTTGGTGTGAATGGTCTGTAAAGATATAAAAGTTTGTAGTTTTCTATGCTCAGGCAGATCTCTGTGCAGGTACCCAGCTTGAGCCAGCCCTTCTTCTATTCTACTCCATTAAATTTTATTTTTCTAATAATTTTGTCTCCTGAAAGTCTGCTCTGCATATGTTTATCAGGGAGGGAAGGTGCCTGAAAGTTTGCTTCGTGAATGGGTACAGGCATCTGGAGAGAAGGTAAGCCGCATTTGGCTTGGCATATTTCCCCCATGCAGTAAATAATAGAGTGAACCTGCCACCGAACTCTTTTAAGTTGCACTTCTCTTTAAAGAAACCTAAACATTGTTCTGCAGTAAGCAGAACCCTAAATTACACCCCGCGACAGTCATCCAGCCAGTTCATGATCGATGGATAGATGGATCACTGTGCACTCATCCAACCCACACTTCCCGAGCTTACCTGTAAAGATGTTGTGAGAGACAGTGTCAAAAGGCTTGCTGAAGTCAAGGTAGACAACATCCACTGCTCTTCCCTCATCTACCCAGCCAGTCATGCCATCATAGAAGGCTATCACGTTGGTCAAACATGATTTCCCCTTGGTGAATCCATGCTGACTACTCCTGATAACTTTATTTTCCTCCACATGCTTGGGGATGACATCCAGAATCAGTTGTTCCATCACCTTTCCAGGGATGGAGGCAAGGCTCACTGGCCTGTAGCTTCCTGGGTCATCCTTCTTGCCGTTTCTGAAGACTGGAGTGACATTGTCTTTCTTCCAGTCCTCAGGCACCTCTCCTTTTCTCCAAAACCTCACAAAGATGATGGAGAGTGGCTTAGCAATAACATCTTCCAGCTCTCTTAGCACTTGTGAGTGCATCCCATCAGGGCCCATGGATTTGTGGATGATCAGCTTGCCTAAATGATCTCTAACCTGATCCTCCTCAACTAAGGGAAAGTCTTCCTTTGTCCTGCCTCTAGGATCTGGGATTCCTGAAGTCTTAGCAGTAAAGATGGAAGCAAAGAAGGCATTCAGTAATTCCACCTTCTCTGTATCATCCATCACCAGGGCACCCACCTCATTCAGCAGCAGACCTACATTTTCCCTAATCTTCCTTTTGCTGCTGATACATTTGAAGAAACCCTTCTTCTTGTCCTTGACATCCCTGTTCAGTTTTAATTCCAAGTGGAGCTTAGTCTTCCTCACAACATCCCTGCATACTCTAATGTTGGAAAGTAAAATGTGGGAAAGCAAGATATGCAGTTCCAGCCATCTGGATGATAAAAGAAGATCAATACTAACATGACGATCTGGACGGTCATGTTAGTGATTGAAAAAGTGTCCAGAGAATAGAACCTTGAAGTATAACACTTTGTTGTTTCTAAAGCGAGAAGAGTAGGACAAAAATAAAACTCTACAACAGATCATTGAATCATTTCAGACAGTTTTACAGGAGGAATGGTCTGAACTTCAACAAGCTGGGAGAGAATTAACTGATAACACACAAGTCATAGAACACTTGCTGAACTCTGCAAGATACTTTTCCTTATTAACCTGTTTTCTTTGTAGGTATCTGTTTAAGCATATTACAGTTTAATAGGTCTTTGTCTGTTATATGGTACAGTAAGTTCATAGACTGTTAAATAATGAGAATCCATGGACTCAAAATGTGCGTTTTGTGATAATATAGAAGATCATGAGTAATTTAGTTCTTTACTGCATGAATGTAATGGTAAAATTTTGTTTAGGGAGATAATTACAAAATGGGAACTGGTTCCACTACTAAAATACCACCTTGCTCTCCCTTAGGATGCATCCTTATACATTAGAGTAATTGCTCTTATTGCTATTAAATAATTTTGAAACCAGAAAAGAATTTAAGTAGTTAAACTCTGATTCGCATTGAATTTATGTGTTTGTTGGAAGTATGGGAAAGAAAACTGAATGCTATGATGGATGTGAACTCGAAGGAGGTTGTACTGAAAAGTTGCTAGAATATGACCTGATTTGGATCTAGGAAAATGAAAGTAATGGATTGATAGTTAATATGCTGTTTATTGACATCTGTAAGACGTTGCAAATGGTAAACGGGGCTGAGGAATGTAACTATTGCTCAGCTAATTAGAATTGCATATGGAGTGTATTATGGCTGGAATGAAATGGGAAAATAAAAAAGTAAAATATCCCAGGCCTGTGCTGTACTGTTTCAATATAAATTTCAGGCCTGTGTCAAGCTGCAAGATAAACTTAGCTCCCTGGCAGCTCCCAGACAGCTCCCACTTAGCACCAGCAAATAACGCCACCTGCGTGGCCTTGCCTGTATCTAAATTGCAGCAAGAAGAGAAAGAAAAAGAAAAAAAAAAAAAAAGAAAAACCTGGCTTCCCGCTTTTAAAGCAGTGAAAGGGGGGTTTTCTCTTCCCCCCCACTGCAGCAATGTTGTAATACTGAATGGAGGTGTCTGAGGGTGAAATTTAAATGCATCCCTAGCAGATCCGTAGTTCTAATGAAACTGGGAAATTAAACCAAAAATCTTTTAATAGACTTATCTTGTGGTAACTAGTTGTAAGAGACTTCTTAGTAAATTCACCATGCTAGTTTTTGAGATTGTGGGAAAGAAAGAAAGACCATTTTTTGAAACCAATGGAATGCTAAATTTGGAACAAAGTTTTAGCAGCTGAATTCTTGTATTTGCCAGAAAGCCCTATACCTCTCTTGGGTTAAGATTTGTTAAGTAAATTGTAATCTCAAATAACGTTTTCTGAGAATTCTGTTTAGTTTCATGTCCTACAAGAATCTGCTTGGATGGTGCAGATCTGCTTGCTGCAAGTGAGAAATCTCCAAGGAAATTTTGGATGCTGTATTTCCACTAGTATGGGCAACCAAAGTATCAGTAAAGCAAACCCTACGCTGATAGAACTGAAACAGGACTTCGATCCGGTAAGGGAAAACAATATCCAATAAATATGACAGCCAAAACGGAGTTAGAAACTTTGATGAATAAATTTATGACAACCTTACAAACTAACTGCATTCAACTGGACTTGCAGATTTGTCTATAGCTACAACATAGAAACAACCTGTGGCTATTGTGGGAGAGTATGATGAGAATACAGACTGATATACTTGGAATGGATTTTTTTGCCCAATTCTTTTCGTAAAACTATTACTGAGCCCCTGGAATTGATTGTTACTCTGATCAAAAAAGGCAGAGAATGGATTCAGGCTTTAGTAGGCTGTGATCCATCTGTCATATATGTACCTTTTGTGAAAGCAGATTTTGATTTTTTTTTTTTATTCACAATCTCTGTCCTTGCAAATTGCGCTAGCTGATTTTCTTAACAGCATAGCTTTTGGCATGCCTAAATGTAAATTGCTTCAAAATCTGCGTGTCTTTGACATCAGACCACAGACCGTACTTGTATTCGGTCCTATCCCAAATGCTCGCACAGTTTTTGTTGATGGTTCAGAGAAGTCTCATAAAGCTGTAGTGGTCTGGCGTGAAGATAACAATTGGCATAATTCTGTTAAAATTGTTGAAGGCTCAACCCAATTAGTGAAACTTGGTGCAGTTTTGTATGCCTTAGAGCTTTTTAGGGAGGAACCTCTAAATTTGGTTTGTGATTCTGAGTACGTAGTCAAGGTCCTGCAGCAGATCCCCTCCACTTTTCTTAAAGAAATCTCACAACAGCAACTTATTGATATGTTTGTATCATTGCAAACTGCATTACAGCTTCACAAACACCCACTGTTTGTTACTCATATACGCTCTCATACAGCCTTACCAGGTCCCATAACTGAAGGCAATGCAATTGAAGATTCTTAGACTGTAGCTACAGTCTGTTTCCAGTCTACCAGGGCTTCACGTGCTTTCTTCCATCAGATTGCTGCTACCTTAAAAAAGATGTTTGTTCTCACTCTCAAGCAAGCGAGAGACATAGTGTGCTCTTGCCGGGAATGTCAAGGTCTGATTACAAGCTCGCCCTCCCTTGGAGTTAACCCTCGCAGACTCTCAGCTAATGACATTTGGCAGTCTGATGTTACATGTGTTTCATCTTTTGGCCGTTTGAAATATGTCCTTGTTTCTATACATACTTTTTCAGGTATGCTTTGTGCATCTGCGCATACAAGTGAGAAAAGCAGAGATATTCAGCGTCACTGGACCCGCTGTTTTGCTACGCTGGGAGTACCACAACAGATTAAAACTGACAATGGTCCTGGATACACTGCTAGATCCATGCAATATTCTTTACAGCAATGGGGTGTTTCACATCTCACAGGTATTCCACATTCTCCCACTGGACAGGCTATCATTGAACAGGTGCACTCCATGTTAAAACGGATGTTATTAAAACAAAAAAAGGGGAATATGACACCTCAAGAACAATTAGACAATGCAACATATACTTTAATTTTTTTGAATCGTACTATGCCTCCCTCCTCTATCACAGCAGTGGAAAAACACTTCCGTGTTCCAGATTCACTGTCTCAGAGACCACAGCTTTTATACTGGGATCCCCTGCAAAACAGTCAGTGGCAAGGGCCTGTAGAGTTAATCACCTGGGGAATGAGCATACTTGTGTTCTTCTTCCAACAGGACCAAAGTGGTTTCCTGCAAAATATGTTAAACCTTTCTATGAGTTGGACAAACATGATGCAGGACCTAATGCCAGAGATACAGCATCTGTCCCTGCAGCAGAGGGCAACAAAGAAACAGAAGAGACCAAACGAAGAGGCACTAGCATATCAGAATGATACAGATTTACATTATTTGCACTGGGGACTAACTGGTGAAAAAACTTTCAATGCATTTGTTTTCCTTATTAGTATGGCTAACCAGTTTTCTCCAATATTTGTTAATAACTGTAGTAGTTGTAATTTGTATTGTTCTGTTCTATTGTAGGTTGATTTGCAACAAGAAAATGACACATAAGGTATGATGATCCACAGTGGACATTCAAACTCACCAACAGAATGCCCCCTTTTGACTTTGGAGGCAAGAGGTGACTGCACCACCACTCCAAAGTAGTTTGTCAGATGACTGTGGTCACAGGCTGGATTGTGAGGCAGTACACGTTCCCCTGAAATCGGGAGCTTTCAATTTGGAGGTTGATGGCTCTTTAGCACCTTCTGTGCCTCACTGTGCCTGTCCCCACATGTATACACCTAGAATGGTACCAAGGTGTTGTCAATAAACTTCACCTCTACCAACTGATGGGTCAGGAGGGGTGGGACCCTCGGTCAATTGACAGGGTCCTTAACAAAGGAGGTGCCCAGACTAGCTGAGAAGCTTCTGGACTATGTTGTAATGCCCACAACCACATCTGGCCAAACAATGAAACGGGCTTCCCGCCGAAGACACCCTTTGAGTGGTCTTCTCGGAGCTGCTGGTCTGTAAACTGGAGTCCTTTCCTTAGACAGGAACACCATCTAAGGAAACTTCCTGGGATTAATGATACCTCACTTCTTTATTTGAGTGAGTGACTATTTCTTGTGAGTACCCTGAAGTAAAAGACCTCTAGTTTTGTTTCTTGCGAGTGACTACATGCACATTGTGGATCCTCATTATTCTTATGATATTGTCTTTAAATAATCTCCTTAGCTGATATCTGAACCTGTATTTTCTGTTATCAGAGTGCTAAATATGTGTAATACTGTTGAAATTGAATTATAGTGTTTATGAGTGCTATGAAGTAAAATAACAGTCTTAGCTAATGTGTAAGGCCTGATTTAGGATTTAGCTAGTACCCTGAAAAATAATTACATAGTTTGTAGGAATTAGGACTGTAAGTCAAAATGGCTAACATTATCTGATAGCATAAAGCGATTAGACCCTAAAACTTCATTTTCAGCTCTCAATCTGCATATATGGGTTTTTGTAGGAATTGGATATGCTTGTGTGATGTATTTTCTTGTAGTCCTCCGAATCATCTGGAGAATGATACAGAATGCAAAGAAGAACAAAGCCAGGGTCCTTACTGCACTCATTGAGAACCTGATGTTTAAAACAAAAAAGAGGGAAATGTTGGAAAGTAAAATGTGGGAAGGCAAGATGTGCGGTTCCAGCCATCTGGATGATAAAGGAAGATCAATACTAACATGACCATGTGGACGGTCAAAGACATAATAACATAATAATATATAAAGGGCCTTGGAGAGATTACTTTGAAGTACGTTTCTCGTAATTGTAAAAAGTTATAGCCCAGACTCGTGAGAATGGTATCTCGGGCCAGATAACCGCCCCCAAGTGCATGGGATGTGTGAATGTCCTTGGGCCTGATCTGCGAACGAGTGGAAAAACAAGTGAGACAAACATCGCATGAGTTTAGTGTGTTCTTAATAACAATTAGTGGAAAAGCACCTTTTTGTAAACATCTTAGTCCAGGCCTGTACCTGTAAATCCTATAAATCATCAATGGTGAATAAAGAAGGCAGGCTAGGCCTAGGTCAGCTCTCTGCTTGGCCAGGCTCTGCGCTCCTTCCTGAACAAGATCTCTGCCTCTGCGTGAATTTCTGTCTGCGTCCTGGTATGCGTCGTCTCTAATCACCCCACTCTAACAGTCACCTTATCTTCCTCTCAGGTGGTCTGTCCATTTTTCCAATTACATAAACATCCTCCTTCCACCTGAATTTTTACTGGAGTTCCTTATTCATCCATGCTGGCCATCTTCTCCCTTACTTGATTTCTTGCTCATAGAGGTGCATCAGTCTTGAGCTTGGAGGAAGTGATGTTTGAATATTAACCAACTCTCTTGGATCCCCCTACTTTCTAGAGTCCTAACCCATGGCATTCTTCCAGGTAGGACCTTGAAGAGGCTAAAGTTTGACCTGCAGAAGTCCGTGGTTGCAATCCTGCTTATTTCCCTGCTTCCTCCACGCAGGATCCTGAACTCCACCATCTCATGGTTGCTGCAGCCGAGGTTGCCCCCAATCCTCACATCTTCAACCACTTCTTCTTGGTTTGTTAGGAAAAGGTCCAGCAGCACACCTCTCTTCATTGGCTCCTCCACCACCTGTGTCAAGAAGTTGTCATCAATGATCTGTAGGAATCTCCTGGACTGTGCGTGCTTAGCTGTCTTGGCTTCCAGCAGATGTCAGGGTGATTGAATTCCCCCATGAGAACCAGGGTTTGTGATTGCGAGACTACTTTAATCTATCTGTAGAAGGCCTCATCAATTTCCTCTTCCTGATCAGGTGACCTGTAGTAAAGACCTGCAATATTGTCACCCTTGTTAAGTTGTCCCTTAATTTTTACCCATAAGGACTCTACTCATTCTTCATCCCCCCCAGGCAGTGTTTGATACATTGGAGTTGCTGTCTCACATAAAGTGCAACTCCTCCACCTCGCTTTGCTGGCCCGTTTTTCTGAAAAAGTACATAGCCTTCCATGACAACATTCCAGTCATGTGAGCTATCCCACCACCATGTCTCTGTAACTGCATAAAGATCATGGCCCTGTGACCGCATATAGATAACTAATTCTTCCTGTTTATTCCCCATGCTACATGTGTTGGTATATAGACACTTCGGAGGAGTAGTCGAGCATGCAGGTTTCCCATGAGAGGTGCAGAAGGATCATCCATAGCCATAAATACCCTTGAGGTGGTTGGCCTTCTGGTTCTCATCTTGGGATACAGCTAAGGAATATTTGTTGCTGCTCTGGTTGGCCTGGTCACCAGGTTCATCGGTCAGGGTGTACCTTAGTACACCCACAGCCACATGCATGGGGGCACCTCAGCCCTGGGACCTCCACAATGGGACTGCATATGCACCCACGGCCCTATAACCCGCCACTGGGGACATGCACGCACCCTGCAGAGATGGCACTGCCTGTGGCTGTTCCCACCAGGGATGGACCCTTTGGCATTTCCTGTGCCCCTGTCCCGCCCTCTACACCCTGGGGGAGGGTCTCCACCACCCCATCATGCAGGGTTCACAGGATGAGCTGGGTTTGGATGTGCTGGTACTTGAGTTTTTGAGGCTCATTGTTGCTTTTCCATGCAAGAGATGGAACCTGACACATCAATATGATGTTCACAGAGTTCAACTTTATTGTCCGACTGGGCTAGCTTTATACCAGAGCTGCCCCGTTCACATACCTTGCAACAATGTGATTGGTTACAGCACGTGCTATACAATAACGTGATAGGCTGCATGCACTGTCCACACGCTCTGCACGCGCGTGTCAGTGATTGTTCATTGGTTGTTACCTTCTTATAGGGTTCCTTTTGTTTCTTTTGTCTCTGGCTTCACCTCTCAGCCAGGCCAGCGACAACCCCATCCCCCCGGTGGGGGGGCTCTGCCACTACATCTCCCCCCCTTTAATTTAATACAATGTTAACAATACGCTGTATCATTCTTTGAAGACAGTGCGAAATACAGGGTAAGAACATTAAAGCTAATACAATTACAATTAACAAGAAAAGACCTGTTTTCAATATTCCTTTTAACCAAACAAAGCATCCAACCCAAAAAACCCAACATCTTCTGTTATTTTCATGTTCTGCAAATCTTTAATCTTTTTATGCATAGATTCTGAATGTTTTTTAAATTCAAACAACACATACCATCAAAGTCTTCATAACTGTGACCATGGCCAATAACAAAAAATTAAACGCTGCTCTGTTTTGCGAAGTGGTATGCTCAACACTGGCTACATCCATTGCTAAAAGCGATAACACCTCTGAGGTTAAGAGTCATCATCATTGCAAGTGGTTTCTTTGTTAGCTAACCAAGGTCTTACCCACTTTGCTGGGATCCACGAAATTTTATGGTTACCTGTAGAAACACAAGCATATCCCCTTCCCCAGGTTATTAATGACATAGGACCTTCCCATTGTTGTGTTGTCACATTAAACACACTAACCTTAGGTCCATTTTCAGAAAAATCTTTGACATTTTTGATATGGTGCATAACAACAGGTTCCATTTCAATCTCACTTTTAGGATTAAGCCAGTTCAGCACATACAATGTCTTCATCAAAACCTCTTCTGGACTCACACCAATTCCCCCTTGTTTTTTCAAAACAGACAAAAGATTTTTCAAGGCGTGGTGTGCACGCTCAATAATTGCCTGGCCAGTAGAATTATAAGGGACTCCAAACAGGTGTTGTACCTTCCACTGGACGAGGAAGGTTGCAAGTGTATCAGAACGATATGTGGGGCCATTATCTGTTTTGATCTGTGTAGGAACTCCCATGACGGCAAAAAACTTGTGATAAATGATACTTTACCGCTTTTGCATTTGCTGAGGTCAAAGCTGTAGCCCATAACAGTCCTGAACAGGTATCTATGGACAAATGAATGTACTTTTGTCGGCCAAACAGTGCAAATTCAGTAATATCAGTTTACCATAACTGGCCTGGCTGCAAGCCCCGAGGATTCACTCCCTTTTGTTGCAGAGGCACTATGCGAGCACAATCAGAACAAGCTGCAATAATGGATCAAGCTTGTTCCTTGGTAAGGGTAAACTGTTTTTGGAGTGATGCTGAGGATTGATGGAAAAACTCATGAGCTTGTCTGGCTTGTTCAAAAGGAGATACATCTCTCACTGCCACGAGTTTGTCTATAATGCTGTTTCCCTCTACTAGCCCACCTGGTAGGTTAGAATGTCTATTTATATGCATTATAAATACTGGCGCTGTCCTATAATCTAACACGTTCCACAAATCTAATAATGCCTCAAATACAAGGAGTTGGAAACTTGCTGCAAAAGTGCTCTATGTATTCTTTGTACAACTCCCACAAGATAAAGAGAATCTGCTACCAGATTAACTGGGTAGTTATGCCATTTTTGTAATGCTGCTATCACCGCTTGCAATTCTAAAATTTGAACTGATCCTTCAGCCACAACAATCTGTGAATGCCACTGACCGTTCTCAAACCATACAAAACCTCCTTTGCGTGAGCGACTACTCACATCCGTGAAATGGTTATGGCATCTAATGGACGCTCAGTAACAATTGACATAGGCTCCAAGGGGAGGTTGGTTTTAAATATGGGATACGGTGGATAATGACTGTCCACCTGCACCGGAATCCAGGTAAGAGCTAAGGCAAGATTGTCATGTTTGAGAAGGATCTGTTGAAACAGATTGCGAGAAATGGGGATCACAATTTTAGCAACATACGACCCAGACAAAGTCAGATATCAGCTTAGTCCTTTCACTACCACTTGGGCAATGGCTTCCCACCTTTGAATGATGGTTTTTTGTTTTTGACTGTGTCATGGAGACACCCCAAAGATAGTTTAGATGGACAACAGGGTCCAAAACAACTTTTATTCAGTAAAGAAAGTGCAGCAGATTAGCTGGTGGAAGACGGGGTTTTAGCTCTCCAATAGTGACATAAATACAGGTTCGAATATCAGTCGAGGTAATTATTAAAGGTGCAGCAAATATTAACAATGGAGATCCACAGTGTGCATACACATGGCTCACCAAAAACAATGCCAGAGCCGTCCCTGACTCCAGGAAAAGTATACACTTGCCTGAATCTGCAAGGAATTATTAAAGAAAATACACGTGCTTATATTTAAGCACGGAATAAGCACCTGTGATCCTGTGAGGAATTATTAAAGAAAATTTTATCACTCACCCACGTGGTTCGGTGGGGTGAATCCCGGTCCCAGGAAATTACCTTAGGCAGCCATCCTGCCTAAGGGGGAGGGCTCTTGGCTGCAGACTTTGGCCTGCGCTCCAAGAGGTCCGCACAACCGGCGGCTGGCCTCGTTGGGAGTCCTGTTTAAACAGCCTTGTCAGATCTGACTGTAGGCATTCCAGAAACTTCTCTGCACCCCTACTCTGGCTGTGGGGTTCCCTGAAGCTTCTAAGCACCCCCACTCTGGCTGTGGGCACCCAGTTGCTCCTTGACACCTCTATGCCCCCATCCCTTCTCTCTCTTAATGACCCTGATCAATGGGTTCCGGGGTTAAAACAAAAGAAGCTGTTAACCCCATTGCAGGAGAGGGGGGGGAAGATGTGTCTGCACCTTCCATATCGAAGGAAGGAAGGGAGGGGGAGGGGGGTGTGCATCTGCCACAGACTGTTTAGAAATATCCATTCTAATAGTAACAACGGATCTTTTTCTTCCGTACTCCACTGGGCCAAAAGTCCTGCCACCTCCTTATTGGTATTATAGACATAAAAAGTAACAGGCAATTCTGATCTTATCTGCTGAGCAGTATTCTGTGAAATTTTTCTTGCAATTTGCTCAAGCGCTTTTTGTGCTTCTGGTGTAAGGCACCGTGGTTCTTGGGGGTCTCGTCCCCCACGAAGGAGACTAAACGACGGTTGCAAATCTGTAATTCCAACAACATTTCTTATCCATTGCAAGTCCCCTACCAACTTCATTGCATCGTGAAGGGTTGCTACCTTTGCTTTCATAGCAAGCTTCTGAGGTCTAATCATGGCCTGAGTTAGTTCATATCCTAAATATTTCCATGGTGCGGTTCGCTGTACCTTTTCTGGTGCCACAACCAGACCCCACTGACCTAATTGCTTCATCAACTGAATTATTGTATCCTGACTAATTTCCTTTTCATTGCACAAAAGGATATCATCCATATAATGATAGATGATCATCTGAGGGCGTTGTTGCCTAAATGACTTTAAAGCCAAATCTACATACCATTGGCAAATAGTAGGAGAATTTTTCATTCCCTGAGGTAACACTACCCAATGATATCTTTTCGTGGGAGCTTGGTGATTAAGCACTGGAACAGTAAAGGCAAACTTTTCACAATCCTCTGGGTGTAACGGGATTGTGAAAAAACAATCCTTCAAATCAATGACAGTTATATCCCAATCTTTTGGAAGCATGGTTGGGGTAGGAAGACCTGGTTGCTGTGCCCCCATATCTTTCATTACTGCATTAATTGCCCTGAGGTCCTGTAACAAATGCCACTTCCCTGATTTCTTCTGGATAGTAAAAACAGGTGTATTCCACGGGCTGGTGGAAGGGACCAAATGTCCGAGACGGAGTTGCTCTTCAACCAACTCCTCTAAATGTGCGAGCTTTTCTTTTGGTAATGGCCATTGATCCACCCAGACAGGATCATTTGTTTCCCAACTCAGCTTCATACTCGGCCGGGTGTCGCTCGCCGCAATGGCCATTATCAAAAAGGTGACTGCATGACTATTCCCCACTGAGACATCACATCTCTTCCTAATAATGCAATTGTCGTGTTTAGAACATAAGGCCATACCCATGCCTCTAAGCCCTCGACCTCTTATCTTAACCATATGTGTGCTGATGTGGGTAGGAGTGGCCCCCCCTATTCCCACTACCATGGTATTTACTGCTTCTAAAGGCCAACACGGAGGCCAATCAGTGCGAGGGATAATTGTCACATCTGCGCCTGAATCTAAAAGCATTCTTTTTCTTTTAATCTCACTTCCAGGCCCATATATGGAAACTACCCTAGATGGTTTGTCCAAAGTCAGTTTTTCTGTGAAAGCAACCACAGGGGCTCCGGTAGAGCCAAAACCTTTCTGATCTCTTTCCGCATCTAAAGCCTTTGGGACACATACTCTGAAGGGTACCAATTGCGCTATACGGGTCCCCTGTTTAATAGTCACAGTGGGCATTAAGACTTGCAACATAATGCCTAATGGTCCAGCATAATCAGAGCCTATTAATTCAGGCAAAACAAACAATCCCTGTCTTGAAGCAGAAGAGTGGCCTATTAAAAGCGCACTCAATCCATACCCTAGGGGCCCCATTACTGTAGATGGAACTACATGTACAGACTGGTCTGTTATTGTGACGTCTGTTCCCACGGCCAGATCAACACCTGCGCTTCCTGAGGTTGCTGCCCTGAGCTCGGACAAGCAACCATGGCTGTTCCCCCTCTCGGCTGGTATTGTGGTGTCATCGCACCCCAGCCCCTGGCGCTGGCCCTCCCGTTTCCTGACAGCGGTGTCCCATCTTTTTAAAATTTTGATCGACACTGCACTGCTAGGTGTCCATACTTATCACACCGACTGCACATGCCATTGAAGCACGAATAATCGAGGGCAGCTGGCGACTGGCTAGTGCCATTACTAGGTCCCCCTCTCCGAGCGTACTGAGGGCAATTTCTTTTAATATGTCCTGTCTGTCCGCAAGTAAAACATGCTAGGCCGTGAGAAGAAGGGCTTCGGCCTTTCATTGCAGGCTTAAGTGCTGCAGCCAAGGCTGCAGCATGAGCCTGAGCATGTATTTTTGCCTTTTCTACCTCCTGTTGCAAAATCGGTACCCGTGTACAAGTTTCCACCATCTCTGCCAGAGAAGCAGTTTTCCCCAAGCCGGCTAATATCTGTTGGCATTGGGTGTTTGCATTCATCATGGCCAAATCTTTCCCCATAGCAGCTTTTGCCTCTGGAGTCAGGTTAGGAGAAGCATCTATAGCTTCTTTTAAATGGTCCACAAACTTCATATAGGGTTCCCCAGTGTCACGGAGGCACCCCGAGGTTAGTTTAAGGGACAACAGGGTCCAAAACAACTTTTATTAAACCGGTCAGAAACAGGGTTTTAGCACTCCAAAAGTGACTTAAATATAGATGCGGATATCAGTTGAGGAAAATTATTAAGGGGCAGCAACTAATACAACAGGCGGTCCATAGAGTGCATGCACATGGCTTCACCCAAAACAATGCCGGAGCCGTCTCTGAGTCCGGGAGAAGTACACACTTGCCTGTACACGGTGTGGGATTATTTTAAAGAGATACACGTACTCATAGTGAGTACGGAAAGTCTACACTCGCGATTCTGAGAGGGTAAATTTATAATATGCTCGCAATCCTGCGAGGGTTAATACTCGTGCAAATGTGCATGGAATATTACATGTGCTTATGTGGAAGCACGGGAGGAAAATACACTCGCGATTGTGCGAGGAAATAATTTATACACGTGCTTGTATTGAGCACGGAAAGTTACACGTGCAAATGTGCACAGAAAGTACACATGCTTGTATTAAACATGGAAAGTATGCATGCAAATGTGCACAGAAAGTTACATGTGCTTATGTGGAAGCACGGGAGGAAAATACACTCGCGATTGTGCGAGGATTAATTTTACACGTGCTCATATTGAGCACGGAAAGTTACACGTGCATATGTGCACGGAAAGTATAAATACACTTGCAATCCCGCAAGGAGAAGTTTTACTCACACCCGTGGCGGCAAGGCAAACGGAGTCTCCATCCCGGGGAGGGTGGGCTCTCGGTGGCAGCATCTCGCTCATGCTCCAAGAGACTCACGACAATGGGCGGAGTCTCAACGAGAGTCCTGTTTTTTTTATTGGCTGATCAGATCTGACTGTAGGCATTCCAGAAGCTTCTCTGCACCCCCACCCTGGCTGTGGGGGTGCCCCTGAATCCTCCAAACATCTCCCACACTGGCCGCGGGCGCCCAGCAGCTCCCTGGTGCCTCGGCACTCCCTTCTCCTAACGGCCCTGGCCAGGGTGCTCTGGGACCAAACAAAAGAAGCTGTAGCAGAGAGAGAGGGAGATGTGTCTACTCCTTCCATGATGAAGGAGGGAGGGGGAGAGAGGGGGGTTTGCATCCTGCCACACCCAGGATCCTGCTTTATTGTAGAATAGGGTGGCACAGGGTTACCTATATTTGGTAATTCTTTCACTGCCGCCAGGGCAAGCCCTTGCGTTTGCTGCAAAATCCTTGGATGAAGTGCTGCCTGAGTAGCACCATCCGCATATTGTCCACGACCCAATAATTGGTCCATGCTAGCTAATCGTAATGGATCATCAGCTGGTAAATGAACATTTTCTAATGCTGCCAATTCCACCTTCCCCTGCCACTTGTCCAAGAACAGCAGATACCCCGCTGGAGGAAGCAATAACTCCATCAATGCCCTAATATCTGTTTGAGTTAGTACTTGCCCCTTGAAAAATGAATTGATTAGCTGCATCACATGCTTATTATCCATACCATATTGCATAACTGCACTTTGCAATTGCTTAACCATTTTCCGATCGAAGGGTGACCACTGCCTTTGTCCTCTGTTATCTATGTGCACTGGCATTGCTGTAATACTGCCAGGTAACATAATCCCTTCAATGGTTGCATCCCTGATTACCCCTTGCCACTGTTGCCCTGCATTATGAGAGTGATGTCGAGGAATATCTCTACCCTGATGCACAGGGGTAGCACCCAAATTATCATTACTGTCACTGCTATACAATTCCCTTGTGTTTCCCTGTGGATCAGTGAGTCGAAGCATATTCGCGAACCGATCTGCTGACCCAGTCTCTAGCCCTTTTCCATATCACGCTCTCAAATATTCATCTGCTTCCCTTATTGACCACATCCCATCTTCTACACATTTCTTTGCCCATGTTTGTATTCGCTCCATTTTTATTTGGAGCTCCTTGAGAGTGAGGTCCAGTTCCACCCCCTCCTGTTCCTGTTTTCCCCATTTTTCATATTCCCTGCCAATTGCCTCCAACCCATCCTTAATTGCATCTGACACCTTTTTATATGCTGTTAACTGTGAAGTTTTACCAGCACTGCCATCTAATCTTTTCATAGCTTTTTAAAACTTCTTGCATCTGGGTCTCCTGCCATCTAAGCAAGTCCTTCAAGCTCTGCACGTGGCTCTCCTCCTGGAAGTCAGGGTGATTTTTTTGATATAAAATATACAAAACCAAACTTGAATGTCCCGGGGTAGAGCAGTGGGCGGAGCTGGCATGGCTTCAGCAGTTGCAGGGCAGGCACCCAGAAGTCATGGATGGGACTTCACAGCAAACCGGAACTGGATTCAGGGATGCAGGGTCTCGGGCCTAAGGTCGCAGGCAGACAGGCAGGGTCCTCTTTAGATGCTGTCCATGGTCAAAGAGACCGAGATCCTCATGATCTCCCTCTTATATAGGATGTATGATGTATATGGGAAGGAATACTCGGTCAGTTTTAGTCACCTGTCCTGTCCACCTCTCCTGTAAACACGCCTCTCTCAATTATGGGATGTGTGGCATCTTATCAGTCTTCTTGGCTGTCATAGCAATAAATCTAAACATGAGCTTCTTCACCATTCCATTGGTCATCTTATCAGCTCCGAGCACAGTGTCTGAGAAAAAATGTGCAGCTAACTTCAGGAAAGTGCAGTTACTTAGAAGAACTTAGCTGAAAGGAAAATTCACTAAAAGAGAACTGGTCTTGTTTTTAACAAAATCAGGACAGATGGCCAACAAGTGCCAAGGCCTGTTTTTCTAAACAACCCATGCCCTCTCATCACATTTACCTTGAGGGGAGCCTGGGCAGAGCCACAGGCAGCAGTACACTTAGGATGCTGGGGTACCTGGGGTGTTGGGGTACCAGGGTGTGTAGAAGCACTCTGCCAGCACTGAGGGCAGCGGAGATGCATGGTTAACCCACTGGCACAAAAACATGGCCTGACACGGAGCAGCCACAGCTGGGATAAATGGCCCAGGAGAGTGCCAAAGGATGATGGAGAGGGATAGAGCATGGGGGCAAGCATGGGAGGATGAGACTGTGCAAAGGAGGGCAAGGGAGGGCAAAAGGGCAAGGGAGCCATGGCATGGGGTTGCCCAGGCTGTGGAGCCCTGCCTGCCACCAGCAGTGGGAAGAAGGCACTCAGCGTGGGGTGGAAAGAGCATGTCCAACAGCTGGGGACCCACAGACACCATCCAACCCAGGCTTGTAGAGCCCCTGCAAAAAACGTTGTGTCCAATCCATGGGGTGGAAATGGCTCTCCCCTGTGAGGAGGATTGGGGTGTGGGTGCCAAGTTCAGGGACACTCGTGGGAGACACAAGGCATGCCAGCACTCCTCCCAGCCCATGCTCCTCTGGTGGCACTAAACTTTATCCAGTGGGCAGCCAGCCTGCAGAATAAGGTGACATCAGGGTTTTGATCATGTCCCCTCTTCGTTGTCCCCTCTTTAGACCAACAACCTCATTGCTTAGTCAAGGTGGGGTTGGCTCTGATCCCACCTGTACTTCCAGCCTCCAGAAGCTATCCCATCTGACTTACCAGCTGTGGGAAGCAGGATGGTGTCACTCCCTGAGTAGCACTTTGTCCCATCCTGTCCCCCTTCCTGGCTCCTGGTTGCACAGCTCTCTCTGAGTTCCCTGCTCAGCTCTCCCCAGGGTCCAGTTGTTCTGGTGAGTGGTGAGTACAGGTGAGCGGACATGGCTCAGAGCTGTCATCTGCCTGCATGCTGCTTGCATGCTACCTGTACACTGCCCGCACTCTGACCCAGTGTCCTGGGGGCTCTGGGGCTGAAGTATCTTCAAGGTGCTGGGCAAGGATACGTGCCCACATCCCATAGCCTCCCTGGGGCCTGAGGCAGCACCAGGGAAGTCAGCCTAGCTATATGTTGGGGTTGGGGTTTTTTTTTCTGTTTAGAGAGAAGTCTGGAGCACAAGTCTTATGAGGAGCAGCTGAGGGAACTGAGGTTGTTTAGCCTGGAGAAAAGAAGGCCGAGGGGAGATCTTATCACTCTCTACAACTACCTGAAAGGAGGTTGTAGCATGGAGTGTGTTGGTCTCTTCCCCTAAGTAGCAAACGACAGGATGAGAGGAAATGGCCTCAAGTTGTGCCAGGGGAGGTTCAGATTGGATATGAGAAAAAATTTCTTTACGGAAAGGGTTGTCAGACATTCAAACAGGCTGCCCAGGGACGTGGTTGAATCATCATCCCTGGAGGTGTTTAAAAGATGTGTAGATGAGGTTCTTAGGGACATGGTTGAGTGACAGTGTTAGGTTAACAGTTGGACTCGATGATCTTGAGGTTGTCTTCCAACCAAAATGATTCTATGATTCCATGAAAATAAAGCACTTGTGAGGAGCTGGAGCCAAGCTGCCCAGTGCCTAAAACAGCAATCACAGCACTTCCTTGGATTTATGGTGTTTGCTTTCACAATGCCAGCCGTGATCCTGGGGCTGAAGGGGGTCCCTGGCACTGCAAAATAGCCCTGGGCAGCACTGCAATGGAGCCAGCCCGGGGCAGGCAGCAGAGTGCCAGGCGAGCAGGGGGAACCACTAGAATGTGTCCCCAGGAGGAGCTCAGCCTCATCCATGCCAGCTGCCCTATCTCAGCTGCAGGAGAGTGGGGTGGGGAGCCAGGTGCCCTGCTAGGGTTCAGGGAGCTGAAGCAATCTGCATGCACCAGAGTGGAGCCAGCCATGCTGGCAGCCTGTGTGGGAGCGGCAGAACATACAGCTCCAGCCACCTGGATGATAAAAGATCAATACTAACATGATTAACAACTCCAGACATCTGGATGATCAAGGAAGACTAATACTAACATGATTAAATCACAGCAATCAGTCAAAATACAAAGCGGTCTTGGACAGGTTATACAGGATGACTGTGTGCTTATGAGAGTGAGAGGCCGGGCTGGAAGACCACTCAAAGAATGCATGAGAGTGAGAGGCCGAGCTGGAAAACTGCCCAAGGAATGTGTGTGAAAGAATGTGACTGAAAACAGTCACAAGACGAGTGTGGTGTGTCTGGAATAACATTTTTTGAAAAAAACATCCTGTTTGACCTCTTGGTCCAGATCTGTAGCTGTAAAATATAAATTGAGAAAGAATTAATTAAAGGGAGCTCTACTCAACTCTGCTCTGCTCTCGCTGCTAACAAGAACTCTGTGTGCGTGTGTGTGTCTGCGTGTGTCATTCTCAATCGCTGCAGCCTGCCCCAGCCGGTTCCAGGACTGTGTTGTGCAGAGCTTTGTGTAGATGTTTCTGTTCTTGCAATAAAGTTTTTAAACAAATAGGAGGTCTCCAGCCTGCGACTGTCGTGCAGGGCAGGCTGCGTCCAGCACCAGGAACGGTGTAGGAATACAGATCTTTGTAAGGCTGAGTTTTGCACATTCAGATGTTTATTAGATTTCCATGCAAAGGGGAAAACTCTTTGAAAGGTTTGGTAGAAATGGGGAACTAACTGTTGAGTGGGGAGATCTCCATTCTAGCTCCTGAATGCACAGCATGCATTCACTCCAGCTCCCCAAGGATCCCAAGACCAGCAGGATGCCTTCATACCCAGGAGCACAGACAGAGAACAGCCCGGGGAACTCAGTGCTCCTCAGTTTTGGATCATCACTATCGTGCTGCCGCAGCATGTGGCTGCATCCATAACACCAGCATGTGCCAGCAATGCAAGGCTGGCCTGCCAGGAGCCTCCTCTGGGCAAGGGTAACAGGAGTACTGGGCTGTGCACATGAGACATCTTTCCCACGAGGCAGGACAGACTCACCTGGTGCCCACCTGGGCATTGCAGATGAACCCAGGGGGACGCTGAGGTGAACACCCCACAGCATGCCAACGACAGTCCTGCCTGACATTCCCACTAGATGCTTGAAGCACCACAGGCCCTTACCAGCTCTCCTCACTTCAGATGGCGATGGAGTTGGTGCAGAACTGAGATACATAGGAAGCCAGGATGGGATTGGTGGGAAGGACTATGATGGGTAAGTCCCAGCTGAAAGTGTCCACTTTAACTTGTTCCCCCCAGTCCAGAGGATGGCCTCCAACTGGCTCCCAGAGGTCACAAACTCAAAGTACAGCTGCCACTTCAGGGACACTGTGGGCTAAAGGAGGGTCAGCAGCCAACACCACAAGGGACAGGGACAGAAGCTGTCTTGTGCTGGCTGTCCTGGTAAAGGGACAAGAAAATAAGCCTACTCACACAGGCCAGCTCCCTCCCACACAACCCAGCCCTGCAGGGCAGTGAAGGCAGGACTGGGGAAATTGCCATCCTCCTACAGAAACCAGCAGGGTCAGGTCCCTTCCCTGTTGGTGAATCCATGGGTAGAGCTGAGCAGAATGGGCAAGCTGAAGCTGCTCTGGGACATGTGCAGGCAGACCTCCTGATGGCGGGCGGGCATGCTGAAGGAGATGGGTTGACCCTGCTGGTGCTGGAACTCCTCCTGGATGCTCTCCTCTGTCTGCAGGCTAATGGAGAACTGCAGGGCAATCAGCAGGATGCTCACTCTCACACACTCACACAGCCCTGGCCAAAGCCTTGGGGCCTCCATTTCCCAAATGAGCTCAGAACTGAGGTTATTCCCCACCTCATCCCCCAAGGGGACCTTGACCTGTCCCAACAGATGGGATGAGGGATGAGTTAACTCTAGATGTGACACACGCCCTGACTCAAGAGATGAGACCAGGTGTGAGTTAACTCTGGGTTAATTCTGCGCAGTTATGTGAAGTGAATGACCTCTGGGGTCCAATTCAATTGTGAGTTTTACTAAAAGTACTTGTTGGAATATTGGTTACAGCGAATGGTGACTTGGCAAAAGTATAACAGAACTTATCAACACATTAACAGCAAAAATCCTACTATGAGCGGTGTATTGGCAACCATCAGTAGCTATAATATGAAATTTAACCAGAAATCAAGAGCAGAGCTTAAAGATGGTGTTATCCTTATATGTTCAAAAGGGAAAGAGAGTGGTAGAGAAGGAAGGAAAACTAAGGTATAAGGGAGAGAGAAAGAGAGTAATATATATATATATGGAAGGAGAGACAAAGAAATGGGGGTATAGAAAAAAGGAGGAGAGAAGGAAAGAGCAGAGAGAAAGGAAGAAAGAAAAGAGTGAGGGATCCAGTCTCTTACGGCCCCACAGTGTGGATGACAGGACTTGTACAATGATGTGTAGCTTCGGTGTTCCATGGCAAGGATGCTGGGGTCAGGAGCGCAGCATCCTCCAATATCTGGTTCAGAGTGAGGGTCCTCAGGGTGCTGGTATTCTCCCGATGAGGCCGAGCTAGTATTTCCTTTGGTGAGACTGGTAGGCTGGTCTTCCCTCGATGAGACTGACAGGCCCTTAGATGAGACTGGTATTCCCTCAACTGTGCTGTTTTAGGTGAGCTTTTTATAGCTCCCAGAGTAGAGGAAAGTCTGGGTGGGGGGAAAAGTGGTGATTGCGAAAGAGGGACAAGTCTGGACAAGTCCTGGGCCACGTTAAAAGGGTCTCAACTTTTCCCCTTTGTTTGCCGAGCCGAGCATATCAGGAGATGGGGCTATGTGCCCTCCAGTACATCCTCCATCTCTGGTCAGTCAGCCAGCCTGATCTGTGGCTCGTTAGCTCATTGTTGATGTGTAGATCGCAGTTCCCGGTGCTCTGAATGTGTCTTCTGGCTGAACTAGTTTTGTCACAATGTTTTCAGCCATGATCCTTATCAATACTCAACAGACCTCAGCTGGGTCCCACTAGAAACCCTACAGCAGCCCAGTGCCACCTCAATTCCTTCTCTCACTCCCCCACCCAAAACCCCTGCCTCTCTCCACAATGACTCCAAAACCAGCACTGACCTGCAGACATGGGATGTCTCCTTCTGAGAAGTTAAAAGGTCCCAATAATATCCTCTTTGATCTTATACACAGTTTTAAAGATGCAGAACCCCACCTTCCCACAAGTGTTACTGATGTTATACAGGTCTGAGGAGCAAGAAGGGGGGGTAAAGGGTTGCAGCAGGATGAGGCTCTGCTCCATACAGCACTTTGGGTTAATAAAAGATCCCAGCAGAAATGACCCCACACCTGTTTCTTGTGTGTGAAGGACAGGTTCTGGAGGCAGCATTCCCTTTGGGAAACACATGCAATGAGCAAGAGCCAATCACATGCTGGATATACTGGGGAGAAGGTCTCTCTGGCTGAATTAGGAAGAGCCTGAGACTGGCAGGGAGAGTCTATGGGAAACTTCGATCCAAGCAGGCCCTGATGGAGCTGTTCCACAGCCCCAGTCAGAACTTTGCTTTGCCAGAAAGAGATTTTTGCAGTGAGCACTGAGCTGTGCTTCGTGCCCAGGTTAGGACAGAAGGTTCAAGCAGGGGAAATGACCTACAAAGGCTGCGTTGGGAGGTGACCACCATGAGCAGTTGTCACCTGGTCTGCCAGGTGAGAATCTTTCTTCAAGTCCTCCTCCTCCTCCAGGAAGGGGTTTGAGGGCACCACAGACTCATCCTGTGGGAACTGGTAATCCTTGAGCCCTGGGGAGAAGGCAAGAGTGTCATTGGGGCAGGGTGCAGCCAGGCCTGTGTCTACAGGTTGTTGTTTGGATTTAGTTTGAGAATAATAAGATAACGAACACTTTGGGACAGAATTAATGTTTTTCTTCAAGTAACTTTCCAGTGGTTTTGAGTTGGAACAAAGAGAATTTAAGAACTTACTGTTAGCCGTTTTCTGAGAGACCAAGGTCTTTCTGGGATTTCTGTCTGCAGGTATGAGGCAGCTAAGAAGGGAGGCATAGATGGGACAGACTTTGACTGACATCCAGGCTGATCAATGAGAATATTCCATGCCATTAGCGTCATGGTATGTATTTAATGAGAGTCAGGTTTTCCAGCTGGGGAGACCTCTTCCAGTTCTGTTCCATTTTGGTTGAGTTCCATTCAGGAGTTCCTTTAGTTTGTCCTTTTGCCATTCTGCTTTTTTTACAGTCAGCCTCTAGACCTTTCTGCCTCTTTGGTCTTTTCTCTCTCTCCCTGGGATCAGCTGTTTGGGACCAGGGTGCTCTCTTCCTGGGACTGACTGCTTGGCACAAACAGAGTTTGTGAGGAATTGCATAGAGCATGACCATGCTAGCTAAGAAAAAGAAAAATTTCTAACTGCATGAAGAAAATTAACTTGATTTCAGTCAAACCAGCACACCAATATATTATGGGAACCTAAAAGCAAGGTTGGGCAGACTGTCTGTCCATTAGACAGTATTAGTTTATCCCTGACCAGTGGGTGAGTAGTGATTTTCCCCGTTGACGTCTACAATAGAAACTAACTGCTAGCTAAACGGAGGCTATCCTTTGTAAGTGTCCTTATCTACCATCAATATTTGGGCTCCTGTGTCAATGAGGAATGTTGTTAGGTAGCAGTTATTAACTGCAACCATCATCTAGGGACTGGGATCCTTAGCAGGGGGAGTAGCAGCTGCCATTACCTCCACTGAATCGAGCTCCACCCTAGTTTCCTGCATATGCATGGTCTAGATTTACTGCTGATAGATTTGGGTATAGCCTGAGCTCACTTCCCTTGCTTCTTCTGGCTCATTATCTCTTAAAATCTTACAGCGTCACCCCCATCTCCTGACACAGACCCCATAGCTATCAAGAGAAGTTAATGAGGAAAACCCAGCCAGTTTCCCTAGAACAGGAGTTGGCAGCCCATTTAACTGACTCAGAGCAAGCCCCTTATCTAAGCACATTTTCCATAATCTCTTACACTCAGCAGTAACTGAGAGCATTTCCCAATTTCCCCCTTTTGTTTTTGTCTTTTGCATGGAGACAGGCTGTCTCTTTTCTATTACATTTACTTTAGTTGAGGTTCTCCCCTGGTTTTTATCCTATGGGGAGTATAGTGGTAAATCTGCTAGCATACTCTTGGAAAGTAGTACTGTTTAAGTTTGTCTTAATGGCCAAAGCTAAAGATTTCAGCACCCCCTCAGCTCCCTTTACGATAGGTCGGAAGTGTACAGGCTCAGGAATCACCTCCAGGGATTCTGTTCTGCAGGAGGGGGCAATGGGTGCTGGTCCTTCTAACAGAGCTAAAATAGTTTTCAACAGGGTGGTTTGCAGGGTTGCTGCTGATTTCCAGGGGCATGCACTTTTTCCTCCACAGTCAGTGGGATGCATAGCATGTCCCCAGCAGAAACCCATAAAAACCACACATGTGAAGACAAAAAGAAGGGTAGTTGTCATAGGGGACTCCCTTCTGAAGAGAACAGAGGGCCCAATATGCCTATCTGACCCAACCCACAGGGAAGTCTGCTGCCTCCCTGGGGCCAGGATAAGAGATGTTACTATTGGTCCTTAATTTTGGCAGAGAAGAGGTAGGAAAAAGAAATCTTAAGGCGATCAAAAGGGATTTCAGAGTTTTAGGGCAGTTGGTCGATGGCTCAGGTGTTTTTTTCTTCCATTCTTTCAGTAGCAGTCAGGAATACAAAATAGAACAGGCAGGCCCAACTAATCAACACATGGTTCCGTGACTGGTGTCATCGGTGGAACTTTGGGTTCTTCAATCATGGGATGGTCTCTTCTTCGTCAGGTCTTTTGACATCTGATGGGATGCACCTCTCGCAGAAGGGGAAAAAGATGTAGGTTCAGGGGCTAGCAAGGATGATCGATAGGGCTTTAAACCAGATTGGAAGGGGGAAGTGGGCAGTACCAGGCCAGTCAGTGATGAGGAATGGGACGGCACACCAAAGCTCGAGGAGGTGCGTGACAGTGAGATTCCTCAGACTGCGCCACGAGGTGAAGGGCACAATCAACCACACTTGAAATGCTTCTACAATAATGCTTGCAGCATGAGGAAAAAGTAAGATGAACTAGAAGCCTTGGCCTGGTCCCAGGGATATGATATAATTGGCATCAGTGAAACCTGGTGGGATGAGTCCTGTGACTGGTGTGCCATGATGGATGGTTACAGGTTATTCAGAAGGGATAGGCAGGGTAGGAGAGGCGGGGGGGTGGCATTGTGTGTAGCGGAGGGGCTGGAATGCATAGAGCTAGCAGTTGTCAGTGGTAAAGTTGAGAGCCTCTGGGTAAGGATTAAGGGACAGACAAATAAAGCAGATGTTGTTGTGGGAGCCTACTATAGGCCTCCCAGCTGGGATGACAACACTGATGAGTTATTCTTTAAGGAACTAAGTGAAGCCCCCAAGACATCTTCCCTTGTCCTTATGGGGGACTTCAACTTACCAGATGTCAACTGGGAATATCATACAGCTGGCACCAACAGGTCCAGAAGATTCCTAAAGCATCTGGTTGATAACTTGTTGGTGCAGGTACTAAGGGAATAGACCAGGAAAGATGCCTTCCTAGATTTGCTACTTGATAACAGAGAGGGTCTTGTGGGAGAAGTGGCAATTGGTGGCTGCCTTGGCAACAGGAGGAAAACTGACACCAAGACTAAACTTTAGATATGAGGAGAATTCTGGTTGCTCAGAAAACTACTTATTAAGGTCCCCTGGTCTCCTGGTTTTGTTAAAAAACAAGTTTCTCTTTTAGTGAATTTGCCTGTCAGCTAAAGCCTTCATATTAGCTGCATTTTCCTGGAGAACCAGATACATGTTTTGGTAAACATGGCAATGGAATGCAAACTTATTGATAAGTACGGATGGACATCTCGCGAGAGGGACAATGAGAAACCGGTGACCAAGAAACTGACCAACTGAGTATAACATTCCATTCACGTGAATACTTCATATAAAAGTGGGAGATCACGAGGATCTCGTCCCTTTTCCCTTTTTTCCTTTTCCCTTCTGCTTATAGCCGACATTAGGAGAGGACCTTGCTAGTTGTCCCTGCAAACTGAGGCCTAGTGAGAGGCTGAATCCAGCTCCAGGTTGGCTACAGAGTCTAATCCAGGACTTTGGGTGCTGGTTCTGCAGTTGCTGAGACTTTCAAGATTGGTTTTGTATATTTTGTATTATTTTCTCTATTCTTATTAGTAGCATTAGTAAAACATCTTTAATTTTTCCAACTCTCTTCTCTCTGTCCTTCTTTCCCTCCCGATCGCCTGTCCTGAGTGGGAAGGGGGGAGAGGGAGGGGCAAAAAGGGGAAGTGGGGGGGAGAGGAGGTTAACAATACATCTGCAAGGGTTTTATTGTCACCCCACAATCTTAACCCTCGACAGCTGGGAAGAAGCTTTTGAATTTGCTGAGGTCCGTCAGTGTTGGTCGCTTTTTAAATACCACCTACTAAAAGCACAGGATCAGGCAAAATGCCAAAAATCTAGAAGGGGAGGCAAAAAGCCAGCTTGGTTGAGCAGGGCTCTTCTTCTTGAACTGCGGCAAAAGAAGAAAGTATATGGTCAGTGGAAGCAAGGTCATGTGTCATGGGAGTACTACAGAGATGCTGCTCACACTGTAGGGAAGAAATTCATGTGGCCAAAGCTCATTTAGAATTGAAGCTGGCCAGTACTGTGAAGGACAATAAAAAGACCTTTTTCAAATATATTAATGGCAAAAGGCAAACTGGAAATAACATTGGTCCATTACTTGGTGAGTATGGTCACCTTATTAACAGGGTGTCACGGAGGCACCCCGAGGCTAATTTAAGGGACAACAGGGTCCAAAACAACTTTTATTAAACCGGTGAGAAACAGGGTTTTAGCACTCCAAAAGTGACTTAAATAGAGGTTCGGGTATCAGTTGAGGAAAATTATTAAGGGGCAGCAACTAGTACAACAGGCGGTCCACAGAGTGCATGCACGTGGCTTCACCCAAAACAATGCCGGAACCACCCCGAGTCCCAGAGGAGTACACACTTGCCTGAACACGGTGCGGTCTTATTCTTAAAGAGATACAGGTAAAGCGTACGCTCGCGATTCCGCGAGGGTAAATTTATAATACACTCGCAATTCTGCGAGGGTTAATTTACTTACACGTGCGAATGTGCACGGAATACTACACGTGCTTATGTGGAAGCACGGGAGGAAAATACACTCGCGATTGTGCGAGGATAAATTTATAATACACTCACAATTGTGCGAGGAAATAATTTAAAGTACGCGTGCAAATGTGCACGGAATATAAATACACTTGCGATTGTGCGAGGAAATAAAGTTATACGTGCTTGTATTAAGCACAGGAAGTTACACGTGCATATGTGCATGGAATAAAGTTATATACTCGCAATCCTGCGAGGGGTTTTACTCACACACGTGGCGACAAGGCAAGCGGGGTCTCCATCCCGGGGAGGGGGGGTTCTCGGCGGTAGCATCTTCAGCTCGCACTCCAAGAGACCGGTGACAATGGGCCCAGTCTCGATGAGAGAGTCCCGTTTTATACTGGCTGATCAGACCTGACTGTAGGCATTCTAGAAGCTTCTCTGCACCGCCACACCATGTGTGGGGTGCCCCTGAAGCCTCCAAACATCCCCCACACTGGTCACAGGTGCCCAGCGGCTCACTGGTGCCTCGGCAATCCCTTCTCCTAATGGCCCTGGCCAGGGTGCTCTGGGCCAAACAAAAGAAACTGTTAGCCTCAAGTAGCAGAGAGAGGGAGATGTGCCTACTCCCTCCATACTGAAGGAGGAGGGGGGGAGAGAGGGGGATTTGCATTCTGCCACACAGGGACACAGACAAAGCAGAGACATTTAATGCTTTCTTTGCTTCAGTCTTCAACACTGATGATGGACTTGGGGGGGCCCAATAGGCCTGGGCTAGAGAACCATGGCTGTAAGAACAATAAACTCCCAGTCAATCCGGAACTTGTGCAGGATTTGCTAATCCAGCTAGATCCCTACAAGTCGATGGGGCCTCATGGAATTCATCCAAGAGTACTTAAAGAGCTGGTTGATATATTGAGACCTCTCTCCGTGGTTTTTCAGTGCTCCTGGGAATCCGGATAGGTCCCAGGTGACTGGAAGCTGGTGAACGTTGTCCCAATCTACAAGAATGGCAACAGGGATGACCCTGGCAACTATAGGCCTGCCAGACTCACTTCTGTGCCTGGCAAAATCATGGAGAAGACTATTCTGGGAGTTATTGAAAAACATCTGAATGACAATACAGTCATTGGTCCCAGACAGCATGGGTTCATGAGGGGAAAGTCCTGCTTGACCAACTTAATTACTTTCCACAACAAGGTTACCCACCTAGTTGACCAAGGGAAGCCTGTCAATGTGATCTTTTTGGATTTCACTAAAGCCTTTGATACTGTCTCTCACAGTATCCTCCTGGACAAAATGGCCAGCATACTGCTGAATAAACACATGATGCAGTGGGTGGGAAATTGGCTGACAGGCTGGGCTCAAAGGGTTCTAGTAAATAGGGTTATGTCAGGCCGGCAACCAGTCACTAGCGGGCTTCTGCAGGGATCCATCTTAGGGCCAGTACTCTTCAATGTCTTCATAAATGACTTGGACACAGGACTTGAAGGAATACTAAGTAAGTTTGCCAATGACACAAAATTGGGAGGAGCTGTCGACACTCTTGAGGGCGAGAAGCCCTGCGGAAGGATCTGGACAAACTGGACAACTGGGTAATCACCAACCATATGAAGCTCAACAAGAACAAGTGCCCAATTTTGCACCTGGGTGTCCCTGGCAACCCTGGCTGTACATACAGACTGGGGGATGAGATGCTGGAAAGCAGCTCCGTGCAGAGAGAGATCTGGGGGTTCTGGTTGACGGCAAGTTGAACGTGAGCCAACAGTCTGCCCTTGCAGCCAAGAGGGCCAACCGTGTCCTGGGGTGCATCAAGCACTGTATTGCCAGCTGGTTGAGGGAGGTGATTGTCCCACTCAGCTCTGCACTAATGCAGCCTCACCTGGAGTACTGTGTGCAGTTCTGGGCGTCACAGTATAAAAAGAATATAAAGCTACTGGAGTGTCCAGAAGAGGGCTACAAAGTTGGTGAAGGGTTTGGAGGGGAAGCCCTATGAGGACCAGCTAAAGTCACTTGATTTGTTCAGCCTGGAGAAGAGGAGACTGAGGCGAGACCTCATTGTGGCCTACAGCTTCCTCACAAGGGGAGGAGGAAGGGAAGACTGATCTCTTCTCTCTGGCGATCAACAACAGAACTCGAGGGAATGGCAGTAAGATGTATCAGGGGAGGTTTAGGTTAGACATTAGGAAAAGGTTCTTCACCCAGAGGGTGGTGGAGAACTGGAACAGGCTCCCCAGGGAGGTAGTCACAGCTCCAAGCCTGAAAGTATTCAAGAAGAGACTGGACAATGCCCTCAGACACATGGTGTGAACTGTGGGGTTGTCATATGTAGGGACAGGAGTTGGACTCAACGATCCTTGTGGGTCCCTTCCAACTCAGGACATTCTATGACTTTATGATTCTAATTTTACATTTAATTCACACAATGTCACATCCTAGTAAAGGTGAGGAACATTATGGCATATAGAGAAATTCACAAGTTACTTATTTCCAATTGTATATTCCATCAATTGTAAGAATGGCCTTAAAGTCTTTTTCCCAGTTGCACCAATAACATGGGCCTTTATTTTACTTGATTGTCCTTTACAATTTGCTACTACAGAGTGGGTTGCCCTACTATCTATTAAAAAAATCTATCATATCATTTCCCAGCTTTACTGGAACCAGAGGATCAGCTGGGGAGACTTAATAGATTCCTCCCGTCCCCTTCAATCTAATCCTATTTCTGCCATCACGATGGGCTCTTTAGTGTTCCCCTGAGTTTTCTTAAGATGAGGGCACTCATTTTTCCAGTGCCCTTCCTGTTTGCAATATGCACACTGATTTGGTCCAAGGGGGGTTTGTCCAAAGGATGTTTTATACCAATTCCTTCCCCCTACGCTCCCCCTTTCTCTCCCTCGCAAACTTTCTCTCCCTCTTCTCCTGCTTTCCTGGTTTTCTGACAAGGCAGCAGCAAACAGGCAAGCTTGCAACTTCATTTGGACCTGCTTCTCTTTTATTTCTATCTCATCACACTAATTATATACTTTATAGGTAATCACTATTAGTTGTGACACAGACATACCACTTGTGTCATCTACCTTCTGCAACTTCTTTCTAATGTCTGGCACTGGCTGTCCAATAACTAACTTGTTAAACATTTTCTGATTGCTTTCCTCTTCTGGATTAAAATCAGTCCATTTCTTTGCCACTTCACCCAATCTTTCATAAAATGCCAATGGACTCATATTAAAATCTTGCCTCACTTCCTATAATTTAGACAAATTCTTTGGCTATTGCACTCCATGCTGTATCCCATATAAAATCAAGTGTTGATATGTTCTCAGTCTTTCCAATCCCCTAGATGTAATGGGGAACTATCGTGGTTCTTCCCTACATAGATATTGATCAGGGTCTGTCCCATGACACTGGTTACTCTCTTCCTTTGCTTTTTCTCACATCATCTGTCTTCCTTCACTAGTAAACAGATATTCTACTAGGGCCTGGATATCCCCTCCAGTTAGGGTTATGGGTTAATATAACAGTTTTAATCATCCCCTACAGTCCTTCTGGATTAATTCGATACAGTCAAACTGATTATTTCTAATTTAACAAATCTGAGGTAGTAAAGGGGATATGTACAAGCACTGGCCCTCCTTCAGGCCCAACAGTTTGTCTGAGAGGGGCCTGAAATATTGGATGTTGTCCTCTAGTTCTCCCAAAACAGGGCTAACATTAGGTTGGTGCAAAATAATTGCAGTTTTGAACCATGAATTTTAAATCATTATAACTAGGTTCAAACACATCTTTACTAATCAAAATAGGAAACATTACAATCAACATAGTTTCGTCAATGAGAAATAAGTTTGTTTATTCCTGTAGCATAAAAATCTGTGTGTTGGGTTTCGATGAACTCTTGGAAAGCATTTTCTGCATCCTGCTGTTTGTGGAAGTGTTTTCCCTGCAAAAAGTTGTCAAGATGCCTGAAGAAGTGGTAGTCAGTTGGTGAGAGGTCAGATGAAGATGGCGGATGAGGCAAAACTTCGTAGCCACAGCCCAATTCATTCAGCTTTTGAAGTGTTGGTTGTATGACATGCAGTCGGGCATTGTTGTAGGCCCTTTCTGTTGACCAATGCTGGCTGCAAGCATTACAGTTTTCAGTGCATCTCATTGATTTGCTGAGCATACTTCTCAGATGGAATGGTTTTACTGGGATTCAGAAACCTGTAGTGGATCAGACTGGCAGTAGATCACCAAACAGTGACCATGACCTTTTTTTGGTGCAAGTTTGGCTTTGGGAAGTGCTTTGGAGGTTCTTCTCAGTCCAACCACTGAGCTGGTCATCACCGGTTGTCATAGAAAATCCACTTTTCGCCGCGTGTCACAATACAATCGAGAAATGGTTTGTTGTTGTTGCATAGGAGAAGACGACACTTCAAAATGATGATTTTTTTTATTATCGGTCAGTTCATGAGGCACCTACTTCTAGAGCTTTTTCACCTTTCCAATTTGCTTCAAATGCTGAATGACCATAGAATGGTCGACGTTGAATTCTTCAGCAACTTCTCATGTAGTTGTAAGAGGATCAGCTTCAATGACTGCTCTCAATTGGTCATTGTCAATTTCCGATGGCCAGCCACTATGTTCCTCATGTTCAAGGCTCTTGTCTCCTTTGCAAAACTTCTTGAACCACTACTGCACTGTACATTTGTTAGCAGTTCCTGGGCCAAATGTGTTGCTGATTTTGCAGGTTGTCTCTGCTTCTTTACAACCCATTTTGAACTCGAATAAGAAAATTATTTGAACTTGCCTTTTAGTCTAACATAATTTCCATAGTCTAAAATAGATATAAAATAAACAGCAAGGAATAAGTCAGTAGTAAAAAAACCTTAAAGCAAGAAAAGTGCATTAAAATTATGTACAACATAACTACATTTCTTTAAGAATGTATTCCAATACCAAGCAGCAAATTTCAACACTGCAAAAACTGCAATTACTTTTGCCTCAACCTAGTAACTTCATTTTCTTCTTCACTAGAAGAACTTGTGTCCACTTGTCAAGGAGTTACTACAAACCAATTGCTCATCCTCCTCAGTTTCTTTTTGACAACCTTTTCCAATTTCACAACCACTACAACAGGAATTTGTCTTTTTCTTTTTCTCATTTATCAAATATATTCCATTTCGATGCTTCGAACCAACTAACCCACATTTCCTTCTAGTGTCACAATCATTTCTAAGAGAGAAAAACAACTCCACATAAGGTACTTCATCCCACTTTTCTAACTTTCTACAAAACAACATTAATTATAATATTGTGTTATATTGCAAAGACCTATTTTCTGGCCATTTTTCTTCATCTTCCAATTTATAAGCAGCCCACCATTGATTACAATATCTTTTCAATTTATCCTTGCTTAGGGGGTCCCCTCCAAATTTTCTCAAATATTTTAAAATACATCCCAAGTGAGAACAAGGGGGTATTTCCTGTGAAGTAGCTGAACCCATATCAGTACTGAAAAGAAATTCTTAACCCCTCTGCTCCAACCCTCAGTTGGTGTCCTGGTTTTGTTAAAAACAAGTTTCTCTTTTAGTGAATTTGCCTGCCAACTAAAGCCTTCATATTAGCTGCATTTTTCTGAAAAGCCAGATACATGTTTTGGTAGACAATGCAATGGTATGCTAGGTCATTGATAAGAATGGATGAGAATGGATGCACATCTCGTGAGAGGGGCAACGAGAAACAGGTGACCAAAAAACTGACCAACTGAACTATTCCATCCAATTCACATCATACTTCATATAAAAGTGGGAGATCACGAGGATCTTGCCCTTTTTCCTTATGGTCGACATTAGGAGAGGACCTTGCTAGTCGTCCCTGTGAACTGAAGCCTAGTGACAGAGTGAATCCAGTTCCAGTTGGCTGCAGAGTCCAATCCAGGACTTCGGGTGCTGGCCCTGCAGTTGCTGAGACTTTCAAGATTGGTTTTGTATATTTTGTATTATTTTCCCTATTCTTATTAGTAGCATTAGTAAAACATCTTTAACTTTTCCAACTCTCTTCTCTCTGTTCTTTTTTTCCCTCCCAGTCACCTGTCCTTAGTGGGAAGGGGGGAGAGGGAGGGGCTGAAGAGGGAAGTGGGAGGAGAGAGGGGTTAACAATATATCTGCCACGGTTTTATTGTCACCCCGCAATCAAAACCTTGACAATTGGCAAAGGGCCTCTCCCTTTGTCATGCATCTACATCTAGATGCATCTTGTGTCAAATGTCGGCTGCTTCCCAATGTAACTTACTAACCCTCCCCTTCTCTTACCTCTTTAAAAATACCTCTATAATGTATTGCACCATTGTGTCGCTTACCGCCCGATGGTTGGAGAGGAGCCAGTGGAGGTCCTGATCAATAGGTCAATGCATGTTGGAGTCCTGCTCGGTCCATGTCTCCTTCTGTCAGAAGCAGTAAGACAGTCCAGGCAAAACCATTACGACTGTCCCACCTGGGTTACCAGAAAATGTTGTCCCAAAAGGTGGGATGTATTAGATGTATTCCTGGGGTGTATTAGAAGGGGGGTGGTTAGTAGGTCCAGAGAGGTTCTCCTTCCCCTCTACTCTGCCCTGGTGAGTCCACATCTGGAATATTGTGTCCAGTTCTGGGCCCCTCAGTTCAAGAATGACAGGGAACTGCTGGAGAGAGTCCAGTGGAGGGCAACAAAGATGATTAAGGGAGTGGAGCATCTCCCTTATGAGGAAAGGCTGAGGGAGCTGGGTCTCTTTAGCTTGGAGGAGACTGAGGGGTGATCTCATTAATGTTTATAAATATGTAAAGGGTGAGTGTCACGAGGATGGAGCCAGGTTCTTCTCTGCAACATCCAGTGCTAGGACAAGGGGTAATGGGTTCAAACTGGAACACAAGAGGTTCCACTTAAATTTGAGAAGAAACTTCTTCTCAGTAAGGGTAACAGAACACTGGAACAGGCTGCCCAGGAGAGTTGTGGAGTCTCCTACTCTGGAGACATTCAAAACCTACCTGGACACCTTCCTGTGTAACCTCAAATAGGTGTTCCTGCTCTGGCAGGGAGATTGGACCAGATGATCTTTCGAGTTCCCTTCCAATCCCTAACATTCTGTGATTCTGTGATTCTGTGATTGTTACCTGGTGTGCAGATACCAATTTATACATGGGGTCAAGGTATTTCCTTTATTTACAGTTCTGCACAGAAAAAGGTGCTAGGCAATCTTTCTCAAAGCTAGCACACTAGAAGTAGGCTGAGCTATGTATTTATACATTTCAACTTTTAACTTTTAACTATTCCTAACATCTTCTGCATATTTATGCCTACTCAGAGTTCATTGGTCTAAACTTTGCTCTCTTTGGTTTAAAGGTACAGTCCACTTTTATTCTTCTATGCATGCTCAGTGAATAGTGGGCTTTTCTGAGTTGGGGGCGTTTTTTGAGTCAGAGGTCAAGATCTTCCCCTGCTACCTTTACTTTTCCCCTAGTTCCTATAGCCTTTGTTTTGATCTTGGTAATTTCCCATCCTTTGGCCACCAAAACTTTGAATTCCTCATTTATCTTCCTTTTTATTCTTCACGGGAGAGTTAAATTTCAACCAAAAGGTTCAACCAAGTGAGCATCTCCACATAATACTAATCCCAAGGTCTAGGCAATCATAGAGCAGCAAAACTGATTCAAATTACTTATTCAACTATACCAAAATTCAAGATCTAAGACATCACACCCATGAGCAAAAAAAGAAATAGCTACCTAGCCGAGAGTGAGAGTGCCCATTCTTCCTCCTCCATCACCATGTGGGCATCCCCTGTATCATACCAGGAAGCATGAAAGCATCAGCAGTCCAGCTGCTGCTGGATCTGCTTCAAATGCTTTTTGGGTAAGCTAATGTTTTATATGCTTCAGCTTGGAGGTTTGGTCTATACCATTTAAATAAGCTAGTGGATCTGACAAAACTGCCAGAAAAAAAGATGATGGCTGCAAGAGACAGCAATTTGCAGATGATAATGGCTGCCTAATGGTCCTTCAGCTCTTCCTGGCCACCTGTCCTGCCTAAGTGGTGCTCTCACCCAGCATATATCAGGCCTTAGCATGAACTGCGTTAGCCAAAATCTAAGCAGGAGTTGAGTGAGCAGTCGCACTCCACCAAATACGTTTGGCATAGACCAAACATCTAGCAAACTCATTGCTTTGGTGAGTGGAGGAGGTACTGTTCCTCCTCTTGCCTCACTGAGGGTGAGGGTAGGGGAAAGTTTTGAGCGCTTAAACTGAAGTCTGGCTTCACAGTTTGTAATTGAGTAACAACTGATGGTACACACTTTCAACACGGCGAGATAAGTGCTAAATATGGATATACAAGCATACTAATAACAAAATAAAATAGAATACAATCCTACAATTATCATAGTATGTAACATAAGATGCAATATGCCAGTTGCAGATGGTGCATTAAAATGTCATGCCAGTGATGACTAGCAGATTGTTCAATTTCTGTTGCAATTCTGATAATTCATTCTTAGGCAGGAGCAATCATTTTGTTCCTGTTGTTCCACAGAACATCACAAAGTGACACCATACATGTACAACTCTGCGATTGTCATACACTGAGTCTAAAACAAGTATCTGAGGATATATTACTGGAACATGGGTCTTATATTACTAAATGCTCAAGGCAGCACCATTCATGGTTTCTCCATTGTTCACATCCAGAAGTATCAATTAGATTGCCTTGGTTATCTATCAGTTTGCTTCCTTGAACTGGTGCCCATATTCTGTTAGCTACAACTATGGGAAACAGGCTATACTGGTAAATCACAAAATCACAGAATGGTTAAGGTTGAAAGGGACCTCTGGAGATCATCTAGTCCAACCCACCTACTAAAGCAGGTACACCAAGAGAAGATGGCACAGGAATGCATCTCTCGTTATTTTATTAAACTGCGTTTATCTCAATCCAAGTTTCTCCCTTCCCTTTTGACTCCCTGGTTGGGGGGGGGGGGTGGGGGGGGTGGGGGTGAGCGAGCAGCTATCATGGTTGTATTGCTAGCTCGAGTTAAAACATGACAGGCTTTTGTGGTGCCCAACATGAGGCTCAAAAACTGCTAAAATTTGGCACTAAAAAGAGGTAAAATTTAGAGATGTTGGTGTTCTTACTGCTGTGATGCAGATTCAATTTTTTTGGCATGGTGCCAACTCATAGGGTTGAGATACAGGTCTGTGTACTTTGGACATCATCTAGTAGTATTAAAGCAGTTTGAATTATATTGGTTTAAAGATGCTGTGACATAAGTTGTATCAGCTGCTCTCTACAATGTGTTCTGCAGAACCTTATTTGTGCTGAGCATATTTCACTATTAGGTTCGTGCATTCTATTACATCTGGAAACTGGATGATGATGATGATGTTTCTGTGTGTTTTGGCACTGTTGTATTTAGAGAAACCACTATTATATCTAGAGAAACCTCCAGTAGAGATTAAAGAGAAATACATCTATGTGTTTTCCAATTGGATGAGCCAATCTATAGAAAAGCTAACTAACTATACCTTTCCTTTTACATTAGGACAGATTACAGATGTTTTTGAGAGTTTTGAATATCCTTGGAGCTTTGACCATACTTTATTGGTATTGTCAGGTCTGCTGAATGTGTGTCAGTTGATGCCAGTGATAAGAGAGATGATGTTTAATAGGAGGATTGCATCTATTCTAACTCCTGAGACTTATGTTCCATCTTCTCAAGCCTCAGCAACAGGCATGGTTATGGTTGCTGTCTGCCCCAAATGGGGGAAGGCAACTAAAACAGCTCCAACTCCTACACAGAGCAAGGCAGTGAAGGCTATAATAGCTACATTACCCACTACCCCACCCCAACTACTGCTTCTCCAGCCTCAAAGATTGACAAGGCAGCTCCAGCTCCTACACAGAGCGAAGCCGCCAAGGCCGTTACCTCCCTGACCGCAGACACTGTTGCTTCTCCAGCCTCATAGACCGACAACGCAGCTATTGCACCCCCCAACACTGTGCACTGCTACTGCTACTGCTGTAACCACAACAGCCACTGTAATTATGCCAATGTTGGTGACAGTCATTTAGACTCTGGAAATACATCAAGAGATTGTGAGCCCATATCGGCATCAGTTGCCAGTTGTAAGAAAGTCACAAGAAAGACTACTCATGCTACAGATGATGGCAAAGGGCCAACACCAACCCAAGGGTCAGTGTCATCAGCACAAGGAGGAGAGGAAATGACTCAATCCTTTTCTCCAAGTGAGCTGAGAGATATGTGAAAAGATTTTAGTCATCATGAAGGAGAGAATGTTGTAACCTGGTTGCTCTGATGCTGGGATAACGGAGCTGAGAGTATGGAACTAGAAGGTGGGGAATCCAGGCAGTTGGGATCTCTGTCAAGGGATTCCACCCTTGATAGGGCAATTTCAAGAGAGAACATCTCCACCACCCTCTGGATCCGACTCCTGACAGCTATGAAAGATTGTATATGTAAACCAGGGAAATGGAATACTATGGAGAGAAGTATCCAGTTCCTGAGAGAAATAGCTGTGCGGGAGATCATCTATTTTGAGCCAAACAGCCAAGAGGGGACAGACCCAGACAGAATCAATCGTACACGACCTTTGTGGCGCAGGTTTGTATGAAGCGCACCACCTGCATATGCTAAAGTCATTCACAGCAATGATCTGGTCAGCTGGAGGCAGACAAAGCATTTCTGATGTGATTAAGCAGCTTTGGGACTTTGAGGACAGCCTTGCTGGCTCTCTACAGGCTTGTGTCTCGACCATGGAGAATCTGTGTGAAAAATCTGATGACCAGTTTGAAAAGCTGTTGCAGGAAATCAAAGAACTCAGAGAAGACAGGTTCCATTCACCACTTGCACATTTCAGCTATTAGGAGAAGGCATTTCCAATCTCAAGAGAGAGGACAGAGGCAGCCCAAAAAAGAGGTTCACTGAGGTTCTTCCTCTGTGAGCAGGGAGAAAACATGAGAAGGTGGCATAGAAGGCCTACCTCAGAACTTCAGGAATGAGTACATCAGTTAAAAGGAAAAATGCAAGGGCGAAAAATCATGGACTCCACACAATCCAATATGAATTCAAGAGAAGCCATTTATTACAGAGACAAACCTCCTTATATATGCCGTTATTTCCTGATCACGCGTCCACACTCCAAGCATGCATTAGCTGATTGGATATTGTCCATGTTCACGGGCTGTCCACGCGCCCGAGTCTCACTGCTAATAGGTCTGTTGATTTACACCACGTTGGGGCCTTGTTATTTCAGAGTTGCTTCTCTCCCATGGCAGGTCCTGTTCACAGCCTTGAAATTCCTGGCTGGTTCAGTAACAAATCTCCATCTAACAGCAACCCCTCCACAACTCAGCCTCAAGAAAATCCCTCAAATCTCCCACAGAAAAACTCCTAGGAATATGGCTGATCCAATTTACAAAAGGAGCAGAAGAGATTCTGATCCTCTTGAAGGAACCTCTAATTTGTACACAGAGACTGTGCATAACACACATTAGAGGGGTCCTGCGTCCAGCCAGGCCGAGGAAAGGAACAACAGAGTTTATTGGACTGTGCAGATACAATGGCCTGGTACAACACGCCTCAAGGAGTACAAACCTTTGGTGGACACTGGTGCTCAGTGCACGATAATCCCCTCAAACTATAAAGGAACACAATCCATCAGTATTTCTGGAGTGACTGGGGGATCCCAGGAACTGACTGTTGTAGAGGCTGAAATGAGCCTAACTGGAAAAAACTGGCAAAAGCATCCCATTGTGACTGTCTCACATGCTCCATGCATCCTTGGAATAGACTGCCTCAGGAGAGGGTATTTTAAGGACCCAAAAGGGTATCAGTATGCATTTGGCATAGCAGCCATAGACACTGAGAATATGAAACAGCTGTCGACTTTGCCTGGTCTCTCAGAGGACCTTTCTGTTGTAGGACTGCTGATGGTTGACGACCAACAGGTGCCAATTGCTACCATGACGGTGCATCACCGGCAATATCGCACAAATAGAGACTCTTTGATTCCTATCCAGAAGCTGATCCGTCAACTGGAAAGCCAGGGTGTGATCAGTAAGACTCGCTCACCTTTTAATAGCCCAATTTGGCCAGTGCGTAAGTCTAGTGACAAGTGGAGACTAACTGTAGACTATCGTGGCCTGAATGAAGTTATGCTCAAGTGGAAGAGAAGAGTATATAGATCATGGAAGGAGGGGCTGACCACTTGGGGAGAATATAAGGCTGTTGTCAGAGGGTGTAGGGAGGCAACTAGGAAAACTAAGGCCTCCTTAGAATTAAACCTTGTGAGAGGGGTCAAGGACAACGGGAAGAGCTTTTTCAAATACGTGGCAGATAAAACTAACACCAGAACCAATGTAGGTAAACTGATGAATGAGGTGGGTGCCCTGGTGACAGAAGATACAGAGAAGGCACAGTTACTGAATGCCTTCTTTGTCTCTGTCTACTCTGCCAGAGGCTGTCCTGAGGAGCCCCGTACTGCTGAGGCCCCAGAGGAAGTCAGGACAATGGAGGAGTTTGCCTCGTTTGATGAGGACTGGGTTAGGGAGCAGTTATGCAATCTGGACATCCATAAATCCATGGGTCCGGATGGGATGCATCCGTGGGTGCTGAGGGAGCTGGCTGAGGTCATTGCTGGACCGCTCTCCATCATCTTTGCTAGGTCTTGGGTAACAGGAGAGGTGCCTGAGGACTGCAGGAAAGCAGATGTCACTCCAGTGTTCAAAAAGGGCAAGAAGGAGGACCTGGGTAACTATAGACCAGTCAACCTCACCTCCATCCCTGGGAAACTGATGGAACTACTTATCCTTGGTATCATCTCAAAGCATATCAGAGATAATAGGGTCATTAGGGGCAGTCAACATGGCTTCAGCAAAGGGAAGTTGTGCTTGACCAACCTCATTGACTTTTATGAGGACCTAACAAGATGGATGGATGATGGCAGAGAGGTGGACGTGGTCTACCTTGACTGGAATAAGGCATTTGACACAGTCTCCCACAGTATCCTCACAGCTAAATTGAGGGAGTGCAGTCTGGATGATCGGGTAGTGAGGTGGACTGTGAAGTGGCTGAAGGGAAGAAGCCAGAGAGTCATGGTCAATGGGGTGGAGTCTAGTTGGAGGCCTGTATCTAGTGAAGTGCCTCAGGGGTCAGTACTGGGGCCTGTATTATTCAATATATTCATCAACGATTTGGAGGAGGGAATAGAGTGTACTATCAGCAAGTTTGCTGATGACACCAAGCTGGGAGGAGTCACTGACACACCAGAAGGCCACACCGCCATCCAGCGAGACCTGGACAGGCTGGAGAGTTGGGCAGGGAAAAATTTAATGAAATATAACAAGAGCAAGTCTTGCATCTGGGTAGGAACAACCCAACTACATTCCATGTAGTTACCAATGATTTAACTTCTTTATCTCCATTGCTGAATTTATCCCATAATTTCTGCCCTATATCGTCCCAAAGTTCAAGTTTAAGTTTTGAGTCACTAAAGCTCATAACAGTCTTTTCAGATTTTAGTTGCTTCAGTGTAGTAATCATCAGTTTCCAGGAGGTTACAAGGCCGAGAATATCTTTTTCACTGCGACTAATTGCCTTCCACAACACAGTTCCCACTTTTTCCCAAATCTCTGTTTGAAAAGCTCCTAACTGATCAGCAGGAAACCCATTGCCTCTGCACCAGATTAATAGTCTTTTGAGGTTACTCTCCTCATACTTCACCCCTCTCTTAGAATATGCGAGAGGAGCCGCAGTATTTCTTCTTCTTCTTTAAAAATATTCTGCCCCATCTCCTCTCGCCCCCAGCTGTTCACCTCTTTGGGTGTCTGTTGCAATGATATCAGATCCTTTATCCCTCCTCTGTTGCTTCTGTAGCGATCAATCAGGAGTCACGCTGCCTGCAGACTGCGTCCCGGTCACAGTCCGGCCGCGCCGTTCCAGCTGGGGCTCTCTCCCCGCAGTGGTCATCCCCCTTCCGTAAATTCTCCTTATGGATCATGTTGGGGTCACCACTTGCGAGGGCGAAAAATCATGGACTCCACACAATCCAATATGAATTCAAGCGAAGCCATTTATTACAGAAACAAGCCTCCTTATATATGCAGTTATTTCCTGATCACGCGTCCACACTCCAAGCATGCATTAGTTGATTGGATATTGTCCATATTCACGAGCTGTCCATGCGCCCAAGTCACTGCTAATAGGTCTGTTGATTTACATCTTCTTGAGGCCCTGTTATTGTAGAACTGCCTCACTCCCACAGCAGGTCTTGTTTTCAGCTTTCGAGCTGACCTTGAAATTCCTTTGAGCCTGGTTAGTTCAGAAATAATTCTCCATCTAATAGAAACCCATCCACACAACAACCTCAAGAAAATCCCTCACATCTCTCACAGGTAATTGCTCCATAATACCATACACCATACTAACAGTATTCAGTAAGTACCTTTCAGGTCAATGAAGAATGAACTTCAACAAAACTGAAGAAAGCCCAGCAATCATGAAACCAGAGCTGTCTTCAACAACTGGCATCCAGCCACCTCCTCAGGGTTGACACCTTTGACCTGCAAACCACAGGCATGAACTACATCAGATACACAAGCTATGAGTTCCAGATGTAGCATGCCACAATGCAACACTCCAACATGGCACTCCATCTTTCTTGCCCCAGGAGACCATCTTGACAGACAGAATACAAAGTCACAGACTAAGTGGACTTAATGAACATTTTAGAGGGATGAGATGATGCTGTGGACTAAGGGAATAATATCTATGTGCACATATATATATAAAGTTGTAGTAATTAACTGAAATGTATTGGTAAGTCTAAGACCTGAGCATGACAGAAAAGGTATAGAATAAGGGGTGGAATATACTGAATCTCTCGCTGCCAGGAGTGTGACAGTCTGGGGCACTCTCGGTTCTCTCTGGACCACACGATTTGGTGCTATTGTGTTTAGGGAGTGAGCTGCTGTCCGGGACAGGGGGAGGTTTTGGCGCAGACTGTGGTCGGGAGGAGGCGAGCTGCAGCCACATGGTGAGAGATTGTGTTGTGTATCCATCGCTTTGTGTGTTCTTTCACTATTGTCATTGTTATTGTTGTGGGTTTTGTTTTGCTTTGTTTTGTTTTGTTTTCTCTGTTCCGTTAAACTGTCCTCATCCCATCCCACAAGTTTTGCCTTTTGTTTCCTGATTCTCCTCCTCATCCTACCAGGGCAGGGAAGGGGTGAGTAAGTGGCACATGGTTTTAGTTGCTGGCTGGGGGTGGAACTGGGGCTAAACTGCGACACTGCAAATTTTGTTTACCTGGACTTTAATAAAGCTTTTAACACTTTCCCACAGCATTCTCCTGGAGAAACTGTCTGGTCATGGCTTGGATGGGCATATTCTTCTCTGGATAAAAATCTGGTTGGATGGCTGGGCCCAATGAGTTGTGGTAAATGGAGTTAAATCCAGTTGGTGGCCAGTCACAAGTGGTAATCCCCAGGGCTCAATATTGGGGCCAGTTCTGTTTAATATCTTTATCAGTGATCTGGATGAGGGGATTGAGTGCACTCTAAGTAAGTTTGCAGACGCCACCAAGTTGGGTGGTGTCACATACATACCTTGACTCAGATTCGCTGATCCCCTTGGTTGGAATATACTCAATACCTGAAGTCCATAAACAAAGGCTTTTATTTTGTGGCTCAGCTCACATGGCAAATAATTTGCTAATAGAAAGATTTACAATGCTTGTGGGGTTTATACTTTACATGACTTATTACTTATTAAAAATAAAAGCAAAAGAATAAAGAGAGAGGGAGAAAAAGAGATATCACCACTCTCAGATCCCACAATGTGTATGATGGGTGAAATAGTCCTCTGGTTCTCAGATTCCACTATGAGAATGATGGGCAAAGTAGTCCTCCAGTGGTGGGTGCGCTGCCAGTGCTTGTATATGTCAAGTTCTTGCTTCCGGATTGCTTGCTTACATAATCCTTGATCTTCTGCACAGATGCCACTGTGGGTGTTGGTCGCAAAAAGTGGAAGGGTCAGTACTGTTGAGGGTGCACTTGGTCTCTTCATCCAGGTCACTGATGAACAAGTGGAACAGGACTGGACCCATTGCTATCATGGAGACGTGGTGGGACAGCTCACATGACTGGAATGTTGTCATGAAGGGCTATGTACTTTTCAGGAAAGACAGGCCAGCAAGGCGAGGTGGAGGAGTTGCACTTTATGTGAGAGAGCAACTTGAATGTCTTGAACTCTGCCTGAGGGGGGTTGACGAGTGAGTTGAATCCCTATGGGTAAAAATTAAGGGACAAGCTAATAAGGGTGATACTGTTGTGGGTGTTTACTACAAGCCACCTGATCAGGAAGAGGAAGTTTTCTACAGACAGCTGGAAGTAGCCTCACAAACACATGCCCTGGTTCTCATGTGTCCTGGTTTTGTTAAAAACAAGTTTCTCTTTTAGTGAATTTGCCTGTCAGCTAAAGCTTTCATATCAGCTGCATTTTCCTGGAAAACCAGATACATTTTTGGTAGACATAGCAATGGAATGCGAGGTTATTGATAAAGAACAGATTCACATCTCACGAGAGGGGCAATGAGAAACAGGTGACCAAGAAACTGACCAATGGAGTATAACATTCCATTCACGTGAATACTTCATATAAAAGTGGGAGATCACAAGGATCTCATCCCTTTTTCCTTATGGCCGGCATTAGGAGAGGACCTTGCTAGTCGTCCCTGCGAACTGAGGCCTAGTGACAGACTGAATCCAGTTCCGGTTGGCTGCAGAGTCCAATCCAGGAATTCAGGTGCCAAAGCAGTTGCTGGGACTCTCAAGATTGGTTTTGTGTAATTTGTACTATTTTTCTCTATTTTTATTAGTAGCATTAGTAAAACATTTTTAATTTTTCCAACTCTCTTCTCTCTGTCCTTTTTTCCCCTCCCAATCACCTGTACTTAGTGGGAAGGGGGGAGAGAGAGGGGCTGAAGGGAGAAGGGGGGGAGAGGGGGTTAACAATACATCTGCCACGGTTTTATTGCCACCCCGCAATCAAAACCTCAACATCATGGGAGACTTCAATCACCCTGACATCTGCTGGGTAGGCAACACAGCTAAGCATGCCCAGTCCAGGAGTTTCCTACAGATCCTGGTGGGATCAAACTCTGGCTGCCTGGGGGCAAGACCACCACCAGCAAGAAAGAAGATCAAGGGATTCCTGTCTCCTCCCCTTCCCTGACTGAAGAAGGCAGGTCAAGGGAAAGGGGTGAAGAGAAACAAGTCCACACTAAGGTTGGCAGGAGAAACATCCCCCTACCCAACCCACCTTCCCAGGTGCCTCTGTCCAACAGGCAAGAGGCTCAGGATGTGGAACGCAGCAACTTCAGGAACTAGGAGAAATGGCAGCAAGTTCCTGTCTGGTGCAGAATGAGGAGGGTTCCTACTGTGACCACCCCATCCTCCCAGGTTCTCTTGTAAAACAGGTATGAGGCCTTGTAAGTGGAACCAAACAACAACATCGAGGGAGTCAGTTCCACTGAGTTGGACGTGCTGCAGAGAATAAGTCACCCTGCATCCTCCATCAAAACAGCTCCCACAAAGAAAAAAAGGCAGGTTGTGGTTGTAGGAGACTCCCTTCTAAAGGGAACAAAAGGCTGTATATGCAGGCCAGACCCACTTCTTAGGGAAGTCTGATGCCTCCCTGGGGCCAGGGTTAAAGATGTTAGAAGGAAACTTCCTGTCCTGGTTAGGACCTCAGACTACTACCCACTAATAATTTTTCAGGTGGGCAATAATGAAAGTGAAAAGGGAAAGCTAAAGATGATCAAGAGAGACTTCAGGGCCTTGGGACAACTGGTCAAGGGATCAGGAGCACAAGTAGTGTTCTCCTCTATCCCCACAGCTGCATTGTATGATGAGGAAAGATGCAGGAAGACCCAGCAGATCAATACCTGGCTGCAGGACTGGTGTCACTGGCAGAATTTTGGGATTTTTGATCATGAATCAGCTTACATGGCACCTGGCCTGCTAGCAACAAATGGGATGCACCTGTCTCAAAAGCAGAAAAGGATCTTGGGGCAGGAGTTAGAAGGACTTATTGAGAGGACTGTAAACAAGATTTGAAGGGGGAGGAAACCAGGTGTGGCAGAGGCACACCCAAGGGTGACATGCCGGTATCTGAGGGTAGTACTAGCGAGGCCCTTCAGTGTGCCAACCCAGTGGAATCAATGACTCAGCTGAAGTGCATCAATACAAATGCATGCAGCATGAGCAACAAACAGAAGGAGCTGGAAGCCCTTGGGAGTCAGAAAAACTGTGATATAATTGCCATCACATGTGGAGAGTCTCTGGCTGTGTGCTGTGAACAAGCCAGGGCTTGATGCGGCTGTGCTACACGGAAGGATTTCCCTGAGACACCAGAGACAAAAGGAAAGTAAACAGAAGCTGCTCTGCCCTCGACCCAGGCTGCAGGAGGGGCGTTGCCGCTACGCATGAACAGTCTGTGAGCAGTGCCCTGCAGCCAATCGCCATAGTGGGGGGGGATGAGTGACTGTGAGTGTAACCAATTGTAGCCTGCACTTGCCGCATGGCCTTTTGGTATAGAGTATATAAGGCTTGGAAAAACGTGGTCTCGGGGACATTGATATTCAGTGTTGTTTAAGAGTTCATTAAAGAGTACGGATGGTAAATTCACATTGAATTAGACTCCTTACTCTCGCCCGGCCCGCCCGTTCGATCAAAGAGCTTATGCCGGCGTCTGGATTCGTCGAATTTACTACCACTACAAATGGTAGCAGAGGATGGTTCGTTAGCAAAGCATAACGCTCCGGATCTACATATGGTAGCAGAAGGATGGATCGTTAGCAAAGCATAACGCTCCGGATCGAAATTACTGCGGTAAGCAGCGTTCATAAAAAACGGAGCCAAGCCGGGGTGTGGGATAGTGTGCTTAGTCCGATATCAAAAGACGGGCACCTGTCGAGCTGGCCACTCGCATCCTACGTTAAGACCGCGCTGATAAGATAATGGATATTGAAACAGCCGCGGCACTGCTGACGACTATTCTCTCTAAGAGAGGTATTGAATCGTCACAGGAAAAGCTAATCACATTGATTTTTTTAGCTCAGAAGTGGGGACACTTTGGAGAAGTTCCACTTTTGTTTTCCCCAACGGAATGGAGATCAGTGGGGGACACTATGTGGGACAAAACTATCAGAGAGGAAGAAGAGAAAGAAATTAAAGCTGTGAGAGAATTGTGGAAAACCGTATTAGAATCATTAGAAGTTATGAAATCGGAACAGCGTGCCGCCCTAAGAGCCGCGGAGGCGCTTGTCCCAGAACAAACCTGGACTGATAAAACTTGTCCAAAAGAAAAGAGGGGCCTGTGGGCTACTCTGTGGGGTCTGCCTGCCGTTCGGGGTGGTCGCGGGGTCCCGGCTCAGCCAATACTTTCACAATCCGATCTGCAACGCGGATTAGAAACTGCGCGGCTCGTAAACAAAGAACCGGAAGTTTCCCCCTCCGAGTCTCTGGGGCAATGTGCCAAGAAGGCGGAAGTGCAACTGGTCGACTGTCCGGATGTGGGAGGCCCTGAGTGCCGCCCTCCTCCTACCGCTCCGCCTCTGCCCTGCCCCGAGCCGGACGCCCCCCCTCCCTCCGAGAAAAACGTGGGGGCCCGGCCCGGCCCGGCCGCGGCGCCGTCGCCGGGGCCGGGGCCGCCTCAAACTTTGCCTCCGCAAGCACCCGCGGAAGTTTTTTGTGAGCCTCCTCCTACATCATTGGGCTCACCCCAAGCAGTAGAGCAGTTACTGCAAGTTATTACCAACAAGCTTGAACAACTTAAGAGTGTCAAATGTAGAGAAAAATAAGGAACAAATTGAGTTTCAAAAACCGGCTTGCCCTTCACAAACAATGCAATCAAAGGTGCCTATAGATTCTACTGACCAACCACAGCTCCGACGTGGCAGATGGTCAGGGGTCATCAAAGATGCCATCCTAGAAGGTGATTGGTCTCCAGCAAAATTAGCCCTACCGGTAATTCAAAATATGAACACTCAGACAACGGTATGGGAACCACACAATTGGAAAATTTTGCAGCAAGCAAAACAAACAACCACAAGCTATGGTATACGTTCAGCAGCTACCGGACACAAAGAACATCTCCGAACCTGTATCACAATCAGTGACCAACCGTGAACCAGGCTTCTTTCACCTCAACAAGCCAAGCACCGCAGGAAGCCTCGGAGTTGATGTGGAGACAGCAGTAGATATAACATTGACCAATACTGCAATTCATAGAATACCAACTAATGCTAAAGGACCTTTATTTCGACAAGATAGTCTCATTGGAGGCCTATTGATTGGCCGTTCTTCTGCTAGTATCAAAGGTCTTATAGTAATACCAGGTATAATTGATGCAGATTTCACAGGAACTGTTCAAATCCTGGCCTACACTCTGCATCCGCCAATTTTTATTCCTTCTGGGAGTAGAATAGCTCAGGTAGTAGCACTGGAAAACTGCCTACCAATGCTTCCAGGAGTTCCTCCAGCATCCTCAACACAAAGGCATGATAAAGGATTTGGATCGACAGGTCCTGCAGTTTGCTTCACCTCATCAATGACTCAGCGTCCCATGTTACGTGTGCAACTATTTCAGTCTGATTCTACTGTTGTTGTAGAGGTAAATGCAATGCTTGATACTGGAGCTGATGTCTCCATCATTAGTCAATTCAAATGGCCACGAAATTGGAAACTTCAAAAATCAATCTCTTCCACTGTAGCTGGAGTAGGGGGTCAAACTACTCCAAATATAAGTGTTGATCCCATTTCGATTAGTTTCCCTGAAGGTCAATGTGTTACCCTTAGGGTGTATGTAATGGAATTGCCAAGCAGCCTTGAGGCGCTTATTGGCCGTGATGTCTTGGGGCAACTTGGTGCTGTGTTAACTACTTTGCCTTTTCCTTAGTGGTCACTGGAAAGCAGTTGCCCAACCTTCCATTGACCTGGTTAACAGATAGCCCAGTTTGGGTTGACCAGTGGCCATTAACAGAAGAGTGACTGCAAAAGGCACGTGAATTAGTAGAAGAGCAATTAGTTGCAGGCCATATCAAGCCTTCTACTAGTCCATGGAATACCCCAATTTTTGTAATACCAAAAAAGAGTGGAAAGTGGCGATTATTACATGACTTGCGAAAGGTAAATGATCAAATGCAAGCCATGGGTGCTTTACAGCCTGGATTACCATCACCTGTAATGTTACCAGAAAATTGGCATATTCTAATTATAGATTTAAAGGATTGTTTCTTTACCATTCCTTTTCATGAACAAGATACACAGCGTTTTGCATTTACACTGCCTTCAGTAAACAAAGCGGAACCAGCTAAAAGGTATGAGTGGGTAGTGCTACCGCAAGGTATGAAAAATTCTCCTACACTGTGCCAAATGTATGTTGCATGGGCACTTCAACCTATTCGTGCATCATGGAAACAAACAATTATTTATCATTATATGGATGATATTCTGTTCTGTCAACAAGCTGAGTTCACAGAAAGTTCCATAGTCCAAATTACGATCAAACTCAAAGAAAAGGGGTTGGTCATAGCTCCAGAGAAAGTTCAGAAGTCTGCACCTTGGAAATACCTTGGTTGGTCCATTTGTGATGCACAGATTCGTCCACAAAAAATTGAATTACATACTGATTTACAAACATTAAATGATGTCCAAAAATTGTTAGGGGACATACAATGGATTAGAAATTGCGTCGGCATTACTAACAATGATATAGCACCTCTTACTTCGCTTCTAAAAGGAGGTGATCCAGCTAAGAAAATAAGCTTAGAGTCCGTGCATCTCAAATGTCTTTCTGATATTATACAAAAAGTACAGACAAATTGGTCTAGCCGAAGACTTTCTGATCGACCAATTTCCCTCCTTATTAGCAATCTAGAACATCCGTGTGCAATCATCTGCCAGTGGCAAAACAAAAACGGGGAATTCCCCATAGATGTTGCTACAGATTCTTCCTTTTGTGCCACTGTCAGATTGAAAACAGAAAATGATTTGCGATTATTAGAGTGGATTTTTCTCAGTGTCCAACCAAAATTCAGTATTCAAACGAGACCAGAAGCAATTGGAGAATTGATTCGAAAAGGAAGATCTCGAATATTAGAAATTAGCGGTCAGGAACCAGATGACATCAGTATTCCGATAAATGGAGCCGATTTAGAATGGTGGCTGAGACATTCGATGCCTATACAGAATGCATTATTAGGATTTATAGGCAAGGTACATTCACGACAACCAAAAGGTAAACTATGGCAATTCCTTAGAACAAATCAGTGGTTAGAGAGAAGCAAAGTAAAAGCAAAACCTGTTGAAGGCCTTACAGTATATACAGATGCAGGAAAACGAAGACACCAGGCAGCATGTGTCTGGCAAGAGAATAGTCAATGGAAACAGCATTTAATTGAAGGTTCAAAAGAGGATTCATTGCAGACTTTAGAGCTCACGGCAGTAATATGGGCCTTAAATAATTGGCTGAAATCTGCTTTAAATGTTGTCACAGATTCTTTGTATGTAGCAGGTGTAATACCCAGAATGGAAAATGCCCTGTTAAGACAATCGAATAATCCTCGATTAGGAAAATTGTTTGTACAATTGAGAGCTATTTTAAATCAAAGAAAAGAACCCTGTTGTGTGATTCACATCCGCAGTCATCAATGGAATCTTGGTCTAGGTGAAGGAAATCAAATTGCAGATAGTTTAGTAAGTTCAGTACAGCACATGCCTCCAACAGATAAATTCCAACAAGCGAGACAAAGTCATGAGAGCTTTCATCAGAATGCCAGAGGTCTCCAAAGACAATTTGATTTAACTTTAAATGAAGCAAGAAGTATTGTACAGGCATGTCCTCAGTGTGGAAGCCAGATGTTAGGTATAGGAATCGGTGTCAATCCTCGAGGTTTAAAAGCCTTAGAAGTATGGCAAATGGATGTGACACATGTGCCAGAATTCGGAAAACTTAAATATGTGCATGTCACAATCGATACTTTTCCAAAAATGATATGGGCTACTGCTTTACCAGGAGAAAAAGCACTACATGTATGTAAACATCTTACAGCTTGTTTTGCTGTAATGGGTGTCCCAGAAAAGATTAAGACAGACAATGGCCCTGCCTATGTTAGCCAGAAAGTTAGAACTTTTCTAATGAAATGGGGAGTGAAACACGTTACAGGTATACCTCATTCCCCAACAGGCCAAGGAATCATCGAGAGAGCACATCAAATGATTAAAGGGTATTTGAGCAAACAGAAGCAGGAAGAGTTAGATTGTCAACAGCGTTTAGCAAAGGTGTTGTTTACCTTGAATTATTTATGTCTAACTGGAGACCATGAGGAGCCTCCTGTGATCATTCATCATTATCAGATCAGACTAGGAAGGAAAAACACTTTACCGGAATTCATGGTGAGATATCGTGATCCCACCACTGGATTGTGGAAGGGACCAGTACCTGTTATTTTTAATGGTAGAGGGTATATGTGTCTCTCCACAGATCAAGGTCCATTGTGGGTTCCAAGCCGAGCAGTAAAGCCGGAGTTGAAACAAACTCAACCAAGTCAACTCCCTGCAGCAGAACCCTCGGAGGTCACAGAGTGAGGTGTAACCTTTGCATTGATTTAGCTGTGACATGTATGCGTACTATAGTTATATAAGTAGATCTTTAAACACCACTACCTCTTGAGTAAGTTTATCAACACCCAGCACATCGTTTGTTATAAGTTGAGTATCTTTAAACCAAAGTTCTTGGAATTTGTTTAATCAATCCATTGCGATATTTAAACGGCAATGGAATACCTCAGGTTTATTGCAAAGTGCACTGTTTACGTTGATTGTTGTTGTTATTTATATGTTATGTATAAGTTGTTTTTTATCACATATCAAAAAAGGATTAGAACACACAGCTAATCAATCCTGGCTTGTCCAAAAAGAAAAAAAAAAGGAGGAATTGTGGAGAGTCTCTGGCTGTGTGCTGTGAACAAGCCAGGGCTTGATGCGGCTGTGCTACACGGAAGGATTTCCCTGAGACACCAGAGACAAAAGGAAAGTAAACAGAAGCTGCTCTGCCCTCGACCCAGGCTGCAGGAGGGGCGTTGCCGCTACGCATGAACAGTCTGTGAGCAGTGCCCTGCAGCCAATCGCCATAGTGGGGGGGGATGAGTGACTGTGAGTGTAACCAATTGTAGCCTGCACTTGCCGCATGGCCTTTTGGTATAGAGTATATAAGGCTTGGAAAAACGTGGTCTCGGGGACATTGATATTCAGTGTTGTTTAAGAGTTCATTAAAGAGTACGGATGGTAAATTCACATTGAATTAGACTCCTTACTCTCGCCCGGCCCGCCCGTTCGATCAAAGAGCTTATGCCGGCGTCTGGATTCGTCGAATTTACTACCACTACAATCACAGAAACATGGTGGGATGATTCTCATAATTGGAGCGCTGCAATGGATGGCTATAAACTCTTCAGAAGGGATAGGCAAGGAAGGAGAGGAGGTGGGGTAGCGATGTATGTTAGGGAGGTTTTTGATTGTCTGGAACTTGAGGAGGGTGGTGATAGGGTTGAGTGTCTGTGGGTGAGAATCAAGGGGAAGGGCAACAAGGCAGACATCCTGGTGGGGGTCTGTTACAGATCACTCAGCCAGGATGTAGAGGCAGATGAAATATTTTGCAGGCAGCATGGAGGACAACTTCCTAACACAGCTGGTTAGTGAGCCTACCAGGGAAGGAGTCCCACTGGATCTGATGTTTGTAAATAGAGAAGGACTCATGGGCAACGTGTCGGTTGGAGGTCGCCTTGGGTATAGTGATCATGAAATGATTGAGTTTACTATCCTTGGAGAAGTTAGAAGGGTGGTCAGCAGAACTGCTACTTTGGACTTCCAAAGGGCAGACTTTGATGTGTTCAGAAGGCTGGTTGGCAGAGTCCCTTGGGAGATAGTCCTGAAGGACAAAGGAGTCCAGAAAGGCTGGTCTCTCTTCAAGAAGGTAATCTTATGCGGCAATGAGGAACGACGCACACGGAGATGCAGACAAAGACACACACACAGGCAGAGGTTGTGTTCAGGAGGGAGCACAGAGCCAGGCAGAACAGAGAGAGCTGAGTCAGGCTAAGGCCCTCTTTATTAATCATCCACAATTTATAGGTTTACAGATATGGGCCTGGACTAAGAAGTTAGACAGGATGTTTTTTCAATAATTGTTATTCCAAACATACCACACTCGTGTTGCGTCTGTTTTCAGTCACGTTCCCACAAATTCACAGACCAGGCCCAACATCATTCACACGTCACATATACTTGGGGGTGGTTTTCCTGCCTGAGATACCATTCTCAAGAGCCTGGGCTATCACTCCTTACAATTATGAAAAACATACTTCAGTACAACTCGTCCAAGGCCCTTTATATTTTGACTAATTCCTGTGATTTATTCATGTTAGTATTATTTCTTTTTTGACCGTCTGGATGGTCATGTTAGTATCCATCTTCCTTTATCACACGTCTTGCTATTCCCACAATCTCAGAGGTGCAGGAGCAGGTTGTCCCTGTGTGCCAGAAGGCAAGCCGGCAGGGAAGAAGGCCAGCCTGACTGAATAGACAGCTGCAACTGGAACTTAGGAAGAAAAAGAATATTTATAACCTTTGGAAGGAGGGGCAGGCCACTCAAGAAGAATACAAGAATTCTGTGAGGTTATGCAGGGAGAAAATCAGAAGGGCCAAAGCCCAACTAGAGCTGAGCCTGGCTAGGACTGTGAAAGGCAAGAAGAAATGTTTCTATAAATACATTAGCAACAGGAGGAGGGCTAAGGAAAATCTCCATCCCCTGATAGATGCAGAGGGAAACATAGTGACAGAGGATGAGGGAAAGGCTGAGGTACTAAATGCCTTCTTCGCCTCAGTCTTTAATAGTCAGAACAGTTGTGCTCCAGGTACTCAGCCCCCTGAGCCAGAAGACAGGGATGGGGAGCAGAATGAAGCCCAAATAATCAAAGGGGAAATGGTTAGCGACCTGCTACACAACTTGGACACTCACAAGTCTATGGGGCCAGATGGGATACACCCAAGGGTGCTGAGGGAGCTGGCGGAGGTGATCACTGAGCCACTTTCCATTATCTATAAGCTAACTTTCAGCTATCTATCTATCTTGGCTAACTGGGGAGGTCCCAGTTGACTGGAAGTTGGCTAATGTGACATCCATCTACAAGAAGGACTGGAAGGAGGATCCAGGGAACTAAGACCTGTCAATCTAACCTTGGTGCCGGGCAAGGTAATGGAGTGAATGATCTTAAGTAACATCACACAGCACTTAGAAGAGAAACATTTGATCAGGCCCAGTCAACATGGGTTTATGAAAGGCAGGTCCTGTTTGACCAACTTGATCTCCTTCTGTGACAAGGTGATCCAACTAGTAGATGAGGGAAAGGCTGTGGATCACAGAATCACAGAATGATAGGGATTGGAAGGGACCTCAAAAGATCATCTAGTCCAATCCCCCTGCCACAGCAGGAACACCTAGATGAGGTTGCACAGGAAGGTGTCCAGGCGGGTTTTGAATGTCTCCAGAGAAGGAGACTCCACAACCTCCCTGGGCAGCCTGTTCCAGTTCTCTGTCACCCTCACTGAGAAGAAGTTTCTTCTCAAATTTAAATGGAACCTCCTGTGTTCCAGTTTATACCCATTGCCCCTTATCTTATCATTGGTTGTCACAGAGAAGAGCCTGGCTCCATCCTCGTGACACTCACCCTTTAGATATCTGTAAACATTAATGAGGTCACCCCTCAGTCTCCTCCAAGCTAGAGAGACCCAGCTCCCTCAGCCTTTCCTCATAAGGGAGATGCTCCACTCCCTTAATCATCTTTGTGGCTCTGCACTGGACTCTCTCCAGCAGTTCCCTGTCCTTCTTGAACTGAGGAGTCCAGAAATAGACACAATATTCCAGATGTGGTCTCACCAGGGCAGAGTAGAGGGGAAGGAGAACCTCTCTGGACCTACTAGCCACCCCCCTCTAATACATCCCAGGATGCCATTGGTCTTCTTGGCCACAAGGGCACAGTGCTGGCTCATGGTTATCCTGCTGTCTACCAGAGCCCCCAGGTCCCTTTCCCCTAAGCTGCTCTCTTAACAGGTCAGTCCCCAGCTTATACCCGAACCTGGGGTTGTTCCTGCTCAGATTCAATACTCTACACTTTCCCTTGCTATATTTCATTAAATTTTTCCCCGCTCAACTCTCCAGCCTGTTATGTACTTAGACTTCATTAAAGCCTTTGACACCGTATCCCACAGCATTCTCCTGGAGAAGCTGGCAGCTCATGGCCTGGATGGGAGTACTCGGTGATGGATAAAGAACTGGCTGGAGGGCCAGGCCCAAAGAGTCGTGGTGAACTGAACCAAATTCAGTCGGCCACAAGTGGTGTTCCCCAGGGCTCAGTATTGGAGCCAGTTCTGTTTAATCTCTTTATCAATGATCTGGATGAGGGGATTGAGCGCACCCTCAGTAAGTTTGCAGATGACACCAAACTGGGTAGCAGTGTTGATCTGCTGGAGGGTAGGAAGGCCATACAGAGGGATCTGGACCAGCTGGATTGTTGGGCTGAAGCCAATTGTATATAGTTCAACAAGGCCAAAGGCTGGGTCCTGCACTTGAGTCATAACAACCCCAGGCAGCACTACAGGCTCAGGGAAGAGTGGCTGGAAAGCTGCCTGGCAGAAAAGGATCTGGGGGTGTTGATTGACAGCCGGCTGAATGTGAGCTAGCAGTGTGCCCAGGTGGCCAAAAAGGCCAACAGCATCCCGGCTTGTATCAGGAATAGTGTGGCCAGCAGAACTAGAGAAGCGATTGTGCCACTATACTCAGCAATGCTGAGGCCCTACCTTGAGTATTGTGTTCTCTTTTGGGCCCCTCATCATAAGAAGGACATTGAGGTACTAGAGAGAGTGCAGAGGAGGGCGAAGAAGCTGGTGAGGGGCCTGGAGCATAGGTGATATGAGGAGCAGTTGAGGGAACTGGGGCTGTTTAACCTTGAGAAAAGGAGGCTGAGGGGAGACCTTGTCGCTGTCTACAACTACCTGAAAGGAAGTTGTAGTATGGAGGGTGTTAGTCTCTTCTCCCAAGTAGCAAGTGATAGGATAAGAGGAAATGGCCTCAAGTTGCACTGGAGGAGGTTTTATTGGATATTAGGAAAAAATTCTTCACGGAAAGGGTTGTGAAGCATTGGAACAGGCTGCCCAGGGAAGTGGTGGAGTCACCATCCCTGGAGGTGTTTAAATGGCATATAGATGAGGTTTTTAGGGACATGGTTTAGTGCTAGAGTTAGGTTATGGTTGGACTCAGTGATCCTGAGGGTCTCTTCCAACATAAATGATTCTGTGATTCTATGATTCTATGATCATTGGTGACAACCTTTTGACACAGATGGTGGAGGAGGCAACGAGGAGAGGTGTGCTGCTGGACCTTGTCCTGACAAACCAAGAAGAAATGGTTGGAGATGTCACGGTTGGGGGCAGCCTCAGCTGCAGCAATGATGAGATGGTGGAGTTCAGGATCCTGCGTGGATGTCAAGGTTTAAGGCACTGGCAACAATAAACCATGGCAGACACTCTCTGTTACCTCCTCACCCTCCATCCACCCTCTCCTTTAGATCGGAAAGATAATAAGGAAGATAAGAAGGAAGGAAGAGAGATTTAGACTTCAAGTTGGAAGGTTTTAAAGGGTTTTAGTAATGCTACTAATAAATAGAAAATATATACAAAATATACAAAACCAGTCTTGAATGCTTGATATGGAGTTGGCGTCACTCCTGCAGTGGTTGAGCTGGGTGGGTGTAGCTGATGTGGCTCCAGCAGCTGTAGGGCAGGCACCCGGAAGTCATGGGTGGAACTTCACAGCAAACTGGAAACTGGATTTCAGGGATGCAGGTCCTGAGGCCTTCCAGATTGCAGGCAGACAGACAGGGTGCTCTTCAGATGCCGACCATGGTCGAAGAGCACTAGACCCTTGTGATCACTCTCTTATATAGGGGTATGACGATTATGGGATGGAATACTCAGTTGGTCAGTTTTAGTCACCTGTTCCGTCTGCCCCTCCTTCCAAATATGTCCTGTTAGCAGTTAACCTTGGTTACCATAGTAATATATCTAAACACGAGCTTTTTCAGCATTCCATTGGTCCTCTTATCAGCACCAAGCACAGTATCCAAGAAAAATATGCAGGCACTTAGAAGGCACTTAGCTGAGAGGAAATTCACTAAAAGAGAACTGGTCTTGCTTTTAACAAAACCAGGATGGTGGAGGAAGCAGTAAAATAAGTAGGACTAAAACCTTGGACTTCAGCAGGGCGAACTTTGGTGTCTTCAAGGTTCTACTTGGAAGAATACCATGGGATAGGGCTATAGAAGGTCAGGGGGTACAAGAAAGCTGGCTAAATAGTCAAACATTGCTTCCTCCAAGGCCAATACTGATGCATCCCTATACGGAAAAATCAAGTAAAGGGAGTAAAAAGCCAGCATGGATGAGTAAGGAACTCCAGTCAAAATTCAGGTGGAAGAAGGATGTTTATGACATGTGGAGAAAGGGACAGACCACCTGGGAGGAAGACAAAGAAGATGTTAGAGTATGCAGGGATGCAGTGAGGAAGGCCAAGCTCCACTTGGAAGCAAATCTGACCAGGGAGGTCAAAGACAACAAGAAGGGCTTCTTCAAGTATATCAGCAGCAAAAGGAAGGTTAGAGAAAATGTAGGTCTGCAGCTGAATGAGGAGGATGTACTGGTGATGGATAATACAGAGAAGGCAAAGTTACTGAATGCCTCCTTCGCTTCCTTCTTTACTGCTAAAACTGGCCCTCAGGTATTCCAGACCCTAGAGACAGAAGAGCAAGTCAGGCAAAAGGAAGACTTTTCCTTGATTGAGGAAGAACAGGTTAGAGATTGTCTACACAAACTGGACATCCCCAAATCCATGGGCCCCGATTGGTTGCACCCATGAGTGCTGAGAGAGTTGGCAGATGTTACTGCAAAGCCACTTTTCATCATCTTTGAAAGGTCTTGGAGAACAGGAGAGGTGCCTGAGGACTGTAGGAAAGCCAATGTCACTCCAGTCTTCAAAAACAGCAAGAAGGATGACTGAGAAAACTACAGGCCAGTCAGCCTCACGTCCATCCCTGGAAAGGTGATGGAACAGCTCATTCTGGATGTCATCTCCAAGCTCGTGGAGGAAAAGAAGGTTATCAGGAGTAGTCAGTATGGGTTCACCAAAGGGAAATCATGTTTGACCAACCTGATAGCCTGTGAAATGGATCACGAACTGGCTGGATGGCAGAGCTCAGAGGGTTGTGATCAGTGGTGGACTCTATACTTGCCCTTGTTATATTTCATTAAATTTTTCCTTGCCCAACTCTCCAGCCTGTACAGGTCTCCCTGGATAGCAGCACAGTCTTCTGGCATGTCAGCCACTCCTCCCAGTTTGGTGTCATTGGCAAACTTGCTGACAGTGTACTCTATTCCCTCATCCAAGTCATTGACAAATATATTGAATAGTACTGGTCCCGGTACTGACCCTTGAGGCACTCCACTAGATACAGTCCTCCAACTAGACTCTGTCCCACAGACCACGACTCTCTGGCTTCTTTCCTTCAGCTAGTTCACAGTCCACCTCAGTACCTGATTGTCCAGACCACACTTCCTCAGTTTAGCAGCAAGGATGCTGTGGAAGACTGTGTCAAATGCTTTACTAAAATCAAGGTAGACCACATCCACAGCTTTGCCATCATCTATCCACCTCGTTATGTCCTCATAAAAGGCTATGAGTTTGGTTAAGCATGACTTGCCCTTGGTGTAGCCATGCTGACTGCCCCTAATGACACTCTTATCCTTGATATGCCTTGAGATGGCACCAAGGATAAGTTGTTCCATTGCCTTCCCAAGGATGGAGGTGAGGCTGACTGGTCTGTAGTTTCCTGGGTCCTCCTTCTTGCCCTTTTTGAAGACTGGAGTGACATTTGCTTTCCTCCAGTCTTCAAGCACCTCTCCTGTCTCCCATGACTTAGCAAAGATGACGGAGAGTGGCCTAGCAATAACTTCAGCCAGCTCCCTCAGTATCCACTGGTGCATCCCATCCGGACCCATGGATTTATGGATATCCAGATTGCTTAATTGCTCCCTAACCCAGTCCTCATCAATCAAGGTAGACTCCTCCATTGTCCTGCCTTCCTCTGGGGCCTCAGGGGTACGGGGCTCCTCAGGACAGCCTCTGGCAGAGTAGACAGAGACAAAGAAGGCATTCAGTAACTCTGCCTTCTCTGTATCTTCTGTCACCAGGGCAACCACTCCATTCATCAGTGGGCCTACATTGCCTCTGGTGTTAGTTTTATCTGCCACGTATTTGAAAAAGATCTTTCTGCTGTCCTTGACCCCTCTCACAAGGTTTAATTCTAAGGAGGCCTCAGTTTTCCTAGTTGCCTCCCTACATCCTCTGACAACAGCCTTATATTCTTCCCAAGTGGCCAGCCCCTCCTTCCATGATCTGTAAACTCTCCTCTTTCACTTGAGCTTGCCCAACAGTTCCCTGTTTAACCATGCAGGTCTTCTGGCTCCCTTCCTTGACTTCCTATGTGTCGGGATGCTCTGCTCTTGAGCTTGGAAGAAGCAGCCCCTGATTGCTAGCCCACTATCTTGGGCCCCTTTACCTTCAAGTACCCTTGCCCACAGGATTTCCCCTAGCAATTGTTTTAAAAGGCCAAAGTTGGCCCTGCTGAAATCCAGGGTTGCAATTCTGCTTGGTATTCTGTTCCTGCCACACAAGATCCTGAACTCCATCATCTCATGCTTGCTGCAACCAAGGCAGCCCTCAACCTTTACTGCTTCAACCAGACCCTCCTTGTTAGTGAGGATGAGATCCAGCAGTGCTCCTCTCCTAGTGTGCTCATCCACCATTTGCATCAGGAAGTTATCGTCAATGCACTGGAGGAACTTCCTGCGCTGTGGATGTCTGGCTGAGTAGTCCTTCCAGCAAACAGCAGGGTAGTTAAAATCCCCCACAACAACCATGGCCTGTGACTGTGGGGCTGCTCCCAGCTGCCTGTAGAAGGCCTTGTCAATTTCTTCACCCTGATCTGGTGGCCTATAATAGACACCCACAACAGTATCACCCCTGCCAGCCTGCCCCTTAATTCTCACCCACGGACTCTCAACTTGCTCCTCATCTGCCCCTGGACAGTACTCAATACATTGTAGTTGCTCTCTCACGTAAAGAGCAACTCTACCACCTTGCCTGGCTGTCCTGTCTTTCCTGGGGAGGACATAACCATCCATGACCATATTCCAGTCATGTGAGCTGTCCCACCATGTCCCTGTGATTGCCACCAGATCATAATCTCCTGCCCGAACACAGGTTTCTAACTCCTCCTACTTATTTCCCATGCTGTGTGTATTGGTGCACAGGCATTTCAGGGAGTGAGCTGAGTACACCGATTTCACCCAAGGGGAGTGGGAGGCCTCCCGGTCTTTATCAATACTAGAGTGCTGCCCCACTGGTGCAAGCCCAGCTACAACCCCATCCTCCTTCGAATCTAGTTTAAAGCTCTCCAAATGAGCCCTGTTAATTCCTTTCCCAGCATCCTTTTGCCCCTGTGAGATAAACCTATCCCACGTATCACTGTCTGGACTGGTGTCTTATAAAACCAGCCATTATCAAAGAATCCAAAGCCTTGCCTGTAGCACCAGTCTTGTAGCAAATAATTTATGGACTGAATTTTTCTATTCCATCGCATGTCATCACCCAAAAATGGAAGGAGGAAAGAGAAAAATCACTTGTGCCCCAGACGCTTTCACCAACCTTCCCAAGGTCTTGAAATCTTTCTTCATTCCCCTCAGACTACGGGATGCAGCTTCCTCCCCACCTGTCTGGAAGATCAGCAGTGGTTAGTAGTCTGGTGGGTGCATCAGGTTGGGGAGTGTCCTGGTGATATCCCCGATTCGGGCACCAGGTAGACGACAGACTTCCCTATGATGAGGGTCAACTACGCATATTGGGCCCTCTGTTCCTCTCAGAAGGGAATCGCCTACTACAATTACCCTTCTTTCTTTCTTATCAGAGGCAATCTTGAGGCGTGGAGTCAACCACCTCTTCCTATGTGACCTCGTAGGCAGGCCTTGCACCACATCCTCACATACCTCTTCTTCAAGATCCAGGGCCCTATTACAGAGGGGCACCTGGGGAAGCAAAGCAGGTAGGGAGGGGGGTTGCCTGCGGCGCCTAACTGGAACTAGCTTCCAACCCTCCTCATCTTTTTGGTCCCCTGCCTCTGCCCAAGAGCAACAGGGCAGGGGCTGTCTTGGGTCTTCCCCCCTCTGCCCGACAGGGCATGGGTCCATCACCTTTTGGGGGGTATCTCTCTGGGACCTTTCTGACTAGAATGCCAGGGATTTACTCCACCAGTCGATCTCCTTTTCACACTCCCTGATGGTCCTCAGTGTGTTAAACCTCCTCCTTAAGTTTCACCACCATGCTGAGCAGATCTTCTACCTGCTCACACCTCACGTAGGTGGAATGCTGGCCTCTCTCCCCCAGCAGCAGCAGGCTCTGGCACTCCCTGCGGCTGAACACCTGTAGAGACACGGTTTGGGGCAGACCCTCTGTATGGGTTGCCACAGTCTTTTTGTGACAAGCTCTCTGTCTGGAAGAGACCATGATCAGCAGTAGTCTGGGACACTGGCAATAGGTGAGATGGTCTAACAAGCAAGGAGGGACAAAACCTCTGTACCCCGCTGCACGAGCTACCACACCCACTGCTACAGCACATTGTGGGTGGTACTCACACGCTTCACACGCTCGTCACCCCTCCCAGTACCTGGTGGACAGTGACGGGTCACTGCCCTCTCTGAGGCTTTTTCAAGGCGAGGGGTGGGGGTGTGATCGCCATCACCGTGGTAATGCCCACGCCATGTCAGCCGCTCTTGCAAGAGTTGCCAGGTGCTTCTGGGTTGCAAAATCAAAACCCAAAAACCAAAAATCTCCCTGTACCACGGGATCTGCCGACATGGCTCCAGCTGAGTTGGCTCCAATCAGCCGACATCGGGGACTGAGTGCTAGTTTTGAGTTTCAACCGATTTTAAATCTCTGGCTGTCACCGTGGTAACACCCACGCCACATCAGCCGCTCTCACAAGGGCTGCCAGATGCTTCCAGGTCGCAAAATCAAAACCTAAAAACTGAAAAAACCCCTGTACCACGGGATCTGCCAACGTAGCTCCGGCTGATCTGTCTCTGATCAGCTGACCTCAGGGACTGAGTCTGTAATCTGTTTGTTCTTTCCACTCTCCCTTTATCTTAAGGGATAGTAGGGGACGTGAAATATTCCTTTGCCTTTTGCCAATTCCTGAACCACCCTGACAGTGAAGTGGATACCGTTATCTGATTGGATGGATTGGGGTTTTGGCAGATAACTAAACCATAGCTTCAAGCCTTTCACTGTGTTATCCCCAGTTACTCTCACAGTGGCTGCAGCTTGGGTAACTCCTGACACCACTTCCACCCCAACAAGAACGTACTGCTTCCCATCTGTCACCATTTATTGCAAGGCAACAATAAACCCTGGACGATGCTCTCTGTAAACTCCCCGCCCTCCCCACTCAGAAGGGTAATAGGAGGAAAAGGGAGAGAGACTTATGAGCTGGAAAAGTTTAAAAAGATTTACTAATGCTACTAATAAATAGAGAAAATAATACAAAATAATCAAAACCAATCTTGAATTCCCCGGTGTAGTGCAGCAGCGGCCCATGGCAGAGCTGGTGTTGCTCCAGCAGCTGCAGGGCAGGCACCCAGAAGTCCTGGGCCGGACTCCACAGTAAACCGGAACTGGATTCAGGGATGTAGGGCCTGGAATTAGGCCTCGGATCACAAGCAGAACTGGCAGGGTCCTCTTCAGAGGGCTTCAGTAAGGCTTTTGACACTGACTCTCACAACCTACTCATAGGCAAGCTCAAGAAGTGTGGATTGGATGAATGCATGGTGATATGGTGTTGTGTATTGATGAGGATCATGGTTGATAACATTGTGGTGAAACCAGTTCAGCCAGGAGATGACACATTCAGAGCAAGGGGAACTGTGATCTACATATCAACGAGGAGCTAACGAGCCACAGATCAGGCTAGCTGACCGCCCAGAGATGGAGGATGTGCTAGAGGGCACATAGCCCCATCTCCTGATATGCCCAGCTCTGCAAACAAAGGGGAAAAGTTGAGACCCTTTTAACGTGGCCCAGGACTTGTCCAGACTTGTCCCTCTTTCGCAATCACCACTTCCCCCCCTCCCCACCCCCCCCACCCCCCCCCCCCCCGACTTTCCTCTACTCTGGGAGCTATAAAAAGCTCATCTAAAACATCACAGGTAGGGCCTACCAGTCTCACCGAAGGGAATACCAGCTTGGCCTCACCAAGAGAATACCAGCACCCTGAGGACCCTCACTCTGAACCAGACATAGGAGGATGTTGCGCTCCTGACCCCAGCATCCTCGCCATGGAACATCGAGGCTACACAACATCGTACAAGTCCTGTCATCCACGCTGTGGGGCTGTAAGAGACTGGATCCCTCTCTTTCTTTCTTTCTTTCTTTCTTTCTTTCTTTCTTTCTTTCGCTCCTTTTTTCTATACCCCCATTTCTTTGTCTCTCCTTCAGTATATATATTACTCTCTTTCTCTCTCCTTTATACCTTAGTTTTCCTTCCCTCTCTACCACTCTCTTTCTCCCTTTCCCTTTTGAACATATAAGGATAACACCATCTTTAAGCTCTGCTGTTGATTTCTGGTTAAATTTCATATTATAGCTACTGATGGTTGCCAATATATCGCTCGTAGTAGGATTTTTGCTGTTAATGTGTTGATAAGTTCTGTTATACTTTTGCCAAGTCACCATTCACTGTAACCAATATTCCAACAAGTACTTTTAGTAAAACTCACAATTGAATTGGACCCTGGAGGTGATTTTCTGTCATTCACTTCACATAACTGCACAGAATTAACCCAGAGTTAACTCACACCTGGTCTCATCTCTTGAGTCAGGGCGCGTGTCACGTCTAGAGTTAACTCATCCCTCATCCCATCTGTTGGGGCGGGACAGATGGATCATGAACTGGTTGGATGGCAGAGCTCAGAGGGTTGTGATCAATGGCGCAGAGCCTGGTTGGAGGCCTCTAGTTAGTGAGGTTCCCCAGGGGTCAGTGTTAGGTCCAGTCCTATTCAACCTTTTCATCAGTGACCTGGATGAAAAGACTGAGTGCACCCTCAACAAGTTTGCTGATGAAAAAAACTGGGAGGAAGGGTTGACACACCAGAAGGCTGTGCTGCCATTCAGCGAGACCTGGACAGACTGGAGGACTGGGCAGGGAAGAACCTAATGAAATTCACCAAGGGCAAGTGTAGGGTCCTGCACCTGGGGAGGAATAACCCCAGGCATCAGTGTAGGTTAGGGGTGCACCTGCTGGAAAACAACACTGCAGATAAGAACAACAACAGGTTGACCATGAGTCAACAATGTGCCCTTGTGGCCAAGAAGGCAAATGGTATCCTGGGGTGCATTAAAAAGAGTGTGACCATCAGGTCAGGGAGATAATCCTACCCCTCTACTCTGCCTTATTTAGGCTACAGGGAAGGAGACTCCACAACCTCCCTGGGCAGCCTGTTCCAGTGCTCTGTAACCCTCACTGAGAAGAAGATTCTTCTCAAATTTAAGTGGAACCTCTTGTGTTCCATCTTGATCCCATTACTCCTTGTCCTATCATTGTTTGCCACTGAGAAGAGCCTGGCTCCATCCTCATGGCACTCACCCTTTATATATTTATAAACATTATTAAGGTCACCCCTCAGTCTCCTCTTCTCCAAACTAAAGAGACCCAGCTCCCTCAGCCTTTCTTCATAAGTACTACCTCTATGCAACCCACAGCTTCAATTTCCAAACCACCAATCTGTTTGGTGTTGCCACTCATATGACTTAGCCAGGTCTCATCAGTTTGGTCACCTGCTTTTTTATTTTAAAAAGTTTTCTTTTTCCAAGGGGCAGCTTTCTACAGATCACAACACACCTGAAATTCCCAAATGAAGCTCTGGTAACTGCTGCGAAACTCAAAAACTGCTCCACTTGGTACCTTTACAGTCCCACATGTTTCAGAACTGGGAAAAACAGCACTGTCACCACACAAGACAAAACCAGAAAGCTAGATGCTTATGCCACAGCTGAATTTGAAAGTTTAATTCAGCAGAGAAGAGGAACCAGGAAGAAAAGATGGAAAGTTAAGGAAGGCAATAAAAAAAGAAGCCCTACAGCAGTAGTACAAGAGATTTCTTTGCTGCTGCTGAGACTGCAAGCACTGGAGATGGGTTCATCAAATAATCACCTGTTGTCCTGGTTACGTTAAAAAAAAAGTTTCTCTTTTAGTGAATGCCCTGGTTTTGTTAAAAAACAAGTTTCTCTTTTAGTGAATTTGCCTGTCCGCTAAAGCCTTCATATTAGCTGCATTTTCCTGGAGAACCAGATACATGTTTTGGTAAACATAGCCATGGAATGCAAAGTTATTGATAAGCACGGATGGACATCTCGCGAAAGGGGCAATGAGAAACAGGTGACCAAGAAACTGACCAACTGAGTATAACATTCCATTCACGTGAATACTTCATATAAAAGTGGGAGATCACGAGGATCTCGTCCCTTTTCCCTTTTCCTTTTTCCCATCTGCTTATGGCCGACATTAGGAGAGGACCTTGCTAGTCGTCCCTGTGAACTGAGGCCTAGTGAGAGGCTGAATCCAGCTCCAGGTTGGCTACAGAGTGTAATCCAGGACTTTGGGTGCTGGTTCTGCAGTTGCTGAGACTTTCAAGATTGGTTTTGTATATTTTGTATTATTTTCTCTATTCTTATTAGTAGCATTAGTAAAACATTTTTAATTTTTCCAACTCTCTTCTCTCTGTCCTTCTTTCCCTCCCAATCGCCTGTCCTTAGTGGGAAGGGGGGAGAGGGAGGGGCAAAAGGGGGAAGTTGGGGGGGGAGAGGAGGTTAACAATACCTCTGCCAGGGTTTTATTGTCACCCCACAATCTTAACCCTCGACAGTGAATTTGGCCTGTCAGCTAAAGCCTTCATATTAGCTGCATTTTCCTGGAGAACCAGATACATGTTTTGGTAAACATAGCAATGGAATGCAAGGTTGTTGATAAGGACAGATTCACATCTCACGAGAGGGGCAACGAGAAACAGGTGACCAAGAAACCAACCGAGTATAACATTCCATTCACGTGAATACTTCATATAAAAGTGGGAGATCACAAGGATCTCGTCCCTTTTGCTTATGGCCGACATTAGGAGAGGACCTTGTGAATCGTCCCTCCGAATTGAGGCCTAGTGAGAGACTGAATCCAGCTCCGGTTGGCTGCAGGGTCCAATCCAGGACTTTGGGTGCCGGCTCTGCAGTTGCTGAGACTTTCAAGATTGGTTTTGTATATTTTATATTATTTTCTCTATTCTTATTAATAGCATTAGTAAAACATTTTTAATTTTTCCAACTCTCTTCTCTCTGTCCTTAGTGGGAAGGGGGGAGAGGGAGGGGTTGAAGGGGGAAGGGGGGGAGAGGGGGTTAACAATACGTCTGCCACAGTTTTATTGTCACCCCGCAATCAGAACCCTCGACACCTGTAAAATGTGTATTTTTCATAAAAGATGCTGAACCTGACAGCTGGAAATGGACACTTCTCAGGAAGGGCCTAAGATGAGAAAGCACTCTCCACCCCCAGGAGAATCAGACAAGACCACACACTCAGTGGACACGGAGGCTTTGGGTGACTTCTTATGATGCGGAGTCACTCCCTGTGAACCAATATAGGAAGCTCCCATCTTCTCATTTTTCTTCACTGACTATTTTGAACATAGTAATGATGAGGGAAGAGGCAGTGTGCAAAGGCTGGGCCATAGAAAATGCTGACACAGAAGTCTGCCTCTTTCTCCCTCTAGGTACTGCTCATCCCTTTGACTGCCAGCTCTGAAGGCAGGGATCACACTGATAAGTAAGCAAGCTGCTACACAGAGAGAGTTCCTTCCATAAATGTAGGAAACAATGACATTGTCTGAATGTTGCCCTGTGAGACTGTCACCCTGGTGTAACTAGATATCCTGCTTCAACAGCCAGTTTGGCTTCATTTTCTGCCAGTAGCCTTGTTGCTGAGGGCTCACCTGAGAGCATCTATAATTGCATACTTTTTTCTTGTCTCTCTCTTGGGGGCATAAAACCAGAATTATTATCTCAGTTTCAGTCCTGAAATAGTGATGGCACAAAGCACCCTTAAGGGAGTACCTCAGGCAGGGAAGTCACCAGTGGTTGAGCTGGCACCATTGCCCCACAAACCAGCCATAACTATACCTGGCTGCTCAGAGGGAGGGCTGTTCCAGACAGCACTGCCACCACAAGGTTTCATGTGCAAAAAGGGGCCCACTGGCATGGGCTGCCATACCTGCTGGTGCAGGTGGACAAGGCTGATAACAGGTTGGTAAAAGTGATCACAAACTCCAGCACCTCCCCTGCCAGGAACACAGGCCCACGGTCCATCTTGGCCAACACCTCAGTCATGGCTTGGACAGCTCTGCTTGCACACCTGCCAAAAAAAAACCCAACAGTGGGCATGGAGAGAGGACTGAGTGCTGTGACAGTAGGGGAATGGCAACATCCAGGCGGGGCACATGCGCTCTCTTTAGGGCTCTGCTTGGCAGCACTCAGTCTGATGCCCTGGAGATTGTGGGCTGCGGCAGGTGTTGGGGCTGGCAGGGCAGGAGGAGAGGTGCAGACAGGTTTCCACAGAGGTGGCTGGTGCGCCCTGGGAGGGTGTTACAGCACAAATCCAGAATGTCTGGGTGATGTTTGGACAGGTTTTAATTCTGCTGCCAATTTGAAGGGAAAAAAATGCCCTCTGGCCCTGGCAGGGCTTTTAGTGTTGCAGAACACAAAGACTTTCTCCTGGTTATTTTGCAGCCTTGGGAAAGCTGTTAATAGCCAGCAATTGGACATCGAGCATCTTCTCCTCTTGGCCTGTGCCATGTGGGGAGAAGCTGTCAGGGGAAGTTTGCTATTGAGACAGCAAAAGAGCTCGAGCAGTGACTATAAATCTCAAACCTCTCCTGCTGTGTGCTCCTGGAATAAATGCTTTTTTAAATCCCTCCGTCTGATACCTAAAATCAGCAATTAGTAATAAAATAAGTCTATACAAATAAGGGTTGTAGATTTTACTAAGTTAATAAGAATAAGGTTCACAGATGTTAGGTGTTAGGCATCAAGTCACAAGAATGGTATTTGTTAAGATAAGCAGGGGAAGGTTAGGAGACAATGCCCTTGCTCTCAGAAGATAAGGTGGTGACACCAGTGCAAGCAGGTTACAAGCCAAATAACAAAGGCATGTAATACATATGCAAAGGATTTCCAAGAAATGTAATGAATATGTATGATCTGGATGGATATAACCTGTGCCTGGAACTTCTTCTGCCCCCCTCCCCGAGGATGGATCCCCTGGAGTTGGCGGCACGCCAATAAAGGATGCTTGCTTTTAAACCCACAAATTTTGGTTTTAGAAGTTTTTTTACGTGGCCGATTTGCAGTATCAATCATGTCCTTTCCAAGGAGCCAGGATGCCCTGCTGGCCTGTGCTGCAGCTGCTCTGCCTGGGTATCTTTTTTCTCTGATACTAGGTTTAAAGAAAATAATAAAAATATCATTTCCTTGAGACAGAGAGCAAGCATGCTGCCATAAACCTCGCCTCAGCAGTGTAAAGCCGGGGCTGTCTCAGCTAGGAGAAGAACACTTGCAGCAGATGTAGCTTGAAGATAGCAGCAGGCCCTGATTCAGGGCGGTCATGCAGGACAAGCAGGTTCTCTTTATGCCCTGGACCTCTGCAGGCAAAATGTCCTTAAACAGTCAAACATGAAGGTGAGTACATAGGAACAGAGAGCAGTCTGCAGTTGTGTCCTATGACTGCATCCCAGAAAATATCATCCCAAGAGGGCTTCGGAGACCTTAAAAGTTGGTGAATAAAGTGAATGTCTGGTTATCACACAGCCAAAAAGGTAAGAGTGGGTTGTTTTTGCTGGGGAAGTGTGTGTAGGAGCAGGGCTTGTTGTGGAAGAGTCTCTCCCCTTTGATGCCCCCATCCCCATTAAACTAGGGCTACATGTCCTGAGGTAATAGTACTCACTGCCCACTGCCTGGCCTTTGCATCCTGTGAGCTGCTGGAGCAGAACAGGCTGTGGGCTCCCAGCTGGGGTGGCTTTCTCCTCTCAGTGATATAGCATTAGTGCTCACGGGTAGCTCAGGGATGTTCCCCACCACAGGAGCTCATGTGCCCACCTGGCACTGTGGAGCCATCACTTGGGTCTTGCCTGTTTGTTTGCTCAGGGGAGTTCAGCAGCTACTTCTAATCTGGTAGCTGGTTTCTGTATGCTAATTGTCTCCAGATGGAAGATTTAACTTGGGGTGGTTCATTAGCAAAAGCCAGTCCCTTATGAGTGCTGACCTGGGACCTCAGCCTTGCTCCTCTTGCCTGGAGTGGTGCTGGCACACCCAGGTGTGGGTGTGCCCCTGTTTGAGTGTCTCTTGATTCTGAGGCCTTTGGGTGAGAAATTATCTGATGGGCAGTGCCTGGCTGCACAGCTGGTGTGAAAGCAGAGGTGAGTCTCTGGGATCCTGCCAGCTGCAGACAGCAGGCATCACTTCCTACAGGGCAAGGCTGCCCCGTGTGATCTTCTCCTGGGGATGTAGCACTGGGATGTGGCAGGGCTGTGTGTGGCAATGGAGACATGGAGGTGGAAGAGCAAGGCTCACATCCCCAGAGCAGTGTATGGCTTCTCCCAGCTTGTGCCTCCGTTCTGAGACTTACCTTAGCAGGATGTGCCCTACCAGGCATGGTGGTGGGGATACCGCAAAATTGGCAAATTGAAGAAACTTCTAAAACCAGGGTTTAAGGTTTAAAAAGCAAGCATTCCATTTAATGACTGACGTGCGTCACTCAGGCACTCTCACAGGATAGCTCTGTCTAGTGAGGGCCCCGAACAATTCCCTGACACAGGTTTTATCCACATGGAACATACATATTCATTACATTTCCAGGAAATCCTTTGCATATGCATTATATTCCTTTGTTATTCGGCTTGTAACCGCAAAACCAGTATGAACCGATCCTTATGCTGGTCTCACCACCTTATCTTCTGAGAACAAGGGCATTGTCTCCTAACCTTCTCCTGCTTACCTCAACAAATTCCATCCTTGTGACTTAACACCTAATAAGTGCTTAAAACCTAGCATCTGTGAAGCTTATTCTTATTAAACTTCATAAGTGCCTAAAATCTATGACCCTGTCGTGGTTTAACAAGCCAAAATTGGAAGGTCCCAACTTCCCTTAAGTCTGAAGCATGATGCTAATGGGATGGAATACTCTTATTGATCAGTCTGGATGTCAGTCAAGCTCTGCCCCATCTCTGCCCCTCTTCCTCGCTGTCTCACACCTGTAAGCAAGGCACTCAGAATGTCCTTGGCTCTCAGACCAGAGCAATTACAAACATTATCTCTGTGCTGGGGTGTTATCTGCTTGTTCTCAAACTGAGTTTAAATAATGAGCATTCTAGCTATGAAAAAGAAAGATTTCTAATTGCACGGAGAAAATTAACCCATTTTCAGTCAAACCAGCATAGACCCTTATTCTTATTAACTTATTTTATTACTAATTGCTGATTTTAGGTCCTTGTGTGTGTGTGTTGCTGCTTCTCAGTGGGGGTGGCTGGGAAAGCTCCCTGCATGAGCTGGGAGTCCTGCTCTTGGGTATTGGAGTGCTCTGTTTTCACACTGTGCCCTTGCAAGCAGCCCTGTGCTGCCTGAGCTGTGCCTACTCACGTCTTCTGATACACACTGCAGATGGATAGCAGGGGATGTCACCCCTCACACCCTGGGACATAGGTCACTTTTGTACATTTATACAAGAGGGGCAGCTGCAATGTGTGCCAGTCAGACCCTGCTGTGCAGTGATGCCAGCTTCTGTCATCTTTCATACCTCTCCTTCCCTTGCTTGCAGATACTTCAGGTGGTGGTACAAGAAGACCCACAAAGAGAAGAAATCTGCCTTCATTGACCTCTTATGTGCTGTTCCTCTAAAGCAAATTTACAGTCAGCCTCCATTTTGGGCACTGGGGTGATGCAGAAGGCAATGCCAGCATATGCTGGCTGGTAAGGGATTTATGTGGGGCCATCAAGGTGCTAGAGGGGGAGACTGGATCGAGTTACTTCTGGGGGGCAGGTGTGAGGGTGAAAAATCATGGACTCCACACAATCCAACGTGAATTCAAGAAAGGCCATTTATTACAGAAACAAGCCTCCTTATATATGCAGTTATTTCCTGATCACGCGTCCACGCTCCAAGCATGCATTAGCTGATTGGATATTGTCTATGTTCAAGAGTTGTCCACGCGCCCAAGTCTCACTGCTAATAGATGTGTTGACTGACGTCGTGTTTTCAGCTTTCCGACGTGGCCTTGAAATTCCTTAGGGCCTGACAAGTTTAATAACAAATCGCCATCTAATAGAAACCCATCCACACATTAACTTCAAGAAAATCCCTCAAATCTCCCACAATTCCCCCTTTTTGTTTTTGAACCAGCCAGGCCTTGTTTACAACACGCTGAATCATCTTTGAAATACACTGCAGCATACAATCACATGATTAACAACATAATTACAATTACATACAATGCAGTTGAGCATAATTTAACAAGATCAAACAACTACCCACCTATTCCCAAGCTTTTAAACCATTTGTCAAACCCTAATTCTACTATGACAATCTTAGTAACATGCTGTTTTAGTTTGTCTAAAGTACTATGAATAGATTCAGAAGGATCAGACAAGTTAATACAACACATTCCAATTCTTCACAACCATGATCTAGTGTTAAAAGTAAAAGATCTATAACTGTGTGATTTTGTAGAGTAGCATGCCTAATACCATCAACATCTACTATTAATTGAGTTAGTATCTCAGAAGTTAGATTAGCCTGTTTAAAAGACCAATAACTTAACTTTGATATGTCTCCTAAAGCTTTACCAGCTGCTAGACTAGGGAGAAGGAGTGCAGTAGATACTATGGTAGGAATGTCTCATAATTCTACCTCATTTTTGCATTGACTATCCAAGCGTAATATCGCCCTTTCGGCTCTCCTGCTGTTTGTTCAAATTGCCGTTCTCCACAGAAGGTACACCACCTGCTTGCTAATAGGCTTCTAGACCACCAGGTCTGTGAGCATCTATAACACTGAATTAGGATCCATGATTTACATCTGAAACAGTCCTCACAACTTATCTCCCTCCTGTCCATCGGCATCCGTTGAATCTTTGTTGAATTCACTTCAATCCTCGGCCTGTAATGACACAAGCATAACCTTTTCCCCAGGTTATCAATTGATGTGGCCTTTTCCATTTACCATTAACTAGTGATTTGACCATAACTAATGCAGGTTCTTTCTGATTTAGCATGTTTTTGGGTCATACTTGCAAAGTGTTTCATCACAGGGCAAATTTGGGCTGCACCACTTAGATATAAGTGATTCATCACATACAATGCTTTTGACAACTGGGTTTGTGGTGTTTTCCTTACTTCTCCCCCTTTTCGTTTAAAAAAAAATACAGTTCAGAATCAGATACGTGCGTTGGATCTTGACTACGTACTCAAAATCACAAATCAAATTTAGAGGTTCCTCCTTAAAAAGCTCTAAGTAATGTAAAGTTGTGCCAAGTTCTGCTAATTGGGTTGAACCTTCAATAATTTTTACAGAATGATGACAATTGTTATCTTCACGCCAGACCACTTCAGCTTTATGAAACTTCCCAGAACCATCAACAAAAACTGTGCAAGCATGTAGGATCAGACCAAATACAAGGATGGTCTGTGACCTGATGTTAAAGACTTGCACGTTCTGCAGTAATTTACATTTAGGCATGCCAAAAGCTGTGCTGTTAAGAAAATCAGCTAGTGCAATTTACAAGGACATAGACTGCAAAAATAAAAAAATCAAAATTAGATTTCACAAATGGTACATATATGACAAAAGGATCATGGCCTATTAAGACTTAAATTCATTCCCTGCATTTCTTGATCAGAGTAACAATTGGTATATCAGTGTGTTAGCAATATCATCATACTGTCTCACAATAGCCACAGGTTGTTTCTATGTTGTACCTATAAATAGACAGATCTGCAAGTCCAATCAAATGCAGTTACCTTGTAAGGTTGTCATAAATTTATTCCTCAAAGTTTCTAACTCCATTTTGGCTGTCATATTTATTGGATATTGTTTTCCCTTACCGGATCGAAGTCCTGTTTCAGTTCTATCAGTGTAGTATTTGATTTATCGAAACATTGGCTGTTAATACTAGTGGAAATACAGCATTCGAAATTTCCTTGGAGATTTCTCACTTGAAGCAAGCAGATCTGCACCGTCCAAGCAGCTTCTTGTAGGACATGCAACTAAACAGAATTCTCAGAAAACGTTATTTGATCTTACAATTTACTTAACAAATCTTGACCCAAGAGAGGTATAGGGCTTTCCGGCAAATACAAGAATTCATATGGTACAACTTTGTTCCAAATTTAACATTCCATTGGTCTCAAAAAACGGCCTTTCTTTCATTCTCTCCCACGACCTCAAAAACTAGCACGGTGAATTTACTAAGAAGTCTCTTCCAACTAGTTACCACACAATAAGTCTATTAAAATAAAATTTTGGTTTAATTTCCCAGCTTCATTAGAACTATGGATCCACTGGCTTAATTTACATTTAAAATTTACAGATGTCAAAAAACAGTGTATTAAACATCAATCCATTATTCAATTTTCCTAGATCCAAATCAGTTCATATTCTAGCAACTTTTAAATGCAACTTCATACAATACCAAGTTCACATCCATCATAGCATTTAGGTGTTTTGGTTTTTTTGTTGTTTGTTTTATTTTGTTTTGTTTTTTTCAATGCGAATTAGAGTTTAACAACTTAAATTCTTTTCTGGTCTCAAAATTACTAGATAAAAATATAAGCAATTACTCTAATGCGTAAGGATGCATCCTAAGGGAGAGCAAGGTGGAATTTTAGCAGTGGAACCGGTTCCCATTTTGTAATTATCTCCCCAAACAAAATTATTTTGGTACCAAACATAAATATGCAAATTAAAATACTGAGCTCAGATATGAAAATCAAAGACCAAGTTCAAATATGCAGATAGATCACAGTTACACTTATTCGAGACAATATTTCAGTTTTTGCATAGTACCTTTGGACTGGTTACTGCTCAGCCAGGCAGAGGTACCGCTGGGTATCCCTGAAAAAACAGGTCAGTGCCTGCTGGAGCCCCATCGGCACCTGCCCCCCCGCCCCCGCAGCAAGCTGGACTGGGCAAGGCTTTTAATAGTGTCTCATCTGGGGTGCTACAACTGTTATCCCAAAACCAGGATTCTTTACATGATGTGCATACAAAAGAGCCAAATACAGCACATCGAGATGAGACACAGCCTATCACAGAGTTGCACAAGTCTGGATATTGGAATAAAGCTAGAATGCTAGAAAGAAAAGTAACAGCTACTACACACAAAATTTTACCATCACATTCACACAGTAAAGAACTAAATTACTCATGATCTTCTGTAATATCACAAAATGCACATTTTGAGTCCATGAATTCTCATGGACTATAAACTTACTGTACCATGTAACAGACAAAGACCTATTAAACTGTAATATGCTTAAACAGATACCTACAAAGAAAACAGGTTAATAAGGAAAGCATCTTGCAGACTTCAAGTTTTCTGACCTGTGCGTTGTCAGTTAATTCTCAGCTTGTTCAAGTTCAAACCGTTCTGCCTGTAAAACTGTCTGAAATGGTTTAATGATCTCTTGTAGAGATTTATTTTGTCCTGCTCTTCTCACCTTAAAAACAACATTAATTGCAACAAGGTGTTATACTTCAAGATTCTGTTCTCTGGACACTTTTCCCAATAATTTAACTTATACCACAGCCACCATTAATTACAATATTTCACAAGATCTTCCTTCCTCATATTTCCAAGTGCTTTCCTATGTTTTAAAACACCTCCCAATACCAATTTCTTAGGAACACGACTGAAAACAGTCATTCCTGACCCCATCTCGAAAGTAAAAACCATGAGAAGAGGGAGGGGGGGCGGGGAAAGCACAGGGCTGCTTGCAGCATGAGTGGGAAAAGTGGGGAGAAAGTTTTACGATGTACTTATACCACAAAGAAACAATTCTAACAACAATCAGTAAAACAATTAACTCACATTCCTGACAAACTGCTTGATTTTCAGAGAGGCAATACACAGAAGCACGTAATATGTACTGTAAAACTCGCAGATAACACCTTGATAGCAAACAGTAGCGTTCTCTATTGCTAATTTCAACACCAGCGCTTCCTTAGCTTCTAAGTTTTCAACTTGCTTATTGATGGCCTCTTGAAGATGGTCAATAAATTGCATGTAATTCTCATTGGGATCCTGATAACAGTTGTAAATTATTTGGCTGCTTTGTTGGTTTCAGGCACCTCTATCATAGCTTGATATGCAAGGTCTGTTGACTGCCTCAGGATTTCAGAAACTAATAGTGCCTGTAAATTGTGGTGTGTCAATTAGTGTCTGTTCCAAGAGTTGTGGAATACCCGCCCCTTTCAAGGAGTCCCCATCATTCCATCCTGAATGATCTATAGCAATTACATTGCATAGGTCAAATTTTGCTTGAGTCTTTCATGGTTTTTATCTGATCTCGGGGCAACATGTACACATACTGCTTTTCCTTTTAACGTTTCAAGAAAATGCTGCAAACCCTCATCTTCATCCAAGTCATCAAATAATGTGGACTTGAACAGTGCTGCAGAATCATTAGTAACAGAGGGGTTTGGAACAGTACACATTCTCACCAATACTTTCTAGCATCATAATTATTCGTATTACCTGAGTCCCCAGGAGCACCCCCTTTCCTGTCACAATCAGCATGACTGCATTGCCGACTGTTGGATTCACTCGCTATTAGCTGATCTAATTTGTCACACAGTTCTTTTGTGCATTTTTTATGCAGTGACTCCTGCTCTCTCATCGAAGTTGGAGGGTTACAAGGCAGTAAAGGCAGATACAAATTGGTAAAAGGACTGAGAGTACACTTGTTGACGACCTTAGCATTCTCAGCTTTCACAGGTTCTTTGGGCAAGTTGTCTGACTCCAGTCCTCTGGACTTGTTTTTCTCACCAGGGTTGAGCAATGGTACAGGAGGCCACCCGCTCGGCATTTTTCCTCCCCCCGCCCCAGACTGCTGAGCTATCGGGGGTGCCAAAGCTACAGCAGGGGATGGAATAGGGAGGGTATCAAAGACACGAACCGGGTAAACTTCATAGCGACTTTCAGGATACTTATCAGGCTGCAACGCTGCAAAAATTCTGGCAGCAGCAGACTGTTCAGCCTTAAGATCTTTTAAGGTGGTAATTATAAGCTTCCATGTAGTTGCTAATGATTTAGCTTCTTTATCTCCATTGCTGAATTTATCCCATAATTTCTGCCCTATATCGTCCCAAAGTTCAATTTAAGTTTTGAGTCACTAATGCTCATAACAGTCTTTTCAGGTTTTAATTGCTTCAGTGTAGTAATCATCAGTTTCCAGGAGGTTACAAGGCCGAGAATATCTTTTTCACTGCGACTAATTGCCTTCCACAACACAGTTCCCACTTTTTCCCAAGTCTCTGTTTGAAAAACTCCTAACAGATCAGCAGGAAACTCATTGCCTCTGCACCAGATTAATAGTCTTTTGAGGTTACTCTCCTCATACTTCACCCCTCTCTTAGAGAGAATATGGGGGGGAACCGCAGTATTTCTTCTTCTTTAAAAATATTCCACCCCATCTCCTCTCGCCCCCAGCTGTTCACCTCTTTGGGTGTCTGTTGCAACAATATCAGATCCTTTATCCCTCCTCTGTTGCTTCTGTAGCGATCAGTCAGGAGTCATGCAGCCCGCAGACTACTGTCTGCCGGTTGCTGAAATCTTAAGCTGTTTGTTGTAAAGTTCTGCTCATATTCCTCAAACTTGTATCTACTTAATGAAAACAAAAGAAGCTACAGACCATCATGGACACCTGCAAGATAAGGCCTGTTTTGCAGTTTTTGCTGGGAAGAAATAAGATTCATTCAGACAAAATAACACCTTCAAGGCTGACACGAAGCGGCTATGGACTAGAAACAACGTCTTCAGCTAAACAATACAAAAGCCTCTCTGAACTCCTTGAAAGGATCCAACAAGAAGCAAAAAGATCCCAGATTCAAATATTGCTATTGGAGTGAATCATGGTGTGAGGGGCAGGTAAATAGTCTGTAAGGGTATAATTACCCAGGGATTTCAATGCTTGTCTGGGACCTCTGCGAAGGCACCCAGCTCGAGCCAACCCTGCTGCTGTACTACTCCATTAAATTATTTATTTATGCAAACTTTGACGCCTGAGAGCTTGCTTCAAGTCACACTTTAAGTGATCTAAACACTGCTCTGTGGCAAACAGGACCCTACATCACTCATCCATGACACTACTAAGAAGAAAAGATTCTAATTGCATGGAAAATTACCTTAATTTCAGCTAACCCAGCACAATGGTCTTCACCATGGGCTGCAGGGGAATTTCTGCTCTGGCACCTGGGGCACCTCCCCCCCCTCCTTCTTCACTGACTGCAGGGTTGTTTTTCTCACATATTCTCACTCCTTTCTCCCAGCAGTTTTTACCCTTAAATGTTATCACAGAGGTGCTACCACCACTGCTGATCGACTCAGCTTTGGCCAGCAGAGGGTCCATCTTGGAGCTGGCTGGCACTGGCTGTGTCGAACATGAGGGAAGCTTCTGGTATCTTCTCACAGAAGCCACACCTACAGCCTCCTCACTAGTAAAACCTTGCCATGCAAACTCACTACACTCATTAGGAAAGAAAACAAACAGACATGTCAAACAAGGGCTCAATGCCCTTTGCATGGACTCCTCTAACGTGAACTCACTAATTCGTCACTTCATCAACTCACAAAGCTTCTAACTCACAAGTTCCTTAATCCCGAACTCACATCTCCTAACTTTGGTGCCCATAAGCACCCCAGGCAGGCACCCATGTGTGCAGGGAGAGGCACAAAGGGCTTCAAGTGGGTGCTGCCTGGGGGCTGCAGGGCTGCCAGAGGAAGAGGCTGTCGGATGGGGCAGGGATTTTGGGGTAGCAAGCACACAGTGCCCTGGGCAAGTGTCAGGGCTTGTCCACCATTCTCTTCCTCTTGCAGGGTGCCCCTACCTGCCCTTCCCCAGTCTTCCTCTCTCTCCTTTCCTGCTGGGCTCTGGGGCTGCTCTCAGGCCTTCCAGCTCCTGAGGAGTGCATAGACCAGAACCTGTCCAGTGTATGCCCCAACTGGCTGAGGTGTCTGGTGGTTCAGCTTTTGATCAAAAGCCACCCCTCCACTCTCATCCTCATCCCCACATCCTCATTCTCACCACTGCACCCTCATCCTGCACCCTCACCCCTGAATCCTCAGGACTCGTTCTCAACCTCACCCTCCCCAAACGCTTGCTGTGGCTGTCACCAGTAGCATGAGTGAGTCCCCACCTCAGCGCTTCCCTTGAAAACCACTTCTCCAAACGGTCTATGAAGTTAAAGCCTCGAGAGCCCAGTGGGAGCAGGAGGATGAGGCTGGGAACCCTGGCAGGGGAGTTCACAGGGGATGAAGGGCTACTGAGAATCATGGGATCTTGGCATGGGGTAATGCTCATATAGGGGATCAGTCAGCCACTCTCCGGATGGAGAAGGAGTGTCTGTTGCAGGGGTTCTTGCAGCAGCTCCAGCAGGGTCAGATGAGACTCCCCGAAACACTCCGTGTTCAGCTCTTGTCCGGCTGTTGGCCATGCTCCAGTGCAGGCATGATCCATCATTACTGCTTGTCTCAGCTACATGGGAAACAGAACTTACATGTCTTAACTTCATGCAGAAGACTGTCCTACATGACCAATTCTGCAATGACTGTTCCTAGCAACTGTTTACAAATGTCTCAACACTGAACATCTCAGTGCCCGGTGTCTCAGTGCTCAATATCTGTCTCAATCCAGCTGTTGTCTCACCTAAGCAGATGGAGCTGGAGAGTTCCCAGGTCACCCAGGGACTCCATGGCTGGTTGGCACCATCACACTGCATTGATGACAGAAGAATAAATCTGATTTTTCAAGGATGTAACTTCACTTATAAATGAAGTCACGTAGTTCCTGCCCCCTCTGCTATGTCTGCATGGTCATCACTCCCACCAGCCCCCTGGTCAGGACCACACACCCTGCTCTGCTCCTCTGCCTCTCTCCTTGGCCCAGCTCTGGCTGCAGCCTTGTCAAGCATGGACCATCATGCTGTGAGGATGGAGGAGCTCCTCAGCCAGGTCCCCAGACATTCCTGGGACTGACCGGGAGCCGGGACACCCTCCCACAAAGCCAGGCAGTAGCCATTTTGGCAGCAAGCTTCCACTCCTGAGGATAATGGGCAGGCTTAGCATCACTCTCCTCACCCTGACCACAGTCTCCCTCAGTGTTGCATTGCAACCATAGGTAAGCTTTGGTGCCAGGTCTGGGCTGACACATTGCATGGAGGCAGACAGCAGGGACGTAGCTCCCAGGGGTGCCTGCTCCTGCTGCCCTGCCTGCAGGACAGGTGCTTTTCCTTTCCCAGCCTTCCTGTGATGTCCCCAGAGCTCCACAGCCTTCCCTGTGGTGTCCTTGATGCTCCCCCATCACCAACCCCAGATTTGTATGGCTGGTGGCTCCTCCCAACTTCTGGATCTTGTCTGAGCAGGTTCTGCCCACGATGAGGTGAGGTAGAGCTGGATGCAGGCTCAGTTGGGCTCATCCCCCCATACCCTGCATATCCCATGCCCATCCAATGCTGCATCCCTAGTCCCAGTGAGGCAGGAAGCTAATGGATGATCACAAGTGGTGTTTCCCAGGGCTCAGTGTTGGGGCCAGTTCTGTTTATATCTTTATCAGTGATATGGACAACGGATTGAGTGCACCCTCAGTAAATTTGCAGATGACACCAAGTTGAGTGGGAGTGCTGAACTGGTTGAGGATAGGAAGGCTCTACAGAAGGATCTGGACCAGCTAGATCATTGGGCTGAGAGTGACTGTATGAGGTTCAACAAGGCCAAGTGCCGGGTCCTGCACTTGGGTCACAACAACCCCATACAATGCTACAGGTTTGAGGAAGAGTGTCTGGAAAGCTACCTGTCAGAAAAGGATCTGAGGGTGTTGATTGACAGCCAGCTGAACATGAACCAGCAGTGTGCTCAGGTGGCCAAAAAGACCAACAGCATCCTGGATTGTATCAGGTATAGTGCAGCTAGCAGGACTAGGGAAGTGATTGTCCCTCTGTATTCAGTGCTGGTGAGGCCCCACCTTGAATATTGTGTTCTATTTTGGGCCCCTCACTACAGGAAAGACATTGAGGTGCTAGAGAGAGTTCAGAGAAGGGCAATGAAGCTGGTGAGGGGTCTAGAGAAAATGTCTTATGAGGAGCGGCTGAGGGAACTGGGGCTGTTTAGTCTGGAGAAAAGGAGGCTGAGGGGAGACCTTATTGCTCTCTGCAACTATCTGAAAGGAGGTTGTAGCATGGAGGGTGTTGGTCTCTTCTCCCAAGTAGCAAGTGATAGGTTGAGAGGAAATGGCCTCAAGTTGTGCCAGGGGAGGTTCAGGTTGGATATTAGGAAAAATTTCTTTAAGAAAGGGGTTGTGAAGCACTGGAACAGGCTTCCGTTTAGCCAGCACTGCTGATAAATAATTGATAAACTGATAAATAATTATGCTATATCCTGGAACCTGTGCAATTAGTTGAGTCGTGTTTAACATATATCTTGAGATTGTTAGATAAAGTGTCCTTTAGTTGAACTTTGCTCATTATAAGCTCATTACAATACTAAAAATCACACCCCAAGGAGGAAAAACACAGACTGCTTTTCCCAACATACTCTTCATTCACATCACAGGGACTTTATCCCCCTCCACAGTGTGTGGAGGCTTCAACTGGGCAGGATCAGCTCGATTGGTAGATCCCTTGGTGTTAACCAACCAAGTGACTTTCGCCAAATTTGAATCCCAATTTCTAAAAGTTCCACCACCCATTGCTCTTAGTGTAGTTTTTAACAGTCCATTGTACTGTTTGATTTTTCCAGCAGCTGGTACATGGTAGGGGTTGTGATATATCCACTGAATGCCGTGCTCTTTGGCCCAAGTGTCTATGAGTTTGTTCCAGAAATGAGTTCTGTTGTCTGACTCAGTTCTCTTTGGGGTGCCATATTGCCATAGGACATGCTTTTCAAGGCCCAGGATGGTGTTCTGGGCAGTGGCATGGGGCGCGGTGTATGTTTCCAGCCATCTAGTGGTTGCTTCCACCATCATAAGCACATAACGCTTGCCATGTCGGGTTTGTGGGAGTGTAATACAGTCAATCTGCCAGGCTGTGGCAGTTACACATTCCCCTGAGATTCAGAGCCTTCAATGGGGCAGCTGATGGCTCTTTTAGCACCTTTTGTGCCCCACTGTGCCTGCCTCCACATACACACCTAGGGTGGCACAAAGGTGCTGATAGTCACATCCTCCCCTACTCCGGGGCAGGGTGACTTCACTTCCACCAGCTGGTGGGACAGGAGGGGTGGGACTCTCTGTCAATTGACAGGCTCCTTAATGGGACCCTGAGTCAATTGACAGGGTTGTTAGCAGAGGAAGTGCCCAGAGTAGCTGCAAAGCTTCTGGACTATGTTGTAATGCCCACAGCCAGATCTGACCAGACTATAAAAATGGGGTTCCCACCAAAGGCCCCTTTTGGAGTGGTCTTCTCGGAGCAGTGGGTCTGTGAACTAGAGCCCTCTCCTTAGACTGGAACACTGTTTAAGGAGACTTCCCAGGACTGAGAGTACCTCACCTCATTGTTTGGGTGAGTGGTTATTTACTGGGTTTATCCTTGAATGAGTCTTTGCCTAACCAGGCAAGTGAGAGTCCTCACCTAGCCCAGGCAAGTGATTATTTCTTGTGGGTACTCTTGAGTCAGAGGGCTCTGGTTTTGTTTCTTGTGAGTGTGTGCATGCATGCTATGGATCCTCATTATTCTTATTTTGCTGTACCCCAATAATCTACTCAACTGATATCCGAACCTGTATTTTACGTTGTCGGAGTGCTAACTAATTGTATAAACCCTGTTTCTGGTTAGCTGATTGGTTGCACTTTTCCGGCTAGAATAAAGTCTGTTTTGGAACTTGTTCCCTGCCTAAAACTGATTTTGGGGTGCCTCTGTGACACAGGCTTCCCCATATTTATACTTCAGCCATTGCCCCCGAACCACATAGGCTTTAACTGCTTGGCTTGCTTGATTGTAGAGCATGTTTCACAATTGTGAATAATCTGCACAATAGTGTCCATGGTCATTCTACCCCTCAATCATGAGCCTACCTATATATTGTGTCTCTTCCCTGATGACCTGAGGCATCATGGGCCCACTGAGCTATGAATAATTAACCTTTGTGTTGCCAGTCCAGATCTACCTGAGACACCTTAATCTTGGCAACTCAATCCATCTGATGGTTGTTTTGATGTTGTTCAGTGAACCGACTTCTAGGCACATGGCTGTCTATGTGGTACACTTTTACAGGCAGGTTCTCTAGCCGGGCAGCAATATCTCACCACAATTCAGCAGCCCAGATGAGTTTGCCTCTGCGCTGTCAGTTGTTCCTCTTCCATTGCTGCAACCACCTCCACAGGACATTTGCCCCCATCCATGAATCAGCATAGAGATAAAGCACTGGCCACTTTACTCATTCAGCAATGCCCAAAGCCAGCTGTATTGCTTTTACCTCTGCAAACTGACTCGATTCACCTTGTCCCTTAGTGGCCTCTGCAACTTGCCGCATGAGACTCCACACAGCAGATTTCCACATCTGATGCTTTCCCACAATAAGACATGACCCATCAGTAAACAAGGCATAACGCTACTCATCCTCGAGTAGCTTATTATATGATGGGGCCTCTTCAGCACATGTCACCTTCCCTTCTGGCAATACTCCAAAATCCTTACCCTCTGGCCAGTCCATGATCACCTCTAAGATCCCCGGGTGATCAAGGTTCCCCATTTAAGCCCATTGCGTGATCAATGAAACTCACTTACTCCATGTGGCGTCAGTTGCATGATGAGTAGAGGAGACTTTTCCTGTGAACATCCAGCCCTATACTGGCAATCGAGGTGCCAGGAGGAGCTGTGCTTCAGTGCCAATCACTTCATAAGCAGCTCGAACCCCTTTGCATGCTGCTAACATCTCCTTTTCAGTTGGAGTGTAGCGGGCCTTGGAACCTCTGTATCCCTCCGACTCCAAAATCCCAGGGGTCAACCTCGAGTCTCCTCTGGTGCTTTCTGCCAAAGGCTCCAGGTGGGGCCATTCTCCCCAGCTGCAGTGTAGAGCACATTTTTAACATTTTGTCCTGCCCGAACTGGCCCAAGAGCCATGGCATGGGCTATCTCCCGCTTAATTTGTTCAAAGGTCTGCTGCTGCTTAGGGCCCTACTCAAAGCCATTCTTCTTCCAGGTTACCTGATAGAGAGGGCTTATGATCTGACTGTATTTTGGAATGTGCGTTTTCCAAAATCCCACAACCCCCATGAAAGTCTGTGTTTCCTTTTTACTAGTCGGTGCAGAAATAGAAGCTATTTTGTTGACCATATCCATTGGAATTTGATGACGTCCGTACTGCCATCTTACTCCTAAAAACTGGATCTCCCATGCAGGTCACTTGACCTTACTTTGTTTTATAGCAAAACCAGCTTGCAGGAGAATCTGAATTATCCTCTCACCTTTCTCAAAAACCTCTGCTGCTGTGTCACCCCACATGATGATGTCATCAATGTACTGCAGGTGTTCCGGAGCTTTGCCCTGCTCCAGTGCAGCCTGGATCAGTTCATGGCAAATGGTGAAGTTGTGCTTCCACCCCTGGGGCAGTCGAATCCAGGTGTACCGGATGCCTCTCCAGGTGAAGGCAAACTGTGGCCTGCACTCTGCTGCCAGAGGAATAGAGAAAAATGCATTAACAGTGTCAATTGTAGCATACCATTTGACTGCCTTCGACTCCATATTGTAGCTCTAGCATGTCCAGCACAGCAGCACTCAATGGTGGCATGACTTCATTCAGGCCACTATAGTCCACTGTTAGTCTCTACTCTCCACTGGGCTTCCTCACTGTCCATATGGGACTGTTAAAGGGTGAGTGAGTCTTACTGATCACTCTTTGGCTCTCCAGTTGACGAATCAGGTTATGGACAGGAATCAAAGAATCTCGGTCAGTGCTATATTGCTGCCAGTGCACTGTCATGGTAGCAATTGGCACCCGCTGGTCATCAACCTTCAGCAATCCTACAACAGAAGGGTCCTCTGAGAGAGGCCAGGCAAGGTAGACAGCTGTCTAATGTCCTCTGTCTCCACAGAGGCTATGCTAAAAACCCACCTGTACCCCTTCAGGTTCTTAAAATACACTCTTCTGAGGTAGTCTATACCAAGAATGCATGGAACATCTGGGCCAGTCACAATGGGGTGCTTTTGCCAGTCCTTTCCAGTCATGCTCACCTCAGCATCTCATACAGTTAGCTGTTGGTATCCCCCAGTCACCCCAGAAATGCTGATGGGTTCTATCCCTTCATAGTTTGATGGAATCAGAGTACATTGGGCCCCGGTGTCCACCAGAGCCCTGTACTCCTGTGGTTCTGATGTTCCAGGCCACTGAATCCACACAGTCCAATAAACTCTGTTATCACTCTCCTCCACTTGGCTGGAGGCCGCGTCCCCTAGTCCCAGTCATGGTACTCATTGCTTCCTCCTTGTAAGAATGAATCAGAAGTGCCTTTCAAGAGGGTCAGAGGCAAGGTCAGCTCTTCTAGTCTGTCTGGGGAACTGCCTGCTGGAAACTGGGGCAGCATTTTTCCTGGCGTAATGTCCTCTTGTGGTTGTCTCCCCTTTTAACTCATGTACCCATGCCTCTAGGACTGAGGTAGGTTGTCCATCCCACCTCCTCACGTCCTCTACGTTGTCGCGCAGTAAAAACCACAGGGTGCCCCATTTTGAATACCCTCTGTATTCTCTCTCTTAATTGGAGAAACGCTCATTCTGAGTAGCTGAAACCCAAGGCCATGCAGGTGGGGAGCGAAACTTGTCTTCAAAATGCTGGAACTCTTGGGACAATTTTTCAGCTAGCACATTGGGCAGTTTCTCCACAGACAAGATGGAAGCCTGTAGGGAGGAGGATAGACTTCCCTCATACTGCTGGAGCTGACCAGCCAACTGATACACCGTTTGTCCCTCGCCTTCTTTCCATGACATTACTGCCAATGAGCTGGCATGGGATGATGGTGTACTTCACAGAAACCTCCACCACATGGGTTGCATGCACTGGATCTCATCGGTATCAGTGAGTGGATCGTCATTATTGGTGTTATTATAAATCACCTCCAGAACAGCTAGCTCCCTCAGGTACTGGATACCTTTCTCCATGGTGGTCCACTTGCCTGGGTGACAGGTAACATCTTCCTTGAAGGGATACCTTTCCTTCACACCTGACAGAAGTCACCTCCAGAGGCTGAGGGTTTGTGTCTTCCTTCCAATCGCCTTGTCAATGCCCTAGACAGGGATCCTAATTGCTTAGCTTCCCTGCCTTCTAATTACATGCTACTTGCCCCATTATCCCTGCATCGGAGCAACCAAGCAACAACGTGTTCACCATCCCAGCAGTTGAAATCCTTTCACATATCTCGCAACTCACCCAGGGATAGCAATTGGGTGACTATCTCTGGTTCTGCCTCCTCCTCCTTTTCCTGTTCTTGTGATGGGCCTGGGTCATCAATTTCCCTCACTAAGCAAACTGATTTCTTTGTGTAGTTCTTCTTCTGGAGAGGACCAACAGGTTGGTTCTCTGATTCAGTTGCAGCACCTGCCACATGGGTCTGAGTAGCCACAGTGCCCGTTGCCTGGCTTTGAGTAGCCACAGTGCCTGTCACTGGCGTCTGAGCAGCCACAGCATCTGGCACAAGGGCAGGAGCAGACGCAGTGCCTGTGGGTTTGTTACCACCCCCTTTGCCCTGGGGGCACTGCATGATGTTGAGCAGTGTTTAATAGATAATGGCCAGGGCCCAATACAGCACAGTAAGTTGTGCCTCTTTAGAATAACTAGAGCATCTCCCTTTTACATATTCTGTCACCTCACCAAGGTCCTGCAGTTGTTCAGGAGTGAAACTCCAGACTGTCAAAGGTGAGAAATTCTCCAGATATCTGCCCATGTTTTCCCACACACCATTCCACCCATGCTCATCCGCCCTTGGGGCAAATCTATGGGTGATATTCCCAGTATATCCTTTTGTAACCCTGTATATGACCTGGCACACATTCAGAAGACATTACAGGAAGATCAGGCTATCTTGAGTATCCCCAGGGTGTCCAAAATCCTCAGAAACTGTTGGACCCAAGCTGGAGGAGAAAAAAGAAGTGAAGAGATGAGGGAAGATTTCACCTCCCTCCGTCTTCTCCATAGACTGGGTGCAATTACTAATCAATTCTGAGAGGTGGCACCTGAGATATGGAAAAATCAAAAATATCTTATAAAAATACCAATATAGCTGTGTAAGGAAGGAAATCACAATCTCATAGGTTGATATCATACAGGACAGCGTTATGATAAACCAAATCCTTTTGTCAGATGTTACCAACAGCACTCCAGGGAACATACGGGGCATGTAGGAATTCAAGTGGCACAGCCACGTGGACAAACAAAGAAACATCATGACCACTTAACTAATAGTGTGAGCTCTAACACACTCCAGTCAGCTCTGTGTTTTTTGGGTTTTTTTGGTGTTTTTTTGTTTGTTGTAGGAAACAATTATTTTGCAAATATAATAGGCTCAGGCAGGATCTCTCAGCAAAGCAATCTTTTTAATAACGATATTGCAAGACGGGATGTTCTACCTGAAGGTAGGCACACATAATAGGGCAAAAAACCCCTGCTTATATCCCCCCAAAATCCCAACCACAATTTCCCTCCCCTGTTCCCCATTGGTTGGGTACTTCATTGTTTACAGACTACCCCGAGGCTTGCCTCAGTTTACATACAATACCCTTCCCCCTAAATTAACTTGTAAATACAGGTATCAGTATGTATACAGGTATCAGTATATATTCCGGGAAGAGACTGTGTTTTACATTAAGGATTCATAGTCTGATGTCTCTCGGTCCTTCTCCCCTGCTGGGGTCAGGTGCCAGGTCCTCAGTTATGTAAAAACAACAGTTCTTCATTAAATGTTCCTTACATTTGTTTTTGGATTTTTTTGTTTTGGTTTGGTTTTGTTGTTTTTTGGGTTTTTTTAATCCCAAACTTTTTTATTCTTTCTCCTGCCTGGCTCGCCAAAAAGGACTGTTGTAGGTTAGCCCCACCTCCCCCTCAGCCGGCAGCTGCTAAAACTACGTGCCACTTCCTCCCCCGCCTCCAGTGGGATGGAGAGGAGAATTAAAAGGAAAAAAAAAAATTAAAAAAAGGCAAAAACTCATGGGTTAGGATAAAAAACAATTTAATGGGGCAGCAAGGAGAAAACAAGGGAGGACAAACAAACAGTAACAGCAGTGACAAAGGAACCTACAAAGACGGTGGGCACACAGTGCTGCGTGACCACCCTCCCCCACTGTATACGCCTTTCCCACCTGGCTGCTCACCACTGTAACAGTCAGCGCTGAAACCACCACTGCTTTCCCCCTCCCTTGTCCCCAATCCCCATTTGCATCCTGAATACCAAGAGAGAGACACGTGGTCCCCGCTGGAACTACGTGATCCCTGCTGGAGCTCTGCCACTCCCTGGCTCACCCCCTCCCCGAAACAGAACCCCCCCAAGAGACAGAGACCGGATATGGTATAGAATACCCAGATATCCTGGCAGCGTGGAAATTAACTCCATCCTGACTGACCCTGCACAAAAGGTAATATCATTGTAAGTTTTGCTGCTAAAGTCTTGTTAAATTTTGTGATATAATAATATACTTTTGCCAAGTCACTAATCACTGTAATTTGAATCCTACCATGGGTCATGTCCGCAGGTCATCTCATAGGAACTCTGCTTCCCCCAGAGGGTGGGCAGAAATGTCTTCACATGCAAATGCACCCTGAAAGATTCTGCCGATCTAGTCTCCATCCTGTGAGGATGCAGCTTTGCCCACCTTGTAATGGTGTGCTTTGTCTGCAAGCTGCCCCAGCAAGGCAAGCAAAATCACCCACTCACATAAAAAAAAAAAAAAAATCATGTCAGCTGTGGTTGTCTTTTTTAAAAAACTGCTCTCACTCCCCCTCTGCAGCAGCTTCTATCCCCACAGGTCCCCCTGCAGAGAGGAGGACTCATTGCTATCTACTGACCACAACTTCCCTTCCCCAGGGACATGTGGATACCCCCCCAATTACCCTCGTTCAGCTCCCTGGGCTCACTTCCCACTTTATCCTAATCCAAACTTCCATCCTGTACCATTGCTCCACACCTGCCCACCGGTGGCAGAGGTGACATCGGCATCCCAAATCCAGCTTCCTGCCCTGTGGTGCCTTCATACCCATCCCCACCAGATGCCTTTCCAGCCCCAGGACTCCCTGTAGAGTTAGGTGATGGAGGCAATGGCATCGATAGATGTGAGATGTTGGTAAAGCACTTCCTTCGTGCTGTACAACATGCTAAGTAAAACATGCAGTCAAAGCCCCCATCCCATCCATTCCATCTCTCTGGGTTACAATCAGGGATTCTATGCTTCTCTGCCACTGCATTTTGGCAGTGCTTCTCAATCTGCTTCTGTGGACATCTGTCAAGCTTGTGCTTTTGACACAAGGTTTTTGGCAGGTCCATGGGTGAACCCAAAGCCTCTTGCAGAAGCATTATAAATATAACCCAGCACCAGGGGTGCCAACACACAAGCCATACAGTCTATCCAGCCTGGCCCAGCCTCAGTGAGGCCAGTGCATGCCACCATGTGTGACATGGAACAGTGTCTGCCACATCCCTGGCACCTCAAACAGGGCAGATTGTCCCTGCCAAACAGTGCAGAAAGGCAGGGGCTGGTGTTAGGCCAAAAGGATGGAGCATGACATCCAGGGCAAGGGCAAGAGAGCCCTAAGGGCAGAATTCTCAGGTCACTGTGAAAAGCTTGTGAGTTTGGGACTGTGTAAAAGGCAACAAGGAGAAGTAATGTGTTACAAGAGGAGTGGTTTCTGCTCACCCCAGCCTTCAGGGCCACCTGGACTGGAGGGAGAGGCACTGAGCAGCAGCAGCAGTGGGGCCCTGGGGTGTGCTGGGGCTCATTACAGGTGCTGAGTGGCACGGGCAGTGGTACTTAACACCCTGATGTGGGGCTCCACCACACTTAGTACACAGACCACAGCCTTGGTGCCATCCAGTGCCCCAGACACTGACATCCCAGAGATGGCATGTATTTAGGCACTTGAATTCCACCTGAATTTTCAGTAGCCCACAGCCCCATGCCTGCTCTAGGCACTGCAGGGAGCAGAACAACAGCTCAGGCACACAGTGACAGTGCACTCCCTGTTGTGTACATCCAAAGCCCCCAAGAGCAGTGATGCAAACACAAGGAAGGCTAGTGTAACGTGCGGAAACAACTTTACGACCTATAAGGCCATAAAACTTTACAACCTGCAGGGTTATAAAGATGGTATGTTTATTCAGCACCGGGCACAAGAGGAATATTTCCTCTAATCTCGCGTGCCTTCTAACAATATGAGGTGTGTTTAAATACAGCAAGGCATTACATATTCATGGTAACCCCAGGAACGCCTATACATATTGTCACGGAGGCACCCCAAGATTAGTTTAAGGGACAACAGGGTCCAAAACACTTTTATTAAACTGGTCAGAAACAGGGTTTTAGCACTCCAAAAGCTGACAGGCAAATTCACTAAAAGAGAAACTTGTTTTTAACAAAACCAGGACATTCCACCCCTTATACCATGCCATTCACGACATACTTAGACCTTTTCAATACAATATAATTAATCACTACTACTATATATACACACACATGTACATATATACACAGAAGTAATCCATCATTCTCTTAGTCTGTGGACCATCCTCTGAAAAGTTCATTAAGTTTATTTATCACAACAGTCTCCCAGGGCAGGAAAAATGGTACATCTAGTGCATCTCATGACCACTGCTTGTGGGTCAAAGACATCAACTTTGAAAAACTTGTCAGGCGCCACTCGAAGAAACTAGCTCTGGTGTCATCACCACTGTCTTGATCTGAAAGACACTTATTAAACACTGTTAGTAGGGCAATTCACATCATGCAGTCCAGTATTGAATATTTTCACCTAAAATCAAATCCCCTTGAGGAACTTCTCCATCCTTAAGCATCACTCACCAGATGCTGCCAGGTCCCTGGGCAAAAACAGTCCCACAAATGGGCTTGCCTTTGTCTGAGGCAGGAGTAAACCAGACTGCCTTTCCTAACATATTTTTAATGTGTACTACAGGGTCTTTATCTCCTTCTACAGTACATAGAATTTCTGATTGAGCAGGTCCAGCTCGATTAGTTGATCCTCTAGTGTTGACCAACCAAGTAACTTTTGCTAAATGTGAATCCCAGTTTTTAAAGGTTCTACCACCCAATGCCTTGGTGTAGTTTTTAACAGACCATTGTGCCTTTCAATTTTCCCAGAGGCTGGTGCATGATATGGACTATGACATACCCATTCAATACCATGTTCTTTGGCCCGATTGTCTATAATACTTTTTTTAAAATGAGTGCCACTGTCTGATTCAATTCTTTCTGGTGTACCATGTCGCCAAAGGACTTGCTTTTCAAGGCCCAAGATAGTATTTTGGGCTATAGCATGAGGTACGGCATACATTTCCAACCATCCAGTGGTTGCTTCCACCATTGTAAGTACATAGCGCTTACCTTGACGTGTTTGTGGAAGTACAATATAATCAATCTGCCAAGCCTCTCCATACTTATACTTTAACCATCGCCCCCATACCATACAGGCTTTAACCGTTTAGCTCGTTTGATTTCGGTGCAATAGTGTCCATAGTTAAGTCCATCCCACGATCGCGAGACCATTTATATATTGCATCTCTGCCTTGATGCCCTGAAGTATCATGGGCCCACTGAAATAGGAAAAGTTCACCTTTATGTTGCCAGTCCAAGTCCACCTCAGCTATTTTAATCTTGGCAGCTTGATCCACTTGTTGGTTGTTGCGATGTTCCTCGGTGGCTCGACTTTTAGGCACATGAGCATCTACATGATGAACTTTTACAGACAGGCTCTCTAACCGGGCAGCAATGTCTTGCCACAGTGTGGAAGCCCAAATGGGTTTGCCTCTGCACTGCTAGCCACTTTTCTTCCATTGCTGCAGCCACCTCCACAAGGCATTTACTACCACCCACGAGTCAGTATAGAGAGAAAGTATTGGCCACTTCTCTAGTTCAGCCATGTCCAAAGCCAGCTGGATGGCTTTCACTTCTGCAAACTGACTGGATTCACCTTGTCCTTCAGGGGCTTCTGTAACTCGTCGTGTGGGACTCCACACAGCAGCTTTCCACCTTTTATGTTTTCCTACAAGACAACAGGACCCATCTATGAACAGTGCATACTGCTTATGAGTTTCTGAAAAGTATTATACGGTGGTGTTGGAACGATAAAGGACTCAGCACTCCGATTCAATGTGAATCACGCAAAAGCCATTTATTACAGAAGCATGTCTCCTTATATACGCAACTGTTCTCTAATCACGAATCCACGCTCCAAGCATGGATTCGCTAAATGAGTATCATGGGCAGTCCACACGCTGGAGCCCCACCGATGATAGGTCCGATGACTCACGCCATGCTGAGGCCCTGTTAATGAAGAAACGCCCCTCTCTCTTTCTCACAGCAGATTCTGTTCTCAGCTTCTCGAAGTGGCCTTGAGATTCCTTTGGGCCTGACTAATTCAACAACATATCTCCTTCTAACGAAACCCCTTCACACGGTGGTGCTTCTTCAGCACGTGTTACTTCCTCTTCATCTGGCGACATCCCAAAGTCTTTACTTTTCGACCAATCTGTAATCACTTATAAGATCCCTGGGCGATTGAGACTTCCAAATAGAGTTTGTTGCATGATCAATGCAATTCACTTACTCCACGCAGCATCGGTTGCATGATGCATAGAGGGAACTGTCCCTTTGAAAATCCAGCTCAGCAACAGTAGTCGAGGTGCTAGGAGGAGCTGTGCTTCAGTACCGATCACTTCTGAAGCAGCTTGACCTCCTTCATATGCTGCTAGTATCTCTTTTTCCATTGGAGTATACTTGGCCCCAGATCCTTTGTATCCTCGACTCCAAAAACCTAAGGGTCGGCCACGGGTTTCTCCTGGTGCTTTCTGCCAGAGGGTCCAGATAGGACCATTATCTCCGGCTGCAGTGTAGAGCCCATTTTTAACAGCTAGTCCAGTCCGAACTGATCCGAGGGCCACCACATGAGTTATCTCACGCTTAATTTGTTCAAAGGCTTGTCGTTGTTCTGGGCCCCACTCAAACTGTTTCTTTTTACGAGTCACTCGATAGAGAGGGCTCACAATGTGGCTGTAGTCAGGAATATGCATTCTCCAAAAACCTACAACGCCCAAGAAAGTCTGTGTCTCCTTTTTATTAGTAGGTGGAGACATTGCTGCAATTTTGTTGATCACATCCATTGGGATCTGACGACGGCCATCTTGCCATTTTATTCCTAAAAACTGGATCTCTCGTGCAGGTCCCTTGACCCTGCTTCATTTTATGGCAAAACCAGCATCCAAAAGAATCTGAATTATTCTCTCACCTTTCTCGAAAACTTCTTTCGCTGTGTCGCCCCATATGATGATGTCATCAATATATTGCAAGTGTTCTGGAGCTTTACGTTGTTCCAGCGTGTTCTGGATCAGTCCACAGCAGGTGGTAGGACTGTGTTTCCACCCCTGGGGTAAGCGATTCCACGTGTACTGGATGCCCCTCCAGGTGAAAGCAAACTGTGGCTTGCACTCTGCTGCTAAAGGAATAGAGAAAAATGCATTAGCAATGTCAATTGTAGCATACCACTTGGCTGCCTTTGACTCCAGTTCAAATTGCACTTCTAGTATGTCAGGCATGGAAGCACTCAATGGTGGCATAACTTCATTCAGGCCATGATAGTCTACAGTTAGTCTCCACTCGTCACTAGACTGGCCAGATTGGGCCATTAAAAGGTGAGCGAGTCTTACTGATCACACCCTGGCTTTCCAGTTGACGGATCAACCTCTGGATAGGAATCAAAGAATCTCGATTGGTGCGATATTGCCTGCGATGCACCGTCGTGGTAGCAATTGGCACCTGCTGATCATCAACCATCAGCAGTCCTACAACAGAAGGGTCATCTGAAAGACCAGGCAAATCAGACAGCTGTTCAATTTTCTCAGTGTCCACAGCTGCTATACCAAATGCCCACCTATACCCTTTTGGGTCCTTAAAATACCCTCTCCTGAGGTAGTCTATGCCAAGGATGCACGGAGCATCTGGACCAGTCATAAGGGGATGCTTTTGCCAGTTTTTTCCAGTTAGGCTCATTTCAGCCTCTACAACAGTCAGTTCCTGGGATCCCCCAGTCACTCCAACAATATTAATGGATTGCGTTCCTGTGGCAGAATGCAAACTCCCCTCTCTCCCCCTCCCTCCTTTGATATGGAAGGAGTAGACACATCTCCCTCTCTCTCTGCTGTTTGAGGCTAACAGCTTCTTTTGTTTGGCCCCAGAGCACCCTGGCCAGGGCCGTTAGGAGAAGGGAGTGCTGAGGTGCCAGAGAGCCGCTAGGCGCCTGCGACCAGTGTGGGGGATGTTTGGAGGCTTCAGGGGCACTCCACAGACAGGGTGGGGGTGCAGAGAAGCTTCTGTAATGCCCACAGTCAGATCTGATCAGGTTATAAAAAACGGGACTCTCGTCGAGATGTGTGGTCTTGCGCACGATCTCTTGGAGTTACGAGCTTAGCCACTGCCGCTAGGAGCCACGGCCCCCCCTCCCCGGGACAGAGACTCTGCTGACCTTGCCACCAAGTGTGTAAGTAAAATTAACCCTCACAGGATTGTGAGTGTATCTACTTTCTGCGCACATTTGCACGTGTATTTATACTTTCTGTGCACATTTGCACACGTACTTTCCATGCTCAATACGAGCACGTGTATAAATTAATGCTCGCATAATCGCGAGTGTATTTTCCTCCCGTGCTTCCACAGAAGCACGTGTAATATTCCGTGCACATTTGCACGTGCATTTCTCCTCACAGGATTGCGAGTGTACTATAAATTTACCCTTGCCGAATCGCGAGTGTACACTTCCCATACTCCATACGAGTATGTGTATCCCTTTAAAATAATCCCACACCATGTTCAGGCAAATGTGTAGTCTTCCTGGACTCAGGAGTGGCTCCGGCATTGTTTTTGGTGAAGCCATGTGTATGGACACTGTGGACCTCCTGTTGTATTAGTTGCTGCCCCTTAATAATTTTCCTCAACTAATATCTGAACCTGTATTTAAGTCACCTTTGGAGTGCTAAAACCCTGTTTCTCACCAGTTTAATAAAAGCTGTTTTGGACCCTCTTGTCCCTTAAACTAACCTCGGGGTGCCTCCGTGACAGTTCCTTTATAATTAGAAGGAATGATTGTGCACTGAGCACCAGTGTCCACTAAAGCTTTGTACTCCTGGGGGTGTGTTGTACCAGGCCATCGTATTTGTACAGTCCAATAAACTCTGTTATCCCTTTCCTTCACCTGGTTGGAGGCAGGGCACTGCAAGGGCGAAAAATCATGGACTCCACACAATCCAATACGAATTCAAGTGAAGCCCTTTATTACAGAAACAAACCTCCTTATATATGCAGTTATTTCCTGATCACATGTCCATGCTCCAAGCATGCATTAGCTAATTGGATATTGTCTATGTTCATGAGCTGTCCACACGCCCGAGTCTCACTGCTAATAGGTCTGTTGATTTACATCTTGTTGAGGCTCTGTTATTGTAGAACTGCCTCACTCCCACAACAGGTCCTGTTTTCAGCTTTCCTTGAAATTCCTTTAGACCTGGCTAGTTCAGTAACAAATCTCCATCTAATAGAAATCTATACACACATTAACTTCAAGAAAATCCCTCAAACCTCCCCCTTTTTGTTTTTGAACCAACCAGGCCTTGTTTACAATGCACTGAATCATCTTTGAAATACACTGCAGCATAGAATAGATGATTAACAACAATGATTACAGTTACATATAACGTAGCTAAGCCTTATATAATAAGATCAAACAACTACCCACCTATTTCCAAGCTTTTAAACCATTTGTCAAACCCTACTTCTACTATGACAATCTTATTAATGTGCTGTTTTAGTTTGTCTAAAATACTATGAACAGATTCAGAAGGATCAGACAAGTTAATACAACACATTCCCCAAAAGGTGATGAACCCCTTGCCCTGTCGGGCAAAGGGAGAAGACCTGAGACAGTCCCTGCCCTGTCACTGTCAGGCAGAGGTAGGGGACAGAAAAGATGATGAGGGTTGGAAGCTAGTTCCAGTTAGGGGCTGTGGGCAACCCCCCTCCCTACCTGCTTTGCTTCCCCAGGTGCCCCTCTGTAATAGGTTTGAGGCCCTGGATCTTGAAGAGGAGATATGTGAGGATGTGGTGCAAGGCTCATTTGAGGTCACATCGAAAGAGACAGTTGACCCCACACCTCAAGACCGCCTCAGATAAGAAAGAAAGAAGGGTAACTGTAGTAGGCAATGCCCTTCTGAGAGGGACAGAGGGCCCAATCTGCAGAGTTGACCCTCATCGTAGGGAAGTGTGCAGTCTACCTGGAGCCCAGATCAGGGACATCACCAGGATGCTCCCCAACCTGGTGCACCCGACAGACTACTACCCACTGCTGATCTTCCAGACAGATGGGGAGGAAGCTGCATTCTGCAGTCTGACGGGAATGAAAAAAAGATTTCAAGGCCTTGGGACAGATGGTAAAAGAATTTGGGGCTCGAGTGATTTTCTCTGCCCTCCTTCCAGTTTTGGGTGATGATGTGGTCGGGAATAGAAAAATCCAGTCTCTAAACAATTGGCTACAGGACTGGTGCTACAGGCAGGGCTTTGGGTACTTTGATAACAGCTGGTTTCACAAGACACCAGTCCAGACAGCAATACACGGGAAAGGTTTATCTCGCAGGGGCAAAAGGATGCTGGGACAGGAATTAGCAGGGCTCATTTGGGGAGCTTTAAACTAGATTTGAAGGGGGATGGGGTGGTAGCTGGGCTTGCATGCGTAGGGCATCACTCTAGAGTTCATGAGGGCTGGGAGGCCCCCCATACCCCTGAGGTGAAATCGGTGTGCTCAACTCACTCTCTGAAATGCCTGTACACCAATGCGGGCAGCATGGGGAATAAGCAGGAGGAGTTAGAAACCTGTGTTAGGGCAGGAGATTATGATCTGGTGACAATTACAGAGACATGGTGGGACAGCACACATGACTGGAATGTGGTCATGGATGGCTATGTCCTTTTCAGGAAAGACAGACCAGCCAGGCGTGGTGGTGGAGTTGCTCTTTATGTGAGAGAGCAACTACAATTTATTAAGTATTGTCCAGGCATGGATGAGGAGCAAGTTGAGAGTCTGTGGGGGAAAGTTAAGGGGCAGGCTGGCAAGGGTGACGCTATTGTGGGCATCTACTACAGACCACCAGATCAGGGTGAGGAAGTTGATGAGGCCTTCTACAGACAGCTGAGAGCAGCCTCGCAATCACAGGCCCTGGTTGTGGTGGGGGATTTTAACTTCCCTGATGTTTGCTGGAAGGACTACTCAGCTGGCCAGCCACAGTCTAGGAGGTTCCTCCAGTGCCTTGATGATAACTTTCTGATGCAAAGGGTGGAGGAGCCAACAAGAAGAGGTGCATTGCTGGACCTTATCATCACTAACAAGGAGGGTCTGGTTGAAGCGGTAAAGGTTGAGGGCTGCCTTGGTTGCAGCGACCATGAGATGGTGGAATTCAGGATCTCATGTGACAGGAGCAGGATAGCAAGCAGAACTGCAACCTTGGATTTCAGAAAGGTAAACTTTGGCCTTTTCAGGCAATCGCTAAGGGAAATCCCATGGGCAAGGCTGCTTGAAAGTAAAGGGGACCAAGACAGTTGGTTAGCGTTCAGGGACTGTTTCTACCGGGCACAAGATCAGAGCATCCCGACACATACGAAGTCAAGGAAGGGAGCCAGTAGACCTGCGTGGTTAAACAGGGAGCTGCTGGGTAAGCTCAAGTGGAAGAGAAGAGTTTACAGATCGTGGAAGGAGGGGCTGGCCACTTGGGGAGAATATAAGGCTGTTGTCAGAGGGTGTAGGGAGGTAACTAGGAAAGCTAAGGCCTCCTTAGAATTCCACCTGGTGAGAGGGGTCAAGGACAACAGGAAGAGTTTTTTCAAATACGTGACAGATAAAACTAACACCAGAGGCAATGTAGGCCCACTGATGAATGAGGTGGGTGCCCTGGTGACAGAAGACACAGAGAAGGCAGAATTACTGAATGCCTTCTTTCTCTCTGTCTACTCTACTGGAGGCTGTCCTGGGGAGCCCTGTACCCCTGAGACCCCAGGTGAAGCCAGGTCAGTGGAGGAGTTTGCTTTAGTCGATGAGGACTGGGTTAGGGAGCTATTAAATAGTCTGGACATCCATAAATCCATGGGTCCAGATGGGATGCATCTGCGGGTACTGAGGGAGCTGGCTGAAGTCATTGCTGGACCGCTCTCCATCATCTTTGCCAAGTCTTGGGAAACGGGAGAGGTGCCCGAGGATTGGAGGAAAGCAAATGTCACTCCAGTCTTCAAAAAGGGCAAGAAGGAGGACCCGGGTAATTATAGACCGGTCAGCCTCACCTCTGTCCCTGGGAAAGTAATGGAACAGCTTGTCCTTGATGTCATCTCAAGGCATATCAGGGATAAGAGGGTCATTAGGGGCAGTCAGCATGGCTTTACCAAGGGTAAGTCATGCTTGACCAACCTCATAGCCTTTTATGAGAATGTAACAAGGTGGATGGATGATGGCAGGGCGGTGGATGTGGTCTACCTTGACTTCAGTAAAGCCTTTGACACAGTCTCCCATAGCATCCTCACAGCTAAATTGAGGAGGTGTGGTCTGGACAATAGAGTAGTGAGGTGGGTTGCAAACTGGCTTAAGGAGAGAAGCCAGAGAGTGGTGGTCAATGGTGCGGAGTCTAGTTGGAGGCCAGTATCTAGTGGAGTGCCTCAGGGGTCAGTACTGGGGCCAATATTATTCAATATATTCATTAACGATTTGCACGAGGGAATTGAGTGTACTATCAGCAAGTTTGCTGATGACACTAAGCTGGGAGGAGTGGCTGACACGCGAGAAGGCTGTGCTGCCATCCAGTGGGACCTGGACAGGCTGGAGAGTTGGGCGGGGAATAACCTGGTGAAATTTAGCAAGGGAAAGTGTAGAGTCCTGCATCTGGGCAGGAACAACCCCAGGTTCCAGTATAGGTTGGGAAATTACATATTAGAGAGCAGTGTAGGGGAAAGGGACCTGGGCGTCCTGGTGGACAGCAGGATGACCATGAGCCAGCACTGTGCCCTTGTGGCCAGGAAGGCCAATGGCATCCTGGGGTGTATTAGAAGGGGAGTGGTTAATAGGTCCAGAGAGGTTCTCCTTCCCCTCTACTCTGCCCTGGTGAGACCCCGTCTGGAATACTGTGTCCAGTTTTGGGCCCCTCAGTTCAAGAAGGACAGGGGACTGCTGGAGAGAGTCTAGTGCAGGGCAACAAAATGATCAAGGGAGTGGAGCATCTCCCTTATGAGGAAAGGCTGAGGGAGCTGGGTCTCTTCAGCTTGGAGAAGAGGAGACTGAGGGGTGACCTTATTAATGTTTACAAATATATAAAGGGTGAGTGTCACAAGGATGGAGCCAGGCTCTTCTCTGTGACATCCAGCGGTAGGACAAGGGGTAAGTGGTTCAAACTGGAACACAAGAGGTTCCACTTAAATTTGAGAAGAAACTTCTTCCCAGTGAGGGTAACAGAACACTGGAATAGGCTGCCCAGGAGGGTTGTGGAGTCTCCTACTCTGGAGGCATTCTAAACCTGCCTGGACGCCTTCCTGTGTAACCTCAAATAGGTGTTCCTGCTCCGGCAGGGGGATTGGACTAGATGATCTTTCGAGGTCCCTTCCAATCCCTAACATTCTGTGTGATTCTGTGTTAACTAGTTGCAAAGGACTTCTTAGAAAATTTACCGTGCTAGTTCTTGGGGTCATGGGAAAAAAAAGAAAGGCCATTTTTAAAATCCAATGGAATGCCAATTTTGGAACAAAGTTTTAACAGATGTATTTGTGTGTTTGCCAGAAAGCCCTATACCTCTCTTGGGTCAAGATTTGTTAAGTAAACTGTAAGCTCAAATAATGTTTTCTGAGAAGAAATGTTGAAGAGAAGAAATGTTCTGACAATTCTGTTTAGTTGCATGTCCCATAAGAAGGTGCTTGGAAGGTACAGATCTGCTTGCTGCAAGCAAGAAATCTCCAAGGAAATTTTGGATGCTGTATTTCCACTAGTATTGGCAGCTGAAGTATTGATAAAACCAATACTACACTGAGACAGAACTGAAAGAGGACTTTGAGCCGTTAAGGAAAAACAATGTCCAGTAAATACAAAACCCAAAATGGGGTTAGAGACTTTGATGAACAAGTTTATGACCACCTTACAGGCTGACTGCATTTGATTACACTTGCAGATTTGTCTATTTATAGCTACAACACAGAGGCAACCTGTGGCTATTGTAGGACAATATGATGAGAAAGCAAACAGATTGATATACTTGGAATGTGGGTTTTTTTGCCCAATTGTTTCTGTAAAACTATTATTCAGCCTCTAGAATTGATTATTACTCTGATCCATATGCGTGTCTGTATGCGTTGTTCTCATCACCGCATACAATAATGCTTTAAATCAGGTGTTCCATTTCTCTTGTCAAGGAATTAAACAAGTCATTCAGCCAGGCATTATCACTAGATTGTTTCCCTTGATGCATTAGTACCGAATATGTTATATGTCATCTTCTATTCTGGCTAGTTTATCAGCTATGCTAAAGCAGCACATGCCTTCAAAATTGAAGCAGCTTTTACAACCATTACCTACTCAGAAAAAACAGCAATAAGAAACATTAATATCAAAATCCCTTAGCATAGTATAATTCTGTAATACAGCTACCAGGGTTGACATGCTAATAAAACACATTTTTAAAATATCTGCAGCCATTAGTCTTCCCTTAATATAAAAGGCAGATGAGTTATTTACAGTAGAGACCAACCAAATCTAAGTATTTACATATTGGTCTTGCAGAAACATATCCAGGGCATATGCTTTTAGTACAAGATAGCAAAGCACGATGAGCCAACCTGTGGTAGGTGAAGAAAACAGGGGTGTCATCACCTTCCAGTAATACATATATGTTGTTCCAGCTTCTGCAGCTAATGTTACTCTGGGTCTGATAACCTGACATGAGGTGATTATCCACACAGTTTGGAGACATCTGGCTTGTACTTTTTCAAATTGAACTTCAATACAATATGTCTTGTTCTCAACATCAATAACACTGTTCCAATGCTGTCTCCTTGAGATAAGGTACAGGTATTCATCGTAGATACCCCAAATAAAAGAACTCGAAAATCTGATATTAGCAAAGGATGTAAAATAAGAGGAGAAGTCAGGGTACAGAACCATACAGCATTGTCTGGAGTTATTATATGAATTTTTACATCTAGATTAATAGGCTGCAGTCCCATGAGGGGTTCAGAAGGATCCACCATAGCCGTACATACCCTTGAGTCTTCTGGTTCTCATCTTGGGAGGCCGCTAAGGAATATTTGTTGCTGCTGTGGTTGGCCTGGCTTGTTCCCTAGTTGGATGTGATGGCATGAGCATTACCACTTAGGACCCCACTCCGCAAGCTCTTCAGTTTAAAGCCCTCCTCACCAAGTTGGCCAGCTTACTGCCTAAGATTCCCTTGCCTCTTTCAGACAGATGGATTCCATCCCTCCCTAACAGGTTATAGTCATAAAAGAATGTCCCATTGTCATAAAAGTCAAAACCCTCACAAGGGCACCAGCCTCAAAGCCAGGAGTTAATGTGCATTATGCATTTATTTCTGGCTACCCCCTTTCATCCAACTACAGAATGGAGGAAAAGGTAACTTGGGCACCAATATTTTTCACTTGTGCCCCTAGGGCTTTATAGTCTTCCTTGATTCTGCCCAGGCTCTGGCTTGCAGTGTCATTTGTCCCCCCATGAAAGAGCAGCAGTGGATAGCAGTCTGTGCTCTTGACAAGTTGTGGAACCCTCTCAGCAACATCTTGGATCTTAGCTCCCAGAAGGCAGTATACCTCTTGTGACTCCCGGTCAGGATGGCAGATGTGCGCTTCAGTGCCCTTTAACAGAGTCACCCACCACAAACACTCTTAGTTTCTTTTTATGGTATCCACTGTGTGCTACCGGTACAGTTTCTTCTTGCAGACCTTGCTCATTGATGCCTATAGCTGTTAAAGCTTCATATCTGTTTTCAGTTGTGATGCTGGAGGGTGGAGACTGAGATGGAGCCCTGCTTTAGTGGGTCACCAGGGTCCAAGGTGCCTCATTCTCAGTGATGTCCACTACATTCTCAGTGATGTCTGCTACAGGAGCATGGTTCTGTAACCACCTATCTATCACCATCTCACCTCCTCTAATACTGCACAGCCTTTTAACTGTTTGTTGCAACTCAACCACCTGACATAGCAGATCATCAGCCTGTGCACACCTTGTGCAGGTATTTACCTTTTCTCCAGGAATAGGGTCTGGGTACTCATTGCAACATACCACCTGTACTGAAGTCTCCTTCCTTACTGGTTCTGTCTGGGTGGAAGCATGAGACATCTCAGGGGCTTTCCCTGCAAGCGCACTGTTTTTAACTCTGAGGCGAGTGCACACCATTATGGCAGAGACCTAGAGCACAAGTACTACCTTGGGTTGTGGACCTACAAGTAGCCTGCAGCGCACTTCCTGCATGCCCTGACTGCAAACCCCCACACCCCTGTTTGCTTGCCCTGATCGCTTGTGCTCCTTAGAACCATTTAAATCTCTCACGGTTGCTCCACTTGCTTGCACGAATGCCACCACAGACTTCTCCTCAGAACTTTTCCCGTGTGACCATGGAGAAGTCATGAGGAGATGGGATGGAAAACCTACCTCAGTCCTAGAGGCACGTGTACATGAGTTGCAAGGAAAGACAACCACAAGAAGGGATTCTGCCAGGAAAAATGCTACTCCAGTTTCCAGTGGGCAGTCCCCCAGAGTAGAAGGGCTGATCTTACTTCTGAACCTCTTGAAGGGGCTTCTGATTCATTCTTGCAAAAAGGAAGCAGTGAGTACCATGACCAGGACTAGAGGGGCCCTGCCTCCAGCCAGGTGGAGGAGAGGGACAAGCTGTGTGGATTCAATGTCCTGGAACGTCAGACTCACAAGAGTACAAGGCTCAAGTGAACACCAGGACCCAATGTACTCTAATTCCATCAACCAATGAAGGGACAGAACCCATCAGTATTTCTGGAGTGACTGGAGGATGCCAACAGGTGACTGTACTGGAGGCTGAAGTGAGTCTAACTGGGAAGGACTGGCAAAAACACTCCATTGTGACTGGTTCAGTTGCTCCGTGTATTCTTGGTATAGACTACCTCAGAAGAGGATATTTTAAGGACCCAAAAGGGTACCGGTGGGCCTTTGGAATAGCAGCCGTGGAGACAGGACATGAAACAGCTATCTACCTTGCCCTGTCTCTCGGAAGACCCTTGTCTTGTAGGATTGCTGAGGGTCAAAGAACAGCAGGTGCCAATTGCTACCATGATGGTGCACCAGTGCCAGTATCACACTAACCAAGACTCTCTGATTCCCATCCATAAGTGGATTTGTTAACTAGAGAGCCAAGGAGTGATCAGTAAGACTCACACAGTCTTCAACAGTCTCATATGGCCAGTGCAAAAGTCCAATGGAGAGTGGAGACTAACGGTAGACTATCATGGCCTGAATTAATTCACGCCACCATTAAGTGCTGCTGTGCTAGAGCTGCAATATGAACTGGAGTCAAAGGCAACCAAGTGGTATGCCACAATTGACATTGCTAATGCATTTTTCTCTATTCCTTTGGCAGCAGAGTGCAGGCCAGTTTGCTTTCAGTTGGAGGGGCGTCCAGGACACCTGGAATCAACTGCTCCAGGAGTAGAAGCACAGCCCTACCATTTGTCATGGACTGATCCAGACTGCACTGGAACAGGGCAAAGCTCTGGAACACCTGCAATACATTGACAATGTCATCGTGTGGGGCAACACAGCAGAAGAATTTTTTGAGAAAGGGGAAAGAATGATCCAAATTTTTCTGAAAACCAGTTTTGCTATAAAGCAAAGTAAGGTCAATGATCTGGATGGGAGATCCAGTTTTTAGGAGTAAGATGGCAAGATTGACGTCATCAGATCCAAATGGATGTGATCAACAGCTATGTCTCCACCAACTAACAAAAAGGATAGACAGACTTCCTTGGGGGTTATGGGTTTTTGGATAATGCAAATTCCAGACTACGGTCAGATCGTTAGCACTCTTTATCAAGTGACCTGGAAGAAGAATGATTTTGAGTGGGACCCTGAGCAACAGCAAGCCTTTGAACAAATTAAGTGGGAGACAGTCCATGCTGTGGCTCTTGGGCCAGTCCAGGCAGGACAAGATGTTAAAAATATGCTCTTCACTTGGTGTGCATACAAAAGAGCCAAATCTAGCACATAGAGATGAGACAGAGCCTATCACAGAGTTGTGCAAGTCTGGATATTGGAATAAAGCTAGCATGCTAGAAAGAAAAGTAACAACTGTCACACACAAAATCTTATCATCACATTCACGCAGTAAAGAACTCAGGGTCTTCTGTATAATCACAAAATGCACATATTGAGTCAATGGATTCTCATGATTTAGCAGTCTGTGAACTTACTGTACCATGTAACAGACACTTATTTAAACTGTAATGTGCTTAAACAGATACCTACAAAAAAACAGGTTAATAAGGAACAGTATCTCGCAGAGTTCAGCAAGTTTTCTATGACTTGTGTGTTATCAGTTAATTCTCTCTCAGCTTGTTGAAGTTTAAACCATTCTGCCTGTAAAACTGTCTGAAATGATTCAATGATCTCTTGTAGAGTTTTATTTTTGTCCTGCTTTTCTCACTTTAGAAACAACAAAGTGTTATACTTAAAGATTCTATTCTCCGGACACTTTCCCAATCCCCACAATCTTAACCCTCGACAGTCAGTTTCTTGGTCACCTGTTTCTCGTTGCCCCTCTCGCCAGATGTGAATCTGTCCTTATCAATAACCTCGTATTCTATTGCTATGTTTACCAAAACATGTATCTAGTTCCCCAGTGTCGAGGGTTTAGACTGCGGGGTGACAATAAAACCCTGGCAGATGTATTGTTAACCTCCTCTCCTCCCCCGACTTCCCCCTTTTGCCCCTCCTCCTCCCCCCTTCCCACTAAGGACAGGTGATCGGGAGGAAAAGAAGGACAGAGAGAGAAGAGTTGGAAAAAATTAAAAATGTTTTACTAATGTTACTAATAAGAATAGAGAAAATAATACAAAATATACAAAACCAATCTTGAAAGTCTCAGCAACTGCAGAGCCAGCACCCAAAGTCCTGGATTGGACTCTGCAGCCAACCGGAGCTGGATTCAGTCTCACTAGGCCTCAGTTTGCAGGGACAACTAGCAAGGTCCTCTCCTAATGTCAGCCATAAGTAGAAGGGACAAAAAAGGCAAAAAGGGAAAGGGACGAGATCCTCATGATCTCCCACTTCTATATGAAGTATTCACATGAATGGAATGTTATACACAGTTGGTCAGTTTCTTGGTCACCAGTTTCTCGTTGCCCCTCTCACGAGATGTCCATCCATGCTTATCAATAACTTTGCATTCCATGGCTATGTTTACCAAAACATGTATCTGGTTCTCCAGGAAAATGCAGCTAATATGAAGGCTTTAGGGGACAGGCAAATTCACTAAAAGAGAAACTTGTTTTTAACAAAACCAGGACATTCTACCCCTTATAATATGCCATTCACGGAAATACTTAAACCTCATTAATACAATCTATCAATACAATCTAATGAATCACTACTACTATATATATATATATATATATATATACACGCAAATGTACATATATACACAGGAGTAATTAATCTTAATCAGTGAAACATCCTTTGAAAAGTTCATTAAGCTCATTTTGTCACAAAAGTCTCCCAGGGAAGGAAAGATGGTACAAGTGCATCTCATGACCACTGTTTGTGGGTTAAAGACATCAACTTCGAAAAACTTGTCAGGCGCCACTCGAAGAAGGTAGCTCTGGTTTCATCACCATTGTCTTGATCTGAAAGACACTTATTAAACATTGTTAGTGCGGTAATTCACATCATACAGTTCAGCATTGCATATTTTCACCTAAAATCAAATCCCCTTGAGGTACACACCGAACTTCTCCATCCTTAAGCATCACCCACCAGGTGCTGCCAGGTCCCTGGGCAAAAACAATCCCACGAATGGGCTTGCCTTTGCCTGAGGCAGGAGTAACCCAGACTGCCTTTCCTAACATATTTTTAATGTGTACTACAGGGACTTTCTCTCCTTCCAGAGTACGAAGAATTTCTGATTGAGCAGGCCCGGCTCGATTGGTTTATCCTCTAGTGTTGACCAACCAAGTGGCTTTTGCTAAATGTGAATCCCAGTTTTTAAAGGTTCCACCACCAAGAAGTGCCTTTAGTGTAGTTTTTAACAAACCATTGTACCTTTCAATTTTCCTAGAGGCTGGTGCATGATATGGAATCTGATATACCCACTCAATACCATGTTCTTTGGCCCAATTGTCTATAATACTGTTTTTGAAATGAGTACCATTGTCTGATTCAATTCTTTCTGGCGTACCATGACACCAAAAGACTTGCTTTTCAAGGCCCAAGATAGTATTTTGGGCTGTAGCATGAGGTACGGCATATGTTTCCAACCATCCAGTGGCTGCTTCCACCATTGTAAGTACATAACGCTTACCTTGACGTGTTTGTGGAAGTGTAATATAATCAATCTGCCAAGCTTCTCCATACTTATACTTTAACCATCACCTCCCATACCATACAGGCTTTAACCGTTTCACTTGTTTGATTTCAGCACAAGTTTCACATTCATGAATAACCTGTGAAATAGTGTCCATAGTTAAGTCCACCCCACCATCACGCTCCCATTTCTGTGTTGCATCTCTACCTTGATGCCCTGAAGCATCATGGGCCCATCGAGCTAAGAAAAGTTCACCTTTACGTTGCCAGTCCAAGTCCACCTCAGTTACTTGAATCTTGGCAGTTTGATCTGCTTGTTGGTTGTTTAGATGTTCCTCAGTGGCTCGACTTTAGGCACATGAGCATCTACATGACGAACTTTGGCAGGCAGGCTCTCTAGCTGAGCAGCAATGTCTTGCCACAGTGTGGCAGTCCAAATGGGTTTACCTCTGCGCTGCCAGTTGCTTTTCTTCCATTGCTGTAGCCACCCCCACAAGGCATTTGCTACCATCCATGAGTCAGTATAGAGATGAAGTACTGGCCACTTCTCTCGTTCAGCAATGTCCAAAGCCAGCTGGATGGCTTTCACTTCTGCAAATTGACTAGATTCACCTTGTCCTTCAGTGGCTTCTGTAACTTGTCGTGTGGGACTCCACATAGCAGCTTTCCACCTTCGATGTTTTCCTACAAGACGACAGGATCCATCTGTGAACAGTGCATACTGCTTATCAGTCTCTGAAAGTGTATTATATGGTGGTGCTTCTCCAGCACATGTTACTTCCTCCTCATCTGGAGACATCCCAAAGTCTTTGCTTTCTGGCCAGTCTGTAATCACTTCTAAGATCCCTGGGCGATTGGGATTTCCAGTTCAAGCTCGTTGCGTGATCAGTGCAATCCATTTACTCCATGTAACTTCGGTTGCATGATGTGTAGACGGAACCGTCCCTTTGAACATCCAGCTCAGCACCGGCAGTTGAATTGCTAGGAGTTGTGCTTCAGTACCGATAACTTCTGAAGCAGCTCGAACTCCTTCATATGCTGCTAGTATCTCTTTTCCAGTTGGAGTATAGCTGGCCTCAGATCCTTTGTATCCTCGACTCCAAAAACTTAAGGGTCGGCCTCGTGTTTCTCCTGGTGCTTTCTGCCAGAGGTTCCAGGTAGGACCATTATCTCCGGCTGCGGTGTAGAGCACATTTTTAACATCTAGTCCAGTCCGAACTGGTCCAAGGGCCACCGCATGAGTTATCTCACACTTAATTTGTTCAAAGGCTTGTAGTTTTTCCTGGCCCCACTCAAATTGGAGGGCTCACAATGTGACTGTAGTCAGGAATATGCATTCTCCAAAAACCTACAATGCCCAGGAAAGTCTGTGTCTCCTTTTTATTAGTAGGTGGAGACATTGCTGCAATTTTGTTGATCACATCCATTGGGATCTGACGACGGCCATCTTGCCATTTTATTCCTAAAAACTGGATCTCTCGTGCAGGTCCCTTGACCTTGCTTCGTTTTATGGCAAAACCAGCATCCAAAAGAATCTGAATTATTCTCTCACCTTTCTCGAAGACTTCTTTCGCTGTGTTGCCCCATGCAATGATGTCATCAATATATTGCAAGTGTTCTGGAGCTTTACCTTGTTCCAGCGTGTTCTGGATCAGACCATGGCAGATGGTAGGACTGTGTTTCCACCCCTGGGGCAAGCAATTCCATGTATACTGGATGCCCCTCCAGGTGAAAGCAAACTGCGGCCTGCACTCTGCTGCTACAGGAATAGAGAAAAATGCATTAGCAATGTCAATTGTAGCATACCATTTAGCTGCCTTTGACTCCAGTTCAAATTGCAGTTCTAGCATGTCAGGCACAGAAGCACTCAGTGGTGGCGTAACTTCATTCAGGCCACGACAGTCTACAGTTAGTCTCCACTCATCACTAGATTTACGCACTGGCCAAATTGGGCTGTTAAAAGATGAGCGAGTCTTACTGATCACACCCTGGCTTTCCAATTGATGTATCAACCTCTGGATAGGAATCTCGATTGGTGCGATACTGCCTGCAATGCACCGTCGTGGTAGCAATTGGCACCTGCTGATCGTCAACCATCAGCAGTCCTACAACAGAAGGGTCATCTGAAAGACCAGGCAAATCAGACAGCTGTTCAATTTTCTCAGTGTCCACAGCTGCTATACCAAATGCCCACCTATACCTTTTTGAGTCCTTAAAATACCCTCTCCTGAGGTAGTCTATACCAAGGATGCACGGAGCATCTGGACCAGTCACAATGGGATGCTTTTGCCAGTTTTTCCAGTTTAGGCTCATTTCAGCCTCTACAACAGTCAGTTCCTGGGATCCCTCAGTCACTCCAACAATATTGATGGATTGCGTTCCTTTATAATTAGAAGGAATTATTGTGCACTGAGAACTAATGTCCACTAAAGCTTTGTACTCCTGGGGGTGTGTTATACCAGGCCAGCGTATTTGTACAGTTCAATAGACTCTGTTATCCCTTTCTTCCACCTGGTTGGAGGCAGGGCACCTCTAATTCCTGTTTTGCACAGTCTCTGGGTGTGAATTAGAGGTCCCTTCAAGAGCATCAGAATCTTTTCTGCCCCTTTTTGTAAACTGGAGCAGCCATTTTCCTAGGAGTTTTTCCTTTTAACTGATGTACTCGTTCTTGAATTTCTGAGGTAGGCCTTCTATGCCACCTACTCATGTTTTCTCCCTGCTCACGTAGGAAGAACCACAGTGAACCTCTTTTTGTGGACTGCCTCTGTCTTCTCTCTTGAGATTGAAAAGTCCTTCTCCTAATAGTTGAAACATAGGTTCATACAAGTCATTAATGGCACCTGTCTTCTCTGAGTTCTTTGATCTCTTGCAACAGCTTTTCAAACCGGTCATCAAATTTTTCACACAATTTCTCCACAGCAGAGACACAAGCCCATAGAGAACCAGCAAGGTTGTTCCCAAAGTCCCAGAGCTACTCAATCACATGAGAAATCCTTTGATTACCTTCAGCTGACCAGAGCATTGCTGCCAATGACTTAGCATATGCAGGTGGTGCACTTTGTACAAATCTGCGCCACAGAGGTCTTGTACAAATAATTCTATCTGGGTCTGTCCCATCTTTGGTCCAAAAGAGATGATCTCTCACACAGCTAATTCTCTCAGGAACTGGATACCTCCCTCCATAGTGTTCCATTTCCCTAATGTGCATATACAATCTTCCTTGTAGGGAAATCTTACTTTCATAGCTGCCAGGAGTCGGGTCCAGAGGGTAGTGGCGTTAGGCTCTCTTGAAATTGCCCTATCAATGGTGGAATCTTTTGACAGACATCCCAGCTGCCTAGCTTCACCACCTTCCAATTCAATTGTTTCTTCCGCATTATCCCAGCATCGGAGCAGCCAGGTTACAATATTCTCGCTTTCACGATGACTGAAGTCTTTCGCAGATCTCTAAGCTCACCTGGAGAAAAGGACCAAGTGGTGGTCACTTCATCTCCTCCCTGCGCTGGTGATGCCCCTTGGGTTGATGTTGGCCCTGTGGCCCCTGTGCCATCACCTGCTGCACAAGGAGTCTTTCTAGTGACTTTCTTACAACTGGCAACTGATGCTGATATGGGCTCACCATCATCTGATTCATTTCCAGAGTATGAATGACTGTCACTGGCATGGGCATAATCATAGTGATTGTTATGGTTACAGCAGCAACAGTGCCCAGTGTGTGAGGAAGGAGGGGCTGCCTTGTTAGGCTTTGAGGCTGGAGAAGTAACATTATCTGCAGCGATCTTGGCAGAGGAGCTATGCGGATGAGATGGAGCTTGGGCCTGCGAAGCAGCAGTGTCTGTGATGGGGGGGAGCAGTGGCTGCAGCAGCAGCTTTCACTGTTTTGTTTTTTCTCCAGTGGCTAGGAGTGTTTTTTGCTAAAGCTTCCGAAGACACACCGCATATCTCAGGACTAAAAAGAGACGCAAAACTCCTATTGAACCTCATTTCTCTTAACAGTAACACAAACTGACACACATTCAGCAAACCAAATAACACCATCACAGTTCTATCAAAGCTCCAAGGATATTCAAAGCTCTCTAAAACATTTGTAAACTCTCCTAGCAAGAAAGCAAAAGTATTGTTAGTCAGCATTTCTAAAGATTCGCTTGACCAATTAGCAAACACATAGCTGTTTTTTGCTTTATCTCTCCTGGAGGTTTTTCAAGGTAAAGCAGAAACGAGTAGAAATTCATTAGCGGTTGCGGTATAATGAAATAAACCAGTGCCAAACCACACAGTATCATCATAACTATCGTCCAGTTTCTTGTTGTTATATAATTAATACTTCGATTCAGAAAGAATGCCCAGCACAAGTATGGTATCACCGAACACAATGTAGAAAATAACTGATATATCTTATTCCACAACGTTTTTAAACCAGTGTAATTCACTCTGCCTTAATACCACTAGATAATGTCTGAAGCACACAGACTCGCGAGTCTCACAACTCTCTGAGTTAGCACCATGCCAAGAAAATTGAAAGGTATGTCAGAGCAGTAGAAAAGCCAAAAATCTCCAAATTTACCCCTTTCTCTTGCCCCATGTTGGGCACCAATTATCTGTTGAGGGTTTAGATTGCGGGATGACAATAAAACTCTGGGAGAGGTATTGTTAACCTACTCTCCTCCCCCCACTTCCCCCTTTCTCCCCTCCCTCTCCCCCCTTCCCACTAAGGACAGGTGATCGGGAGGAAAAGAAGGACAGAGAGAAGAGAGTTGGAAAAATTAAAGATGTTTTACTAATGCTACTAATAAGAATAGAGAAAATAATACAAAATATACAAAACCAATCTTGAAAGTCTCAGCAACTGCAGAGTCGGCACCCAAAGTCCTGGATTGGACTCTGTTGGATTCAGTCTCTCACTAGGCCTCAGTTCGCAGGGACAACTAGCAAGGTCCTCTTCTGATGTCGGCTATAAGGAAAAAGGAAAAGAAGGAAAAAAAGACGTGATCCTCGTGATCTCCCACTTTTTTATGAAATATTCACGTGAATGGGATGTTATACACCGTTGGTCAGTTCCTTGGTCACCTGTTTCTCGTTGCCCCTCTCGCGAGATATGCATCAGTTGTTATCATAACTTTGCATTCCATTGCTATGTTTACCAAAATATGTATCTGGTTTTCCAGGAAACTGCAGCTGATATGAAGGCTTTAGCTGACAGGCAAATTCACTAAAAGGAAACTTGTTTTTTAACTAAACCAGGACAAGTATGCCGAGATGAGACACAGCTCAGCACAGAGTTGCGCAAGTCTGGATGCTGGAATAAAGCTAGCATGCTAGAAAGAAAAGTAATAGCTATCACACGCAAAATCTTATCATCACATTCACGCAGCAAAGAGCTAAATTATGCATAGTCTTCTGTATTATCACAAAATGTACATTTTGAGTCCATGGATTCTCTTGATTTAACAGTCTATGAACTTACTGTACCATATAACAGGCAAAGAATTATGAAACTGTAATACATTTAAATAGATACCTACATAGAAAGCAGGTACATAATGAAAAGCATCTTGCAGACTTCTGCATCTTTTCTGTAACTCCTGTGTTATCAAACTCTCTCTCAGCTTGTTGAAGTTCAAACCGTTCCACCTGTAAAACTGTCTGAAATGATTCAATGATCTCTTGTAAAGATTTATTTTTGTCTTGTTCTTCTCTCTTTAAGAACAATATTAATTGCAACGAAGTGTTGTACTTCAAGATTCCATTCTCCAGACACTTTTCCCAATCATCTAACTTATACAGCAGCCACCATTAATTACATTAATTTCACAAGATCTTCCTTCCTCATATTTCCAAGTGCTTTCCTATGTTTTAAAACACCTCCCAATACCGATTTCTTAGGAACACAACTGAAAACAGTCATTTCCGACCCCATCTCATAAGTAAAAACCATGAGAAGAGGGAGGGAGGAGGGGGAAATACAGAGCTGCTTGCAGCGCAAGTGGGAAAAGCGGGGAGAAGGTTTATGGTGCACTTACAGAAACCATACCACAAAGAAAGAAATGTAACAACATCCAGTAAAACAATAAACTCACATTCCTGACAACCTGCTTGATTTTCAGAGAGGCAATACACAGCAGCATGTAATATGTACTGTAAAACTCACAGATAACACATTGATAGCAAACATTAGTGTTCTCTACTGCTAATTTGAACACTAGTGCGTCCTTAGCTTCTAAGTTTTCAACCTGCTTATTGATGGCCTCTTGAAGATGGTCAATAAATTGCATGTAATTCTCATTGGGACCCTGATTAATAGTTGTAAATTATTTGGCTGCTATGTTGGTTTCAGGCACCTCTATCATAGCTTGATATGCAAGGTCTGTTGACTGCCTCAGGATTTCAGAAACTAATAGCGCCTGTAATTCTGGTGTGCCAATTAGTGTATCTTCTAAGAGTTGGGGGATACCCGCCCATTTCAATGAATCCCCATCGTTCCGTCCTAAATGATCTATAGCTGTTACATTGCATACGTCAAATTTTGCTTTGAGTCTTTCATGGTTTTTATCTGATCTCGGGGAAACACGTACATATACTCCTTTTCCTTTTAACTTTTAAAGCAAATGCTGCAGACCCTCATCCTCATCCGAGTCATCAGATAACGCGGACTTGAACGGTGCTGGAGAATCATCAGTAACAGGGGGGTTCAGGGTTTGGAACAGTGCACTTTTTTTTTTTTCCAAATCTAGTCCAGGGAAGCCACCCCTCTCTACTGTCTCTGCGTGTTCCTGTTGCTCTTTTAATCCTCTCAAAGTCTCCAGCAACAAGTGCCATGTTGTTAACAGTTCAGTTGTTTCTTTGGATCTTTCAGTACTGCTTTGCCCCATAGTAACATCCTTCGTAAAGTCAATTCCAGAAGGCTAATACCCTGCTTCTTCAGAAGCAATTTCCATGTAGATAATATAATACCCTCTTCTTTAGATAAGTTCCACCCCCTCCCCATTCCCGGTAGCTCACCAGCTCTTGGCGTGGTGTCTTTTCAAGGATCTGGATCTTCAGCTGTACCGGGCTCTGTCTCCCCAGTTTGTCTTTGGCTGTCACAGCTTCACCGTTGTCTCTTCTTCATGCGAAATCCTCTTCATGCAGGATCACGTTGGGGTCACCATATGTCTTGGTTGAGACGGACAAATGACATAGACCAAGTTCTTCCAGGATGAAAGTAGTAGATACCATTTATTGCCACAAGTGCATTTTCATGCAATTTTAACAATTCGTGTGTCTCTTCACTATTGGTTACAAGTTACAGCAGTAACATCTCATTGACTAATTTTGCTATCATCAATGTTACTCTTTTACTCCCTTCTCTCTCACAGGTACATCCTTAACATCTCCAGATATTCCTTTACTCCCATCTTTCTCACGGGTAGGCCTTCATATCTTCAAGGCTAATTTCTGTTCCCATGCCCTCCGTCAGGGAATCCATGGACCCACCGTAGTCCCCAACTTTGTTACCTCACTATCAAAAAATTTATTGTTGCTTCTCTCTTACGAGTGAAGTGCATCCCTCTCACTCCATCCACAATAGTCATCTCTCTTGAGCAGGGTAACCAGAGCTAACAAAATTACTACTGGGTGGAGTATCCCGTAGTGGTTGGTGACCACCCAAAAAAGTTTCCCACCATTAGGGTTCTCCATCCTTTTTTACCCTTTCTGTGATGCGATGTATTTCTTCCACATCATGATGGATGGTAATTAGGGTCTTTTGTACATTGTTTCAGACATTTTCTAACAGTTGATACAAGTCATTATGTCTTTGTAGTTTCCTCACCAATGCAGGATTCATTCTAATGGGGATAGGAAGTAGGAACTAAGGTATAATTGGACTGTAACAGTTGATAAGACATAATGGAAACTGGATAACTGAAACCACATCCTACAATGTCAGCAAAGCCACAAGCACAAGTATTTTAATGATTATTTGTCTCTACAGTGATGTTATCTATGGATAAAAAATCGCAAAGGGTTCTTATACAAACACATCCCTTTCCAATATATAGGAGTAGAGTTCCAGGGGGTTTTCAGGAGTTTAGATACCTGCCCCATAAAAATCTATGAACTACCTCCCCTTTAGTCCTGTTAACTTTGTACTACAGTGGGTTACCCATCGATTTTATACTTAGTCATGCTGCAGTGGTCATCATGGTTAAAAGCACCAAGAGTAGTGAGATTTACCACTTAGTCTTTTCAGTGTATGGATTCTTCCAAATATAGTCATTCGTTAGCTGGTTGGCTATTCATGACCTGCTTGACATGAGAATGGTGTATCCAATTTTCTCTTCCTAAAACTTAAAATAAGAAAACAACAACAAAATAAGAACATAGTAGGACAATATATGGCCACTCCCTTCGAGGTTATAATTTGGATTTTTGTGAAAACACCTTAATTAACACTTCTTCCCCAGGCTTTCTGCCACGTAACTATATTTCAAGTGGTGTGGGTTGATACCACTGAGCATACTTCTTTTTCCTTCAACGTCTTGTTGCATATATAAAACATACTGGATCAACCATTCATTTAAGAGTTTAGTCCTAGTGGGACAAAAGTCCCAGATACAGCTAAATGTCTGCTAAACACTGTTTCTGCTAGTGACAACCCTAGAGGTTGTTGAGGGGTATTTCTAATATCACAGTATCACAGTATCACAGTATGTTTGGGATTGGAAGGGACCTCGAAAGATCATATAGTCCAATCCCCCTGCTGGAGCAGGAACGCCTAGGTGAGGTCGCACAGGAACATGTCCAGGCGGGCCTTGAATGTCTTCTCAAATTTAAGTGGAACTTCTTGTGTTCCAGCTTGATCCCATTACTCCTTGTCCTATCATTGTTTGCCACTGAGAAGAGCCTGGCTCCATTCTCACGGCACTCACCCTTTATATATTTATAAACATTAATAAAGTCACCCCTCAGTCTCCTCTTCTCCAAACTAAAGAGACCCAGCTCTCTCAGCCTTTCTTCATAAGGGAGGTGCTCCACTCCCTTAATCATCTTTGTTGCCCTACGCTGGACCCTCTCCAGCAGTTCCCTGTCCTTCTTGAACTGAGGGGCCCAGAACTGGACACAATATTCCAGATGGGGTCTCACCAGGGCGGAGTAGAGGGGAAGGAGGACCTCTCTCGATCTACTGACCACTCCCCTTGTAATACACCCCAGGATGCCATTGGCCTTCCTGGCCACAAGGGCACAGTGCTGGCTCATGGTCATCCTGCTGTCCACCAGGACCCCCAGGTCCCTTTCCCCTACACTGCTCTCTAATATGTAATTTCCCAACCTATACTGGAACCTGGACTTGTTCCTGCCCAGATGCAGGACTCTACACTTTCCCTTGTTAAATTTCATCAGGTTATTCCCCGCCCAACTCTCCAGCCTGTCCAGATCCCGCTGGATGGCAGCACAGCCTTCTGGCGTGTCAGCCACTCCTCCCAGCTTAGTGTCATCAGCAAACTTGCTGATAGTACACTCAATTCCCTCGTCCAAATCGTTAATGAATATATTGAATAATATTGGCCCCAGTACTGACCCCTGAGGCACTCCACTAGATACTGGCCTCCAACTAGACTCCGCACCATTGACCACCACTCTCTGGCTTCTCTCTTTAAGCCAGTTTGCAACCCACCTCACTACTCTAGTGTCTAGACCACACCTCCTCAATTTAGCTGTGAGGATGCTGTGAGAGACTGTGTCAAAGGCTTTACTGAAGTCAGGGTAGACCACATCCACCGCTCTGCCATCATCCATCCACCTTGTTACATTCTCATAAAAGGCTATGAGGTTGGTCAAGCATGACCTACCCTTGGTAAAGCCGTGCTGACTGCCCCTAATGACCCTCTTATCCCTGATATGCCTTGAGATGACACCAAGGACAAGCTGTTCCATTACTTTCCCAGGGACAGAGGTGAGGCTGACCGGTCTATAATTACCCGGGTCCTCCTTCTTGCCCTTTTTGAAGACTGGAGTGACACTTGCTTTCCTCCAATCCTCGGGCACCTCACCCGTTTCCCAAGACTTGGCAAAAATGATGGAGAGCGGTCCAGCAATTACTTCAGCCAGCTCCCTCAGCACCCGCGGATGCATCCCATCTGGACCCATGGATTTATGGATGTCCAGACTATTTAATTGCTCCCTAACCCAGTCCTCATCGACTAAAGCAAACTCCTCCATTGACCTGGCTTCATCCGGGGTCTCAGGGGTACAGGGTCCCCCACGACAGCCTCCAGCGGAGTAGACAGAGACAAAGAAGGCATTCAGTAATTCTGCCTTCTCTGTATCTTCTGCCACCAGGGCACCCACTCCATTCATCAGTGGGCCTACATTGTCTCTGGTATTAGTTTTATCTGCTATGTATTTGAAAAAGTTCTTTTTGCTGTTCTTGACCCCTCTCGCCAGCTGTAATTCTAAGGAGGCCTTGGCTATCCTAGCTGTCTTCCTACGTCCTCTAACAGCGGCCTTTATTCCCATAGCACTATTTTTAAAAACTTTATCTATTTCAAACCCACTTGGCTACATGTTCAAGCCATTTTATTTTTAGGAGTCCTGTTCATTCTTTCTACCTGTTCTGAGGACTGCAGATGATATGGAACATGTAACTGTCACTGTATATCTAAAATTTTATAAGTGTTGTTTAGTACAGTATACTGCTGTGATTTCCCTTGAAAGCTTAATAGCTTCAAACAACATTTGGATTCCAGTTCCTTCAGAAATATTTATTTTCTGCTGTGTTAAGGAATCCTATTCTTTCCATAGCATACTTGTTGCATGACACAATCTGAAGGCATATTTAAAGTCGGTATAAATACTTACCCGCTGATTGGGCACTCACTGGGAGTTGTAGAGGTTCTTCTTCAAGTACTTTCTCACCATTGCATAGCCCGTGTGTCATTTTCCAATCACATAGTATGAAAATCCATTAGTGAAAACGGTTAGATTCAAGTTCTCTAGAGGTTGATCCTATAGATCATAAAATCATAGAATAGTTTAGATTGGAAAGGACCATCAAAGGTCATCTAGTCCAACCCTACTGCAAGAACATCTTCAACTAGATCAAGTTACTCAGAGCCCTGTCCAGCCCAGCCTTGAATGTCTCCAGGGATGGGGCACCTACCGCCTCTCTGGGTAACCCGTTCCAGTGTTTTACCACCCCCATTGTAAAAAAATTCTTCCTCATGTCTAGCCTGAATCTCCCCTTCTTTAGTTTAAAACCATTACCCTTTGTCTTATTGTAACAGGCCGCTTTTAAGTACTGAAAGGCCTCAATAAGGTCTCCCTGGAGCCTTCTCTTTTCGAGGCTGAACAACCCCATCTCTCTCAACCTGTTCTCATAGGAGAGGTGTTCCATCCCTCTGATCATTTTTGTGGCCCTCCTCTGGACCCTCTCCAACAGGTCCATATCTTTCCTGTAATAAGTAATGATGCAGTACTTGAGGTGGGGTCTCACCAGAGCAGAGGGACAGAATCATCTCCCTCAACCTGCTGGCCACGCTTCTTTTGATGCAGTCCAAGATACAATAGCCCTTCTGGGCTGCAAGTGCACATTGCTGGCTCATGTCCAATCTTTCATCCACCAGTACCCCCAAGTCCTTCTCTGCAGGGCTGCTCTCAATCCCTTCATTCATCAACCTGTATTGATACCGGGGGTTGCCCTGACCCAGGTACATGACCTTGCACTTAGCCTTGTTGAACCTCATGAGGTTTGCATGGGCCCACTTCTGAAGCTTGCCCAGGTCCCTGTAGATGGCATCCCATCCCTCAGGTGTGTCAACGGCACCACTCAGCTTGGTGTACTCCACAAACTTGCCGAGGCTGCATGCAATCCCGCTGTCTATGTCACTGATGAAGATATTAAATAGTACTGGTCCCAGTACAGACTTGTAACCAGTGTCCATCCAGACACTGAGCCATTAACCACTACCCCCTGGATGTGAATATCCAGTCAACTCCTCATCCACTGAACAGTTCACCCATCAAATCCATATCTCTCCAATTTAGAGGGAAGGATGTTGTGTGGGACCATGTCAAAGGCTTTACAGAAGTCAAGATAAATGACATCCATAGCCCTTCCTTTGTCCACTGATGTACTCACTCCATCAAGGTCAATAGGTTGATCAGGCAGGACTTGTGTCACTGTTTACTGCAGGGCAACAAAGTGTGGCAGATGCTCTCTATTAACCCCTGCCCTCCCCACTAAGGAAGAGGAAGAAAAGGGAGAGAGACAAGTTGGAAAGTTTAAAAAAAAAAAAAAAGCTTTACTAACAATAAACACAAGTAGTGTTCTCCTCTGTCCACCCAGTTGCACGGAATCATGAGGGAATCACAGAATGGTTGGAGTTGGAAGGGACCTCTGGAGATTGTCTAGTCCAACCCATCTGCTAAAGCAGGTTCACCTAGAGCAGATCACACAGAAATGCGTCCAGGTGGTTTTTTAATGTCTCCAGAGGAGACTCCACAACCTCTCTGGACAGCCTGTTCCAGTGCTCTGTGACCCTCAAAGTAAATAAGTTTCTCTTCATGTTTACATGGAACCTCCAATGCTTCAGCCTCTGCCCATTGCCCCTCATCCTATTCTTGGGAACCACTGAAAAGAGTCTGGTCCCATCCTCTTGATACCCATCCTTGGGATATTTACAAGCACAGAAGATACAAAAAGACCCAGCAGATCATTACCTGTCTGCAGGACTGGTGTCAGGAGTAAAAATTTGGGCTTTTTGATCATGTTTATATGACACCTAGCCTGCTGGAGACAAATAGGTTGCACCTGTCTCAAAGGGGGAAAGGATCCTTGGACAGGAGTTAGCAGGGCTCATTGAAAGAGCTTTAACCTAGATTTGAAGGGGGAAGGGGAGAAAGCCAAGTACAGTAGAGACAAACCCAATGTTTGAGGGATTGGGTGCTAGCAAGGCCCTTCTGTCTGCCATCTCAGTGGAGGTTTGCAAATGGAGAGCAGTGTGGCAGAAAAGACACGAGGGTTATTGATGTGTTAGTGTTCCTAAAAACTGGATCTCTCGTGCAGGTCCCTTGACCTTGCTTCATTTTATGGCAAAACCAGCATCCAAAAGAATATGAATTATTCATACACCTTTCTCAAAGACTTCTTTCTCTGTGTCGCCCCATACAATGATGTCGTCAATATATTGCAAGTGTTCTGGAGCTTTACCTTGTTCCAGCGTGGTCTGGATCAGTCCATAGCAGATGGTAGGACTGTGTTTCCATCCCTGGGGCAAGCGACTCCATGTGTACTGGATGCCCCTCCAGGTGAAAGCAAACTGCGGCTTGCACTCTGCTGCTAAGGGAATAGAGAAAAATGCATTAGCAATGTCAATTATGTCATACCACTTAGCTGCCTTTGACTCCAGTTCAAATTGAAGTTCTAACATGTCAGGCACAGCAGCACTCAATGGTGGCGTAACTTCATTCAGGCCACGATAGTCTACAGTTAGTCTCCACTCTCCACTAGACTTACGCATTGGCCAAATTGGGCTGTTAAAAAGTGAGTGAATCTTACTGATCACACCCTGGCTCGTCAGTTGACGAATCAACTTCTGGATAGGAATCAAAGAGTCTCGATTGGTGCGATATTGCCGGCGATGCACCGTCGTGGTAGCAATTGGCACCTGCTGATCGTCAAACATCAGCAGTCCTACAGCAGAAGGGTCCTCTGAGAGACCAGGCAAAGTAGACAGCTGTTCAATATTCTCAGTGTCCACAGCTGCTATACCAAATGCCCACCAATACCCTTTTGGGTCCTTAAAATACCCTCTCCTGAGGTAGTCTATGCCAAGGATACATGGAGCATCTGGACCAGTCACAATGGGATGCTTTTGCCAGTTTTTTCCACTTAGGTTCATTTCAGCCTCTACTGCAGTCAGTTCCTGGGATCCCTCAGTCACTCCAGAAATACTGATGGATTGTGTTCCTTTACAGTTTGAGGGGATTATCATGCATTGAGCACCAGTGTCTACCAAAGCTTTGTACTCTTGGGGTTCTGTTGTACCAGGCCATTGTATCTGCACAGTCCAATAAACTCTGTTGTCCCTTTCCTCCGCTTGGCTGGAGGCAGGACCCCTCTAATTTGTGTTATGCACAGTCTCTGGGTATGAATTAGAGGTTCCTTCAAGAGGATCAGAATCTCTTCTACCCCTTCTGGAAACTGGAGCAGCCATTTTCCTAGTATTTTTCCCTTTTAACCCACGTACTTATTCCTGAAGTTCTGAGGTAGGTCTTCCATCCCATCTCCTCATGTTTTCTCCCTGGTCACGTATGAAAAACCACAGTGTGCCTCTTTTTGTGTATTTCTTCTGTCCTCTCTCTTGAGACTGAAAACACCTTCTCCTAATAGTTGAAACATAGGTTTGTACAGGTTGTGAATGGAACTTGTCTTCTCTGAGTGCTATGATTTCGTTCAACAGCTTTTCAAACCAGTCATCAGATTTTTCACACAGTTTCTCCACAGTCAAGGCACAACCTCATAAAGAGCTAGCAAGGCTGTCCTCAAAGTCCTGAAGCTGCTTAATCACTTCAGCAATGTTTTGTTGAGCTGCAGCTGACCAGATCATTGATGCCAATGACTTAGCATATGCCAGTGGTGCGCTTTGTACAAACCTGTGTCACAAAGGTCGTGTACAAAGGATTCTTTCTGGGTCTGTCCCCTTTTGGCTGTTTGGCTCAAAATAGATCTCCCACACAGCTAATTCTCTCAGGAACTGGATACGTCTCTCCCATAGTATACCATTTCCCTGGATTACATATAACATCTTCCTTAAAGGGAAACCTTGCCTTCATGGCTGTCAGGAGTCTACTCCAGAGGGTGGAGGGGTCATTCTCTCTTGAAATTGCCCTATCAAGGGTGGCATCCCTTGACAGAGATCCCAGCTGCTTGACTTTCCCACCTTCTAGTTCCAGACCATCAGCTCCATTATCCCAGCACTGGAGTAGCCAGGTTACAACATTCTCGCCTTCATGACAACTGAAGTCTTTTCGCATATCTTTCTGCTCACTTGGAGAAAAGGATTGATTGGTCACTTCCTCTCCTCCTTGTGTTGATGAGGATGCCTCTTGGGGTGATTATGCCCCTTGGCCATCATCTGCAGCATGAGCAGTCCTTCTTGCGACTCTCTTAACACCAGCAACTGATGCCAACATGGGCTCACCATATCTCGATTTATTTCCAGAAAATTACTGTCACCAGTATTGACATAATTACAGTGGCTGTTGTGGTTGCAGCAGCAGCAGTGCACAGTGTGGGGGGGTAGAGTAGCTGCCTTGTCAGTCTTTGAGACTGGAGAAGCGGCAGTCGGGGGGGTTTACAGCCTTAGCTGCTTTGCTCTGTGTAGGAGCTGGAGATGCTTTGTCACTTGCTGAGGCTGTCAGGGGGGTTACGGGTACTGTAACGGTAGCTTTCGCTGCCTTGCTCCATTTGGGGCGGGCAGCAGCCATAGCCATGCCTGTTGCCGAGGCTTGAGCAAACACAACATAAGTCTCAGGAGTTAGAAAAAATGCAATCCTCTTATTTAACCTCATCTCTCTTATCACTAGCATGAACTGACACACATTCAGCAAACCTGACAATACCAACAAAGTACGGTCAAAACTCCAAGGATATTCAAAGCTCTCAAAAACATCTGTAATCTGTCCTAACGTAAAAGGAAAGGTATTATTAGTCAGTTTTTCTATAGATTGGCTTATCGAATTGAAACAAAGGTAGGTATATTTCTCTTTAATCTCTACTGGAAGTTTCTCTAGATACAACAGTAATGAATATCAATTCATTATCGGCTGGAGTATAATAAAATAAACCAGTGCCAAACCACAAAGTAAAATCATCACCACCATCCAGTTTCCAGATGTAATAGAATGCACAAAACTATTAGTGAAATATGACCAGCACAAATAAGGTAGTGCAGAACACAGTGTAGAGACTAATTGATACAACTTATGCCACAGCATCTTTAAACCAATGTAATTCAATCTACTTTAATACTACTAGATGATGTCTAAAGCACACAGACCTGTGAACATCTCAACCCTATGAGCTGGCACCATGCCAAAAAATTGAATCTGCGCCACAGTATTAAAAACACCAAAATCTCCACATTTTGCCCCTTTTTAGTGTCAAATTTTAGCGTTTTCAAGCCCCACATGGGGGCCAATAGATCTGGCATAATTTACTACAGGGCATCAGTAAACCACAGTAGATGCTCTCTGTTACCCCCAACCCTCCCCAACAAGGAAAGGCAATAGGAGGAAAAGGGAGAGAGACTTGCATGTTGGAAAAAGTTAAAAAATCTTTACTAATGCTACTAATAAATAAAGAAAACAATTCAAAATGTACAAATTCAATCCTGAATGTCCCAGGGCGGCGCAGTGCTGCCCATGGCGGAGCCAGCATTGCTCCAGCAGCTACAGAGAAGGCACCTGGAAAGTCCTGGTCTGGACTCCACAGCAAACAGGAACTGGAGGCCTCCCATACCCCTAGGGTGAAATCGGTGTGCTCAATTCAGTCTCTGAAATGCCTGTATACCGATGCGTGCAGTATGGGGAATAAGCAGGATGAGTTAGAAACCTGTGGTTGGGCAGGAGACTATGACCTGGTGGCAATTATGGAGACATGGTGGGACAGCACACATGACTGCAATGTGGTCATGGATGGCTATGTCCTTTTCAGGAAAGACAGGCCAGTCAGGCGTGGTGGTGGAGTTGCTCTTTACGTGAGAGAGCAACTACAGTGTATTGAGTATTGTCCGGGCACGGATGAGGGGCGAGTTGAGAGTCTATGGGTGAAAATTAAGGGGCAGGATGGCAGGGGTGATACTGTTGTGGGTGTCTATTACAGGCCACCAGATCAGGGTGAGGAAGTTGATGAGGCCTTCTACAGGTAGCTGAGAGCAGCCTCACAATCACAGGCCCTGGTTGTGGTGGGGGATTTTAACTTCCCTGATGTTTGCTGGAAGGACCATTCAGCCAGCCAGACACAGTCCAGGAGGTTCCTCCAGCGCACTGATGATAACTTCCTCATGCAGATGGTGGAGGAGCCAACTAGGAGAGATGCATGCTGGATCTCATCCTCACTAACAAGGAGGGTCTGGTCGAAGCAGTAAAGGTTGAGGGCTGCCTGGGTTGCAGCAACCATGAAATGGTAGAGTTCAGGATCTTGTGTGGCAGGAACAGAATAGCAAGCAGAATTGCAACCCTGGACTTCAGCAGGGCAAACTTGGGCCTTTTCAAGCAATTGCTAGGGGAAATCCCATGGGCAAGGCTGCTTGAAGGTAAAGGGTCCCAAGATAGTTGATTAGTGTTCAGGGACTGCTTCTACTGGGCTCAAGGTCAGAGCATCCCGACACGTAGGAAGTCAAGGAAGGGAGCATGGTTAAACAGGGAGCTGCTGGGTAAGCCCAAGTGGAAGAGGAGAGTTTATAGATCATGGAAGGAGGGGCTGGCCACTTGGGGAGAATATAAGGCTGTTGTCAGAGGGTATAGGGAGGCAACTAGGAAAGCTAAGGCCTCAGAATTAAACCTGGCGAGAGGGGTCAAAGACAACAGAAAGAGTTTTTTCAAATATGTGGCAGATAGATAAAACTAACACCAGAGGCAACGTAGGCTCACTGATGAACGAGGTGGGTGCCCTGGTGACAGAAGATACAGAGAAGGCAGAGTTACTGAATGCCTTCTTTGTCTCTGTCTACTCTGCCAGAGACTGTCATGGAGGAACCCCAAAGTTAGTTAGGGGACAACAGGGTCCAAAACAATCTTTTATTCAGTAAAATTGTTCAGGAGATTGACCGGTGAAAGATGGGGTTTTAGCTCTCCAAACTGACTGGAATACAGGTTCGGATGTCAGTTGAGTAAATTATTAAGGGGCAGCAACTAATACAACAGGAGGTCCACAGTGTGCATGCACGTGGCTTCACCAACAACAATGCCAGAGCCGTCCCTGAGTCCGGGAAGAGTACACACTTGCCTGAACACACGTGGGATTATTTTAAAGGGATACACGTACTCGTATTGAGTACAAACGTGTACACTCCCGATTCTGCGAGGATTACTTTATAATACACTCGCAATCCCGCAAGGAGAAATACACTTGCAAATGTGCACGGAATATTACACATGCTTATGTGGAAGCACAGGAGGAAAACACACTCGCGATTATGCGAGGAAATAATTTATACACGCCATGGAAGCAGGGGCTGGCCACTTGGGAGGAATATAAGGCTGCTGTTAGAGGATGTAGGAAGGCAGCTAGGATAACCAAGGCCTCCTTAGAATTAAACCTGGTGAAAGGGGTCAAGGACAGCAAAAAGAGCGTTTTCAAATACATAGCAGATAAAACTAATACTACAGGCAATGTAGGCCCACTGATGAATGGGGTGGGTGCCCTGGTGACAGAAGATACAGAGAAGGCAGAATTACTGAATGCCTTCTTTGTCTCTGTCTACTCTGTCGGAGGCTGTCCTGGGGAGCCCTGTACCTCTGAGACCCCGGATGAAGCCAGGTCAATGGAGGAGTTTGCTTTAGTTGATGAGGACTGGGTTAGGGAGCTATTAAATAGTCTGGACATCCATAAATCCATGTGTCCAGATGGGATGCATCCGTGGGTGCTGAGGGAGCTGGCTGAAGTAATTGCTGGACCGCTCTCCATCATCTTTGCCAAGTCTTGGGAAACGAGAGAGGTGCCCGAGGATTGGAGGAAAGCAAATGTCACTCCAGTCTTCAAAAAGGGCAAGAAGGAGGACCCGGGTAATTATAGACCGGTCAGCCTCACCTCCATCCCTGGGAGAGTAATGGAACAGCTTGTCCTTGATGCCATCTCAAGGCATATCAAGGATAAGAGGGTTATTAGGGGCAGTCAGCATGGCTTTACCAAGGGTAAGTCATGCTTGACCAACCTCACAGCCTTTTATGAGAATGTAACAAGGTGGATGGATGATGGCAGAGTGGTGGATGTGGTCTACCTTGACTTCAGCAAAGAGTTTGATACAGTCTCTCACAGCATCCTCACAGCTAAATTGAGGAGGTGTGGTCTGGACAATAGAGTAGTGAGATGAATTGCAAACTGGCTTAAGGAGAGAAGCCAGAGAGTGGTGGTCAATGGTGCGGAGTCTAGTTGGAGGCCAGTATCTAGTGGAGTGCCTCAGGGGTCAGTATTGGGGCCAGTATTATTCAATATATTCATTAACAATTTAGATGAGAGAATTGAGTGTACTATCAGCAGGTTTGCTGATGACACTAAGCTGGGAGGAGTGGCTGACACACCAGAAGGCTGTGCTGCCATCCAGCGCTGTAGAGGGGTTGCTGTTAGATGGAGATTTGTTACCGAACCAGCCAGGAATTTCAAGGCTGGAAACAGGACCTGCCGTGGGAGAGAAGCATCTTCGAAATAACAAGGCCCCAACATGGTGTAAATCAACAGACCTGTCAGCAGTGAGACTTCAGCACGTGGACAGCTCGTGAACATAGATGATATCCAATTAGCAAATGCATGCTTGGAGCGTGGACGCATGATCAGAGAACAGTTGCATATATAAGGAGGTTTGTTTCTGTAATAAATGGCTTTGTGTGATTCACATTGAATCAGAATGCTGAGTCCTTTATCGTTCCAAAAAATGGTGACCCCGACGTGATACTCTGAATGGCGTCTCACTACAATCAGGGAAAAGCCTGGAGCGGCCCAGCCGGAGGCGGTTCACCTGGACTGGAGACTGGACAGAGGCGTACGGATGTCCCGGGGATAAATTCGTCGACGGATCACCGGAAAAGGTGAGCGGCTGAGGGCAGGAGGAGGGAAGAGTGAAGTTATGGAGCAAAATGTATTTTCTGAAGAACAAGCCGTAGTTAAGCTCCTCCTGCATATTCTTTCTGTGAGAGGACTTAAATAGGAAGAAAGTAACATACGTAGACCGTTAGTTTGGTGTAGAATTAACAGCTACCTGGGAGAAACCGAGAAGGCTTTTAAACTTGAACTTTGGGACGATATAAGGCAGAAATTATGGAATAAGGTCAGCAATGGAGATGTTAAAGAAGCTAAATCATTAGTAACTACATGGAAGCTTATAAAAGATTTTAAGGCTGAACGGTCTGCTGCTGCTGGAGTTTTTGTAGCGTTGCAGCCTGATAAGAATCCTGAAAGTCGTTGTGAAGCTTACCCGGTTCGTGTCTTTGATACCTTCTCTACTCCATCCCCTGCTGTGCTTTCAACACCTCTGATTGTTCAGCAGTCCGGGGCGGGGGGGAGGAAAAATGCCGAGCGGGTGTCCTCCTACAACTATTAGCAAACCCTGATGAGAACAGCAAGTCAAAAGGATTGGAATCAGACAACTTGCCCAAAGAACCTGTGAAAGCTGAGAATGCTAAAGTTGTAAACAAGTCTTTTTACCAATTTGTATCTGCTTTTACCACCTTTTAACTCTCCAACTTCCATGAGAGAGCAGAAGGAGTCGCCGGATAAGAACTGGGCAAAAGAACTGTGTGAAATATCAGATCAGGTATTAGCGAATGAATCCAACAGTCATCAATGCGGTCATGCTGATTGTGTCGGGAAAGGGGATGCGCTTGGGAACTCAGGTTATATGAATAATTATGATGCTAGAAAGTATTGGAGAGAATGTGCACTGTTCTGACCGTTCAAGTCCGTGTTACCTGATGACTCGGAAGAGGATGAGGGTTTGCAGCATTTTCTTGGAAAGTTAAAGGAGTATGTGTGTGAGTTGCTCTGAAATCAGATAAGAACCATGAAAGACTCAAGCAAAAGTAGACCTATGCAATATAACAGCTATAGATCATTTAGGACAGAACGATGGGGATTAATTGAAAGGGGCAGGTATCCCCCAACTCTTGGAACAGACACTAATTAGAGGCACCACAATTGGAGGCGCAATTAGTTTCTGAAATCCTGAGGCAGTCAGCAGACCTTGCATATCAAGCTATGAGAGAGGTGCCTGAAACCAACAAAGCAGCCAAATTATTTGCAACTATTAATCAGGGTCCCAATGAGAATTACATGCAATTTATTGACCACCTTCAAGAGGCCATCAATAAGCAGGTTGAAAACTTAGAAGCTAAGGAAGCACTGGTGTTGAAATTAGCAGTAGAGAACACTAATGTTTGCTATCAGCATGTTACTTGCGAGTTTCACAGTACATATTATGTGCTCCTGTGTATTGCCTCTCTGAAAATCAAGCAGCTTGTCAGGAATGCGAGTTAATTTTTTTATTAGTTGTTTTTAAGTCCGCCGTAAAACCTTCTCCCTGCTTTTCCCACTCACGCTGCAAGCAGCCCAGTGTTTACCCCCCTCCCTCCCTCTTCTCAAGGTTTTTACTTGCAAGATGGGGTCAGGAATGATTGTTTTCAGTTGTGTTCCTAAAAAATTGGTATCGGGAGGTGTTTTAAAACATAGGAAAGCACTCGGACAAGAAATCATTAAATCTTTTCAGACGGTTTTACAGGCGGGGCGATTTGAACTTCAACAAGCTGAGAGAGAATTAACTGATAACACACAGGTCAGAAAACTTGTTAAAGTCTGCAAGATGCTTTCCTTATTAACCTGTTTTCTTTGTGGGTATCTGTTTAAGCATGTTGCAATTTTGGTAGGCCTTTGTTATATGGTACGATAAGTTCACAGTCTGTTAAATCATGAGAATCCGTTGACTCAAAATGTGCATTTTGTGATAATACAGAAGATCATGAGTAATTTAGTTCTTTACTGCGTGAATGTGATGGTAAAATTTTGTGTGTAGTAGCTGTAATTTTTCTTTCTAGCACGCTAGCTTTATTCCAGTATCCAGAATTGCGTAACCCTGTGATAGGCTGTGTCTCATCTCGATGTGCTGGATTTGTATGCACACAATTGATAGGATTTACAGGTACGGGCCTGGACTAAGGTGTTTACAAAAGGTGTTTTTCCACTAATTGCTATTAAAACCACACTCAACTCATGTGAAGTTTGTCTCACTTGTTTTTCCATTCATTCACAGACCAGGCCCAAGGACACATCCCATGCACTTGGGGGCGGTTATCCGGCCCGAGATACCATTCTCGCGAGTCTGGGCTATAATTTTTTACAATTATGAGAAACATACTTCAAAATAATCTGTCCAAGGCCCTTTATATATTATTATGTCAGTATTATGTCTTTGACCGTCCAGATGGTCATTTTAGTATTGATCTTCCTTTATCATCCAGATGGCTGGAACCGCACATCTTGCTTTCCCACGTTTTACTTTCCAACACTGATCTTGAGCCTTGTAGAAGCAGTCCCTGAACACTAACCAACTATCTTGGGCCCCTTTACCTTCAAGCAGCCTTGCCCATGGGATTTCCCCTAGCAATTGCTTGAAAAGGCCCAAGTTTGCCCTGCTAAATTCCAGGGTTGTAATTCTGCTTGCTATTCTTTTCCTGACACACAAGATCCTGAACTCCACCATTTCACGGTCTCTGCAACCCAGGCAGCCCTCAACCTTCACCGCTTCAACCAGACCCTCCTTGTTAGTGAGGATGAGATCCAGCAGTGCACCTCTCCTGGTTGGCTCCTCCACCATTTGCAACAGAAAGTTATCATCAAGGCACTGGAGGAACCTCCTAGACTGTGGCTGGCTGGCTGGCTGAGTAATCCTTCCAGCAAACAGCAGGGTAGTTAAAATCCCCCACCACAACCAGGGCCTGTGATTGTGAGGCTGCTCTCAGCTACCTGTAGAAGGCCTCATCAACTTCCTCACCCTGATCTGGTGGCCTGTAATAGACACCTACAACAGTATCACCCCTGCCCACCTGCCCCTTAATTTTCACCCATAGACTCTCAACTCACTCCTCATCCATGCCTGGACAGTACTCAAAACATTGTAGTTGCTCTCTCACGTAAAGAGCAACTCCACCACCACGCCTGGCTGGCCTGTCTTTCCTGAAAAGGACATAGCCATCCATGACCACATTCCAGTCATGTGAACTGTCCCACCACGTCTCCATAATTGCCGCCAGGTCATAATCTCCTGCCTGAACACAGGTTTCTAACTCCTGCTTATTCCCCATGCTGTGCACAGGCATTTCAGAGAGCGAGCTGTGTACACCGATTTCACCCTAGGGGGGTGGGAGGCCTCCCAGCCTTCACCAACTCTAGAGTGCTGCCCCACTGATGCAAGCCCAGCTACAACCCCATTCCCCTTCGAGTGTAGGTTAAAGCTCTCCAAATGAGTCCTGCTAATTCCCGTCCCAGCATCCTTTTGCCCCTGGGAGATAAACCTTTCCCGTGTATCGCTGTCTGGACTGGTGTCTTGTGAAACCAGCCGTTATCAAAGAAACCAAAGCCCTGCCTGTAACACCAGTTTTGTAGCCAGTTGTTTATGGACTGAATTTTTCTATTCCATTCCATGTCATCACCCAAAACTGGAAGGAGGAAAGAGAAAAATCACTTGAGCCCCAGACTCTTTTACCATCCATCCCAAGGCCTTGAAATCTTTCTTTATTCCCCTCAGACTGCAGGATGCAGCTTCCTCCCCACCTGTCTGGAAGATCAGCAGTGGCTAGTAGTCTGTTGGGTGCACCAGGTTGGGGAGAGTCCTATTGATGTCCCTGATCCAGGCTCCAGGTAGAATACAAACTTCCCTACGATGAGGGTCAACTCTGCATATTGGGTCCTCCGTCCCTCTCAGAAGGGCATTGCCTACTAGAATTACCCTTCTTTCTTTCTTATTGGAGGCCGTCTTGAGGCATGGAGTCAACTGCCTCTTTCTATGTGACCTTGTAGGCGGGCCTTCCACCACATCCTCACCTACCTCTTCTTCAAGATCTAGGCCTCAAACCTATTACGGAGGGGCACCTGGGGAAGCAAAGCAGGTAGGGAGGGGGGTTGCCTGCGGCGCCTAACTGGAACTAGCTTCCAACCCTCCTCATCTTTTTGGTGCTCTACCTCTGCCCAACAGCAACAGGGCAGGGGCTGTCTTGGGTCTTCCCCCTCTTCCCGACAGGGCAGGGGGTCCATCACCTTCTGAGGGGGAACCCCCTGAAGCCTCTCTGAGTGGCACACCAGGGAGTTACTCCACCAGTCGATCTCCTTTTCACACTCCCTGATGGACCTCAGCATCACGACCTCTTCCTTAAGTTTTGTGACCATGATGAGCAGATCTTGCATCTGCTCACACCTCACGCAGGTAGAATGTTGGCTGTCCTCCCCCGGCAGCAGTAGGCTCTGGCATTCCCTGCAACCGGAAACCTGAACAGCCACGGTTCGGAGCAGGCAGTCAGTCTGAATTGCTACAGTCTTTTTGAGACAAGTTCTCTTTCTGGAGGTCACCATGGTCGGCAGCGGTCTGGGACAGTGGCAATAAGTGAGAGGGTCTAACAAGCAAAAAGTGACAACCTGTGCACCCTAGTGCATGAGTTATACACGCGCTGCTGCAGCACAGTGTGGGTGTTACTCACCCGCGTCACAAGCTGGTTGCCCCTCCTAGTGCCTGGCGAGCAGTGATGCCTTATTGCCCTCCCAGAGGCTTTTTCAAGGCAAGGGGCGGGGGTGTGATCGCCCTCACCGTGGTAACGCCCACTCCACATCACCTGCTCTTGCAAGGGCTGCCGGGAGCTTCTGGGTCTCTCGAGAACGAAAGTGCCCAACTCAGAGAAAAAAAAAAGGCTTCTCTGTACCTCGAAGATTTTGCTTAATTGGGACCCGCTGAGCTGGTACTGATCAGCTGATCTCAGGAACTGGATGGATATCTATAAACTCTTCAGAAGGGATAGGCAAGGAAGGAGAAGAGGTGGAATAGCCCTGTATGTTTGAGAGCATTTTGACTGTCTAGAGCTTGATGGTGGTGATGATAGGGTTGAGTGTTTATGGGTAAGAATCAGAAAACCAGCAAGGCAGATATTGTGATGGGAGTATGTTACAGATCACCCAACTAGCAAAAAGAGGCAAATAAAATATTCTGCAGGCAGATGGGAGAAGTCTCATGATCGCTAACCCTAGTTCTCATGAGGGACTTCAACTTACCAAATGTCTGCTGGAAATATAACACAGCAGAGAGAAAACAGTCTTGGAGGCTCCTGGAGACAACTTCCTGACACAGTTGGTCAGTGAGCCAACCAGGGAAGGTGCCCCACTGGACCTGTTTGTGAACAGAGAAGGACTTGTGGGTGATGTGATGGTTGGAGGTTTTGTTGGGCACACCAATCATGAAATGATCGAGTTTTCCATTTTTGGAAAAGGAGGGGGATTCATAGAACTGCTACCTTGGACTTCCAAAGGGCAGACTTTGATCTGTTTAGGAGGCTGGGTGACAGAGTCCCTTGGGAGGCAGTCCAGAAGGACAAAGGAGTCCAGGAAGGCTGAACATTCTTCAAGAAGGAAATCTTAAAGGTGCAGGAGAAGGCTGTCCCAAAAGACGAGCCGGCAGGGAAAAAGACTGGCCTGGTTGAACAGAGAGCTTTGGCTGGAACTCAAGAAAAAATAAAAACGGAGAATTTATGACCTTTGGAAGAAGGCACAGGCAACTCAGGAGGACTACAAGGATATTGTGAGGCTATGCAGGGAGAAAATTAGAAGGGCTGAAGCCCAACTAGAGCTGAGTCTGACCACTGCTATCCTGACAACAAAAAATGTTTCTATAAATACCTGAGCAACAAAAGGAGGGCTAAGGAGAATCTCCACCCTCCGGTGGATGTGGGGGGAAACATAGTAACAGAGGACGAGGGAAAAGCTGAGGTACTAAATGCCTTCTTTGCCTCAGTGTCTAATAGTAAAATCATTTGTGTTCCAGGTACTCAGTCCCCTCAGCTGGAAGACAGGGATATGGAGCAGAATGAAGGGGTAATGGTTAGTTACTTGCTACACCACTTAGACATGCACAAGTCTGTGGGGCTGGATGGGATCCACCCAAGGATACTGAGGGAGCTGGTAGAGATGCTCACTGAGCCACTTTTAATCCTTTGTCAGCAGTCCTGTCTAACCGGGGAGATCCCAGTTGATTGAAAGTTGGAAAATGTGACTCCCATCTACAAGAAGGGCTGAAAGGAGGATCCAGGGAATTACAGGTCTGTCAGTCTGACCTTGGTGCCAGGGAAAGTCATGGAACAGATCATCCTGAGTGCCATCATGCTGCACATACAAGACAACCAAGCGATCAGACCCAGTCAGCATGGGTTTATGAAAGGCAGGTCCTGCTTGACCAACCTGTTCTCCTTCTATGGCAAGGTGACCCACTTAGTGGATGAGGGAAAGGCTGTGGATGTTGTCTACCTAGACTTCAGTAAAGCCTTTGACACTGTTTCCCACAGCATTCTCCTGGAGAATCTCCTGGAGTCTTCTCATGGCTTGGACAGGCATATTCTTTGCTGGGTAAAGAACTGGCTGGATGGCTGGGCCCAAAAAGTTGTGGTAAATGGAGTCAAATCCAGTTGGCGGCTACTCATGAGTGGTGTTCCCCAGGGCTCAGTGTTGGGGCCAGTTCTGTTTAATCTCTTTATCAATTATCTCGATGAGGGGATTGAGTGCACCCTCATTAAGTTTGCAGATGACACCGAATTGGGTGGGAGTGTTGATCTACTTGAGGGTAGGAAGGCTCAACAGAGGGATCTGGACCAGCTGGATTAATGAACTGAGGCCAATTGTATGAGGTTTAACAAGGCCAAGTGCCTGGTCCTGCACTTGGGTCACAACAACCCCATGTGATGCTACAGGCTCAGGGAAGAGTGGCTGGAAAACTGCCTGGCAGAGAGTGATCTGAGGGTGTTGATCAACAGCCGATTGAATATGAGCTATCAGTGTGCTCAGGTGGCCAAAAAGGCCAACAGCATCCTGGCTTGTATCAAGAACACTGTGGCCAGCAGGACTAAGGAAGTGATTGTCCCTTTGTACTGGGCACTGGTGAGGCCACACCTTGAATACTGCATTCATTATTGGGCCCCTCACTACAAAGAAGACATTGAGGTACTGGAGAGAGTTCAGAGGAGGGTGACAAAGCTGGTGAAGTGCCTAGAGAACAAGTCTTATGAGCAGAGGCTGAGGGAACTGGGGTTGTTTAACCTGGAGAAAAGGAGGCTGAGAGGAGACCTTATCACACTCTACAACTACCTGAAAGAAGGTTGTAGCATGGAGGGTGTTGGTGTCTTCTCCCAAGTAGCAAGTAATAGGACAAGAGTGAATGGTCTCAAGTTGCACTAGGGGAGGTTTAGATTGGATATTAAGAAATATTCTTTCATGGAAAGAGTTGTGAAGCACTGGAACAGGCTGCTCAGGGAAGTGGTAGAGTCACCATCCCTGGAGGCGTTTAAAAGATGTGTAGATGAGGTTCTTAGGGACATGGTTTAGTGCCAGTGTTAGGTTAAAAGTTGGACTCAGTCTTGAGGGTCTCTTCCAACCAAAATGATTCTATGAATATTAATAATTAGAGAAAATAATGCAAAATATAGAAAACCAATGCTGAATTTCCCAGCGGCCTGCAGGTGGCTGGCGTCATGCCAGCCAGTGCTGGGCAAACATTGGGGAGTCCTGGACTGGACTTGGCAGTAGACAGGAACTAGATTCAGAGATTCACAGACTGGAATCAGGATCAGGATTGCAGGCAGGAGAACAGGCAGGGTCCTCTACAGATGTGTCACGGTCCATTCGGTGACGGACTCATGATGGTTCGTTTACCTTGATCTCGAAGTGCAAAATTAAGGCAACCAAAATGCCAAGGGGTTATAATTCAATCAAACAGTGTTACTTTATTAATTTGCCCATAAAGCGGCACGCAATAGAGAGAGAGAGAGTAAGAAAAAGAAAAGGGAAAAGAAATGGGGAAAAGTAAAGATGAGAAATGAGGTTGCGTTTATCACCAGTCCAGTTTCAGAAGCATCCCTCTGGTCTCCGGTCCTGTGGAGTCCTGCCGGTCCTCCGTCATGGTTCGGGATCCTCTGGCGGGAAGATCTTCAACGGTGTCCATTCGGGAGTCATCTCTTATGCTTCTTCACCCCTCCTCGCTCCCATTGTTTGAGGCCAATCTCCGCCTTGATTTCGCAATCCAGGCTTGTACTGCGCAGCCTCGAAAGATTCATGCTTTCTTTTGCCAACGCTTACGTGTCCAGCATTCAGGGATCTTTCTCTGGTCCATTGGGTGACCTCAGGACCCTTGGCGAGCTTCTGGGCATACTCCTTTTTGTTGACCATTGTTTGGGGGAGCAGGTGGGGGACACATGTAACTGAGGCTGCAGGTGAGAACACATCTTCTGGACGGCAGCTATTGTCCCTGGGTCGAAGAGACCCCTCATAACAATAACTTTCAGGAGGTGGGGGCTGGTTTGGCTGAAGCAGCAGGCGAAGTCCACACAACAACCATTGTAAGCAGCAGTCCCCCTGTATCGGAGAAACCAGTGCAACACAATGCTTCTCGGGCCTCTCTCCAAGTCATTGTCCATGCATTCTTTCTGTCAGGGCCTCAGTTCTCTAAGTTCTTGATGGCGATGTTCAGGCAAATACTGCTCCATCTTCGGACCAACTCTCACAAGATGCCACATGGATGAAGACAGCCAGTCCTTTGTCATCTTCCACCTTTAAACTGAGTATGTCATGGATGGCATGGAATACCTAGTTGGTCAATTTGGGTCACTTGTTCTGTCTGCCTCTCCCTACATTTATTTGTCATAAGTTTATCAGCAGCCTTGGCTGCTATAGCAATAAAAGATAAACCTGGGTCTTTTCTGCATACCATTCCTACAATTAGCTCAGTAAAACTGGAAATATCAGCTGTTATCAGCTCCAGAGCAAACACTGTCCTAAAAACATGCAACCAACTTCATAAAAATGCAGTTACTTAGAAGAACCTAGCTGAAAGGAAAATTCACTAACCAAAACCAGGACAACTTGCCCTTGTTGAAGCCATGCTGGGTGTCTTGAATCAGATCCCTGTCCTCCATGTGCCTTAGCATAGCTACTAGGAAGATCTGTTCCATGATCTTCCAGGGCACAGAGGTGAGGCTGACAGGTCAGTAGTTTCTGGGGTCCTCCTTTCTACCCTTTTTAAAAATGAGTGCTGTTTCCCTTTTTCCAGTCTCCAGGGACTTCACCTGACTGCCATGACTTCTCACATATCATGGAGAGTGGCTTGGCAACTACATCAGCCAATTCCTTCAGGACTCTGGGATGCATCTCATTGCAAGGGTGAAAAATCATGGACTCCACACAAAACAATATGAATTCAAGCAAAGCCATTTATTACAGAAACAAGTCTCCTTATATATGCAGTTATTTCCTGATCACGCATCCACATTCCAAGCATGCATTAGCTGATTGGATATTGTCCATGTTCACAAGCTGTCTACGTGCCCGAGTCTCACTGCTAATAGGACTGTTGATTTATGTCGTGTTTTCAGCTTTCCGAGGTGACCTTGAAATTCCTTTGGGCCTGGCTAGTTTAATAACAAATCTCCATCTCATAGAAACCCATCCATACATTAACTTCAAGAAAATCCCTCAAATCTCCCACATGAAAGTGTTAATATATCTATATGAATCCTGTTTTTCACAATGAGGTGCAAAACAGGACTTATCTTGCAGGTTGTGTCTATGGTTTGCAGCCATTTTGTTTTCAAAGATAGAATGCAAGTAGATAAAATTTTGGTAAAATATGAGCAGAACTTTACAACATACAGTTTAAGATTTCAGCAAATTTAGCTTACTAAGTAACGTGAAACAGACAGTATATTAAAAATCACATAATTTAATAATTCTAAGTGATTAATTCTATCTGAAATGCACTTACTTAAGCTAAATGATTAATATAAAACTTGGGCTCATCTATTGATCTGTGATTAGTAAAAGATCATTGCCATACAGACATGTCTAGTAGAGAGAGCTCAATGTAGGCTCACCCAGGCTGTCATATTTATGGAATAAAGTGATTGACTCATAGTCAAACGGGAAAGGTATGCATGAGACTCCTTGCACCCACAACTTATCGGTGTTCAGTGTGTTGTTCTGCTTCCTTGTGAGTTTCCTAAAAGGAGTTATTGGGTTGGCTACTGTTCAGGCCTTTACCTCATTTGGAGCCTGTAGCAAACTGCTGCTGGTTTGGTTGGGGGAGGAGTCAAGTGCATCCATCACAGAATTATTATTGTTGCTACCCACTGGCATGCATCCTCTGAAAGAATGAGTAGTCCACCACTGAGAGGGCGAAAAATCATGCACTCCACACAATCCAATATGAATTCAAGTGAAGCCATTTATTACAGAAACAAACCTCCTTATATATGCAGTTATTTCCTGATTACACATCCATGCTCCAAGCATGCATTAGCTGATTGGATATCATCTATGTTCACAAGCTGTCCACGCGCCCGAGTCTCACTGCTAATAGGTCTGTTGGTTTATGTTGTGTTTTCAGCTTTCCAAGGTGGCCTTGAAATTCTTTTGGGCCTGGCTAGTTTAATAACAAATATCCATTCTATAGAAACCCATCCACACAGTAACTTCAAGAAAATCCCTCATATCTCCCACACGCCACTTCAGGTCATGCACAGCCAACCCTGAAGACCTCATATTCAGCACAAGATATGCTATTCACTATCCCAAGCAGCTATACGAAAGAATGGGAGACTAAAGCTGTCCAGGGAATGGAGGCTGAAAAGATCAGTAACTTCAGTCTCACATGCACTAATCACAAAATTGGTTGGCCACAGGGGTTGACTACAGCACTGAAAGAGATGAAGACAGTTAGGTACCTCTGTGTACCCTGTGAAACACTGGTCTGAGAGCGTATAACCCACGCTGCCTTGCTGCCTGCAGTATCAGATCATTCCAGGAAGAAGCTTGCCCCTGGAATACTGGGGCTCCATATCACATCTTACAAGGTCTGTTTTTTCAGTAGTTATTTACTAGCCTTGTTATCTGGTACTAGTTTCGCCAGCAGAGTAGAATTCCACCTTACATTATGTTATCTTCACTGCAGCTTGAATCTCCAACATCCACTGTTGCACAGACAACAAATGCCTTCTCCATCAAATCCAACTGCGTGTGGTTTTTAAACAATCAAGATCCTCTTGACCCAGAAGAGAATGCAGGGGATACCGTTAACTGTGATGTTAAGACTGTAGTGGTTGTGGGTAAACAGCCTTCAGGGTCCTCTTTCCAGCTGTTCTTTCCTGCTGACAACATGACTGACCACATAAAAGATCATCATCAAGGGATGGGTATTTCAGGAATGTCACCATTTACTGCAGGGCAACAATAAAACATGGCAGATGCTGTTAACCCCCTGCCCCCCCACTAAGGAAAAGTAATAAGAGGAAAAGGGAGAGAGACAAATTGGAAAAGTTAAAAATGCTCTACTAATGGTACTAATAAGTAGAGAAAATAATACAAAATCAATCTTGACTTTCCCAGTGTAGCACGGCTGGCCCGCAGTGGAGTTGGCATTGCTCCAGCGGTTGCAGGGCAGCTACCTGGAAGTCCTGGGCTGGACTCAGCAGTAAACCAGAACTGGATTAAGGGATGCAGTGAAACAAAGAAATAAACTTATCAGCAAAGTCAATTATACTGTTAAGCAGGCATTCTTTATTGACAGAACTGGGACTGGATGCTGTTGCACTGCTTATATTCACACAATTATTACATATTCATTACAATTTTTGGGAATTTTTAACATGCTATCATCTATACTAAGAAATAATTGCATAATCATTAGGTTAGTATGAAGTTATTTATTTCACAGTCTTTGCTGCCATGTAGCGTCGTTTACAGTTACTGCTGCCTCTTTCAGGGGGGCTTCTGAGGGTCCACTGATTGACCTCTCCACATTGGCAGTTCTTCATGGAAGTGCAATTGGTACACACTTACAGAAGTAATTGATTACTTTTTTACTTACAATATATCTACTGATTACTAGTCAAACATAAGCTAAGCACTCTGCTTCTAAACAATGTATTACTTAATCTTCTGTCTCCAGCTTGTCATGCAGGAGGATCTAAAATTTGAAAATTATCCTCTTGTTTTGCAGGTGATTAGAAAGCATTTATCATGTCAATTGATTAATGATGGGTGTGTCTTTTATAACTTAATCACAGTATACATTAATTTAGCAGCTTCTCTTCAGCAGGGCCTGGAACTAGGCCAAAGATCACAGGCAGAACAGGCAGGGTCCTCTTCAGATGCCGGCCATGGCTGAAGAGAGCGAGACCCTCGTGATCTCGCACTTTTATGTGGTGTATGACGTGTATGGGATTGAATACTTAGTTGGTCAGTTTTGGTCACCTGTTCTGTCTTCCCCTCCTTGCAAATACACCCCTATAATTTACAGGACATGCAAAATTTATCAGTAACCTTGGCTGCCATAGCAATAAGTCTAAACCTGTGTCTCTTCTGCATACCATTGCTACTGTTATCAGCTCCAGAGTGAACAGTGTCTGAAAAAACATGCAGCCAACATCAGAGAAGTGCAGTTACTTAGAAGAACTAAGCTGAAAGGAAAATTCACTAAAAGAGAACTGATCTTATGCAACGATGAGAATGATGCATACAGACATGCATATGGAAAAGCAAACAGAAATGCAGACACAGAGTTCTTGTTAGCAGCAAGAACAGACCCAGGCAGAGCTGAGCCGAGCTGAGCTGAGCCTTCTTTAATTAGCCTTTCTCCATTTATAGCTTTACAGATACGGGCCTGGACCAAGAGATTAAACAGGATGTTTTTTTCAAAAAATGTTATTCCAAACACAGGCTCAGACCCAACACTCACATGCCATACATCCTGGGGATGGTGTTTTGGCCCGAGATATCATTCTTACTGGTCTGGGATATCACTCCTTCACAAACACACAATCCTGTGTAACTTGTCAAGGCCACCTTTTTTTTTACTGATTGCTGTGATTTAATCATGTTAGTATTAGTCTACTTTGGCGGTTCAGATGGTCATGTTAGTATTGATCTTCCTTTATCATCCAGGTGGCTGGAGCCATATGTCCTGCCATTCCCAGTCTTGTTTTAAACAAAACCAGGACATTCCACCCCTTATTCCATACCATTTACATCATACCCAAATCACTACTGCTTTTTACCTGTCTTCAAATGTATATACACACACATATCACTAGTTCATGATTCATCTTTCTTCACAAAAAGTTTGTTAAGATCATTTAGTTCATGGCTGCAGGTCTCTGTCACAGTAGTCTCTCTAGGCAGGAGAGATGGTGTATAATCTGGTGCACTTCATGCCCAGGAACTGCAGCTTAGGGATGTCAGTCTTGAGGAAGTTACTGAACGCCACTCAGTGAAGCTAGCTCAGGTTTCATCAACACTGCATCAACCTAAAAGATAGTTACTAAACACTTAGTATCATGCAGCAATTAACATCATACAGTTTGAAACTGAGTATTCTCACCCAGAATCAAATCTCCTTGAGGTATACATTAGACTTCACCATCCTTCAGCATCACCCACCAAGTACATCCAGGCCCTTGAGCAAAAACAATCCCACAGATGGGTTTGCCTTTGCCTAAAGAAAGAATAACCCAGACAGCTTTTCCTAACATATTCCTTCCATGCACCACAGGGACTTTATCCCCTTCTACTGTGTGTAAAAGGTCTGACTAAGCAGGGCCAGCTCGACTGATTGATACCGTGGTGTTAACTAACCAGGTGGCTTGTGCTAAATGCTTATCCCAGTTTTTAAAAGTTCCACCTCCAATTGCCTTCAGGGTAGTTTTTAACAAGCCATTGTATTGCTCAATCTTCCCAGAGGATGGTGCATGATAGGTGTCACGGAGGCACCCCGAGGCTAGTTTAAGGGACAACAGGGTCCAAAACAACTTTTATTAAACCAGTGAGAAACAGGGTTTTAGCACTCCAAAAGTGACTTAAATATAGGTTCGGATATCAGTTGAGGAAAATTATTAAGGGGCAGCAACTAGTACAACAGGCGGTCCACAGAGTGCATGCACATGGCTTCACCCAAAACAATGTCGGAGCCGCCCCTGAGTCCCAGAGGAGTACACACTTGCCTGAACACGATGCGGGATTATTCTTAAAGAGATACAGGTACAGAAAGTGTACGCTCGCAATTCCGCGAGGGTAAATTTATAATACACTCGCAATCCTGCGAGGGTTAATTTACTTACACATGCGAATGTGCACGGAATACTACACGTGCTTATGTGGAAGCACGGGAGGAAAATACACTCGCGACTGTGCGAGGAATTAATTTAAAGTACGCGTGCAAATGTGCACGGAAAGTTACTCATGCTTGTATTAAACGTGGAAAGTTACTCATGCATATGTGCACGGAAAGGATAAATACACTCGCGACTGTGCGAGGAAATAATTTTATACGTGCTTGTATTAAGCATGGGAAGTTACACGTGCATATGTGCACGGAAAGTATAAATATACTCGCAATCCTGTGAGAAGTTTTACTCACACACGTGGCGGCAAGGCAAGCAGAGTCTCCATCCCGAGGAGGGGGGCTCTCGGCCGCGGCATCTCGCTCGTGCTCCGAGAGACCCGCGACAATGGGCGAAGTCTCGACGAGAGTCCCGGTTTTTATAGGCTGATCAGACCTGACTGTAGGCATTCTAGAAGTTTCTCTGCACCCCCACACCGGCTGTGGGGTGCCCCTGAAGCCTCCAAACATCCTCCACACTGGCCGCAGGTGCCCAGCGGCTCACTGGCACCTCGGCACTCCCTTCTCCTAATGGCCCTGGCCAGAGTGCTCCGGGACCAAAGAAAAGAAGCTGTTAGCCTCAAGTAGCAGAGAGAGAGGGAGATGTGCCTACTCCTTCCATACTGAAGGGGGGGGGGTTAGGGGGGGTTTGCATTCTGCCACAATAGGAAATATGATATACTCATTCAATGCCATGCTCTTTGGCCCAGTTGTTTATGAGACTGTTTTTAAAATGAGTCCCATTGTCTGACTCGATTCTTTCTGGAGTGCTATGTCACCACAGGACTTGCTTTTCAAGGCCCAGGATAGTGTTCCAGGCAGTGGCATGAGACACAGGATATGTTTCCAGCCATCCTGCAGTTGCTTCCACCATTGTGAGGACATAGTGCTTGCCCTGGCAGGTTTGAGGGAGTATAATATAGTCAATCTGCCAGGCCTCCCCATATTTATTTTTCAACCACTGCCCCCCATACCACACAGGTTTTAACCTTTTGGCCTGCTTGATTGCAGCACATGTTTCACAATCATGGATAACCTGTCTATGGTTAAGTCAGTCCACCTCTCGGTCATGAGCCCATCTATTCTTGCATCCCTTCCTTGATGACCTGAAGCAGCATGGGCCCACTGAGCTAGAAGAAGTTCACCTTTACATTGCCAGTCAAAATCCACCTCAGCTACCTTAATCTTAGCAGCCTGATCCACTTGCTGATTGTTTTGGTGTTCCTCAGTGGCTCAACTTTTAGGCACATAAACATCTACATGATGTACTTTTACAGTCAGGTTCTCTAGCCAAGCACCAATGTCCTGCCACAAGGAGGCAACCCAAATAGGTTGGTCTCTGTGCTACCAGTTATTTTACTTCCACTGCTTTAACCACCCCCACAGGGCATTTGCTACCATCCATGAGTCAATGTAGAGATAAAGTACTGGCCACTTTTCTCTTTCAGCAATGTCTAACGCCAGCTGTATGGCTTTTACCTCTACAAACTGGCTTGATTCACCTTGTCCCTCATCAGCCTCTGTGACTTGTGTAGAACTCCATAGAGCAGCTTTCCACTTTCGATGTTTTCCTACAAGACAACAGGATCCGTCAGTGAACAGGGCATACTGCTTTTCATTATCTGGTAATTCATTATATGGTGAGGCTTCTTCAGCACACATCACCTCTTCTTCTGGTAACATTGCAAAATCTCTGCCTTCTGGCCAGTTTGTGATCATTTCTAAGATCCCTGGGCAATTAGATTTTCCTCTTTGAGCCTGCTGTGTGATTAATGCAACCCACTTACTCCATGTAACACTGGTTGTATGATGAGTGGAAGGAATCTTACCCTTGAACATCCAGCTCAGTACTGGTAATTGGGGTGCCAGGATGAGCTGTGATTCAGTACCAACCACTTCTGAAGGAGCTCAGACCCCTTCATATGCTGCCGGTATCTCTTTTTCAGTTGGAGTATAGTTGGCCTCCGAGCCTTTATATCCTCTACTCCAAAACCCTAGAGGTCAACCTCAAGTCTCACCTGGTGCCTTTTGCCAGAGGCTCCAGGTGGGACCATTGTCCCCAGCTGCAGTATAGAGCACATTCTTAATATCTTGTCCTGTCTGGACTGGTCCAAGGGCGACTGCATGTACAATCTCTTGTTTAATTTGTTCAAAGGCTTGTCGTTGCTCAGGACCGCATAGAAAATCATGTTTCTTTCGAGTCACTTGGTAGAGAGGGCACACAATCTGGATGTAGTCCAGCATATGCATTTTCCAGAAACCCACAACACCTAAGATAGCCTGTGTTTCCTTTTTGTTAGCTGGTGGGGACATAGCTGTTATTTTGTTAATCACCTCTATCGGGATCTGGCGACGCCCATCTTGCCATTTAATTCCCAGAAACTGAATCTCTTGGGCAAGCTTCTTGACCTTACCTCTCTTTATGGCGAAACCAGCTTTCAAAAGAATTCGAATTATTCTCTCACCTTTCTTGAAGACTTCTGCTGCTGTGTCACCCCATACAATGATGTCATCAATGAACTGCAGGTGTTCCAGAGCTTTACTTGGTTCCAGTGCAGTCTGGATCAGTCCATGGCAGACAGTAGGGCTATGCTTCCACCCCTGCAGCACTCGATTCCAAGTGTACTGGATACCCCTCTAGATAAAGGCAAACTGTGGCCTGCATTCTGCTGCCAAAGGAATAGAGAAAAATGCATTAGCAATGTCAATTGTAGCATACCACTTGGTTGCCTTTGACTCCAGTTTATATTGCAGTTCTAACATGTGCGGCATGGCAGCACTTAACAGTGGTGTAACTTCATTTAGGCCATGAGAGTCTACTATTAGTCTACATTCTCCACTAGGCTTTGGCACTGGCCATATAGGACTGTTGAAAGGTGAGTCTTACTGGTCACTCCTGGATTCTCTAGTTGTCAAATCAGTTTATGAATGGGGATCAGGGAATCTTGATTGGTGCGATATTGTTGTCTGTGCACCATCGTGGTAGCAATCGGCACCTGTTGCTCTTTGACCTTAAGCAGTCCTACAACAGAAGGGTTGTCTGAGAGATCAGACAAGGTAGACAGCTGTTTAATGTCCTCAGTCTCTACAGCTGCTATACTAAAGGCCTATCGATACCCTTTTGGATCCTTAAAATACCCTCTCATGAGGTAAGCTATACCAAGAATGCATGGAGCATCTAGGCCAGTCAGAATAGGGTGCCTTTCCCACTCATTTCCAGTTAGGTTCACTTCAGCCTCTAACACAGTCAATTCTTTGTTTCCCCCAGTCGCTCCAACAATACCGATAGATTCTGACCCTTTATGATTTGATGGCATCATTGTTCACTGTGCGCCAGTGTCTACCAGGGCTTTATACTCATGTGGTTCTGACATACCAGGCCATCGAATCCACACAGTCAAACTCGGTTGCCATTGTCCCTCTCCTCCACCTGGCTAGGGGCAGGGTCCCCCTAATTCTCTTTGATTGACTCTGGTAGGGAGACACAAGAATCCCATCTACCTTGGCTGGAAAGCTGCTCACTGGAAACCAGAGCAACTTTTCTCTTGGGAGCTTTCTTTTTCAACTCACGTACTCATGCCTCTAGGTCAGCAGTGGAATTACTCATATATTCCCCCTGGTCACACAGGAAAAAACATAATTCACCTTGTGATGTGTTCCATTTCTCTCGAGCTGGTCCTGCAGAAGGGCATCTTCTCCTAATAACTGTGACTTGCACCCGTGCAGGTAACAAGTAGAATCTATGCTCCCTCTTGGACAGTTTGTCACACAGTTTCTCCACAGCTGAGACACAGGCTTGCAGGGGAGGTGTGCTGGTTTTGTTAAAAACAAGTTTCTCTTTTAGTGAATTTGCCTGTCAGCTAAAGCCTTCATGTTAGCTGCATTTTCCTGGAGAACCCAACACATGTTTTAGTTAAACCTAGCAATGGAATGCAAGCTTATTGATAAGCACGGATGGACATCTCGCGAGAGTGGCAACAAGAAAACTGATGACCGAGAGACTGACCAATGGTGTATAACATTCCATTCACGTGAATACTTCATATAAAAGTGGAAGATCACGAGGATCTCGTCCCTTTGCCTTTTCCCTTTTTTCCTCATGGCTGACATTAGGAGAGGACCTTGCTGGTCGTCCCTGCGAACTGAGGCCTAGTGAGAGACTGAATCCAGCTCCGGTTGGCTACAGAGTCTAATCCAGGACTTTGGGTGCTGGCTCTGCAGTTGCTGAGACTTACAAGATTGGTTTTGTATATTTTGTATTATTTTCTCTATTCTTATTAGTAGCGTTAGTAAAACATCTTTAACTTTTCCAACTCTCTTCTCTCTGTCCTTCTTTCCCTCCCGATCGCCTGTCCTGAGTGGGAAGGGGGGAGAGGGAGGGGCAAAAGGGGGAAGTGGGGGGGAGAGGAGGTTAACAATACATCTGCCAGGGTTTGATTGTCACCCCGCAATCTTAACCCTCGACAATCGTCCCAAAGTTCAAGTTTAAGTTTTGAGTCACTAATGCTCGTAACAGTCTTTTCAGGTTTTAATTGCTTCACTGCAGTAATTATCAGTTTCCAGGTGGTTACAAGGCCAAGAAAATATTTTTCACTGTGACTGATTGTCTTCCACAACACAGTTCCCACTTTTTCCCAAGTCTCTATTTGAAAAACTCATAACAGGTCAGCAGGAAACCCACTGCCTCTGCACCAAATTAATAGTCTTTTGAGGTTACTCTCCTCATACTTCACCCCTCTCTTAGAGAGAATATGCGAGAGGAGTCGCAGTATTTCTTCTTCTTCTTTAAAAATATTCTGCCCCATCTCCTCTTGCCCCCATCTACTCACCTCTTTGGGTGTCCGTTGCAACGATATTGGATCCTTTATCCCTCCTCTGTCGCTTCTGTAGTGATCAATCAGGAGTCACACAGCCCGCAGACTGTGTCCCGGTCACGGTCCAGCCAAGTTGTTCCAGCTGGGGCTCGCTCCCTGCAGCAGTCGTCCCCCTTCTGTAAATTCTCCTTATGGATCACGTCGGGGTCACCAATTGCTAGGGGAAATCCCATGGGCAAGACTGCTTGAAGGAAAAGGGACCCAAGAGAGCTGGATCGCATTCAGAGATTGCTTCTTCCATGCTCAGGATCAGAGCATCCCCACACGCAGGAAGTCGAGGAAGGGAGCCAGGAGGCCTGTGTGGTTGAATAGGGATCTGTTGGGTATGCTCAAGCAGAAGAGGAGAGTTTACAGGTCATGGAAGCAGGGACTGGCCACTTGGGAGGAATATAAGGCTGCTGTTAGAGGATGTAGGAAGGTAGCTAAGACAGCCAAGACCTCCTTAGAATTACAGCTGGTGAGAGGGGTCAAGAACAGCAAAAAGAACTTTTTCAAATACATAGCAGATAAAACTAATACCAGAGACAATGTAGGCCCACTGATGAATGGAGTGGGTGCCCTGGTGGCAGAAGATACAGAGAAGGCAGAATTACTGAATGCCTTCTTTGTCTCTGTCTACTCTGCTGGAGGCTGTCCTGGGGAGCCCCATACCCCTGAGACCCCGGATGAAGCCAGGTCAATGGAGGAGTTTGCTTTAGTCGATGAGGACTGGGTTAGGGAGCTATTAAATAGTCTGGACATCCATAAATCCATGGGTCCAGATGGGATGCATCCGCGGGTGCTGAGGGAGCTGGCTGAAGTCATTGCTAGACCGCTCTCCATCATTTTTGCCAAGTCTTGGGAAACGGGAGAGGTGCCCGAGGATTGGAGGAAAGCAAATGTCACTCCAGTCTTCAAAAAGGGCAAGAAGGAGGACCCGGGTAATTATAGACCGGTCAGCCTCACCTCTGTCCCAGGGAAAGTAATGGAACAGTTTGTCCTTGGTGTCATCTCAAGGCACATCAGGGATAAGAGGGTCATTAGGGGCAGTCAGCATGGCTTTACCAAGGGTAGGTCATGCTTGACCAATCTCATAGCCTTTTATGAGAATTTAACAAGGTGGATGGATGATGGCAGAGCGGTGGATGTGGTCTACCCTGACTTCAGTAAAGCCTTTGACACAGTCTCTCACAGCATCCTCACAGCTAAATTGAGGAGGTGTGGTCTAGACAATAGAGTAGTGAGGTGGGTTAAAGAGAGAAGCCAGAGAGTGGTGGTCAATGGTGCGGAGTCTAGTTGGAGGCCAGTATCTAGTGGAGTGCCTCAGGGGTCAGTACTGGGGCCAATATTATTCAATATATTCATTAACGATTTGCACGAGGGAATTGAGTGTACTATCAGCAAGTTTGCTGATGACACTAAGCTGGGCGGAGTGGCTGACACGCCAGAAGGCTGTGCTGCCATCCAGCGGGATCTGGACAGGTTGGAGAGTTGAGCAGGGAATAACCTGATGAAATTTAACAAGGGAAAGTGTAGAGTCCTGCATCTGGGCAGGAACAACCCCAGGTTCCAGTATAGGTTGGGAAATTACATATTAGAGAGCAGTGTAGGGGAAAGGGACCTGGGGGTCCTGGTGGACAACAGGATGACCATGAGCCAGCACTGTGCCCTTGTGGCCAGGAAGGCCAATGGCATCCTGGGGTGTATTACAAGGGGAGTGGTCAGTAGATCGAGAGAGGTCCTCCTTCCCCTCTACTCCGCCCTGGTGAGACCCCATCTGGAATATTGTGTCCAGTTCTGGGCCCCTCAGTTCAAGAAGGACAGGGAACTGCTGGAGAGGGTCCAGCGTAGGGCAACAAAGATGATTAAGGGAGTGGAGCATCTCCCTTATGAAGAAAGGCTGAGGGAGCTGGGTCTCTTCAGTTTGGAGAAGAGGAGACTGAGGGGTGACCTTATTAATGTTTATAAATATATAAAGGGTGAGTGCCATGAGGATGGAACCAGGCTCTTCTTGGTGGCAAACAACGATAGGACAAGGAGTAATGGGATCAAGCTGGAACACAAGAGGTTCCACTTAAATTTGAGAAAAAACTTCTTCTCAGTGAGGGTGACAGAGCACTGGAACAGGCTACCCAGGGAGGTTGTGGAGTCTCCTTCCCTGGAGACATTCAAGGTCTACCTGGACATGTTCCTGTGCGACCTCACCTAGGCGTTCCTGCTCCAGCAGGAGGATTGGACTAGATGATCTTTTGAGGTCCCTTCCCATCCCAAACATACTGTGATACTGTGAAAACACACCCTAATACTGATTTGTTAAGAACACCACTGGGAACAGACGTTCCTGAGCCTATCTTCTAAGTAAAAACCATGAGAAGGGGTAAGAGGAGAGGGAAGCACAGAGCGGCGTACAGCGTAAGTGGGAGAAGGGGGGAAGAAGCCTTACAGTGTTTTTACACAAACAACACCATAAAGAGAGAGTTGTAACAACAACCAATAAAACAATTTACTTACATTCCTGACAAGTTGTTTGATTTTCAGAAAGGCAATACACAGAAACACGTAATATGTGCTATAAAACTTGCAGATATAGCTTATGTACAGGGGAAGCAGCTTGTCCCATACTAACTCAGTCCCACAGCTCTCTCATTCAGTGAGGACTGCTTATCCCTGTTATACCCAGGGATGTGTGGCCACAAAAATTTACTCACCCACTGGATTGCATGGTTACCGCCATACACACTCTGCTAGATGAAGAGCCTCACAGGGGTCAGACACTCACACGGGTCACCATTTGCGGCGATGAGGAACAATGCATACAGACGCAGACAGAGATGCACAGATACAAGGCCAAGCTGAGCCAGGCTGAGATCACTTTTATTAACAGTTCTCAATTTATAGATTTACAGATATGGGCCTGGACCAAGAGATCTCCTTAAGTATGAAGCATGACGCTAATGGGATGGAATACTCTTACTGATCAGTCTGGATGTCAGTCAAGCTCTGCCCCATCCGTACCCCCCTTCCTTGATGCCTCACACCTGTGGGTAGAGCACTCAGGTGTCCTTGGCTCTCCGACCAGAGCAATTAAAAACATAAACTCTGTGCTAGGGTGTTATCTCTTGTTCTCAAACTAAGTTCAAATGATGAGCGTGCTAGCTATGAAAAAGAAAGATTTCTAACTGCATGAAGAAAAATAACCCATTTTCAGTCAAACCACCACAAGTGGCAAGCACCATCTCTGTACTACTCCCATGTTGCCTGACCTTACTTCCCCTGACCATGTAATTTCTTTTTTTGCTGTATTTCAAGAAGAAGATCCCTGCTCAACCAAGCTGGCTTTTTGCCTCACCTGCTAGATATTTGGAGTTTTGGAAAGTACTTGGAAATACAAGGAAGGAGGATCTTGCGAAATATTGTAATCAATGGTGTCCGCTGTGTAAGTTAGATGACTAGAAGAAGTGGCCAGAGAATGGAACCTTGAAGTATAATACTTTGTTACAATGTATGTTGTTTTTAAAGTGAGAAGAGCAGGACAAAAAATAAATCTTTGCAAGAGATCATTAAATCGTTGCAGACAGTTTTACAGGTGGAATGGTTTGACCTTCAACAAGCTGGGAGAGAACTAACTGATAACACACAAGTCACAGAGAACTTGCAGAACACTCTGTGAGATGCTTTTCGTTATTAACCTGTTTTCTTTGTAGGTATCTGTTTAAGCACATTACAGTTTCATAAGTCTTTGCCAGTTATATGGTACAGTAAGTTCACAGACTGCTAAATCACGAGAATCCGTGGATTCAAAATGTACATTTTGTGATGATATGAAGACCATGAGTAATTCAGTTCTTTACCACGTGAATGTGATTATAAGATTTTGTGCGTGGTAGCTGATACTTTTATTTCTAGCATGCTAGCTTTATTCTGGTATCCAGACTTGCGCAACTCTCTGATAGGCTGTGTCTCATCTCGGTGTACTAAATTTGGCTCTTTTGTATGCGCACCAGGTAAAGAATCCTGTTTTTGGGATAACAGTTGTAGCACGCTAGATGAGACACTAATAAAAGCCTTGCCCAGTTCAATTTGCTAGGGCACCAGGGGGGGCAGGTGCCAATGGGGCTCCACCGTGCACTGACCTGTTTTGTCAGGGAGACCCAGCGATACCTCTACCTGGCTGAGCAGTAAGCAGATCAAAGGTGCAATGCTAAAATTTGGTTCAGGTACTAAAGTACCACCTTGCTCCCCATTAGGATGCATCCTTACACATTAGAGTAGATTTGTGGGGGAATCCTCTAAGAAAAGAAAGTTTGAAACAATATTGTATTCACGTGTGGCTTGAATGTGGGATTCTGGGTTATAGTGCTGTATTGCAATTACTGTTGTTCTGCAGATCTTTGGAAAAAATGGGATGAAGTACAGTACTGTAAGTTAATTTCCTCTTATTTTTATCTAACAATTTTGAGACGAGAAAAGAATTTAAGTTGTTAAACTCTGATTCACATTGAATTTACATGCTAGCTGCAGATATGGGAAAGAAAAGTAAATGCTATGATGGATGTGAACCTGGGAGAGGTTGTATTTAAAAGTTGGTAGAATATTAACTCATTCGGATCTAGGAAATTGAAAATAATGGATTGGTGGTTAATAAGCTGTTTATTGACACCTGTAAGAAATTGCAAAAGGTAAATGGGGCTGAGGAATGTAACTATTGCTCACCTAATAGGAACTGCATATAAAGTGTACTATGGCTGGAATGATATGGTAAAATAAAAAAGCAAAATATCCCAGGCCTGTGGTGTACAGCTTGAACATACATTTCAGGCCTGTGTCAAGCTGCAAGATAAACTCAGCTCATTGTAACTGAGGAGTCTGCTAGGGCCTGGCAACTCCCACTTGGTACCAGTGATTATACCACCTGCATGTCCTTGCCTGTATCTAAACTGCAGCGAGAAGAGAAATAAAATTAAAAAAAAATTAAAAAAAATAAAAAAAAAGGAAAAATCTATCTGCCCACTGCTAAAGCGGCGAAAGAGGGGCTTTAGTCCACCCCCCAGCAATGTTGCTGTTGGAGAACTGTAATTCTGAATGAAGGAGTCTGAGGGTGAAATTTAAAGGCATCCCCAGTGGATCCGTAGTTCTGATAAAGCTGGGAAATTAAACCAAAAATCTCTTAATAGACTTATTCTGTGCTAAATGGTTGTAAGAGACTTCTTCTGCTAGTTATGGAGGTCATGGGAAAGAAAGAAAGAAACCGCGACATATGGTGACTCCAACGTGATCCTGCATGAAGAGGATTTCGCATGAAGAAGAGACAGAGGTGAAGCTGTGACAGCCGAAGACGAACGAGATGTGGAGACGGAGCCCAGTACAGCTGATAGAGTAGCAGGGGGGAGCTGCCAAAGATCCGGATCCTTGAAAAGACACAACACCAAGAGTAGGTGAGCTGCTGGGAACAGGAGGGGGAACTTATATTATCTACATGAAAGTTGCTTCTGAAGAAGGAGGGTATTAGCCTTCTGGAATTGACTTTACGAAGGATGTTACTATGCGGCAAAGCACTACCCAAAGATGGAAAGAAACAACTGTTAACGCCATGGCACTTGTTGCTAGAGACTTTGAGAGGATTAAATGAGCAATGGGACATTGGCTTTCCCACAAAGATTTCTCAAATATCAGGCTAAATCATCGTCACTAACATTGTCAATCCAGCTTCTTTCCTCAGTGGTTACATTGGAAAACCAGTTCATCATAATTGCCTGGAAACCATCGAAGCAACATACTCCAGCCGACCAGATCTAAAGGGCAATCCTATGGAGAAAACTGAGAACTGCTTTATGTACGACAGCAGCAATATCCTGAACGGTGAAAGGCATGCTGGTTATGCTAGAACTACTAGTCATGAAGTGATGGAATCTGGACCTCTGCCTAAAATACTTCAGCACAAAAGGCAGAAATAATCGCCCTTACTTGTGCTCTGGAACTAGCTGAAGGTAAAACTGTGAACTTTTATGCAGACTCTAAGTATGCTTTCAGGGTTGTGCATGCGCACGGAACAATTTGGAAAGAAAAAGGACTCTTGAACTCTCAAGGCAAACATATCAAACATGCAGAAGAAATACTGGCAGCTCAACTTCCTAAGAAGGTGGCAATCATGCATATCAAGGCGCACCAGAAAGTGAGCTCGGAATTGGAAAGAGGAAATGAGCTGGTGGACAGAGAGGCAAAACTGGTGCCTAAGCAAAAGATAAAAGTAGAAAGTGCCCTAGTCCCCGACGGGCAGGTTATTTTAGAAGGTAAGCCAGAATATACTAAGGAAGGCCAGAAACTTATTATAGATTTAGAGGAATCATATAATGAGGAAGGGTGGGCTCACACCCCACAAGGGAAAACTTATTGTTACCTCCTATTTAGTTTGGCCTTTAGTAGCAGAAGCATTATATAAACATATGCAATAATGGCAAATTGATTTTTCGGAACTCCCAAGAAAAGGGGGGTGCCGATATTTGTTGGTACTGATACCTTTTCAAGTTGGTCAGAAGCACTCCCTACCAGAACAGCAAAAGCTCGGCAGGTAACTAAAACATTAGTACAAGAAATAATACCAAGGTTTGGAGTTCCAGCTGATATATCCTCTGATAAAGGGCCACATTTTATTTCAAAAATTGTACAGCAAATCAGTCAGCACTTGGGAATAGTGTCTGAATCAAAGACTGCTGCTACTGTTGTTGGAGTGCCGTTTAAACCATTTTAGCATTAACTTAACAATATGTTCTTCATATTTTATTCTCTGCTTTTGTAAAATTCACAAAAATAGTTTCACTATAGCTTCTTCTTCTGCAGACAAATTAGATCCCATATTTAACTATCCAGCCGCTCACCTGTATTCGTGAGACGGTGATTGCCCAGGCGTGTTTCTCGATCAGTCCAGCTGTCGAGATGATCGTTCGGCTGGAGTCCCTCCAGACGCTCGCTTCAGTGTTTCTGTGACCCTATCACGTTGGGGTCACCATTTGAGGGATTGACGACACGGACTCCTGGTGCAGGTGAACCAAAAGACCCTTTATTTAGGCAAGGCACTTACATTTATAGCTGGTAGCTATCGTACACACATTTAACTTTCTGTTTCGATTGGTTTATGCTAGCTGTTCATGCACTTAAAGCTATCTCGCAATTGGTTTATTTAATCTTGCACACGCTCTGGCAGTTTGGCTAACACACTGTAAATTGTTGGAGCGAATAAAGGACTCAGCATTCTGATTCAATATGTGAATCATGCAAAGCCGATTTATTACAGAAACAAGCCTTTTTATATATGCAGTTATTTTCTGATCACGCGTCCACGCTCCAAGCATGCATTAACTGATTGGATATCATCTATGTTCACGAACTGTCCATGCGTCTGAGTCTCACTGCTGATAGGTCTGTTGATTTACGTCGTGTTGCTGCCTTGTAGCTGCTGAATTGTTTTGCTTCTACAGCAGATCCTGTTTTCAGTTTTCCAAGGTGGCCTTGAAATTCCTTTGGGCCTGTCTAGTTCAATAACAAATCTCCGTCTAATAGAAACCCATCCACAGTAAATATCATGCTGACAGTGTTTCATCGACCTCCTCTTATCTTGTAGAAAATCATCCTGGTTCCTCATTCTATTTTAGTCAAGGACGTTCCAATAACTCAAGGTGACTGTCTGTAAGATATTCCACAAAGAAGGGCTTCTTCAAGTACATCAAGAGCAAAAGGAAGGCTAGAGAAAATGTAGGTCCAGTGCTGAGTGAGGTGGGTGCCCTGGTGATAGAGGATACAGAGAAGGCAGAATTACTGAATATTGCCTTTGCTTCCATCTTTACTGCTAAGACAAGCCCTCAGGAATCCCAGACCCTGGAGGTAAGAGAGAAAGACTGGAGAAAAGAAAACTTTCCCTTGGTTGAAGAGGATCAGGTTAGAGATTGTTAGGCAAACTGGACACCCACAAATCCATGGCCTCTGATGGGACGCACCCATGAGTGCTGAGAGAGCTGGAAGATGTTATTGCTAAGCCACTCTCCATCATCTTGGAAACGTCATGGATGAGAGGTGCCTGAGGACTAGAAGAAGGCCAACATCACTCCGGTCTTCAAAAAGGGCAAGAAGGAGGACCCAGGAAACTACAGACCAGTCAGCCTCACCTCCATCCCTAGAAAGGTGATGGAACAACTCATTCTGGACATCATCCCCAAGCATGTGGAGGAAAAGAAGGTTATCAGGAGTAGTCAGCATGGGTTCACCAAAGGGAAATCATGTTTGACCAACCTGATAGCCTTTTATGATGGTATGACTGGCTGGGTAGATGAGGGAAGAGCAGTGGATGTTGTCTACCGTGACTTGAGCAAGGCTTTTGACACTGTCTCTCACAACATCCTCATAGATAAGCTCAGGAAGTGTAGGTTGGATGAGTGCGCGGTGAGATGGATCAAGAACTGGCTGTATGGCAGAGCTCAGAGGGTTGTGATCAATGGTGCAGAGTCTAGTTGGAGGTCTGTAGTTAGTGGGGTTCCCCAGGGGTTAGTACTGGGTCCAGTCTTGTTCAACCTGTTCATCAGTGACCTGGATGAAAAGACTGAGTGTACCCTCAGCAAGTTTGCTGATGATACAAAACTGGGAGGAGTGTTTGATACACCAGAAGGCTGTGCTGCCATTCAGTGAGATCTGGACAGGCTGGAGAACTGGGCAGAGAAGAACCTAATGAAGTTGAACAAGTGTAGGTTCTTGTATCTGGGGAGGAATAACCCCAGGCACCATACAGGTTAGGGGTTGATGTGTGGGAAAGCAGCATTGCAGAGAAGAACCTGGGAGTCCTGGTCAACAACAGGTTGATCAAGAATCAGCGATGTGCCCTTGTGGCCAAGAAAGCCAATGGTATCCTGGGGTGCATTGGGAAGAGTGTGGCCAGCAGGTCAAGGGAGGTTATCCTCCCTCTCTGCTCTGCCCTGGTGAGGCCGCATCTGGAGTACTGTGTCCAGTTCTGGGCTCCCCAGTTTAAGAAGGACAAGGAATTACTGAAGGGAGTCCAGCAGAGGGCTCCAACTATGACTGGAGCATCTTTCTTATGAAGAGAGACTGAGAGAGCTGGGTCTGTTCAGCCTGGAGAAGGCTGAGAAGGGATCTTAGTTATGCTTATAAATATCTCAAGGTTGGGTGTCAAGAAAATGAGATTAGACCCTTGTCAGTGGTGCCTAACAATAGGATGAGGGGCAATGGGCACAGACTGAAACATAGGAGGTTCCATATGAATATGGGAAGAAACTTCTTTACTTTGAGGGTGACAGAGCACTGGAACAGGCTGCCCAGAGAGGTTGTGCAGTCTCCTTCCTTGGAGACATTAAAAACCCACCTGAACGCATTTCTGTGTGATCTGCTCTAGGTGAACCTGCTTTAGCAGGTGGGTTACACTAGATGATCTCCAGAGGTCCCCTCCAACCCCAACCATTCGGTGACTCTGTAAATTTTTGGTTTTTACTGTAAGAACAATCATCCACTGGAACAGCCTCCCCAGGGACATGGTAGAGTCCCCATCGCTGGAGGTTTTCAAGATGCCTTTAGATAGGGTGCTAGATAATCTCATCTGTGCTCCTGTTCTCACAAAAGGTTGGAGCAGATGTTCTTTCCAGGTCCCTTCCCACCTGGGCTGCTCTAGGACTCTACGATTCTTCATTGGATCATTGTTTAACAGCCCTTCACTCTCTCTGGTTTGGAGCCCAGTATCAGCAACAATGTCTGCGAGGCAAGACAAATTCCACCAGGCACCACAGACTTCTAAAACCTATGATAATCATCCAATCACCCAGTCTCTCTGAATGTATAAGTCATACTTTCCTTCTTCAGAATTCCCCTGCCCCCAGAAGAAGGAACACCTTCTAGATACCTTAGGGAGTTTACACTGACAAAACAATAGATCGCTACCTGGCTCAGTCAGTCAGCAAGCAAACACTGCACCAGTGTAATTTCAAGGAAACGTCATTGTCACGGAGGGACCCCGAAGTTAGTTTTAGGCGGACAACCAGGTCCAAAACGGGCTTTTATTCTGTCCGGGAAAGTCCGGGAAAACAACCAATTAGAAACGGGGTTTATACAATCAGTCACTCCGGTAACATAAAATACAGATTCGGATATCAACTTTGAGGAAATTATTGGGGTACAGCAAATAAGAATAATGGAGATCCACAGTGTGTATACACGTGGCTCACCAAAAACAATGCCAGAGCCGTCCCTGACTCCAGGAAAAAAATACACCCACGTGTTTAGGGAGAAATTATATTAAGGATATACGCTTGCCTGAATCTGGCAAGGAATTATTAAAGAAAATACACGTGCTTATATTTAAGCATGGAATACACTCACGTGTCTAGTGAGGAAAACATCCACCCAAGTGGCGAGGAATTATTTAATACACTCGCTTATCTGGTGAGGAAATATCTAAGTTATCACTCACCCACACGTGGAGACGAGGCAGTCCCATTTTTCTTTCGGGAGGTTACCTTAGACGGTATCCCAGTCCCGGGAAGGTTCTCGGCGGCAGCATTTGGCCCGCGCTCCAAGAGGACCACACAAAAGGCAGCCTCGGCGGACCCCATTTATAGCCGTGTCAGATCTGGCTGTGGGCAGTCTAGAAGCTTCGCGGCTTCTCTGCACCCCCCTACTGTGGCTACGTGCACCTCTGCACCCCCCTACTGTGGCTACATGAGCCCCCTCCTCTCTCCTAATGACTCTGGCCTGGGTCTCCCAATAAGGACCATTAACTTGCCCCATTGAAGGAGAGGAGGGAGGTGTGCACACATGCAGCTGCCACATCAGTTCTCAGCGAGGGGGGGGGAGGGGGGAGAGGTAGGGGGACAGTGTACTGCCACAGTCATGTGTCAGTTTCCACCTACTTCAGGTAAATAATTTCCATCTCCTCCCCGGGAAGATGAAAGATAAGTGAAGCCCTCAGCTTACTTAACACGCCTGTGTCACCAAACTTCACCTGATGGCTTGGGGATATAGAAGAGAAGAAGATGCCTTCCAGCGGGCATCTCAGATGCCTCAGTAATATAGTGAAGGATTGCCCTGCTTTGCCATGCACATCTCCCTTTTTTAATAGCTGTTAAAGATTAAATTTGCCGTCTCGTGATGTACTTCTGATTTGCTCTCACAGCATGAAGACGGTCTCTCCAACCACCCCCACCTCCACCATCCAGTGAGCTGGGGGTGGGCAAGAGGTTGGGAGGGGACAGAGCCAGGACAACTGACCCAAACTGACAGAAGAGATATTCCACTCTGTCAGAGAAGCACCAGAACTGCCATTCGGACCAATTGTTTTCTCCTACCATATCCCTCCTCACCAGAAAAGGGATACCAGAACCATAGAATAGAATAATATAAAAATAGAATCACTTTGGTTAGAAGAGATCCTTCAAGGTCATTGAGTCCAACCATAACCTAACTCTAGCACTAAACCATGTCCCTAAGAACCTCATCTATATGCCATTTAAACACCTCCAGGGATGGTGACTCCACCACTTCCCTGGGCAGCCTGTTCCAATGCCTGACAACCCTTTCCGTGAAGAATTTTTTCCTAATATCCAGTCTAAACCTCCCCTGGCACAACTTGAGACCGTTTCCTCTTGTCCTATCACTTGCTACTTGGGAGAAGAGACCAACACCCTCCATGCTACAACCTCCTTTCAGATAGTTGTAGACAGCACTGAAGTCTCCCCTCAGCCTTCTTTTCTCGAGGCTAAACAGCCCCAGTTCCCTCAACCACTCCTCATAAGACTTGTGCTCCAGGCCCCTCACCAGCTTCATCGTCCTCCTCTGCACTCTCTCTAGTATTTCAATGTCTTTCTTATAATGAGGGGCCCAAAACTGAACACAGCATTCAAGATGGGGTCTCACCAGCGCCAAGTACAGTGGAACAATCACTTCCCTAGTCCTGCTGGCCACACTATGCCTGATACAATCCAGGATGCTGTTGGCCTTTTTGGCCACCTGGGCACACTGCTGGCTCATATTCAGCTGGCTGTCAATCAACACCCCCAGATCCTTTTCTGCTAGGCAGCTTTCCAGCCGCTGTTCCCCGAGCCTGTAGTGCTGCCTGGGGTTGTTGTCACCCAAGTGCAGGACCCAGGACTTGCCCTTGTTAAACCTCGTACAATTGGCCTGAGCCCAACAATCCAGCCGGTCCAGATCCCTCTGTATAGCCTTCTGACCCTCAAGCAGATCAACACTCCTACTGAACTTAGTGTCGTCTGCAAACTTACTAAGGGTGCACTCAATCCGTGGCGATGAGAACGACGCATACAGAGATGCATAGACAGAGACGCACAGACACAGAGTTCTTGTTGGCAGCGAGAGCAGAACCAGGCAGAGCAGACCTGAGCTGGCCTGAGCCTTCTTTAATTAGCCTTTCTCCATTTATAGCTTTAAAGATATGGGCCTGGACCAAGAGGTTAAACAGAACGTTTTTTTCAAAAAATGTTATTCCAAACACACACGCCCAGGCCCAACACTCACACGCCATACATCCTAAGGGCGGTGTTCTGGCCTGAGATATCATTCTCACTGTTTTGACTGATTGCTGTGATTTAATCTTGTTAGTAGTATTTCTTCTTTGACGCTCTGGATGGTCATGTTAGTATTGATCTTCCTTTATCATACAAGTGGCTGGACCTGCATGTCCTGCCGTTCCCACACAATCCCCTCATCTGGATCATCGATAAAGATATTAAACAGAACTGGCCCCAATACTGAGCCCTGAGGAACACCACTCATGACCGGCTGCCAACTGGATTTGGCTCCATTCACAACTCTTTGGGCCCAGCCATCCAGCAAGTTCTTTATCCATCAAAGAGTACACCCATCCAGGCCATGAGCTGTCAGCTTCTCCAGGAGAATGCCGTGGGATACAGTGTCAAAGGCCTTACTGAAGTCTAAGTACACAATATCCACAGCCTTTCCCTCATCTACAAGGTGGGTCACCTTGTCATAGAAGGAGATCAGGTTGCCTGCCTTTCATAAACCCATGCTGACTGGGACTGATCGCTTGGTTGTCTCGTATGTGCTGTGTGATGGCATTTAGGATGATCTGCTCCCTGACCTTCCCCGGCACTGAGGTCAGACTGGCAGGCCTGTAATTCCCTGGATCTTCCTTTCGGCCCTTCTTGTAGATGGGCATCATGTTTGCCAACTTCCAGTAAACTGGGACCTCCCCAGTTAGCCAACATTGCTGATAGATAATGGAAAGTGGCTTAGTGATAACCTCCGCCAGTTCCCTCAGCACCCTTGGGTGTATCCCATCCGGCCCCATAGACTTTTGGGTGTCCAAATGGTGTAGCAGGTTGCTAAGCATTTCCCTTTGGAGTATTGGGGCTTCATTCTGCTCCCCATCCCTGTCTTCTGGCTCAGGGGGCTGGGTACCTGGAGCACAACTGGTCTTACTATTAAAGACTAAGGCAAAGAAGATATTTAGTACATCAGCCTTTCCCTCATCTTCTGTCACTGTTTCCCCTCACATCCATCAGGAGATGGAGATTCTCCTTAGCCTTTCTTTTGTTGCTGATATATTTATAGAAACATTTCTTGTTGCCTTTTACAACAGTGGCTGGGATTAAGTTCTAGTTGGGCTTTGGTCCTTCTAATTTTCTCCCTGCATAACCTCACAGAGTTCTTGTATTCCTCTTGAGTCACCTGCCCCTCCTTCCAAAGGTTATAAATTTTCTTTTTATTCCTAAGTTCCAGACACAGCTCTCTATTCAGCCAGGCCAGCCTTCTTCCCCGCCAGCTCGCTTTTGGGCACATGGGGACAGCCTGCTCCTGTGCCTCTAAGATTACCTTATTGAAGAGAGACCAGCCTTCCTGGACTCCTTTGTCCTTCAGGACTGCCTCCCAAGGGACTCTGCCAACCAGCCTCCTAAACAGATCAAAGTCTCCCCTTCGGAAGTCCAAAGTAGCAGTTCTGCTGACCACCCTCCTTACTTCTCCAAGAACAGAAAACTCAATCGTTTCATGATCACTATGCCCAAGGTGACCTCCAACCAACACATTGCCCACAAGTCCTTCTCTATTTACAAACAACAGATCCAGCGGGGTACCTTCCCCAGTAGGTTCGCTGACCAGCTGTGTCAAGGAGTTGTCCTCCATACACTCCAGGAGCCTCCTAGACTACTTCCTCTCTGCTGTGTTTTATTTCCAGCAGACATTCGGTAGGTTTAAGTCCCCCACAAAAACAAGGGCTAGCGATTGGGAGACTTCTCCCAGCTGCCTGCAAAATATTTCATCTGCCTCTTCATCCTGGTTGGGTGGTCTGTAACAGACTCCTACCAGGATATCTGCCTTGTTGCTCTTCCCCTTGATTCTCACCCATAGACACTCAACCCTATCATCACCCTCATCATGCTCCAGACTATCATAACACCCCCTGACATACATGGCTACCCCACCTCCTCTCCTTCCTTGCCTATCTCTTCTGAAGATTTTATAACCATCTAATGCAGCACTCCAGTTGTCAGAATCATCCCACCATGTTTCTGAGATGGCTACTATATCATAGCTTTTCTGCCTCACAATGGCTTCCCACCCCTCCTGTTTGTTGCCCATGCTGTGTGCATTCATACAGATGCACTTCAGCTGGGCCATTAATCCCGCCACCTTTTTCTGGTGAGAAGCCCTAAATTCCTTGGTGGCCATCCTCAAGTGCTTCCACGATTTCTGACAGATCATTAACCCTTGTGTTTATCCTACTGCGTGGCTCTCCATTCCCTACCTCCACTGGGATGGCAGTCTGAAGGGCCTCGCTAGCACCCCTTCCCTCAAATGCTGGCATGCCGCCCTTGGGTATGCTTCTGCCACATCTGGTTTCCTCCCCTCCCCGCTTCAAATCTAGTTTAAAGTCCTCTCAATGAGTCCTGCTAACTCCTGCCCCAGGATCCTTTTCCCTTTTTGAGACAGGTGTGTCATATTTCTTGCTAGCAGACCAGGTGCCGTGTAACCCAGCCCATGATCAAAACCAAAAAATTCTGCCAGTGACACCAGTCCCACAGCCAGGTACTGATCTGGCGGTCTTCCTGCATCTTTCCTCCTGAAACCCTGCAACTGTGGGGACAGAGGGGACACTACTTGTGCTCCTGACCCTTTGATCAGTCATCCCAAGATCCTGAAGTCTCTCTTGATTGCCTTTCGTTTTCCCTTTTCACTTACATCATTGCCTACCTGAAAAATTATTAGGGGATAATAGTCTGAGAGCCTAACATGGGCAGGAAGTTTACTTTTTATGTCTTTAACGCTGGCCCCAGGGAGGCATCAGACTTCCCGAAGAAGTGGGTCTAGCCTGCATATAGGGCCTTCTGTTCCCTTTAGAAGGGAGTCTCCCACGAACACAACCCACCTTTTTTCCTTTGTGGGAGCTGTTTTGATGGAGGGCACAGAATGACTTATCCTCTGCGGCACTTCCAACTTAGCGGAACCGCCTCCCTCAATGTTGTTGCTTGGTTCCACTTGCAAGGCCTCATACCTGTTTTGCGAGGGAACCTGGGAAGGTGGGGTGGTCACAAAAGGGACCCTCCTCCTTCTACGCCGAGCAGGAACACGCTGCCATTGCCCCCTATCCCTCGTGTCACTGCATTCCACATCCAGAGCCTCATGCCTGTTGAACGGAGGCACCCGGGAGGGTGGGGTGGGTAAGGGGGTGTTTCTCCTGCCAACCCAAGTGTGGACTTTATTCCATTCATCCCTTTCCCTTGCCCTGATTTTTTCAGTCAGGCAAGGGGAGGATACAGGAATCCCTTGATCTTCATTTCTTGCTGGTGGTCTTATCTGTCTGTGGGTGACCAAAGCTTGATCCCACAGGTCGATTTCCTTTACCAGCTCCCTGATACTTCTCGACCTTTCTAACTCCTCTTTCAGTTCTACTACCAGGCTGAGGAGGTCATCCAACTTCTCACACCTCACACAAATGTTTTCTCTACTGCCACTCTATACCAGTGAAAGGCTCTGGCATACTCTGCAGACTGAGGTCTGGGTGGCTGCATGTTCCCATGGCAGCTCTGTCTGGGTTGTTACCTCTATGTTGTTGAGTGCAGAGTACTTACCTTTGCCCCGAGTGGGTACCATAGTTGGCTCCTTCTGCGAGGGTGACGAAAACCAATTGAGGTAATCACTTGAGCCAGCAAAGCTTCCTCACCCTACCCACTCACCCTTCAGCGCAAACTGCCACACTAACTGCCTCACCCCTGTTTGCTGGCCTTGTTTGCTACGCTCCCTAGGAGGCCATTTGAATCTTCCTTGGTTGCTCCTGGCAATGCCCCCTCTGCATCAGCCCCTCTCACAAGATCAGCTGGTTCACAGCAATTCTCTCAGCATGACCACAGTTTTGCCCGGCTACAGGATTCCCTCCTCATCTCCTCAATCCGTGCCTAGGCTCAGCTCTTAACATAGCCACTGCTGCGCTCTTCGTTTCACCACGTTAAAATATCTGGCAGTTTCTCTGTAGCCGTTGCTGTGCTTGTTGCACGTCGCTGACTGAGAGGCCATAAAACACAGCCATTGATAAAGCACTCCAACAGGAGTTGGATGCTTCCAACACATTGCACTGTGCCGAAACCACCCTTGTATGGCACACCTGTAGCGTCACATATGGTATTTTCTACCGTTTTAGCAGCAGCCTACACTGGTGTGCTGGTTTGACTGAAAGTGAGTTAATTTTTTCATGCAGTTAGAATTTTTTTTCATAGCTAGCACGGTCATCATTTAGATTTAATTGGAGAACAAGAAGATAACAGCCTGGGACAGAGTAAATGGTTTTAATTGCTCTGGTCCGAGAGCCAAGAACAGTTCCGAGTGCTCTGCCCACAGGCATGAGGCAGCTAGTAAGGGGGGCATAGATGGGGCAGACCATGACCGACATCCAGACTGATCAATAAGAATATTCCACGCCATTAGCATCATGCTTCATACTTAAGGAGAGTCAAGATCTTGCAGCTAGCTCTTTGTCAGAGCCGGGCCAGAGACCCGTTTGGGAGAGTTCTGTTCAGGACTTTATTTTGGCCTCTGGCCATCCTGCCATTTTGCACAGGCCTCTGGACCTTACAGTCTTTTTCTCTCTTCTCTCTCTCTTTTATTTTAGATTCTATTTTCCATTTTCTATATATGACTATTAGTACATTGGTGTTATTTTATTAAACTGTGTTTGTTTATCTCAATCCAAGTTTCTCCCTTCCCTTTTGATTCTCTCACGCATGCAGGATGGGGGGAAGTGAGCGAGCAGCTATGGTGGTTATATTGCTAGCTTGATTTAAACCATGACAGCTGGCTTCAAGTACATTTGCATACTACTTCCAAAAAGCAAAGAGTTTGCTTCCTACAAGATGCAGGAGACTATTGCTAAGCAGTTCCAGCATCACGTTTCAAATGACTGGGCAAATCATTATCTATCTATAGAACACTGTTAACGGACTGAAATGTTCCACATACTTAAGCTCAGGGGAGACACCATTTTAACTCATACAACTATTTCCCTCAGTAAAAACGCACAAGACAGAGATGATATCCCCATGCTAAATCTTTATTGTGCAACCGCTGCTCAAAGCTTTTAGTACTTTCCACAGACACACATCACACAAAATCAGACATCAACTGTGTCGAGATTGACGGGCAACAAACAAAATCCATTCAGTGGCCACTCGTACACATGCAGCAACTCCCGCGGTGCAAAAATCTTAGCCAGGCGGCCAGCCCAACTCACAACCACCTAGAATAGGTAGATGTACGCGACAGACAGACTGCCCACACTCAGGCCCTTCATCCACAACCATCCGGAATCCATTGGTCAGGCCCAGGTGAGCAGCACGCTTCTTGCCCACAATCATTAAATGCCTAAGAAGCTGGAGAAGGAAGTACAGAACCATAAATAAATAAAATAAAAAGCCACACGCAAAGAGGAGAAAGGGCACGAAGGGAAGGAATGAGAACAGATAACCACACAGAGAAACCAGTTAGCCCATTCCTACCAATTCAACCATTGCGCTTCAAATTACTGTCTGTCCACCCACCTGCAACTGACATTTTCCAAGCAAAGCTACAAAGACCGATTATGCACACCACTGTGGGGGAAAAACAGAGCTATGCCATTTTCTTCAGGCTAGACACTAGCAGGCTGCATAACAGTCACAAAAGCTAAGTTTGTCTCTGGGTTAAAGCCCCCATTATAACTTCAGGCAACATAAGCAATTCTGGTGCAAAATAAACTTTAGGCTGCCTTTTGCATGGGTTTACAGAGTCTTTGAACTTGACTTTCATAGCTAAAAAAAAAACATCCAGCACCTCTCAGCCAGTTTTGCCCTTCCTCACCCCTGACCTACCAAAGACCCCAAGCCATTTTCTCCGTATTAGAAAAAGTACTACTAGTAGTAGTACTCTTACTCTATAAACCATGACAAAAGGCATCAGACTGCGCTCCGAAACAACGCTGCATTTTGCACCAGAAGTACATACTCAGAGGTGAGCATTGCTTTATATCACTGCTTTTAGTCAAAAAGCTCAATTGCATTGCAAGCTAGAGGCAAGAAACTATAGCGTCAGAAAACCCAAAATAGCCTGTTGTGCCCTATCAAGAAGAAAAGAGGGGATAGGAAAGAGTCTAATAAATTAGGAACTATTTACAGGTACAGTTTAGCATACAAAAAGCTTCCACAGTACTTACAGAGTCACCAGAATCTTCTGCTTCAGATAACCTGATAATTGGTTCCTTAGGCATGGCTAGAAAAAGTGTCCAAGCTTGGGGTGAAAGACCATGGAACGCAAGGCACTGGAGGAAGAGTAAACAGTTAAAATGTAATTGGCTTCAGAGAAAGGTAATAGCTTAAGCAAATCAATATGCCGCACTGGACTTGTACAGCAGCAGATTACCAGATAGCCCAAACGTTGATTTTTCTTATGTGACATTAATACTTTCTATATGCATAATAAAACACATTTACAGAGTCCCCTCTAGAAGTGGGATTCAGCATGCAAGACAATGGGGGCAAGGAAATGGGCCAGTCCTTCAGATTAGCAACCTCCACTATGTTTTCATTTGGGTTGATTGTTTCTTAAGCAGCTTTTCTATTCAATGCGGTCCACGCAGAGGCAGGAGACAAATGGCTTAACTCAATCAGCAAATAATTTAGCAAAGTGGAAGATCAGCGGCCACTCATTTTCCATGGTACAGGGGGAGCTCAAGTATGGAATGAAAGCATAATCGCAGAAAAAATAATAAGAAAAATAAGAAAAGCTGTAATTCTTTGCTTTAATAATCCAGTTTTGGGCTTCAGAACCAAAGCCTAGCACATCAGAGCTGTGAAATCTCTATAATACTATTATGAGGCACATCAAGCCCTGCATTTCTCTGTTGGAAAGTAAAATGTGGGAAAGCAAGATGTGCGGTTCCAGTCATCTGGATGATAAAGGAAGATCAATACTAACATGACCATCTGGACAGTCGAAGACATAATACTAACATAATAGCATATAAAGGGCCTTGGACAGATTACTTTGAAGTACGTTTCTCGTAATTGTAAAAAGTTATAGCCCAGACTCGTGACAATGGTATCTCGGGCCAGATAACCGCCCCCAAGTGCATGGGATGTGTGAATGTCCTTGGGCCGGGTCTGTGAATGAGTGGAACAACAAGTGAGACAAACATCACATGAGTTTAGTGTGTTCTTAATAACAATTAGTGGAAAAGCACCTTTTTGTAAACATCTTAGTCCAGGCCTGTACCTGTAAATCCTATAAATTGTCAATGGTGAATAAAGAAGGCAGCCTAGGCCTAGGTCAGCTCTCTGCTTGGCCAGGCTCTGCGCTCCTTCCTGAACAAGATCTCTGCCTCTGCGTGAATTTCTGTCTGCGTCCTGGTACGTGTCGTTCCTAATCGACGCATTTCTCCTATGTGGAACCAACTCATTACGGTTGTGAAAAATATGATAATGATTTGTGCTAAGTGGAAAATTCTGCTAAGCTGCAGAAATGACTCTTGTTGACCAAATAAGGCATGGCACCTGTTTAATTTGGAAAGATTGTTACAGTTGGTCGTTGGGCAAACTGTTGTGAGGGGGGACACTGAGGAAGAAGGAACTCTTCAGCCACCAATGAGAAAGAGAGAAGACCCCTAGTGACAACCAACCACGGAGTCTGAGTGCAAGAAGGACTAGCCGAGGCAATAAAAAGAGTTCATCAGAAACCTAAGGCATGCATGTTGGCAGAGCGCAGACTCCCCATGCACCCAGTGCTGTTTTGCTTATGCTTTAATGAACACGTTTTTAATGAGTTGTATTAAACGTTGTTATTCATGAGGAAAAAGCGTGAGTTATTTCAACTGGTGACCTCGATGTGACAACCTTGGATAGCTCTGTGTTACCCCAGGTTCAAGGGGGGCGCCTCACTTTAATAGTGGCTCTTGGACTCGGGTGTGCGAAGAGCTACCAACGTTATTCAAAATTAAAGCATAAGCAAAAGAATTGAGCTCCCTCCCTCCGAATTACAGCAGTACACCCGTAATTCAAGGTGCACGAAGACCCCGGCAGAAACAGCGGACTGTAAGCACTGCCGGGTTGGGTGGTCTAAATGGTGCTGAATGTGTGAGACATTAATGCAGTTATGAAGCGAGTGCGGAGTCCTTCTAGGTGCGGTTCCAACACCCCGCGAGGGGCTTGGCCACCGAAGGGACGAAGCGAAAGGACAAAGGAGTGAAAGAGCACCATTTGGGATGGGCCAGGGAAAGAGTAAATCCTTAAGTTCTCCTTTCTGGGATCCCCTAGAGGGATCCCAAGAGAAGTTTACGGGATCTCCAGAGAGATCCCAAGCGGGACTAAATCCCAAGAGGTCAAGAGGGAGCGACCTTCCAGGTATACCCCCAGACAGTCCCCTGGGGATGATGTTAGAGTCCTGGAGAATCCCAGGTCTTCAGGACCCTAGAAAGGGTGGTCCCAAGAGGTCGAGAGGGAGCGACCTTCCAGGTATGCCCCCAGACAGTCCCCTGGGGATGATGTTAGAATTCTGGAAAGATGAGGAAAGTACAAGGGAAAAAAGTAAAGAAAAGATGATCCAATATTGTATGGTTGAATGGGCCAAAGAAGAAATTAGGCCAGAGCATTTATTTTGGCCCATTTTTGGATAATTTGACGATTGGATGTGTCAAGCTTTAAATTTATATGTAAACAGAAAGGAGTCTTTTAGTCAAGAAGAGAGTGATTATGTTTCATGCTGGAAAGGAAGTTTGAGAACTGTAGGAATATATGTATTTGAGAAAAAGGATAAACGTACTCGGGAGTGGACCCCCCAGTTTGTAGCAAAATCCTGAGGAGATATAAGAAAGAAACTAGAAAAACTCGAAGAGATGAGGAGAAACAAAGAGCAAAGGAAAAAATCTTAGTAGCCGCAGTAAGGGAGAGTCAAAAGAAAGAAAAAAAAAAACAAAAAAAAAAAAACAAAAAAAAAAAACCTGCCCTCGTAGTGGAAGCAAAGGGAGAACCCTTTAAAGTTCCCATACTGGATAATGTGGAAATTGAATCTGAAAAAAGAATTTACCCAGAGGCTGAAAATAATCTATTGGGGAGAGATTTAATTGTGGCATCAGGCATGACTATAGAAATTGAACAGGGAACATTAAAAGTAAAACTTTATGTGTTAACACCGCAGGACAAAGTTAAAATCAACCATATATATTGATTCAAAGTATGCTTACATAGTAGTTCACACATTTGGGAAAATTTGGAAAGAGAGAGGGTTAATAAATACCCAAGGAAAGGAATTAGTACATCAAGAACTAGTGGTTAGAGTTTTATAGGTCCTTAGAGGATCATCAGCAGTAGCAGTAGTCCATGTAAAAGGACATCAGAGAGGAACCAGGTTTAAAATTAGAGGAAACAACTTGGTGAATCATGAAGCTAAACAGGCAGCAATGTTATCTTTAAAACCTATTGTCCTACAACCTCTAAGAGACAAACAAACAAAAAGGCAGAGAAAAAGTTCACTATAAAAGAAAAAGCAAAATTAGAGAATATAGGTGCAGAATTCAAGAATGGGGGATGGTTTTTTTTTTTACCAGATAGTAGAGAGATGGTCCCCAAAAATTAAGTTAGGGGAATTCTAAATTTACTACATCAGAAAACTCATTGGGGAAACAGAGCTCTCTGTGATCAGTTTTTGAAGTGTTTTGGATGTTTTGGGATATTTGAAATAGCTAAACAAATTACGTATGGGTGCTTGACTTGTCAAAAAGTAAATAAAGTAAGTATGAGAAAATCACCCGCAGGGGGAAGAAAAACAGCATAGATCTTTTGAAAGGATTCAAGTGGATTATACTGAATTGCCCAAAGTGGGAATATATAAATACTTATTGGTTATAATAGACTAACTAACGCACTGGGTGGAAGCCTTTCCTGCCATGAGAGCAACCGCCTAATTTGTAGAAAACTTGCTGAACTCTGCGAGATACTGTTCCTTATTAACCTGTTTTCTTTGTAGGTATCTGTTTAAGCACATTACAGTTTAAATAAGTGCCTGTTACATGGTACAGTAAGTTCACAGACTGCTAAATCATGAGAATCCATTGACTGAATATGTACATTTTGTGATTATACAGAAGATTTTGTGATTATACAGAAGACCGTGAGCTCTTTACTGCGTGAATGTGATGATAATATTTTGTGTGTGACAGCTGTTACTTTTCTTTCTAGCATGCTAGCTTTATTCCAGTATCCAGACTTGTGCAACTCTGTGATAGGCTGTGTCTCATCTCAATGTGCTGGATTTGGCTCTTTTGTATGCACACCAAGTAAAGAATCCTGGTTTTGGAATAACAGTTGTAGCACACCAGGTGAGACACTAATAAAAGCCTTGCCCAGTCCAGCTTGTTGCGGTGGTGGGGGGGCGGGTGCCGACTGGGCTCCAGCGCGCACTGACCTGTTTTGTCAGGGAGACCCAGAGGCACCTCTACCTGGCTGAGCAGTAAGCAGTTCAAAGGTGCAATGCAAAAACTGAGATATTGTCTTGAATATGTGTAACTGTGATCTATCTGCATATTTGACCTTGGTATTTGGTTTTCATATCTGAGTTCAGCATTTTAATTTGCATATTTATATTCGGTACCAAAAGAATTTTGTTTGGGGAGATAATTATAAAATGGGAACCGATTCCGCTACTAAAATACCACCTTGCTCCCCTCTTAGGATGCATCCTTATACATTAGAGTAATTGCTCTTATTGCTATTTAATAAAGTTGAGACCAGAAAAGAAGTGAGGTTGTTAAACTCTGATTCGCATTGAATTTGTGTGTTTGTTGGAGGAATGGGAAAGAAAACTAAATGTGGAGGGGTTTGGTTAGATGGAGATATGTTGTTGAATTAGTCAGGCCCAAAGGAATCTCAAGGCCACTTTGAGAAGCTGAGAACAGAATCTGCTGTGAGAAAGAGAGAGGGGCGTTTCTTCATTAACAGGGCCTCAGCATGGCGTGAGTCATCGGACCTATCATCGGTGGGGCTCCAGCGTGTGGACTGCCCATGATACTCATTTAGCGAATCCATGCTGGGAGCGTGGATGCATGATTAGAGAATAGTTGCGTATATAAGGAGGCTTGTTTCTGTAATAAATGGCTTTGCGTGATTCACATTGAATCGGAATGCTGAGTCCTTTATCGCTCCAACAAATGGTGACCCCGACGTGATACTCCAAACGGCGTCTCACTAAGATCGGGGAAAAGCCTGGAGCGGCCCAGCCGGAGGCGGATCAGCTGGACTGAGAACCGGGCGGAGGCGTACGGACATTCCGCAGATAAATTTGTTGAAGAAGTCCCCGGAAAAGGTGAGCAGCTGGGAGCAGGAGGAGGGAAGAGTGAAGCTATGGGGCAAAATATATCCTCTGAGGAAGAAGTCATAGTTAAACTCCTCCTGCATATTCTCTCTATGAGAGGACTTAAATATGAAGAAAGTAACATACGTAGACTGTTGGTTCGGTGTAGAACTAACGGCTACCCGACAGAAGCTGAGAAGGTTTTTAAAATTGAACTTTGGGATGATATAGGGCAGAAATTATGGGATAAGGTTAGCAATGGAGATAAAGAAGCTAAATCATTAGCGACTACATGGAAGCTTATAATTTCCACCTTAAAAGAATTTAAGGCTGAACGGGCTGCGGTTACCAGAATTTTTGCAGCATTGCAGCTTGATAAGAACTCTAAAAATAATTGTGAAGCTTACCCGGTTCCTGTCTTTGATACCTTCTCTACTCCATCCCCTGCTGTGCTTTTGGCACCCCCGATACCTCAGCAGTCCGGGGTGGGGGGAGGAAAAATGCCGAGCGGGTGTCCTCCTACACTATTAGCAAACCCTGATGAGAACAGCAAGTCAAAAGGATTGGAATCAGACAACTTGCCCAAAGAACCTGTGAAAGCTGAGAATGCTAAAGTTGTAAACAAGCCCTTTTATCAATTTGTATCTGCTTTTACCACCTTTTAACCCTCCAACTTCCATGAGAGAGCAGAAGGAGTCGCCGGATAAGAATTGGGCAAAAGAACTGTGTGAAAGATCAGATCAACTATTAGCGAGTGAATCCAACAGTCAGCAATATCAAGCTATGAGAGAGGTGCCTGAAACCAACAAAGCAGCCAAATCATTTGCAACTATTAATCAGGGTCCCAATGAGAATTACATGCAATTTATTGACCACCTTCAAGAGGCCATCAATAAGGAGGTTGAAAACTTGGAAGTTAAGGAAGCACTGGTGTTGAAATTAGCAGTAGAGAATGCTAACGTTTGCTATCAGCATGTTATTTGCGGGTTTTACAGTACATATTATGTGCTCCTGTGTACTGTCTCTCTGAAAATCAAGCAACTTGTCAGGAATGTGAGTTAATTGTTTTACTAGTTGTTCTTAAGTGCACCGTGAAACCTTCTCCCCGCTTTTCCCACTCACGCTGCAAGCAGCCCTGTGCTTCCCCCCCCCCCCCACCCCTCAAAGTTTTTACTTGCAAGATGGGGTCAGGAATGATTGTTTTCAGTTGTGTTCCTAAAAAATCAGCATTGGGAGGTGTTTTAAAACATAAGAAAGCACTCGGACAAGAAATCATTAAATCTTTTCAGACAGTTTTACAGGCGGGGCGATTTGAACTTCAACAAGCTGAGAGAGAATTAACTGATAACACACAGGTCAGAAAACTTGTTAAAGTCTGCAAGATGCTTTCCTTATTAACCTGTTTTCTTTGTGGGTATCTGTTTAAGCATGTTGCAATTTTGGTAGGCCTTTGTTATATGGTACGATAAGTTCACAGTCTGTTAAATCATGAGAATCCGTTGACTCAAAATGTGCATTTTGTGATAATACAGAAGATCATGAGTAATTTAGTTCTTTACTGCATGAATGCGATGGTAAAATTTTGTGTGTAGTAGCTGTTATTTTTCTTTCTAGCACGCTAGCTTTATTTCGGTATCCAGACTTGCGCAACTCTGTGATGGGCTGTGTCACATCTCGATGTGCTGGATTTGGCTCTTTTGTATGCACATCAAGTAAAGAATCCTGGTTTTGGGATAACAGTTGTAGCACACCAGATGAGACACTGATAAAAACCTTGCCCGGTCCAGCTTGCTGCGGTGGCGGGGGGGCGGGTGCCGGTTGGGCTCCAGCACACACTGACCTGTTTTGTCAGGGAGACCCAGCGGTACCTCTGCCTGGCTGAGCAGTAAGCAGTTCAAAGGTGCAATGCAAAAATTGAGAGATTGTCTTAAATTAGTGTAACTGTGATCCATCTGCATATTTGAACTTGGTATTTGGTTTTCATATCTGAGTTCAGTATTTTAATTTGCATATTTGTATTTGGTACCATGACAATTTTGTTTGGGGAAATAATTACAAAATGGGAACCGGTTCCACTGCTAAAATTTCACTGCTAAAATTCTACCTTGCTCCCCCTTAGGATGCATCCTTGCGCATTAGAGTAATTGCTTATATTGTTAGCTAATAATTTTGAGACCAGAAAAGAATTTAAATTATTAAACTCTGCTTTGCAAAAAAAAAAAAAAAGAAAAAAAAAAAAGAAACAAAAAAAAGAAACAAACACCTAAATGCTATGATGGATGTGAACTTGGTATTGTATGAAGTTGTATTTAAAAGTTGCTGGAATGTGAACTGATTTGGATCTAGGAAAATGGAATAATGGATTGATGTTTAATATACTGTATTTTGACATCTTTAAATTGTGAAAGGTAAATGGGGCTGAGGAATGTAACAACTGTTGAGCTAATTGGAATCGTGTATAAAACTCAGCTCATTGTAACCGAGGAGTTTGCCAGAGCCTCCCACTTCGTACCAGCGATTACGCCAGCTGCGTGGCCATGACTATATCTGAACTGCAGCAAGAAGAGAAAGAAGAAAAAAAAAAGGAAAAACCTGTTTGCCCGCTGCTAAGCGGAGAAAGGGAGGCTTTACTCCCCCCCGCTCTGTCTTTCTTCTCTCTCTGGAGTATTGTCATCCATCCTTATTGTGGCACTGTGTTGCTTCTTGGCTTTGAATCAGGGGTTGTTGGTGATGTTTCTTTTTGCTTCTGTCTTGTTTCCTAGGTTTTGGCACATATGGGGAAAGAGCTCATAATTTTACCTCCCTACTGAAGTCATTCTTTTCACACTGGTCAGCTTTGGGGAGGTCAGAGTGCTCAGTGCTTCTCTGGGTCAGACTGGTACTGATTTGGGTGTGGAGTGCAGCCAGGTTGGTTTGATGTGGAGTTGGAACTGATTTGTTTTCATGCTGGGCTGGAGATCCTGCCAATCCCAGATGGGGGCGAGAGGGAGGTTTTATTCCCCCCCGCGCCCCTCCCCTAAGCAATGTTACTGCTAGAGAACTGTAATACTGCATGAAGGAGTCTGAGGGTTGAAATTTAAAGGCATTACCAATGGGTCCATAGTTCTAATGAAGCTCAGAAATTAAACAAAAAAAATTTTTTAATAGACTTATTCTGTGGTAACTGGTTGTAAGAGACTTCTTAGTAAATTCACCATGCTAGTTTTTGAGGTCATGGGAGAGAACGAAAGAAAGGCTGTTTTTTGAGACCAATAGAATGCCAAATTTGGAACAAAGTTTTAATACATGAATTCTTGTAGTTGCCAGAAAGTCCTATACCTCTCTTGGGTCAGGATTTGTTAAGTAAATTGCAAGCTCAAATAACGTTTTCTGAGAATTCTGTTTAGTTGCATGGCCTACAAGAAGCTGCTTGGATGGTGCAGATCTGCTTGCTGCAAGTGAGAAATCTCCAAGGAAATTTCAAATGCTGTATTTCCACTAGTATTAACAGCCAATGTTTCGATAAAGCAAATACTACACTGATAGAACTGAAACAGGACTTCGATCCGGTAAGGGAAAACAATATCCAATAAATATGGCAGCCAAAATGGAGTTGGAAACTTTGAGGAATAAATTTATGACAACCTTACAGGCTGACTGCATTCGATTGGACTTGCAGATTTGTCTATTTATAGCTACAACATAGAAACAACCTGTGGCTATTGTGGGACAGTATGATGAGAATGCAAACAGACTGATATACTTGGAATGGATTTTTTTGCCCAATTCTTTTCCTAAAACTATTACTGAGCCCCTGGAATTGATTGTTACTCTGATCAAAAAAGGCAGAGAATGGATTCAGGCTTTAGTAGGCCGTGATCCATCTGTCATATATGTACCTTTTGCGAAAGCAGATTTTGATTGTTTTTATTCACAATCTCTGTCCTTGCAAATTGCGCTAGCAGATTTTCTTAACAGCATAGGTTTTGGCATGCCTAAATGTAAACTGCTTCAAAATCTGTGTGTCTTTGATATCAGACCAGAGACCGTACTTGTATTCGGTCCTATCCCAAATGCTCGCACAGTTTTTGTTGATGGTTCAGGGAAGTGTCATGAAGCTGTAGTGGTCTGGCGTGAAGATAGCGATTGGCATCATTCTGTTACAATTGTTGAAGGCTCAACCCAATTAGTGGAACTTGGTGCAGTTTTGCATGCCTTAGAGCTTTTTAGGGAGGAACCTCTAAATTTGGTTTGTGATTCTGAGTACGTAGTCAAGGTCCTACAGCGCATCCCCTCCACTTAAAGAAATCTCGCAACAGCAACTTTTTGATATGTTTTTATCATTGCAAACTGCATTACAGCTTTGCAAACACCCACTGTTTGTTACTCATATACGCTCTCATACAACTTTACCAGGTCCCATAACTGAAGGTAATGCAGTTGCGGATTCTTATACTGTAGCTACAGTCCGTTTCCAGTCTGCCAGGGCTTCACATGATTTCTTCCATCAGAATGCTGCTGCCTTAAAAAAGATGTTTGGTCTCACTCTCGAGCAAGCGATAGACATAGTGCGCTCTTGCCCGGAATGTCAAGGTCTGATTACAAGCTCGCCCTCCCTTGGAGTCAACCCTCGCGGACTCTCAGCTAATGACATTTGGCAGTCTGATGTTACACGTTTCATCTTTTGGCCATTTGAGTATGAGAAAATCACCCACAGGGGGAAGAAAAACAGCATAGATCTTTTGAAGGGATTCAAGTGGATTATACTGAATTGTCCCAAGTGGGAATATATAAATACTTATTGGTTATAATAGACTAACTAACGCGCTGGGTGGAAGCCTTTCCTGCCACGAGAGCAACTGCCTAATTTGTAGTTAAAAGGTTATTGGAACAGGTTATTCCGAGATTTGGCCAGTAACAAAAAAATTAATTCCTGCTCTGTTTTACAAAGTGGTATTCTCAACATTGGCTACATCCATTGCTAAAAGCGATAACACCTCTGAGGTTAAGGGTTGTCATCATTGCAATCGGTTTCTTCTTTGTTAGCTAGCCAAGGTCTCACCCACTTTGCTGGGATCCACGAATTTTTATGGTTACCTGTAGAAACACAAGCATATCCCCTTCCCCAGGTTATTAATGACATAGGACCTTCCCATTGTTGTGTTGTCACATTAAACACACTAACCTTAGGTCCATTTTCGGAAAAATCTTTGACATTTATGATATGGTGCATAACAACAGGTTCCATTTCAATCTCACTTTTAGGATTAAGCCAGTTCAGCACATACAATGCCTTCATCAATACCTCCTCTGGACTCACACCAATTCCCCCTTGTTTTTTCAAAACAGACAAAAGATTTTTCAGAGTGCGGTGTGCACGCTCAATAATTGCCTGGCCAGTAGAATTATAAGGGACTCCGAACAGGTGTTGTACTTTCCACTGGGCGAGGAAGGTTGCAAGTGTATCAGAACGGTATGCGGGACCATCATCTGTTTTGATCTGTGTAGGAACACCCATGACAGCAAAAGCTTGTAATAAATGACGCTTTACCACTTTTGCATTTGCTGAGGTCAAAGCTGTAGCCCACAGCAGTCCTGAACAGGTATCTATGGACACATGAATGTACTTTTGTCAGCCAAACGGTGCAAATTCAGTAATATCAGTTTGCCATAACTGGCCTGGCTGCTTGCAGCGCGAGTGGGAAAAGTGGGGAGAAAGTTTTACGGTGTACTTATACCACAAAGAAACAATTCTAACAACAACCAGTGAAACAATTAAATCACATTCCTGACAAGCTGCTTGATTTTCAGAGGGGCAATACACAGATGCATATAATATGTACTGTAAAACTCACAAATAACACGTTGAAAGTAAACATTAGCATTCTCTACTTCTAATTTCAACACCAGTGCTTCCTTAGCTTCTAGGTTTTCAACCTGCTTATTGATGACGTCTTGAAGATGGTCAATAAATTGCATGTAATTCTCACTGGGACCCTGATAGTAGTTATAAAAGATTTGGCTGCTATGTTGGTTTCAGACACATCTATCATAGCTTGATATGCAAGGTCTGTTGACTGCCTCAGGATTTCAGAAACTAATAGCGCCTGTAATTGTGGTGTGTCAATTAGTGTCTGTTCCAAGAGCTGGGATACCTGCCCCTTTCAACGAGTCCCCATCATTCCATCCTAAATGATCTATAGCTGTTACATTGCATAGGTCTAATTTTGCTTGAGTCTTTCATAGTTTTTATCTGATCTTGGGGCAACATGTACACATACTCTTTTTCCTGTTAACTTTTGAAGAAAATGCTGCAAACCCCCATCCTCATCCGAGTCATCAGATAACGCAGAATTGAACGGTGCTGGAGAATCTGATATCCTTGAATAATTCCTTGCTGGGTCAGGCAAGTGCAAGCCCCTTGCCGAACCCAGGCAAGTGTAAGTTCCTGCCTAATTCAGACAAGTGTAGTCCTTGTAAGCTTAAATAACGTTTTCTGAGAATTCTGTTTAGTTGCATGTCCCACGAAAAGATACTTGGAAGCTGCAGATCTGCTTGCTGCAAGCAGGAAATCTCCAAGGAAATTTTGGATGTTATATTTCCACTAGTATTGGCAGCTGAAGTATCGGTAAAGCCAACACTACACTGATAGAACTGAAACAGGACTTTGATCCGGTAAGGGAAAACAATATCCAATAAACATGAAAGCCAAAATGGGGTTGGAGACTTCGATGAAAAAATTTATGACAACCTTACAGGCTGACTGCATTCGATTGGACTTGCAGATTTGTCTATTTATAGCTACAGCATAGAAACAACCTCTCTTTGGTTTCCTTAAATGCGATGGAGGAAAAACAAGCGTCTGGTCAGCCCTTGTGGTCCTTTTTAGAATATACCACAATAGGAAGCATGTTCTGCGAACCCCCGTTCCGCCCTCAATGGATCTTGTGGGTGCAGCAGACCCAGGTTCTGGTAGATTTTAAGTTCATCTGTCAGAACATTAAGGGCCTCCATATGCTGTGAGGTCCATTTCCATTTTCTGTTTTTCAAAATCAGGTCTGTCACGGAGGGACCCCTAAGTCAGTTTTAGGGGAGGCAAACAAGGTCCAAAACAGACTTTTATTTTGACCGGAAGAGTCTGGCAAGTCCACCGACTAGAAACGGGGTTTATACAATTAGTTAGCACTCCGGTAACATAAAATACAGGTTTGGATATCAGTTGAGGAAATTATTGGGGTACAGCAAATAAGAATAATGGAGATCCAGTGTGTGCATGCACACACTCACAGCAAACAAAGCCAGAGACGTCTCTGACTCCAGGTTACTACACTTTCTTCTATTAGCAAGGACTACGCTTGCCTGAATTAGGCAGGGACTTACACTTGCCTGGGTTCAGCAAGGGGCTTACACTTGCCTGACCCGGCAAGGAATTATTCAAGGATATCAGTCCAACTGTTGAGATGATCGTTTGACTGGAGTCCCTCCGGACGCTCGCTTCAACATTTCTTCAACCCTATCACATCGGGGTTACCATTTGAGGGATTGACGACATGGACTCCTGGTGCAGGTGAACCAAGAGACCCTTTATTTTGGCAAGGCATTTACATTTATAGCTAGTAGCTGATGTACACATGTTTAACTTTCTGTTTTTATTGACTTATGCTAGCTGTTCACGCGCTTAAAGTTATCTTGCGATTGGTTTACTTAACCTTGCACGCGCTCTGGCAGTTTGGCTAACACATTGTAAATATCTTTTACTGTACAAAAACATTCTGGTTTCTCATTCTATTTTGGTCAAGGTCGTTCCAGTAACTCAAGGTGACTGTCTGTAAGATATTCCACAAGTGGGAAAGGAACAGGACCTTTTAGAGATAGGAAAGTCGGGAAATAGCTGGGGAGCCAATCACTTTAAGGGGGGGAATTGCAAGAGAAAAAGCCTTCTTTCTTGCAACAAGAGGTTCTTGTGAGAAAAAGGTACTAGTCTCCATTTTTTTCCCTGGTAGACTCCTCCGTTACAATGAGCTAAGTTTATCTTGCAGCTTGACACAGGCCTGAAATTTATGTTCAAGCTGTACAGCACAGGCCTGGGATATTTTGCTTTTTTTTTTTCCATTTCATTCCAGTCATAATACACTTTATATGCAGTGCCGATTAGCCCAGCAACAGCTGATCTATGCTGACATCCTCCCCCCCCCAAACAGACCTCCCAAGGACTGATAGAGCTGTCTATACCTTGGGTTGCATGGAGCTCCAGAACCTGAAGTCCCCCAGCACCTGAAGGCAGCAGTGGATGCCATAGCTGGAAGCATGCCCAGCTGGAAGATCTCCTTGGACAAGTAACTATGTTACAAGAGGAGCTCGAGATGCAGTATGGTATCTGGGAAGGCAAGCAGGAGATGGATGTGTGGTATTGTACGCTGTACCAGGCTGAGCGACAGCCTGCCTTAACGCTGTGTGAGAGGAAGGTAAGCCTGAATCCAGCCTCAAGCTGACTGATACAAGTAACTCACGAGATGAAGGAGACTGGACACTTGCTTGTACTCGGGGTAGGAGGAAGACTCCCCCCGCTCCACCCCCCCATCTCCTGAAGCATCCCTACATAACAGAGAGGATGCTCTGGAGTTGGAGGCTGAAGAGCATGTGAGCAACGGACAGGATTCAGGACAAGGCAACACTACACTGATAGAACTGAAACAGGACTTTGATCCGGTAAGGGAAAACAATATCCAATAAACATGAAAGCCAAAATGGGGTTGGAGACTTCGATGAAAAAATTTATGACAACCTTACAGGCTGACTGCATTCGATTGGACTTGCAGATTTGTCTATTTATAGCTACAGCATAGAAACAACCTCTCTTTGGTTTCCTTAAATGCGATGGAGGAAAAACAAGCGTCTGGTCAGCCCTTGTGGTCCTTTTTAGAATATACCACAATAGGAAGCATGTTCTGCGAACCCCTGTTCCGACCTCAATGGATCTTGTGGGTGCAGCAGACCCAGGTTCTGGTAGATTTTAAGTTCATCTGTCAGAACATTAAGGGCCTCCATATGCTGTGAGAATCTACTACCAGATTAATTGGGCAGTTATGCCATTTTTGTAATGCTGCTATCACCACTTGCAACTCTAAAATTTGAACCGATCCTTCAGCTACAACAATCTGTGAATGCCACTGACCATTCTCAAACCATACAAAACCTCCTTTGCGCGAACGACTACTCACATCTGTGAAAATGGTTATGGCATCTAATGGACACTCACTAACAAATTACATAGGCTCCAAGGGGAGGTTGGTTTTAAATATGGGATGTGGTGGATAATGATTGTCCACCTGCACCGAAATCCAGGCAAGAGCTAAGGCAAGATCGTCATGTTTGAGAAGGATCTGGTCAAACAAATTGAAAGAAATGGGGATCACAATTTTAGCAACATACAATCCAGACAAGGTCAGAAATCAGCTTAGTCCTTTCACTATAACTTGGGCAATGGCTTCCCACCTTTGAATGATGTTTTTTTGGTTTTGGCTGTTTAAAAATATTCATTCTAATACTAACAATGGATCCTTTTCTTCCATGCTCCACTGGGCCAAAAGTCCTGCCACCTCCTTATTGGTATTATAGACATTAAGAGTAACAGGCAATTCTGATCTTACCCGCTGAGCAGTATTCTGTGAAATTTTTCTTGCAATCTGCTCAAGCGCTTTTTGTGCTTCTGGTGTAAGGCACCGTGGTTCTTTGGGGTCTCATCCCCCACGAAGGAGACTAAACGACGGTTGCAAATCTGTATTTGTAATTCCCACAACATTTCTTATCCACTGCAAGTCCCCTACCAACTTCATTGCATCGTGAAGGGTTGCTACCTTTGCTTTCACAGTAAGCTTCTGAGGTCTAATCATGGCCTGAGTTAGTTCATATCCTAAATATTTCCATGGTGCGGTTCGCTGTACCTTTTCTGGTGCCACAACCAGACCCCACTGACCTAATTGCTTCATCAACTGAATTATTGTATCCTGACTAATTTCCTTTTCATTGCACAAAAGGATATCATCCATATAATGATAGATGATCATCTGAGGGTGTTGTTGCCTAAATGACTTTAAAGTCAAATCTACATACCATTGGCAAATAGTAAGAGAATTTTTCATTCCCTGAGGTAACACTACCCAACGATATCTTTTCATGGGAGCTTGATGATTAAGCACTGGAACAGTAAAGGCAAACTTTTCACAATCCTCTGGGTGTAATGGGATTGTGAAAAAACAATCCTTCAAATCAATGACAGTTATATCCCAATCTTTTGGAAGCATGGTTGGGGTAGGAAGACCTGGTTGCTGTGCCCCCATATCTTTCATTACTGCATTAATTGCCCTGAGGTCCTGTAACAAATGCCACTTCCCCGATTTCTTCTGGATAGTAAAAACAGGTGTATTCCACGGGCTGGTGGAAGGGACCAAATGTCCGAGACGGAGTTGCTCTTCAACCAACTCCTCTAAATGTGCGAGCTTTTCTTTTGGTAATGGCCATTGATCCACCCAGACAGGATCATTTGTTTCCCAACTCAGCTTCATACTCGGCCGGGTGTCGCTCGCCGCAATGGCCATTATCAAAAAGGTGACTGCATGACTATTCCCCACTGAGACATCACATCTCTTCCTAATAATGCAATTGTCGTGTTCAGAACATAAGGTCGTACCCATGCCTCTAACCCTTGACCTCTTCTCTTATCTTAACCATATGTGTGCTGATGTGAGTAGGAGTGGCCCCCCCTATCCCCACTACCATGGTATTTACTGCTTCGAAAGGCCAACACGGAGGCCAATCAGCGCGAGGGATAATCATCACATCTGCGCCTGAATCTAAAAGCATTCTTTTTCTTTTAATCTCACTTCCAGGCCCATATATGGAAACTACCCTAGATGGTTTGTCCAAAGTCAGTTTTTCTGTGAAAGCAACCACAGGGGCTCCGGTAGAGCCAAAACCTTTCTGACCTCTTTCCGCATCTAAAGCCTTTGGAACACATGTTCTAAAGGGTACCAATTGCGCTATACGGGTTCCCTGTTTAATAGTCACAGGGGGTGTTAAGACTTGCAACACAATGCCTATGGGTCCAACATAATCAGAGTCTATTAATCCTGGCAAAACAAACAATCCCTGTCTTGAAGCAGAAGAACAACCTATTAAAAGTGCACTCAATCCATACCCTAGGGGCCCCGTTACTGTAGATGGAACTACATGTACAGACCGGTCTGTTATTGTGACGTCTGTTCCCACAGCCAGATGGACGCCTGCGCTTCCTGAGGTTGCTGCCCTGAGCTCGGACAAGCAACCATGGCTGTTCCCCCTCTCGGCTGGTATTGTGGTGTCATCGCACCCCAGCCCCTGGCGCTGGCCCTCCCGTTTCCCGGCAGCGGTGTCCCATCTTTTTTAAATTTTGATCGACACTCCACTGCTCGATGTCCATACTTATCACACCGACTGCATGTGCCATCGAAGCACAAATAATTGAGGGGAGCTGGCGACTGACTAGTGCCATTACTAGGTCCCCCTCTCCGAGTGTACTGAGGGCAGTTTCTTTCAATATGTCCTGTCTGTCCACAAGTAAAACATGCTAGACCGCGAGAAGAAGGGCTTTGGCCTTTCATTGCAGGCTTAAGTGCTGCAGCCAAGGCCTCAGCGTGGGCTTGAGCATGTATTTTTGCCTTTTCTGCCTCCTGTTGCATAATCGGTACCCGTGTACAAGCTTCACCATCTCTGCCAGAGAAGCAGTTTTTCCCAAGCCGGCTAATATCTGTTGGCCTTGGGTGTTTGCATTCAGCATGGCCAAATCTTTCCCCACAGCAGCTTTTGCCTCTGGAGTCAGACTCTGCCACTACACATCTTAGTCCAGGCCCATACCTGTAAATCCTATAAATTGTCAATGGTGAACAAAGAAGGAGGCCTAGGCCTAGGTCAGCTCTCTGCTTGGCCAGGCTCTGCACTCCTTCCTGAACAAGATCTCTGCCTCTGCATGAATCTCTGTCTGCGTCCCGGTATGCGTCGTTTCTAATCGCCACAACCTGGAAAATGGTGTTTCTTACACTCATAACCTTAGCACACGGGTGGGATGAAAACTGGCATGAGCAAGATCTGAATAAAACCATGGGGGGACGCTTTAAATTGGTGCTTTGGAATCAAAACAATCAGAGTATATATATTACATTGCCCACTTCTGCAGGAGAGAGCTTTAAATTTGTAGTAATTAACCAAAACCTTTCTGAAATTCTATCAAAGAAATTAGGTTATGTCCACCTTGACATGTTTTGGTCCTTCTGGGTGGTTGGCCTGGGCAGCACTTAGTACCTCAGCAAGAAGAAACCCAAAAGAGAAGACAAATGCTACAGCTGCAGTGAGTGGGGTCACCAGGCCAAAGAATGCAAACTCCCGTCACAGCCCAGAAGATGCCGTTTCTGCCGGAGCACCAGCCATATGGTTGTCAGCTGCCCCAAAAGAGCTCAGCAGTGCAATAGACAAACACCAGGAGTCTGACTTTTGCATTAACATTAAAAATCTGTTTAAGGATAGAGATGGGTTTTCTCAGGTAGAAGTAGACTTCTTACCTGTGGCCAGAGAAAACATAGATGAAGAATCATCACATTAGTAAAAGAACTTACTAACCTCTTAGAAAAGGGGGGAATGATACAGGGAATTTACAATTAACTAATTAACACTTAAAGAACTAACCCTTGACACTTAAAGAACTAACCCTACCCCACATCACTAAAGAGCCAACAGAGAGTTAAACCTTTAACCCACATAGCCTTGCTTAGCTTTGTGTAACTTATTGTACGAGAAACAGGACTTCACTGACGCCTTGCAAAGATAATAATCCTTGGGTGCATCCTTGGTGCATCCTTGAGTGAACTAGATAACAGAAACTTGGGCACAGGACAGGAGGTACGCCAGTTTTAACCAACTTAGCAGTCTGAGATCTAATCAACTCATCACACTGGACCAAAGGTGACTGTGTACAGAGAAAGAGGACCCGGGTTCACGATCACTGCACAGCTGCAACCAGGAGGAGCCAGAGGTGGAGACTATGGAAATGGTCTCCTGGAACTCATTGTAATAAGAACCGCCTTCTCGGGGACAGGTTATGAATATGTATAGGCATTCCTAAAATCTTTCATGAATACGTAACACTTTACTGTATTTACCCAAGCTCACAACTACTGTGAAAACACAGACACACATCTTGGGTGAAGCTATTCCCTGTGTGTCTGACGTAAATACATACCTTCCTTACAACCTCAAGGGTTGTAAGGTCATTTCCGTGCCTCAACGGGGCCTGATTTGCACTTCACTGAGAAGAAAAGGATTGATTCAGACAAAACAGCACCTGCAAGGCTATGGACTATAAACAGTATCTGCAGCTAAACAAAACCAAGGCACATATGAGATCAGTGAAAAAGATCCAATGAGAAGCAAGAAGACCCCAAACTGAAATATTGCTATTGGACTGAATCATGGTATGAATGGTCTGTAAAGATATAAAAATCTATGGCTTTCTACGCTTAGTTGGACCTCTGTGCAGGTACCCTGCTTGAGCCAGCCCTTCTGCGATTCTATTCCATTCATTTTTAAATTTGTTTTTATTTTATTTCTGCGAATTCTGATGTCTGAAAGTTTGTTTCGTGAACGGTTATCAGGCCTTGCCTGGAAGTTTGCCTCCGGAGTTCTGGAATACAGGTTCCAGAGTGAACAGTTATCAGGAGACAAGACATCTGGAAGGTATACAGCATTTGACTTGGTATATTTCCTCCATGCAGTGAATAATAGAGTGAACCTGCCACCGAACTCTTTTAAGTCACACTTTTCTTTGATAAATCTAAATATTGTTCTGCAATAAGCAGAACCTTAAATCACTCCCCTGCGACACCTGGTTGAGAGTATTTTCTGGACAACTACCATAAGTGACCACAGCTCAGATTCAACTAGCTCACTGGAAACCCCCTTTGAGTTGGTCTTCCTTGGTGCAGCGGGTATGCAGTCAAAGACTCTCCTCCTTAGACTGGCCAACTAAGGAACATTCCCTGGGGATCGAGACACCTTACTGACCTGGTAAGCAATCTGGGTACCCTTGAGAGTCCTCAGTTTGACACAGAGTGGGAAGATGCAAATTTTGAATCATTACTCTAGAATTTTGGGATCTAATCCCCTTGAGATTTGAGTCGGTTGTGTAATAATTGAACTCCTAACCAGTATCCAAGCATGTGTTTTATAATTTTGTCAGAATGCTGAATAAGTTTGGAAGAACCCCATTTGTAATTGGTTTCTGTTCAACATCTCTAGTTAAAGTCTGTGCAGAGCTTGTTGCCTGCCTGAATTGACTTTTGGGGTGCCTCCGTGACATTTTTTATTGGCATAGTCAACAGTATATCGGCAAACATGGAGAAATTATGGAGTCACAGCTATAATCCTTCCACCCCCGGTACAGAATGGGTAGAAGCAAAATGGTTCAATCCTAGTGTGGTCTTAATCACATGTGCTGTTTTGGGTGCCATTGTGTGTGCAGTCCAACGTGTCTGTTTAAAACAGGCATGGGTCTTGTGTAAATATTGTGAGCAATTTTAACAGGATAATTTTAAGAGGCAGTCAGAGATAAACAATGTAAAGGTAGAATTGCAAAGAGAAAGAGAACAGACAATTGTGTTGGAACAAAGGTTTGAGATTGCCCTGGCACAAGCAGGGGAGCCCCCCCCTGCATTATGCAAAATCAAAAGTTGATGGTGGGTGTGGATTCTGGGGATTGGGATGGAGAAGTCTGGGGAGACCCTGATGTAAGTGTAAGGAATGTTTAATGAAGCAATGTTGTTTTTACAAAACTGGGGACCTGGTGTCTGACCCCAGTGGGGAGGAAGGACTGAGAGACATCAGATTATGAATCTTTAATGTAAAACAAAGTCTCTTTGAACTAATCCCGGAATGCAAACTGATTACTGTATTTTAAAAAATTAAGCTGGGGGAAGGGTAACCAAAGAACCAGGAACCCATATTTTAAATAAATCGGTAAAGGGAGGGGGTTGTTAGAATTAGATGGGTAGTTTGTAAACCCTGAAGTACCCAACCAATGGGGAACAGGGGAGGGAATTTGTGGCCAGGATTTGGGGAAGATATAAGCAGGGGCTTTTTGCCTTATTATGTGTACCTACCTTTAGGTAGAACACTAGGTCTTGCAAAATTGTTAATAAAATATGCTTTGCTGAGAGATCCTGCCTAGACCTAAATCCTGCAGGGTTTACAGACTACCCGATGCTTCCTGGATGCCCTACCTCAGTTTACCTATCTCACTAATCTAATTCTAACAACCCCCTCCCCTTATTTATTTCCATTTATAGTATGGTTTCTTGGTTCTCTGGCTAACCTTCCCCAGTGCAAGGAGACTTTGTTTTACATTCAAGATCTGATAGCCAGATATCCCTCAGTCCCCACCCGCTGTCAGGCCTCAGATCCCCAGTTGCAAAAACAACATTCCTCCTTCAATGGCTCCTTACAGTACGGAGGTTGTTAACAATCTTTTTCAGCCAAACTCGTTTTCCCTATAATTCTGTGGTTTGTCCAGTTCACAAACCCAATGAGCAGTGGTGTTTAACTATTGATTATTAAAAACTGAATAGTAACATCCCACCCTTAATGGCTGCCGTCCCAGACATCAGTGGTAACTGCAAGACAAGCAGCAGCCCATCTGTGGATGGGCACTTTAGGTGTCAAATATATGTTTTTCATGGTTCCCCTAAGGGAGGAGGACAAACCCCAATTTGCTTTTACCTGGGGAGACAATAAGTCTTTAATTGACTTCTACAAGGTACACTCTCCTACTGTTACTCACAATGCCCTGGCTGCAGTCCTGTGAAAGTGCCCTTGGGCATTCACATAGATCAATATCTAGATGACATCTTGGTGGGCAGAGACAATAAGGAACAGGTTGGACAAGTAGCAGAGAGTATCTGGAACCTATTGACAAAAACCGAATTGGATATTCAGCCTTCCAAATGCCAAGGTCCCGGGCAGGAAATTAAATTCCTAGGGGCTTGGTGGGTAGTAGGAGCTATTGCAGTGTTGTAGAATAAGTTAAATCAAACTAACTTTTTAATTGCATTCTATTATTTTAGCTGTATTATTTTGTTTGAATAACCTGTTTTAGCATGAGTAGCCAAACTTGGTGTGAGTGGCCAGGCCTGTTGGAATTCCAGGCCTCTGACTGTGAACTTATCTTAACCTGGTTGCTTGATGATGGGGGGGCGGGGCATGAAGACCTGTATCAGGAGACAAAGAGGCAACACTGTCAGCAGAGGCTGAAAACCATCAAGAACAGTAAAAAAACTGCCTGGAAAAGAGAATCCAATAAGAAACAAAGAAGCCTCAGAATTACCACTGGACTGAAAATTGTGTGAAGGACAGTGTGAAGAGCAGGTGCACAGATTGTGAGGGTTTAAAAGCCCAAACCTCTTTTGTCTCAGGGTCCCTCCCCTTGAGAGGCACTTAGTTCAGACTGTTTCTTTGCTGTACCTTTCAATTTATTTCTAATTTTTTAAATTAAATTATTTTTTTTAAGCACAGACATCTGAGACTATGCTACAGGAAACCTACGGTCAAGAGCATTTCTTTAATATGCTGTGACAACCTCAAAGCACTTCCCCCATCCCAATTAAAACAAAGAATGATGTTATGCCTTAAACATCTAGTTTTTGATACTTTGGGCAGAAAAGATAGATGGTTGTGGAGGCAGACACCTTGCCTTTTCTTTCCCAAGGTTTTGTGAAAAGAAACATACATTTTTAAGAGAGAGGCAATTAACAGTGTTGCTGTGCCCTGCAGCCTGGGGGATAGCAAGCAATTTGATTTTTCTACACAACTGTATCATAACCTATATAAACCCTGCTTTCCTCTGTATTGGGCTAAGGATATCCTTAGCCTTCTTTGCTGCAAGGGCGCATTGTCAGCTCACGTTTGTCTTGCTGTCCACCAGGAGCCCCCCTCGTCCTCTTCTACAAAGCTGCTTTCCAGCCAGTCAGCTTCCAGCATATACTGGTGCATGGGGTTGTTCCTCCCCAGGTGCAGGACTTTGTACTTTCCCTTACTGAACTGCACCAGGCTCCTGCCTGCCCATTTCTCCAGCCTGTCTACTCTCAGTTTTGTATCATCAGCAAACTTGCTAAGGGTACGCTCTGTCTACCCATCATCCAGATCATGGATGCGGGAACAGTGGTTGAAGGCTAAAGTAAGAACACTTCGTCGACATCCTCCCCTTCATTGGGCAGCCTGCAGTGGATACCAACCACAAGGTTTCCTTTGTTGGCTTGGCCTCTAATTTTCACCCATAAGTTCTCAAGCTGTTCATTGCTGTCTTTCAAAGACAGCTCTATGCCATCCAAATCTTTTTTTTTTTTTTTTTACATAGAGGGCAACCTCTCCACCTCTCCCTCCTTCCAAACAGTTTATAGCCATCAATTGCAGTGCTCCAGTCGCATGAGTCATCCCACCAAGTTTCAGTGACAGCCATTAGGCCATAGCTTTCCAGCTGCACAGTGGTTTCCAACTCCTCCTGTTTGTTACCCATGCTGCACACATTGGTGTAGAGGAACTTCAGATGGGCTGTCGACCGTGTTGCTTTTTTGGAGGACCAAACCCCAGTTCCTTTGCGGCATTTCTCAGGTGCTCCCCTGTTGATTCCTAATGCATCAGCAGCCCCTGGCTCTTCCCTGTTGCTCAAAACTCCATCCCCTTCCCCTGCTGAGTCCAGTTTAAAGCCCTGCCAGCTTGTTGGTGAAGACCTTCTTGCCTCGCTTGGTCAGCTGAATCCCATAAGCTCCCAACAGACCTGGTTTCTCAAAGGTAGATCCATGATCATAGAAGCATAAACCTTGACTATGGCACCAGCTACACAGCCAGGCATTCACCCATTCAATTAATCTCCTCCTTCCCAGACCCCTTCCTCTGGTTGGGAGGATAGAGGAGACCACCACCCACGCTCCTGATCATTTTAACATTGCTCTGAGGGACTCATAGTCTCTTGGCAGGCTTCTAAGTTGCCTCGTCAGACCCTACATGGAATAGTACAAGCAGATGATAATCCGTAGGGTTCACCAGGCTCAACAGCCTCTCGGTGACGCCACAAATGCAAGCTCCTGGTAGGCAGCAGACTTCTCTAGAGAAATCATCCGGATGGCAAATTGGTGCTTTGGTGCCTCTCGGTAGGGAATCTCCAATTACTAATACCTGACATGCTTTTCTGGTGGTGCTGGTTCTAATGCGAGTGGGTGGTTGGGTCAGCTTTGCATGGTTGCCTTGTCCTGAATCCTGTCCGTTGCTCACATGCTCTTCAGCCTCCAACTCCAGAGCATCCTCTCTGTTATGTAGGGATGCTTCAGGAGATGGGGGGGTGGAGCGGGGGGAGTCTTCCTCCTACCCCGAGTACAAGCAAGTGTCCAGTCTCCTTCATCTCGTGAGTTACTTGTATCAGTCAGCTTGAGGCTGGATTCAGGCTTACCTTCCTCTCACACAGCGTTAAGGCAGGCTGTCGCTCAGCCTGGTACAGCGTACAATACCACACATCCATCTCCTGCTTGCCTTCCCAGATACCATACTGCATCTCGAGCTCCTCTTGTAACATAGTTACTTGTCCAAGGAGATCTTCCAGCTGGGCATGCTTCCAGCTATGGCATCCACTGCTGCCTTCAGGTGCTGGGGGACTTCAGGTTCTGGAGCTCCATGCAACCCAAGGTATAGACAGCTCTATCAGTCCTTGGGAGGTCTGTTTGGGGGGGGGAGGATGTCAGCATAGATCAGCTGTTGCTGGGCTAATCGGCACTGCATATAAAGTGTATTATGACTGGAATGAAATGGAAAAAAAAAAAGCAAAATATCCCAGGCCTGTGCTGTACAGCTTGAACATAAATTTCAGGCCTGTGTCAAGCTGCAAGATAAACTTAGCTCATTGTAACGGAGGAGTCTACCAGGGAAAAAAATGGAGACTAGTACCTTTTTCTCACAAGAACCTCTTGTTGCAAGAAAGAAGGCTTTTTCTCTTGCAATTCCCCCCCTTAAAGTGATTGGCTCCCCAGCTATTTCCCGACTTTCCTATCTCTAAAAGGTCCTGTTCCTTTCCCACTTGTGGAATATCTTACAGACAGTCACCTTGAGTTACTGGAACGACCTTGACCAAAATAGAATGAGAAACCAGAATGTTTTTGTACAGTAAAAGATATTTACAATGTGTTAGCCAAACTGCCAGAGCGCGTGCAAGGTTAAGTAAACCAATCGCAAGATAACTTTAAGCGCGTGAACAGCTAGCATAAGTCAATAAAAACAGAAAGTTAAACATGTGTACATCAGCTACTAGCTATAAATGTAAATGCCTTGCCAAAATAAAGGGTCTCTTGGTTCACCTGCACCAGGAGTCCATGTCGTCAATCCCTCAAATGGTAACCCCGATGTGATAGGGTTGAAGAAATGTTGAAGCGAGCGTCCGGAGGGACTCCAGTCAAACGATCATCTCAACAGTTGGACTGATATCCTTGAATAATTCCTTGCCGGGTCAGGCAAGTGTAAGCCCCTTGCTGAACCCAGGCAAGTGTAAGTCCCTGCCTAATTCAGGCAAGCGTAGTCCTTGCTAATAGAAGAAAGTGTAGTAACCTGGAGTCAGAGACGTCTCTGGCTTTGTTTGCTGTGAGTGTGTGCATGCACACACTGGATCTCCATTATTCTTATTTGCTGTACCCCAATAATTTCCTCAACTGATATCCAAACCTGTATTTTATGTTACCGGAGTGCTAACTAATTGTATAAACCCCGTTTCTAGTCGGTGGACTTGCCAGACTCTTCCGGTCAAAATAAAAGTCTGTTTTGGACCTTGTTTGCCTCCCCTAAAACTGACTTAGGGGTCCCTCCGTGACAGACCTGATTTTGAAAAACAGAAAATGGAAATGGACCTCACAGCATATGGAGGCCCTTAATGTTCTGACAGATGAACTTAAAATCTACCAGAACCTGGGTCTGCTGCACCCACAAGATCCATTGAGGGCGGAACGGGGGTTCGCAGAACATGCTTCCTATTGTGGTATATTCTAAAAAGGACCACAAGGGCTGACCAGACGCTTGTTTTTCCTCCATCGCATTTAAGGAAACCAAAGAGAGGTTGTTTCTATGCTGTAGCTATAAATAGACAAATCTGCAAGTCCAATCGAATGCAGTCAGCCTGTAAGGTTGTCATAAATTTTTTCATCGAAGTCTCCAACCCCATTTTGGCTTTCATGTTTATTGGATATTGTTTTCCCTTACCGGATCAAAGTCCTGTTTCAGTTCTATCAGTGTAGTGTTGGCTTTACCGATACTTCAGCTGCCAATACTAGTGGAAATATAACATCCAAAATTTCCTTGGAGATTTCCTGCTTGCAGCAAGCAGATCTGCAGCTTCCAAGTATCTTTTCGTGGGACATGCAACTAAACAGAATTCTCAGAAAACGTTATTTAAGCTTACAAGGACTACACTTGTCTGAATTAGGCAGGAACTTACACTTGCCTGGGTTCGGCAAGGGGCTTGCACTTGCCTGACCCAGCAAGGAATTATTCAAGGATATCAGATTCTCCAGCACCGTTCAATTCTGCGTTATCTGATGACTCGGATGAGGATGGGGGTTTGCAGCATTTTCTTCAAAAGTTAACAGGAAAAAGAGTATGTGTACATGTTGCCCCAAGATCAGATAAAAACTATGAAAGACTCAAGCAAAATTAGACCTATGCAATGTAACAGCTATAGATCATTTAGGATGGAATGATGGGGACTCGTTGAAAGGGGCAGGTATCCCAGCTCTTGGAACAGACACTAATTGACACACCACAATTACAGGCGCTATTAGTTTCTGAAATCCTGAGGCAGTCAACAGACCTTGCATATCAAGCTATGATAGATGTGTCTGAAACCAACATAGCAGCCAAATCTTTTATAACTACTATCAGGGTCCCAGTGAGAATTACATGCAATTTATTGACCATCTTCAAGACGTCATCAATAAGCAGGTTGAAAACCTAGAAGCTAAGGAAGCACTGGTGTTGAAATTAGAAGTAGAGAATGCTAATGTTTACTTTCAACGTGTTATTTGTGAGTTTTACAGTACATATTATATGCATCTGTGTATTGCCCCTCTGAAAATCAAGCAGCTTGTCAGGAATGTGATTTAATTGTTTCACTGGTTGTTGTTAGAATTGTTTCTTTGTGGTATAAGTACACCGTAAAACTTTCTCCCCACTTTTCCCACTCGCGCTGCAAGCAGCCAGGCCAGTTATGGCAAACTGATATTACTGAATTTGCACCGTTTGGCTGACAAAAGTACATTCATGTGTCCATAGATACCTGTTCAGGACTGCTGTGGGCTACAGCTTTGACCTCAGCAAATGCAAAAGTGGTAAAGCGTCATTTATTACAAGCTTTTGCTGTCATGGGTGTTCCTACACAGATCAAAACAGATGATGGTCCCGCATACCGTTCTGATACACTTGCAACCTTCCTCGCCCAGTGGAAAGTACAACACCTGTTCGGAGTCCCTTATAATTCTACTGGCCAGGCAATTATTGAGCGTGCACACCGCACTCTGAAAAATCTTTTGTCTGTTTTGAAAAAACAAGGGGGAATTGGTGTGAGTCCAGAGGAGGTATTGATGAAGGCATTGTATGTGCTGAACTGGCTTAATCCTAAAAGTGAGATTGAAATGGAACCTGTTGTTATGCACCATATCATAAATGTCAAAGATTTTTCCGAAAATGGACCTAAGGTTAGTGTGTTTAATGTGACAACACAACAATGGGAAGGTCCTATGTCATTAATAACCTGGGGAAGGGGATATGCTTGTGTTTCTACAGGTAACCATAAAAATTCGTGGATCCCAGCAAAGTGGGTGAGACCTTGGCTAGCTAACAAAGAAGAAACCGATTGCAATGATGACAACCCTTAACCTCAGAGGTGTTATCGCTTTTAGCAATGGATGTAGCCAATGTTGAGAATACCACTTTGTAAAACAGAGCAGGAATTAATTTTTTTGTTACTGGCCAAATCTCGGAATAACCTGTTCCAATAACCTTTTAACTACAAATTAGGCAGTTGCTCTCGTGGCAGGAAAGGCTTCCACCCAGCGCGTTAGTTAGTCTATTATAACCAATAAGTATTTATATATTCCCACTTGGGACAATTCAGTATAATCCACTTGAATCCCTTCAAAAGATCTATGCTGTTTTTCTTCCCCCTGTGGGTGATTTTCTCATACTCAAATGGCCAAAAGATGAAACGTGTAACATCAGACTGCCAAATGTCATTAGCTGAGAGTCCGCGAGGGTTGACTCCAAGGGAGGGCGAGCTTGTAATCAGACCTTGACATTCCGGGCAAGAGCGCACTATGTCTATCGCTTGCTCGAGAGTGAGACCAAACATCTTTTTTAAGGCAGCAGCATTCTGATGGAAGAAATCATGTGAAGCCCTGGCAGACTGGAAACGGACTGTAGCTACAGTATAAGAATCCGCAACTGCATTACCTTCAGTTATGGGACCTGGTAAAGTTGTATGAGAGCGTATATGAGTAACAAACAGTGGGTGTTTGCAAAGCTGTAATGCAGTTTGCAATGATAAAAACATATCAAAAAGTTGCTGTTGCGAGATTTCTTTAAGTGGAGGGGATGCGCTGTAGGACCTTGACTACGTACTCAGAATCACAAACCAAATTTAGAGGTTCCTCCCTAAAAAGCTCTAAGGCATGCAAAACTGCACCAAGTTCCACTAATTGGGTTGAGCCTTCAACAATTGTAACAGAATGATGCCAATCGCTATCTTCACGCCAGACCACTACAGCTTCATGACACTTCCCTGAACCATCAACAAAAACTGTGCGAGCATTTGGGATAGGACCGAATACAAGTACGGTCTCTGGTCTGATATCAAAGACACACAGATTTTGAAGCAGTTTACATTTAGGCATGCCAAAACCTATGCTGTTAAGAAAATCTGCTAGCGCAATTTGCAAGGACAGAGATTGTGAATAAAAACAATCAAAATCTGCTTTCGCAAAAGGTACATATATGACAGATGGATCACGGCCTACTAAAGCCTGAATCCATTCTCTGCCTTTTTTGATCAGAGTAACAATCAATTCCAGGGGCTCAGTAATAGTTTTAGGAAAAGAATTGGGCAAAAAAATCCATTCCAAGTATATCAGTCTGTTTGCATTCTCATCATACTGTCCCACAATAGCCACAGGTTGTTTCTATGTTGTAGCTATAAATAGACAAATCTGCAAGTCCAATCGAATGCAGTCAGCCTGTAAGGTTGTCATAAATTTATTCCTCAAAGTTTCCAACTCCATTTTGGCTGCCATATTTATTGGATATTGTTTTCCCTTACCGGATCGAAGTCCTGTTTCAGTTCTATCAGTGTAGTATTTGCTTTATCGAAACATTGGCTGTTAATACTAGTGGAAATACAGCATTTGAAATTTCCTTGGAGATTTCTCACTTGCAGCAAGCAGATCTGCACCATCCAAGCAGCTTCTTGTAGGCCATGCAACTAAACAGAATTCTCAGAAAACGTTATTTGAGCTTGCAATTTACTTAACAAATCCTGACCCAAGAGAGGTATAGGACTTTCTGGCAACTACAAGAATTCATGTATTAAAACTTTGTTCCAAATTTGGCATTCTATTGGTCTCAAAAAACAGCCTTTCTTTCGTTCTCTCCCATGACCTCAAAAACTAGCATGGTGAATTTACTAAGAAGTCTCTTACAACCAGTTACCACAGAATAAGTCTATTAAAAAATTTTTTTTGTTTAATTTCTGAGCTTCATTAGAACTATGGACCCATTGGTAATGCCTTTAAATTTCAACCCTCAGACTCCTTCATGCAGTATTACAGTTCTCTAGCAGTAACATTGCTTAGGGGAGGGGCGCGGGGGGGAATAAAACCTCCCTCTCGCCCCCATCTGGGATTGGCAGGATCTCCAGCCCAGCATGAAAACAAATCAGTTCCAACTCCACATCAAACCAACCTGGCTGCACTCCACACCCAAATCAGTACCAGTCTGACCCAGAGAAGCACTGAGCACTCTGACCTCCCCAAAGCTGACCAGTGTGAAAAGAATGACTTCAGTAGGGAGGTAAAATTATGAGCTCTTTCCCCATATGTGCCAAAACCTAGGAAACAAGACAGAAGCAAAAAGAAACATCACCAACAACCCCTGATTCAAAGCCAAGAAGCAACACAGTGCCACAATAAGGATGGATGACAATACTCCAGAGAGAGAAGAAAGACAGAGCGGGGGGGAGTAAAGCCTCCCTTTCTCCGCTTAGCAGCGGGCAAACAGGTTTTTCCTTTTTTTTTTCTTCTTTCTCTTCTTGCTGCAGTTCAGATATAGTCATGGCCACGCAGCTGGCGTAATCGCTGGTACGAAGTGGGAGGCTCTGGCAAACTCCTCGGTTACAATGAGCTGAGTTTTATACACGATTCCAATTAGCTCAACAGTTGTTACATTCCTCAGCCCCATTTACCTTTCACAATTTAAAGATGTCAAAATACAGTATATTAAACATCAATCCATTATTCCATTTTCCTAGATCCAAATCAGTTCACATTCCAGCAACTTTTAAATACAACTTCATACAATACCAAGTTCACATCCATCATAGCATTTAGGTGTTTGTTTCTTTTTTTTGTTTCTTTTTTTTTTTTCTTTTTTTTTTTTTTTGCAAAGCAGAGTTTAATAATTTAAATTCTTTTCTGGTCTCAAAATTATTAGCTAACAATATAAGCAATTACTCTAATGCGCAAGGATGCATCCTAAGGGGGAGCAAGGTAGAATTTTAGCAGTGAAATTTTAGCAGTGGAACCGGTTCCCATTTTGTAATTATTTCCCCAAACAAAATTGTCATGGTACCAAATACAAATATGCAAATTAAAATACTGAACTCAGATATGAAAACCAAATACCAAGTTCAAATATGCAGATGGATCACAGTTACACTAATTTAAGACAATCTCTCAATTTTTGCATTGCACCTTTGAACTGCTTACTGCTCAGCCAGGCAGAGGTACCGCTGGGTCTCCCTGACAAAACAGGTCAGTGTGTGCTGGAGCCCAACCGGCACCCGCCCCCCCGCCACCGCAGCAAGCTGGACCGGGCAAGGTTTTTATCAGTGTCTCATCTGGTGTGCTACAACTGTTATCCCAAAACCAGGATTCTTTACTTGATGTGCATACAAAAGAGCCAAATCCAGCACATCGAGATGTGACACAGCCCATCACAGAGTTGCGCAAGTCTGGATACCGAAATAAAGCTAGCGTGCTAGAAAGAAAAATAACAGCTACTACACACAAAATTTTACCATCGCATTCATGCAGTAAAGAACTAAATTACTCATGATCTTCTGTATTATCACAAAATGCACATTTTGAGTCAACGGATTCTCATGATTTAACAGACTGTGAACTTATCGTACCATATAACAAAGGCCTACCAAAATTGCAACATGCTTAAACAGATACCCACAAAGAAAACAGGTTAATAAGGAAAGCATCTTGCAGACTTTAACAAGTTTTCTGACCTGTGTGTTATCAGTTAATTCTCTCTCAGCTTGTTGAAGTTCAAATCGCCCCGCCTGTAAAACTGTCTGAAAAGATTTAATGATTTCTTGTCCGAGTGCTTTCTTATGTTTTAAAACACCTCCCAATGCTGATTTTTTAGGAACACAACTGAAAACAATCATTCCTGACCCCATCTTGCAAGTAAAAACTTTGAGGGGTGGGGGGGGGGGGGAAGCACAGGGCTGCTTGCAGCGTGAGTGGGAAAAGCGGGGAGAAGGTTTCACGGTGCACTTAAGAACAACTAGTAAAACAATTAACTCACATTCCTGACAAGTTGCTTGATTTTCAGAGAGACAGTACACAGGAGCACATAATATGTACTGTAAAACCCGCAAATAACATGCTGATAGCAAACGTTAGCATTCTCTACTGCTAATTTCAACACCAGTGCTTCCTTAACTTCCAAGTTTTCAACCTCCTTATTGATGGCCTCTTGAAGGTGGTCAATAAATTGCATGTAATTCTCATTGGGACCCTGATTAATAGTTGCAAATGATTTGGCTGCTTTGTTGGTTTCAGGCACCTCTCTCATAGCTTGATATTGCTGACTGTTGGATTCACTCGCTAATAGTTGATCTGATCTTTCACACAGTTCTTTTGCCCAATTCTTATCCGGCGACTCCTTCTGCTCTCTCATGGAAGTTGGAGGGTTAAAAGGTGGTAAAAGCAGATACAAATTGATAAAAGGGCTTGTTTACAACTTTAGCATTCTCAGCTTTCACAGGTTCTTTGGGCAAGTTGTCTGATTCCAATCCTTTTGACTTGCTGTTCTCATCAGGGTTTGCTAATAGTGTAGGAGGACACCCGCTCGGCATTTTTCCTCCCCCCACCCCGGACTGCTGAGGTATCGGGGGTGCCAAAAGCACAGCAGGGGATGGAGTAGAGAAGGTATCAAAGACAGGAACCGGGTAAGCTTCACAATTATTTTTAGAGTTCTTATCAAGCTGCAATGCTGCAAAAATTCTGGTAACCGCAGCCCGTTCAGCCTTAAATTCTTTTAAGGTGGAAATTATAAGCTTCCATGTAGTCGCTAATGATTTAGCTTCTTTATCTCCATTGCTAACCTTATCCCATAATTTCTGCCCTATATCATCCCAAAGTTCAATTTTAAAAACCTTCTCAGCTTCTGTCGGGTAGCCGTTAGTTCTACACCGAACCAACAGTCTACGTATGTTACTTTCTTCATATTTAAGTCCTCTCATAGAGAGAATATGCAGGAGGAGTTTAACTATGACTTCTTCCTCAGAGGATATATTTTGCCCCATAGCTTCACTCTTCCCTCCTCCTGCTCCCAGCTGCTCACCTTTTCCGGGGACTTCTTCAACAAATTTATCTGCGGAATGTCCGTACGCCTCCGCCCGGTTCTCAGTCCAGCTGATCCGCCTCCGGCTGGGCCGCTCCAGGCTTTTCCCCGATCTTAGTGAGACGCCGTTTGGAGTATCACGTCGGGGTCACCATTTGTTGGAGCGATAAAGGACTCAGCATTCCGATTCAATGTGAATCACGCAAAGCCATTTATTACAGAAACAAGCCTCCTTATATACGCAACTATTCTCTAATCATGCATCCACGCTCCCAGCATGGATTCGCTAAATGAGTATCATGGGCAGTCCACACGCTGGAGCCCCACCGATGATAGGTCCGATGACTCACGCCATGCTGAGGCCCTGTTAATGAAGAAACGCCCCTCTCTCTTTCTCACAGCAGATTCTGTTCTCAGCTTCTCAAAGTGGCCTTGAGATTCCTTTGGGCCTGACTAATTCAACAACATATCTCCATCTAACCAAACCCCTCCACATTTAGTTTTCTTTCCCATTCCTCCAACAAACACACAAATTCAATGCGAATCAGAGTTTAACAACCTCACTTCTTTTCTGGTCTCAACTTTATTAAATAGCAATAAGAGCAATTACTCTAATGTATAAGGATGCATCCTAAGAGGGGAGCAAGGTGGTATTTTAGTAGCGGAATCGGTTCCCATTTTATAATTATCTCCCCAAACAAAATTCTTTTGGTACCGAATATAAATATGCAAATTAAAATGCTGAACTCAGATATGAAAACCAAATACCAAGGTCAAATATGCAGATAGATCACAGTTACACATATTCAAGACAATATCTCAGTTTTTGCATTGCACCTTTGAACTGCTTACTGCTCAGCCAGGTAGAGGTGCCTCTGGGTCTCCCTGACAAAACAGGTCAGTGCGCGCTGGAGCCCAGTCGGCACCCGCCCCCCCACCACCGCAACAAGCTGGACTGGGCAAGGCTTTTATTAGTGTCTCACCTGGTGTGCTACAACTGTTATTCCAAAACCAGGATTCTTTACTTGGTGTGCATACAAAAGAGCCAAATCCAGCACATTGAGATGAGACACAGCCTATCACAGAGTTGCACAAGTCTGGATACTGGAATAAAGCTAGCATGCTAGAAAGAAAAGTAACAGCTGTCACACACAAAATATTATCATCACATTCACGCAGTAAAGAGCTCACGGTCTTCTGTATAATCACAAAATCTTCTGTATAATCACAAAATGTACATATTCAGTCAATGGATTCTCATGATTTAGCAGTCTGTGAACTTACTGTACCATGTAACAGGCACTTATTTAAACTGTAATGTGCTTAAACAGATACCTACAAAGAAAACAGGTTAATAAGGAACAGTATCTCGCAGAGTTCAGCAAGTTTTCTACAAATTAGGCGGTTGCTCTCATGGCAGGAAAGGCTTCCACCCAGTGCGTTAGTTAGTCTATTATAACCAATAAGTATTTATATATTCCCACTTTGGGCAATTCAGTATAATCCACTTGAATCCTTTCAAAAGATCTATGCTGTTTTTCTTCCCCCTGCGGGTGATTTTCTCATACTTACTTTATTTACTTTTTGACAAGTCAAGCACCCATACGTAATTTGTTTAGCTATTTCAAATATCCCAAAACATCCAAAACACTTCAAAAACTGATCACAGAGAGCTCTGTTTCCCCAATGAGTTTTCTGATGTAGTAAATTTAGAATTCCCCTAACTTAATTTTTGGGGACCATCTCTCTACTATCTGGTAAAAAAAAAAACCATCCCCCATTCTTGAATTCTGCACCTATATTCTCTAATTTTGCTTTTTCTTTTATAGTGAACTTTTTCTCTGCCTTTTTGTTTGTTTGTCTCTTAGAGGTTGTAGGACAATAGGTTTTAAAGATAACATTGCTGCCTGTTTAGCTTCATGATTCACCAAGTTGTTTCCTCTAATTTTAAACCTGGTTCCTCTCTGATGTCCTTTTACATGGACTACTGCTACTGCTGATGATCCTCTAAGGACCTATAAAACTCTAACCACTAGTTCTTGATGTACTAATTCCTTTCCTTGGGTATTTATTAACCCTCTCTCTTTCCAAATTTTCCCAAATGTGTGAACTACTATGTAAGCATACTTTGAATCAATATATATGGTTGATTTTAACTTTGTCCTGCGGTGTTAACACATAAAGTTTTACTTTTAATGTTCCCTGTTCAATTTCTATAGTCATGCCTGATGCCACAATTAAATCTCTCCCCAATAGATTATTTTCAGCCTCTGGGTAAATTCTTTTTTCAGATTCAATTTCCACATTATCCAGTATGGGAACTTTAAAGGGTTCTCCCTTTGCTTCCACTACGAGGGCAGGTTTTTTTTTTTTGTTTTTTTTTTTTTGTTTTTTTTTTTCTTTCTTTTGACTCTCCCTTACTGCGGCTACTAAGATTTTTTCCTTTGCTCTTTGTTTCTCCTCATCTCTTCGAGTTTTTCTAGTTTCTTTCTTATATCTCCTCAGGATTTTGCTACAAACTGGGGGGTCCACTCCCGAGTACGTTTATCCTTTTTCTCAAATACATATATTCCTACAGTTCTCAAACTTCCTTTCCAGCATGAAACATAATCACTCTCTTCTTGACTAAAAGACTCCTTTCTGTTTACATATAAATTTAAAGCTTGACACATCCAATCGTCAAATTATCCAAAAATGGGCCAAAATAAATGCTCTGGCCTAATTTCTTCTTTGGCCCATTCAACCATACAATATTGGATCATCTTTTCTTTACTTTTTTCCCTTGTACTTTCCTCATCTTTCCAGAATTCTAACATCATCCCCAGGGGACTGTCTGGGGGCATACCTGGAAGGTCGCTCCCTCTCGACCTCTTGGGACCACCCTTTCTAGGGTCCTGAAGACCTGGGATTCTCCAGGACTCTAACATCATCCCCAGGGGACTGTCTGGGGGTATACCTGGAAGGTCGCTCCCTCTTGACCTCTTGGGATTTAGTCCCGCTTGGGATCTCTCTGGAGATCCCGTAAACTTCTCTTGGGATCCCTCTAGGGGATCCCAGAAAGGAGAACTTAAGGATTTACTCTTTCCCTGGCCCATCCCAAATGGTGCTCTTTCACTCCTTTGTCCTTTCGCTTCGTCCCTTCGGTGGCCAAGCCCCTCGCGGGGTGTTGGAACCGCACCTAGAAGGACTCCGCACTCGCTTCATAACTGCATTAATGTCTCACACATTCAGCACCATTTAGACCACCCAACCCGGCAGTGCTTACAGTCCGCTGTTTCTGCCGGGGTCTTCGTGCACCTTGAATTACGGGTGTACTGCTGTAATTCGGAGGGAGGGAGCTCAATTCTTTTGCTTATGCTTTAATTTTGAATAACGTTGGTAGCTCTTCGCACACCCGAGTCCAAGAGCCACTATTAAAGTGAGGCGCCCCCCTTGAACCTGGGGTAACACAGAGCTATCCAAGGTTGTCACATCGAGGTCACCAGTTGAAATAACTCACGCTTTTTCCTCATGAATAACAACGTTTAATACAACTCATTAAAAACGTGTTCATTAAAGCATAAGCAAAACAGCACTGGGTGCATGGGGAGTCTGCGCTCTGCCAACATGCATGCCTTAGGTTTCTGATGAACTCTTTTTATTGCCTCGGCTAGTCCTTCTTGCACTCAGACTCCGTGGTTGGTTGTCACTAGGGGTCTTCTCTCTTTCTCATTGGTGGCTGAAGAGTTCCTTCTTCCTCAGTGTCCCCCCTCACAACAGTTTGCCCAACGACCAACTGTAACAATCTTTCCAAATTAAACAGGTGCCATGCCTTATTTGGTCAACAAGAGTCATTTCTGCAGCTTAGCAGAATTTTCCACTTAGCACAAATCATTATCATATTTTTCACAACCGTAATGAGTTGGTTCCACATAGGAGAAATGCGTCGATTAGGAACGACACGTACCAGGACGCAGACAGAAATTCACGCAGAGGCAGAGATCTTGTTCAGGAAGGAGCGCAGAGCCTGGCCAAGCAGAGAGCTGACCTAGGCCTAGGCTGCCTTCTTTATTCACCATTGACAATTTATAGGATTTACAGGTACAGGCCTGGACTAAGATGTTTACAAAAAGGTGCTTTTCCACTAATTGTTATTAAGAACACACTAAACTCATGTGATGTTTGTCTCACTTGTTGTTCCACTCATTCACAGACCCGGCCCAAGGACATTCACACATCCCATGCACTTGGGGGCGGTTATCTGGCCCGAGATACCATTGTCACGAGTCTGGGCTATAACTTTTTACAATTACGAGAAACGTACTTCAAAGTAATCTGTCCAAGGCCCTTTATATGCTATTATGTTAGTATTATGTCTTCGACTGTCCAGATGGTCATGTTAGTATTGATCTTCCTTTATCATCCAGATGACTGGAACCGCACATCTTGCTTTCCCACATTTTACTTTCCAACAGAGAAATGCAGGGCTTGATGTGCCTCATAATAGTATTATAGAGATTTCACAGCTCTGATGTGCTAGGCTTTGGTTCTGAAGCCCAAAACTGGATTATTAAAGCAAAGAATTACAGCTTTTCTTATTTTTCTTATTATTTTTTCTGCGATTATGCTTTCATTCCATACTTGAGCTCCCCCTGTACCATGGAAAATGAGTGGCCGCTGATCTTCCACTTTGCTAAATTATTTGCTGATTGAGTTAAGCCATTTGTCTCCTGCCTCTGCGTGGACCGCATTGAATAGAAAAGCTGCTTAAGAAACAATCAACCCAAATGAAAACATAGTGGAGGTTGCTAATCTGAAGGACTGGCCCATTTCCTTGCCCCCATTGTCTTGCATGCTGAATCCCACTTCTAGAGGGGACTCTGTAAATGTGTTTTATTATGCATATAGAAAGTATTAATGTCACATAAGAAAAATCAACGTTTGGGCTATCTGGTAATCTGCTGCTGTACAAGTCCAGTGCGGCATATTGATTTGCTTAAGCTATTACCTTTCTCTGAAGCCAATTACATTTTAACTGTTTACTCTTCCTCCAGTGCCTTGCGTTCCATGGTCTTTCACCCCAAGCTTGGACACTTTTTCTAGCCATGCCTAAGGAACCAATTATCAGGTTATCTGAAGCAGAAGATTCTGGTGACTCTGTAAGTACTGTGGAAGCTTTTTGTATGCTAAACTGTACCTGTAAATAGTTCCTAATTTATTAGACTCTTTCCTATCCCCTCTTTTCTTCTTGATAGGGCACAACAGGCTATTTTGGGTTTTCTGACGCTATAGTTTCTTGCCTCTAGCTTGCAATGCAATTGAGCTTTTTGACTAAAAGCAGTGATATAAAGCAATGCTCACCTCTGAGTATGTACTTCTGGTGCAAAATGCAGCGTTGTTTCGGAGCGCAGTCTGATGCCTTTTGTCATGGTTTATAGAGTAAGAGTACTACTACTAGTAGTACTTTTTCTAATACGGAGAAAATGGCTTGGGGTCTTTGGTAGGTCAGGGGTGAGGAAGGGCAAAACTGGCTGAGAGGTGCTGGATGTTTTTTTTTTAGCTATGAAAGTCAAGTTCAAAGACTCTGTAAACCCATGCAAAAGGCAGCCTAAAGTTTATTTTGCACCAGAATTGCTTATGTTGCCTGAAGTTATAATGGGGGCTTTAACCCAGAGACAAACTTAGCTTTTGTGACTGTTATGCAGCCTGCTAGTGTCTAGCCTGAAGAAAATGGCATAGCTCTGTTTTTCCCCCACAGTGGTGTGCATAATCGGTCTTTGTAGCTTTGCTTGGAAAATGTCAGTTGCAGGTGGGTGGACAGACAGTAATTTGAAGCGCAATGGTTGAATTGGTAGGAATGGGCTAACTGGTTTCTCTGTGTGGTTATCTGTTCTCATTCCTTCCCTTCGTGCCCTTTCTCCTCTTTGCGTGTGGCTTTTTATTTTATTTATTTATGGTTCTGTACTTCCTTCTCCAGCTTCTTAGGCATTTAATGATTGTGGGCAAGAAGCGTGCTGCTCACCTGGGCCTGACCAATGGATTCCGGATGGTTGTGGATGAAGGGCCTGAGTGTGGGCAGTCTGTCTGTCGCGTACATCTACCTATTCTAGGTGGTTGTGAGTTGGGCTGGCCGCCTGGCTAAGATTTTTGCACCGCGGGAGTTGCTGCATGTGTACGAGTGGCCACTGAATGGATTTTGTTTGTTGCCCGTCAATCTCGACACAGTTGATGTCTGATTTTGTGTGATGTGTGTCTGTGGAAAGTACTAAAAGCTTTGAGCAGCGGTTGCACAATAAAGATTTAGCATGGGGATATCATCTCTGTCTTGTGCGTTTTTACTGAGGGAAATAGTTGTATGAGTTAAAATGGTGTCTCCCCTGAGCTTAAGTATGTGGAACATTTCAGTCCGTTAACAGTGTTCTATAGATAGATAATGATTTGCCCAGTCATTTGAAACGTGATGCTGGAACTGCTTAGCAATAGTCTCCTGCATCTTGTAGGAAGCAAACTCTTTGCTTTTTGGAAGTAGTATGCAAATGTACTTGAAGCCAGCTGTCATGGTTTAAATCAAGCTAGCAATATAACCACCATAGCTGCTCGCTCACTTCCCCCCATCCTGCATGCGTGAGAGAATCAAAAGGGAAGGGAGAAACTTGGATTGAGATAAACAAACACAGTTTAATAAAATAACACCAATGTACTAATAGTCATATATAGAAAATGGAAAATAGAATCTAAAATAAAAGAGAGAGAGAAGAGAGAAAAAGACTGTAAGGTCCAGAGGCCTGTGCAAAATGGCAGGATGGCCAGAGGCCAAAATAAAGTCCTGAACAGAACTCTCCCAAACGGGTCTCTGGCCCGGCTCTGACAAAGAGCTAGCTGCAAGATCTTGACTCTCCTTAAGTATGAAGCATGATGCTAATGGCGTGGAATATTCTTATTGATCAGTCTGGATGTCGGTCATGGTCTGCCCCATCTATGCCCCCCTTACTAGCTGCCTCATGCCTGTGGGCAGAGCACTCGGAACTGTTCTTGGCTCTCGGACCAGAGCAATTAAAACCATTTACTCTGTCCCAGGCTGTTATCTTCTTGTTCTCCAATTAAATCTAAATGATGACCGTGCTAGCTATGAAAAAAAATTCTAACTGCATGAAAAAATTAACTCACTTTCAGTCAAACCAGCACACCAGTGTAGGCTGCTGCTAAAACGGTAGAAAATACCATATGTGACGCTACAGGTGTGCCATACAAGGGTGGTTTCGGCACAGTGCAATGTGTTGGAAGCATCCAACTCCTGTTGGAGTGCTTTATCAATGGCTGTGTTTTATGGCCTCTCAGTCAGCGACGTGCAACAAGCACAGCAACGGCTACAGAGAAACTGCCAGATATTTTAACGTGGTGAAACGAAGAGCGCAGCAGTGGCTATGTTAAGAGCTGAGCCTAGGCATGGATTGAGGAGATGAGGAGGGAATCCTGTAGCCGGGCAAAACTGTGGTCATGCTGAGAGAATTGCTGTGAACCAGCTGATCTTGTGAGAGGGGCTGATGCAGAGGGGGCATTGCCAGGAGCAACCAAGGAAGATTCAAATGGCCTCCTAGGGAGCGTAGCAAACAAGGCCAGCAAACAGGGGTGAGGCAGTTAGTGTGGCAGTTTGCGCTGAAGGGTGAGTGGGTAGGGTGAGGAAGCTTTGCTGGCTCAAGTGATTACCTCAATTGGTTTTCGTCACCCTCGCAGAAGGAGCCAACTATGGTACCCACTCGGGGCAAAGGTAAGTACTCTGCACTCAACAACATAGAGGTAACAACCCAGACAGAGCTGCCATGGGAACATGCAGCCACCCAGACCTCAGTCTGCAGAGTATGCCAGAGCCTTTCACTGGTATAGAGTGGCAGTAGAGAAAACATTTGTGTGAGGTGTGAGAAGTTGGATGACCTCCTCAGCCTGGTAGTAGAACTGAAAGAGGAGTTAGAAAGGTCGAGAAGTATCAGGGAGCTGGTAAAGGAAATCGACCTGTGGGATCAAGCTTTGGTCACCCACAGACAGATAAGACCACCAGCAAGAAATGAAGATCAAGGGATTCCTGTATCCTCCCCTTGCCTGACTGAAAAAATCAGGGCAAGGGAAAGGGATGAATGGAATAAAGTCCACACTTGGGTTGGCAGGAGAAACACCCCCTTACCCACCCCACCCTCCCGGGTGCCTCCGTTCAACAGGCATGAGGCTCTGGATGTGGAATGCAGTGACACGAGGGATAGGGGGCAATGGCAGCGTGTTCCTGCTCGGCGTAGAAGGAGGAGGGTCCCTTTTGTGACCACCCCACCTTCCCAGGTTCCCTCGCAAAACAGGTATGAGGCCTTGCAAGTGGAACCAAGCAACAACATTGAGGGAGGCGGTTCCGCTAAGTTGGAAGTGCCGCAGAGGATAAGTCATTCTGTGCCCTCCATCAAAACAGCTCCCACAAAGGAAAAAAGGTGGGTTGTGTTCGTGGGAGACTCCCTTCTAAAGGGAACAGAAGGCCCTATATGCAGGCTAGACCCACTTCTTCGGGAAGTCTGATGCCTCCCTGGGGCCAGCGTTAAAGACATAAAAAGTAAACTTCCTGCCCATGTTAGGCTCTCAGACTATTATCCCCTAATAATTTTTCAGGTAGGCAATGATGTAAGTGAAAAGGGAAAACGAAAGGCAATCAAGAGAGACTTCAGGATCTTGGGATGACTGATCAAAGGGTCAGGAGCACAAGTAGTGTCCCCTCTGTCCCCACAGTTGCAGGGTTTCAGGAGGAAAGATGCAGGAAGACCGCCAGATCAGTACCTGGCTGTGGGACTGGTGTCACTGGCAGAATTTTTTGGTTTTGATCATGGGCTGGGTTACACGGCACCTGGTCTGCTAGCAAGAAATATGACACACCTGTCTCAAAAAGGGAAAAGGATCCTGGGGCAGGAGTTAGCAGGACTCATTGAGAGGACTTTAAACTAGATTTGAAGCGGGGAGGGGAGGAAACCAGATGTGGCAGAAGCATACCCAAGGGCGGCATGCCAGCATTTGAGGGAAGGGGTGCTAGCGAGGCCCTTCAGACTGCCATCCCAGTGGAGGTAGGGAATGGAGAGCCACGCAGTAGGATAAACACAAGGGTTAATGATCTGTCAGAAATCGTGGAAGCACTTGAGGATGGCCACCAAGGAATTTAGGGCTTCTCACCAGAAAAAGGTGGCGGGATTAATGGCCCAGCTGAAGTGCATCTGTATGAATGCACACAGCATGGGCAACAAACAGGAGGGGTGGGAAGCCATTGTGAGGCAGAAAAGCTATGATATAGTAGCCATCTCAGAAACATGGTGGGATGATTCTGACAACTGGAGTGCTGCATTAGATGGTTATAAAATCTTCAGAAGAGATAGGCAAGGAAGGAGAGGAGGTGGGGTAGCCATGTATGTCAGGGGGTGTTATGATAGTCTGGAGCATGATGAGGGTGATGATAGGGTTGAGTGTCTATGGGTGAGAATCAAGGGGAAGAGCAACAAGGCAGATATCCTGGTAGGAGTCTGTTACAGACCACCCAACCAGGATGAAGAGGCAGATGAAATATTTTGCAGGCAGCTGGGAGAAGTCTCCCAATCGCTAGCCCTTGTTTTTGTGGGGGACTTAAACCTACCGAATGTCTGCTGGAAATAAAACACAGCAGAGAGGAAGTAGTCTAGGAGGCTCCTGGAGTGTATGGAGGACAACTCCTTGACACAGCTGGTCAGCGAACCTACTGGGGAAGGTACCCCGCTGGATCTGTTGTTTGTAAATAGAGAAGGACTTGTGGGCAATGTGTTGGTTGGAGGTCACCTTGGGCATAGTGATCATGAAACGATTGAGTTTTCTGTTCTTGGAGAAGTAAGGAGGGTGGTCAGCAGAACTGCTACTTTGGACTTCCGAAGGGGAGACTTTGATCTGTTTAGGAGGCTGGTTGGCAGAGTCCCTTGGGAGGCAGTCCTGAAGGACAAAGGAGTCCAGGAAGGCTGGTCTCTCTTCAATAAGGTAATCTTAGAGGCACAGGAGCAGGCTGTCCCCATGTGCCCAAAAGCGAGCTGGCGGGGAAGAAGGCTGGCCTGGCTGAATAGAGAGCTGTGTCTGGAACTTAGGAATAAAAAGAAAATTTATAACCTTTGGAAGGAGGGGCAGGTGACTCAAGAGGAATACAAGAACTCTGTGAGGTTATGCAGGGAGAAAATTAGAAGGACCAAAGCCCAACTAGAACTTAATCCCAGCCACTGTTGTAAAAGGCAACAAGAAATGTTTCTATAAATATATCAGCAACAAAAGAAAGGCTAAGGAGAATCTCCATCTCCTGATGGATGTGAGGGGAAACAGTGACAGAAGATGAGGGAAAGGCTGATGTACTAAATATCTTCTTTGCCTTAGTCTTTAATAGTAAGACCAGTTGTGCTCCAGGTACCCAGCCCCCTGAGCCAGAAGACAGGGATGGGGAGCAGAATGAAGCCCCAATAATCCAAAGGGAAATGCTTAGCAACCTGCTACACCACTTGGACACCCAAAAGTCTATGGGGCCGGATGGGATACACCCAAGGGTGCTGAGGGAACTGGCGGAGGTTATCACTAAGCCACTTTCCATTATCTATCAGCAATGTTGGCTAACTGGGGAGGTCCCAGTTTACTGGAAGTTGGCAAACATGATGCCCATCTACAAGAAGGGCCGAAAGGAAGATCCAGGGAATTACAGGCCTGCCAGTCTGACCTCAGTGCCGGGGAAGGTCAGGGAGCAGATCATCCTAAATGCCATCACACAGCACATACGAGACAACCAAGCGATCAGTCCCAGTCAGCATGGGTTTATGAAAGGCAGGCAACCTGATCTCCTTCTATGACAAGGTGACCCACCTTGTAGATGAGGGAAAGGCTGTGGATATTGTGTACTTAGACTTCAGTAAGGCCTTTGACACTGTATCCCACGGCATTCTCCTGGAGAAGCTGACAGCTCATGGCCTGGATGGGTGTACTCTTTGATGGATAAAGAACTTGCTGGATGGCTGGGCCCAAAGAGTTGTGAATGGAGCCAAATCCAGTTGGCAGCCGGTCATGAGTGGTGTTCCTCAGGGCTCAGTATTGGGGCCAGTTCTGTTTAATATCTTTATCGATGATCCAGATGAGGGGATTGTGTGGGAACGGCAGGACATGCAGGTCCAGCCACTTGTATGATAAAGGAAGATCAATACTAACATGACCATCCAGAGCGTCAAAGAAGAAATACTACTAACAAGATTAAATCACAGCAATCAGTCAAAACAGTGAGAATGATATCTCAGGCCAGAACACCGCCCTTAGGATGTATGGCGTGTGAGTGTTGGGCCTGGGCGTGTGTGTTTGGAATAACATTTTTTGAAAAAAACGTTCTGTTTAACCTCTTGGTCCAGGCCCATATCTTTAAAGCTATAAATGGAGAAAGGCTAATTAAAGAAGGCTCAGGCCAGCTCAGGTCTGCTCTGCCTGGTTCTGCTCTCGCTGCCAACAAGAACGCTGTGTCTGTGCGTCTCTGTCTATGCATCTCTGTATGCGTCGTTCTCATCGCCACGGATTGAGTGCACCCTTAGTAAGTTTGCAGACGACACTAAGTTCAGTAGGAGTGTTGATCTGCTTGAGGGTCAGAAGGCTATACAGAGGGATCTGGACCGGCTGGATTGTTGGGCTCAGGCCAATTGTACGAGGTTTAACAAGGGCAAGTCCTGGGTCCTGCACTTGGGTGACAACAACCCCAGGCAGCACTACAGGCTCGGGGAACAGCGGCTGGAAAGCTGCCTAGCAGAAAAGGATCTGGGGGTGTTGATTGACAGCCAGCTGAATATGAGCCAGCAGTGTGCCCAGGTGGCCAAAAAGGCCAACAGCATCCTGGATTGTATCAGGCATAGTGTGGCCAGCAGGACTAGGGAAGTGATTGTTCCACTGTACTTGGCGCTGGTGAGACCCCATCTTGAATGCTGTGTTCAGTTTTGGGCCCCTCATTATAAGAAAGACATTGAAATACTAGAGAGAGTGCAGAGGAGGACGATGAAGCTGGTGAGGGGCCTGGAGCACAAGTCTTATGAGGAGTGGTTGAGGGAACTGGGGCTGTTTAGCCTCGAGAAAAGAAGGCTGAGGGGAGACTTCAGTGCTGTCTACAACTATCTGAAAGGAGGTTGTAGCATGGAGGGTGTTGGTCTCTTCTCCCAAGTAGCAAGTGATAGGACAAGAGGAAACGGTCTCAAGTTGTGCCAGGGGAGGTTTAGACTGGATATTAGGAAAAAATTCTTCACGGAAAGGGTTGTCAGGCATTGGAACAGGCTGCCCAGGGAAGTGGTGGAGTCACCATCCCTGGAGGTGTTTAAATGGCATATAGATGAGGTTCTTAGGGACATGGTTTAGTGCTAGAGTTAGGTTATGGTTGGACTCAATGACCTTGAAGGATCTCTTCTAACCAAAGTGATTCTATTTTTATATTATTCTATTCTATGGTTCTGGTATCCCTTTTCTGGTGAGGAGGGATATGGTAGGAGAAAACAATTGGTCCGAATGGCAGTTCTGGTGCTTCTCTGACAGAGTGGAATATCTCTTCTGTCAGTTTGGGTCAGTTGTCCTGGCTCTGTCCCCTCCCAACCTCTTGCCCACCCCCAGCTCACTGGATGGTGGAGGTGGGGGTGGTTGGAGAGACCGTCTTCATGCTGTGAGAGCAAATCAGAAGTACATCACGAGACGGCAAATTTAATCTTTAACAGCTATTAAAAAAGGGAGATGTGCATGGCAAAGCAGGGCAATCCTTCACTATATTACTGAGGCATCTGAGATGCCCGCTGGAAGGCATCTTCTTCTCTTCTATATCCCCAAGCCATCAGGTGAAGTTTGGTGACACAGGCGTGTTAAGTAAGCTGAGGGCTTCACTTATCTTTCATCTTCCCGGGGAGGAGATGGAAATTATTTACCTGAAGTAGGTGGAAACTGACACATGACTGTGGCAGTACACTGTCCCCCTACCTCTCCCCCCTCCCCCCCCCTCGCTGAGAACTGATGTGGCAGCTGCATGTGTGCACACCTCCCTCCTCTCCTTCAATGGGGCAAGTTAATGGTCCTTATTGGGAGACCCAGGCCAGAGTCATTAGGAGAGAGGAGGGGGCTCATGTAGCCACAGTAGGGGGGTGCAGAGGTGCACGTAGCCACAGTAGGGGGGTGCAGAGAAGCCGCGAAGCTTCTAGACTGCCCACAGCCAGATCTGACACGGCTATAAATGGGGTCCGCCGAGGCTGCCTTTTGTGTGGTCCTCTTGGAGCGCGGGCCAAATGCTGCCGCCGAGAACCTTCCCGGGACTGGGATACCGTCTAAGGTAACCTCCCGAAAGAAAAATGGGACTGCCTCGTCTCCACGTGTGGGTGAGTGATAACTTAGATATTTCCTCACCAGATAAGCGAGTGTATTAAATAATTCCTCGCCACTTGGGTGGATGTTTTCCTCACTAGACACGTGAGTGTATTCCATGCTTAAATATAAGCACGTGTATTTTCTTTAATAATTCCTTGCCAGATTCAGGCAAGCGTATATCCTTAATATAATTTCTCCCTAAACACGTGGGTGTATTTTTTTCCTGGAGTCAGGGACGGCTCTGGCATTGTTTTTGGTGAGCCACGTGTATACACACTGTGGATCTCCATTATTCTTATTTGCTGTACCCCAATAATTTCCTCAAAGTTGATATCCGAATCTGTATTTTATGTTACCGGAGTGACTGATTGTATAAACCCCGTTTCTAATTGGTTGTTTTCCCGGACTTTCCCGGACAGAATAAAAGCCCGTTTTGGACCTGGTTGTCCGCCTAAAACTAACTTCGGGGTCCCTCCGTGACAATGACGTTTCCTTGAAATTACACTGGTGCAGTGTTTGCTTGCTGACTGACTGAGCCAGGTAGCGATCTATTGTTTTGTCAGTGTAAACTCCCTAAGGTATCTAGAAGGTGTTCCTTCTTCTGGGGGCAGGGGAATTCTGAAGAAGGAAAGTATGACTTATACATTCAGAGAGACTGGGTGATTGGATGATTATCATAGGTTTTAGAAGTCTGTGGTGCCTGGTGGAATTTGTCTTGCCTCGCAGACATTGTTGCTGATACTGGGCTCCAAACCAGAGAGAGTGAAGGGCTGTTAAACAATGATCCAATGAAGAATCGTAGAGTCCTAGAGCAGCCCAGGTGGGAAGGGACCTGGAAAGAACATCTGCTCCAACCTTTTGTGAGAACAGGAGCACAGATGAGATTATCTAGCACCCTATCTAAAGGCATCTTGAAAACCTCCAGCGATGGGGACTCTACCATGTCCCTGGGGAGGCTGTTCCAGTGGATGATTGTTCTTACAGTAAAAACCAAAAATTTACAGAGTCACCGAATGGTTGGGGTTGGAGGGGACCTCTGGAGATCATCTAGTGTAACCCACCTGCTAAAGCAGGTTCACCTAGAGCAGATCACACAGAAATGCGTTCAGGTGGGTTTTTAATGTCTCCAAGGAAGGAGACTGCACAACCTCTCTGGGCAGCCTGTTCCAGTGCTCTGTCACCCTCAAAGTAAAGAAGTTTCTTCCCATATTCATATGGAACCTCCTATGTTTCAGTCTGTGCCCATTGCCCCTCATCCTATTGTTAGGCACCACTGACAAGGGTCTAATCTCATTTTCTTGACACCCAACCTTGAGATATTTATAAGCATAACTAAGATCCCTTCTCAGCCTTCTCCAGGCTGAACAGACCCAGCTCTCTCAGTCTCTCTTCATAAGAAAGATGCTCCAGTCATAGTTGGAGCCCTCTGCTGGACTCCCTTCAGTAATTCCTTGTCCTTCTTAAACTGGGGAGCCCAGAACTGGACACAGTACTCCAGATGCGGCCTCACCAGGGCAGAGCAGAGAGGGAGGATAACCTCCCTTGACCTGCTGGCCACACTCTTCCCAATGCACCCCAGGATACCATTGGCTTTCTTGGCCACAAGGGCACATCGCTGATTCTTGATCAACCTGTTGTTGACCAGGACTCCCAGGTTCTTCTCTGCAATGCTGCTTTCCCACACATCAACCCCTAACCTGTATGGTGCCTGGGGTTATTCCTCCCCAGATACAAGAACCTACACTTGTTCAACTTCATTAGGTTCTTCTCTGCCCAGTTCTCCAGCCTGTCCAGATCTCACTGAATGGCAGCACAGCCTTCTGGTGTATCAAACACTCCTCCCAGTTTTGTATCATCAGCAAACTTGCTGAGGGTACACTCAGTCTTTTCATCCAGGTCACTGATGAACAGGTTGAACAAGACTGGACCCAGTACTAACCCCTGGGGAACCCCACTAACTACAGACCTCCAACTAGACTCTGCACCATTGATCACAACCCTCTGAGCTCTGCCATACAGCCAGTTCTTGATCCATCTCACCGCGCACTCATCCAACCTACACTTCCTGAGCTTATCTATGAGGATGTTGTGAGAGACAGTGTCAAAAGCCTTGCTCAAGTCACGGTAGACAACATCCACTGCTCTTCCCTCATCTACCCAGCCAGTCATACCATCATAAAAGGCTATCAGGTTGGTCAAACATGATTTCCCTTTGGTGAACCCATGCTGACTACTCCTGATAACCTTCTTTTCCTCCACATGCTTGGGGATGATGTCCAGAATGAGTTGTTCCATCACCTTTCTAGGGATGGAGGTGAGGCTGACTGGTCTGTAGTTTCCTGGGTCCTCCTTCTTGCCCTTTTTGAAGACCGGAGTGATGTTGGCCTTCTTCTAGTCCTCAGGCACCTCTCATCCATGACGTTTCCAAGATGATGGAGAGTGGCTTAGCAATAACATCTTCCAGCTCTCTCAGCACTCATGGGTGCGTCCCATCAGAGGCCATGGATTTGTGGGTGTCCAGTTTGCCTAACAATCTCTAACCTGATCCTCTTCAACCAAGGGAAAGTTTTCTTTTCTCCAGTCTTTCTCTCTTACCTCCAGGGTCTGGGATTCCTGAGGGCTTGTCTTAGCAGTAAAGATGGAAGCAAAGGCAATATTCAGTAATTCTGCCTTCTCTGTATCCTCTATCACCAGGGCACCCACCTCACTCAGCACTGGACCTACATTTTCTCTAGCCTTCCTTTTGCTCTTGATGTACTTGAAGAAGCCCTTCTTTGTGGAATATCTTACAGACAGTCACCTTGAGTTATTGGAACGTCCTTGACTAAAATAGAATGAGGAACCAGGATGATTTTCTACAAGATAAGAGGAGGTCGATGAAACACTGTCAGCATGATATTTACTGTGGATGGGTTTCTATTAGACGGAGATTTGTTATTGAACTAGACAGGCCCAAAGGAATTTCAAGGCCACCTTGGAAAACTGAAAACAGGATCTGCTGTAGAAGCAAAACAATTCAGCAGCTACAAGGCAGCAACACGACGTAAATCAACAGACCTATCAGCAGTGAGACTCAGACGCATGGACAGTTCGTGAACATAGATGATATCCAATCAGTTAATGCATGCTTGGAGCGTGGACGCGTGATCAGAAAATAACTGCATATATAAAAAGGCTTGTTTCTGTAATAAATCGGCTTTGCATGATTCACATATTGAATCAGAATGCTGAGTCCTTTATTCGCTCCAACAATTTACAGTGTGTTAGCCAAACTGCCAGAGCGTGTGCAAGATTAAATAAACCAATTGCGAGATAGCTTTAAGTGCATGAACAGCTAGCATAAACCAATCGAAACAGAAAGTTAAATGTGTGTACGATAGCTACCAGCTATAAATGTAAGTGCCTTGCCTAAATAAAGGGTCTTTTGGTTCACCTGCACCAGGAGTCCGTGTCGTCAATCCCTCAAATGGTGACCCCAACGTGATAGGGTCACAGAAACACTGAAGCGAGCGTCTGGAGGGACTCCAGCCGAACGATCATCTCGACAGCTGGACTGATCGAGAAACACGCCTGGGCAATCACCGTCTCACGAATACAGGTGAGCGGCTGGATAGTTAAATATGGGATCTAATTTGTCTGCAGAAGAAGAAGCTATAGTGAAACTATTTTTGTGAATTTTACAAAAGCAGAGAATAAAATATGAAGAACATATTGTTAAGTTAATGCTAAAATGGTTTAAACGGCACTCCAACAACAGTAGCAGCAGTCTTTGATTCAGACACTATTCCCAAGTGCTGACTGATTTGCTGTACAATTTTTGAAATAAAATGTGGCCCTTTATCAGAGGATATATCAGCTGGAACTCCAAACCTTGGTATTATTTCTTGTACTAATGTTTTAGTTACCTGCCGAGCTTTTGCTGTTCTGGTAGGGAGTGCTTCTGACCAACTTGAAAAGGTATCAGTACCAACAAATATCGGCACCCCCCTTTTCTTGGGAGTTCCGAAAAATCAATTTGCCATTATTGCATATGTTTATATAATGCTTCTGCTACTAAAGGCCAAACTAAATAGGAGGTAACAATAAGTTTTCCCTTGTGGGGTGTGAGCCCACCCTTCCTCATTATATGATTCCTCTAAATCTATAATAAGTTTCTGGCCTTCCTTAGTATATTCTGGCTTACCTTCTAAAATAACCTGCCCGTCGGGGACTAGGGCACTTTCTACTTTTATCTTTTGCTTAGGCACCAGTTTTGCCTCTCTGTCCACCAGCTCATTTCCTCTTTCCAATTCCGAGCTCACTTTCTGGTGCGCCTTGATATGCATGATTGCCACCTTCTTAGGAAGTTGAGCTGCCAGTATTTCTTCTGCATGTTTGATATGTTTGCCTTGAGAGTTCAAGAGTCCTTTTTCTTTCCAAATTGTTCCGTGCGCATGCACAACCCTGAAAGCATACTTAGAGTCTGCATAAAAGTTCACAGTTTTACCTTCAGCTAGTTCCAGAGCACAAGTAAGGGCGATTATTTCTGCCTTTTGTGCTGAAGTATTTTAGGCAGAGGTCCAGATTCCATCACTTCATGACTAGTAGTTCTAGCATAACCAGCATGCCTTTCACCGTTCAGGATATTGCTGCTGTCGTACATAAAGCAGTTCTCAGTTTTCTCCATAGGATTGCCCTTTAGATCTGGTCGGCTGGAGTATGTTGCTTCGATGGTTTCCAGGCAATTATGATGAACTGGTTTTCCAATGTAACCACTGAGGAAAGAAGCTGGATTGACAATGTTAGTGACGATGATTTAGCCTGATATTTGAGAAATCTTTGTGGGAAAGCCAATGTCCCATTGCTCATTTAATCCTCTCAAAGTCTCTAGCAACAAGTGCCATGGCGTTAACAGTTGTTTCTTTCCATCTTTGGGTAGTGCTTTGCCGCATAGTAACATCCTTCGTAAAGTCAATTCCAGAAGGCTAATACCCTCCTTCTTCAGAAGCAACTTTCATGTAGATAATATAAGTTCCCCCTCCTGTTCCCAGCAGCTCACCTACTCTTGGTGTTGTGTCTTTTCAAGGATCCGGATCTTTGGCAGCTCCCCCCTGCTACTCTATCAGCTGTACTGGGCTCCGTCTCCACATCTCGTTCGTCTTCGGCTGTCACAGCTTCACCTCTGTCTCTTCTTCATGCGAAATCCTCTTCATGCAGGATCACGTTGGAGTCACCATATGTCGCGGTTTCTTTCTTTCTTTCCCATGACCTCCATAACTAGCAGAAGAAGTCTCTTACAACCATTTAGCACAGAATAAGTCTATTAAGAGATTTTTGGTTTAATTTCCCAGCTTTATCAGAACTACGGATCCACTGGGGATGCCTTTAAATTTCACCCTCAGACTCCTTCATTCAGAATTACAGTTCTCCAACAGCAACATTGCTGGGGGGTGGACTAAAGCCCCTCTTTCGCCGCTTTAGCAGTGGGCAGATAGATTTTTCCTTTTTTTTTATTTTTTTTAATTTTTTTTTAATTTTATTTCTCTTCTCGCTGCAGTTTAGATACAGGCAAGGACATGCAGGTGGTATAATCACTGGTACCAAGTGGGAGTTGCCAGGCCCTAGCAGACTCCTCAGTTACAATGAGCTGAGTTTATCTTGCAGCTTGACACAGGCCTGAAATGTATGTTCAAGCTGTACACCACAGGCCTGGGATATTTTGCTTTTTTATTTTACCATATCATTCCAGCCATAGTACACTTTATATGCAGTTCCTATTAGGTGAGCAATAGTTACATTCCTCAGCCCCATTTACCTTTTGCAATTTCTTACAGGTGTCAATAAACAGCTTATTAACCACCAATCCATTATTTTCAATTTCCTAGATCCGAATGAGTTAATATTCTACCAACTTTTAAATACAACCTCTCCCAGGTTCACATCCATCATAGCATTTACTTTTCTTTCCCATATCTGCAGCTAGCATGTAAATTCAATGTGAATCAGAGTTTAACAACTTAAATTCTTTTCTCGTCTCAAAATTGTTAGATAAAAATAAGAGGAAATTAACTTACAGTACTGTACTTCATCCCATTTTTTCCAAAGATCTGCAGAACAACAGTAATTGCAATACAGCACTATAACCCAGAATCCCACATTCAAGCCACACGTGAATACAATATTGTTTCAAACTTTCTTTTCTTAGAGGATTCCCCCACAAATCTACTCTAATGTGTAAGGATGCATCCTAATGGGGAGCAAGGTGGTACTTTAGTACCTGAACCAAATTTTAGCATTGCACCTTTGATCTGCTTACTGCTCAGCCAGGTAGAGGTATCGCTGGGTCTCCCTGACAAAACAGGTCAGTGCACGGTGGAGCCCCATTGGCACCTGCCCCCCCTGGTGCCCTAGCAAATTGAACTGGGCAAGGCTTTTATTAGTGTCTCATCTAGCGTGCTACAACTGTTATCCCAAAAACAGGATTCTTTACCTGGTGCGCATACAAAAGAGCCAAATTTAGTACACCGAGATGAGACACAGCCTATCAGAGAGTTGCGCAAGTCTGGATACCAGAATAAAGCTAGCATGCTAGAAATAAAAGTATCAGCTACCACGCACAAAATCTTATAATCACATTCACGTGGTAAAGAACTGAATTACTCATGGTCTTCATATCATCACAAAATGTACATTTTGAATCCACGGATTCTCGTGATTTAGCAGTCTGTGAACTTACTGTACCATATAACTGGCAAAGACTTATGAAACTGTAATGTGCTTAAACAGATACCTACAAAGAAAACAGGTTAATAACGAAAAGCATCTCACAGAGTGTTCTGCAAGTTCTCTGTGACTTGTGTGTTATCAGTTAGTTCTCTCCCAGCTTGTTGAAGGTCAAACCATTCCACCTGTAAAACTGTCTGCAACGATTTAATGATCTCTTGCAAAGATTTATTTTTTGTCCTGCTCTTCTCACTTTAAAAACAACATACATTGTAACAAAGTATTATACTTCAAGGTTCCATTCTCTGGCCACTTCTTCTAGTCATCTAACTTACACAGCGGACACCATTGATTACAATATTTCGCAAGATCCTCCTTCCTTGTATTTCCAAGTACTTTCCAAAACTCCAAATATCTAGCAGGTGAGGCAAAAAGCCAGCTTGGTTGAGCAGGGATCTTCTTCTTGAAATACAGCAAAAAAAGAAATTACATGGTCAGGGGAAGTAAGGTCAGGCAACATGGGAGTAGTACAGAGATGGTGCTTGCCACTTGTGGTGGTTTGACTGAAAATGGGTTATTTTTCTTCATGCAGTTAGAAATCTTTCTTTTTCATAGCTAGCACGCTCATCATTTGAACTTAGTTTGAGAACAAGAGATAACACCCTAGCACAGAGTTTATGTTTTTAATTGCTCTGGTCGGAGAGCCAAGGACACCTGAGTGCTCTACCCACAGGTGTGAGGCATCAAGGAAGGGGGGTACGGATGGGGCAGAGCTTGACTGACATCCAGACTGATCAGTAAGAGTATTCCATCCCATTAGCGTCATGCTTCATACTTAAGGAGATCTCTTGGTCCAGGCCCATATCTGTAAATCTATAAATTGAGAACTGTTAATAAAAGTGATCTCAGCCTGGCTCAGCTTGGCCTTGTATCTGTGCATCTCTGTCTGCGTCTGTATGCATTGTTCCTCATCGCCGCAAATGGTGACCCGTGTGAGTGTCTGACCCCTGTGAGGCTCTTCATCTAGCAGAGTGTGTATGGCGGTAACCATGCAATCCAGTGGGTGAGTAAATTTTTGTGGCCACACATCCCTGGGTATAACAGGGATAAGCAGTCCTCACTGAATGAGAGAGCTGTGGGACTGAGTTAGTATGGGACAAGCTGCTTCCCCTGTACATAAGCTATATCTGCAAGTTTTATAGCACATATTACGTGTTTCTGTGTATTGCCTTTCTGAAAATCAAACAACTTGTCAGGAATGTAAGTAAATTGTTTTATTGGTTGTTGTTACAACTCTCTCTTTATGGTGTTGTTTGTGTAAAAACACTGTAAGGCTTCTTCCCCCCTTCTCCCACTTACGCTGTACGCCGCTCTGTGCTTCCCTCTCCTCTTACCCCTTCTCATGGTTTTTACTTAGAAGATAGGCTCAGGAACGTCTGTTCCCAGTGGTGTTCTTAACAAATCAGTATTAGGGTGTGTTTTCACAGTATCACAGTATGTTTGGGATGGGAAGGGACCTCAAAAGATCATCTAGTCCAATCCTCCTGCTGGAGCAGGAACGCCTAGGTGAGGTCGCACAGGAACATGTCCAGGTAGACCTTGAATGTCTCCAGGGAAGGAGACTCCACAACCTCCCTGGGTAGCCTGTTCCAGTGCTCTGTCACCCTCACTGAGAAGAAGTTTTTTCTCAAATTTAAGTGGAACCTCTTGTGTTCCAGCTTGATCCCATTACTCCTTGTCCTATCGTTGTTTGCCACCAAGAAGAGCCTGGTTCCATCCTCATGGCACTCACCCTTTATATATTTATAAACATTAATAAGGTCACCCCTCAGTCTCCTCTTCTCCAAACTGAAGAGACCCAGCTCCCTCAGCCTTTCTTCATAAGGGAGATGCTCCACTCCCTTAATCATCTTTGTTGCCCTACGCTGGACCCTCTCCAGCAGTTCCCTGTCCTTCTTGAACTGAGGGGCCCAGAACTGGACACAATATTCCAGATGGGGTCTCACCAGGGCGGAGTAGAGGGGAAGGAGGACCTCTCTCGATCTACTGACCACTCCCCTTGTAATACACCCCAGGATGCCATTGGCCTTCCTGGCCACAAGGGCACAGTGCTGGCTCATGGTCATCCTGTTGTCCACCAGGACCCCCAGGTCCCTTTCCCCTACACTGCTCTCTAATATGTAATTTCCCAACCTATACTGGAACCTGGGGTTGTTCCTGCCCAGATGCAGGACTCTACACTTTCCCTTGTTAAATTTCATCAGGTTATTCCCTGCTCAACTCTCCAACCTGTCCAGATCCCGCTGGATGGCAGCACAGCCTTCTGGCGTGTCAGCCACTCCGCCCAGCTTAGTGTCATCAGCAAACTTGCTGATAGTACACTCAATTCCCTCGTGCAAATCGTTAATGAATATATTGAATAATATTGGCCCCAGTACTGACCCCTGAGGCACTCCACTAGATACTGGCCTCCAACTAGACTCCGCACCATTGACCACCACTCTCTGGCTTCTCTCTTTAACCCACCTCACTACTCTATTGTCTAGACCACACCTCCTCAATTTAGCTGTGAGGATGCTGTGAGAGACTGTGTCAAAGGCTTTACTGAAGTCAGGGTAGACCACATCCACCGCTCTGCCATCATCCATCCACCTTGTTAAATTCTCATAAAAGGCTATGAGATTGGTCAAGCATGACCTACCCTTGGTAAAGCCATGCTGACTGCCCCTAATGACCCTCTTATCCCTGATGTGCCTTGAGATGACACCAAGGACAAACTGTTCCATTACTTTCCCTGGGACAGAGGTGAGGCTGACCGGTCTATAATTACCCGGGTCCTCCTTCTTGCCCTTTTTGAAGACTGGAGTGACATTTGCTTTCCTCCAATCCTCGGGCACCTCTCCCGTTTCCCAAGACTTGGCAAAAATGATGGAGAGCGGTCTAGCAATGACTTCAGCCAGCTCCCTCAGCACCCGCGGATGCATCCCATCTGGACCCATGGATTTATGGATGTCCAGACTATTTAATAGCTCCCTAACCCAGTCCTCATCGACTAAAGCAAACTCCTCCATTGACCTGGCTTCATCCGGGGTCTCAGGGGTATGGGGCTCCCCAGGACAGCCTCCAGCAGAGTAGACAGAGACAAAGAAGGCATTCAGTAATTCTGCCTTCTCTGTATCTTCTGCCACCAGGGCACCCACTCCATTCATCAGTGGGCCTACATTGTCTCTGGTATTAGTTTTATCTGCTATGTATTTGAAAAAGTTCTTTTTGCTGTTCTTGACCCCTCTCACCAGCTGTAATTCTAAGGAGGTCTTGGCTGTCTTAGCTACCTTCCTACATCCTCTAACAGCAGCCTTATATTCCTCCCAAGTGGCCAGTCCCTGCTTCCATGACCTGTAAACTCTCCTCTTCTGCTTGAGCATACCCAACAGATCCCTATTCAACCACACAGGCCTCCTGGCTCCCTTCCTCGACTTCCTGCGTGTGGGGATGCTCTGATCCTGAGCATGGAAGAAGCAATCTCTGAATGCGATCCAGCTCTCTTGGGTCCCTTTTCCTTCAAGCAGTCTTGCCCATGGGATTTCCCCTAGCAATTGGTGACCCCGACGTGATCCATAAGGAGAATTTACAGAAGGGGGACGACTGCTGCAGGGAGCGAGCCCCAGCTGGAACAACTTGGCTGGACCGTGACCGGGACACAGTCTGCGGGCTGTGTGACTCCTGATTGATCACTACAGAAGCGACAGAGGAGGGATAAAGGATCCAATATCGTTGCAACGGACACCCAAAGAGGTGAGTAGATGGGGGCAAGAGGAGATGGGGCAGAATATTTTTAAAGAAGAAGAAGAAATACTGCGACTCCTCTCGCATATTCTCTCTAAGAGAGGGGTGAAGTATGAGGAGAGTAACCTCAAAAGACTATTAATTTGGTGCAGAGGCAGTGGGTTTCCTGCTGACCTGTTATGAGTTTTTCAAATAGAGACTTGGGAAAAAGTGGGAACTGTGTTGTGGAAGACAATCAGTCACAGTGAAAAATATTTTCTTGGCCTTGTAACCACCTGGAAACTGATAATTACTGCAGTGAAGCAATTAAAACCTGAAAAGACTGTTACGAGCATTAGTGACTCAAAACTTAAACTTGAACTTTGGGACGATTGTCGAGGGTTAAGATTGCGGGGTGACAATCAAACCCTGGCAGATGTATTGTTAACCTCCTCTCCCCCCCACTTCCCCCTTTTGCCCCTCCCTCTCCCCCCTTCCCACTCAGGACAGGCGATCGGGAGGGAAAGAAGGACAGAGAGAAGAGAGTTGGAAAAGTTAAAGATGTTTTACTAACGCTACTAATAAGAATAGAGAAAATAATACAAAATATACAAAACCAATCTTGTAAGTCTCAGCAACTGCAGAGCCAGCACCCAAAGTCCTGGATTAGACTCTGTAGCCAACCGGAGCTGGATTCAGTCTCTCACTAGGCCTCAGTTCGCAGGGACGACCAGCAAGGTCCTCTCCTAATGTCAGCCATGAGGAAAAAAGGGAAAAGGCAAAGGGACGAGATCCTCGTGATCTTCCACTTTTATATGAAGTATTCACGTGAATGGAATGTTATACACCATTGGTCAGTCTCTCGGTCATCAGTTTTCTTGTTGCCACTCTCGCGAGATGTCCATCCGTGCTTATCAATAAGCTTGCATTCCATTGCTAGGTTTAACTAAAACATGTGTTGGGTTCTCCAGGAAAATGCAGCTAACATGAAGGCTTTAGCTGACAGGCAAATTCACTAAAAGAGAAACTTGTTTTTAACAAAACCAGCACACCTCCCCTGCAAGCCTGTGTCTCAGCTGTGGAGAAACTGTGTGACAAACTGTCCAAGAGGGAGCATAGATTCTACTTGTTACCTGCACGGGTGCAAGTCACAGTTATTAGGAGAAGATGCCCTTCTGCAGGACCAGCTCGAGAGAAATGGAACACATCACAAGGTGAATTATGTTTTTTCCTGTGTGACCAGGGGGAATATATGAGTAATTCCACTGCTGACCTAGAGGCATGAGTACGTGAGTTGAAAAAGAAAGCTCCCAAGAGAAAAGTTGCTCTGGTTTCCAGTGAGCAGCTTTCCAGCCAAGGTAGATGGGATTCTTGTGTCTCCCTACCAGAGTCAATCAAAGAGAATTAGGGGGACCCTGCCCCTAGCCAGGTGGAGGAGAGGGACAATGGCAACCGAGTTTGACTGTGTGGATTCGATGGCCTGGTATGTCAGAACCACATGAGTATAAAGCCCTGGTAGACACTGGCGCACAGTGAACAATGATGCCATCAAATCATAAAGGGTCAGAATCTATCGGTATTGTTGGAGCGACTGGGGGAAACAAAGAATTGACTGTGTTAGAGGCTGAAGTGAACCTAACTGGAAATGAGTGGGAAAGGCACCCTATTCTGACTGGCCTAGATGCTCCATGCATTCTTGGTATAGCTTACCTCATGAGAGGGTATTTTAAGGATCCAAAAGGGTATCGATAGGCCTTTAGTATAGCAGCTGTAGAGACTGAGGACATTAAACAGCTGTCTACCTTGTCTGATCTCTCAGACAACCCTTCTGTTGTAGGACTGCTTAAGGTCAAAGAGCAACAGGTGCCGATTGCTACCACGATGGTGCACAGACAACAATATCGCACCAATCAAGATTCCCTGATCCCCATTCATAAACTGATTTGACAACTAGAGAATCCAGGAGTGACCAGTAAGACTCACCTTTCAACAGTCCTATATGGCCAGTGCCAAAGCCTAGTGGAGAATGTAGACTAATAGTAGACTCTCATGGCCTAAATGAAGTTACACCACTGTTAAGTGCTGCCATGCCGCACATGTTAGAACTGCAATATAAACTGGAGTCAAAGGCAACCAAGTGGTATGCTACAATTGACATTGCTAATGCATTTTTCTCTATTCCTTTGGCAGCAGAATGCAGGCCACAGTTTGCCTTTATCTAGAGGGGTATCCAGTACACTTGGAATCGAGTGCTGCAGGGGTGGAAGCATAGCCCTACTGTCTGCCATGGACTGATCCAGACTGCACTGGAACCAAGTAAAGCTCTGGAACACCTGCAGTTCATTGATGACATCATTGTATGGGGTGACACAGCAGCAGAAGTCTTCAAGAAAGGTGAGAGAATAATTCAAATTCTTTTGAAAGCTGGTTTCGCCATAAAGAGAGGTAAGGTCAAGAAGCTTGCCCAAGAGATTCAGTTTCTGGGAATTAAATGGCAAGATGGGCGTCGCCAGATCCCGATAGAGGTGATTAACAAAATAACAGCTATGTCCCCACCAGCTAACAAAAAGGAAACACAGGCTATCTTAGGTGTTGTGGGTTTCTGGAAAATGCATATGCTGGACTACATCCAGATTGTGTGCCCTCTCTACCAAGTGACTCGAAAGAAACATGATTTTCTATGCGGTCCTGAGCAACGACAAGCCTTTGAACAAATTAAACAAGAGATTGTACATGCAGTCGCCCTTGGACCAGTCCAGACAGGACAAGATATTAAGAATGTGCTCTATACTGCAGCTGGGGACAATGGTCCCACCTGGAGCCTCTGGCAAAAGGCACCAGGTGAGACTTGAGGTTGACCTCTAGGGTTTTGGAGTAGAGGATATAAAGGCTCGGAGGCCAACTATACTCCAACTGAAAAAGAGATACCGGCAGCATATGAAGGGGTCTGAGCTCCTTCAGAAGTGGTTGGTACTGAATCACAGCTCATCCTGGCACCCCAATTACCAGTACTGAGCTGGATGTTCAAGGGTAAGATTCCTTCCACTCATCATACAACCAGTGTTACATGGAGTAAGTGGGTTGCATTAATCACACAGCAGGCTCAAAGAGGAAAATCTAATTGCCCAGGGATCTTAGAAATGATCACAAACTGGCCAGAAGGCAGAGATTTTGCAATGTTACCAGAAGAAGAGGTGATGTGTGCTGAAGAAGCCTCACCATATAATGAATTACCAGATAATGAAAAGCAGTATGCCCTGTTCACTGACGGATCCTGTTGTCTTGTAGGAAAACATCGAAAGTGGAAAGCTGCTCTATGGAGTTCTACACAAGTCACAGAGGCTGATGAGGGACAAGGTGAATCAAGCCAGTTTGTAGAGGTAAAAGCCATACAGCTGGCGTTAGACATTGCTGAAAGAGAAAAGTGGCCAGTACTTTATCTCTACATTGACTCATGGATGGTAGCAAATGCCCTGTGGGGGTGGTTAAAGCAGTGGAAGTAAAATAACTGGTAGCACAGAGACCAACCTATTTGGGTTGCCTCCTTGTGGCAGGACATTGGTGCTTGGCTAGAGAACCTGACTGTAAAAGTACATCATGTAGATGTTTATGTGCCTAAAAGTTGAGCCACTGAGGAACACCAAAACAATCAGCAACTGGATCAGTCTGCTAAGATTAAGGTAGCTGAGGTGGATTTTGACTGGCAATGTAAAGGTGAACTTCTTCTAGCTCAGTGGGCCCATGCTGCTTCAGGTCATCAAGGAAGGGATGCAAGAATAGATGGGCTCATGACCGAGAGGTGGACTGACTTAACCATAGACAGGTTATCCATGATTGTGAAACATGTGCTGCAATCAAGCAGGCCAAAAGGTTAAAACCTGTGTGGTATGGGGGGCAGTGGTTGAAAAATAAATATGGGGAGGCCTGGCAGATTGACTATATTATACTCCCTCAAACCTGCCAGGGCAAGCACTATGTCCTCACAATGGTGGAAGCAACTGCAGGATGGCTGGAAACATATCCTGTGTCTCATGCCACTGCCTGGAACACTATCCTGGGCCTTGAAAAGCAAGTCCTGTGGTGACATAGCACTCCAGAAAGAATCGAGTCAGACAATGGGACTCATTTTAAAAACAGTCTCATAAACAACTGGGCCAAAGAGCATGGCATTGAATGAGTATATCATATTTCCTATTGTGGCAGAATGCAAACCCCCCCTAACCCCCCCCCCTTCAGTATGGAAGGAGTAGGCACATCTCCCTCTCTCTCTGCTACTTGAGGCTAACAGCTTCTTTTCTTTGGTCCCGGAGCACTCTGGCCAGGGCCATTAGGAGAAGGGAGTGCCGAGGTGCCAGTGAGCCGCTGGGCACCTGCGGCCAGTGTGGAGGATGTTTGGAGGCTTCAGGGGCACCCCACAGCCGGTGTGGGGGTGCAGAGAAACTTCTAGAATGCCTACAGTCAGGTCTGATCAGCCTATAAAAACCGGGACTCTCGTCGAGACTTCGCCCATTGTCGCGGGTCTCTCGGAGCACGAGCGAGATGCCGCGGCCGAGAGCCCCCCTCCTCGGGATGGAGACTCTGCTTGCCTTGCCGCCACGTGTGTGAGTAAAACTTCTCACAGGATTGCGAGTATATTTATACTTTCCGTGCACATATGCACGTGTAACTTCCCATGCTTAATACAAGCACGTATAAAATTATTTCCTCGCACAGTCGCGAGTGTATTTATCCTTTCCGTGCACATATGCATGAGTAACTTTCCACGTTTAATACAAGCATGAGTAACTTTCCGTGCACATTTGCACGCGTACTTTAAATTAATTCCTCGCACAGTCGCGAGTGTATTTTCCTCCCGTGCTTCCACATAAGCACGTGTAGTATTCCGTGCACATTCGCATGTGTAAGTAAATTAACCCTCGCAGGATTGCGAGTGTATTATAAATTTACCCTCGCGGAATTGCGAGCGTACACTTTCTGTACCTGTATCTCTTTAAGAATAATCCCGCATCGTGTTCAGGCAAGTGTGTACTCCTCTGGGACTCAGGGGCGGCTCCGACATTGTTTTGGGTGAAGCCATGTGCATGCACTCTGTGGACCGCCTGTTGTACTAGTTGCTGCCCCTTAATAATTTTCCTCAACTGATATCCGAACCTATATTTAAGTCACTTTTGGAGTGCTAAAACCCTGTTTCTCACTGGTTTAATAAAAGTTGTTTTGGACCCTGTTGTCCCTTAAACTAGCCTCGGGGTGCCTCCGTGACACCTATCATGCACCATCCTCTGGGAAGATTGAGCAATACAATGGCTTGTTAAAAACTACCCTGAAGGCAATTGGAGGTGGAACTTTTAAAAACTGGGATAAGCATTTAGCACAAGCCACCTGGTTAGTTAACACCACGGTATCAATCAGTCGAGCTGGCCCTGCTTAGTCAGACCTTTTACACACAGTAGAAGGGGATAAAGTCCCTGTGGTGCATGGAAGGAATATGTTAGGAAAAGCTGTCTGGGTTATTCTTTCTTTAGGCAAAGGCAAACCCATCTGTGGGATTGTTTTTGCTCAAGGGCCTGGATGTACTTGGTGGGTGATGCTGAAGGATGGTGAAGTCTAATGTATACCTCAAGGAGATTTGATTCTGGGTGAGAATACTCAGTTTCAAACTGTATGATGTTAATTGCTGCATGATACTAAGTGTTTAGTAACTATCTTTTAGGTTGATGCAGTGTTGATGAAACCTGAGCTAGCTTCACTGAGTGGCGTTCAGTAACTTCCTCAAGACTGACATCCCTAAGCTGCAGTTCCTGGGCATGAAGTGCACCAGATTATACACCATCTCTCCTGCCTAGAGAGACTACTGTGACAGAGACCTGCAGCCATGAACTAAATGATCTTAACAAACTTTTTGTGAAGAAAGATGAATCATGAACTAGTGATATGTGTGTGTATATACATTTGAAGACAGGTAAAAAGCAGTAGTGATTTGGGTATGATGTAAATGGTATGGAATAAGGGGTGGAATGTCCTGGTTTTGTTTAAAACAAGACTGGGAATGGCAGGACATATGGCTCCAGCCACCTGGATGATAAAGGAAGATCAATACTAACATGACCATCTGAACCGCCAAAGTAGACTAATACTAACATGATTAAATCACAGCAATCAGTAAAAAAAAAGGTGGCCTTGACAAGTTACACAGGATTGTGTGTTTGTGAAGGAGTGATATCCCAGACCAGTAAGAATGATATCTCGGGCCAAAACACCATCCCCAGGATGTATGGCATGTGAGTGTTGGGTCTGAGCCTGTGTTTGGAATAACATTTTTTGAAAAAAACATCCTGTTTAATCTCTTGGTCCAGGCCCGTATCTGTAAAGCTATAAATGGAGAAAGGCTAATTAAAGAAGGCTCAGCTCAGCTCGGCTCAGCTCTGCCTGGGTCTGTTCTTGCTGCTAACAAGAACTCTGTGTCTGCATTTCTGTTTGCTTTTCCATATGCATGTCTGTATGCATCATTCTCATCGTTGCATAAGATCAGTTCTCTTTTAGTGAATTTTCCTTTCAGCTTAGTTCTTCTAAGTAACTGCACTTCTCTGATGTTGGCTGCATGTTTTTTCAGACACTGTTCACTCTGGAGCTGATAACAGTAGCAATGGTATGCAGAAGAGACACAGGTTTAGACTTATTGCTATGGCAGCCAAGGTTACTGATAAATTTTGCATGTCCTGTAAATTATAGGGGTGTATTTGCAAGGAGGGGAAGACAGAACAGGTGACCAAAACTGACCAACTAAGTATTCAATCCCATACACGTCATACACCACATAAAAGTGCGAGATCACGAGGGTCTCGCTCTCTTCAGCCATGGCCGGCATCTGAAGAGGACCCTGCCTGTTCTGCCTGTGATCTTTGGCCTAGTTCCAGGCCCTGCTGAAGAGAAGCTGCTAAATTAATGTATACTGTGATTAAGTTATAAAAGACACACCCATCATTAATCAATTGACATGATAAATGCTTTCTAATCACCTGCAAAACAAGAGGATAATTTTCAAATTTTAGATCCTCCTGCATGACAAGCTGGAGACAGAAGATTAAGTAATACATTGTTTAGAAGCAGAGTGCTTAGCTTATGTTTGACTAGTAATCAGTAGATATATTGTAAGTAAAAAAGTAATCAATTACTTCTGTAAGTGTGTACCAATTGCACTTCCATGAAGAACTGCCAATGTGGAGAGGTCAATCAGTGGACCCTCAGAAGCCCCCCTGAAAGAGGCAGCAGTAACTGTAAACGACGCTACATGGCAGCAAAGACTGTGAAATAAATAACTTCATACTAACCTAATGATTATGCAATTATTTCTTAGTATAGATGATAGCATGTTAAAAATTCCCAAAAATTGTAATGAATATGTAATAATTGTGTGAATATAAGCAGTGCAACAGCATCCAGTCCCAGTTCTGTCAATAAAGAATGCCTGCTTAACAGTATAATTGACTTTGCTGATAAGTTTATTTCTTTGTTTCACTGCATCCCTTAATCCAGTTCTGGTTTACTGCTGAGTCCAGCCCAGGACTTCCAGGTAGCTGCCCTGCAACCGCTGGAGCAATGCCAACTCCACTGCGGGCCAGCCGTGCTACACTGGGAAAGTCAAGATTGATTTTGTATTATTTTCTCTACTTATTAGTACCATTAGTAGAGCATTTTTAACTTTTCCAATTTGTCTCTCTCCCTTTTCCTCTTATTACTTTTCCTTAGTGGGGGGGCAGGGGGTTAACAGCATCTGCCATGTTTTATTGTTGCCCTGCAGTAAATGGTGACATTCCTGAAATACCCATCCCTTGATGATGATCTTTTATGTGGTCAGTCATGTTGTCAGCAGGAAAGAACAGCTGGAAAGAGGACCCTGAAGGCTGTTTACCCACAACCACTACAGTCTTAACATCACAGTTAACGGTATCCCCTGCATTCTCTTCTGGGTCAAGAGGATCTTGATTGTTTAAAAACCACACACAGTTGGATTTGATGGAGAAGGCATTTGTTGTCTGTGCAACAGTGGATGTTGGAGATTCAAGCTGCAGTGAAGATAACATAATGTAAGGTGGAATTCTACTCTGCTGGCGAAACTAGTACCAGATAACAAGGCTAGTAAATAACTACTGAAAAAACAGACCTTGTAAGATGTGATATGGAGCCCCAGTATTCCAGGGGCAAGCTTCTTCCTGGAATGATCTGATACTGCAGGCAGCAAGGCAGCGTGGGTTATACGCTCTCAGACCAGTGTTTCACAGGGTACACAGAGGTACCTAACTGTCTTCATCTCTTTCAGTGCTGTAGTCAACCCCTGTGGCCAACCAATTTTGTGATTAGTGCATGTGAGACTGAAGTTACTGATCTTTTCAGCCTCCATTCCCTGGACAGCTTTAGTCTCCCATTCTTTCGTATAGCTGCTTGGGATAGTGAATAGCATATCTTGTGCTGAATATGAGGTCTTCAGGGTTGGCTGTGCATGACCTGAAGTGGCGTGTGGGAGATATGAGGGATTTTCTTGAAGTTACTGTGTGGATGGGTTTCTATAGAATGGATATTTGTTATTAAACTAGCCAGGCCCAAAAGAATTTCAAGGCCACCTTGGAAAGCTGAAAACACAACATAAACCAACAGACCTATTAGCAGTGAGACTCGGGCGCGTGGACAGCTTGTGAACATAGATGATATCCAATCAGCTAATGCATGCTTGGAGCATGGATGTGTAATCAGGAAATAACTGCATATATAAGGAGGTTTGTTTCTGTAATAAATGGCTTCACTTGAATTCATATTGGATTGTGTGGAGTGCATGATTTTTCGCCCTCTCAGTGGTGGACTACTCATTCTTTCAGAGGATGCATGCCAGTGGGTAGCAACAATAATAATTCTGTGATGGATGCACTTGACTCCTCCCCCAACCAAACCAGCAGCAGTTTGCTACAGGCTCCAAATGAGGTAAAGGCCTGAACAGTAGCCAACCCAATAACTCCTTTTAGGAAACTCACAAGGAAGCAGAACAACACACTGAACACCGATAAGTTGTGGGTGCAAGGAGTCTCATGCATACCTTTCCCGTTTGACTATGAGTCAATCACTTTATTCCATAAATATGACAGCCTGGGTGAGCCTACATTGAGCTCTCTCTACTAGACATGTCTGTATGGCAATGATCTTTTACTAATCACAGATCAATAGATGAGCCCAAGTTTTATATTAATCATTTAGCTTAAGTAAGTGCATTTCAGATAGAATTAATCACTTAGAATTATTAAATTATGTGATTTTTAATATACTGTCTGTTTCACGTTACTTAGTAAGCTAAATTTGCTGAAATCTTAAACTGTATGTTGTAAAGTTCTGCTCATATTTTACCAAAATTTTATCTACTTGCATTCTATCTTTGAAAACAAAATGGCTGCAAACCATAGACACAACCTGCAAGATAAGTCCTGTTTTGCACCTCATTGTGAAAAACAGGATTCATATAGATATATTAACACTTTCATGTGGGAGATTTGAGGGATTTTCTTGAAGTTAATGTATGGATGGGTTTCTATGAGATGGAGATTTGTTATTAAACTAGCCAGGCCCAAAGGAATTTCAAGGTCACCTCGGAAAGCTGAAAACACGACATAAATCAACAGTCCTATTAGCAGTGAGACTCGGGCACGTAGACAGCTTGTGAACATGGACAATATCCAATCAGCTAATGCATGCTTGGAATGTGGATGCGTGATCAGGAAATAACTGCATATATAAGGAGACTTGTTTCTGTAATAAATGGCTTTGCTTGAATTCATATTGTTTTGTGTGGAGTCCATGATTTTTCACCCTTGCAATGAGATGCATCCCAGAGTCCTGAAGGAATTGGCTGATGTAGTTGCCAAGCCACTCTCCATGATATGTGAGAAGTCATGGCAGTCAGGTGAAGTCCCTGGAGACTGGAAAAAGGGAAACAGCACTCATTTTTAAAAAGGGTAGAAAGGAGGACCCCAGAAACTACTGACCTGTCAGCCTCACCTCTGTGCCCTGGAAGATCATGGAACAGATCTTCCTAGTAGCTATGCTAAGGCACATGGAGGACAGGGATCTGATTCAAGACACCCAGCATGGCTTCAACAAGGGCAAGTTGTCCTGGTTTTGGTTAGTGAATTTTCCTTTCAGCTAGGTTCTTCTAAGTAACTGCATTTTTATGAAGTTGGTTGCATGTTTTTAGGACAGTGTTTGCTCTGGAGCTGATAACAGCTGATATTTCCAGTTTTACTGAGCTAATTGTAGGAATGGTATGCAGAAAAGACCCAGGTTTATCTTTTATTGCTATAGCAGCCAAGGCTGCTGATAAACTTATGACAAATAAATGTAGGGAGAGGCAGACAGAACAAGTGACCCAAATTGACCAACTAGGTATTCCATGCCATCCATGACATACTCAGTTTAAAGGTGGAAGATGACAAAGGACTGGCTGTCTTCATCCATGTGGCATCTTGTGAGAGTTGGTCCGAAGATGGAGCAGTATTTGCCTGAACATCGCCATCAAGAACTTAGAGAACTGAGGCCCTGACAGAAAGAATGCATGGACAATGACTTGGAGAGAGGCCCGAGAAGCATTGTGTTGCACTGGTTTCTCCGATACAGGGGGACTGCTGCTTACAATGGTTGTTGTGTGGACTTCGCCTGCTGCTTCAGCCAAACCAGCCCCCACCTCCTGAAAGTTATTGTTATGAGGGGTCTCTTCGACCCAGGGACAATAGCTGCCGTCCAGAAGATGTGTTCTCACCTGCAGCCTCAGTTACATGTGTCCCCCACCTGCTCCCCCAAACAATGGTCAACAAAAAGGAGTATGCCCAGAAGCTCGCCAAGGGTCCTGAGGTCACCCAATGGACCAGAGAAAGATCCCTGAATGCTGGACACGTAAGCGTTGGCAAAAGAAAGCATGAATCTTTCGAGGCTGCGCAGTACAAGCCTGGATTGCGAAATCAAGGCGGAGATTGGCCTCAAACAATGGGAGCGAGGAGGGGTGAAGAAGCATAAGAGATGACTCCCGAATGGACACCGTTGAAGATCTTCCCGCCAGAGGATCCCGAACCATGACGGAGGACCGGCAGGACTCCACAGGACCGGAGACCAGAGGGATGCTTCTGAAACTGGACTGGTGATAAACGCAACCTCATTTCTCATCTTTACTTTTCCCCATTTCTTTTCCCTTTTCTTTTTCTTACTCTCTCTCTCTCTATTGCGTGCCGCTTTATGGGCAAATTAATAAAGTAACACTGTTTGATTGAATTATAACCCCTTGGCATTTTGGTTGCCTTAATTTTGCACTTCGAGATCAAGGTAAACGAACCATCATGAGTCCGTCACCGAATGGACCGTGACACATCTGTAGAGGACCCTGCCTGTTCTCCTGCCTGCAATCCTGATCCTGATTCCAGTCTGTGAATCTCTGAATCTAGTTCCTGTCTACTGCCAAGTCCAGTCCAGGACTCCCCAATGTTTGCCCAGCACTGGCTGGCATGACGCCAGCCACCTGCAGGCCGCTGGGAAATTCAGCATTGGTTTTCTATATTTTGCATTATTTTCTCTAATTATTAATATTCATAGAATCATTTTGGTTGGAAGAGACCCTCAAGACTGAGTCCAACTTTTAACCTAACACTGGCACTAAACCATGTCCCTAAGAACCTCATCTACACATCTTTTAAACGCCTCCAGGGATGGTGACTCTACCACTTCCCTGAGCAGCCTGTTCCAGTGCTTCACAACTCTTTCCATGAAAGAATATTTCTTAATATCCAATCTAAACCTCCCCTAGTGCAACTTGAGACCATTCACTCTTGTCCTATTACTTGCTACTTGGGAGAAGACACCAACACCCTCCATGCTACAACCTTCTTTCAGGTAGTTGTAGAGTGTGATAAGGTCTCCTCTCAGCCTCCTTTTCTCCAGGTTAAACAACCCCAGTTCCCTCAGCCTCTGCTCATAAGACTTGTTCTCTAGGCACTTCACCAGCTTTGTCACCCTCCTCTGAACTCTCTCCAGTACCTCAATGTCTTCTTTGTAGTGAGGGGCCCAATAATGAATGCAGTATTCAAGGTGTGGCCTCACCAGTGCCCAGTACAAAGGGACAATCACTTCCTTAGTCCTGCTGGCCACAGTGTTCTTGATACAAGCCAGGATGCTGTTGGCCTTTTTGGCCACCTGAGCACACTGATAGCTCATATTCAATCGGCTGTTGATCAACACCCTCAGATCACTCTCTGCCAGGCAGTTTTCCAGCCACTCTTCCCTGAGCCTGTAGCATCACATGGGGTTGTTGTGACCCAAGTGCAGGACCAGGCACTTGGCCTTGTTAAACCTCATACAATTGGCCTCAGTTCATTAATCCAGCTGGTCCAGATCCCTCTGTTGAGCCTTCCTACCCTCAAGTAGATCAACACTCCCACCCAATTCGGTGTCATCTGCAAACTTAATGAGGGTGCACTCAATCCCCTCATCGAGATAATTGATAAAGAGATTAAACAGAACTGGCCCCAACACTGAGCCCTGGGGAACACCACTCATGAGTAGCCGCCAACTGGATTTGACTCCATTTACCACAACTTTTTGGGCCCAGCCATCCAGCCAGTTCTTTACCCAGCAAAGAATATGCCTGTCCAAGCCATGAGAAGACTCCAGGAGATTCTCCAGGAGAATGCTGTGGGAAACAGTGTCAAAGGCTTTACTGAAGTCTAGGTAGACAACATCCACAGCCTTTCCCTCATCCACTAAGTGGGTCACCTTGCCATAGAAGGAGAACAGGTTGGTCAAGCAGGACCTGCCTTTCATAAACCCATGCTGACTGGGTCTGATCGCTTGGTTGTCTTGTATGTGCAGCATGATGGCACTCAGGATGATCTGTTCCATGACTTTCCCTGGCACCAAGGTCAGACTGACAGACCTGTAATTCCCTGGATCCTCCTTTCAGCCCTTCTTGTAGATGGGAGTCACATTTTCCAACTTTCAATCAACTGGGATCTCCCCGGTTAGACAGGACTGCTGACAAAGGATTAAAAGTGGCTCAGTGAGCATCTCTACCAGCTCCCTCAGTATCCTTGGGTGGATCCCATCCAGCCCCACAGACTTGTGCATGTCTAAGTGGTGTAGCAAGTAACTAACCATTACCCCTTCATTCTGCTCCATATCCCTGTCTTCCAGCTGAGGGGACTGAGTACCTGGAACACAAATGATTTTACTATTAGACACTGAGGCAAAGAAGGCATTTAGTACCTCAGCTTTTCCCTCGTCCTCTGTTACTATGTTTCCCCCCACATCCACCGGAGGGTGGAGATTCTCCTTAGCCCTCCTTTTGTTGCTCAGGTATTTATAGAAACATTTTTTGTTGTCAGGATAGCAGTGGTCAGACTCAGCTCTAGTTGGGCTTCAGCCCTTCTAATTTTCTCCCTGCATAGCCTCACAATATCCTTGTAGTCCTCCTGAGTTGCCTGTGCCTTCTTCCAAAGGTCATAAATTCTCCGTTTTTATTTTTTCTTGAGTTCCAGCCAAAGCTCTCTGTTCAACCAGGCCAGTCTTTTTCCCTGCCGGCTCGTCTTTTGGGACAGCCTTCTCCTGCACCTTTAAGATTTCCTTCTTGAAGAATGTTCAGCCTTCCTGGACTCCTTTGTCCTTCTGGACTGCCTCCCAAGGGACTCTGTCACCCAGCCTCCTAAACAGATCAAAGTCTGCCCTTTGGAAGTCCAAGGTAGCAGTTCTATGAATCCCCCTCCTTTTCCAAAAATGGAAAACTCGATCATTTCATGATTGCTGTGCCCAACAAAACCTCCAACCATCACATCACCCACAAGTCCTTCTCTGTTCACAAACAGGTCCAGTGGGGCACCTTCCCTGGTTGGCTCACTGACCAACAGTGTCAGGAAGTTGTCTCCAGGAGCCTCCAAGACTGTTTTCTCTCTGCTGTGTTATATTTCCAGCAGACATTTGGTAAGTTGAAGTCCCTCATGAGAACTAGGGTTAGCGATCATGAGACTTCTCCCATCTGCCTGCAGAATATTTTATTTGCCTCTTTTTGCTAGTTGGGTGATCTGTAACATACTCCCATCACAATATCTGCCTTGCTGGTTTTCTGATTCTTACCCATAAACACTCAACCCTATCATCACCACCATCAAGCTCTAGACAGTCAAAATGCTCTCAAACATACAGGGCTATTCCACCTCTTCTCCTTCCTTGCCTATCCCTTCTGAAGAGTTTATAGATATCCATCCAGTTCCTGAGATCAGCTGATCAGTACCAGCTCAGCGGGTCCCAATTAAGCAAAATCTTCGAGGTACAGAGAAGCCTTTTTTTTTTCTCTGAGTTGGGCACTTTCGTTCTCGAGAGACCCAGAAGCTCCCGGCAGCCCTTGCAAGAGCAGGTGATGTGGAGTGGGCGTTACCACGGTGAGGGCGATCACACCCCCGCCCCTTGCCTTGAAAAAGCCTCTGGGAGGGCAATAAGGCATCACTGCTCGCCAGGCACTAGGAGGGGCAACCAGCTTGTGACGCGGGTGAGTAACACCCACACTGTGCTGCAGCAGCGCGTGTATAACTCATGCACTAGGGTGCACAGGTTGTCACTTTTTGCTTGTTAGACCCTCTCACTTATTGCCACTGTCCCAGACCGCTGCCGACCATGGTGACCTCCAGAAAGAGAACTTGTCTCAAAAAGACTGTAGCAATTCAGACTGACTGCCTGCTCCGAACCGTGGCTGTTCAGGTTTCCGGTTGCAGGGAATGCCAGAGCCTACTGCTGCCGGGGGAGGACAGCCAACATTCTACCTGCGTGAGGTGTGAGCAGATGCAAGATCTGCTCATCATGGTCACAAAACTTAAGGAAGAGGTCGTGATGCTGAGGTCCATCAGGGAGTGTGAAAAGGAGATCGACTGGTGGAGTAACTCCCTGGTGTGCCACTCAGAGAGGCTTCAGGGGGTTCCCCCTCAGAAGGTGATGGACCCCCTGCCCTGTCGGGAAGAGGGGGAAGACCCAAGACAGCCCCTGCCCTGTTGCTGTTGGGCAGAGGTAGAGCACCAAAAAGATGAGGAGGGTTGGAAGCTAGTTCCAGTTAGGCGCCGCAGGCAACCCCCCTCCCTACCTGCTTTGCTTCCCCAGGTGCCCCTCCGTAATAGGTTTGAGGCCTAGATCTTGAAGAAGAGGTATGTGAGGATGTGGTGGAAGGCCCGCCTACAAGGTCACATAGAAAGAGGCAGTTGACTCCATGCCTCAAGACGGCCTCCAATAAGAAAGAAAGAAGGGTAATTCTAGTAGGCAATGCCCTTCTGAGAGGGACGGAGGACCCAATATGCAGAGTTGACCCTCATCGTAGGGAAGTTTGTATTCTACCTGGAGCCTGGATCAGGGACATCAATAGGACTCTCCCCAACCTGGTGCACCCAACAGACTACTAGCCACTGCTGATCTTCCAGACAGGTGGGGAGGAAGCTGCATCCTGCAGTCTGAGGGGAATAAAGAAAGATTTCAAGGCCTTGGGATGGATGGTAAAAGAGTCTGGGGCTCAAGTGATTTTTCTCTTTCCTCCTTCCAGTTTTGGGTGATGACATGGAATGGAATAGAAAAATTCAGTCCATAAACAACTGGCTACAAAACTGGTGTTACAGGCAGGGCTTTGGTTTCTTTGATAACGGCTGGTTTCACAAGACACCAGTCCAGACAGCGATACACGGGAAAGGTTTATCTCCCAGGGGCAAAAGGATGCTGGGACGGGAATTAGCAGGACTCATTTGGAGAGCTTTAACCTACACTCGAAGGGGAATGGGGTTGTAGCTGGGCTTGCATCAGTGGGGCAGCACTCTAGAGTTGGTGAAGGCTGGGAGGCCTCCCACCCCCCTAGGGTGAAATCGGTGTACACAGCTCGCTCTCTGAAATGCCTGTGCACAGCATGGGGAATAAGCAGGAGTTAGAAACCTGTGTTCAGGCAGGAGATTATGACCTGGCGGCAATTATGGAGACGTGGTGGGACAGTTCACATGACTGGAATGTGGTCATGGATGGCTATGTCCTTTTCAGGAAAGACAGGCCAGCCAGGCGTGGTGGTGGAGTTGCTCTTTACGTGAGAGAGCAACTACAATGTTTTGAGTACTGTCCAGGCATGGATGAGGAGTGAGTTGAGAGTCTATGGGTGAAAATTAAGGGGCAGGTGGGCAGGGGTGATACTGTTGTAGGTGTCTATTACAGGCCACCAGATCAGGGTGAGGAAGTTGATGAGGCCTTCTACAGGTAGCTGAGAGCAGCCTCACAATCACAGGCCCTGGTTGTGGTGGGGGATTTTAACTACCCTGCTGTTTGCTGGAAGGATTACTCAGCCAGCCAGCCACAGTCTAGGAGGTTCCTCCAGTGCCTTGATGATAACTTTCTGTTGCAAATGGTGGAGGAGCCAACCAGGAGAGGTGCACTGCTGGATCTCATCCTCACTAACAAGGAGGGTCTGGTTGAAGCGGTGAAGGTTGAGGGCTGCCTGGGTTGCAGAGACCGTGAAATGGTGGAGTTCAGGATCTTGTGTGTCAGGAAAAGAATAGCAAGCAGAATTACAACCCTGGAATTTAGCAGGGCAAACTTGGGCCTTTTCAAGCAATTGCTAGGGGAAATCCCATGGGCAAGGCTGCTTGAAGGTAAAGGGGCCCAAGATAGTTGGTTAGTGTTCAGGGACTGCTTCTACAAGGCTCAAGATCAGTGTTGGAAAGTAAAACGTGGGAAAGCAAGATGTGCGGTTCCAGCCATCTGGATGATAAAGGAAGATCAATACTAAAATGACCATCTGGACGGTCAAAGACATAATACTGACATAATAATATATAAAGGGCCTTGGACAGATTATTTTGAAGTATGTTTCTCATAATTGTAAAAAATTATAGCCCAGACTCGCGAGAATGGTATCTCGGGCCGGATAACCGCCCCCAAGTGCATGGGATGTGTCCTTGGGCCTGGTCTGTGAATGAATGGAAAAACAAGTGAGACAAACTTCACATGAGTTGAGTGTGGTTTTAATAGCAATTAGTGGAAAAACACCTTTTGTAAACACCTTAGTCCAGGCCCGTACCTGTAAATCCTATCAATTGTGTGCATACAAATCCAGCACATCGAGATGAGACACAGCCTATCACAGGGTTACGCAATTCTGGATACTGGAATAAAGCTAGCGTGCTAGAAAGAAAAATTACAGCTACTACACACAAAATTTTACCATCACATTCACGCAGTAAAGAACTAAATTACTCATGATCTTCTGTATTATCACAAAATGCACATTTTGAGTCAACGGATTCTCATGATTTAACAGACTGTGAACTTATCGTACCATATAACAAAGGCCTACCAAAATTGCAACATGCTTAAACAGATACCCACAAAGAAAACAGGTTAATAAGGAAAGCATCTTGCAGACTTTAACAAGTTTTCTGACCTGTGTGTTATCAGTTAATTCTCTCTCAGCTTGTTGAAGTTCAAATCGCCCCGCCTGTAAAACCGTCTGAAAAGATTTAATGATTTCTTGTCCGAGTGCTTTCCTATGTTTTAAAACACCTCCCGATACCAATTTTTTAGGAACACAACTGAAAACAATCATTCCTGACCCCATCTTGCAAGTAAAAACCTTGAGAAGAGGGAGGGAGGGGGGTAAACACTGGGCTGCTTGCAGCGTGAGTGGGAAAAGCAGGGAGAAGGTTTTACGGCGGACTTAAAAACAACTAATAAAAAAATTAACTCGCATTCCTGACAAGCTGCTTGATTTTCAGAGAGGCAATACACAGGAGCACATAATATGTACTGTGAAACTCGCAAATAACATGCTGATAGCAAACATTAGTGTTCTCTACTGCTAATTTCAACACCAGTGCTTCCTTAGCTTCTAAGTTTTCAACCTGCTTATTGATGGCCTCTTGAAGGTGGTCAATAAATTGCATGTAATTCTCATTGGGACCCTGATTAATAGTTGCAAATAATTTGGCTGCTTTGTTGGTTTCAGGCACCTCTCTCATAGCTTGATATGCAAGGTCTGCTGACTGCCTCAGGATTTCAGAAACTAATTGCGCCTCCAATTGTGGTGCCTCTAATTAGTGTCTGTTCCAAGAGTTGGGGGATACCTGCCCCTTTCAATTAATCCCCATCGTTCTGTCCTAAATGATCTATAGCTGTTATATTGCATAGGTCTACTTTTGCTTGAGTCTTTCATGGTTCTTATCTGATTTCAGAGCAACTCACACACATACTCCTTTAACTTTCCAAGAAAATGCTGCAAACCCTCATCCTCTTCCGAGTCATCAGGTAACACGGACTTGAACGGTCAGAACAGTGCACATTCTCTCCAATACTTTCTAGCATCATAATTATTCATATAACCTGAGTTCCCAAGCGCATCCCCTTTCCCGACACAATCAGCATGACCGCATTGATGACTGTTGGATTCATTCGCTAATACCTGATCTGATATTTCACACAGTTCTTTTGCCCAGTTCTTATCCGGCGACTCCTTCTGCTCTCTCATGGAAGTTGGAGAGTTAAAAGGTGGTAAAAGCAGATACAAATTGGTAAAAAGACTTGTTTACAACTTTAGCATTCTCAGCTTTCACAGGTTCTTTGGGCAAGTTGTCTGATTCCAATCCTTTTGACTTGCTGTTCTCATCAGGGTTTGCTAATAGTTGTAGGAGGACACCCGCTCGGCATTTTTCCTCCCCCCCGCCCCGGACTGCTGAACAATCAGAGGTGTTGAAAGCACAGCAGGGGATGGAGTAGAGAAGGTATCAAAGACACGAACCGGGTAAGCTTCACAACGACTTTCAGGATTCTTATCAGGCTGCAACGCTACAAAAACTCCAGCAGCAGCAGACCGTTCAGCCTTAAAATCTTTTATAAGCTTCCATGTAGTTACTAATGATTTAGCTTCTTTAACATCTCCATTGCTGACCTTATTCCATAATTTCTGCCTTATATCGTCCCAAAGTTCAAGTTTAAAAGCCTTCTCGGTTTCTCCCAGGTAGCTGTTAATTCTACACCAAACTAACGGTCTACGTATGTTACTTTCTTCCTATTTAAGTCCTCTCACAGAAAGAATATGCAGGAGGAGCTTAACTACGGCTTGTTCTTCAGAAAATACATTTTGCTCCATAACTTCACTCTTCCCTCCTCCTGCCCTCAGCCGCTCACCTTTTCCGGTGATCCGTCGACGAATTTATCCCCGGGACATCCGTACGCCTCTGTCCAGTCTCCAGTCCAGGTGAACCGCCTCCGGCTGGGCCGCTCCAGGCTTTTCCCTGATTGTAGTGAGACGCCATTCAGAGTATCACGTCGGGGTCACCATTTTTTGGAACGATAAAGGACTCAGCATTCTGATTCAATGTGAATCACACAAAGCCATTTATTACAGAAACAAACCTCCTTATATATGCAACTATTCTCTGATCATGCGTCCACGCTCCAAGCATGCATTTGCTAATTGGATATCATCTATGTTCACGAGCTGTCCACGTGCTGAAGTCTCACTGCTGACAGGTCTGTTGATTTACACCATGTTGGGGCCTTGTTATTTCGAAGATGCTTCTCTCCCACGGCAGGTCCTGTTTCCAGCCTTGAAATTCCTGGCTGGTTCGGTAACAAATCTCCATCTAACAGCAACCCCTCTACAGCGCTGGATGGCAGCACAGCCTTCTGGTGTGTCAGCCACTCCTCCCAGCTTAGTGTCATCAGCAAACCTGCTGATAGTACACTCAATTCTCTCATCTAAATTGTTAATGAATATATTGAATAATACTGGCCCCAATACTGACCCCTGAGGCACTCCACTAGATACTGGCCTCCAACTAGACTCCGCACCATTGACCACCACTCTCTGGCTTCTCTCCTTAAGCCAGTTTGCAATTCATCTCACTACTCTATTGTCCAGACCACACCTCCTCAATTTAGCTGTGAGGATGCTGTGAGAGACTGTATCAAACTCTTTGCTGAAGTCAAGGTAGACCACATCCACCACTCTGCCATCATCCATCCACCTTGTTACATTCTCATAAAAGGCTGTGAGGTTGGTCAAGCATGACTTACCCTTGGTAAAGCCATGCTGACTGCCCCTAATAACCCTCTTATCCTTGATATGCCTTGAGATGGCATCAAGGACAAGCTGTTCCATTACTCTCCCAGGGATGGAGGTGAGGCTGACCGGTCTATAATTACCCGGGTCCTCCTTCTTGCCCTTTTTGAAGACTGGAGTGACATTTGCTTTCCTCCAATCCTCGGGCACCTCTCTCGTTTCCCAAGACTTGGCAAAGATGATGGAGAGCGGTCCAGCAATTACTTCAGCCAGCTCCCTCAGCACCCACGGATGCATCCCATCTGGACACATGGATTTATGGATGTCCAGACTATTTAATAGCTCCCTAACCCAGTCCTCATCAACTAAAGCAAACTCCTCCATTGACCTGGCTTCATCCGGGGTCTCAGAGGTACAGGGCTCCCCAGGACAGCCTCCGACAGAGTAGACAGAGACAAAGAAGGCATTCAGTAATTCTGCCTTCTCTGTATCTTCTGTCACCAGGGCACCCACCCCATTCATCAGTGGGCCTACATTGCCTGTAGTATTAGTTTTATCTGCTATGTATTTGAAAACGCTCTTTTTGCTGTCCTTGACCCCTTTCACCAGGTTTAATTCTAAGGAGGCCTTGGTTATCCTAGCTGCCTTCCTACATCCTCTAACAGCAGCCTTATATTCCTCCCAAGTGGCCAGCCCCTGCTTCCATGGCGTGTATAAATTATTTCCTCGCATAATCGCGAGTGTGTTTTCCTCCTGTGCTTCCACATAAGCATGTGTAATATTCCGTGCACATTTGCAAGTGTATTTCTCCTTGCGGGATTGCGAGTGTATTATAAAGTAATCCTCGCAGAATCGGGAGTGTACACGTTTGTACTCAATACGAGTACGTGTATCCCTTTAAAATAATCCCACGTGTGTTCAGGCAAGTGTGTACTCTTCCCGGACTCAGGGACGGCTCTGGCATTGTTGTTGGTGAAGCCACGTGCATGCACACTGTGGACCTCCTGTTGTATTAGTTGCTGCCCCTTAATAATTTACTCAACTGATATCCGAACCTGTATTCCAGTCAGTTTGGAGAGCTAAAACCCCATCTTTCACCGGTCAATCTCCTGAACAATTTTACTGAATAAAAGATTGTTTTGGACCCTGTTGTCCCCTAACTAACTTTGGGGTTCCTCCATGACAGTCTCTGGCAGAGTAGACAGAGACAAAGAAGGCATTCAGTAACTCTGCCTTCTCTGTATCTTCTGTCACCAGGGCACCCACCTCGTTCATCAGTGAGCCTACGTTGCCTCTGGTGTTAGTTTTATCTATCTGCCACATATTTGAAAAAACTCTTTCTGTTGTCTTTGACCCCTCTCGCCAGGTTTAATTCTGAGGCCTTAGCTTTCCTAGTTGCCTCCCTATACCCTCTGACAACAGCCTTATATTCTCCCCAAGTGGCCAGCCCCTCCTTCCATGATCTATAAACTCTCCTCTTCCACTTGGGCTTACCCAGCAGCTCCCTGTTTAACCATGCTCCCTTCCTTGACTTCCTACGTGTCGGGATGCTCTGACCTTGAGCCCAGTAGAAGCAGTCCCTGAACACTAATCAACTATCTTGGGACCCTTTACCTTCAAGCAGCCTTGCCCATGGGATTTCCCCTAGCAATTGCTTGAAAAGGCCCAAGTTTGCCCTGCTGAAGTCCAGGGTTGCAATTCTGCTTGCTATTCTGTTCCTGCCACACAAGATCCTGAACTCTACCATTTCATGGTTGCTGCAACCCAGGCAGCCCTCAACCTTTACTGCTTCGACCAGACCCTCCTTGTTAGTGAGGATGAGATCCAGCATGCATCTCTCCTAGTTGGCTCCTCCACCATCTGCATGAGGAAGTTATCATCAGTGCGCTGGAGGAACCTCCTGGACTGTGTCTGGCTGGCTGAATGGTCCTTCCAGCAAACATCAGGGAAGTTAAAATCCCCCACCACAACCAGGGCCTGTGATTGTGAGGCTGCTCTCAGCTACCTGTAGAAGGCCTCATCAACTTCCTCACCCTGATCTGGTGGCCTGTAATAGACACCCACAACAGTATCACCCCTGCCATCCTGCCCCTTAATTTTCACCCATAGACTCTCAACTCGCCCCTCATCCGTGCCCGGACAATACTCAATACACTGTAGTTGCTCTCTCACGTAAAGAGCAACTCCACCACCACGCCTGACTGGCCTGTCTTTCCTGAAAAGGACATAGCCATCCATGACCACATTGCAGTCATGTGTGCTGTCCCACCATGTCTCCATAATTGCCACCAGGTCATAGTCTCCTGCCCAACCACAGGTTTCTAACTCATCCTGCTTATTCCCCATACTGCACGCATCGGTATACAGGCATTTCAGAGACTGAATTGAGCACACCGATTTCACCCTAGGGGTATGGGAGGCCTCCAGTTCCTGTTTGCTGTGGAGTCCAGACCAGGACTTTCCAGGTGCCTTCTCTGTAGCTGCTGGAGCAATGCTGGCTCTGCCATGGGCAGCACTGCGCCGCCCTGGGACATTCAGGATTGAATTTGTACATTTTGAATTGTTTTCTTTATTTATTAGTAGCATTAGTAAAGATTTTTTAACTTTTTCCAACATGCAAGTCTCTCTCCCTTTTCCTCCTATTGCCTTTCCTTGTTGGGGAGGGTTGGGGGTAACAGAGAGCATCTACTGTGGTTTACTGATGCCCTGTAGTAAATTATGCCAGATCTATTGGCCCCCATGTGGGGCTTGAAAACGCTAAAATTTGACACTAAAAAGGGGCAAAATGTGGAGATTTTGGTGTTTTTAATACTGTGGCGCAGATTCAATTTTTTGGCATGGTGCCAGCTCATAGGGTTGAGATGTTCACAGGTCTGTGTGCTTTAGACATCATCTAGTAGTATTAAAGTAGATTGAATTACATTGGTTTAAAGATGCTGTGGCATAAGTTGTATCAATTAGTCTCTACACTGTGTTCTGCACTACCTTATTTGTGCTGGTCATATTTCACTAATAGTTTTGTGCATTCTATTACATCTGGAAACTGGATGGTGGTGATGATTTTACTTTGTGGTTTGGCACTGGTTTATTTTATTATACTCCAGCCGATAATGAATTGATATTCATTACTGTTGTATCTAGAGAAACTTCCAGTAGAGATTAAAGAGAAATATACCTACCTTTGTTTCAATTCGATAAGCCAATCTATAGAAAAACTGACTAATAATACCTTTCCTTTTACGTTAGGACAGATTACAGATGTTTTTGAGAGCTTTGAATATCCTTGGAGTTTTGACCGTACTTTGTTGGTATTGTCAGGTTTGCTGAATGTGTGTCAGTTCATGCTAGTGATAAGAGAGATGAGGTTAAATAAGAGGATTGCATTTTTTCTAACTCCTGAGACTTATGTTGTGTTTGCTCAAGCCTCGGCAACAGGCATGGCTATGGCTGCTGCCCGCCCCAAATGGAGCAAGGCAGCGAAAGCTACCGTTACAGTACCCGTAACCCCCCTGACAGCCTCAGCAAGTGACAAAGCATCTCCAGCTCCTACACAGAGCAAAGCAGCTAAGGCTGTAAACCCCCCCGACTGCCGCTTCTCCAGTCTCAAAGACTGACAAGGCAGCTACTCTACCCCCCCACACTGTGCACTGCTGCTGCTGCAACCACAACAGCCACTGTAATTATGTCAATACTGGTGACAGTAATTTTCTGGAAATAAATCGAGATATGGTGAGCCCATGTTGGCATCAGTTGCTGGTGTTAAGAGAGTCGCAAGAAGGACTGCTCATGCTGCAGATGATGGCCAAGGGGCATAATCACCCCAAGAGGCATCCTCATCAACACAAGGAGGAGAGGAAGTGACCAATCAATCCTTTTCTCCAAGTGAGCAGAAAGATATGCGAAAAGACTTCAGTTGTCATGAAGGCGAGAATGTTGTAACCTGGCTACTCCAGTGCTGGGATAATGGAGCTGATGGTCTGGAACTAGAAGGTGGGAAAGTCAAGCAGCTGGGATCTCTGTCAAGGGATGCCACCCTTGATAGGGCAATTTCAAGAGAGAATGACCCCTCCACCCTCTGGAGTAGACTCCTGACAGCCATGAAGGCAAGGTTTCCCTTTAAGGAAGATGTTATATGTAATCCAGGGAAATGGTATACTATGGGAGAGACGTATCCAGTTCCTGAGAGAATTAGCTGTGTGGGAGATCTATTTTGAGCCAAACAGCCAAAAGGGGACAGACCCAGAAAGAATCCTTTGTACACGACCTTTGTGACACAGGTTTGTACAAAGCGCACCACTGGCATATGCTAAGTCATTGGCATCAATGATCTGGTCAGCTGCAGCTCAACAAAACATTGCTGAAGTGATTAAGCAGCTTCAGGACTTTGAGGACAGCCTTGCTAGCTCTTTATGAGGTTGTGCCTTGACTGTGGAGAAACTGTGTGAAAAATCTGATGACTGGTTTGAAAAGCTGTTGAACGAAATCATAGCACTCAGAGAAGACAAGTTCCATTCACAACCTGTACAAACCTATGTTTCAACTATTAGGAGAAGGTGTTTTCAGTCTCAAGAGAGAGGACAGAAGAAATACACAAAAAGAGGCACACTGTGGTTTTTCATACGTGACCAGGGAGAAAACATGAGGAGATGGGATGGAAGACCTACCTCAGAACTTCAGGAATAAGTACGTGGGTTAAAAGGGAAAAATACTAGGAAAATGGCTGCTCCAGTTTCCAGAAGGGGTAGAAGAGATTCTGATCCTCTTGAAGGAACCTCTAATTCATACCCAGAGACTGTGCATAACACAAATTAGAGGGGTCCTGCCTCCAGCCAAGCGGAGGAAAGGGACAACAGAGTTTATTGGACTGTGCAGATACAATGGCCTGGTACAACAGAACCCCAAGAGTACAAAGCTTTGGTAGACACTGGTGCTCAATGCATGATAATCCCCTCAAACTGTAAAGGAACACAATCCATCAGTATTTCTGGAGTGACTGAGGGATCCCAGGAACTGACTGCAGTAGAGGCTGAAATGAACCTAAGTGGAAAAAACTGGCAAAAGCATCCCATTGTGACTGGTCCAGATGCTCCATGTATCCTTGGCATAGACTACCTCAGGAGAGGGTATTTTAAGGACCCAAAAGGGTATTGGTGGGCATTTGGTATAGCAGCTGTGGACACTGAGAATATTGAACAGCTGTCTACTTTGCCTGGTCTCTCAGAGGACCCTTCTGCTGTAGGACTGCTGATGTTTGACGATCAGCAGGTGCCAATTGCTACCACGACGGTGCATCGCCGGCAATATCGCACCAATCGAGACTCTTTGATTCCTATCCAGAAGTTGATTCGTCAACTGACGAGCCAGGGTGTGATCAGTAAGATTCACTCACTTTTTAACAGCCCAATTTGGCCAATGCGTAAGTCTAGTGGAGAGTGGAGACTAACTGTAGACTATCGTGGCCTGAATGAAGTTACGCCACCATTGAGTGCTGCTGTGCCTGACATGTTAGAACTTCAATTTGAACTGGAGTCAAAGGCAGCTAAGTGGTATGACATAATTGACATTGCTAATGCATTTTTCTCTATTCCCTTAGCAGCAGAGTGCAAGCCGCAGTTTGCTTTCACCTGGAGGGGCATCCAGTACACATGGAGTCGCTTGCCCCAGGGATGGAAACACAGTCCTACCATCTGCTATGGACTGATCCAGACCACGCTGGAACAAGGTAAAGCTCCAGAACACTTGCAATATATTGACGACATCATTGTATGGGGCGACACAGAGAAAGAAGTCTTTGAGAAAGGTGTATGAATAATTCATATTCTTTTGGATGCTGGTTTTGCCATAAAATGAAGCAAGGTCAAGGGACCTGCACGAGAGATCCAGTTTTTAGGAACACTAACACATCAATAACCCTCGTGTCTTTTCTGCCACACTGCTCTCCATTTGCAAACCTCCACTGAGATGGCAGACAGAAGGGCCTTGCTAGCACCCAATCCCTCAAACATTGGGTTTGTCTCTACTGTACTTGGCTTTCTCCCCTTCCCCCTTCAAATCTAGGTTAAAGCTCTTTCAATGAGCCCTGCTAACTCCTGTCCAAGGATCCTTTCCCCCTTTGAGACAGGTGCAACCTATTTGTCTCCAGCAGGCTAGGTGTCATATAAACATGATCAAAAAGCCCAAATTTTTACTCCTGACACCAGTCCTGCAGACAGGTAATGATCTGCTGGGTCTTTTTGTATCTTCTGTGCTTGTAAATATCCCAAGGATGGGTATCAAGAGGATGGGACCAGACTCTTTTCAGTGGTTCCCAAGAATAGGATGAGGGGCAATGGGCAGAGGCTGAAGCATTGGAGGTTCCATGTAAACATGAAGAGAAACTTATTTACTTTGAGGGTCACAGAGCACTGGAACAGGCTGTCCAGAGAGGTTGTGGAGTCTCCTCTGGAGACATTAAAAAACCACCTGGACGCATTTCTGTGTGATCTGCTCTAGGTGAACCTGCTTTAGCAGATGGGTTGGACTAGACAATCTCCAGAGGTCCCTTCCAACTCCAACCATTCTGTGATTCCCTCATGATTCCGTGCAACTGGGTGGACAGAGGAGAACACTACTTGTGTTTATTGTTAGTAAAGCTTTTTTTTTTTTTTTAAACTTTCCAACTTGTCTCTCTCCCTTTTCTTCCTCTTCCTTAGTGGGGAGGGCAGGGGTTAATAGAGAGCATCTGCCACACTTTGTTGCCCTGCAGTAAACAGTGACACAAGTCCTGCCTGATCAACCTATTGACCTTGATGGAGTGAGTACATCAGTGGACAAAGGAAGGGCTATGGATGTCATTTATCTTGACTTCTGTAAAGCCTTTGACATGGTCCCACACAACATCCTTCCCTCTAAATTGGAGAGATATGGATTTGATGGGTGAACTGTTCAGTGGATGAGGAGTTGACTGGATATTCACATCCAGGGGGTAGTGGTTAATGGCTCAGTGTCTGGATGGACACTGGTTACAAGTCTGTACTGGGACCAGTACTATTTAATATCTTCATCAGTGACATAGACAGCGGGATTGCATGCAGCCTCGGCAAGTTTGTGGAGTACACCAAGCTGAGTGGTGCCGTTGACACACCTGAGGGATGGGATGCCATCTACAGGGACCTGGGCAAGCTTCAGAAGTGGGCCCATGCAAACCTCATGAGGTTCAACAAGGCTAAGTGCAAGGTCATGTACCTGGGTCAGGGCAACCCCCGGTATCAATACAGGTTGATGAATGAAGGGATTGAGAGCAGCCCTGCAGAGAAGGACTTGGGGGTACTGGTGGATGAAAGATTGGACATGAGCCAGCAATGTGCACTTGCAGCCCAGAAGGGCTATTGTATCTTGGACTGCATCAAAAGAAGCGTGGCCAGCAGGTTGAGGGAGATGATTCTGTCCCTCTGCTCTGGTGAGACCCCACCTCAAGTACTGCATCATTACTTATTACAGGAAAGATATGGACCTGTTGGAGAGGGTCCAGAGGAGGGCCACAAAAATGATCAGAGGGATGGAACACCTCTCCTATGAGAACAGGTTGAGAGAGATGGGGTTGTTCAGCCTCGAAAAGAGAAGGCTCCAGGGAGACCTTATTGAGGCCTTTCAGTACTTAAAAGCGGCCTGTTACAATAAGACAAAGGGTAATGGTTTTAAACTAAAGAAGGGGAGATTCAGGCTAGACATGAGGAAGAATTTTTTTACAATGGGGGTGGTAAAACACTGGAACGGGTTACCCAGAGAGGCGGTAGGTGCCCCATCCCTGGAGACATTCAAGGCTGGGCTGGACAGGGCTCTGAGTAACTTGATCTAGTTGAAGATGTTCTTGCAGTAGGGTTGGACTAGATGACCTTTGATGGTCCTTTCCAATCTAAACTATTCTATGATTTTATGATCTATAGGATCAACCTCTAGAGAACTTGAATCTAACCGTTTTCACTAATGGATTTTCATACTATGTGATTGGAAAATGACACACGGGCTATGCAATGGTGAGAAAGTACTTGAAGAAGAACCTCTACAACTCCCAGTGAGTGCCCAATCAGCGGGTAAGTATTTATACCGACTTTAAATATGCCTTCAGATTGTGTCATGCAACAAGTATGCTATGGAAAGAATAGGATTCCTTAACACAGCAGAAAATAAATATTTCTGAAGGAACTGGAATCCAAATGTTGTTTGAAGCTATTAAGCTTTCAAGGGAAATCACAGCAGTATACTGTACTAAACAACACTTATAAAATTTTAGATATACAGTGACAGTTACATGTTCCATATCATCTGCAGTCCTCAGAACAGGTAGAAAGAATGAACAGGACTCCTAAAAATAAAATGGCTTGAACATGTAGCCAAGTGGGTTTGAAATAGATAAAGTTTTTAAAAATAGTGCTATGGGAATAAAGGCCGCTGTTAGAGGACGTAGGAAGACAGCTAGGATAGCCAAGGCCTCCTTAGAATTACAGCTGGCGAGAGGGGTCAAGAACAGCAAAAAGAACTTTTTCAAATACATAGCAGATAAAACTAATACCAGAGACAATGTAGGCCCACTGATGAATGGAGTGGGTGCCCTGGTGGCAGAAGATACAGAGAAGGCAGAATTACTGAATGCCTTCTTTGTCTCTGTCTACTCCGCTGGAGGCTGTCGTGGGGGACCCTGTACCCCTGAGACCCCGGATGAAGCCAGGTCAATGGAGGAGTTTGCTTTAGTCGATGAGGACTGGGTTAGGGAGCAATTAAATAGTCTGGACATCCATAAATCCATGGGTCCAGATGGGATGCATCCGCGGGTGCTGAGGGAGCTGGCTGAAGTAATTGCTGGACCGCTCTCCATCATTTTTGCCAAGTCTTGGGAAACGGGTGAGGTGCCCGAGGATTGGAGGAAAGCAAGTGTCACTCCAGTCTTCAAAAAGGGCAAGAAGGAGGACCCGGGTAATTATAGACCGGTCAGCCTCACCTCTGTCCCTGGGAAAGTAATGGAACAGCTTGTCCTTGGTGTCATCTCAAGGCATATCAGGGATAAGAGGGTCATTAGGGGCAGTCAGCACGGCTTTACCAAGGGTAGGTCATGCTTGACCAACCTCATAGCCTTTTATGAGAATGTAACAAGGTGGATGGATGATGGCAGAGCGGTGGATGTGGTCTACCCTGACTTCAGTAAAGCCTTTGACACAGTCTCTCACAGCATCCTCACAGCTAAATTGAGGAGGTGTGGTCTAGACACTAGAGTAGTGAGGTGGGTTGCAAACTGGCTTAAAGAGAGAAGCCAGAGAGTGGTGGTCAATGGTGCGGAGTCTAGTTGGAGGCCAGTATCTAGTGGAGTGCCTCAGGGGTCAGTACTGGGGCCAATATTATTCAATATATTCATTAACGATTTGGACGAGGGAATTGAGTGTACTATCAGCAAGTTTGCTGATGACACTAAGCTGGGAGGAGTGGCTGACACGCCAGAAGGCTGTGCTGCCATCCAGCGGGATCTGGACAGGCTGGAGAGTTGGGCGGGGAATAACCTGATGAAATTTAACAAGGGAAAGTGTAGAGTCCTGCATCTGGGCAGGAACAAGTCCAGGTTCCAGTATAGGTTGGGAAATTACATATTAGAGAGCAGTGTAGGGGAAAGGGACCTGGGGGTCCTGGTGGACAGCAGGATGACCATGAGCCAGCACTGTGCCCTTGTGGCCAGGAAGGCCAATGGCATCCTGGGGTGTATTACAAGGGGAGTGGTCAGTAGATCGAGAGAGGTCCTCCTTCCCCTCTACTCCGCCCTGGTGAGACCCCATCTGGAATATTGTGTCCAGTTCTGGGCCCCTCAGTTCAAGAAGGACAGGGAACTGCTGGAGAGGGTCCAGCGTAGGGCAACAAAGATGATTAAGGGAGTGGAGCACCTCCCTTATGAAGAAAGGCTGAGAGAGCTGGGTCTCTTTAGTTTGGAGAAGAGGAGACTGAGGGGTGACTTTATTAATGTTTATAAATATATAAAGGGTGAGTGCCGTGAGAATGGAGCCAGGCTCTTCTCAGTGGCAAACAATGATAGGACAAGGAGTAATGGGATCAAGCTGGAACACAAGAAGTTCCACTTAAATTTGAGAAGACATTCAAGGCCCGCCTGGACATGTTCCTGTGCGACCTCACCTAGGCGTTCCTGCTCCAGCAGGGGGATTGGACTATATGATCTTTCGAGGTCCCTTCCAATCCCAAACATACTGTGATACTGTGATACTGTGATATTAGAAATACCCCTCAACAACCTCTAGGGTTGTCACTAGCAGAAACAGTGTTTAGCAGACATTTAGCTGTATCTGGGACTTTTGTCCCACTAGGACTAAACTCTTAAATGAATGGTTGATCCAGTATGTTTTATATATGCAACAAGACGTTGAAGGAAAAAGAAGTATGCTCAGTGGTATCAACCCACACCACTTGAAATATAGTTACGTGGCAGAAAGCCTGGGGAAGAAGTGTTAATTAAGGTGTTTTCACAAAAATCCAAATTATAACCTCGAAGGGAGTGGCCATATATTGTCCTACTATGTTCTTATTTTGTTGTTGTTTTCTTATTTTAAGTTTTAGGAAGAGAAAATTGGATACACCATTCTCATGTCAAGCAGGTCATGAATAGCCAACCAGCTAACGAATGACTATATTTGGAAGAATCCATACACTGAAAAGACTAAGTGGTAAATCTCACTACTCTTGGTGCTTTTAACCATGATGACCACTGCAGCATGACTAAGTATAAAATCGATGGGTAACCCACTGTAGTACAAAGTTAACAGGACTAAAGGGGAGGTAGTTCATAGATTTTTATGGGGCAGGTATCTAAACTCCTGAAAACCCCCTGGAACTCTACTCCTATATATTGGAAAGGGATGTGTTTGTATAAGAACCCTTTGCGATTTTTTATCCATAGATAACATCACTGTAGAGACAAATAATCATTAAAATACTTGTGCTTGTGGCTTTGCTGACATTGTAGGATGTGGTTTCAGTTATCCAGTTTCCATTATGTCTTATCAACTGTTACAGTCCAATTATACCTTAGTTCCTACTTCCTATCCCCATTAGAATGAATCCTGCATTGGTGAGGAAACTACAAAGACATAATGACTTGTATCAACTGTTAGAAAATGTCTGAAACAATGTACAAAAGACCCTAATTACCATCCATCATGATGTGGAAGAAATACATCGCATCACAGAAAGGGTAAAAAAGGATGGAGAACCCTAATGGTGGGAAACTTTTTTGGGTGGTCACCAACCACTACGGGATACTCCACCCAGTAGTAATTTTGTTAGCTCTGGTTACCCTGCTCAAGAGAGATGACTATTGTGGATGGAGTGAGAGGGATGCACTTCACTCGTAAGAGAGAAGCAACAATAAATTTTTTGATAGTGAGGTAACAAAGTTGGGGACTACGGTGGGTCCATGGATTCCCTGACGGAGGGCATGGGAACAGAAATTAGCCTTGAAGATATGAAGGCCTACCCGTGAGAAAGATGGGAGTAAAGGAATATCTGGAGATGTTAAGGATGTACCTGTGAGAGAGAAGGGAGTAAAAGAGTAACATTGATGATAGCAAAATTAGTCAATGAGATGTTACTGCTGTAACTTGTAACCAATAGTGAAGAGACACACGAATTGTTAAAATTGCATGAAAATGCACTTGTGGCAATAAATGGTATCTACTACTTTCATCCTGGAAGAACTTGGTCTATGTCATTTGTCCGTCTCAACCAAGACATATGGTGACCCCAACGTGATCCTGCATGAAGAGGATTTCGCATGAAGAAGAGACAACGGTGAAGCTGTGACAGCCAAAGACAAACTGGGGAGACAGAGCCCGGTACAGCTGAAGATCCAGATCCTTGAAAAGACACCACGCCAAGAGCTGGTGAGCTACCGGGAATGGGGAGGGGGTGGAACTTATCTAAAGAAGAGGGTATTATATTATCTACATGGAAATTGCTTCTGAAGAAGCAGGGTATTAGCCTTCTGGAATTGACTTTACGAAGGATGTTACTATGGGGCAAAGCAGTACTGAAAGATCCAAAGAAACAACTGAACTGTTAACAACATGGCACTTGTTGCTGGAGACTTTGAGAGGATTAAAAGAGCAACAGGAACACGCAGAGACAGTAGAGAGGGGTGGCTTCCCTGGACTAGATTTGGAAAAAAAAAAAAGTGCACTGTTCCAAACCCTGAACCCCCCTGTTACTGATGATTCTCCAGCACCGTTCAAGTCCGCGTTATCTGATGACTCGGATGAGGATGAGGGTCTGCAGCATTTGCTTTAAAAGTTAAAAGGAAAAGGAGTATATGTACGTGTTTCCCCGAGATCAGATAAAAACCATGAAAGACTCAAAGCAAAATTTGACGTATGCAATGTAACAGCTATAGATCATTTAGGACAGAACGATGGGGATTCATTGAAATGGGCGGGTATCCCCCAACTCTTAGAAGATACACTAATTGGCACACCAGAATTACAGGCGCTATTAGTTTCTGAAATCCTGAGGCAGTCAACAGACCTTGCATATCAAGCTATGATAGAGGTGCCTGAAACCAACATAGCAGCCAAATAATTTACAACTATTAATCAGGGTCCCAATGAGAATTACATGCAATTTATTGACCATCTTCAAGAGGCCATCAATAAGCAGGTTGAAAACTTAGAAGCTAAGGACGCACTAGTGTTCAAATTAGCAGTAGAGAACACTAATGTTTGCTATCAATGTGTTATCTGTGAGTTTTACAGTACATATTACATGCTGCTGTGTATTGCCTCTCTGAAAATCAAGCAGGTTGTCAGGAATGTGAGTTTATTGTTTTACTGGATGTTGTTACATTTCTTTCTTTGTGGTATGGTTTCTGTAAGTGCACCATAAACCTTCTCCCCGCTTTTCCCACTTGCGCTGCAAGCAGCTCTGTATTTCCCCCTCCTCCCTCCCTCTTCTCATGGTTTTTACTTATGAGATGGGGTCGGAAATGACTGTTTTCAGTTGTGTTCCTAAGAAATCGGTATTGGGAGGTGTTTTAAAACATAGGAAAGCACTTGGAAATATGAGGAAGGAAGATCTTGTGAAATTAATGTAATTAATGGTGGCTGCTGTATAAGTTAGATGATTGGGAAAAGTGTCTGGAGAATGGAATCTTGAAGTACAACACTTCGTTGCAATTAATATTGTTCTTAAAGAGAGAAGAACAAGACAAAAATAAATCTTTACAAGAGATCATTGAATCATTTCAGACAGTTTTACAGGTGGAACGGTTTGAACTTCAACAAGCTGAGAGAGAGTTTGATAACACAGGAGTTACAGAAAAGATGCAGAAGTCTGCAAGATGCTTTTCATTATGTACCTGCTTTCTATGTAGGTATCTATTTAAATGTATTACAGTTTCATAATTCTTTGCCTGTTATATGGTACAGTAAGTTCATAGACTGTTAAATCAAGAGAATCCATGGACTCAAAATGTACATTTTGTGATAATACAGAAGACTATGCATAATTTAGCTCTTTGCTGCGTGAATGTGATGATAAGATTTTGCGTGTGATAGCTATTACTTTTCTTTCTAGCATGCTAGCTTTATTCCAGCATCCAGACTTGCGCAACTCTGTGCTGAGCTGTGTCTCATCTCGGCATACTTGTCCTGGTTTAGTTAAAAAACAAGTTTCCTTTTAGTGAATTTGCCTGTCAGCTAAAGCCTTCATATCAGCTGCAGTTTCCTGGAAAACCAGATACATATTTTGGTAAACATAGCAATGGAATGCAAAGTTATGATAACAACTGATGCATATCTCGCGAGAGGGGCAACGAGAAACAGGTGACCAAGGAACTGACCAACGGTGTATAACATCCCATTCACGTGAATATTTCATAAAAAAGTGGGAGATCACGAGGATCACGTCTTTTTTTCCTTCTTTTCCTTTTTCCTTATAGCCGACATCAGAAGAGGACCTTGCTAGTTGTCCCTGCGAACTGAGGCCTAGTGAGAGACTGAATCCAACAGAGTCCAATCCAGGACTTTGGGTGCCGACTCTGCAGTTGCTGAGACTTTCAAGATTGGTTTTGTATATTTTGTATTATTTTCTCTATTCTTATTAGTAGCATTAGTAAAACATCTTTAATTTTTCCAACTCTCTTCTCTCTGTCCTTCTTTTCCTCCCGATCACCTGTCCTTAGTGGGAAGGGGGGAGAGGGAGGGGAGAAAGGGGGAAGTGGGGGGAGGAGAGTAGGTTAACAATACCTCTCCCAGAGTTTTATTGTCATCCCGCAATCTAAACCCTCAACAGATAATTGGTGCCCAACATGGGGCAAGAGAAAGGGGTAAATTTGGAGATTTTTGGCTTTTCTACTGCTCTGACATACCTTTCAATTTTCTTGGCATGGTGCTAACTCAGAGAGTTGTGAGACTCGCGAGTCTGTGTGCTTCAGACATTATCTAGTGGTATTAAGGCAGAGTGAATTACACTGGTTTAAAAACGTTGTGGAATAAGATATATCAGTTATTTTCTACATTGTGTTCGGTGATACCATACTTGTGCTGGGCATTCTTTCTGAATCGAAGTATTAATTATATAACAACAAGAAACTGGACGATAGTTATGATGATACTGTGTGGTTTGGCACTGGTTTATTTCATTATACCGCAACCGCTAATGAATTTCTACTCGTTTCTGCTTTACCTTGAAAAACCTCCAGGAGAGATAAAGCAAAAAACAGCTATGTGTTTGCTAATTGGTCAAGCGAATCTTTAGAAATGCTGACTAACAATACTTTTGCTTTCTTGCTAGGAGAGTTTACAAATGTTTTAGAGAGCTTTGAATATCCTTGGAGCTTTGATAGAACTGTGATGGTGTTATTTGGTTTGCTGAATGTGTGTCAGTTTGTGTTACTGTTAAGAGAAATGAGGTTCAATAGGAGTTTTGCGTCTCTTTTTAGTCCTGAGATATGCGGTGTGTCTTCGGAAGCTTTAGCAAAAAACACTCCTAGCCACTGGAGAAAAAACAAAACAGTGAAAGCTGCTGCTGCAGCCACTGCTCCCCCCCATCACAGACACTGCTGCTTCGCAGGCCCAAGCTCCATCTCATCCGCATAGCTCCTCTGCCAAGATCGCTGCAGATAATGTTACTTCTCCAGCCTCAAAGCCTAACAAGGCAGCCCCTCCTTCCTCACACACTGGGCACTGTTGCTGCTGTAACCATAACAATCACTATGATTATGCCCATGCCAGTGACAGTCATTCATACTCTGGAAATGAATCAGATGATGGTGAGCCCATATCAGCATCAGTTGCCAGTTGTAAGAAAGTCACTAGAAAGACTCCTTGTGCAGCAGGTGATGGCACAGGGGCCACAGGGCCAACATCAACCCAAGGGGCATCACCAGCGCAGGGAGGAGATGAAGTGACCACCACTTGGTCCTTTTCTCCAGGTGAGCTTAGAGATCTGCGAAAGACTTCAGTCATCGTGAAAGCGAGAATATTGTAACCTGGCTGCTCCGATGCTGGGATAATGCGGAAGAAACAATTGAATTGGAAGGTGGTGAAGCTAGGCAGCTGGGATGTCTGTCAAAAGATTCCACCATTGATAGGGCAATTTCAAGAGAGCCTAACGCCACTACCCTCTGGACCCGACTCCTGGCAGCTATGAAAGTAAGATTTCCCTACAAGGAAGATTGTATATGCACATTAGGGAAATGGAACACTATGGAGGGAGGTATCCAGTTCCTGAGAGAATTAGCTGTGTGAGAGATCATCTCTTTTGGACCAAAGATGGGACAGACCCAGATAGAATTATTTGTACAAGACCTCTGTGGCGCAGATTTGTACAAAGTGCACCACCTGCATATGCTAAGTCATTGGCAGCAATGCTCTGGTCAGCTGAAGGTAATCAAAGGATTTCTCATGTGATTGAGTAGCTCTGGGACTTTGGGAACAACCTTGCTGGTTCTCTATGGGCTTGTGTCTCTGCTGTGGAGAAATTGTGTGAAAAATTTGATGACCGGTTTGAAAAGCTGTTGCAAGAGATCAAAGAACTCAGAGAAGACAGGTGCCATTAATGACTTGTATGAACCTATGTTTCAACTATTAGGAGAAGGACTTTTCAATCTCAAGAGAGAAGACAGAGGCAGTCCACAAAAAGAGGTTCACTGTGGTTCTTCCTACGTGAGCAGGGAGAAAACATGAGTAGGTGGCATAGAAGGCCTACCTCAGAAATTCAAGAACGAGTACATCAGTTAAAAGGAAAAACTCCTAGGAAAATGGCTGCTCCAGTTTACAAAAAGGGGCAGAAAAGATTCTGATGCTCTTGAAGGGACCTCTAATTCACACCCAGAGACTGTGCAAAACAGGAATTAGAGGTGCCCTGCCTCCAACCAGGTGGAAGAAAGGGATAACAGAGTCTATTGAACTGTACAAATACGCTGGCCTGGTATAACACACCCCCAGGAGTACAAAGCTTTAGTGGACATTAGTTCTCAGTGCACAATAATTCCTTCTAATTATAAAGGAACGCAATCCATCAATATTGTTGGAGTGACTGAGGGATCCCAGGAACTGACTGTTGTAGAGGCTGAAATGAGCCTAAACTGGAAAAACTGGCAAAAGCATCCCATTGTGACTGGTCCAGATGCTCCGTGCATCCTTGGTATAGACTACCTCAGGAGAGGGTATTTTAAGGACTCAAAAAGGTATAGGTGGGCATTTGGTATAGCAGCTGTGGACACTGAGAAAATTGAACAGCTGTCTGATTTGCCTGGTCTTTCAGATGACCCTTCTGTTGTAGGACTGCTGATGGTTGACGATCAGCAGGTGCCAATTGCTACCACGACGGTGCATTGCAGGCAGTATCGCACCAATCGAGATTCCTATCCAGAGGTTGATACATCAATTGGAAAGCCAGGGTGTGATCAGTAAGACTCGCTCATCTTTTAACAGCCCAATTTGGCCAGTGCGTAAATCTAGTGATGAGTGGAGACTAACTGTAGACTGTCGTGGCCTGAATGAAGTTACGCCACCACTGAGTGCTTCTGTGCCTGACATGCTAGAACTGCAATTTGAACTGGAGTCAAAGGCAGCTAAATGGTATGCTACAATTGACATTGCTAATGCATTTTTCTCTATTCCTGTAGCAGCAGAGTGCAGGCCGCAGTTTGCTTTCACCTGGAGGGGCATCCAGTATACATGGAATTGCTTGCCCCAGGGGTGGAAACACAGTCCTACCATCTGCCATGGTCTGATCCAGAACACGCTGGAACAAGGTAAAGCTCCAGAACACTTGCAATATATTGATGACATCATTGCATGGGGCAACACAGCGAAAGAAGTCTTCGAGAAAGGTGAGAGAATAATTCAGATTCTTTTGGATGCTGGTTTTGCCATAAAACGAAGCAAGGTCAAGGGACCTGCACGAGAGATCCAGTTTTTAGGAATAAAATGGCAAGATGGCCGTCGTCAGATCCCAATGGATGTGATCAACAAAATTGCAGCAATGTCTCCACCTACTAATAAAAAGGAGACACAGACTTTCCTGGGCATTGTAGGTTTTTGGAGAATGCATATTCCTGACTACAGTCACATTGTGAGCCCTCCAATTTGAGTGGGGCCAGGAAAAACTACAAGCCTTTGAACAAATTAAGTGTGAGATAACTCATGCGGTGGCCCTTGGACCAGTTCGGACTGGACTAGATGTTAAAAATGTGCTCTACACCGCAGCCGGAGATAATGGTCCTACCTGGAACCTCTGGCAGAAAGCACCAGGAGAAACACGAGGCCGACCCTTAAGTTTTTGGAGTCGAGGATACAAAGGATCTGAGGCCAGCTATACTCCAACTGGAAAAGAGATACTAGCAGCATATGAAGGAGTTCGAGCTGCTTCAGAAGTTATCGGTACTGAAGCACAACTCCTAGCAATTCAACTGCCGGTGCTGAGCTGGATGTTCAAAGGGACGGTTCCGTCTACACATCATGCAACCGAAGTTACATGGAGTAAATGGATTGCACTGATCACGCAACGAGCTTGAACTGGAAATCCCAATCGCCCAGGGATCTTAGAAGTGATTACAGACTGGCCAGAAAGCAAAGACTTTGGGATGTCTCCAGATGAGGAGGAAGTAACATGTGCTGGAGAAGCACCACCATATAATACACTTTCAGAGACTGATAAGCAGTATGCACTGTTCACAGATGGATCCTGTCGTCTTGTAGGAAAACATCGAAGGTGGAAAGCTGCTATGTGGAGTCCCACACGACAAGTTACAGAAGCCACTGAAGGACAAGGTGAATCTAGTCAATTTGCAGAAGTGAAAGCCATCCAGCTGGCTTTGGACATTGCTGAACGAGAGAAGTGGCCAGTACTTCATCTCTATACTGACTCATGGATGGTAGCAAATGCCTTGTGGGGGTGGCTACAGCAATGGAAGAAAAGCAACTGGCAGCGCAGAGGTAAACCCATTTGGACTGCCACACTGTGGCAAGACATTGCTGCTCAGCTAGAGAGCCTGCCTGCCAAAGTTCGTCATGTAGATGCTCATGTGCCTAAAGTCGAGCCACTGAGGAACATCTAAACAACCAACAAGCAGATCAAACTGCCAAGATTCAAGTAACTGAGGTGGACTTGGACTGGCAACGTAAAGGTGAACTTTTCTTAGCTCGATGGGCCCATGATGCTTCAGGGCATCAAGGTAGAGATGCAACACAGAAATGGGAGCGTGATGGTGGGGTGGACTTAACTATGGACACTATTTCACAGGTTATTCATGAATGTGAAACTTGTGCTGAAATCAAACAAGTGAAACGGTTAAAGCCTGTATGGTATGGGAGGTGATGGTTAAAGTATAAGTATGGAGAAGCTTGGCAGATTGATTATATTACACTTCCACAAACACGTCAAGGTAAGCGTTATGTACTTACAATGGTGGAAGCAGCCACTGGATGGTTGGAAACATATGCCGTACCTCATGCTACAGCCCAAAATACTATCTTGGGCCTTGAAAAGCAAGTCTTTTGGTGTCATGGTACGCCAGAAAGAATTGAATCAGACAATGGTACTCATTTCAAAAACAGTATTATAGACAATTGGGCCAAAGAACATGGTATTGAGTGGGTATATCAGATTCCATATCATGCACCAGCCTCTAGGAAAATTGAAAGGTACAATGGTTTGTTAAAAACTACACTAAAGGCACTTCTTGGTGGTGGAACCTTTAAAAACTGGGATTCACATTTAGCAAAAGCCACTTGGTTGGTCAACACTAGAGGATAAACCAATCGAGCCGGGCCTGCTCAATCAGAAATTCTTCGTACTCTGGAAGGAGAGAAAGTCCCTGTAGTACACATTAAAAATATGTTAGGAAAGGCAGTCTGGGTTACTCCTGCCTCAGGCAAAGGCAAGCCCATTCGTGGGATTGTTTTTGCCCAGGGACCTGGCAGCACCTGGTGGGTGATGCTTAAGGATGGAGAAGTTCGGTGTGTACCTCAAGGGGATTTGATTTTAGGTGAAAATATGCAATGCTGAACTGTATGATGTGAATTACCGCACTAACAATGTTTAATAAGTGTCTTTCAGATCAAGACAATGGTGATGAAACCAGAGCTACCTTCTTCGAGTGGCGCCTGACAAGTTTTTCGAAGTTGATGTCTTTAACCCACAAACAGTGGTCATGAGATGCACTTGTACCATCTTTCCTTCCCTGGGAGACTTTTGTGACAAAATGAGCTTAATGAACTTTTCAAAGGATGTTTCACTGATTAAGATTAATTACTCCTGTGTATATATGTACATTTGCGTGTATATATATATATATATATATATAGTAGTAGTGATTCATTAGATTGTATTGATAGATTGTATTAATGAGGTTTAAGTATTTCCGTGAATGGCATATTATAAGGGGTAGAATGTCCTGGTTTTGTTAAAAACAAGTTTCTCTTTTAGTGAATTTGCCTGTCCCCTAAAGCCTTCATATTAGCTGCATTTTCCTGGAGAACCAGATACATGTTTTGGTAAACATAGCCATGGAATGCAAAGTTATTGATAAGCATGGATGGACATCTCGTGAGAGGGGCAACGAGAAACTGGTGACCAAGAAACTGACCAACTGTGTATAACATTCCATTCATGTGAATACTTCATATAGAAGTGGGAGATCATGAGGATCTCGTCCCTTTCCCTTTTTGCCTTTTTTGTCCCTTCTACTTATGGCTGACATTAGGAGAGGACCTTGCTAGTTGTCCCTGCAAACTGAGGCCTAGTGAGACTGAATCCAGCTCCGGTTGGCTGCAGAGTCCAATCCAGGACTTTGGGTGCTGGCTCTGCAGTTGCTGAGACTTTCAAGATTGGTTTTGTATATTTTGTATTATTTTCTCTATTCTTATTAGTAACATTAGTAAAACATTTTTAATTTTTTCCAACTCTTCTCTCTCTGTCCTTCTTTTCCTCCTGATCACCTGTCCTTAGTGGGAAGGGGGGAGGAGGAGGGGCAAAAGGGGGAAGTCGGGGGAGGAGAGGAGGTTAACAATACATCTGCCAGGGTTTTATTGTCACCCCGCAGTCTAAACCCTCGACACTGGGGAACTAGATACATGTTTTGGTAAACATAGCAATAGAATACGAGGTTATTGATAAGGACAGATTCACATCTGGCGAGAGGGGCAACGAGAAACAGGTGACCAAGAAACTGACTGTCGAGGGTTAAGATTGTGGGGATTGGGAAAGTGTCCGGAGAATAGAATCTTTAAGTATAACACTTTGTTGTTTCTAAAGTGAGAAAAGCAGGACAAAAATAAAACTCTACAAGAGATCATTGAATCATTTCAGACAGTTTTACAGGCAGAATGGTTTAAACTTCAACAAGCTGAGAGAGAATTAACTGATAACACACAAGTCATAGAAAACTTGCTGAACTCTGCGAGATACTGTTCCTTATTAACCTGTTTTTTTGTAGGTATCTGTTTAAGCACATTACAGTTTAAATAAGTGTCTGTTACATGGTACAGTAAGTTCACAGACTGCTAAATCATGAGAATCCATTGACTCAATATGTGCATTTTGTGATTATACAGAAGACCCTGAGTTCTTTACTGCGTGAATGTGATGATAAGATTTTGTGTGTGACAGTTGTTACTTTTCTTTCTAGCATGCTAGCTTTATTCCAATATCCAGACTTGCACAACTCTGTGATAGGCTCTGTCTCATCTCTATGTGCTAGATTTGGCTCTTTTGTATGCACACCAAGTGAAGAGCATATTTTTAACATCTTGTCCTGCCTGGACTGGCCCAAGAGCCACAGCATGGACTGTCTCCCACTTAATTTGTTCAAAGGCTTGCTGTTGCTCAGGGTCCCACTCAAAATCATTCTTCTTCCAGGTCACTTGATAAAGAGTGCTAACGATCTGACCGTAGTCTGGAATTTGCATTATCCAAAAACCCATAACCCCCAAGGAAGTCTGTCTATCCTTTTTGTTAGTTGGTGGAGACATAGCTGTTGATCACATCCATTTGGATCTGATGACGTCAATCTTGCCATCTTACTCCTAAAAACTGGATCTCCCATCCAGATCATTGACCTTACTTTGCTTTATAGCAAAACTGGTTTTCAGAAAAATTTGGATCATTCTTTCCCCTTTCTCAAAAAATTCTTCTGCTGTGTTGCCCCACACGATGACATTGTCAATGTATTGCAGGTGTTCCAGAGCTTTGCCCTGTTCCAGTGCAGTCTGGATCAGTCCATGACAAATGGTAGGGCTGTGCTTCTACTCCTGGAGCAGTTGATTCCAGGTGTCCTGGACGCCCCTCCAACTGAAAGCAAACTGGCCTGCACTCTGCTGCCAAAGGAATAGAGAAAAATGCATTAGCAATGTCAATTGTGGCATACCACTTGGTTGCCTTTGACTCCAGTTCATATTGCAGCTCTAGCACAGCAGCACTTAATGGTGGCGTGAATTAATTCAGGCCATGATAGTCTACCGTTAGTCTCCACTCTCCATTGGACTTTTGCACTGGCCATATGAGACTGTTGAAGACTGTGTGAGTCTTACTGATCACTCCTTGGCTCTCTAGTTAACAAATCCACTTATGGATGGGAATCAGAGAGTCTTGGTTAGTGTGATACTGGCACTGGTGCACCATCATGGTAGCAATTGGCACCTGCTGTTCTTTGACCCTCAGCAATCCTACAAGACAAGGGTCTTCCGAGAGACAGGGCAAGGTAGATAGCTGTTTCATGTCCTGTCTCCACGGCTGCTATTCCAAAGGCCCACCGGTACCCTTTTGGGTCCTTAAAATATCCTCTTCTGAGGTAGTCTATACCAAGAATACACGGAGCAACTGAACCAGTCACAATGGAGTGTTTTTGCCAGTCCTTCCCAGTTAGACTCACTTCAGCCTCCAGTACAGTCACCTGTTGGCATCCTCCAGTCACTCCAGAAATACTGATGGGTTCTGTCCCTTCATTGGTTGATGGAATTAGAGTACATTGGGTCCTGGTGTTCACTTGAGCCTTGTACTCTTGTGAGTCTGACGTTCCAGGACATTGAATCCACACAGCTTGTCCCTCTCCTCCACCTGGCTGGAGGCAGGGCCCCTCTAGTCCTGGTCATGGTACTCACTGCTTCCTTTTTGCAAGAATGAATCAGAAGCCCCTTCAAGAGGTTCAGAAGTAAGATCAGCCCTTCTACTCTGGGGGACTGCCCACTGGAAACTGGAGTAGCATTTTTCCTGGCAGAATCCCTTCTTGTGGTTGTCTTTCCTTGCAACTCATGTACACGTGCCTCTAGGACTGAGGTAGGTTTTCCATCCCATCTCCTCATGACTTCTCCATGGTCACACGGGAAAAGTTCTGAGGAGAAGTCTGTGGTGGCATTCGTGCAAGCAAGTGGAGCAACCGTGAGAGATTTAAATGGTTCTAAGGAGCACAAGCGATCAGGGCAAGCAAACAGGGGTGTGGGGGTTTGCAGTCAGGGCATGCAGGAAGTGCGCTGCAGGCTACTTGTAGGTCCACAACCCAAGGTAGTACTTGTGCTCTAGGTCTCTGCCATAATGGTGTGCACTCGCCTCAGAGTTAAAAACAGTGCGCTTGCAGGGAAAGCCCCTGAGATGTCTCATGCTTCCACCCAGACAGAACCAGTAAGGAAGGAGACTTCAGTACAGGTGGTATGTTGCAATGAGTACCCAGACCCTATTCCTGGAGAAAAGGTAAATACCTGCACAAGGTGTGCACAGGCTGATGATCTGCTATGTCAGGTGGTTGAGTTGCAACAAACAGTTAAAAGGCTGTGCAGTATTAGAGGAGGTGAGATGGTGATAGATAGGTGGTTACAGAACCATGCTCCTGTAGCAGACATCACTGAGAATGTAGTGGACATCACTGAGAATGAGGCACCTTGGACCCTGGTGACCCACTAAAGCAGGGCTCCATCTCAGTCTCCACCCTCCAGCATCACAACTGAAAACAGATATGAAGCTTTAACAGCTATAGGCATCAATGAGCAAGGTCTGCAAGAAGAAACTGTACCGGTAGCACACAGTGGATACCATAAAAAGAAACTAAGAGTGTTTGTGGTGGGTGACTCTGTTAAAGGGCACTGAAGCGCACATCTGCCATCCTGACCGGGAGTCACAAGAGGTATACTGCCTTCTGGGAGCTAAGATCCAAGATGTTGCTGAGAGGGTTCCACAACTTGTCAAGAGCACAGACTGCTATCCACTGCTGCTCTTTCATGGGGGGACAAATGACACTGCAAGCCAGAGCCTGGGCAGAATCAAGGAAGACTATAAAGCCCTAGGGGCACAAGTGAAAAATATTGGTGCCCAAGTTACCTTTTCCTCCATTCTGTAGTTGGATGAAAGGGGGTAGCCAGAAATAAATGCATAATGCACATTAACTCCTGGCTTTGAGGCTGGTGCCCTTGTGAGGGTTTTGACTTTTATGACAATGGGACATTCTTTTATGACTATAACCTGTTAGGGAGGGATGGAATCCATCTGTCTGAAAGAGGCAAGGGAATCTTAGGCAGTAAGCTGGCCAACTTGGTGAGGAGGGCTTTAAACTGAAGAGCTTGCGGAGTGGGGTCCTAAGTGGTAATGCTCATGCCATCACATCCAACTAGGGAACAAGCCAGGCCAACCACAGCAGCAACAAATATTCCTTAGCGGCCTCCCAAGATGAGAACCAGAAGACTCAAGGGTATGTACGGCTATGGTGGATCCTTCTGAACCCCTCATGGGACTGCAGCCTATTAATCTAGATGTAAAAATTCATATAATAACTCCAGACAATGCTGTATGGTTCTGTACCCTGACTTCTCCTCTTATTTTACATCCTTTGCTAATATCAGATTTTCGAGTTCTTTTATTTGGGGTATCTACGATGAATACCTGTACCTTATCTCAAGGAGACAGCATTGGAACAGTGTTATTGATGTTGAGAACAAGACATATTGTATTGAAGTTCAATTTGAAAAAGTACAAGCCAGATGTCTCCAAACTGTGTGGATAATCACCTCATGTCAGGTTATCAGACCCAGAGTAACATTAGCTGCAGAAGCTGGAACAACATATATGTATTACTGGAAGGTGATGACACCCCTGTTTTCTTCACCTACCACAGGTTGGCTCATCGTGCTTTGCTATCTTGTACTAAAAGCATATGCCCTGGATATGTTTCTGCAAGACCAATATGTAAATACTTAGATTTGGTTGGTCTCTACTGTAAATAACTCATCTGCCTTTTATATTAAGGGAAGACTAATGGCTGCAGATATTTTAAAAATGTGTTTTATTAGCATGTCAACCCTGGTAGCTGTATTACAGAATTATACTATGCTAAGGGATTTTGATATTAATGTTTCTTATTGCTGTTTTTTCTGAGTAGGTAATGGTTGTAAAAGCTGCTTCAATTTTGAAGGCATGTGCTGCTTTAGCATAGCTGATAAACTAGCCAGAATAGAAGATGACATATAACATATTCGGTACTAATGCATCAAGGGAAACAATCTAGTGATAATGCCTGGCTGAATGACTTGTTTAATTCCTTGACAAGAGAAATGGAACACCTGATTTAAAGCATTATTGTATGCGGTGATGAGAACAACGCATACAGACACGCATATGGATCAGAGTAATAATCAATTCTAGAGGCTGAATAATAGTTTTACAGAAACAATTGGGCAAAAAAACCCACATTCCAAGTATATCAATCTGTTTGCTTTCTCATCATATTGTCCTACAATAGCCACAGGTTGCCTCTGTGTTGTAGCTATAAATAGACAAATCTGCAAGTGTAATCAAATGCAGTCAGCCTGTAAGGTGGTCATAAACTTGTTCATCAAAGTCTCTAACCCCATTTTGGGTTTTGTATTTACTGGACATTGTTTTTCCTTAACGGCTCAAAGTCCTCTTTCAGTTCTGTCTCAGTGTAGTATTGGTTTTATCAATACTTCAGCTGCCAATACTAGTGGAAATACAGCATCCAAAATTTCCTTGGAGATTTCTTGCTTGCAGCAAGCAGATCTGTACCTTCCAAGCACCTTCTTATGGGACATGCAACTAAACAGAATTGTCAGAACATTTCTTCTCTTCAACATTTCTTCTCAGAAAACATTATTTGAGCTTACAGTTTACTTAACAAATCTTGACCCAAGAGAGGTATAGGGCTTTCTGGCAAACACACAAATACATCTGTTAAAACTTTGTTCCAAAATTGGCATTCCATTGGATTTTAAAAATGGCCTTTCTTTTTTTTCCCATGACCCCAAGAACTAGCACGGTAAATTTTCTAAGAAGTCCTTTGCAACTAGTTAACACAGAATCACACAGAATGTTAGGGATTGGAAGGGACCTCGAAAGATCATCTAGTCCAATCCCCCTGCCGGAGCAGGAACACCTATTTGAGGTTACACAGGAAGGCGTCCAGGCAGGTTTAGAATGCCTCCAGAGTAGGAGACTCCACAACCCTCCTGGGCAGCCTATTCCAGTGTTCTGTTACCCTCACTGGGAAGAAGTTTCTTCTCAAATTTAAGTGGAACCTCTTGTGTTCCAGTTTGAACCACTTACCCCTTGTCCTACCGCTGGATGTCACAGAGAAGAGCCTGGCTCCATCCTTGTGACACTCACCCTTTATATATTTGTAAACATTAATAAGGTCACCCCTCAGTCTCCTCTTCTCCAAGCTGAAGAGACCCAGCTCCCTCAGCCTTTCCTCATAAGGGAGATGCTCCACTCCCTTGATCATTTTGTTGCCCTGCACTAGACTCTCTCCAGCAGTCCCCTGTCCTTCTTGAACTGAGGGGCCCAAAACTGGACACAGTATTCCAGACGGGGTCTCACCAGGGCAGAGTAGAGGGGAAGGAGAACCTCTCTGGACCTATTAACCACTCCCCTTCTAATACACCCCAGGATGCCATTGGCCTTCCTGGCCACAAGGGCACAGTGCTGGCTCATGGTCATCCTGCTGTCCACCAGGACGCCCAGGTCCCTTTCCCCTACACTGCTCTCTAATATGTAATTTCCCAACCTATACTGGAACCTGGGGTTGTTCCTGCCCAGATGCAGGACTCTACACTTTCCCTTGCTAAATTTCACCAGGTTATTCCCCGCCCAACTCTCCAGCCTGTCCAGGTCCCACTGGATGGCAGCACAGCCTTCTCGCGTGTCAGCCACTCCTCCCAGCTTAGTGTCATCAGCAAACTTGCTGATAGTACACTCAATTCCCTCGTGCAAATCGTTAATGAATATATTGAATAATATTGGCCCCAGTACTGACCCCTGAGGCACTCCACTAGATACTGGCCTCCAACTAGACTCCGCACCATTGACCACCACTCTCTGGCTTCTCTCCTTAAGCCAGTTTGCAACCCACCTCACTACTCTATTGTCCAGACCACACCTCCTCAATTTAGCTGTGAGGATGCTATGGGAGACTGTGTCAAAGGCTTTACTGAAGTCAAGGTAGACCACATCCACCGCCCTGCCATCATCCATCCACCTTGTTACATTCTCATAAAAGGCTATGAGGTTGGTCAAGCATGACTTACCCTTGGTAAAGCCATGCTGACTGCCCCTAATGACCCTCTTATCCCTGATATGCCTTGAGATGACATCAAGGACAAGCTGTTCCATTACTTTCCCAGGGACAGAGGTGAGGCTGACCGGTCTATAATTACCCGGGTCCTCCTTCTTGCCCTTTTTGAAGACTGGAGTGACATTTGCTTTCCTCCAATCCTCGGGCACCTCTCCCGTTTCCCAAGACTTGGCAAAGATGATGGAGAGCGGTCCAGCAATGACTTCAGCCAGCTCCCTCAGTACCCGCAGATGCATCCCATCTGGACCCATGGATTTATGGATGTCCAGACTATTTAATAGCTCCCTAACCCAGTCCTCATCGACTAAAGCAAACTCCTCCACTGACCTGGCTTCACCTGGGGTCTCAGGGGTACAGGGCTCCCCAGGACAGCCTCCAGTAGAGTAGACAGAGAGAAAGAAGGCATTCAGTAATTCTGCCTTCTCTGTGTCTTCTGTCACCAGGGCACCCACCTCATTCATCAGTGGGCCTACATTGCCTCTGGTGTTAGTTTTATCTGTCACGTATTTGAAAAAACTCTTCCTGTTGTCCTTGACCCCTCTCACCAGGTGGAATTCTAAGGAGGCCTTAGCTTTCCTAGTTACCTCCCTACACCCTCTGACAACAGCCTTATATTCTCCCCAAGTGGCCAGCCCCTCCTTCCACGATCTGTAAACTCTTCTCTTCCACTTGAGCTTACCCAGCAGCTCCCTGTTTAACCACGCAGGTCTACTGGCTCCCTTCCTTGACTTCGTATGTGTCGGGATGCTCTGATCTTGTGCCCGGTAGAAACAGTCCCTGAACGCTAACCAACTGTCTTGGTCCCCTTTACTTTCAAGCAGCCTTGCCCATGGGATTTCCCTTAGCGATTGCCTGAAAAGGCCAAAGTTTACCTTTCTGAAATCCAAGGTTGCAGTTCTGCTTGCTATCCTGCTCCTGTCACATGAGATCCTGAATTCCACCATCTCATGGTCGCTGCAACCAAGGCAGCCCTCAACCTTTACCGCTTCAACCAGACCCTCCTTGTTAGTGATGATAAGGTCCAGCAATGCACCTCTTCTTGTTGGCTCCTCCACCCTTTGCATCAGAAAGTTATCATCAAGGCACTGGAGGAACCTCCTAGACTGTGGCTGGCCAGCTGAGTAGTCCTTCCAGCAAACATCAGGGAAGTTAAAATCCCCCACCACAACCAGGGCCTGTGATTGCGAGGCTGCTCTCAGCTGTCTGTAGAAGGCCTCATCAACTTCCTCACCCTGATCTGGTGGTCTGTAGTAGATGCCCACAATAGCGTCACCCTTGCCAGCCTGCCCCTTAACTTTCCCCCACAGACTCTCAACTTGCTCCTCATCCATGCCTGGACAATACTTAATAAATTGTAGTTGCTCTCTCACATAAAGAGCAACTCCACCACCACGCCTGGCTGGTCTGTCTTTCCTGAAAAGGACATAGCCATCCATGACCACATTCCAGTCATGTGTGCTGTCCCACCATGTCTCTGTAATTGTCACCAGATCATAATCTCCTGCCCTAACACAGGTTTCTAACTCCTCCTGCTTATTCCCCATGCTGCCCGCATTGGTGTACAGGCATTTCAGAGAGTGAGTTGAGCACACCGATTTCACCTCAGGGGTATGGGGGGCCTCCCAGCCCTCATGAACTCTAGAGTGATGCCCTACGCATGCAAGCCCAGCTACCACCCCATCCCCCTTCAAATCTAGTTTAAAGCTCCCCAAATGAGCCCTGCTAATTCCTGTCCCAGCATCCTTTTGCCCCTGCGAGATAAACCTTTCCCGTGTATTGCTGTCTGGACTGGTGTCTTGTGAAACCAGCTGTTATCAAAGTACCCAAAGCCCTGCCTGTAGCACCAGTCCTGTAGCCAATTGTTTAGAGACTGGATTTTTCTATTCCCGACCACATCATCACCCAAAACTGGAAGGAGGGCAGAGAAAATCACTCGAGCCCCAAATTCTTTTACCATCTGTCCCAAGGCCTTGAAATCTTTTTTTCATTCCCGTCAGACTGCAGAATGCAGCTTCCTCCCCATCTGTCTGGAAGATCAGCAGTGGGTAGTAGTCTGTCGGGTGCACCAGGTTGGGGAGCATCCTGGTGATGTCCCTGATCTGGGCTCCAGGTAGACTGCACACTTCCCTACGATGAGGGTCAACTCTGCAGATTGGGCCCTCTGTCCCTCTCAGAAGGGCATTGCCTACTACAGTTACCCTTCTTTCTTTCTTATCTGAGGCGGTCTTGAGGTGTGGGGTCAACTGTCTCTTTCGATGTGACCTCAAATGAGCCTTGCACCACATCCTCACATATCTCCTCTTCAAGATCCAGGGCCTCAAACCTATTACAGAGGGGCACCTGGGGAAGCAAAGCAGGTAGGGAGGGGGGTTGCCCACAGCCCCTAACTGGAACTAGCTTCCAACCCTCATCATCTTTTCTGTCCCCTACCTCTGCCTGACAGTGACAGGGCAGGGACTGTCTCAGGTCTTCTCCCTTTGCCCGACAGGGCAAGGGGTTCATCACCTTTTGGGGAATGTGTTGTATTAACTTGTCTGATCCTTCTGAATCTGTTCATAGTATTTTAGACAAACTAAAACAGCACATTAATAAGATTGTCATAGTAGAAGTAGGGTTTGACAAATGGTTTAAAAGCTTGGAAATAGGTGGGTAGTTGTTTGATCTTATTATATAAGGCTTAGCTACGTTATATGTAACTGTAATCATTGTTGTTAATCATCTATTCTATGCTGCAGTGTATTTCAAAGATGATTCAGTGCATTGTAAACAAGGCCTGGTTGGTTCAAAAACAAAAAGGGGGAGGTTTGAGGGATTTTCTTGAAGTTAATGTGTGTATAGATTTCTATTAGATGGAGATTTGTTACTGAACTAGCCAGGTCTAAAGGAATTTCAAGGAAAGCTGAAAACAGGACCTGTTGTGGGAGTGAGGCAGTTCTACAATAACAGAGCCTCAACAAGATGTAAATCAACAGACCTATTAGCAGTGAGACTCGGGCGTGTGGACAGCTCATGAACATAGACAATATCCAATTAGCTAATGCATGCTTGGAGCATGGACATGTGATCAGGAAATAACTGCATATATAAGGAGGTTTGTTTCTGTAATAAAGGGCTTCACTTGAATTCGTATTGGATTGTGTGGAGTCCATGATTTTTCGCCCTTGCAGTGCCCTGCCTCCAACCAGGTGAAGGAAAGGGATAACAGAGTTTATTGGACTGTACAAATACGATGGCCTGGTACAACACACCCCCAGGAGTACAAAGCTTTAGTGGACACTGGTGCTCAGTGCACAATCATTCCTTCTAATTATAAAGGAACTGTCACGGAGGCACCCCGAGGTTAGTTTAAGGGACAAGAGGGTCCAAAACAGCTTTTATTAAACTGGTGAGAAACAGGGTTTTAGCACTCCAAAGGTGACTTAAATACAGGTTCAGATATTAGTTGAGGAAAATTATTAAGGGGCAGCAACTAATACAACAGGAGGTCCACAGTGTCCATACACATGGCTTCACCAAAAACAATGCCGGAGCCACTCCTGAGTCCAGGAAGACTACACATTTGCCTGAACATGGTGTGGGATTATTTTAAAGGGATACACATACTCGTATGGAGTATGGGAAGTGTACACTCGCGATTCGGCAAGGGTAAATTTATAGTACACTCGCAATCCTGTGAGGAGAAATGCACGTGCAAATGTGCACGGAATATTACACGTGCTTATGTGGAAGCACGGGAGGAAAATACACTCGCGATTATGCGAGCATTAATTTATACACGTGCTCGTATTGAGCATGGAAAGTACGTGTGCAAATGTGCACAGAAAGTATAAATACACGTGCAAATGTGCGCAGAAAGTAGATACACTCACAATCCTGTGAGGGTTAATTTTACTTACACACTTGGTGGCAAGGTCAGCAGAGTCTCTGTCCCGGGGAGGGGGGGCCGTGGCTCCTAGCGGCAGTGGCTAAGCTCGTAACTCCAAGAGATCGTGCGCAAGACCACACATCTCGACGAGAGTCCCGTTTTTTATAACCTGATCAGATCTGACTGTGGGCATTACAGAAGCTTCTCTGCACCCCCACCCTGTCTGTGGAGTGCCCCTGAAGCCTCCAAACATCCCCCACACTGGTCGCAGGCGCCTAGCGGCTCTCTGGCACCTCAGCACTCCCTTCTCCTAACGGCCCTGGCCAGGGTGCTCTGGGGCCAAACAAAAGAAGCTGTTAGCCTCAAACAGCAGAGAGAGAGGGAGATGTGTCTACTCCTTCCATATCAAAGGAGGGAGGGGGAGAGAGGGGAGTTTGCATTCTGCCACAGGAACGCAATCCATTAATATTGTTGGAGTGACTGGGGGATCCCAGGAACTGACTGTTGTAGAGGCTGAAATGAGCCTAACTGGAAAAAACTGGCAAAAGCATCCCCTTATGACTGGTCCAGATGCTCCGTGCATCCTTGGCATAGACTACCTCAGGAGAGGGTATTTTAAGGACCCAAAAGGGTATAGGTGGGCATTTGGTATAGCAGCTGTGGACACTGAGAAAATTGAACAGCTGTCTGATTTGCCTGGTCTTTCAGATGACCCTTCTGTTGTAGGACTGCTGATGGTTGATGATCAGCAGGTGCCAATTGCTACCACGACGGTGCATCGCAGGCAATATCGCACCAATCGAGATTCTTTGATTCCTATCCAGAGGTTGATCCGTCAACTGGAAAGCCAGGGTGTGATCAGTAAGACTCGCTCACCTTTTAATGGCCCAATCTGGCCAGTCTAGTGACGAGTGGAGACTAACTGTAGACTATCATGGCCTGAATGAAGTTATGCCACCATTGAGTGCTTCCATGCCTGACATACTAGAAGTGCAATTTGAACTGGAGTCAAAGACAGCCAAGTGGTATGCTACAATTGACATTGCTAATGCATTTTTCTCTATTCCTTTAGCAGCAGAGTGCAAGCCACAGTTTGCTTTCACCTGGAGGGGCATCCAGTACACGTGGAATCGCTTACCCCAGGGGTGGAAACACAGTCCTACCACCTGCTGTGGACTGATCCAGAACACGCTGGAACAACGTAAAGCTCCAGAACACTTGCAATATATTGATGACATCATCATATGGGGCGACACAGCGAAAGAAGTTTTCGAGAAAGGTGAGAGAATAATTCAGATTCTTTTGGATGCTGGTTTTGCCATAAAATGAAGCAGGGTCAAGGGACCTGCACGAGAGATCCAGTTTTTAGGAATAAAATGGCAAGATGGCCGTCGTCAGATCCCAATGGATGTGATCAACAAAATTGCAGCAATGTCTCCACCTACTAATAAAAAGGAGACACAGACTTTCTTGGGCGTTGTAGGTTTTTGGAGAATGCATATTCCTGACTACAGCCACATTGTGAGCCCTCTCTATCGAGTGACTCGTAAAAAGAAACAGTTTGAGTGGGGCCCAGAACAACGACAAGCCTTTGAACAAATTAAGCGTGAGATAACTCATGTGGTGGCCCTCGGATCAGTTCGGACTGGACTAGCTGTTAAAAATGGGCTCTACACTGCAGCCGGAGATAATGGTCCTATCTGGACCCTCTGGCAGAAAGCACCAGGAGAAACCCGTGGCCGACCCTTAGGTTTTTGGAGTCGAGGATACAAAGGATCTGGGGCCAAGTATACTCCAATGGAAAAAGAGATACTAGCAGCATATGAAGGAGGTCAAGCTGCTTCAGAAGTGATCGGTACTGAAGCACAGCTCCTCCTAGCACCTCGACTACTGTTGCTGAGCTGGATTTTCAAAGGGACAGTTCCCTCTATGCATCATGCAACCGATGCTGCGTGGAGTAAGTGAATTGCATTGATCATGCAACAAACTCTATTTGGAAGTCTCAATCGCCCAGGGATCTTATAAGTGATTACAGATTGGTCGAAAAGTAAAGACTTTGGGATGTCGCCAGATGAAGAGGAAGTAACACGTGCTGAAGAAGCACCACCGTGTGAAGGGGTTTCGTTAGAAGGAGATATGTTGTTGAATTAGTCAGGCCCAAAGGAATCTCAAGGCCACTTCGAGAAGCTGAGAACAGAATCTGCTGTGAGAAAGAGAGAGGGGCGTTTCTTCATTAACAGGGCCTCAGCATGGCGTGAGTCATCGGACCTATCATCGGTGGGGCTCCAGCGTGTGGACTGCCCATGATACTCATTTAGCGAATCCATGCTTGGAGCGTGGATTCGTGATTAGAGAACAGTTGCGTATATAAGGAGACATGCTTCTGTAATAAATGGCTTTTGCGTGATTCACATTGAATCGGAGTGCTGAGTCCTTTATCGTTCCAACACCACCGTATAATACTTTTCAGAAACTCATAAGCAGTATGCACTGTTCATAGATGGGTCCTGTTGTCTTGTAGGAAAACATAAAAGGTGGAAAGCTGCTGTGTGGAGTCCCACACGACGAGTTACAGAAGCCCCTGAAGGACAAGGTGAATCCAGTCAGTTTGCAGAAGTGAAAGCCATCCAGCTGGCTTTGGACATGGCTGAACTAGAGAAGTGGCCAATACTTTCTCTCTATACTGACTCGTGGGTGGTAGTAAATGCCTTGTGGAGGTGGCTGCAGCAATGGAAGAAAAGTGGCTAGCAGTGCAGAGGCAAACCCATTTGGGCTTCCACACTGTGGCAAGACATTGCTGCCCGGTTAGAGAGCCTGTCTGTAAAAGTTCATCATGTAGATGCTCATGTGCCTAAAAGTCGAGCCACCGAGGAACATCGCAACAACCAACAAGTGGATCAAGCTGCCAAGATTAAAATAGCTGAGGTGGACTTGGACTGGCAACATAAAGGTGAACTTTTCCTATTTCAGTGGGCCCATGATACTTCAGGGCATCAAGGCAGAGATGCAATATATAAATGGTCTCGCGATCGTGGGATGGACTTAACTATGGACACTATTGCACCGAAATCAAACGAGCTAAACGGTTAAAGCCTGTATGGTATGGGGGCGATGGTTAAAGTATAAGTATGGAGAGGCTTGGCAGATTGATTATATTGTACTTCCACAAACACGTCAAGGTAAGCGCTATGTACTTACAATGGTGGAAGCAACCACTGGATGGTTGGAAATGTATGCCGTACCTCATGCTATAGCCCAAAATACTATCTTGGGCCTTGAAAAGCAAGTCCTTTGGCGACATGGTACACCAGAAAGAATTGAATCAGACAGTGGCACTCATTTTAAAAAAAGTATTATAGACAATCGGGCCAAAGAACATGGTATTGAATGGGTATGTCATAGTCCATATCATGCACCAGCCTCTGGGAAAATTGAAAGGCACAATGGTCTGTTAAAAACTACACCAAGGCATTGGGTGGTAGAACCTTTAAAAACTGGGATTCACATTTAGCAAAAGTTACTTGGTTGGTCAACACTAGAGGATCAACTAATCGAGCTGGACCTGCTCAATCAGAAATTCTATGTACTGTAGAAGGAGATAAAGACCCTGTAGTACACATTAAAAATATGTTAGGAAAGGCAGTCTGGTTTACTCCTGCCTCAGACAAAGGCAAGCCCATTTGTGGGACTGTTTTTGCCCAGGGACCTGGCAGCATCTGGTGAGTGATGCTTAAGGATGGAGAAGTTCCTCAAGGGGATTTGATTTTAGGTGAAAATATTCAATACTGGACTGCATGATGTGAATTGCCCTACTAACAGTGTTTAATAAGTGTCTTTCAGATCAAGACAGTGGTGATGACACCAGAGCTAGTTTCTTCGAGTGGCGCCTGACAAGTTTTTCAAAGTTGATGTCTTTGACCCACAAGCAGTGGTCATGAGATGCACTAGATGTACCATTTTTCCTGCCCTGGGAGACTGTTGTGATAAATAAACTTAATGAACTTTTCAGAGGATGGTCCACAGACTAAGAGAATGATGGATTACTTCTGTGTATATATGTACATGTGTGTGTATATATAGTAGTAGTGATTAATTATATTGTATTGAAAAGGTCTAAGTATGTCGTGAATGGCATGGTATAAGGGGTGGAATGTCCTGGTTTTGTTAAAAACAAGTTTCTCTTTTAGTGAATTTGCCTGTCAGCTTTTGGAGTGCTAAAACCCTGTTTCTGACCAGTTTAATAAAAGTGTTTTGGACCCTGTTGTCCCTTAAACTAATCTTGGGGTGCCTCCGTGACAATATGTATAGGCGTTCCTGGGGTTACCATGAATATGTAATGCCTTGCTGTATTTAAACACACCTCATATTGTTAGAAGGCACGCGAGATTAGAGGAAATATTCCTCTTGTGCCCGGTGCTGAATAAACATACCATCTTTATAACCCTGCAGGTTGTAAAGTTTTATGGCCTTATAGGTCGTAAAGTTGTTTCCGCACGTTACACTAGCCTTCCTTGTGTTTGCATCACTGCTCTTGGGGGCTTTGGATGTACACAACAGGGAGTGCACTGTCACTGTGTGCCTGAGCTGTTGTTCTGCTCCCTGCAGTGCCTAGAGCAGGCATGGGGCTGTGGGCTACTGAAAATTCAGGTGGAATTCAAGTGCCTAAATACATGCCATCTCTGGGATGTCAGTGTCTGGGGCACTGGATGGCACCAAGGCTGTGGTCTGTGTACTAAGTGTGGTGGAGCCCCACATCAGGGTGTTAAGTACCACTGCCCGTGCCACTCAGCACCTGTAATGAGCCCCAGCACACCCCAGGGCCCCACTGCTGCTGCTGCTCAGTGCCTCTCCCTCCAGTCCAGGTGGCCCTGAAGGCTGGGGTGAGCAGAAACCACTCCTCTTGTAACACATTACTTCTCCTTGTTGCCTTTTACACAGTCCCAAACTCACAAGCTTTTCACAGTGACCTGAGAATTCTGCCCTTAGGGCTCTCTTGCCCTTGCCCTGGATGTCATGCTCCATCCTTTTGGCCTAACACCAGCCCCTGCCTTTCTGCACTGTTTGGCAGGGACAATCTGCCCTGTTTGAGGTGCCAGGGATGTGGCAGACACTGTTCCATGTCACACATGGTGGCATGCACTGGCCTCACTGAGGCTGGGCCAGGCTGGATAGACTGTATGGCTTGTGTGTTGGCACCCCTGGTGCTGGGTTATATTTATAATGCTTCTGCAAGAGGCTTTGGGTTCACCCATGGACCTGCCAAAAACCTTGTGTCAAAAGCACAAGCTTGACAGATGTCCACAGAAGCAGATTGAGAAGCACTGCCAAAATGCAGTGGCAGAGAAGCATAGAATCCCTGATTGTAACCCAGAGAGATGGAATGGATGGGATGGGGGCTTTGACTGCATGTTTTACTTAGCATGTTGTACAGCACGAAGGAAGTGCTTTACCAACATCTCACATCTATCGATGCCATTGCCTCCATCACCTAACTCTACAGGGAGTCCTGGGGCTGGAAAGGCATCTGGTGGGGATGGGTATGAAGGCACCACAGGGCAGGAAGCTGGATTTGGGATGCCGATGTCACCTCTGCCACCGGTGGGCAGGTGTGGAGCAATGGTACAGGATGGAAGTTTGGATTAGGATAAAGTGGGAAGTGAGCCCAGGGAGCTGAACGAGGGTAATTGGGGGGGTATCCACATGTCCCTGGGGAAGGGAAGTTGTGGTCAGTAGATAGCAATGAGTCCTCCTCTCTGCAGGGGGACCTGTGGGGATAGAAGCTGCTGCAGAGGGGGAGTGAGAGCAGTTTTTTAAAAAAGACAACCACAGCTGACATGATTTTTTTTTTTTTTTTATGTGAGTGGGTGATTTTGCTTGCCTTGCTGGGGCAGCTTGCAGACAAAGCACACCATTACAAGGTGGGCAAAGCTGCATCCTCACAGGATGGAGACTAGATCGGCAGAATCTTTCAGGGTGCATTTGCATGTGAAGACATTTCTGCCCACCCTCTGGGGGAAGCAGAGTTCCTATGAGATGACCTGCGGACATGACCCATGGTAGGATTCAAATTACAGTGATTAGTGACTTGGCAAAAGTATATTATTATATCACAAAATTTAACAAGACTTTAGCAGCAAAACTTACAATGATATTACCTTTTGTGCAGGGTCAGTCAGGATGGAGTTAATTTCCACGCTGCCAGGATATCTGGGTATTCTATACCATATCCGGTCTCTGTCTCTTGGGGGGGTTCTGTTTCGGGGAGGGGGTGAGCCAGGGAGTGGCAGAGCTCCAGCAGGGATCACGTAGTTCCAGCGGGGACCACGTGTCTCTCTCTTGGTATTCAGGATGCAAATGGGGATTGGGGACAAGGGAGGGGGAAAGCAGTGGTGGTTTCAGCGCTGACTGTTACAGTGGTGAGCAGCCAGGTGGGAAAGGCGTATACAGTGGGGGAGGGTGGTCACGCAGCACTGTGTGCCCACCGTCTTTGTAGGTTCCTTTGTCACTGCTGTTACTGTTTGTTTGTCCTCCCTTGTTTTCTCCTTGCTGCCCCATTAAATTGTTTTTTATCCTAACCCATGAGTTTTTGCCTTTTTTTAATTTTTTTTTTTCCTTTTAATTCTCCTCTCCATCCCACTGGAGGCGGGGGAGGAAGTGGCACGTAGTTTTAGCAGCTGCCGGCTGAGGGGGAGGTGGGGCTAACCTACAACAGTCCTTTTTGGCGAGCCAGGCAGGAGAAAGAATAAAAAAGTTTGGGATTAAAAAAACCCAAAAAACAACAAAACCAAACCAAAACAAAAAAATCCAAAAACAAATGTAAGGAACATTTAATGAAGAACTGTTGTTTTTACATAACTGAGGACCTGGCACCTGACCCCAGCAGGGGAGAAGGACCGAGAGACATCAGACTATGAATCCTTAATGTAAAACACAGTCTCTTCCCGGAATATATACTGATACCTGTATACATACTGATACCTGTATTTACAAGTTAATTTAGGGGGAAGGGTATTGTATGTAAACTGAGGCAAGCCTCGGGGTAGTCTGTAAACAATGAAGTACCCAACCAATGGGGAACAGGGGAGGGAAATTGTGGTTGGGATTTTGGGGGGATATAAGCAGGGGTTTTTTGCCCTATTATGTGTGCCTACCTTCAGGTAGAACATCCCGTCTTGCAATATCGTTATTAAAAAGATTGCTTTGCTGAGAGATCCTGCCTGAGCCTATTATATTTGCAAAATAATTGTTTCCTACAACAAACAAAAAAACACCAAAAAAACCCAAAAAACACAGAGCTGACTGGAGTGTGTTAGAGCTCACACTATTAGTTAAGTGGTCATGATGTTTCTTTGTTTGTCCACGTGGCTGTGCCACTTGAATTCCTACATGCCCCGTATGTTCCCTGGAGTGCTGTTGGTAACATCTGACAAAAGGATTTGGTTTATCATAACGCTGTCCTGTATGATATCAACCTATGAGATTGTGATTTCCTTCCTTACACAGCTATATTGGTATTTTTATAAGATATTTTTGATTTTTCCATATCTCAGGTGCCACCTCTCAGAATTGATTAGTAATTGCACCCAGTCTATGGAGAAGACGGAGGGAGGTGAAATCTTCCCTCATCTCTTCACTTCTTTTTTCTCCTCCAGCTTGGGTCCAACAGTTTCTGAGGATTTTGGACACCCTGGGGATACTCAAGATAGCCTGATCTTCCTGTAATGTCTTCTGAATGTGTGCCAGGTCATATACAGGGTTACAAAAGGATATACTGGGAATATCACCCATAGATTTGCCCCAAGGGCGGATGAGCATGGGTGGAATGGTGTGTGGGAAAACATGGGCAGATATCTGGAGAATTTCTCACCTTTGACAGTCTGGAGTTTCACTCCTGAACAACTGCAGGACCTTGGTGAGGTGACAGAATATGTAAAAGGGAGATGCTCTAGTTATTCTAAAGAGGCACAACTTACTGTGCTGTATTGGGCCCTGGCCATTATCTATTAAACACTGCTCAACATCATGCAGTGCCCCCAGGGCAAAGGGGGTGGTAACAAACCCACAGGCACTGCGTCTGCTCCTGCCCTTGTGCCAGATGCTGTGGCTGCTCAGACGCCAGTGACAGGCACTGTGGCTACTCAAAGCCAGGCAACGGGCACTGTGGCTACTCAGACCCATGTGGCAGGTGCTGCAACTGAATCAGAGAACCAACCTGTTGGTCCTCTCCAGAAGAAGAACTACACAAAGAAATCAGTTTGCTTAGTGAGGGAAATTGATGACCCAGGCCCATCACAAGAACAGGAAAAGGAGGAGGAGGCAGAACCAGAGATAGTCACCCAATTGCTATCCCTGGGTGAGTTGCGAGATATGTGAAAGGATTTCAACTGCTGGGATGGTGAACACGTTGTTGCTTGGTTGCTCCGATGCAGGGATAATGGGGCAAGTAGCATGTAATTAGAAGGCAGGGAAGCTAAGCAATTAGGATCCCTGTCTAGGGCATTGACAAGGCGATTGGAAGGAAGACACAAACCCTCAGCCTCTGGAGGTGACTTCTGTCAGGTGTGAAGGAAAGGTATCCCTTCAAGGAAGATGTTACCTGTCACCCAGGCAAGTGGACCACCATGGAGAAAGGTATCCAGTACCTGAGGGAGCTAGCTGTTCTGGAGGTGATTTATAATAACACCAATAATGACGATCCACTCACTGATACCGATGAGATCCAGTGCATGCAACCCATGTGGTGGAGGTTTCTGTGAAGTACACCATCATCCCATGCCAGCTCATTGGCAGTAATGTCATGGAAAGAAGGCGAGGGACAAACGGTGTATCAGTTGGCTGGTCAGCTCCAGCAGTATGAGGGAAGTCTATCCTCCTCCCTACAGGCTTCCATCTTGTCTGTGGAGAAACTGCCCAATGTGCTAGCTGAAAAATTGTCCCAAGAGTTCCAGCATTTTGAAGACAAGTTTCGCTCCCCACCTGCATGGCCTTGGGTTTCAGCTACTCAGAATGAGCGTTTCTCCAATTAAGAGAGAGAATACAGAGGGTATTCAAAATGGGGCACCCTGTGGTTTTTACTGCGCGACAACGTAGAGGACGTGAGGAGGTGGGATGGACAACCTACCTCAGTCCTAGAGGCATGGGTACATGAGTTAAAAGGGGAGACAACCACAAGAGGACATTACGCCAGGAAAAATGCTGCCCCAGTTTCCAGCAGGCAGTTCCCCAGACAGACTAGAAGAGCTGACCTTGCCTCTGACCCTCTTGAAAGGCACTTCTGATTCATTCTTACAAGGAGGAAGCAATGAGTACCATGACTGGGACTAGGGGACGCGGCCTCCAGCCAAGTGGAGGAGAGTGATAACAGAGTTTATTGGACTGTGTGGATTCAGTGGCCTGGAACATCAGAACCACAGGAGTACAGGGCTCTGGTGGACACCGGGGCCCAATGTACTCTGATTCCATCAAACTATGAAGGGATAGAACCCATCAGCATTTCTGGGGTGACTGGGGGATACCAACAGCTAACTGTATGAGATGCTGAGGTGAGCATGACTGGAAAGGACTGGCAAAAGCACCCCATTGTGACTGGCCCAGATGTTCCATGCATTCTTGGTATAGACTACCTCAGAAGAGTGTATTTTAAGAACCTGAAGGGGTACAGGTGGGTTTTTAGCATAGCCTCTGTGGAGACAGAGGACATTAGACAGCTGTCTACCTTGCCTGGCCTCTCTCAGAGGACCCTTCTGTTGTAGGATTGCTGAAGGTTGATGACCAGCGGGTGCCAATTGCTACCATGACAGTGCACTGGCAGCAATATAGCACTGACCGAGATTCTTTGATTCCTGTCCATAACCTGATTCGTCAACTGGAGAGCCAAAGAGTGATCAGTAAGACTCACTCACCCTTTAACAGTCCCATATGGACAGTGAGGAAGCCCAGTGGAGAGTAGAGACTAACAGTGGACTATAGTGGCCTGAATGAAGTCATGCCACCATTGAGTGCTGCTGTGCTGGACATGCTAGAGCTACAATATGGAGTCGAAGGCAGTCAAATGGTATGCTACAATTGACACTGTTAATGCATTTTTCTCTATTCCTCTGGCAGCAGAGTGCAGGCCACAGTTTGCCTTCACCTGGAGAGGCATCCGGTACACCTGGATTCGACTGCCCCAGGGGTGGAAGCACAACTTCACCATTTGCCATGAACTGATCCAGGCTGCACTGGAGCAGGGCAAAGCTCCGGAACACCTGCAGTACATTGATGACATCATCATGTGGGGTGACACAGCAGCAGAGGTTTTTGAGAAAGGTGAGAGGATAATTCAGATTCTCCTGCAAGCTGGTTTTGCTATAAAACAAAGTAAGGTCAAGTGACCTGCATGGGAGATCCAGTTTTTAGGAGTAAGATGGCAGTACGGACGTCATCAAATTCCAATGGATATGGTCAACAAAATAGCTTCTATTTCTGCACCGACTAGTAAAAAGGAAACACAGACTTTCATGGGGGTTGTGGGATTTTGGAAAACGCACATTCCAAAATACAGTCAGATCATAAGCCCTCTCTATCAGGTAACCTGGAAGAAGAATGGCTTTGAGTAGGGCCCTAAGCAGCAGCAGACCTTTGAACAAATTAAGCGGGAGATAGCCCATGCCATGGCTCTTGGGCCAGTTCGGGCAGGACAAAATGTTAAAAATGTGCTCTACACTGCAGCTGGGGAGAATGGCCCCACCTGGAGCCTTTGGCAGAAAGCACCAGAGGAGACTCGAGGTTGACCCCTGGGATTTTGGAGTCGGAGGGATACAGAGGTTCCAAGGCCCGCTACACTCCAACTGAAAAGGAGATGTTAGCAGCATGCAAAGGGGTTCGAGCTGCTTATGAAGTGATTGGCACTGAAGCACAGCTCCTCCTGGCACCTCGATTGCCAGTATAGGGCTGGATGTTCACAGGAAAAGTCTCCTCTACTCATCATGCAACTGACGCCACATGGAGTAAGTGAGTTTCATTGATCACGCAATGGGCTTAAATGGGGAACCTTGATCACCCGGGGATCTTAGAGGTGATCATGGACTGGCCAGAGGGTAAGGATTTTGGAGTATTGCCAGAAGGGAAGGTGACATGTGCTGAAGAGGCCCCATCATATAATAAGCTACTCGAGGATGAGTAGCGTTATGCCTTGTTTACTGATGGGTCATGTCTTATTGTGGGAAAGCATCAGATGTGGAAATCTGCTGTGTGGAGTCTCATGCGGCAAGTTGCAGAGGCCACTAAGGGACAAGGTGAATCGAGTCAGTTTGCAGAGGTAAAAGCAATACAGCTGGCTTTGGGCATTGCTGAATGAGTAAAGTGGCCAGTGCTTTATCTCTATGCTGATTCATGGATGGGGGCAAATGTCCTGTGGAGGTGGTTGCAGCAATGGAAGAGGAACAACTGACAGCGCAGAGGCAAACTCATCTGGGCTGCTGAATTGTGGTGAGATATTGCTGCCCGGCTAGAGAACCTGCCTGTAAAAGTGTACCACATAGACAGCCATGTGCCTAGAAGTCGGTTCACTGAACAACATCAAAACAACCATCAGATGGATTGAGTTGCCAAGATTAAGGTGTCTCAGGTAGATCTGGACTGGCAACACAAAGGTTAATTATTCATAGCTCAGTGGGCCCATGATGCCTCAGGTCATCAGGGAAGAGACACAATATATAGGTAGGCTCATGATTGAGGGGTAGAATGACCATGGACACTATTGTGCAGATTATTCACAATTGTGAAACATGCTCTACAATCAAGCAAGCCAAGCAGTTAAAGCCTATGTGGTTCGGGGGCAATGGCTGAAGTATAAATATGGGGAAGCCTGTGTCACAGAGGCACCCCAAAATCAGTTTTAGGCAGGGAACAAGTTCCAAAACAGACTTTATTCTAGCCGGAAAAGTGCAACCAATCAGCTAACCAGAAACAGGGTTTATACAATTAGTTAGCACTCCGACAACGTAAAATACAGGTTCGGATATCAGTTGAGTAGATTATTGGGGTACAGCAAAATAAGAATAATGAGGATCCATAGCATGCATGCACACACTCACAAGAAACAAAACCAGAGCCCTCTGACTCAAGAGTACCCACAAGAAATAATCACTTGCCTGGGCTAGGTGAGGACTCTCACTTGCCTGGTTAGGCAAAGACTCATTCAAGGATAAACCCAGTAAATAACCACTCACCCAAACAATGAGGTGAGGTACTCTCAGTCCTGGGAAGTCTCCTTAAACAGTGTTCCAGTCTAAGGAGAGGGCTCTAGTTCACAGACCCACTGCTCCGAGAAGACCACTCCAAAAGGGGCCTTTGGTGGGAACCCCATTTTTATAGTCTGGTCAGATCTGGCTGTGGGCATTACAACATAGTCCAGAAGCTTTGCAGCTACTCTGGGCACTTCCTCTGCTAACAACCCTGTCAATTGACTCAGGGTCCCATTAAGGAGCCTGTCAATTGACAGAGAGTCCCACCCCTCCTGTCCCACCAGCTGGTGGAAGTGAAGTCACCCTGCCCCGGAGTAGGGGAGGATGTGACTATCAGCACCTTTGTGCCACCCTAGGTGTGTATGTGGAGGCAGGCACAGTGGGGCACAAAAGGTGCTAAAAGAGCCATCAGCTGCCCCATTGAAGGCTCTGAATCTCAGGGGAATGTGTAACTGCCACAGCCTGGCAGATTGACTGTATTACACTCCCACAAACCCGACATGGCAAGCGTTATGTGCTTATGATGGTGGAAGCAACCACTAGATGGCTGGAAACATACACCGCGCCCCATGCCACTGCCCAGAACACCATCCTGGGCCTTGAAAAGCATGTCCTATGGCAATATGGCACCCCAAAGAGAACTGAGTCAGACAACAGAACTCATTTCTGGAACAAACTCATAGACACTTGGGCCAAAGAGCACGGCATTCAGTGGATATATCACAACCCCTACCATGTACCAGCTGCTGGAAAAATCAAACAGTACAATGGACTGTTAAAAACTACACTAAGAGCAATGGGTGGTGGAACTTTTAGAAATTGGGATTCAAATTTGGCGAAAGTCACTTGGTTGGTTAACACCAAGGGATCTACCAATCGAGCTGATCCTGCCCAGTTGAAGCCTCCACACACTGTGGAGGGGGATAAAGTCCCTGTGATGTGAATGAAGAGTATGTTGGGAAAAGCAGTCTGTGTTTTTCCTCCTTGGGGTGTGATTTTTAGTATTGTAATGAGCTTATAATGAGCAAAGTTCAACTAAAGGACACTTTATCTAACAATCTCAAGATATATGTTAAACACGACTCAACTAATTGCACAGGTTCCAGGATATAGCATAATTATTTATCAGTTTATCAATTATTTATCAGCAGTGCTGGCTAAACGGAAGCCTGTTCCAGTGCTTCACAACCCCTTTCTTAAAGAAATTTTTCCTAATATCCAACCTGAACCTCCCCTGGCACAACTTGAGGCCATTTCCTCTCAACCTATCACTTGCTACTTGGGAGAAGAGACCAACACCCTCCATGCTACAACCTCCTTTCAGATAGTTGCAGAGAGCAATAAGGTCTCCCCTCAGCCTCCTTTTCTCCAGACTAAACAGCCCCAGTTCCCTCAGCCGCTCCTCATAAGACATTTTCTCTAGACCCCTCACCAGCTTCATTGCCCTTCTCTGAACTCTCTCTAGCACCTCAATGTCTTTCCTGTAGTGAGGGGCCCAAAATAGAACACAATATTCAAGGTGGGGCCTCACCAGCACTGAATACAGAGGGACAATCACTTCCCTAGTCCTGCTAGCTGCACTATACCTGATACAATCCAGGATGCTGTTGGTCTTTTTGGCCACCTGAGCACACTGCTGGTTCATGTTCAGCTGGCTGTCAATCAACACCCTCAGATCCTTTTCTGACAGGTAGCTTTCCAGACACTCTTCCTCAAACCTGTAGCATTGTATGGGGTTGTTGTGACCCAAGTGCAGGACCCGGCACTTGGCCTTGTTGAACCTCATACAGTCACTCTCAGCCCAATGATCTAGCTGGTCCAGATCCTTCTGTAGAGCCTTCCTATCCTCAACCAGTTCAGCACTCCCACTCAACTTGGTGTCATCTGCAAATTTACTGAGGGTGCACTCAATCCGTTGTCCATATCACTGATAAAGATATAAACAGAACTGGCCCCAACACTGAGCCCTGGGAAACACCACTTGTGATCATCCATTAGCTTCCTGCCTCACTGGGACTAGGGATGCAGCATTGGATGGGCATGGGATATGCAGGGTATGGGGGGATGAGCCCAACTGAGCCTGCATCCAGCTCTACCTCACCTCATCGTGGGCAGAACCTGCTCAGACAAGATCCAGAAGTTGGGAGGAGCCACCAGCCATACAAATCTGGGGTTGGTGATGGGGGAGCATCAAGGACACCACAGGGAAGGCTGTGGAGCTCTGGGGACATCACAGGAAGGCTGGGAAAGGAAAAGCACCTGTCCTGCAGGCAGGGCAGCAGGAGCAGGCACCCCTGGGAGCTACGTCCCTGCTGTCTGCCTCCATGCAATGTGTCAGCCCAGACCTGGCACCAAAGCTTACCTATGGTTGCAATGCAACACTGAGGGAGACTGTGGTCAGGGTGAGGAGAGTGATGCTAAGCCTGCCCATTATCCTCAGGAGTGGAAGCTTGCTGCCAAAATGGCTACTGCCTGGCTTTGTGGGAGGGTGTCCCGGCTCCCGGTCAGTCCCAGGAATGTCTGGGGACCTGGCTGAGGAGCTCCTCCATCCTCACAGCATGATGGTCCATGCTTGACAAGGCTGCAGCCAGAGCTGGGCCAAGGAGAGAGGCAGAGGAGCAGAGCAGGGTGTGTGGTCCTGACCAGGGGGCTGGTGGGAGTGATGACCATGCAGACATAGCAGAGGGGGCAGGAACTACGTGACTTCATTTATAAGTGAAGTTACATCCTTGAAAAATCAGATTTATTCTTCTGTCATCAATGCAGTGTGATGGTGCCAACCAGCCATGGAGTCCCTGGGTGACCTGGGAACTCTCCAGCTCCATCTGCTTAGGTGAGACAACAGCTGGATTGAGACAGATATTGAGCACTGAGACACCGGGCACTGAGATGTTCAGTGTTGAGACATTTGTAAACAGTTGCTAGGAACAGTCATTGCAGAATTGGTCATGTAGGACAGTCTTCTGCATGAAGTTAAGACATGTAAGTTCTGTTTCCCATGTAGCTGAGACAAGCAGTAATGATGGATCATGCCTGCACTGGAGCATGGCCAACAGCCGGACAAGAGCTGAACACGGAGTGTTTCGGGGAGTCTCATCTGACCCTGCTGGAGCTGCTGCAAGAACCCCTGCAACAGACACTCCTTCTCCATCCGGAGAGTGGCTGACTGATCCCCTATATGAGCATTACCCCATGCCAAGATCCCATGATTCTCAGTAGCCCTTCATCCCCTGTGAACTCCCCTGCCAGGGTTCCCAGCCTCATCCTCCTGCTCCCACTGGGCTCTCGAGGCTTTAACTTCATAGACCGTTTGGAGAAGTGGTTTTCAAGGGAAGCGCTGAGGTGGGGACTCACTCATGCTACTGGTGACAGCCACAGCAAGCGTTTGGGGAGGGTGAGGTTGAGAACGAGTCCTGAGGATTCAGGGGTGAGGGTGCAGGATGAGGGTGCAGTGGTGAGAATGAGGATGTGGGGATGAGGATGAGAGTGGAGGGGTGGCTTTTGATCAAAAGCTGAACCACCAGACACCTCAGCCAGTTGGGGCATACACTGGACAGGTTCTGGTCTATGCACTCCTCAGGAGCTGGAAGGCCTGAGAGCAGCCCCAGAGCCCAGCAGGAAAGGAGAGAGAGGAAGACTGGGGAAGGGCAGGTAGGGGCACCCTGCAAGAGGAAGAGAATGGTGGACAAGCCCTGACACTTGCCCAGGGCACTGTGTGCTTGCTACCCCAAAATCCCTGCCCCATCCGACAGCCTCTTCCTCTGGCAGCCCTGCAGCCCCCAGGCAGCACCCACTTGAAGCCCTTTGTGCCTCTCCCTGCACACATGGGTGCCTGCCTGGGGTGCTTATGGGCACCAAAGTTAGGAGATGTGAGTTCGGGATTAAGGAACTTGTGAGTTAGAAGCTTTGTGAGTTGATGAAGTGACGAATTAGTGAGTTCACGTTAGAGGAGTCCATGCAAAGGGCATTGAGCCCTTGTTTGACATGTCTGTTTGTTTTCTTTCCTAATGAGTGTAGTGAGTTTGCATGGCAAGGTTTTACTAGTGAGGAGGCTGTAGGTGTGGCTTCTGTGAGAAGATACCAGAAGCTTCCCTCATGTTCGACACAGCCAGTGCCAGCCAGCTCCAAGATGGACCCTCTGCTGGCCAAAGCTGAGTCGATCAGCAGTGGTGGTAGCACCTCTGTGATAACATTTAAGGGTAAAAACTGCTGGGAGAAAGGAGTGAGAATATGTGAGAAAAACAACCCTGCAGTCAGTGAAGAAGGAGGGGGGGGAGGTGCCCCAGGTGCCAGAGCAGAAATTCCCCTGCAGCCCATGGTGAAGACCATTGTGCTGGGTTAGCTGAAATTAAGGTAATTTTCCATGCAATTAGAATCTTTTCTTCTTAGTAGTGTCATGGATGAGTGATGTAGGGTCCTGTTTGCCACAGAGCAGTGTTTAGATCACTTAAAGTGTGACTTGAAGCAAGCTCTCAGGCGTCAAAGTTTGCATAAATAAATAATTTAATGGAGTAGTACAGCAGCAGGGTTGGCTCGAGCTGGGTGCCTTCGCAGAGGTCCCAGACAAGCATTGAAATCCCTGGGTAATTATACCCTTACAGACTATTTACCTGCCCCTCACACCATGATTCACTCCAATAGCAATATTTGAATCTGGGATCTTTTTGCTTCTTGTTGGATCCTTTCAAGGAGTTCAGAGAGGCTTTTGTATTGTTTAGCTGAAGACGTTGTTTCTAGTCCATAGCCGCTTCGTGTCAGCCTTGAAGGTGTTATTTTGTCTGAATGAATCTTATTTCTTCCCAGCAAAAACTGCAAAACAGGCCTTATCTTGCAGGTGTCCATGATGGTCTGTAGCTTCTTTTGTTTTCATTAAGTAGATACAAGTTTGAGGAATATGAGCAGAACTTTACAACAAACAGCTTAAGATTTCAGCAACCGGCAGACAGTAGTCTGCGGGCTGCATGACTCCTGACTGATCGCTACAGAAGCAACAGAGGAGGGATAAAGGATCTGATATTGTTGCAACAGACACCCAAAGAGGTGAACAGCTGGGGGCGAGAGGAGATGGGGTGGAATATTTTTAAAGAAGAAGAAATACTGCGGTTCCCCCCCATATTCTCTCTAAGAGAGGGGTGAAGTATGAGGAGAGTAACCTCAAAAGACTATTAATCTGGTGCAGAGGCAATGAGTTTCCTGCTGATCTGTTAGGAGTTTTTCAAACAGAGACTTGGGAAAAAGTGGGAACTGTGTTGTGGAAGGCAATTAGTCGCAGTGAAAAAGATATTCTCGGCCTTGTAACCTCCTGGAAACTGATGATTACTACACTGAAGCAATTAAAACCTGAAAAGACTGTTATGAGCATTAGTGACTCAAAACTTAAATTGAACTTTGGGACGATATAGGGCAGAAATTATGGGATAAATTCAGCAATGGAGATAAAGAAGCTAAATCATTAGCAACTACATGGAAGCTTATAATTACCACCTTAAAAGATCTTAAGGCTGAACAGTCTGCTGCTGCCAGAATTTTTGCAGCGTTGCAGCCTGATAAGTATCCTGAAAGTCGCTATGAAGTTTACCCGGTTCGTGTCTTTGATACCCTCCCTATTCCATCCCCTGCTGTAGCTTTGGCACCCCCGATAGCTCAGCAGTCTGGGGCGGGGGGAGGAAAAATGCCGAGCGGGTGGCCTCCTGTACCATTGCTCAACCCTGGTGAGAAAAACAAGTCCAGAGGACTGGAGTCAGACAACTTGCCCAAAGAACCTGTGAAAGCTGAGAATGCTAAGGTCGTCAACAAGTGTACTCTCAGTCCTTTTACCAATTTGTATCTGCCTTTACTGCCTTGTAACCCTCCAACTTCGATGAGAGAGCAGGAGTCACTGCATAAAAAATGCACAAAAGAACTGTGTGACAAATTAGATCAGCTAATAGCGAGTGAATCCAACAGTCGGCAATGCAGTCATGCTGATTGTGACAGGAAAGGGGGTGCTCCTGGGGACTCAGGTAATACGAATAATTATGATGCTAGAAAGTATTGGTGAGAATGTGTACTGTTCCAAACCCCTCTGTTACTAATGATTCTGCAGCACTGTTCAAGTCCACATTATTTGATGACTTGGATGAAGATGAGGGTTTGCAGCATTTTCTTGAAACGTTAAAAGGAAAAGCAGTATGTGTACATGTTGCCCCGAGATCAGATAAAAACCATGAAAGACTCAAGCAAAATTTGACCTATGCAATGTAATTGCTATAGATCATTCAGGATGGAATGATGGGGACTCCTTGAAAGGGGCGGGTATTCCACAACTCTTGGAACAGACACTAATTGACACACCACAATTTACAGGCACTATTAGTTTCTGAAATCCTGAGGCAGTCAACAGACCTTGCATATCAAGCTATGATAGAGGTGCCTGAAACCAACAAAGCAGCCAAATAATTTACAACTGTTATCAGGATCCCAATGAGAATTACATGCAATTTATTGACCATCTTCAAGAGGCCATCAATAAGCAAGTTGAAAACTTAGAAGCTAAGGAAGCGCTGGTGTTGAAATTAGCAATAGAGAACGCTACTGTTTGCTATCAAGGTGTTATCTGCGAGTTTTACAGTACATATTACGTGCTTCTGTGTATTGCCTCTCTGAAAATCAAGCAGTTTGTCAGGAATGTGAGTTAATTGTTTTACTGATTGTTGTTAGAATTGTTTCTTTGTGGTATAAGTACATCGTAAAACTTTCTCCCCACTTTTCCCACTCATGCTGCAAGCAGCCCTGTGCTTTCCCCGCCCCCCCTCCCTCTTCTCATGGTTTTTACTTTCGAGATGGGGTCAGGAATGACTGTTTTCAGTCGTGTTCCTAAGAAATTGGTATTGGGAGGTGTTTTAAAACATAGGAAAGCACTTGGAAATATGAGGAAGGAAGATCTTGTGAAATATTGTAATTAATGGTGGCTGTGGTATAAGTTAAATTATTGGGAAAAGTGTCCAGAGAACAGAATCTTGAAGTATAACACCTTGTTGCAATTAATGTTGTTTTTAAGGTGAGAAGAGCAGGACAAAATAAATCTCTACAAGAGATCATTAAACCATTTCAGACAGTTTTACAGGCAGAACGGTTTGAACTTGAACAAGCTGAGAATTAACTGACAACGCACAGGTCAGAAAACTTGAAGTCTGCAAGATGCTTTCCTTATTAACCTGTTTTCTTTGTAGGTATCTGTTTAAGCATATTACAGTTTAATAGGTCTTTGTCTGTTACATGGTACAGTAAGTTTATAGTCCATGAGAATTCATGGACTCAAAATGTGCATTTTGTGATATTACAGAAGATCATGAGTAATTTAGTTCTTTACTGTGTGAATGTGATGGTAAAATTTTGTGTGTAGTAGCTGTTACTTTTCTTTCTAGCATTCTAGCTTTATTCCAATATCCAGACTTGTGCAACTCTGTGATAGGCTGTGTCTCATCTCGATGTGCTGTATTTGGCTCTTTTGTATGCACATCATGTAAAGAATCCTGGTTTTGGGATAACAGTTGTAGCACCCCAGATGAGACACTATTAAAAGCCTTGCCCAGTCCAGCTTGCTGCGGGGGCGGGGGGGCAGGTGCCGATGGGGCTCCAGCAGGCACTGACCTGTTTTTTCAGGGATACCCAGCGGTACCTCTGCCTGGCTGAGCAGTAACCAGTCCAAAGGTACTATGCAAAAACTGAAATATTGTCTCGAATAAGTGTAACTGTGATCTATCTGCATATTTGAACTTGGTCTTTGATTTTCATATCTGAGCTCAGTATTTTAATTTGCATATTTATGTTTGGTACCAAAATAATTTTGTTTGGGGAGATAATTACAAAATGGGAACCGGTTCCACTGCTAAAATTCCACCTTGCTCTCCCTTAGGATGCATCCTTACGCATTAGAGTAATTGCTTATATTTTTATCTAGTAATTTTGAGACCAGAAAAGAATTTAAGTTGTTAAACTCTAATTCGCATTGAAAAAAACAAAACAAAATAAAACAAACAACAAAAAAACCAAAACACCTAAATGCTATGATGGATGTGAACTTGGTATTGTATGAAGTTGCATTTAAAAGTTGCTAGAATATGAACTGATTTGGATCTAGGAAAATTGAATAATGGATTGATGTTTAATACACTGTTTTTTGACATCTGTAAATTTTAAATGTAAATTAAGCCAGTGGATCCATAGTTCTAATGAAGCTGGGAAATTAAACCAAAATTTTATTTTAATAGACTTATTGTGTGGTAACTAGTTGGAAGAGACTTCTTAGTAAATTCACCGTGCTAGTTTTTGAGGTCGTGGGAGAGAATGAAAGAAAGGCCGTTTTTTGAGACCAATGGAATGTTAAATTTGGAACAAAGTTGTACCATATGAATTCTTGTATTTGCCGGAAAGCCCTATACCTCTCTTGGGTCAAGATTTGTTAAGTAAATTGTAAGCTCAAATAACGTTTTCTGAGAATTCTGTTTAGTTGCATGTCCTACAAGAAGCTGCTTGGACGGTGCAGATCTGCTTGCTTCAAGTGAGAAATCTCCAAGGAAATTTCGAATGCTGTATTTCCACTAGTATTAACAGCCAATGTTTCGATAAATCAAATACTACACTGATAGAACTGAAACAGGACTTCGATCCGGTAAGGGAAAACAATATCCAATAAATATGACAGCCAAAATGGAGTTAGAAACTTTGAGGAATAAATTTATGACAACCTTACAAGGTAACTGCATTTGATTGGACTTGCAGATCTGTCTATTTATAGGTACAACATAGAAACAACCTGTGGCTATTGTGAGACAGTATGATGATATTGCTAACACACTGATATACCAATTGTTACTCTGATCAAGAAATGCAGGGAATGAATTTAAGTCTTAATAGGCCATGATCCTTTTGTCATATATGTACCATTTGTGAAATCTAATTTTGATTTTTTTATTTTTGCAGTCTATGTCCTTGTAAATTGCACTAGCTGATTTTCTTAACAGCACAGCTTTTGGCATGCCTAAATGTAAATTACTGCAGAACGTGCAAGTCTTTAACATCAGGTCACAGACCATCCTTGTATTTGGTCTGATCCTACATGCTTGCACAGTTTTTGTTGATGGTTCTGGGAAGTTTCATAAAGCTGAAGTGGTCTGGCGTGAAGATAACAATTGTCATCATTCTGTAAAAATTATTGAAGGTTCAACCCAATTAGCAGAACTTGGCACAACTTTACATTACTTAGAGCTTTTTAAGGAGGAACCTCTAAATTTGATTTGTGATTTTGAGTACGTAGTCAAGATCCAACGCACGTATCTGATTCTGAACTGTATTTTTTTTTAAACGAAAAGGGGGAGAAGTAAGGAAAACACCACAAACCCAGTTGTCAAAAGCATTGTATGTGATGAATCACTTATATCTAAGTGGTGCAGCCCAAATTTGCCCTGTGATGAAACACTTTGCAAGTATGACCCAAAAACATGCTAAATCAGAAAGAACCTGCATTAGTTATGGTCAAATCACTAGTTAATGGTCAATGGAAAAGGCCACATCAATTGATAACCTGGGGAAAAGGTTATGCTTGTGTCATTACAGGCCGAGGATTGAAGTGAATTCAACAAAGATTCAACGGATGCCGATGGACAGGAGGGAGATAAGTTGTGAGGACTGTTTCAGATGTAAATCATGGATCCTAATTCAGTGTTATAGATGCTCACAGACCTGGTGGTCTAGAAGCCTATTAGCAAGCAGGTGGTGTACCTTCTGTGGAGAACGGCAATTTGAACAAACAGCAGGAGAGCCGAAAGGGCGATATTACGCTTGGATAGTCAATGCAAAAATGAGGTAGAATTATGAGACATTCCTACCATAGTATCTACTGCACTCCTTCTCCCTAGTCTAGCAGCTGGTAAAGCTTTAGGAGACATATCAAAGTTAAGTTATTGGTCTTTTAAACAGGCTAATCTAACTTCTGAGATACTAACTCAATTAATAGTAGATGTTGATGGTATTAGGCATGCTACTCTACAAAATCACACAGTTATAGATCTTTTACTTTTAACACTAGATCATGGTTGTGAAGAATTGGAATGTGTTGTATTAACTTGTCTGATCCTTCTGAATCTATTCATAGTACTTTAGACAAACTAAAACAGCATGTTACTAAGATTGTCATAGTAGAATTAGGGTTTGACAAATGGTTTAAAAGCTTGGGAATAGGTGGGTAGTTGTTTGATCTTGTTAAATTATGCTCAACTGCATTGTATGTAATTGTAATTATGTTGTTAATCATGTGATTGTATGCTGCAGTGTATTTCAAAGATGATTCAGCGTGTTGTAAACAAGGCCTGGCTGGTTCAAAAACAAAAAGGGGGAATTGTGGGAGATTTGAGGGATTTTCTTGAAGTTAATGTGTGGATGGGTTTCTATTAGATGGCGATTTGTTATTAAACTTGTCAGGCCCTAAGGAATTTCAAGGCCACGTCGGAAAGCTGAAAACACGACGTCAGTCAACACATCTATTAGCAGTGAGACTTGGGCGCGTGGACAACTCTTGAACATAGACAATATCCAATCAGCTAATGCATGCTTGGAGCGTGGACGCGTGATCAGGAAATAACTGCATATATAAGGAGGCTTGTTTCTGTAATAAATGGCCTTTCTTGAATTCACGTTGGATTGTGTGGAGTCCATGATTTTTCACCCTCACACCTGCCCCCCAGAAGTAACTCGATCCAGTCTCCCCCTCTAGCACCTTGATGGCCCCACATAAATCCCTTACCAGCCAGCATATGCTGGCATTGCCTTCTGCATCACCCCAGTGCCCAAAATGGAGGCTGACTGTAAATTTGCTTTAGAGGAACAGCACATAAGAGGTCAATGAAGGCAGATTTCTTCTCTTTGTGGGTCTTCTTGTACCACCACCTGAAGTATCTGCAAGCAAGGGAAGGAGAGGTATGAAAGATGACAGAAGCTGGCATCACTGCACAGCAGGGTCTGACTGGCACACATTGCAGCTGCCCCTCTTGTATAAATGTACAAAAGTGACCTATGTCCCAGGGTGTGAGGGGTGACATCCCCTGCTATCCATCTGCAGTGTGTATCAGAAGACGTGAGTAGGCACAGCTCAGGCAGCACAGGGCTGCTTGCAAGGGCACAGTGTGAAAACAGAGCACTCCAATACCCAAGAGCAGGACTCCCAGCTCATGCAGGGAGCTTTCCCAGCCACCCCCACTGAGAAGCAGCAACACACACACACAAGGACCTAAAATCAGCAATTAGTAATAAAATAAGTTAATAAGAATAAGGGTCTATGCTGGTTTGACTGAAAATGGGTTAATTTTCTCCGTGCAATTAGAAATCTTTCTTTTTCATAGCTAGAATGCTCATTATTTAAACTCAGTTTGAGAACAAGCAGATAACACCCCAGCACAGAGATAATGTTTGTAATTGCTCTGGTCTGAGAGCCAAGGACATTCTGAGTGCCTTGCTTACAGGTGTGAGACAGCGAGGAAGAGGGGCAGAGATGGGGCAGAGCTTGACTGACATCCAGACTGATCAATAAGAGTATTCCATCCCATTAGCGTCATGCTTCAGACTTAAGGGAAGTTGGGACCTTCCAATTTTGGCTTGTTAAACCACGACAGGGTCATAGATTTTAGGCACTTATGAAGTTTAATAAGAATAAGCTTCACAGATGCTAGGTTTTAAGCACTTATTAGGTGTTAAGTCACAAGGATGGAATTTGTTGAGGTAAGCAGGAGAAGGTTAGGAGACAATGCCCTTGTTCTCAGAAGATAAGGTGGTGAGACCAGCATAAGGATCGGTTCATACTGGTTTTGCGGTTACAAGCCGAATAACAAAGGAATATAATGCATATGCAAAGGATTTCCTGGAAATGTAATGAATATGTATGTTCCATGTGGATAAAACCTGTGTCAGGGAATTGTTCGGGGCCCTCACTAGACAGAGCTATCCTGTGAGAGTGCCTGAGTGACGCACGTCAGTCATTAAATGGAATGCTTGCTTTTTAAACCTTAAACCCTGGTTTTAGAAGTTTCTTCAATTTGCCAATTTTGCGGTATCCCCACCACCATGCCTGGTAGGGCACATCCTGCTAAGGTAAGTCTCAGAACGGAGGCACAAGCTGGGAGAAGCCATACACTGCTCTGGGGATGTGAGCCTTGCTCTTCCACCTCCATGTCTCCATTGCCACACACAGCCCTGCCACATCCCAGTGCTACATCCCCAGGAGAAGATCACACGGGGCAGCCTTGCCCTGTAGGAAGTGATGCCTGCTGTCTGCAGCTGGCAGGATCCCAGAGACTCACCTCTGCTTTCACACCAGCTGTGCAGCCAGGCACTGCCCATCAGATAATTTCTCACCCAAAGGCCTCAGAATCAAGAGACACTCAAACAGGGGCACACCCACACCTGGGTGTGCCAGCACCACTCCAGGCAAGAGGAGCAAGGCTGAGGTCCCAGGTCAGCACTCATAAGGGACTGGCTTTTGCTAATGAACCACCCCAAGTTAAATCTTCCATCTGGAGACAATTAGCATACAGAAACCAGCTACCAGATTAGAAGTAGCTGCTGAACTCCCCTGAGCAAACAAACAGGCAAGACCCAAGTGATGGCTCCACAGTGCCAGGTGGGCACATGAGCTCCTGTGGTGGGGAACATCCCTGAGCTACCCGTGAGCACTAATGCTATATCACTGAGAGGAGAAAGCCACCCCAGCTGGGAGCCCACAGCCTGTTCTGCTCCAGCAGCTCACAGGATGCAAAGGCCAGGCAGTGGGCAGTGAGTACTATTACCTCAGGACATGTAGCCCTAGTTTAATGGGGATGGGGGCATCAAAGGGGAGAGACTCTTCCACAACAAGCCCTGCTCCTACACACACTTCCCCAGCAAAAACAACCCACTCTTACCTTTTTGGCTGTGTGATAACCAGACATTCACTTTATTCACCAACTTTTAAGGTCTCCGAAGCCCTCTTGGGATGATATTTTCTGGGATGCAGTCATAGGACACAACTGCAGACTGCTCTCTGTTCCTATGTACTCACCTTCATGTTTGACTGTTTAAGGACATTTTGCCTGCAGAGGTCCAGGGCATAAAGAGAACCTGCTTGTCCTGCATGACCGCCCTGAATCAGGGCCTGCTGCTATCTTCAAGCTACATCTGCTGCAAGTGTTCTTCTCCTAGCTGAGACAGCCCCGGCTTTACACTGCTGAGGCGAGGTTTATGGCAGCATGCTTGCTCTCTGTCTCAAGGAAATGATATTTTTATTATTTTCTTTAAACCTAGTATCAGAGAAAAAAGATACCCAGGCAGAGCAGCTGCAGCACAGGCCAGCAGGGCATCCTGGCTCCTTGGAAAGGACATGATTGATACTGCAAATCGGCCACGTAAAAAAACTTCTAAAACCAAAATTTGTGGGTTTAAAAGCAAGCATCCTTTATTGGCGTGCCGCCAACTCCAGGGGATCCATCCTCGGGGAGGGGGGCAGAAGAAGTTCCAGGCACAGGTTATATCCATCCAGATCATACATATTCATTACATTTCTTGGAAATCCTTTGCATATGTATTACATGCCTTTGTTATTTGGCTTGTAACCTGCTTGCACTGGTGTCACCACCTTATCTTCTGAGAGCAAGGGCATTGTCTCCTAACCTTCCCCTGCTTATCTTAACAAATACCATTCTTGTGACTTGATGCCTAACACCTAACATCTGTGAACCTTATTCTTATTAACTTAGTAAAATCTACAACCCTTATTTGTATAGACTTATTTTATTACTAATTGCTGATTTTAGGTATCAGACGGAGGGATTTAAAAAAGCATTTATTCCAGGAGCACACAGCAGGAGAGGTTTGAGATTTATAGTCACTGCTCGAGCTCTTTTGCTGTCTCAATAGCAAACTTCCCCTGACAGCTTCTCCCCACATGGCACAGGCCAAGAGGAGAAGATGCTCGATGTCCAATTGCTGGCTATTAACAGCTTTCCCAAGGCTGCAAAATAACCAGGAGAAAGTCTTTGTGTTCTGCAACACTAAAAGCCCTGCCAGGGCCAGAGGGCATTTTTTTCCCTTCAAATTGGCAGCAGAATTAAAACCTGTCCAAACATCACCCAGACATTCTGGATTTGTGCTGTAACACCCTCCCAGGGCGCACCAGCCACCTCTGTGGAAACCTGTCTGCACCTCTCCTCCTGCCCTGCCAGCCCCAACACCTGCCGCAGCCCACAATCTCCAGGGCATCAGACTGAGTGCTGCCAAGCAGAGCCCTAAAGAGAGCGCATGTGCCCCGCCTGGATGTTGCCATTCCCCTACTGTCACAGCACTCAGTCCTCTCTCCATGCCCACTGTTGGGTTTTTTTTTGGCAGGTGTGCAAGCAGAGCTGTCCAAGCCATGACTGAGGTGTTGGCCAAGATGGACCGTGGGCCTGTGTTCCTGGCAGGGGAGGTGCTGGAGTTTGTGATCACTTTTACCAACCTGTTATCAGCCTTGTCCACCTGCACCAGCAGGTATGGCAGCCCATGCCAGTGGGCCCCTTTTTGCACATGAAACCTTGTGGTGGCAGTGCTGTCTGGAACAGCCCTCCCTCTGAGCAGCCAGGTATAGTTATGGCTGGTTTGTGGGGCAATGGTGCCAGCTCAACCACTGGTGACTTCCCTGCCTGAGGTACTCCCTTAAGGGTGCTTTGTGCCATCACTATTTCAGGACTGAAACTGAGATAATAATTCTGGTTTTATGCCCCCAAGAGAGAGACAAGAAAAAAGTATGCAATTATAGATGCTCTCAGGTGAGCCCTCAGCAACAAGGCTACTGGCAGAAAATGAAGCCAAACTGGCTGTTGAAGCAGGATATCTAGTTACACCAGGGTGACAGTCTCACAGGGCAACATTCAGACAATGTCATTGTTTCCTACATTTATGGAAGGAACTCTCTCTGTGTAGCAGCTTGCTTACTTATCAGTGTGATCCCTGCCTTCAGAGCTGGCAGTCAAAGGGATGAGCAGTACCTAGAGGGAGAAAGAGGCAGACTTCTGTGTCAGCATTTTCTATGGCCCAGCCTTTGCACACTGCCTCTTCCCTCATCATTACTATGTTCAAAATAGTCAGTGAAGAAAAATGAGAAGATGGGAGCTTCCTATATTGGTTCACAGGGAGTGACTCCGCATCATAAGAAGTCACCCAAAGCCTCCGTGTCCACTGAGTGTGTGGTCTTGTCTGATTCTCCTGGGGGTGGAGAGTGCTTTCTCATCTTAGGCCCTTCCTGAGAAGTGTCCATTTCCAGCTGTCAGGTTCAGCATCTTTTATGAAAAATACACATTTTACAGGTGTCGAGGGTTCTGATTGCGGGGTGACAATAAAACTGTGGCAGACGTATTGTTAACCCCCTCTCCCCCCCTTCCCCCTTCAACCCCTCCCTCTCCCCCCTTCCCACTAAGGACAGAGAGAAGAGAGTTGGAAAAATTAAAAATGTTTTACTAATGCTATTAATAAGAATAGAGAAAATAATATAAAATATACAAAACCAATCTTGAAAGTCTCAGCAACTGCAGAGCCGGCACCCAAAGTCCTGGATTGGACCCTGCAGCCAACCGGAGCTGGATTCAGTCTCTCACTAGGCCTCAATTCGGAGGGACGATTCACAAGGTCCTCTCCTAATGTCGGCCATAAGCAAAAGGGACGAGATCCTTGTGATCTCCCACTTTTATATGAAGTATTCACGTGAATGGAATGTTATACTCGGTTGGTTTCTTGGTCACCTGTTTCTCGTTGCCCCTCTCGTGAGATGTGAATCTGTCCTTATCAACAACCTTGCATTCCATTGCTATGTTTACCAAAACATGTATCTGGTTCTCCAGGAAAATGCAGCTAATATGAAGGCTTTAGCTGACAGGCCAAATTCACTGTCGAGGGTTAAGATTGTGGGGTGACAATAAAACCCTGGCAGAGGTATTGTTAACCTCCTCTCCCCCCCCAACTTCCCCCTTTTGCCCCTCCCTCTCCCCCCTTCCCACTAAGGACAGGCGATTGGGAGGGAAAGAAGGACAGAGAGAAGAGAGTTGGAAAAATTAAAAATGTTTTACTAATGCTACTAATAAGAATAGAGAAAATAATACAAAATATACAAAACCAATCTTGAAAGTCTCAGCAACTGCAGAACCAGCACCCAAAGTCCTGGATTACACTCTGTAGCCAACCTGGAGCTGGATTCAGCCTCTCACTAGGCCTCAGTTCACAGGGACGACTAGCAAGGTCCTCTCCTAATGTCGGCCATAAGCAGATGGGAAAAAGGAAAAGGGAAAAGGGACGAGATCCTCGTGATCTCCCACTTTTATATGAAGTATTCACGTGAATGGAATGTTATACTCAGTTGGTCAGTTTCTTGGTCACCTGTTTCTCATTGCCCCTTTCGCGAGATGTCCATCCGTGCTTATCAATAACTTTGCATTCCATGGCTATGTTTACCAAAACATGTATCTGGTTCTCCAGGAAAATGCAGCTAATATGAAGGCTTTAGCGGACAGGCAAATTCACTAAAAGAGAAACTTGTTTTTTAACAAAACCAGGGCATTCACTAAAAGAGAAACTTTTTTTTTAACGTAACCAGGACAACAGGTGATTATTTGATGAACCCATCTCCAGTGCTTGCAGTCTCAGCAGCAGCAAAGAAATCTCTTGTACTACTGCTGTAGGGCTTCTTTTTTTATTGCCTTCCTTAACTTTCCATCTTTTCTTCCTGGTTCCTCTTCTCTGCTGAATTAAACTTTCAAATTCAGCTGTGGCATAAGCATCTAGCTTTCTGGTTTTGTCTTGTGTGGTGACAGTGCTGTTTTTCCCAGTTCTGAAACATGTGGGACTGTAAAGGTACCAAGTGGAGCAGTTTTTGAGTTTCGCAGCAGTTACCAGAGCTTCATTTGGGAATTTCAGGTGTGTTGTGATCTGTAGAAAGCTGCCCCTTGGAAAAAGAAAACTTTTTAAAATAAAAAAGCAGGTGACCAAACTGATGAGACCTGGCTAAGTCATATGAGTGGCAACACCAAACAGATTGGTGGTTTGGAAATTGAAGCTGTGGGTTGCATAGAGGTAGTACTTATGAAGAAAGGCTGAGGGAGCTGGGTCTCTTTAGTTTGGAGAAGAGGAGACTGAGGGGTGACCTTAATAATGTTTATAAATATATAAAGGGTGAGTGCCATGAGGATGGAGCCAGGCTCTTCTCAGTGGCAAACAATGATAGGACAAGGAGTAATGGGATCAAGATGGAACACAAGAGGTTCCACTTAAATTTGAGAAGAATCTTCTTCTCAGTGAGGGTTACAGAGCACTGGAACAGGCTGCCCAGGGAGGTTGTGGAGTCTCCTTCCCTGTAGCCTAAATAAGGCAGAGTAGAGGGGTAGGATTATCTCCCTGACCTGATGGTCACACTCTTTTTAATGCACCCCAGGATACCATTTGCCTTCTTGGCCACAAGGGCACATTGTTGACTCATGGTCAACCTGTTGTTGTTCTTATCTGCAGTGTTGTTTTCCAGCAGGTGCACCCCTAACCTACACTGATGCCTGGGGTTATTCCTCCCCAGGTGCAGGACCCTACACTTGCCCTTGGTGAATTTCATTAGGTTCTTCCCTGCCCAGTCCTCCAGTCTGTCCAGGTCTCGCTGAATGGCAGCACAGCCTTCTGGTGTGTCAACCCTTCCTCCCAGTTTTTTTCATCAGCAAACTTGTTGAGGGTGCACTCAGTCTTTTCATCCAGGTCACTGATGAAAAGGTTGAATAGGACTGGACCTAACACTGACCCCTGGGGAACCTCACTAACTAGAGGCCTCCAACCAGGCTCTGCGCCATTGATCACAACCCTCTGAGCTCTGCCATCCAACCAGTTCATGATCCATCTGTCCCGCCCCAACAGATGGGATGAGGGATGAGTTAACTCTAGACGTGACACGCGCCCTGACTCAAGAGATGAGACCAGGTGTGAGTTAACTCTGGGTTAATTCTGTGCAGTTATGTGAAGTGAATGACAGAAAATCACCTCCAGGGTCCAATTCAATTGTGAGTTTTACTAAAAGTACTTGTTGGAATATTGGTTACAGTGAATGGTGACTTGGCAAAAGTATAACAGAACTTATCAACACATTAACAGCAAAAATCCTACTACGAGCGATATATTGGCAACCATCAGTAGCTATAATATGAAATTTAACCAGAAATCAACAGCAGAGCTTAAAGATGGTGTTATCCTTATATGTTCAAAAGGGAAAGGGAGAAAGAGAGTGGTAGAGAGGGAAGGAAAACTAAGGTATAAAGGAGAGAGAAAGAGAGTAATATATATACTGAAGGAGAGACAAAGAAATGGGGGTATAGAAAAAAGGAGCGAAAGAAAGAAAGAAAGAAAGAAAGAAAGAAAGAAAGAAAGAGAGGGATCCAGTCTCTTACAGCCCCACAGCGTGGATGACAGGACTTGTACGATGTTGTGTAGCCTCGATGTTCCATGGCGAGGATGCTGGGGTCAGGAGCGCAACATCCTCCTATGTCTGGTTCAGAGTGAGGGTCCTCAGGGTGCTGGTATTCTCTTGGTGAGGCCAAGCTGGTATTCCCTTCGGTGAGACTGGTAGGCCCTACCTGTGATGTTTTAGATGAGCTTTTTATAGCTCCCAGAGTAGAGGAAAGTCGGGGGGGGGGGGGGTGGGGGGGGTGGGGAGGGGGGGAAGTGGTGATTGCGAAAGAGGGACAAGTCTGGACAAGTCCTGGGCCACGTTAAAAGGGTCTCAACTTTTCCCCTTTGTTTGCAGAGCTGGGCATATCAGGAGATGGGGCTATGTGCCCTCTAGCACATCCTCCATCTCTGGGCGGTCAGCTAGCCTGATCTGTGGCTCGTTAGCTCCTCGTTGATATGTAGATCACAGTTCCCCTTGCTCTGAATGTGTCATCTCCTGGCTGAACTGGTTTCACCACAATGTTATCAACCATGATCCTCATCAATACACAACACCATATCACCATGCATTCATCCAATCCACACTTCTTGAGCTTGCCTATGAGTAGGTTGTGAGAGTCAGTGTCAAAAGCCTTACTGAAGCCCTCTGAAGAGGACCCTGCCAGTTCTGCTTGTGATCCGAGGCCTAATTCCAGGCCCTACATCCCTGAATCCAGTTCCGGTTTACTGTGGAGTCCGGCCCAGGACTTCTGGGTGCCTGCCCTGCAGCTGCTGGAGCAACACCAGCTCTGCCATGGGCCGCTGCTGCACTACACCGGGGAATTCAAGATTGGTTTTGATTATTTTGTATTATTTTCTCTATTTATTAGTAGCATTAGTAAATCTTTTTAAACTTTTCCAGCTCATAAGTCTCTCTCCCTTTTCCTCCTATTACCCTTCTGAGTGGGGAGGGCGGGGAGTTTACAGAGAGCATCGTCCAGGGTTTATTGTTGCCTTGCAATAAATGGTGACAGATGGGAAGCAGTACGTTCTTGTTGGGGTGGAAGTGGTGTCAGGAGTTACCCAAGCTGCAGCCACTGTGAGAGTAACTGGGGATAACACAGTGAAAGGCTTGAAGCTATGGTTTAGTTATCTGCCAAAACCCCAATCCATCCAATCAGATAACGGTATCCACTTCACTGTCAGGGTGGTTCAGGAATTGGCAAAAGGCAAAGGAATATTTCACGTCCCCTACTATCCCTTAAGATAAAGGGAGAGTGGAAAGAACAAACAGATTACAGACTCAGTCCCTGAGGTCAGCTGATCAGAGACAGATCAGCCGGAGCTACGTTGGCAGATCCCGTGGTACAGGGGTTTTTTCAGTTTTTAGGTTTTGATTTTGCGACCTGGAAGCATCTGGCAGCCCTTGTGAGAGCGGCTGATGTGGCGTGGGTGTTACCACGGTGACAGCCAGAGATTTAAAATCGGTTGAAACTCAAAACTAGCACTCAGTCCCCGATGTCGGCTGATTGGAGCCAACTCAGCTGGAGCCATGTCGGCAGATCCCGTGGTACAGGGAGATTTTTGGTTTTTGGGTTTTGATTTTGCAACCCAGAAGCACCTGGCAACTCTTGCAAGAGCGGCTGACATGGCGTGGGCATTACCACGGTGATGGCGATCACACCCCCACCCCTCGCCTTGAAAAAGCCTCAGAGAGGGCAGTGACCCGTCACTGTCCACCAGGTACTGGGAGGGGTGACGAGCGTGTGAAGCGTGTGAGTACCACCCACAATGTGCTGTAGCAGTGGGTGTGGTAGCTCGTGCAGCGGGGTACAGAGGTTTTGTCCCTCCTTGCTTGTTAGACCATCTCACCTATTGCCAGTGTCCCAGACTACTGCTGATCATGGTCTCTTCCAGACAGAGAGCTTGTCACAAAAAGACTGTGGCAACCCATACAGAGGGTCTGCCCCAAACCGTGTCTCTACAGGTGTTCAGCCGCAGGGAGTGCCAGAGCCTGCTGCTGCTGGGGGAGAGAGGCCAGCATTCCACCTACGTGAGGTGTGAGCAGGTAGAAGATCTGCTCAGCATGGTGGTGAAACTTAAGGAGGAGGTTTAACACACTGAGGACCATCAGGGAGTGTGAAAAGGAGATCGACTGGTGGAGTAAATCCCTGGCATTCTAGTCAGAAAGGTCCCAGAGAGATACCCCCCAAAAGGTGATGGACCCATGCCCTGTCGGGCAGAGGGGGGAAGACCCAAGACAGCCCCTGCCCTGTTGCTCTTGGGCAGAGGCAGGGGACCAAAAAGATGAGGAGGGTTGGAAGCTAGTTCCAGTTAGGCGCCGCAGGCAACCCCCCTCCCTACCTGCTTTGCTTCCCCAGGTGCCCCTCTGTAATAGGGCCCTGGATCTTGAAGAAGAGGTATGTGAGGATGTGGTGCAAGGCCTGCCTACGAGGTCACATAGGAAGAGGTGGTTGACTCCACGCCTCAAGATTGCCTCTGATAAGAAAGAAAGAAGGGTAATTGTAGTAGGCGATTCCCTTCTGAGAGGAACAGAGGGCCCAATATGCGTAGTTGACCCTCATCATAGGGAAGTCTGTCGTCTACCTGGTGCCCGAATCGGGGATATCACCAGGACACTCCCCAACCTGATGCACCCACCAGACTACTAACCACTGCTGATCTTCCAGACAGGTGGGGAGGAAGCTGCATCCCGTAGTCTGAGGGGAATGAAGAAAGATTTCAAGACCTTGGGAAGGTTGGTGAAAGCGTCTGGGGCACAAGTGATTTTTCTCTTTCCTCCTTCCATTTTTGGGTGATGACATGCGATGGAATAGAAAAATTCAGTCCATAAATTATTTGCTACAAGACTGGTGCTACAGGCAAGGCTTTGGATTCTTTGATAATGGCTGGTTTTATAAGACACCAGTCCAGACAGTGATACGTGGGATAGGTTTATCTCACAGGGGCAAAAGGATGCTGGGAAAGGAATTAACAGGGCTCATTTGGAGAGCTTTAAACTAGATTCGAAGGAGGATGGGGTTGTAGCTGGGCTTGCACCAGTGGGGCAGCACTCTAGTATTGATAAAGACCGGGAGGCCTCCCACTCCCCTTGGGTGAAATCGGTGTACTCAGCTCACTCCCTGAAATGCCTGTGCACCAATACACACAGCATGGGAAATAAGTAGGAGGAGTTAGAAACCTGTGTTCGGGCAGGAGATTATGATCTGGTGGCAATCACAGGGACATGGTGGGACAGCTCACATGACTGGAATATGGTCATGGATGGTTATGTCCTCCCCAGGAAAGACAGGACAGCCAGGCAAGGTGGTAGAGTTGCTCTTTACGTGAGAGAGCAACTACAATGTATTGAGTACTGTCCAGGGGCAGATGAGGAGCAAGTTGAGAGTCCGTGGGTGAGAATTAAGGGGCAGGCTGGCAGGGGTGATACTGTTGTGGGTGTCTATTATAGGCCACCAGATCAGGGTGAAGAAATTGACAAGGCCTTCTACAGGCAGCTGGGAGCAGCCCCACAGTCACAGGCCATGGTTGTTGTGGGGGATTTTAACTACCCTGCTGTTTGCTGGAAGGACTACTCAGCCAGACATCCACAGCGCAGGAAGTTCCTCCAGTGCATTGACGATAACTTCCTGATGCAAATGGTGGATGAGCACACTAGGAGAGGAGCACTGCTGGATCTCATCCTCACTAACAAGGAGGGTCTGGTTGAAGCAGTAAAGGTTGAGGGCTGCCTTGGTTGCAGCAAGCATGAGATGATGGAGTTCAGGATCTTGTGTGGCAGGAACAGAATACCAAGCAGAATTGCAACCCTGGATTTCAGCAGGGCCAACTTTGGCCTTTTAAAACAATTGCTAGGGGAAATCCTGTGGGCAAGGGTACTTGAAGGTAAAGGGGCCCAAGATAGTGGGCTAGCAATCAGGGGCTGCTTCTTCCAAGCTCAAGAGCAGAGCATCCCGACACATAGGAAGTCAAGGAAGGGAGCCAGAAGACCTGCATGGTTAAACAGGGAACTGTTGGGCAAGCTCAAGTGAAAGAGGAGAGTTTACAGATCATGGAAGGAGGGGCTGGCCACTTGGGAAGAATATAAGGCTGTTGTCAGAGGATGTAGGGAGGCAACTAGGAAAACTGAGGCCTCCTTAGAATTAAACCTTGTGAGAGGGGTCAAGGACAGCAGAAAGATCTTTTTCAAATACGTGGCAGATAAAACTAACACCAGAGGCAATGTAGGCCCACTGATGAATGGAGTGGTTGCCCTGGTGACAGAAGATACAGAGAAGGCAGAGTTACTGAATGCCTTCTTTGTCTCTGTCTACTCTGCCAGAGGCTGTCCTGAGGAGCCCCGTACCCCTGAGGCCCCAGAGGAAGGCAGGACAATGGAGGAGTCTACCTTGATTGATGAGGACTGGGTTAGGGAGCAATTAAGCAATCTGGATATCCATAAATCCATGGGTCCGGATGGGATGCACCAGTGGATACTGAGGGAGCTGGCTGAAGTTATTGCTAGGCCACTCTCCGTCATCTTTGCTAAGTCATGGGAGACAGGAGAGGTGCTTGAAGACTGGAGGAAAGCAAATGTCACTCCAGTCTTCAAAAAGGGCAAGAAGGAGGACCCAGGAAACTACAGACCAGTCAGCCTCACCTCCATCCTTGGGAAGGCAATGGAACAACTTATCCTTGGTGCCATCTCAAGGCATATCAAGGATAAGAGTGTCATTAGGGGCAGTCAGCATGGCTACACCAAGGGCAAGTCATGCTTAACCAAACTCATAGCCTTTTATGAGGACATAACGAGGTGGATAGATGATGGCAAAGCTGTGGATGTGGTCTACCTTGATTTTAGTAAAGCATTTGACACAGTCTTCCACAGCATCCTTGCTGCTAAACTGAGGAAGTGTGGTCTGGACAATCAGGTACTGAGGTGGACTGTGAACTAGCTGAAGGAAAGAAGCCAGAGAGTCGTGGTCTGTGGGACAGAGTCTAGTTGGAGGACTGTATCTAGTGGAGTGCCTCAAGGGTCAGTACCGGGACCAGTACTATTCAATATATTTGTCAATGACTTGGATGAGGGAATAGAGTACACTGTCAGCAAGTTTGCCAATGACACCAAACTGGGAGGAGTGGCTGACATGCCAGAAGACTGTGCTGCTATCCAGGGAGACCTGTACAGGCTGGAGAGTTGGGCAAGGAAAAATTTAATGAAATATAACAAGGGCAAGTATAGAGTCCACCACTGATCACAACCCTCTGAGCTCTGCCATCCAGCCAGTTCGTGATCCATTTCACAGGCTATCAGGTTGGTCAAACATGATTTCCCTTTGGTGAACCCATACTGACTACTCCTGATAACCTTCTTTTCCTCCACGAGCTTGGAGATGACATCCAGAATGAGCTGTTCCATCACCTTTCCAGGGATGGACGTGAGGCTGACTGGCCTGTAGTTTTCTCAGTCATCCTTCTTGCTGTTTTTGAAGACTGGAGTGACATTGGCTTTCCTACAGTCCTCAGGCACCTCTCCTGTTCTCCAAGACCTTTCAAAGATGATGAAAAGTGGCTTTGCAGTAACATCTGCCAACTCTCTCAGCACTCATGGGTGCAACCAATCGGGGCCCATGGATTTGGGGATGTCCAGTTTGTGTAGACAATCTCTAACCTGTTCTTCCTCAATCAAGGAAAAGTCTTCCTTTTGCCTGACTTGCTCTTCTGTCTCTAGGGTCTGGAATACCTGAGGGCCAGTTTTAGCAGTAAAGAAGGAAGCGAAGGAGGCATTCAGTAACTTTGCCTTCTCTGTATTATCCATCACCAGTACATCCTCCTCATTCAGCTGCAGACCTACATTTTCTCTAACCTTCCTTTTGCTGCTGATATACTTGAAGAAGCCCTTCTTGTTGTCTTTGACCTCCCTGGTCAGATTTGCTTCCAAGTGGAGCTTGGCCTTCCTCACTGCATCCCTGCATACTCTAACATCTTCTTTGTCTTCCTCCCAGGTGGTCTGTCCCTTTCTCCACATGTCATAAACATCCTTCTTCCACCTGAATTTTGACTGGAGTTCCTTACTCATCCATGCTGGCTTTTTACTCCCTTTACTTGATTTTTCCGTATAGGGATGCATCAGTATTGGCCTTGGAGGAAGCAATGTTTGACTATTTAGCCAGCTTTCTTGTACCCCCTGACCTTCTATAGCCCTATCCCATGGTATTCTTCCAAGTAGAACCTTGAAGACACCAAAGTTCGCCCTGCTGAAGTCCAAGGTTTTAGTCCTACTTATTTTACTGCTTCCTCCACCATCCTGGTTTTGTTAAAAGCAAGACCAGTTCTCTTTTAGTGAATTTCCTCTCAGCTAAGTGCCTTCTAAGTGCCTGCATATTTTTCTTGGATACTGTGCTTGGTGCTGATAAGAGGACCAATGGAATGCTGAAAAAGCTCGTGTTTAGATATATTACTATGGTAACCAAGGTTAACTGCTAACAGGACATATTTGGAAGGAGGGGCAGACGGAACAGGTGACTAAAACTGACCAACTGAGTATTCCATCCCATAATCGTCATACCCCTATATAAGAGAGTGATCACAAGGGTCTAGTGCTCTTCGACCATGGTCGGCATCTGAAGAGCACCCTGTCTGTCTGCCTGCAATCTGGAAGGCCTCAGGACCTGCATCCCTGAAATCCAGTTTCCAGTTTGCTGTGAAGTTCCACCCATGACTTCCGGGTGCCTGCCCTACAGCTGCTGGAGCCACATCAGCTACACCCACCCAGCTCAACCACTGCAGGAGTGACGCCAACTCCATATCAAGCATTCAAGACTGGTTTTGTATATTTTGTATATATTTTCTATTTATTAGTAGCATTACTAAAACCCTTTAAAACCTTCCAACTTGAAGTCTAAATCTCTCTTCCTTCCTTCTTATCTTCCTTATTATCTTTCCGATCTAAAGGAGAGGGTGGATGGAGGGTGAGGAGGTAACAGAGAGTGTCTGCCATGGTTTATTGTTGCCAGTGCCTTAAACCTTGACATCCACGCAGGATCCTGAACTCCACCATCTCATCATTGCTGCAGCTGAGGCTGCCCCCAACCGTGACATCTCCAACCATTTCTTCTTGGTTTGTCAGGACAAGGTCCAGCAGCACACCTCTCCTCGTTGCCTCCTCCACCATCTGTGTCAAAAGGTTGTCACCAATGATCATAGAATCATAGAATCACAGAATCATTTATGTTGGAAGAGACCCTCAGGATCACTGAGTCCAACCATAACCTAACTCTAGCACTAAACCATGTCCCTAAAAACCTCATCTATATGCCATTTAAACACCTCCAGGGATGGTGACTCCACCACTTCCCTGGGCAGCCTGTTCCAATGCTTCACAACCCTTTCCGTGAAGAATTTTTTCCTAATATCCAATAAAACCTCCTCCAGTGCAACTTGAGGCCATTTCCTCTTATCCTATCACTTGCTACTTGGGAGAAGAGACTAACACCCTCCATACTACAACTTCCTTTCAGGTAGTTGTAGACAGCGACAAGGTCTCCCCTCAGCCTCCTTTTCTCAAGGTTAAACAGCCCCAGTTCCCTCAACTGCTCCTCATATCACCTATGCTCCAGGCCCCTCACCAGCTTCTTCGCCCTCCTCTGCACTCTCTCTAGTACCTCAATGTCCTTCTTATGATGAGGGGCCCAAAAGAGAACACAATACTCAAGGTAGGGCCTCAGCATTGCTGAGTATAGTGGCACAATCGCTTCTCTAGTTCTGCTGGCCACACTATTCCTGATACAAGCCGGGATGCTGTTGGCCTTTTTGGCCACCTGGGCACACTGCTAGCTCACATTCAGCCGGCTGTCAATCAACACCCCCAGATCCTTTTCTGCCAGGCAGCTTTCCAGCCACTCTTCCCTGAGCCTGTAGTGCTGCCTGGGGTTGTTATGACTCAAGTGCAGGACCCAGCCTTTGGCCTTGTTGAACTATATACAATTGGCTTCAGCCCAACAATCCAGCTGGTCCAGATCCCTCTGTATGGCCTTCCTACCCTCCAGCAGATCAACACTGCTACCCAGTTTGGTGTCATCTGCAAACTTACTGAGGGTGCGCTCAATCCCCTCATCCAGATCATTGATAAAGAGATTAAACAGAACTGGCTCCAATACTGAGCCCTGGGGAACACCACTTGTGGCCGACTGAATTTGGTTCAGTTCACCACGACTCTTTGGGCCTGGCCCTCCAGCCAGTTCTTTATCCATCACCGAGTACTCCCATCCAGGCCATGAGCTGCCAGCTTCTCCAGGAGAATGCTGTGGGATACGGTGTCAAAGGCTTTAATGAAGTCTAAGTACATAACAGGCTGGAGAGTTGAGCGGGGAAAAATTTAATGAAATATAGCAAGGGAAAGTGTAGAGTATTGAATCTGAGCAGGAACAACCCCAGGTTCGGGTATAAGCTGGGGACTGACCTGTTAAGAGAGCAGCTTAGGGGAAAGGGACCTGGGGGCTCTGGTAGACAGCAGGATAACCATGAGCCAGCACTGTGCCCTTGTGGCCAAGAAGACCAATGGCATCCTGGGATGTATTAGAGGGGGGTGGCTAGTAGGTCCAGAGAGGTTCTCCTTCCCCTCTACTCTGCCCTGGTGAGACCACATCTGGAATATTGTGTCTATTTCTGGACTCCTCAGTTCAAGAAGGACAGGGAACTGCTGGAGAGAGTCCAGTGCAGAGCCACAAAGATGATTAAGGGAGTGGAGCATCTCCCTTATGAGGAAAGGCTGAGGGAGCTGGGTCTCTCTAGCTTGGAGGAGACTGAGGGGTGACCTCATTAATGTTTACAGATATCTAAAGGGTGAGTGTCACGAGGATGGAGCCAGGCTCTTCTCTGTGACAACCAATGATAAGATAAGGGGCAATGGGTATAAACTGGAACACAGGAGGTTCCATTTAAATTTGAGAAGAAACTTCTTCTCAGTGAGGGTGACAGAGAACTGGAACAGGCTGCCCAGGGAGGTTGTGGAGTCTCCTTCTCTGGAGACATTCAAAACCCGCCTGGACACCTTCCTGTGCAACCTCATCTAGGTGTTCCTGCTGTGGCAGGGGGATTGGACTAGATGATCTTTTGAGGTCCCTTCCAATCCCTATCATTCTGTGATTCTGTGATCCACAGCCTTTCCCTCATCTACTAGTTGGATCACCTTGTCACAGAAGGAGATCAAGTTGGTCAAACAGGACCTGCCTTTCATAAACCCATGTTGACTGGGCCTGATCAAATGTTTCTCTTCTAAGTGCTGTGTGATGTTACTTAAGATCATTCACTCCATTACCTTGCCCGGCACCAAGGTTAGATTGACAGGTCTTAGTTCCCTGGATCCTCCTTCCAGTCCTTCTTGTAGATGGATGTCACATTAGCCAACTTCCAGTCAACTGGGACCTCCCCAGTTAGCCAAGATAGATAGATAGCTGAAAGTTAGCTTATAGATAATGGAAAGTGGCTCAGTGATCACCTCCGCCAGCTCCCTCAGCACCCTTGGGTGTATCCCATCTGGCCCCATAGACTTGTGAGTGTCCAAGTTGTGTAGCAGGTCGCTAACCATTTCCCCTTTGATTATTTGGGCTTCATTCTGCTCCCCATCCCTGTCTTCTGGCTCAGGGGGCTGAGTACCTGGAGCACAACTGTTCTGACTATTAAAGACTGAGGCGAAGAAGGCATTTAGTACCTCAGCCTTTCCCTCATCCTCTGTCACTATGTTTCCCTCTGCATCTATCAGGGGATGGAGATTTTCCTTAGCCCTCCTCCTGTTGCTAATGTATTTATAGAAACATTTCTTCTTGCCTTTCACAGTCCTAGCCAGGCTCAGCTCTAGTTGGGCTTTGGCCCTTCTGATTTTCTCCCTGCATAACCTCACAGAATTCTTGTATTCTTCTTGAGTGGCCTGCCCCTCCTTCCAAAGGTTATAAATATTCTTTTTCTTCCTAAGTTCCAGTTGCAGCTGTCTATTCAGTCAGGCTGGCCTTCTTCCCTGCCGGCTTGCCTTCTGGCACACAGGGACAACCTGCTCCTGCACCTCTGAGATTGTGGGAATAGCAAGACGTGTGATAAAGGAAGATGGATACTAACATGACCATCCAGACGGTCAAAAAAGAAATAATACTAACATGAATAAATCACAGGAATTAGTCAAAATATAAAGGGCCTTGGACGAGTTGTACTGAAGTATGTTTTTCATAATTGTAAGGAGTGATAGCCCAGGCTCTTGAGAATGGTATCTCAGGCAGGAAAACCACCCCCAAGTATATGTGACGTGTGAATGATGTTGGGCCTGGTCTGTGAATTTGTGGGAACGTGACTGAAAACAGACGCAACACGAGTGTGGTATGTTTGGAATAACAATTATTGAAAAAACATCCTGTCTAACTTCTTAGTCCAGGCCCATATCTGTAAACCTATAAATTGTGGATGATTAATAAAGAGGGCCTTAGCCTGACTCAGCTCTCTCTGTTCTGCCTGGCTCTGTGCTCCCTCCTGAACACAACCTCTGCCTGTGTGTGTGTCTTTGTCTGCATCTCCGTGTGCGTCGTTCCTCATTGCCGCATAAGATTACCTTCTTGAAGAGAGACCAGCCTTTCTGGACTCCTTTGTCCTTCAGGACTATCTCCCAAGGGACTCTGCCAACCAGCCTTCTGAACACATCAAAGTCTGCCCTTTGGAAGTCCAAAGTAGCAGTTCTGCTGACCACCCTTCTAACTTCTCCAAGGATAGTAAACTCAATCATTTCATGATCACTATACCCAAGGCGACCTCCAACCGACACGTTGCCCATGAGTCCTTCTCTATTTACAAACATCAGATCCAGTGGGACTCCTTCCCTGGTAGGCTCACTAACCAGCTGTGTTAGGAAGTTGTCCTCCATGCTGCCTGCAAAATATTTCATCTGCCTCTACATCCTGGCTGAGTGATCTGTAACAGACCCCCACCAGGATGTCTGCCTTGTTGCCCTTCCCCTTGATTCTCACCCACAGACACTCAACCCTATCACCACCCTCCTCAAGTTCCAGACAATCAAAAACCTCCCTAACATACATCGCTACCCCACCTCCTCTCCTTCCTTGCCTATCCCTTCTGAAGAGTTTATAGCCATCCATTGCAGCGCTCCAATTATGAGAATCATCCCACCATGTTTCTGTGATTGTAGTGGTAGTAAATTCGACGAATCCAGACGCCGGCATAAGCTCTTTGATCGAACGGGCGGGCCGGGCGAGAGTAAGGAGTCTAATTCAATGTGAATTTACCATCCGTACTCTTTAATGAACTCTTAAACAACACTGAATATCAATGTCCCCGAGACCACGTTTTTCCAAGCCTTATATACTCTATACCAAAAGGCCATGCGGCAAGTGCAGGCTACAATTGGTTACACTCACAGTCACTCATCCCCCCCCACTATGGCGATTGGCTGCAGGGCACTGCTCACAGACTGTTCATGCGTAGCGGCAACGCCCCTCCTGCAGCCTGGGTCGAGGGCAGAGCAGCTTCTGTTTACTTTCCTTTTGTCTCTGGTGTCTCAGGGAAATCCTTCCGTGTAGCACAGCCGCATCAAGCCCTGGCTTGTTCACAGCACACAGCCAGAGACTCTCCACAATTCCTCCTTTTTTTTTTCTTTTTGGACAAGCCAGGATTGATTAGCTGTGTGTTCTAATCCTTTTTTGATATGTGATAAAAAACAACTTATACATAACATATAAATAACAACAACAATCAACGTAAACAGTGCACTTTGCAATAAACCTGAGGTATTCCATTGCCGTTTAAATATCGCAATGGATTGATTAAACAAATTCCAAGAACTTTGGTTTAAAGATACTCAACTTATAACAAACGATGTGCTGGGTGTTGATAAACTTACTCAAGAGGTAGTGGTGTTTAAAGATCTACTTATATAACTATAGTACGCATACATGTCACAGCTAAATCAATGCAAAGGTTACACCTCACTCTGTGACCTCCGAGGGTTCTGCTGCAGGGAGTTGACTTGGTTGAGTTTGTTTCAACTCCGGCTTTACTGCTCGGCTTGGAACCCACAATGGACCTTGATCTGTGGAGAGACACATATACCCTCTACCATTAAAAATAACAGGTACTGGTCCCTTCCACAATCCAGTGGTGGGATCACGATATCTCACCATGAATTCCGGTAAAGTGTTTTTCCTTCCTAGTCTGATCTGATAATGATGAATGATCACAGGAGGCTCCTCATGGTCTCCAGTTAGACATAAATAATTCAAGGTAAACAACACCTTTGCTAAACGCTGTTGACAATCTAACTCTTCCTGCTTCTGTTTGCTCAAATACCCTTTAATCATTTGATGTGCTCTCTCGATGATTCCTTGGCCTGTTGGGGAATGAGGTATACCTGTAACGTGTTTCACTCCCCATTTCATTAGAAAAGTTCTAACTTTCTGGCTAACATAGGCAGGGCCATTGTCTGTCTTAATCTTTTCTGGGACACCCATTACAGCAAAACAAGCTGTAAGATGTTTACATACATGTAGTGCTTTTTCTCCTGGTAAAGCAGTAGCCCATATCATTTTTGGAAAAGTATCGATTGTGACATGCACATATTTAAGTTTTCCGAATTCTGGCACATGTGTCACATCCATTTGCCATACTTCTAAGGCTTTTAAACCTCGAGGATTGACACCGATTCCTATACCTAACATCTGGCTTCCACACTGAGGACATGCCTGTACAATACTTCTTGCTTCATTTAAAGTTAAATCAAATTGTCTTTGGAGACCTCTGGCATTCTGATGAAAGCTCTCATGACTTTGTCTCGCTTGTTGGAATTTATCTGTTGGAGGCATGTGCTGTACTGAACTTACTAAACTATCTGCAATTTGATTTCCTTCACCTAGACCAAGATTCCATTGATGACTGCGGATGTGAATCACACAACAGGGTTCTTTTCTTTGATTTAAAATAGCTCTCAATTGTACAAACAATTTTCCTAATCGAGGATTATTCGATTGTCTTAACAGGGCATTTTCCATTCTGGGTATTACACCTGCTACATACAAAGAATCTGTGACAACATTTAAAGCAGATTTCAGCCAATTATTTAAGGCCCATATTACTGCCGTGAGCTCTAAAGTCTGCAATGAATCCTCTTTTGAACCTTCAATTAAATGCTGTTTCCATTGACTATTCTCTTGCCAGACACATGCTGCCTGGTGTCTTCGTTTTCCTGCATCTGTATATACTGTAAGGCCTTCAACAGGTTTTGCTTTTACTTTGCTTCTCTCTAACCACTGATTTGTTCTAAGGAATTGCCATAGTTTACCTTTTGGTTGTCGTGAATGTACCTTGCCTATAAATCCTAATAATGCATTCTGTATAGGCATCGAATGTCTCAGCCACCATTCTAAATCGGCTCCATTTATCGGAATACTGATGTCATCTGGTTCCTGACCGCTAATTTCTAATATTCGAGATCTTCCTTTTCGAATCAATTCTCCAATTGCTTCTGGTCTCGTTTGAATACTGAATTTTGGTTGGACACTGAGAAAAATCCACTCTAATAATCGCAAATCATTTTCTGTTTTCAATCTGACAGTGGCACAAAAGGAAGAATCTGTAGCAACATCTATGGGGAATTCCCCGTTTTTGTTTTGCCACTGGCAGATGATTGCACACGGATGTTCTAGATTGCTAATAAGGAGGGAAATTGGTCGATCAGAAAGTCTTCGGCTAGACCAATTTGTCTGTACTTTTTGTATAATATCAGAAAGACATTTGAGATGCACGGACTCTAAGCTTATTTTCTTAGCTGGATCACCTCCTTTTAGAAGCGAAGTAAGAGGTGCTATATCATTGTTAGTAATGCCGACGCAATTTCTAATCCATTGTATGTCCCCTAACAATTTTTGGACATCATTTAATGTTTGTAAATCAGTATGTAATTCAATTTTTTGTGGACGAATCTGTGCATCACAAATGGACCAACCAAGGTATTTCCAAGGTGCAGACTTCTGAACTTTCTCTGGAGCTATGACCAACCCCTTTTCTTTGAGTTTGATCGTAATTTGGACTATGGAACTTTCTGTGAACTCAGCTTGTTGACAGAACAGAATATCATCCATATAATGATAAATAATTGTTTGTTTCCATGATGCACGAATAGGTTGAAGTGCCCATGCAACATACATTTGGCACAGTGTAGGAGAATTTTTCATACCTTGCGGTAGCACTACCCACTCATACCTTTTAGCTGGTTCCGCTTTGTTTACTGAAGGCAGTGTAAATGCAAAACGCTGTGTATCTTGTTCATGAAAAGGAATGGTAAAGAAACAATCCTTTAAATCTATAATTAGAATATGCCAATTTTCTGGTAACATTACAGGTGATGGTAATCCAGGCTGTAAAGCACCCATGGCTTGCATTTGATCATTTACCTTTCGCAAGTCATGTAATAATCGCCACTTTCCACTCTTTTTTGGTATTACAAAAATTGGGGTATTCCATGGACTAGTAGAAGGCTTGATATGGCCTGCAACTAATTGCTCTTCTACTAATTCACGTGCCTTTTGCAGTCACTCTTCTGTTAATGGCCACTGGTCAACCCAAACTGGGCTATCTGTTAACCAGGTCAATGGAAGGTTGGGCAACTGCTTTCCAGTGACCACTAAGGAAAAGGCAAAGTAGTTAACACAGCACCAAGTTGCCCCAAGACATCACGGCCAATAAGCGCCTCAAGGCTGCTTGGCAATTCCATTACATACACCCTAAGGGTAACACATTGACCTTCAGGGAAACTAATCGAAATGGGATCAACACTTATATTTGGAGTAGTTTGACCCCCTACTCCAGCTACAGTGGAAGAGATTGATTTTTGAAGTTTCCAATTTCGTGGCCATTTGAATTGACTAATGATGGAGACATCAGCTCCAGTATCAAGCATTGCATTTACCTCTACAACAACAGTAGAATCAGACTGAAATAGTTGCACACGTAACATGGGACGCTGAGTCATTGATGAGGTGAAGCAAACTGCAGGACCTGTCGATCCAAATCCTTTATCATGCCTTTGTGTTGAGGATGCTGGAGGAACTCCTGGAAGCATTGGTAGGCAGTTTTCCAGTGCTACTACCTGAGCTATTCTACTCCCAGAAGGAATAAAAATTGGCGGATGCAGAGTGTAGGCCAGGATTTGAACAGTTCCTGTGAAATCTGCATCAATTATACCTGGTATTACTATAAGACCTTTGATACTAGCAGAAGAACGGCCAATCAATAGGCCTCCAATGAGACTATCTTGTCGAAATAAAGGTCCTTTAGCATTAGTTGGTATTCTATGAATTGCAGTATTGGTCAATGTTATATCTACTGCTGTCTCCACATCAACTCCGAGGCTTCCTGCGGTGCTTGGCTTGTTGAGGTGAAAGAAGCCTGGTTCACGGTTGGTCACTGATTGTGATACAGGTTCGGAGATGTTCTTTGTGTCCGGTAGCTGCTGAACGTATACCATAGCTTGTGGTTGTTTGTTTTGCTTGCTGCAAAATTTTCCAATTGTGTGGTTCCCATACCGTTGTCTGAGTGTTCATATTTTGAATTACCGGTAGGGCTAATTTTGCTGGAGACCAATCACCTTCTAGGATGGCATCTTTGATGACCCCTGACCATCTGCCACGTCGGAGCTGTGGTTGGTCAGTAGAATCTATAGGCACCTTTGATTGCATTGTTTGTGAAGGGCAAGCCGGTTTTTGAAACTCAATTTGTTCCTTATTTTTCTCTACATTTGACACTCTTAAGTTGTTCAAGCTTGTTGGTAATAACTTGCAGTAACTGCTCTACTGCTTGGGGTGAGCCCAATGATGTAGGAGGAGGCTCACAAAAAACTTCCGCGGGTGCTTGCGGAGGCAAAGTTTGAGGCGGCCCCGGCCCCGGCGACGGCGCCGCGGCCGGGCCGGGCCGGGCCCCCACGTTTTTCTCGGAGGGAGGGGGGGCGTCCGGCTCGGGGCAGGGCAGAGGCGGAGCGGTAGGAGGAGGGCGGCACTCAGGGCCTCCCACATCCGGACAGTCGACCAGTTGCACTTCCGCCTTCTTGGCACATTGCCCCAGAGACTCGGAGGGGGAAACTTCCGGTTCTTTGTTTACGAGCCGCGCAGTTTCTAATCCGCGTTGCAGATCGGATTGTGAAAGTATTGGCTGAGCCGGGACCCCGCGACCACCCCGAACGGCAGGCAGACCCCACAGAGTAGCCCACAGGCCCCTCTTTTCTTTTGGACAAGTTTTATCAGTCCAGGTTTGTTCTGGGACAAGCGCCTCCGCGGCTCTTAGGGCGGCACGCTGTTCCGATTTCATAACTTCTAATGATTCTAATACGGTTTTCCACAATTCTCTCACAGCTTTAATTTCTTTCTCTTCTTCCTCTCTGATAGTTTTGTCCCACATAGTGTCCCCCACTGATCTCCATTCCGTTGGGGAAAACAAAAGTGGAACTTCTCCAAAGTGTCCCCACTTCTGAGCTAAAAAAATCAATGTGATTAGCTTTTCCTGTGACGATTCAATACCTCTCTTAGAGAGAATAGTCGTCAGCAGTGCCGCGGCTGTTTCAATATCCATTATCTTATCAGCGCGGTCTTAACGTAGGATGCGAGTGGCCAGCTCGACAGGTGCCCGTCTTTTGATATCGGACTAAGCACACTATCCCACACCCCGGCTTGGCTCCGTTTTTTATGAACGCTGCTTACCGCAGTAATTTCGATCCGGAGCGTTATGCTTTGCTAACGATCCATCCTTCTGCTACCATATGTAGATCCGGAGCGTTATGCTTTGCTAACGAACCATCCTCTGCTACCATTTGTAGTGGTAGTAAATTCGACGAATCCAGACGCCGGCATAAGCTCTTTGATCGAACGGGCGGGCCGGGCGAGAGTAAGGAGTCTAATTCAATGTGAATTTACCATCCGTACTCTTTAATGAACTCTTAAACAACACTGAATATCAATGTCCCCGAGACCACGTTTTTCCAAGCCTTATATACTCTATACCAAAAGGCCATGCGGCAAGTGCAGGCTACAATTGGTTACACTCACAGTCACTCATCCCCCCCCACTATGGCGATTGGCTGCAGGGCACTGCTCACAGACTGTTCATGCGTAGCGGCAACGCCCCTCCTGCAGCCTGGGTCGAGGGCAGAGCAGCTTCTGTTTACTTTCCTTTTGTCTCTGGTGTCTCAGGGAAATCCTTCCGTGTAGCACAGCCGCATCAAGCCCTGGCTTGTTCACAGCACACAGCCAGAGACTCTCCACATGTGATGGCAATTATATCACAGTTTTTCTGACTCCCAAGGGCTTCCAGCTCCTTCTGTTTGTTGCTCATGCTGCATGCATTTGTATTGATGCACTTCAGCTGAGTCATTGATTCCACTGGGTTGGCACACTGAAGGGCCTCGCTAGTACTACCCTCAGATACCGGCATGTCACCCTTGGGTGTGCCTCTGCCACACCTGGTTTCCTCCCCCTTCAAATCTTGTTTACAGTCCTCTCAATAAGTCCTTCTAACTCCTGCCCCAAGATCCTTTTCTGCTTTTGAGACAGGTGCATCCCATTTGTTGCTAGCAGGCCAGGTGCCATGTAAGCTGATTCATGATCAAAAATCCCAAAATTCTGCCAGTGACACCAGTCCTGCAGCCAGGTATTGATCTGCTGGGTCTTCCTGCATCTTTCCTCATCATACAATGCAGCTGTGGGGATAGAGGAGAACACTACTTGTGCTCCTGATCCCTTGACCAGTTGTCCCAAGGCCCTGAAGTCTCTCTTGATCATCTTTAGCTTTCCCTTTTCACTTTCATTATTGCCCACCTGAAAAATTATTAGTGGGTAGTAGTCTGAGGTCCTAACCAGGACAGGAAGTTTCCTTCTAACATCTTTAACCCTGGCCCCAGGGAGGCATCAGACTTCCCTAAGAAGTGGGTCTGGCCTGCATATACAGCCTTTTGTTCCCTTTAGAAGGGAGTCTCCTACAACCACAACCTGCCTTTTTTTCTTTGTGGGAGCTGTTTTGATGGAGGATGCAGGGTGACTTATTCTCTGCAGCACGTCCAACTCAGTGGAACTGACTCCCTCGATGTTGTTGTTTGGTTCCACTTACAAGGCCTCATACCTGTTTTACAAGAGAACCTGGGAGGATGGGGTGGTCACAGTAGGAACCCTCCTCATTCTGCACCAGACAGGAACTTGCTGCCATTTCTCCTAGTTCCTGAAGTTGCTGCGTTCCACATCCTGAGCCTCTTGCCTGTTGGACAGAGGCACCTGGGAAGGTGGGTTGGGTAGGGGGATGTTTCTCCTGCCAACCTTAGTGTGGACTTGTTTCTCTTCACCCCTTTCCCTTGACCTGCCTTCTTCAGTCAGGGAAGGGGAGGAGACAGGAATCCCTTGATCTTCTTTCTTGCTGGTGGTGGTCTTGCCCCCAGGCAGCCAGAGTTTGATCCCACCAGGATCTGTAGGAAACTCCTGGACTGGGCATGCTTAGCTGTGTTGCCTACCCAGCAGATGTCAGGGTGATTGAAGTCTCCCATGATGTTGAGGTTTTGATTGCGGGGTGGCAATAAAACCGTGGCAGATGTATTGTTAACCCCCTCTCCCCCCCTTCTCCCTTCAGCCCCTCTCTCTCCCCCCTTCCCACTAAGTACAGGTGATTGGGAGGGGAAAAAAGGACAGAGAGAAGAGAGTTGGAAAAATTAAAAATGTTTTACTAATGCTACTAATAAAAATAGAGAAAAATAGTACAAATTACACAAAACCAATCTTGAGAGTCCCAGCAACTGCTTTGGCACCTGAATTCCTGGATTGGACTCTGCAGCCAACCGGAACTGGATTCAGTCTGTCACTAGGCCTCAGTTCGCAGGGACGACTAGCAAGGTCCTCTCCTAATGCCGGCCATAAGGAAAAAGGGATGAGATCCTTGTGATCTCCCACTTTTATATGAAGTATTCACGTGAATGGAATGTTATACTCCATTGGTCAGTTTCTTGGTCACCTGTTTCTCATTGCCCCTCTCGTGAGATGTGAATCTGTTCTTTATCAATAACCTCGCATTCCATTGCTATGTCTACCAAAAATGTATCTGGTTTTCCAGGAAAATGCAGCTGATATGAAAGCTTTAGCTGACAGGCAAATTCACTAAAAGAGAAACTTGTTTTTAACAAAACCAGGACACATGAGAACCAGGGCATGTGTTTGTGAGGCTACTTCCAGCTGTCTGTAGAAAACTTCCTCTTCCTGATCAGGTGGCTTGTAGTAAACACCCACAACAGTATCACCCTTATTAGCTTGTCCCTTAATTTTTACCCATAGGGATTCAACTCACTCGTCAACCCCCCTCAGGCAGAGTTCAAGACATTCAAGTTGCTCTCTCACATAAAGTGCAACTCCTCCACCTCGCCTTGCTGGCCTGTCTTTCCTGAAAAGTACATAGCCCTTCATGACAACATTCCAGTCATGTGAGCTGTCCCACCACGTCTCCATGATAGCAATGGGTCCAGTCCTGTTCCACTTGTTCATCAGTGACCTGGATGAAGAGACCAAGTGCACCCTCAACAGTACTGACCCTTCCACTTTTTGCGACCAACACCCACAGTGGCATCTGTGCAGAAGATCAAGGATTATGTAAGCAAGCAATCCGGAAGCAAGAACTTGACATATACAAGCACTGGCAGCGCACCCACCACTGGAGGACTACTTTGCCCATCATTCTCATAGTGGAATCTGAGAACCAGAGGACTATTTCACCCATCATACACATTGTGGGATCTGAGAGTGGTGATATCTCTTTTTCTCCCTCTCTCTTTATTCTTTTGCTTTTATTTTTAATAAGTAATAAGTCATGTAAAGTATAAACCCCACAAGCATTGTAAATCTTTCTATTAGCAAATTATTTGCCATGTGAGCTGAGCCACAAAATAAAAGCCTTTGTTTATGGACTTCAGGTATTGAGTATATTCCAACCAAGGGGATCAGCGAATCTGAGTCAAGGTATGTATGTGACACCACCCAACTTGGTGGCGTCTGCAAACTTACTTAGAGTGCACTCAATCCCCTCATCCAGATCACTGATAAAGATATTAAACAGAACTGGCCCCAATATTGAGCCCTGGGGATTACCACTTGTGACTGGCCACCAACTGGATTTAACTCCATTTACCACAACTCATTGGGCCCAGCCATCCAACCAGATTTTTATCCAGAGAAGAATATGCCCATCCAAGCCATGACCAGACAGTTTCTCCAGGAGAATGCTGTGGGAAAGTGTTAAAAGCTTTATTAAAGTCCAGGTAAACAAAATTTGCAGTGTCGCAGTTTAGCCCCAGTTCCACCCCCAGCCAGCAACTAAAACCATGTGCCACTTACTCACCCCTTCCCTGCCCTGGTAGGATGAGGAGGAGAATCAGGAAACAAAAGGCAAAACTTGTGGGATGGGATGAGGACAGTTTAACGGAACAGAGAAAACAAAACAAAACAAAGCAAAACAAAACCCACAACAATAACAATGACAATAGTGAAAGAACACACAAAGCGATGGATACACAACACAATCTCTCACCATGTGGCTGCAGCTCGCCTCCTCCCGACCACAGTCTGCGCCAAAACCTCCCCCTGTCCCGGACAGCAGCTCACTCCCTAAACACAATAGCACCAAATCGTGTGGTCCAGAGAGAACCGAGAGTGCCCCAGACTGTCACACTCCTGGCAGCGAGAGATTCAGTATATTCCACCCCTTATTCTATACCTTTTCTGTCATGCTCAGGTCTTAGACTTACCAATACATTTCAGTTAATTACTACAACTTTATATATATATGTGCACATAGATATTATTCCCTTAGTCCACAGCATCATCTCATCCCTCTAAAATGTTCATTAAGTCCACTTAGTCTGTGACTTTGTATTCTGTCTGTCAAGATGGTCTCCTGGGGCAAGAAAGATGGAGTGCCATGTTGGAGTGTTGCATTGTGGCATGCTACATCTGGAACTCATAGCTTGTGTATCTGATGTAGTTCATGCCTGTGGTTTGCAGGTCAAAGGTGTCAACCCTGAGGAGGTGGCTGGATGCCAGTTGTTGAAGACAGCTCTGGTTTCATGATTGCTGGGCTTTCTTCAGTTTTGTTGAAGTTCATTCTTCATTGACCTGAAAGGTACTTACTGAATACTGTTAGTATGGTGTATGGTATTATGGAGCAATTACCTGTGAGAGATGTGAGGGATTTTCTTGAGGTTGTTGTGTGGATGGGTTTCTATTAGATGGAGAATTATTTCTGAACTAACCAGGCTCAAAGGAATTTCAAGGTCAGCTCGAAAGCTGAAAACAAGACCTGCTGTGGGAGTGAGGCAGTTCTACAATAACAGGGCCTCAAGAAGATGTAAATCAACAGACCTATTAGCAGTGACTTGGGCGCATGGACAGCTCGTGAATATGGACAATATCCAATCAACTAATGCATGCTTGGAGTGTGGACGCGTGATCAGGAAATAACTGCATATATAAGGAGGCTTGTTTCTGTAATAAATGGCTTCGCTTGAATTCATATTGGATTGTGTGGAGTCCATGATTTTTCGCCCTCGCAAGTGGTGACCCCAACATGATCCATAAGGAGAATTTACGGAAGGGGGATGACCACTGCGGGGAGAGAGCCCCAGCTGGAACGGCGCGGCCGGACTGTGACCGGGACGCAGTCTGCAGGCAGCGTGACTCCTGATTGATCGCTACAGAAGCAACAGAGGAGGGATAAAGGATCTGATATCATTGCAACAGACACCCAAAGAGGTGAACAGCTGGGGGCGAGAGGAGATGGGGCAGAATATTTTTAAAGAAGAAGAAGAAATACTGCGGCTCCTCTCGCATATTCTAAGAGAGGGGTGAAGTATGAGGAGAGTAACCTCAAAAGACTATTAATCTGGTGCAGAGGCAATGGGTTTCCTGCTGATCAGTTAGGAGCTTTTCAAACAGAGATTTGGGAAAAAGTGGGAACTGTGTTGTGGAAGGCAATTAGTCGCAGTGAAAAAGATATTCTCGGCCTTGTAACCTCCTGGAAACTGATGATTACTACACTGAAGCAACTAAAATCTGAAAAGACTGTTATGAGCTTTAGTGACTCAAAACTTAAACTTGAACTTTGGGACGATATAGGGCAGAAATTATGGGATAAATTCAGCAATGGAGATAAAGAAGTTAAATCATTGGTAACTACATGGAATGTAGTTGGGTTGTTCCTACCCAGATGCAAGACTTGCTCTTGTTATATTTCATTAAATTTTTCCCTGCCCAACTCTCCAGCCTGTCCAGGTCTCGCTGGATGGCGGTGCGGCCTTCTGGTGTGTCAGTGACTCCTCCCAGCTTGGTGTCATCAGCAAACTTGCTGATAGTACACTCTATTCCCTCCTCCAAATCGTTGATGAATATATTGAATAATACAGGCCCCAGTACTGACCCCTGAGGCACTTCACTAGATACAGGCCTCCAACTAGACTCCACCCCATTGACCATGACTCTCTGGCTTCTTCCCTTCAGCCACTTCACAGTCCACCTCACTACCCGATCATCCAGACTGCACTCCCTCAATTTAGCTGTGAGGATACTGTGGGAGACTGTGTCAAATGCCTTATTCCAGTCAAGGTAGACCACGTCCACCTCTCTGCCATCATCCATCCATCTTGTTAGGTCCTCATAAAAGTCAATGAGGTTGGTCAAGCACAACTTCCCTTTGCTGAAGCCATGTTGACTGCCCCTAATGACCCTATTATCTCTGATATGCTTTGAGATGATACCAAGGATAAGTAGTTCCATCAGTTTCCCAGGGATGGAGGTGAGGTTGACTGGTCTATAGTTACCCAGGTCCTCCTTCTTGCCCTTTTTGAACACTGGAGTGACATCTGCTTTCCTGCAGTCCTCAGGCACCTCTCCTGTTACCCAAGACCTAGCAAAGATGATGGAGAGCGGTCCAGCAATGACCTCAGCCAGCTCCCTCAGCACCCACGGATGCATCCCATCCGGACCCATGGATTTATGGATGTCCAGATTGCATAACTGCTCCCTAACCCAGTCCTCATCAAACGAGGCAAACTCCTCCATTGTCCTGACTTCCTCTGGGGCCTCAGCAGTACGGGGCTCCTCAGGACAGCCTCTGGCAGAGTAGACAGAGACAAAGAAGGCATTCAGTAACTGTGCCTTCTCTGTATCTTCTGTCACCAGGGCACCCACCTCATTCATCAGTTTACCTACATTGGTTCTGGTGTTAGTTTTATCTGCCACGTATTTGAAAAAGCTCTTCCCGTTGTCCTTGACCCCTCTCACAAGGTTTAATTCTAAGGAGGCCTTAGTTTTCCTAGTTGCCTCCCTACACCCTCTGACAACAGCCTTATATTCTCCCCAAGTGGTCAGCCCCTCCTTCCATGATCTATATACTCTTCTCTTCCACTTGAGCATAACTTCATTCAGGCCACGATAGTCTACAGTTAGTCTCCACTTGTCACTAGACTTACGCACTGGCCAAATTGGGCTATTAAAAGGTGAGCGAGTCTTACTGATCACACCCTGGCTTTCCAGTTGACGGATCAGCTTCTGGATAGGAATCAAAGAGTCTCTATTTGTGCGATATTGCCGGTGATGCACCGTCATGGTAGCAATTGGCACCTGTTGGTCGTCAACCATCAGCAGTCCTACAACAGAAAGGTCCTCTGAGAGACCAGGCAAAGTCGACAGCTGTTTCATATTCTCAGTGTCTATGGCTGCTATGCCAAATGCATACTGATACCCTTTTGGGTCCTTAAAATACCCTCTCCTGAGGCAGTCTATTCCAAGGATGCATGGAGCATGTGAGACAGTCACAATGGGATGCTTTTGCCAGTTTTTTCCAGTTAGGCTCATTTCAGCCTCTACAACAGTCAGTTCCTGGGATCCCCCAGTCACTCCAGAAATACTGATGGATTGTGTTCCTTTATAGTTTGAGGGGATTATCGTGCACTGAGCACCAGTGTCCACCAAAGGTTTGTACTCCTTGAGGCGTGTTGTACCAGGCCATTGTATCTGCACAGTCCAATAAACTCTGTTGTTCCTTTCCTCGGCCTGGCTGGACGCAGGACCCCTCTAATGTGTGTTATGCACAGTCTCTGTGTACAAATTAGAGGTTCCTTCAAGAGGATCAGAATCTCTTCTGCTCCTTTTGTAAATTGGATCAGCCATATTCCTAGGAGTTTTTCTGTGGGAGATTTGAGGGATTTTCTTGAGGCTGAGTTGTGGAGGGGTTGCTGTTAGATGGAGATTTGTTACTGAACCAGCCAGGAATTTCAAGGCTGTGAACAGGACCTGCCATGGGAGAGAAGCAACTCTGAAATAACAAGGCCCCAACGTGGTGTAAATCAACAGACCTATTAGCAGTGAGACTCGGGCGCGTGGACAGCCCGTGAACATGGACAATATCCAATCAGCTAATGCATGCTTGGAGTGTGGACGCGTGATCAGGAAATAACGGCATATATAAGGAGGTTTGTCTCTGTAATAAATGGCTTCTCTTGAATTCATATTGGATTGTGTGGAGTCCATGATTTTTCGCCCTTGCATTTTTCCTTTTAACTGATGTACTCATTCCTGAAGTTCTGAGGTAGGCCTTCTATGCCACCTTCTCATGTTTTCTCCCTGCTCACAGAGGAAGAACCTCAGTGAACCTCTTTTTTGGGCTGCCTCTGTCCTCTCTCTTGAGATTGGAAATGCCTTCTCCTAATAGCTGAAATGTGCAAGTGGTGAATGGAACCTGTCTTCTCTGAGTTCTTTGATTTCCTGCAACAGCTTTTCAAACTGGTCATCAGATTTTTCACACAGATTCTCCATGGTCGAGACACAAGCCTGTAGAGAGCCAGCAAGGCTGTCCTCAAAGTCCCAAAGCTGCTTAATCACATCAGAAATGCTTTGTCTGCCTCCAGCTGACCAGATCATTGCTGTGAATGACTTTAGCATATGCAGGTGGTGCGCTTCATACAAACCTGCGCCACAAAGGTCGTGTACGATTGATTCTGTCTGGGTCTGTCCCCTCTTGGCTGTTTGGCTCAAAATAGATGATCTCCCGCACAGCTATTTCTCTCAGGAACTGGATACTTCTCTCCATAGTATTCCATTTCCCTGGTTTACATATACAATCTTTCATAGCTGTCAGGAGTCGGATCCAGAGGGTGGTGGAGATGTTCTCTCTTGAAATTGCCCTATCAAGGGTGGAATCCCTTGACAGAGATCCCAACTGCCTGGATTCCCCACCTTCTAGTTCCATACTCTCAGCTCCGTTATCCCAGCATCAGAGCAACCAGGTTACAACATTCTCTCCTTCATGATGACTAAAATCTTTTCACATATCTCTCAGCTCACTTGGAGAAAAGGATTGAGTCATTTCCTCTCCTCCTTGTGCTGATGACACTGACCCTTGGGTTGGTGTTGGCCCTTTGCCATCATCTGTAGCATGAGTAGTCTTTCTTGTGACTTTCTTACAACTGGCAACTGATGCCGATATGGGCTCACAATCTCTTGATGTATTTCCAGAGTCTAAATGACTGTCACCAACATTGGCATAATTACAGTGGCTGTTGTGGTTACAGCAGTAGCAGTAGCAGTGCACAGTGTTGGGGGGTGCAATAGCTGCGTTGTCGGTCTATGAGGCTGGAGAAGCAACAGTGTCTGCGGTCAGGGAGGTAACGGCCTTGGCGGCTTCGCTCTGTGTAGGAGCTGGAGCTGCCTTGTCAATCTTTGAGGCTGGAGAAGCAGTAGTTGGGGTGGGGTAGTGGGTAATGTAGCTATTATAGCCTTCACTGCCTTGCTCTGTGTAGGAGTTGGAGCTGTTTTAGTTGCCTTCCCCCATTTGGGGCAGACAGCAACCATAACCATGCCTGTTGCTGAGGCTTGAGAAGATGGAACATAAGTCTCAGGAGTTAGAATAGATGCAATCCTCCTATTAAACATCATCTCTCTTATCACTGGCATCAACTGACACACATTCAGCAGACCTGACAATACCAATAAAGTATGGTCAAAGCTCCAAGGATATTCAAAACTCTCAAAAACATCTGTAATCTGTCCTAATGTAAAAGGAAAGGTATAGTTAGTTAGCTTTTCTATAGATTGGCTCATCCAATTGGAAAACACATAGATGTATTTCTCTTTAATCTCTACTGGAGGTTTCTCTAGATATAATAGTGGTTTCTCTAAATACAACAGTGCCAAAACACACAGAAACATCATCATCATCATCCAGTTTCCAGATGTAATAGAATGCACGAACCTAATAGTGAAATATGCTCAGCACAAATAAGGTTCTGCAGAACACATTGTAGAGAGCAGCTGATACAACTTATGTCACAGCATCTTTAAACCAATATAATTCAAACTGCTTTAATACTACTAGATGATGTCCAAAGTACACAGACCTGTATCTCAACCCTATGAGTTGGCACCATGCCAAAAAAATTGAATCTGCATCACAGCAGTAAGAACACCAACATCTCTAAATTTTACCTCTTTTTAGTGCCAAATTTTAGCAGTTTTTGAGCCTCATGTTGGGCACCACAAAAGCCTGTCATGTTTTAACTCGAGCTAGCAATACAACCATGATAGCTGCTCGCTCACCCCCACCCCCCCCACCCCCCCCCCCCAACCAGGGAGTCAAAAGGGAAGGGAGAAACTTGGATTGAGATAAACGCAGTTTAATAAAATAACGAGAGATGCATTCCTGTGCCATCTTCTCTTGGTGTACCTGCTTTAGTAGGTGGGTTGGACTAGATGATCTCCAGAGGTCCCTTTCAACCTTAACCATTCTGTGATTTTGTGATTTACCAGTATAGCCTGTTTCCCATAGTTGTAGCTAACAGAATATGGGCACCAGTTCAAGGAAGCAAACTGATAGATAACCAAGGCAATCTAATTGATACTTCTGGATGTGAACAATGGAGAAACCATGAATGGTGCTGCCTTGAGCATTTAGTAATATAAGACCCATGTTCCAGTAATATATCCTCAGATACTTGTTTTAGACTCAGTGTATGACAATCGCAGAGTTGTACATGTATGGTGTCACTTTGTGATGTTCTGTGGAACAACAGGAACAAAATGATTGCTCCTGCCTAAGAATGAATTATCAGAATTGCAACAGAAATTGAACAATCTGCTAGTCATCACTGGCATGACATTTTAATGCACCATCTGCAACTGGCATATTGCATCTTATGTTACATACTATGATAATTGTAGGATTGTATTCTATTTTATTTTGTTATTAGTATGCTTGTATATCCATATTTAGCACTTATCTCGCCGTGTTGAAAGTGTGTACCATCAGTTGTTACTCAATTACAAACTGTGAAGCCAGACTTCAGTTTAAGCGCTCAAAACTTTCCCCTACCCTCACCCTCAGTGAGGCAAGAGGAGGAACAGTACCTCCTCCACTCACCAAAGCAATGAGTTTGCTAGATGTTTGGTCTATGCCAAACGTATTTGGTGGAGTGCGACTGCTCACTCAACTCCTGCTTAGATTTTGGCTAACGCAGTTCATGCTAAGGCCTGATATATGCTGGGTGAGAGCACCACTTAGGCAGGACAGGTGGCCAGGAAGAGCTGAAGGACCATTAGGCAGCCATTATCATCTGCAAATTGCTGTCTCTTGCAGCCATCATCTTTTTTTCTGGCAGTTTTGTCAGATCCACTAGCTTATTTAAATGGTATAGACCAAACCTCCAAGCTGAAGCATATAAAACATTAGCTTACCCAAAAAGCATTTGAAGCAGATCCAGCAGCAGCTGGACTGCTGATGCTTTCATGCTTCCTGGTATGATACAGGGGATGCCCACATGGTGATGGAGGAGGAAGAATGGGCACTCTCACTCTCGGCTAGGTAGCTATTTCTTTTTTTGCTCATGGGTGTGATGTCTTAGATCTTGAATTTTGGTATAGTTGAATAAGTAATTTGAATCAGTTTTGCTGCTCTATGATTGCCTAGACCTTGGGATTAGTATTATGTGGAGATGCTCACTTGGTTGAACCTTTTGGTTGAAATTTAACTCTCCCGTGAAGAATAAAAAGGAAGATAAATGAGGAATTCAAAGTTTTGGTGGCCAAAGGATGGGAAATTACCAAGATCAAAACAAAGGCTATAGGAACTAGGGGAAAAGTAAAGGTAGCAGGGGAAGATCTTGACCTCTGACTCAAAAAACGCCCCCAACTCAGAAAAGCCCACTATTCACTGAGCATGCATAGAAGAATAAAAGTGGACTGTACCTTTAAACCAAAGAGAGCAAAGTTTAGACCAATGAACTCTGAGTAGGCATAAATATGCAGAAGATGTTAGGAATAGTTAAAAGTTAAAAGTTGAAATGTATAAATACATAGCTCAGCCTACTTCTAGTGTGCTAGCTTTGAGAAAGATTGCCTAGCACCTTTTTCTGTGCAGAACTGTAAATAAAGGAAATACCTTGACCCCATGTATAAATTGGTATCTGCACACCAGGTAACAATCACAGAATCACAGAATCACAGAATGTTAGGGATTGGAAGGGAACTCGAAAGATCATCTGGTCCAATCTCCCTGCCAGAGCAGGAACACCTATTTGAGGTTACACAGGAAGGTGTCCAGGTAGGTTTTGAATGTCTCCAGAGTAGGAGACTCCACAACTCTCCTGGGCAGCCTGTTCCAGTGTTCTGTTACCCTTACTGAGAAGAAGTTTCTTCTCAAATTTAAGTGGAACCTCTTGTGTTCCAGTTTGAACCCATTACCCCTTGTCCTAGCACTGGATGTTGCAGAGAAGAACCTGGCTCCATCCTCGTGACACTCACCCTTTACATATTTATAAACATTAATGAGATCACCCCTCAGTCTCCTCCAAGCTAAAGAGACCCAGCTCCCTCAGCCTTTCCTCATAAGGGAGATGCTCCACTCCCTTAATCATCTTTGTTGCCCTCCACTGGACTCTCTCCAGCAGTTCCCTGTCATTCTTGAACTGAGGGGCCCAGAACTGGACACAATATTCCAGATGTGGACTCACCAGGGCAGAGTAGAGGGGAAGGAGAACCTCTCTGGACCTACTAACCACCCCCCTTCTAATACACCCCAGGAATACATCTAATACATCCCACCTTTTGGGACAACATTTTCTGGTAACCCAGGTGGGACAGTCGTAATGGTTTTGCCTGGACTGTCTTACTGCTTCTGACAGAAGGAGACATGGACCGAGCAGGACTCCAACATGCATTGACCTATTGATCAGGACCTCCACTGGCTCCTCTCCAACCATCGGGCGGTAAGCGACACAATGGTGCAATACATTATAGAGGTATTTTTAAAGAGGTAAGAGAAGGGGAGGGTTAGTAAGTTACATTGGGAAGCAGCCGACATTTGACACAAGATGCATCTAGATGTAGATGCATGACAAAGGGAGAGGCCCTTTGCCAATTGTCAAGGTTTTGATTGCGGGGTGACAATAAAACCGTGGCAGATATATTGTTAACCCCTCTCTCCTCCCACTTCCCTCTTCAGCCCCTCCCTCTCCCCCCTTCCCACTAAGGACAGGTGACTGGGAGGGAAAAAAAGAACAGAGAGAAGAGAGTTGGAAAAGTTAAAGATGTTTTACTAATGCTACTAATAAGAATAGGGAAAATAATACAAAATATACAAAACCAATCTTGAAAGTCTCAGCAACTGCAGGGCCAGCACCCGAAGTCCTGGATTGGACTCTGCAGCCAACTGGAACTGGATTCACTCTGTCACTAGGCTTCAGTTCACAGGGACGACTAGCAAGGTCCTCTCCTAATGTCGACCATAAGGAAAAAGGGCAAGATCCTCGTGATCTCCCACTTTTATATGAAGTATGATGTGAATTGGATGGAATAGTTCAGTTGGTCAGTTTTTTGGTCACCTGTTTCTCGTTGCCCCTCTCACGAGATGTGCATCCATTCTCATCCATTCTTATCAATGACCTAGCATACCATTGCATTGTCTACCAAAACATGTATCTGGCTTTTCAGAAAAATGCAGCTAATATGAAGGCTTTAGTTGGCAGGCAAATTCACTAAAAGAGAAACTTGTTTTTAACAAAACCAGGACACCAACTGAGGGTTGGAGCAGAGGGGTTAAGAATTTCTTTTCAGTACTGATATGGGTTCAGCTACTTCACAGGAAATACCCCCTTGTTCTCACTTGGGATGTATTTTAAAATATTTGAGAAAATTTGGAGGGGACCCCCTAAGCAAGGATAAATTGAAAAGATATTGTAATCAATGGTGGGCTGCTTATAAATTGGAAGATGAAGAAAAATGGCCAGAAAATAGGTCTTTGCAATATAACACAATATTATAATTAATGTTGTTTTGTAGAAAGTTAGAAAAGTGGGATGAAGTACCTTATGTGGAGTTGTTTTTCTCTCTTAGAAATGATTGTGACACTAGAAGGAAATGTGGGTTAGTTGGTTCGAAGCATCGAAATGGAATATATTTGATAAATGAGAAAAAGAAAAAGACAAATTCCTGTTGTAGTGGTTGTGAAATTGGAAAAGGTTGTCAAAAAGAAACTGAGGAGGATGAGCAATTGGTTTGTAGTAACTCCTTGACAAGTGGACACAAGTTCTTCTAGTGAAGAAGAAAATGAAGTTACTAGGTTGAGGCAAAAGTAATTGCAGTTTTTGCAGTGTTGAAATTTGCTGCTTGGTATTGGAATACATTCTTAAAGAAATGTAGTTATGTTGTACATAATTTTAATGCACTTTTCTTGCTTTAAGGTTTTTTTACTACTGACTTATTCCTTGCTGTTTATTTTATATCTATTTTAGATTATGGAAATTATGTTAGACTAAAAGGCAAGTTCAAATAATTTTCTTATTCGAGTTCAAAATGGGTTGTAAAGAAGCAGAGACAACCTGCAAAATCAGCAACACATTTGGCCCAGGAACTGCTAACAAATGTACAGTGCAGTAGTGGTTCAAGAAGTTTTGCAAAGGAGACAAGAGCCTTGAACATGAGGAACATAGTGGCTGGCCATCGGAAATTGACAATGACCAATTGAGAGCAGTCATTGAAGCTGATCCTCTTACAACTACATGAGAAGTTGCTGAAGAATTCAACGTCGACCATTCTATGGTCATTCAGCATTTGAAGCAAATTGGAAAGGTGAAAAAGCTCTAGAAGTAGGTGCCTCATGAACTGACCGATAATAAAAAAAATCATCATTTTGAAGTGTCGTCTTCTCCTATGCAACAACAACAAACCATTTCTCGATTGTATTGTGACACGCGGCGAAAAGTGGATTTTCTATGACAACCGGTGATGACCAGCTCAGTGGTTGGACTGAGAAGAACCTCCAAAGCACTTCCCAAAGCCAAACTTGCACCAAAAAAAGGTCATGGTCACTGTTTGGTGATCTACTGCCAGTCTGATCCACTACAGGTTTCTGAATCCCAGTAAAACCATTCCATCTGAGAAGTATGCTCAGCAAATCAATGAGATGCACTGAAAACTGTAATGCTTGCAGCCAGCATTGGTCAACAGAAAGGGCCTACAACAATGCCCGACTGCATGTCATACAACCAACACTTCAAAAGCTGAATGAATTGGGCTGTGGCTACGAAGTTTTGCCTCATCCGCCATCTTCATCTGACCTCTCACCAACTGACTACCACTTCTTCAGGCATCTTGACAACTTTTTGCAGGGAAAACACTTCCACAAACAGCAGGATGCAGAAAATGCTTTCCAAGAGTTCATCGAAACCCAACACACAGATTTTTATGCTACAGGAATAAACAAACTTATTTCTCATTGACGAAACTATGTTGATTGTAATGTTTCCTATTTTGATTAGTAAAGATGTGTTTGAACCTAGTTATAATGATTTAAAATTCATGGTTCAAAACTGCAATTATTTTGCACCAACCTAATGTTAGCCCTGTTTTGGGAGAACTAGAGGACAACATCCAATATTTCAGGCCCCTCTCAGACAAACTGTTGGGCCTGAAGGAGGGCCAGTGCTTGTACATATCCCCTTTACTACCTCAGATTTGTTAAATTAGAAATAATCAGTTTGACTGTATCGAATTAATCCAGAAGGACTGTAGGGGATGATTAAAACTGTTATATTAACCCATAACCCTAACTGGAGGGGATATCCAGGCCCTAGTAGAATATCTGTTTACTAGTGAAGGAAGACAGATGATGTGAGAAAAAGCAAAGGAAGAGAGTAACCAGTGTCATGGGACAGACCCTGATCAATATCTATGTAGGGAAGAACCACGATAGTTCCCCATTACATCTAGGGGATTGGAAAGACTGAGAACATATCAACACTTGATTTTATATGGGATACAGCATGGAGTGCAATAGCCAAAGAATTTGTCTAAATTATAGGAAGTGAGGCAAGATTTTAATATGAGTCCATTGGCATTTTATGAAAGATTGGGTGAAGTGGCAAAGAAATGGACTGATTTTAATCCAGAAGAGGAAAGCAATCAGAAAATGTTTAACAAGTTAGTTATTGGACAGCCAGTGCCAGACATTAGAAAGAAGTTGCAGAAGGTAGATGACACAAGTGGTATGTCTGTGTCACAACTAATAGTGATTACCTATAAAGTATATAATTAGTGTGATGAGATAGAAATAAAAGAGAAGCAGGTCCAAATGAAGTTGCAAGCTTGCCTGTTTGCTGCTGCCTTGTCAGAAAACCAGGAAAGCAGGAGAAGAGGGAGAGAAAGTTTGCGAGGGAGAGAAAGGGGGAGCGTAGGGGGAAGGAATTGGTATAAAACATCCTTTGGACAAACCCCCCTTGGACCAAATCAGTGTGCATATTGCAAACAGGAAGGGCACTGGAAAAATGAGTGCCCTCATCTTAAGAAAACTCAGGGGAACACTAAAGAGCCCATCGTGATGGCAGAAATAGGATTAGATTGAAGGGGACGGGAGGAATCTATTAAGTCTCCCCAGCTGATCCTCTGGTTCCAGTAAAGCTGGGAAATGATATGATAGATTTTTTTAATAGATAGTAGGGCAACCCACTCTGTAGTAGCAAATTGTAAAGGACAATCAAGTAAAATAAAGGCCCATGTTATTGGTGCAACTGGGAAAAAGACTTTAAGGCCATTCTTACAATTGATGGAATATACAATTGGAAATAAGTAACTTGTGAATTTCTCTATATGCCATAATGTTCCTCACCTTTACTAGGATGTGACATTGTGTGAATTAAATGTAAAATTAGAATCATAAAGTCATAGAATGTCCTGAGTTGGAAGGGACCCACAAGGATCGTTGAGTCCAACTCCTGTCCCTACATATGACAACCCCACAGTTCACACCATGTGTCTGAGGGCATTGTCCAGTCTCTTCTTGAATACTTTCAGGCTTGGAGCTGTGACTACCTCCCTGGGGAGCCTGTTCCAGTTCTCCACCACCCTCTGGGTGAAGAACCTTTTCCTAATGTCTAACCTAAACCTCCCCTGATACATCTTACTGCCATTCCCTCGAGTTCTGTTGTTGATCGCCAGAGAGAAGAGATCAGTCTTCCCTTCCTCCTCCCCTTGTGAGGAAGCTGTAGGCCACAATGAGGTCTCGCCTCAGTCTCCTCTTCTCCAGGCTGAACAAATCAAGTGACTTTAGCTGGTCCTCATAGGGCTTCCCCTCCAAACCCTTCACCAACTTTGTAGCCCTCTTCTGGACACTCCAGTAGCTTTATATTCTTTTTATACTGTGACGCCCAGAACTGCACACAGTACTCCAGGTGAGGCTGCATTAGTGCAGAGCTGAGTGGGACAATCACCTCCCTCAACCAGCTGGCAATACAGTGCTTGATGCACCCCAGGACACGGTTGGCCCTCTTGGCTGCAAGGGCAGACTGTTGGCTCACGTTCAACTTGCCGTCAACCAGAACCCCCAGATCTCTCTCTGCACGGAGCTGCTTTCCAGCATCTCATCCCCCAGTCTGTATGTACAGCCAGGGTTGCCAGGGACACCCAGGTGCAAAATTGGGCACTTGTTCTTGTTGAGCTTCATATGGTTGGTGATTACCCAGTTGTCCAGTTTGTCCAGATCCTTCCGCAGGGCTTCTCGCCCTCAAGAGTGTCGACAGCTCCTCCCAATTTTGTGTCATTGGCAAACTTACTTAGTATTCCTTCAAGTCCTGTGTCCAAGTCATTTATGAAGACATTGAAGAGTACTGGCCCTAAGATGGATCCCTGCAGAAGCCCGCTAGTGACTGGTTGCCGGCCTGACATAACCCTATTTACTAGAACCCTTTGAGCCCAGCCTGTCAGCCAATTTCCCACCCACTGCATCATGTGTTTATTCAGCAGTATGCTGGCCATTTTGTCCAGGAGGATACTGTGAGAGACAGTATCAAAGGCTTTAGTGAAATCCAAAAAGATCACATTGACAGGCTTCCCTTGGTCAACTAGGTGGGTAACCTTGTTGTGGAAAGTAATTAAGTTGGTCAAGCAGGACTTTCCCCTCATGAACCCATGCTGTCTGGGACCAATGACTGTATTGTCATTCAGATGTTTTTCAATAACTCCCAGAATAGTCTTCTCCATGATTTTGCCAGGCACAGAAGTGAGTCTGGCAGGCCTATAGTTGCCAGGGTCATCCCTGTTGCCATTCTTGTAGATTGGGACAACGTTCACCAGCTTCCAGTCACCTGGGACCTATCCGGATTCCCAGGAGCACTGAAAAACCACGGAGAGAGGTCTCAATATATCAACCAGCTCTTTAAGTACTCTTGGATGAATTCCATGAGGCCCCATCGACTTGTAGGGATCTAGCTGGATTAGCAAATCCTGCACAAGTTCCGGATTGACTGGGAGTTTATTGTTCTTACAGCCATGGTTCTCTAGCCCAGGCCTATTGGGCCCCCCCAAGTCCATCATCAGTGTTGAAGACTGAAGCAAAGAAAGCATTAAATGTCTCTGCTTTGTCTGTGTCCCTGTGTGGCAGAATGCAAATCCCCCTCTCTCCCCCCCTCCTCCTTCAGTATGGAGGGAGTAGGCACATCTCCCTCTCTCTGCTACTTGAGGCTAACAGTTTCTTTTGTTTGGCCCAGAGCACCCTGGCCAGGGCCATTAGGAGAAGGGATTGCCGAGGCACCAGTGAGCCGCTGGGCACCTGTGACCAGTGTGGGGGATGTTTGGAGGCTTCAGGGGCACCCCACACATGGTGTGGCGGTGCAGAGAAGCTTCTAGAATGCCTACAGTCAGGTCTGATCAGCCAGTATAAAACGGGACTCTCTCATCGAGACTGGGCCCATTGTCACCGGTCTCTTGGAGTGCGAGCTGAAGATGCTACCGCCGAGAACCCCCCCTCCCCGGGATGGAGACCCCGCTTGCCTTGTCGCCACGTGTGTGAGTAAAACCCCTCGCAGGATTGCGAGTATATAACTTTATTCCATGCACATATGCACGTGTAACTTCCTGTGCTTAATACAAGCACGTATAACTTTATTTCCTCGCACAATCGCAAGTGTATTTATATTCCGTGCACATTTGCACGCGTACTTTAAATTATTTCCTCGCACAATTGTGAGTGTATTATAAATTTATCCTCGCACAATCGCGAGTGTATTTTCCTCCCGTGCTTCCACATAAGCACGTGTAGTATTCCGTGCACATTCGCACGTGTAAGTAAATTAACCCTCGCAGAATTGCGAGTGTATTATAAATTTACCCTCGCGGAATCGCGAGCGTACGCTTTACCTGTATCTCTTTAAGAATAAGACCGCACCGTGTTCAGGCAAGTGTGTACTCCTCTGGGACTCGGGGTGGTTCCGGCATTGTTTTGGGTGAAGCCACGTGCATGCACTCTGTGGACCGCCTGTTGTACTAGTTGCTGCCCCTTAATAATTTTCCTCAACTGATACCCGAACCTCTATTTAAGTCACTTTTGGAGTGCTAAAACCCTGTTTCTCACCGGTTTAATAAAAGTTGTTTTGGACCCTGTTGTCCCTTAAATTAGCCTCGGGGTGCCTCCGTGACACCCTGTTAATAAGGTGACCATACTCACCAAGTAATGGACCAATGTTATTTCCAGTTTGCCTTTTGCCATTAATATATTTGAAAAAGGTCTTTTTATTGTCCTTCACAGTACTGGCCAGCTTCAATTCTAAATGAGCTTTGGCCACATGAATTTCTTCCCTACAGTGTGAGCAGCATCTCTGTAGTACTCCCATGACACATGACCTTGCTTCCACTGACCATATACTTTCTTCTTTTGCCGCAGTTCAAGAAGAAGAGCCCTGCTCAACCAAGCTGGCTTTTTGCCTCCCCTTCTAGATTTTTGGCATTTTGCCTGATCCTGTGCTTTTAGTAGGTGGTATTTAAAAAGCGACCAACACTGACGGACCTCAGCAAATTCAAAAGCTTCTTCCCAGCTGTCGAGGGTTAAGATTGTGGGGTGACAATAAAACCCTTGCAGATGTATTGTTAACCTCCTCTCCCCCCCACTTCCCCTTTTTGCCCCTCCCTCTCCCCCCTTCCCACTAAGGACAGGCGATCGGGAGGGAAAGAAGGACAGAGAGAAGAGAGTTGGAAAAATTAAAGATGTTTTACTAATGCTACTAATAAGAATAGAGAAAATAATACAAAATATACAAAACCAATCTTGAAAGTCTCAGCAACTGCAGAACCAGCACCCAAAGTCCTGGATTAGACTCTGTAGCCAACCTGGAGCTGGATTCAGCCTCTCACTAGGCCTCAGTTTGCAGGGACAACTAGCAAGGTCCTCTCCTAATGTCGGCTATAAGCAGAAGGGAAAAGGAAAAAAGGGAAAAGGGACGAGATCCTCGTGATCTCCCACTTTTATATGAAGTATTCACGTGAATGGAATGTTATACTCAGTTGGTCAGTTTCTTGGTCACCGGTTTCTCATTGTCCCTCTCGCGAGATGTCCATCCGTACTTATCAATAAGTTTGCATTCCATTGCCATGTTTACCAAAACATGTATCTGGTTCTCCAGGAAAATGCAGCTAATATGAAGGCTTTAGCTGACAGGCAAATTCACTAAAAGAGAAACTTGTTTTTTAACAAAACCAGGAGACCAGGGGACCTTAATAAGTAGTTTTCTGAGCAACCAGAATTCTCCTCATATCTAAAGTTTAGTCTTGGTGTCAGTTTTCCTCCTGTTGCCAAGGCAGCCACCAATTGCCACTTCTCCCACAAGACCCTCTCTGTTATCAAGTAGCAAATCTAGGAAGGCATCTTTCCTGGTCTATTCCCTTAGTACCTGCACCAACAAGTTATCAACCAGATGCTTTAGGAATCTTCTGGACCTGTTGGTGCCAGCTGTATGATATTCCCAGTTGACATCTGGTAAGTTGAAGTCCCCCATAAGGACAAGGGAAGATGTCTTGGGGGCTTCACTTAGTTCCTTAAAGAATAACTCATCAGTGTTGTCATCCCAGCTGGGAGGCCTATAGTAGGCTCCCACAACAACATCTGCTTTATTTGTCTGTCCCTTAATCCTTACCCAGAGGCTCTCAACTTTACCACTGACAACTGCTAGCTCTATGCATTCCAGCCCCTCCGCTACACACAATGCCACCCCCCCGCCTCTCCTACCCTGCCTATCCCTTCTGAATAACCTGTAACCATCCATCATGGCACACCAGTCACAGGACTCATCCCACCAGGTTTCACTGATGCCAATTATATCATATCCCTGGGACCAGGCCAAGGCTTCTAGTTCATCTTACTTTTTCCTCATGCTGCAAGCATTATTGTAGAAGCATTTCAAGTGTGGTTGATTGTGCCCTTCACCTCGTGGCGCAGTCTGAGGAATCTCACTGTCACGCACCTCCTCGAGCTTTGGTGTGCCGTCCCATTCCTCATCACTGACTGGCCTGGTACTGCCCACTTCCCCCTTCCAATCTGGTTTAAAGCCCTATCGATCATCCTTGCTAGCCCCTGAACCTACATCTTTTTCCCCTTCTGCGAGAGGTGCATCCCATCAGATGTCAAAAGACCTGACGAAGAAGAGACCATCCCATGATTGAAGAACCCAAAGTTCCACCGATGACACCAGTCACGGAACCATGTGTTGATTAGTTGGGCCTGCCTGTTCTATTTTGTATTCCTGACTGCTACTGAAAGAATGGAAGAAAAAAACACCTGAGCCATCGACCAACTGCCCTAAAACTCTGAAATCCCTTTTGATCGCCTTAAGATTTCTTTTTCCTACCTCTTCTCTGCCAAAATTAAGGACCAATAGTAACATCTCTTATCCTGGCCCCAGGGAGGCAGCAGACTTCCCTGTGGGTTGGGTCAGATAGGCATATTGGGCCCTCTGTTCTCTTCAGAAGGGAGTCCCCTATGACAACTACCCTTCTTTTTGTCTTCACATGTGTGGTTTTTATGGGTTTCTGCTGGGGACATGCTATGCATCCCACTGACTGTGGAGGAAAAAGTGCATGCCCCTGGAAATCAGCAGCAACCCTGCAAACCACCCTGTTGAAAACTATTTTAGCTCTGTTAGAAGGACCAGCACCCATTGCCCCCTCCTGCAGAACAGAATCCCTGGAGGTGATTCCTGAGCCTGTACACTTCCGACCTATCGTAAAGGGAGCTGAGGGGGTGCTGAAATCTTTAGCTTTGGCCATTAAGACAAACTTAAACAGTACTACTTTCCAAGAGTATGCTAGCAGATTTACCACTATACTCCCCATAGGATAAAAACCAGGGGAGAACCTCAACTAAAGTAAATGTAATAGAAAAGAGACAGCCTGTCTCCATGCAAAAGACAAAAACAAAAGGGGGAAATTGGGAAATGCTCTCAGTTACTGCTGAGTGTAAGAGATTATGGAAAATGTGCTTAGATAAGGGGCTTGCTCTGAGTCAGTTAAATGGGCTGCCAACTCCTGTTCTAGGGAAACTGGCTGGGTTTTCCTCATTAACTTCTCTTGATAGCTATGGGGTCTGTGTCAGGAGATGGGGGTGACGCTGTAAGATTTTAAGAGATAATGAGCCAGAAGAAGCAAGGGAAGTGAGCTCAGGCTATACCCAAATCTATCAGCAGTAAATCTAGACCATGCATATGCAGGAAACTAGGGTGGAGCTCGATTCAGTGGAGGTAATGGCAGCTGCTACTCCCCCTGCTAAGGATCCCAGTCCCTAGATGATGGTTGCAGTTAATAACTGCTACCTAACAACATTCCTCATTGACACAGGAGCCCAAATATTGATGGTAGATAAGGACACTTACAAAGGATAGCCTCCGTTTAGCTAGCAGTTAGTTTCTATTGTAGACGTCAACGGGGAAAATCACTACTCACCCACTGGTCAGGGATAAACTAATACTGTCTAATGGACAGACAGTCTGCCCAACCTTGCTTTTAGGTTCCCATAATATATTGGTGTGCTGGTTTGACTGAAATCAAGTTAATTTTCTTCATGCAGTTAGAAATTTTTCTTTTTCTTAGCTAGCATGGTCATGCTCTATGCAATTCCTCACAAACTCTGTTTGTGCCAAGCAGTCAGTCCCAGGAAGAGAGCACCCTGGTCCCAAACAGCTGATCCCAGGGAGAGAGAGAAAAGACCAAAGAGGCAGAAAGGTCTAGAGGCTGACTGTAAAAAAAGCAGAATGGCAAAAGGACAAACTAAAGGAACTCCTGAATGGAACTCAACCAAAATGGAACAGAACTGGAAGAGGTCTCCCCAGCTGGAAAACCTGACTCTCATTAAATACATACCATGACGCTAATGGCATGGAATATTCTCATTGATCAGCCTGGATGTCAGTCAAAGTCTGTCCCATCTATGCCTCCCTTCTTAGCTGCCTCATACCTGCAGACAGAAATCCCAGAAAGACCTTGGTCTCTCAGAAAACGGCTAACAGTAAGTTCTTAAATTCTCTTTGTTCCAACTCAAAACCACTGGAAAGTTACTTGAAGAAAAACATTAATTCTGTCCCAAAGTGTTCGTTATCTTATTATTCTCAAACTAAATCCAAACAACAACCTGTAGACACAGGCCTGGCTGCACCCTGCCCCAATGACACTCTTGCCTTCTCCCCAGGGCTCAAGGATTACCAGTTCCCACAGGATGAGTCTGTGGTGCCCTCAAACCCCTTCCTGGAGGAGGAGGAGGACTTGAAGAAAGATTCTCACCTGGCAGACCAGGTGACAACTGCTCATGGTGGTCACCTCCCAACGCAGCCTTTGTAGGTCATTTCCCCTGCTTGAACCTTCTGTCCTAACCTGGGCACGAAGCACAGCTCAGTGCTCACTGCAAAAATCTCTTTCTGGCAAAGCAAAGTTCTGACTGGGGCTGTGGAACAGCTCCATCAGGGCCTGCTTGGATCGAAGTTTCCCATAGACTCTCCCTGCCAGTCTCAGGCTCTTCCTAATTCAGCCAGAGAGACCTTCTCCCCAGTATATCCAGCATGTGATTGGCTCTTGCTCATTGCATGTGTTTCCCAAAGGGAATGCTGCCTCCAGAACCTGTCCTTCACACACAAGAAACAGGTGTGGGGTCATTTCTGCTGGGATCTTTTATTAACCCAAAGTGCTGTATGGAGCAGAGCCTCATCCTGCTGCAACCCTTTACCCCCCCTTCTTGCTCCTCAGACCTGTATAACATCAGTAACACTTGTGGGAAGGTGGGGTTCTGCATCTTTAAAACTGTGTATAAGATCAAAGAGGATATTATTGGGACCTTTTAACTTCTCAGAAGGAGACATCCCATGTCTGCAGGTCAGTGCTGGTTTTGGAGTCATTGTGGAGAGAGGCAGGGGTTTTGGGTGGGGGAGTGAGAGAAGGAATTGAGGTGGCACTGGGCTGCTGTAGGGTTTCTAGTGGGACCCAGCTGAGGTCTGTTGAGTATTGATAAGGATCATGGCTGAAAACATTGTGACAAAACTAGTTCAGCCAGAAGACACATTCAGAGCACCGGGAACTGCGATCTACACATCAACAATGAGCTAACGAGCCACAGATCAGGCTGGCTGACTGACCAGAGATGGAGGATGTACTGGAGGGCACATAGCCCCATCTCCTGATATGCTCGGCTCGGCAAACAAAGGGGAAAAGTTGAGACCCTTTTAACGTGGCCCAGGACTTGTCCAGACTTGTCCCTCTTTCGCAATCACCACTTTTCCCCCCACCCAGACTTTCCTCTACTCTGGGAGCTATAAAAAGCTCACCTAAAACAGCACAGTTGAGGGAATACCAGTCTCATCTAAGGGCCTGTCAGTCTCATCGAGGGAAGACCAGCCTACCAGTCTCACCAAAGGAAATACTAGCTCGGCCTCATCGGGAGAATACCAGCACCCTGAGGACCCTCACTCTGAACCAGATATTGGAGGATGCTGCGCTCCTGACCCCAGCATCCTTGCCATGGAACACCGAAGCTACACATCATTGTACAAGTCCTGTCATCCACACTGTGGGGCCGTAAGAGACTGGATCCCTCACTCTTTTCTTTCTTCCTTTCTCTCTGCTCTTTCCTTCTCTCCTCCTTTTTTCTATACCCCCATTTCTTTGTCTCTCCTTCCATATATATATATATTACTCTCTTTCTCTCTCCCTTATACCTTAGTTTTCCTTCCTTCTCTACCACTCTCTTTCCCTTTTGAACATATAAGGATAACACCATCTTTAAGCTCTGCTCTTGATTTCTGGTTAAATTTCATATTATAGCTACTGATGGTTGCCAATACACCGCTCATAGTAGGATTTTTGCTGTTAATGTGTTGATAAGTTCTGTTATACTTTTGCCAAGTCACCATTCGCTGTAACCAATATTCCAACAAGTACTTTTAGTAAAACTCACAATTGAATTGGACCCCAGAGGTCATTCACTTCACATAACTGCGCAGAATTAACCCAGAGTTAACTCACACCTGGTCTCATCTCTTGAGTCAGGGCGTGTGTCACATCTAGAGTTAACTCATCCCTCATCCCATCTGTTGGGACAGGTCAAGGTCCCCTTGGGGGATGAGGTGGGGAATAACCTCAGTTCTGAGCTCATTTGGGAAATGGAGGCCCCAAGGCTTTGGCCAGGGCTGTGTGAGTGTGTGAGAGTGAGCATCCTGCTGATTGCCCTGCAGTTCTCCATTAGCCTGCAGACAGAGGAGAGCATCCAGGAGGAGTTCCAGCACCAGCAGGGTCAACCCATCTCCTTCAGCATGCCCGCCCGCCATCAGGAGGTCTGCCTGCACATGTCCCAGAGCAGCTTCAGCTTGCCCATTCTGCTCAGCTCTACCCATGGATTCACCAACAGGGAAGGGACCTGACCCTGCTGGTTTCTGTAGGAGGATGGCAATTTCCCCAGTCCTGCCTTCACTGCCCTGCAGGGCTGGGTTGTGTGGGAGGGAGCTGGCCTGTGTGAGTAGGCTTATTTTCTTGTCCCTTTACCAGGACAGCCAGCACAAGACAGCTTCTGTCCCTGTCCCTTGTGGTGTTGGCTGCTGACCCTCCTTTAGCCCACAGTGTCCCTGAAGTGGCAGCTGTACTTTGAGTTTGTGACCTCTGGGAGCCAGTTGGAGGCCATCCTCTGGACTGGGGGGAACAAGTTAAAGTGGACACTTTCAGCTGGGACTTACCCATCATAGTCCTTCCCACCAATCCCATCCTGGCTTCCTATGTATCTCAGTTCTGCACCAACTCCATCGCCATCTGAAGTGAGGAGAGCTGGTAAGGGCCTGTGGTGCTTCAAGCATCTAGTGGGAATGTCAGGCAGGACTGTCGTTGGCATGCTGTGGGGTGTTCACCTCAGCGTCCCCCTGGGTTCATCTGCAATGCCCAGGTGGGCACCAGGTGAGTCTGTCCTGCCTCGTGGGAAAGATGTCTCATGTGCACAGCCCAGTACTCCTGTTACCCTTGCCCAGAGGAGGCTCCTGGCAGGCCAGCCTTGCATTGCTGGCACATGCTGGTGTTATGGATGCAGCCACATGCTGCGGCAGCACGATAGTGATGATCCAAAACTGAGGAGCACTGAGTTCCCCGGGCTGTTCTCTGTCTGTGCTCCTGGGTATGAAGGCATCCTGCTGGTCTTGGGATCCTTGGGGAGCTGGAGTGAATGCATGCTGTGCATTCAGGAGCTAGAATGGAGATCTCCCCACTCAACAGTTAGCTCCCCATTTCTACCAAACCTTTCAAAGAGTTTTCCCCTTTGCATGGAAATCTAATAAACATCTGAATGTGCAAAACTCAGCCTTACAAAGATCTGTATTCCTACACCGTTCCTGGTGCTGGACGCAGCCTGCCCTGCACGACAGTCGCAGGCTGGAGACCTCCTATTTGTTTAAAAACTTTATTGCAAGAACAGAAACATCTACACAAAGCTCTGCACAACACAGTCCTGGAACCGGCTGGGGCAGGCTGCAGCGATTGAGAATGACACACGCAGACACACACACGCACACAGAGTTCTTGTTAGCAGCGAGAGCAGAGCAGAGTTGAGTAGAGCTCCCTTTAATTAATTCTTTCTCAATTTATATTTTACAGCTACAGATCTGGACCAAGAGGTCAAACAGGATGTTTTTTTCAAAAAATGTTATTCCAGACACACCACACTCGTCTTGTGACTGTTTTCAGTCACATTCTTTCACACACATTCCTTGGGCAGTTTTCCAGCTCGGCCTCTCACTCTCATGCATTCTTTGAGTGGTCTTCCAGCCCGGCCTCTCACTCTCATAAGCACACAGTCATCCTGTATAACCTGTCCAAGACCGCTTTGTATTTTGACTGATTGCTGTGATTTAATCATGTTAGTATTAGTCTTCCTTGATCATCCAGATGTCTGGAGTTGTTAATCATGTTAGTATTGATCTTTTATCATCCAGGTGGCTGGAGCTGTATGTTCTGCCGCTCCCACACAGGCTGCCAGCATGGCTGGCTCCACTCTGGTGCATGCAGATTGCTTCAGCTCCCTGAACCCTAGCAGGGCACCTGGCTCCCCACCCCACTCTCCTGCAGCTGAGATAGGGCAGCTGGCATGGATGAGGCTGAGCTCCTCCTGGGGACACATTCTAGTGGTTCCCCCTGCTCGCCTGGCACTCTGCTGCCTGCCCCGGGCTGGCTCCATTGCAGTGCTGCCCAGGGCTATTTTGCAGTGCCAGGGACCCCCTTCAGCCCCAGGATCACGGCTGGCATTGTGAAAGCAAACACCATAAATCCAAGGAAGTGCTGTGATTGCTGTTTTAGGCACTGGGCAGCTTGGCTCCAGCTCCTCACAAGTGCTTTATTTTCATGGAATCATAGAATCATTTTGGTTGGAAGACAACCTCAAGATCATCGAGTCCAACTGTTAACCTAACACTGTCACTCAACCATGTCCCTAAGAACCTCATCTACACATCTTTTAAACACCTCCAGGGATGATGATTCAACCACGTCCCTGGGCAGCCTGTTTGAATGTCTGACAACCCTTTCCGTAAAGAAATTTTTTCTCATATCCAATCTGAACCTCCCCTGGCACAACTTGAGGCCATTTCCTCTCATCCTGTCGTTTGCTACTTAGGGGAAGAGACCAACACACTCCATGCTACAACCTCCTTTCAGGTAGTTGTAGAGAGTGATAAGATCTCCCCTCGGCCTTCTTTTCTCCAGGCTAAACAACCTCAGTTCCCTCAGCTGCTCCTCATAAGACTTGTGCTCCAGACTTCTCTCTAAACAGAAAAAAAAACCCCAACCCCAACATATAGCTAGGCTGACTTCCCTGGTGCTGCCTCAGGCCCCAGGGAGGCTATGGGATGTGGGCACGTATCCTTGCCCAGCACCTTGAAGATACTTCAGCCCCAGAGCCCCCAGGACACTGGGTCAGAGTGCGGGCAGTGTACAGGTAGCATGCAAGCAGCATGCAGGCAGATGACAGCTCTGAGCCATGTCCGCTCACCTGTACTCACCACTCACCAGAACAACTGGACCCTGGGGAGAGCTGAGCAGGGAACTCAGAGAGAGCTGTGCAACCAGGAGCCAGGAAGGGGGACAGGATGGGACAAAGTGCTACTCAGGGAGTGACACCATCCTGCTTCCCACAGCTGGTAAGTCAGATGGGATAGCTTCTGGAGGCTGGAAGTACAGGTGGGATCAGAGCCAACCCCACCTTGACTAAGCAATGAGGTTGTTGGTCTAAAGAGGGGACAACGAAGAGGGGACATGATCAAAACCCTGATGTCACCTTATTCTGCAGGCTGGCTGCCCACTGGATAAAGTTTAGTGCCACCAGAGGAGCATGGGCTGGGAGGAGTGCTGGCATGCCTTGTGTCTCCCACGAGTGTCCCTGAACTTGGCACCCACACCCCAATCCTCCTCACAGGGGAGAGCCATTTCCACCCCATGGATTGGACACAACGTTTTTTGCAGGGGCTCTACAAGCCTGGGTTGGATGGTGTCTGTGGGTCCCCAGCTGTTGGACATGCTCTTTCCACCCCACGCTGAGTGCCTTCTTCCCACTGCTGGTGGCAGGCAGGGCTCCACAGCCTGGGCAACCCCATGCCATGGCTCCCTTGCCCTTTTGCCCTCCCTTGCCCTCCTTTGCACAGTCTCATCCTCCCATGCTTGCCCCCATGCTCTATCCCTCTCCATCATCCTTTGGCACTCTCCTGGGCCATTTATCCCAGCTGTGGCTGCTCCGTGTCAGGCCATGTTTTTGTGCCAGTGGGTTAACCATGCATCTCCGCTGCCCTCAGTGCTGGCAGAGTGCTTCTACACACCCTGGTACCCCAACACCCCAGGTACCCCAGCATCCTAAGTGTACTGCTGCCTGTGGCTCTGCCCAGGCTCCCCTCAAGGTAAATGTGATGAGAGGGCATGGGTTGTTTAGAAAAACAGGCCTTGGCACTTGTTGGCCATCTGTCCTGATTTTGTTAAAAACAAGACCAGTTCTCTTTTAGTGAATTTTCCTTTCAGCTAAGTTCTTCTAAGTAACTGCACTTTCCTGAAGTTAGCTGCACATTTTTTCTCAGACACTGTGCTCGGAGCTGATAAGATGACCAATGGAATGGTGAAGAAGCTCATGTTTAGATTTATTGCTATGACAGCCAAGAAGACTGATAAGATGCCACACATCCCATAATTGAGAGAGGCGTGTTTACAGGAGAGGTGGACAGGACAGGTGACTAAAACTGACCGAGTATTCCTTCCCATATACATCATACATCCTATATAAGAGGGAGATCATGAGGATCTCGGTCTCTTTGACCATGGACAGCATCTAAAGAGGACCCTGCCTGTCTGCCTGCGACCTTAGGCCCGAGACCCTGCATCCCTGAATCCAGTTCCGGTTTGCTGTGAAGTCCCATCCATGACTTCTGGGTGCCTGCCCTGCAACTGCTGAAGCCATGCCAGCTCCGCCCACTGCTCTACCCCGGGACATTCAAGTTTGGTTTTGTATATTTTATATCAAAAAAATCACCCTGACTTCCAGGAGGAGAGCCACGTGCAGAGCTTGAAGGACTTGCTTAGATGGCAGGAGACCCAGATGCAAGAAGTTTTAAAAAGCTATGAAAAGATTAGATGGCAGTGCTGGTAAAACTTCACAGTTAACAGCATATAAAAAGGTGTCAGATGCAATTAAGGATGGGTTGGAGGCAATTGGCAGGGAATATGAAAAATGGGGAAAACAGGAACAGGAGGGGGTGGAACTGGACCTCACTCTCAAGGAGCTCCAAATAAAAATGGAGCGAATACAAACATGGGCAAAGAAATGTGTAGAAGATGGGATGTGGTCAATAAGGGAAGCAGATGAATATTTGAGAGCGTGATATGGAAAAGGGCTAGAGACTGGGTCAGCAGATCGGTTCGCGAATATGCTTCGACTCACTGATCCACAGGGAAACACAAGGGAATTGTATAGCAGTGACAGTAATGATAATTTGGGTGCTACCCCTGTGCATCAGGGTAGAGATATTCCTCGACATCACTCTCATAATGCAGGGCAACAGTGGCAAGGGGTAATCAGGGATGCAACCATTGAAGGGATTATGTTACCTGGCAGTATTACAGCAATGCCAGTGCACATAGATAACAGAGGACAAAGGCAGTGGTCACCCTTCGATCGGAAAATGGTTAAGCAATTGCAAAGTGCAGTTATGCAATATGGTATGGATAATAAGCATGTGATGCAGCTAATCAATTCATTTTTCAAGGGGCAAGTACTAACTCAAACAGATATTAGGGCATTGATGGAGTTATTGCTTCCTCCAGCGGGGTATCTGCTGTTCTTGGACAAGTGGCAGGGGAAGGTGGAATTGGCAGCATTAGAAAATGTTCATTTACCAGCTGATGATCCATTACGATTAGCTAGCATGGACCAATTATTGGGTCGTGGACAATATGCGGATGGTGCTACTCAGGCAGCACTTCATCCAAGGATTTTGCAGCAAACGCAAGGGCTTGCCCTGGCGGCAGTGAAAGAATTACCAAATATAGGTAACCCTGTGCCACCCTATTCTACAATAAAGCAGGATCCTGGGTGTGGCAGGATGCAAACCCCCCTCTCTCCCCCTCCCTCCTTCATCATGGAAGGAGTAGACACATCTCCCTCTCTCTCTGCTACAGCTTCTTTTGTTTGGTCCCAGAGCACCCTGGCCAGGGCCGTTAGGAGAAGGGAGTGCCGAGGCACCAGGGAGCTGCTGGGCGCCCGCGGCCAGTGTGGGAGATGTTTGGAGGATTCAGGGGCACCCCCACAGCCAGGGTGGGGGTGCAGAGAAGCTTCTGGAATGCCTACAGTCAGATCTGATCAGCCAATAAAAAAAACAGGACTCTCGTTGAGACTCCGCCCATTGTCGTGAGTCTCTTGGAGCATGAGCGAGATGCTGCCACCGAGAGCCCACCCTCCCCGGGATGGAGACTCCGTTTGCCTTGCCGCCACGGGTGTGAGTAAAACTTCTCCTTGCGGGATTGCAAGTGTATTTATACTTTCCGTGCACATATGCACGTGTAACTTTCCGTGCTCAATATGAGCACGTGTAAAATTAATCCTCGCACAATCGCGAGTGTATTTTCCTCCCGTGCTTCCACATAAGCACATGTAACTTTCTGTGCACATTTGCATGCATACTTTCCATGTTTAATACAAGCATGTGTACTTTCTGTGCACATTTGCACGTGTAACTTTCCGTGCTCAATACAAGCACGTGTATAAATTATTTCCTCGCACAATCGCGAGTGTATTTTCCTCCCGTGCTTCCACATAAGCACATGTAATATTCCATGCACATTTGCACGAGTATTAACCCTCGCAGGATTGCGAGCATATTATAAATTTACCCTCTCAGAATCGCGAGTGTAGACTTTCCGTACTCACTATGAGTACGTGTATCTCTTTAAAATAATCCCACACCGTGTACAGGCAAGTGTGTACTTCTCCCGGACTCAGAGACGGCTCCGGCATTGTTTTGGGTGAAGCCATGTGCATGCACTCTATGGACCGCCTGTTGTATTAGTTGCTGCCCCTTAATAATTTTCCTCAACTGATATCCGCATCTATATTTAAGTCACTTTTGGAGTGCTAAAACCCTGTTTCTGACCGGTTTAATAAAAGTTGTTTTGGACCCTGTTGTCCCTTAAACTAACCTCGGGGTGCCTCCGTGACACTGGGGAACCCTATATGAAGTTTGTGGACCATTTAAAAGAAGCTATAGATGCTTCTCCTAACCTGACTCCAGAGGCAAAAGCTGCTATGGGGAAAGATTTGGCCATGATGAATGCAAACACCCAATGCCAACAGATATTAGCCGGCTTGGGGAAAACTGCTTCTCTGGCAGAGATGGTGGAAACTTGTACACGGGTACCGATTTTGCAACAGGAGGTAGAAAAGGCAAAAATACATGCTCAGGCTCATGCTGCAGCCTTGGCTGCAGCACTTAAGCCTGCAATGAAAGGCCGAAGCCCTTCTTCTCACGGCCTAGCATGTTTTACTTGCGGACAGACAGGACATATTAAAAGAAATTGCCCTCAGTACGCTCGGAGAGGGGGACCTAGTAATGGCACTAGCCAGTCGCCAGCTGCCCTCGATTATTCGTGCTTCAATGGCATGTGCAGTCGGTGTGATAAGTATGGACACCTAGCAGTGCAGTGTCGATCAAAATTTTAAAAAGATGGGACACCGCTGTCAGGAAACGGGAGGGCCAGCGCCAGGGGCTGGGGTGCGATGACACCACAATACCAGCCGAGAGGGGGAACAGCCATGGTTGCTTGTCCGAGCTCAGGGCAGCAACCTCAGGAAGCGCAGGTGTTGATCTGGCCGTGGGAACAGACGTCACAATAACAGACCAGTCTGTACATGTAGTTCCATCTACAGTAATGGGGCCCCTAGGGTATGGATTGAGTGCGCTTTTAATAGGCCACTCTTCTGCTTCAAGACAGGGATTGTTTGTTTTGCCTGAATTAATAGGCTCTGATTATGCTGGACCATTAGGCATTATGTTGCAAGTCTTAATGCCCACTGTGACTATTAAACAGGGGACCCGTATAGCGCAATTGGTACCCTTCAGAGTATGTGTCCCAAAGGCTTTAGATGCGGAAAGAGATCAGAAAGGTTTTGGCTCTACCGGAGCCCCTGTGGTTGCTTTCACAGAAAAACTGACTTTGGACAAACCATCTAGGGTAGTTTCCATATATGGGCCTGGAAGTGAGATTAAAAGAAAAAGAATGCTTTTAGATTCAGGCGCAGATGTGACAATTATCCCTCGCACTGATTGGCCTCCGTGTTGGCCTTTAGAAGCAGTAAATACCATGGTAGTGGGAATAGGGGGGGCCACTCCTACCCACATCAGCACACATATGGTTAAGATAAGAGGTCGAGGGCTTAGAGGCATGGGTATGGCCTTATGTTCTAAACACGACAATTGCATTATTAGGAAGAGATGTGATGTCTCAGTGGGGAATAGTCATGCAGTCACCTTTTTGATAATGGCCATTGCGGCGAGCGACACCCGGCCGAGTATGAAGCTGAGTTGGGAAACAAATGATCCTGTCTGGGTGGATCAATGGCCATTACCAAAAGAAAAGCTCGCACATTTAGAGGAGTTGGTTGAAGAGCAACTCCGTCTCGGACATTTGGTCCCTTCCACCAGCCCGTGGAATACACCTGTTTTTACTATCCAGAAGAAATCAGGGAAGTGGCATTTGTTACAGGACCTCAGGGCAATTAATGCAGTAATGAAAGATATGGGGGCACAGCAACCAGGTCTTCCTACCCCAACCATGCTTCCAAAAGATTGGGATATAACTGTCATTGATTTGAAGGATTGTTTTTTCACAATCCCGTTACACCCAGAGGATTGTGAAAAGTTTGCCTTTACTGTTCCAGTGCTTAATCACCAAGCTCCCACGAAAAGATATCATTGGGTAGTGTTACCTCAGGGAATGAAAAATTCTCCTACTATTTGCCAATGGTATGTAGATTTGGCTTTAAAGTCATTTAGGCAACAACGCCCTCAGATGATCATCTATCATTATATGGATGATATCCTTTTGTGCAATGAAAAGGAAATTAGTCAGGATACAATAATTCAGTTGATGAAGCAATTAGGTCAGTGGGGTCTGGTTGTGGCACCAGAAAAGGTACAGCGAACCGCACCATGGAAATATTTAGGATATGAACTAACTCAGGCCATGATTAGACCTCAGAAGCTTGCTATGAAAGCAAAGGTAGCAACCCTTCACGATGCAATGAAGTTGGTAGGGGACTTGCAATGGATAAGAAATGTTGTTGGAATTACAGATTTGCAACCGTCGTTTAGTCTCCTTCGTGGGGGACGAGACCCCCAAGAACCACGGTGCCTTACACCAGAAGCACAAAAAGCGCTTGAGCAAATTGCAAGAAAAATTTCACAGAATACTGCTCAGCAGATAAGATCAGAATTGCCTGTTACTTTTTATGTCTATAATACCAATAAGGAGGTGGCAGGACTTTTGGCCCAGTGGAGTACGGAAGAAAAAGATCCGTTGTTACTATTAGAATGGATATTTCTAAACAGTCTGTGGCAGATGCACACCCCCCTCCCCCTCCCTTCCTTCCTTCGATATGGAAGGTGCAGACACATCTTCCCCCCCCTCTCCTGCAATGGGGTTAACAGCTTCTTTTGTTTTAACCCCGGAACCCATTGATCAGGGTCATTAAGAGAGAGAAGGGATGGGGGCATAGAGGTGTCAAGGAGCAACTGGGTGCCCACAGCCAGAGTGGGGGTGCTTAGAAGCTTCAGGGAACCCCACAGCCAGAGTAGGGGTGCAGAGAAGTTTCTGGAATGCCTACAGTCAGATCTGACAAGGCTGTTTAAACAGGACTCCCAACGAGGCCAGCCGCCGGTTGTGCGGACCTCTTGGAGCGCAGGCCAAAGTCTGCAGCCAAGAGCCCTCCCCCTTAGGCAGGATGGCTGCCTAAGGTAATTTCCTGGGACCGGGATTCACCCCACCGAACCACGTGGGTGAGTGATAAAATTTTCTTTAATAATTCCTCACAGGATCACAGGTGCTTATTCCGTGCTTAAATATAAGCACGTGTATTTTCTTTAATAATTCCTTGCAGATTCAGGCAAGTGTATACTTTTCCTGGAGTCAGGGACGGCTCTGGCATTGTTTTTGGTGAGCCATGTGTATGCACACTGTGGATCTCCATTGTTAATATTTGCTGCACCTTTAATAATTACCTCGACTGATATTCGAACCTGTATTTATGTCACTATTGGAGAGCTAAAACCCCGTCTTCCACCAGCTAATCTGCTGCACTTTCTTTACTGAATAAAAGTTGTTTTGGACCCTGTTGTCCATCTAAACTATCTTTGGGGTGTCTCCATGACACAGTCAAAAACAAAAAACCATCATTCAAAGGTGGGAAGCCATTGCCCAAGTGGTAGTGAAAGGACTAAGCTGATATCTGACTTTGTCTGGGTCGTATGTTGCTAAAATTGTGATCCCCATTTCTCGCAATCTGTTTCAACAGATCCTTCTCAAACATGACAATCTTGCCTTAGCTCTTACCTGGATTCCGGTGCAGGTGGACAGTCATTATCCACCGTATCCCATATTTAAAACCAACCTCCCCTTGGAGCCTATGTCAATTGTTACTGAGCGTCCATTAGATGCCATAACCATTTCACGGATGTGAGTAGTCGCTCACGCAAAGGAGGTTTTGTATGGTTTGAGAACGGTCAGTGGCATTCACAGATTGTTGTGGCTGAAGGATCAGTTCAAATTTTAGAATTGCAAGCGGTGATAGCAGCATTACAAAAATGGCATAACTACCCAGTTAATCTGGTAGCAGATTCTCTTTATCTTGTGGGAGTTGTACAAAGAATACATAGAGCACTTTTGCAGCAAGTTTCCAACTCCTTGTATTTGAGGCATTATTAGATTTGTGGAACGTGTTAGATTATAGGACAGCGCCAGTATTTATAATGCATATAAATAGACATTCTAACCTACCAGGTGGGCTAGTAGAGGGAAACAGCATTATAGACAAACTCGTGGCAGTGAGAGATGTATCTCCTTTTGAACAAGCCAGACAAGCTCATGAGTTTTTCCATCAATCCTCAGCATCACTCCAAAAACAGTTTACCCTTACCAAGGAACAAGCTTGATCCATTATTGCAGCTTGTTCTGATTGTGCTCGCATAGTGCCTCTGCAACAAAAGGGAGTGAATCCTCGGGGCTTGCAGCCAGGCCAGTTATGGTAAACTGATATTACTGAATTTGCACTGTTTGGCCGACAAAAGTACATTCATTTGTCCATAGATACCTGTTCAGGACTGTTATGGGCTACAGCTTTGACCTCAGCAAATGCAAAAGCGGTAAAGTATCATTTATCACAAGTTTTTTGCCGTCATGGGAGTTCCTACACAGATCAAAACAGATAATGGCCCCACATATCGTTCTGATACACTTGCAACCTTCCTCGTCCAGTGGAAGGTACAACACCTGTTTGGAGTCCCTTATAATTCTACTGGCCAGGCAATTATTGAGCGTGCACACCACGCCTTGAAAAATCTTTTGTCTGTTTTGAAAAAACAAGGGGGAATTGGTGTGAGTCCAGAAGAGGTTTTGATGAAGACATTGTATGTGCTGAACTGGCTTAATCCTAAAAGTGAGATTGAAATGGAACCTGTTGTTATGCACCATATCAAAAATGTCAAAGATTTTTCTGAAAATGGACCTAAGGTTAGTGTGTTTAATGTGACAACACAACAATGGGAAGGTCCTATGTCATTAATAACCTGGGGAAGGGGATATGCTTGTGTTTCTACAGGTAACCATAAAATTTCGTGGATCCCAGCAAAGTGGGTAAGACCTTGGTTAGCTAACAAAGAAACCACTTGCAATGATGATGACTCTTAACCTCAGAGGTGTTATCGCTTTTAGCAATGGATGTAGCCAGTGTTGAGCATACCACTTCGCAAAACAGAGCAGCGTTTAATTTTTTGTTATTGGCCATGGTCACAGTTATGAAGACTTTGATGGTATGTGTTGTTTGAATTTAAAAAACATTCAGAATCTATGCATAAAAAGATTAAAGATTTGCAGAACATGAAAATAACAGAAGATGTTGGGTTTTTTGGGTTGGATGCTTTGTTTGGTTAAAAGGAATATTGAAAACAGGTCTTTTCTTGTTAATTGTAATTGTATTAGCTTTAATGTTCTTACCCTGTATTTCGCACTGTCTTCAAAGAATGATACAGCGTATTGTTAACATTGTATTAAATTAAAGGGGGGGAGATGTAGTGGCAGAGCCCCCCCACCGGGGGGATGGGGTTGTCGCTGGCCTGGCTGAGAGGTGAAGCCAGAGACAAAAGAAACAAAAGGAACCCTATAAGAAGGTAACAACCAATGAACAATCACTGACACGCGCGTGCAGAGCGTGTGGACAGTGCATGCAGCCTATCACGTTATTGTATAGCACGTGCTGTAACCAATCACATTGTTGCAAGGTATGTGAACGGGGCAGCTCTGGTATAAAGCTAGCCCAGTCGGACAATAAAGTTGAACTCTGTGAACATCATATTGATGTGTCAGGTTCCATCTCTTGCATGGAAAAGCAACAATGAGCCTCAAAAACTCAAGTACCAGCACATCCAAACCCAGCTCATCCTGTGAACCCTGCATGATGGGGTGGTGGAGACCCTCCCCCAGGGTGTAGAGGGCGGGACAGGGGCACAGGAAATGCCAAAGGGTCCATCCCTGGTGGGAACAGCCACAGGCAGTGCCATCTCTGCAGGGTGCGTGCATGTCCCCAGTGGCGGGTTATAGGGCCGTGGGTGCATATGCAGTCCCATTGTGGAGGTCCCAGGGCTGAGGTGCCCCCATGCATGTGGCTGTGGGTGTACTAAGGTACACCCTGACCGATGAACCTGGTGACCAGGCCAACCAGAGCAGCAACAAATATTCCTTAGCTGTATCCCAAGATGAGAACCAGAAGGCCAACCACCTCAAGGGTATTTATGGCTATGGATGATCCTTCTGCACCTCTCATGGGAAACCTGCATGCTCGACTACTCCTCCGAAGTGTCTATATACCAACACATGTAGCATGGGGAATAAACAGGAAGAATTAGTTATCTATATGCGGTCACAGGGCCATGATCTTTATGCAGTTACAGAGACATGGTGGTGGGATAGCTCACATGACTGGAATGTTGTCATGGAAGGCTATGTACTTTTTCAGAAAAACGGGCCAGCAAAGCGAGGTGGAGGAGTTGCACTTTATGTGAGACAGCAACTCCAATGTATCAAACACTGCCTGGGGGGGATGAAGAATGAGTAGAGTCCTTATGGGTAAAAATTAAGGGACAACTTAACAAGGGTGACAATATTGCAGGTCTTTACTACAGGTCACCTGATCAGGAAGAGGAAATTGATGAGGCCTTCTACAGATAGATTAAAGTAGTCTCGCAATCACAAACCCTGGTTCTCATGGGGGAATTCAATCACCCTGACATCTGCTGGAAGCCAAGACAGCTAAGCACGCACAGTCCAGGAGATTCCTACAGATCATTGATGACAACTTCTTGACACAGGTGGTGGAGGAGCCAATGAAGAGAGGTGTGCTGCTGGACCTTTTCCTAACAAACCAAGAAGAAGTGGTTGAAGATGTGAGGATTGGGGGCAACCTCGGCTGCAGCAACCATGAGATGGTGGAGTTCAGGATCCTGCGTGGAGGAAGCAGGGAAATAAGCAGGATTGCAACCACGGACTTCTGCAGGTCAAACTTTAGCCTCTTCAAGGTCCTACCTGGAAGAATGCCATGGGTTAGGACTCTAGAAAGTAGGGGGATCCAAGAGAGTTGGTTAATATTCAAACATCACTTCCTCCAAGCTCAAGACTGATGCACCTCTATGAGCAAGAAATCAAGTAAGGGAGAAGATGGCCAGCATGGATGAATAAGGAACTCCAGTAAAAATTCAGGTGGAAGGAGGATGTTTATGTAATTGGAAAAATGGACAGACCACCTGAGAGGAAGATAAGGTGACTGTTAGAGTGGGGTGATTAGAGACGACGCATACCAGGACGCAGACAGAAATTCACGCAGAGGCAGAGATCTTGTTCAGGAAGGAGCGCAGAGCCTGGCCAAGCAGAGAGCTGATCTAGGCCTAGCCTGCCTTCTTTATTCACCATTGATGATTTATAGGATTTACAGGTACAGGCCTGGACTAAGATGTTTACAAAAAGGTGCTTTTCCACTAATTGTTATTAAGAACACACTAAACTCATGCGATGTTTGTCTCACTTGTTTTTCCACTCGTTCGCAGATCAGGCCCAAGGACATTCACACATCCCATGCACTTGGGGGCGGTTATCTGGCCCGAGATACCATTCTCACGAGTCTGGGCTATAACTTTTTACAATTACGAGAAACGTACTTCAAAGTAATCTCTCCAAGGCCCTTTATATATTATTATGTTATTATGTCTTTGACCGTCCACATGGTCATGTTAGTATTGATCTTCCTTTATCATCCAGATGGCTGGAACCGCACATCTTGCCTTCCCACATTTTACTTTCCAACATTTCCCTCTTTTTTGTTTTAAACATCAGGTTCTCAATGAGTGCAGTAAGGACCCTGGCTTTGTTCTTCTTTGCATTCTGTATCATTCTCCAGATGATTCGGAGGACTACAAGAAAATACATCACACAAGCATATCCAATTCCTACAAAAACCCATATATGCAGATTGAGAGCTGAAAATGAAGTTTTAGGGTCTAATCGCTTTATGCTATCAGATAATGTTAGCCATTTTGACTTACAGTCCTAATTCCTACAAACTATGTAATTATTTTTCAGGGTACTAGCTAAATCCTAAATCAGGCCTTACACATTAGCTAAGACTGTTATTTTACTTCATAGCACTCATAAACACTATAATTCAATTTCAACAGTATTACACATATTTAGCACTCTGATAACAGAAAATACAGGTTCAGATATCAGCTAAGGAGATTATTTAAAGACAATATCATAAGAATAATGAGGATCCACAATGTGCATGTAGTCACTCGCAAGAAACAAAACTAGAGGTCTTTTACTTCAGGGTACTCACAAGAAATAGTCACTCACTCAAATAAAGAAGTGAGGTATCATTAATCCCAGGAAGTTTCCTTAGATGGTGTTCCTGTCTAAGGAAAGGACTCCAGTTTACAGACCAGCAGCTCCGAGAAGACCACTCAAAGGGTGTCTTCGGCGGGAAGCCCGTTTCATTGTTTGGCCAGATGTGGTTGTGGGCATTACAACATAGTCCAGAAGCTTCTCAGCTAGTCTGGGCACCTCCTTTGTTAAGGACCCTGTCAATTGACCGAGGGTCCCACCCCTCCTGACCCATCAGTTGGTAGAGGTGAAGTTTATTGACAACACCTTGGTACCATTCTAGGTGTATACATGTGGGGACAGGCACAGTGAGGCACAGAAGGTGCTAAAGAGCCATCAACCTCCAAATTGAAAGCTCCCGATTTCAGGGGAACGTGTACTGCCTCACAATCCAGCCTGTGACCACAGTCATCTGACAAACTACTTTGGAGTGGTGGTGCAGTCACCTCTTGCCTCCAAAGTCAAAAGGGGGCATTCTGTTGGTGAGTTTGAATGTCCACTGTGGATCATCATACCTTATGTGTCATTTTCTTGTTGCAAATCAACCTACAATAGAACAGAACAATACAAATTACAACTACTACAGTTATTAACAAATATTGGAGAAAACTGGTTAGCCATACTAATAAGGAAAACAAATGCATTGAAAGTTTTTTCACCAGTTAGTCCCCAGTGCAAATAATGTAAATCTGTATCATTCTGATATGCTAGTGCCTCTTCGTTTGGTCTCTTCTGTTTCTTTGTTGCCCTCTGCTGCAGGGACAGATGCTGTATCTCTGGCATTAGGTCCTGCATCATGTTTGTCCAACTCATAGAAAGGTTTAACATATTTTGCAGGAAACCACTTTGGTCCTGTTGGAAGAAGAACACAAGTATGCTCATTCCCCAGGTGATTAACTCTACAGGCCCTTGCCACTGACTGTTTTGCAGGGGATCCCAGTATAAAAGCTGTGGTCTCTGAGACAGTGAATCTGGAACACGGAAGTGTTTTTCCACTGCTGTGATAGAGGAGGGAGGCATAGTACGATTCAAAAAAATTAAAGTATATGTTGCATTGTCTAATTGTTCTTGAGGTGTCATATTCCCCTTTTTTTGTTTTAATAACATCCGTTTTAACATGGAGTGCACCTGTTCAATGATAGCCTGTCCAGTGGGAGAATGTGGAATACCTGTGAGATGTGAAACACCCCATTGCTGTAAAGAATATTGCATGGATCTAGCAGTGTATCCAGGACCATTGTCAGTTTTAATCTGTTGTGGTACTCCCAGCGTAGCAAAACAGCGGGTCCAGTGACGCTGAATATCTCTGCTTTTCTCACTTGTATGCGCAGATGCACAAAGCATACCTGAAAAAGTATGTATAGAAACAAGGACATATTTCAAACGGCCAAAAGATGAAACACATGTAACATCAGACTGCCAAATGTCATTAGCTGAGAGTCTGCGAGGGTTAACTCCAAGGGAGGGCGAGCTTGTAATCAGACCTTGACATTCCCGGCAAGAGCACACTATGTCTCTCGCTTGCTTGAGAGTGAGAACAAACATCTTTTTTAAGGTAGCAGCAATCTGATGGAAGAAAGCACGTGAAGCCCTGGTAGACTGGAAACAGACTGTAGCTACAGTCTAAGAATCTTCAATTGCATTGCCTTCAGTTATGGGACCTGGTAAGGCTGTATGAGAGCGTATATGAGTAACAAACAGTGGGTGTTTGTGAAGCTGTAATGCAGTTTGCAATGATACAAACATATCAATAAGTTGCTGTTGTGAGATTTCTTTAAGAAAAGTGGAGGGGATCTGCTGCAGGACCTTGACTACGTACTCAGAATCACAAACCAAATTTAGAGGTTCCTCCCTAAAAAGCTCTAAGGCATACAAAACTGCACCAAGTTTCACTAATTGGGTTGAGCCTTCAACAATTTTAACAGAATTATGCCAATTGTTATCTTCACGCCAGACCACTACAGCTTTATGAGACTTCTCTGAACCATCAACAAAAACTGTGCGAGCATTTGGGATAGGACCGAATACAAGTACGGTCTGTGGTCTGATGTCAAAGACACGCAGATTTTGAAGCAATTTACATTTAGGCATGCCAAAAGCTATGCTGTTAAGAAAATCAGCTAGCGCAATTTGCAAGGACAGAGATTGTGAATAAAAAAAAAAAATCAAAATCTGCTTTCACAAAAGGTACATATATGACAGATGGATCACAGCCTACTAAAGCCTGAATCCATTCTCTGCCTTTTTTGATCAGAGTAACAATCAATTCCAGGGGCTCAGTAATAGTTTTACGAAAAGAATTGGGCAAAAAAATCCATTCCAAGTATATCAGTCTGTATTCTCATCATACTCTCCCACAATAGCCACAGGTTGTTTCTATGTTGTAGCTATAGACAAATCTGCAAGTCCAGTTGAATGCAGTTAGTTTGTAAGGTTGTCATAAATTTATTCATCAAAGTTTCTAACTCCGTTTTGGCTGTCATATTTATTGGATATTGTTTTCCCTTACCGGATCGAAGTCCTGTTTCAGTTCTATCAGCGTAGGGTTTGCTTTACTGATACTTTGGTTGCCCATACTAGTGGAAATACAGCATCCAAAATTTCCTTGGAGATTTCTCACTTGCAGCAAGCAGATCTGCACCATCCAAGCAGATTCTTGTAGGACATGAAACTAAACAGAATTCTCAGAAAACGTTATTTGAGATTACAATTTACTTAACAAATCTTAACCCAAGAGAGGTATAGGGCTTTCTGGCAAATACAAGAATTCAGCTGCTAAAACTTTGTTCCAAATTTAGCATTCCATTGGTTTCAAAAAATGGTCTTTCTTTCTTTCCCACAATCTCAAAAACTAGCATGGTGAATTTACTAAGAAGTCTCTTACAACTAGTTACCACAAGATAAGTCTATTAAAAGATTTTTGGTTTAATTTCCCAGTTTCATTAGAACTACGGATCTGCTAGGGATGCATTTAAATTTCACCCTCAGACACCTCCATTCAGTATTACAACATTGCTGCAGTGGGGGGGAAGAGAAAACCCCCCTTTCACTGCTTTAAAAGCGGGAAGCCAGGTTTTTCTTTTTTTTTTTTTTCTTTTTCTTTCTCTTCTTGCTGCAATTTAGATACAGGCAAGGCCACGCAGGTGGCGTTATTTGCTGGTGCTAAGTGGGAGCTGTCTGGGAGCTGCCAGGGAGCTAAGTTTATCTTGCAGCTTGACACAGGCCTGAAATTTATATTGAAACAGTACAGCACAGGCCTGGGATATTTTACTTTTTTATTTTCCCATTTCATTCCAGCCATAATACACTCCATATGCAATTCTAATTAGCTGAGCAATAGTTACATTCCTCAGCCCCGTTTACCATTTGCAACGTCTTACAGATGTCAATAAACAGCATATTAACTATCAATCCATTACTTTCATTTTCCTAGATCCAAATCAGGTCATATTCTAGCAACTTTTCAGTACAACCTCCTTCGAGTTCACATCCATCATAGCATTCAGTTTTCTTTCCCATACTTCCAACAAACACATAAATTCAATGCGAATCAGAGTTTAACTACTTAAATTCTTTTCTGGTTTCAAAATTATTTAATAGCAATAAGAGCAATTACTCTAATGTATAAGGATGCATCCTAAGGGAGAGCAAGGTGGTATTTTAGTAGTGGAACCAGTTCCCATTTTGTAATTATCTCCCTAAACAAAATTTTACCATTACATTCATGCAGTAAAGAACTAAATTACTCATGATCTTCTGTATTATCACAAAACGCACATTTTGAGTCCATGGATTCTCATTATTTAACAGTCTATGAACTTACTGTACCATATAACAGACAAAGACCTATTAAACTGTAATATGCTTAAACAGATACCTACAAAGAAAACAGGTTAATAAGGAAAAGTATCTTGCAGAGTTCAGCAAGTGTTCTATGACTTGTGTGTTATCAGTTAATTCTCTCCCAGCTTGTTGAAGTTCAGACCATTCCTCCTGTAAAACTGTCTGAAATGATTCAATGATCTGTTGTAGAGTTTTATTTTTGTCCTACTCTTCTCGCTTTAGAAACAACAAAGTGTTATACTTCAAGGTTCTATTCTCTGGACACTTTTTCAATCACTAACATGACCGTCCAGATCGTCATGTTAGTATTGATCTTCTTTTATCATCCAGATGGCTGGAACTGCATATCTTGCTTTCCCACATTTTACTTTCCAACATTAGAGTATGCAGGGATGTTGTGAGGAAGACTAAGCTCCACTTGGAATTAAAACTGAACAGGGATGTCAAGGACAAGAAGAAGGGTTTCTTCAAATGTATCAGCAGCAAAAGGAAGATTAGGGAAAATGTAGGTCTGCTGCTGAATGAGGTGGGTGCCCTGGTGATGGATGATACAGAGAAGGTGGAATTACTGAATGCCTTCTTTGCTTCCATCTTTACTGCTAAGACTTCAGGAATCCCAGATCCTAGAGGCAGGACAAAGGAAGACTTTCCCTTAGTTGAGGAGGATCAGGTTAGAGATCATTTAGGCAAGCTGATCATCCACAAATCCATGGGATGCACTCACAAGTGCTAAGAGAGCTGGAAGATGTTATTGCTAAGCCACTCTCCATCATCTTTGTGAGGTTTTGGAGAAAAGGAGAGGTGCCTGAGGACTGGAAGAAAGACAATGTCACTCCAGTCTTCAGAAACGGCAAGAAGGATGACCCAGGAAGCTACAGGCCAGTGAGCCTTGCCTCCATCCCTGGAAAGGTGATGGAACAACTGATTCTGGATGTCATCCCCAAGCATGTGGAGGAAAATAAAGTTATCAGGAGTAGTCAGCATGGATTCACCAAGGGGAAATCATGTTTGACCAACGTGATAGCCTTCTATGATGGCATGACTGGCTGGGTAGATGAGGGAAGAGCAGTGGATGTTGTCTACCTTGACTTCAGCAAGCCTTTTGACACTGTCTCTCACAACATCTTTACAGGTAAGCTCGGGAAGTGTGAGTTGGATGAGTGCACAGTGATCCATCTATCCATCGATCATGAACTGGCTGGATGACTGTCGCGGGGTGTAATTTAGGGTTCTGCTTACTGCAGAACAATGTTTAGGTTTCTTTAAAGAGAAGTGCAACTTAAAAGAGTTCGGTGGCAGGTTCACTCTATTATTTACTGCATGGGGGAAATATGCCAAGCCAAATGCGGCTTACCTTCTCTCCAGATGCCTGTACCCATTCACGAAGCAAACTTTCAGGCACCTTCCCTCCCTGATAAACATATGCAGAGCAGACTTTCAGGAGACAAAATTATTAGAAAAATAAAATTTAATGGAGTAGAATAGAAGAAGGGCTGGCTCAAGCTGGGTACCTGCACAGAGATCTGCCTGAGCATAGAAAACTACAAACTTTTATATCTTTACAGACCATTCACACCAAGATCCAGTCCAACAGCAGGTTCTTTGCTACCCATTGGACCCTTTTTCTCTGACTCCATGTGGGCCTTTGTTTTGTTCAGTTGTAGACATTGGTTTTGGTCCATATCCTTGAAGGTGATATTTAGTCTGGATAAATCCTTTCTTCTCAGCGAAGTGAAAAATAGGCCCCACTTTTCAGATGTCTGTAATGTCTCTCCTTTAGCCTTGGATCGTTGTTTTCCCAGAGAGTTCCATTTTCCCAGCAAAATGCAAGTTAGACTTTATCTTGGAGGCGTTTAGTGTAGTCTGCAGTTGATTTTAGTAAACACGAGCTTAAAATTTTAGCAAATCTAGTCTACCAAGTAATATGAATCAAAGAGTATATTAAAAATCATACAACCGTATATTTCTAAATAATCCATTACATTCAGTGTGCATCTACTTAAACTAAATTATTAATATTGAACTTGAATTGGGCTCATCCACTGACCTCTGAGTAGTAAAACCATTGCCATACAGCTCACTTATTTAGCAGGGAGAGCTCAAAGTGGACTCATCTAGGCTGTTGTATTTATAGAATGAAGTGGTTTACTCATAATCAAATTGCATACAGTAGGAAAAGTATGCACGAGACTCTCTGCACCCACAAGCCACCAGCATTCAATATGCCATTCTGCTTCCTTGTGAGTATCCTAGAAGGAGTTCTTGGCCTGGCTGCATCTCAGGTCCTTATCTCCTCTGGAGCCTGGACCAAACTGCTGCTGGTTTGGCGGGGGGGGAAGGATTGAGTGCATCCGCCATAACAACAGAGTTCATAGGGTTGTGGTCAATGGTGCAGAGTCTGACTGGAGGCCTGTAGTTAGTGGGGTTCCCCAGGGCTCAGTACTGGGTCCAGTCCTGTTCAAAAATGACCTGGATGAAGAGACTGAGTGCACCCTCAGCAAGTTTGCTGATGAAAAAAACTGCAAGGAAGGCCTGACACACCAGAAGGTTGTACTGCCATTCAGCGAGACCTGGACAGACTGGAGGACTGGACAGGGAAGAACCTAATGAAATTCAATGAGGGCAAGTGTAGGGTCCTGCACCTGGGGAGGAATAACCCCAGGCACCAGTACAGGTTATGGGTTGACCTGCTGGAAAGCGGTACTGCAGAGAACGACCTGGGAGTCCTGGTGGACAACAGATTGGCTATGAGCCAGCAATGTGCCCAAGAAGGCCAATGGTAGCCTTGGGTGCATTAAAGAGAGTGTGACCAGCCCCACACCATTTCTTTCTTGTAAGATAAAAAAAAGCTAACATACAAAATAAAAATCCCCAAACATAGTAAAATAACAATATTACTAAAAGGCAACTTTTACTTCCTCCCCCTTTTTTTTTCTTTAAAAAAAAAAAAAAAAAGAAGGGATGATCCACCAGTGCTGATCTGGTGCTCTTTCCCATAGGTGTCAGTAGCTTTCCATGCATAAATGTTCATTGTTGTCTTTAAAACGAGGGGTACAGTGCCAGTGGTGGTAGTTTCAGGAGGGCAGGTCATCTGGTTTTGTGGAGCAGGGTTGCTGGGTCCTTGTTTTACCTTTTCTCTGGAAGAATAGCAGGGGCTTGGGGACAGAAAGTAGTAAGTCAGAGGCAACCCATTGAACTCATTTTTGGCTGAGTCTTGGACCACCTCGGCAGTGGAGAATTGATTTTAAAGGAATCAAGAGGAAAGGCGATCAGCAGACCCCCTTGACAGTTTCTGTGAGTCTCTTTAAATGAACGCACTGGCTGCCCCCTGACTCACTGACTGGGGGTGGCAGGTCTGTTATCCGCCCTCAGGAACAGTGGGCATCTGAGGGATAATCACTGTCCCACCAGCTCAGGGCTCTGCTTCCATGCCCCCCCAAGCAAGCAGTTCATTTTTATGGGGTGCCTTCCATGCCCTAATAAGCTTTTACAAGGCCAGGGTAGACATTCCATCTATTACATCTTGGGGAATTCCCTTCTCTATTCCCTCAGCCCACAAAAGGTTTCTCTTTGTCTCTGGGACACCTAGGGGACAAGTTCGATTTACCTGCTATTCCACTCTTGGTACAGCAGTTTTCGTTTTTGTGACTCCCCCTATCAGACCCATGCTACCACAATTAAGTTCCTGAGCCACCTCCACCCAAGTGACAGCTCGACCACCCTGGGAAACACACCCCCTCCACCCCGTGGAGACGACGCATCCCCCAAAAGGTCCCGCAGCCGCACTGCACGCAGTTTCAGTGGGTCAGGAGGCCTGACAGGATCTACATTTACCAACACCGGGGGAAGGCTCTTGGGGCTCTTGTGAATTAACTGGGGACAGGTGGACTTCTGTAAATCTTCAGTTAGGTGATTTACAGCGGGGGTTTCAATGCATTCTGGGTCTCCCCTTTCTAAAGGGTCCAGCTCCCCCTCCCAATAGGCAGCTCGTTGAGTTAACAACTCTCTTTGATCATTAGCAGTCAGAAGCACACCAGGCTCTGAATACCCTTGTGCTTCCTTCTCTGAGAGCAAAATTTCATCGCCACCAGTTAAAACACATTCTGTTTCCGTTTCTTGGGCTAAGTTACTATATTTCTCCTGAATCTCTAATAAGTTGGCCACAGGGTGGCAACTTGCAGAGCCACCCCCCCCCCCCCGCCCCGCTTGGCTGTTATCAGTAGACTCAGTTTTAATGAGGGGCCTCATTGTTGCCTGCTTGTTCTTGGGATAAGATACTTCCCGGGTGATTTCCAATTATTTTGGTGGATACAGGAGTTTAAGACCCTCTTCCTCAGCCGCTTGTGCTGGGCTGGTAAAACCGGGCTCACTGTCTGGAACAGAATCAAGATTTGTCTGGTAATATTTTGCCTGCTTATATTCTTCCAATTCAGATTGTAAGATTTTCTCCCGGTCTAATGCATCTAACAGAGCTGTAAGGAGCTGCTGAGTGGTATTGCATTCTGCAGCTAACTGGTCCTGTAGGACCTTTACCGTTTCTTGCTCTGTTTGTTTGTCCAGGTGCCTGGTGCTTTGAGCTGCCCCCGGGGCTGCTCCTAGCACTGAGCACGCTGTGGCTTTACCCTTGAGTAAATCCAAACACAGAATATTTGTGAGAGTCCCAGTTACTAGCAGATCCCCCTTATTTTCAGTGAGCCATCTGAAATATATCCATTCGCCGTCCCCCGGCTCACTTACTGGGGACGGCGAAGGAAGTTTCCCGGCTTTGAGGGGCTGTTGAATTTCTCTCTAGGAGCTGTGGGAATGACTGGCACGGCTGACACCTGAGTTACAGGGGCCGTGGGGGTGTATTGCTTTCCTGGTTGATCTGTATCTTCTGATTTACACATCTTTACAAGCAGCTGTAAATTGGGGAAGGGCAAGCCATCCATCACTTCTCGGGGAATACCTTTATCCAGTCCTAATTTCCAACACTGATGCCTCAAACCTATCCCCATAAATTTCTTGTCTCGGGGGCGAGGGAATTTTACCTCTGTTTCAGTTCGGCACACCGCTACTTGAGACTTAACCTCTTTTCCAATGAAACCCATACGCTGGTCATAATTAATCAACTCCCGTGCAACCTTCCCCCAAGAGAGACTCGGTCCAGCCTGAGCCTTACAACCCCCTGCCCAGTTTCTTTTTCTTTCTGGGCAGCTATCAATGCTGCTCCCAAAACAGCACAGATCATGGCTTTACCTTTTCCAAGTTTAAACCTGTGTTGGTTTTTTTTTTTTGCCAAGTCCCTTATTCGCTGAGTTACAATATCTGGAGACAACCAACATCCAGAGGCCCACTTAAGACCCTCAGGGGTCAGGCAAGGCTTATAATCTTTTAGTAAATTCAACAGCAGGGAGCAGTCCAGGTCTGGCTTAACCTGGGATGCCATGACCCACTGCTGGAGAACGCGGCACAGACTAATCAGTCCTCCTTTGAAACCTCTGGCTCCTATCCCCCCTCTAAACTGCTTCTCACAGAATATCCCACTTCTGACACCAAATAAAACTGTCCCAACCCAACAGATGGGATGAGGGATGAGTTAACTCTGAACGCGACACACGCCCTTACTCAACAGATGAGACCAGGTGTGAGTTAACTCTGGGTTAATTCTGTGCAGTTACGTGAAGTGAATGACAGACAATCACTCCAGGGGTCCTATTTAATTATGAGTTTTACTAGAAGCACGTGTTGGAATATTAATAACAGCGAATAGTGGCTTGGCAAAAGTATTTTGTGATATCACAGAACTTATCAATACGTTAACAGCAAGAGTCCTTCTACTAGCAATGTATTGGCAACCATTAGTAGCTATAACACAAAATTTAACAAGAATCCAACAGCAGAGCTTAAGATGATGTTACTCTTATATGTTGAAAAGGAAAAGAGAGAAAGAAAGTGGTAGAGAGGGAAGGAAAACTAAGGTATAAGAAAGAGAGAAAGAGAGTAATATATCACCAGTCACAGAAGGAGAGACACAGAAATAGGGATATAGAAAAATGGAGAGAAGGAAAGAGCAGAGAGAAAGGAAGAAAGAAAAGGGTAAGGGATCTAGCCACTCTTACGGCTCCGCAGCATGGATGACAGGACTTGTACGATGTTGTATGGCCTCCGGTGTCCCGCAGGGAGGATGCTGGGGTTTGTAGTTCAGGAGCGCAGCACCCTCCGGTGTCTGGTCTGGTTCCCGCGGCGAGGCTGGTGCACGGAGGGTCCTGAGGGTGAGTTCCCTGTTAGTGCTGTTTTAGGTGAGCTTTTTTATAGCTCTCAGAGTAGAGGAAAGTCTGGGGGGAAGGGGTGATTGTGAAAGATTGTCAAGTCTCGACAAATCCTGGGCCATGTTGAAGGGTCTCAGCTTTTCCCCTTTCTTTGCCAAGCTGGGCATATCAGAAGATGGAGCTATGTGCCCTACAGCTCATCCCCTACCTCCGGTATCAGCCAGCCAGCGTGGTCTGTGGCTCGTTAGCTTGTCGTTGATATGTAAATTGCAGTTCACCCTATACTGAATGTGTCATCCGTTGTGGCTGGATGAACTAGTTTCGCCACAATGTTTTCAGCCATTATCCTTATCAATACACAACAGAGGTTATCCTTCCCCTCTACTCTGCCCTGGTGAGGCTGCATCTGGAGTACTCTGTCCAGTTCTGGGCTCCCCAGTTTAAGAAGGAAATGGAAATACTGGAGGAAGTCCAGCAGAGAGCTACAGAGATGATTAGGGGTCTGGAGTATCTTTGTTATGAGGAAAGACTGAGAAAGCTTGTTCTTTTCAGCCTGGAGAAGAGAAGGCTGAGAGAGGACCTTATTTATACTTATAAAGATCTCAAGGGTGGGTGCCAAGAGGATGGGACCAGACTCTTTTCAGTGGTGCCCAACGACAGGATGAGGGGCAACGGGCACAGGCTGAAACGTAGGAGGTTCCATCTGAATACGAGGAGAAGCTCATTTACTTTGACGGTGCCAGAGCACTGGAACAGGCTGCTCAGAGAGGTTGTGAAGTCTCCTTCTCTGGAGACATTCAAAACCTGCCTGGACGCATTCCTGTGCAATCTGGTCTAGGTGAACCTTCTTTAGCAGTGTCGCAGAGGAGTAATTTAGGGTTCTGCTTACTGCAGAACAATGCTTAGATCTCTCAAATAGAAGTGCAACTTTAAAGAGTTCATTGGCAGGTTCACTCTATTATTTACTGCATGGGGGAAATATACCAACCCAAATGCTGCTTACCTTCTCTCCAGGTACCTGTGTCTGTTCATGAAGCAAACTTTCAGGTGTCTTCCCTCCCTGATAGCCATTCGCTCTAGAGTCTATATTTTAGAACTCCAGAGGCAAACTTTCAGGCGAGACCTGATAACCATATGCAGAGCAGACTTTCAGGAAACAAATTCTCAGAAAAAAAATTTAATGGAGTAGAATAGCAGGAGGGCTGTCTCAAGCTGGGTACCTGCACAGAGGTTCCGACCTGAGCATAGAAAACCATAGACTTTTATATCTTTACAAACCATCCATACCATGATTCAGTCCAATAGCAATATTTCACTTTGAGGCCTTCTTACATCTCATTGAATCTTTTTTGCTGATCTCATATGAGCCTTTATTTTGTTTTGCCATAGACATTTTTTATGGGCCATAGCCTTGCAGGTACTGTTTTGTCTGAATAAATACTTTCTTTTCAGTGAAGTGCAAAATAGACCTCATTTTGCAGATGTCTGTAATGTCTCTGTGTTAACCTTGGAATCATTATTTTTCTGCAGTCAGTTCCGTTCTTCCCAGCAAAGTGCAAACTAGGTCTTATCTTGCAAGTGTTCAGTGTAGTTTATAGTTGCTTTTGGTAAATATGAGCAGAACTTTCCAGCTTATGATTTTAGCAAATCCAGCTTACCAAGTAACATGAAGCAAAGAGTATATTAAAAAACATACTACTTTATACCGCTAAATGATTCATTATATTTGGTGTGCATCTACTTAAACTAAATGATTAATATTGAACTTGAATTGGGCTCATCCACTGACCTGTGAGTAATAATACCATTGCCATACAGCTCTCTTATTTAGCAGGGAGAGCTCAAAGTAGGCTCATCTAGGCTGCCATATTTATAGAATGAAGTGGTTGACTTGTAGCCAAATTGCATACAGTAGGAAAAGTATGCACAAGACTCCCTGTGTCCACAATTCATCAGTGTTCAGTGTACTGTTCTTCTTCCTTGTGGGTTTCCTAGAAGGAGTTCTTGACCTGGCTATGGCTCAGGCCCATACCTCCTCTGGAGCCTGGACCAAACTGCTGCTGGTTTGGCTGGGAGGGGGTTGAGTGCATCTGCCACAGTAGGTGCATTGGACTAGATGATCTCCAGAGGTCCCTTCCAACCCCAACCATTCTGTGATTCTGTGATTCTCTGGGTGAAAGGCCCCCTGCCTTGAACAACTCACCCTGCGTCTTCATCATGGATAACCCCTCCTGTGAGAAAAATTGGTGTACCAGGTCCCCACATCCCTTGGTCCCCAGCACCCTTCCCTGTGGGTGTATGGCCACCCGGTTCCCACAGGCAGCTGGACCATACTGACATCCCTTCCTGCCTGCAGCCCCCTCTCCATGATGGTCATCCAGGGTTTGGGCACTGGCCTCACCTTCATCATATTCAGCATTTCCAGCTTCCTCATCTTCAGGTCAGTTGGGGCTGGGGAGTGCCTCTGCCTGAGCACCCCTCAACCTGGTGGGGGAGTGGGCAGGACAGGGGCCTGCAGGGACCTGACCCCCATGTGCCTCCCAGGAAGCTTATGTTGGAGAAGGAGCTTGCCAGAATGCTCAGGAGGATCTGCTGGGATGAGCTGCCATTTGAGAGCCCCGAGCAGTACCACAAGGCAGCAGGCAGCTGTCTCACCCTGTCCCTGGTTGAGCTGCCAGTCCTGGGGTACCACCTTCCTCCTGACCCTGTGCCACCCTCCCTTCCTGCACAACACTCCTCCCTTACAAGGCTGCATCATGTTGATCCCCTACACAACCCTTCCTCCCTCCGTAACTCTACATTCCCTATAAAGCTACATTTCATCCATCTCCTATGTGACACTCCATCCCCTACACAACTCTGAATCCTCTATAGAGCACCAGACCTCATCTGTCCCCTATGCAGTCCTCTGTCCTCTGTGCAGCCACACCTTATCCATCCCCTGCAGTGCACCATACCTCATCCTATAGACTTTACCCTCTCTACAGAGCATGCAGAGCTTGTGCTGACCCATCGGAGTTTGTCCTGCACTATCCCCTGTACGCCCCTGGGTGTCCCTGCCTGCCTCCATTGGTGCTTGTCACCTCTCGCCCCAGGGTCCCCACCCCTAGCTCTCTCCTTCCCCGCAGCACAGCTCCAGCTACGGCTCCCTGATGACCACGCATGGCAAGTATCAGATCTTTGCCAACACCTACCACTTCAAGGTCAGTGTGGCAGGTGGGGAGTTTAGCCCTCTCACCAAACCCTCCTAGTCCTGCTGAAGTGCTCCCTCTTGGCTGCATGTGGGGGACTATGGTAGGTCTGTGGATTCCCTGGCGGCGGGTATTTGAACAGAGATTGACCTTGAAGATATTAAGGTATAGTCTGCAGTTGATTTTGGTAAATACAAGCAGGACCTTACAGCTTAAAATTTTAGCAAATCTAATCTACCAAGTAACATGAGTCAAAGAATGTTGGAGAACGGCTTAAAAATAAGGGACATGGGTCTGCAGAGCAGTTGTACGAGCAGAGCCTGTTCTGAAGACCTTAGCATAAGTAGCAAGACTAGGCCGCAGTGGGAACCACTGACTGTTTCAGTAAAATCAGCAAGGTCACTGCGACCTTGGCAGAGTTTCACAAACAGCTTTCAACAGCACAAGAATGTAGAATAAGCATAGCTAGCAACTGCAAGTAGGAGGACCATGCAAATGTGACTATTAGAGCTTAAGCCAATTAGTAGGTGACAGGTATGCATAATTATCGTGAACTGTATAAGTATATGCTGTTTGGGCTAATAAATCAAACTATGCTTTATCACTCATATTGAGTCGACCTGCGTGTTCCTCCGCCGCTCAAAAAAGAATACACTAAAAATCGTACAACCTTATATCTCTAAATAATCCATTACATTTGGTGTGCATCTACTTAAGCTAAATGATTAATATTGAACTTGAACTGGGTTCATCCACTGACCTGTGAGTAGTAAAACCATTGCCATACAGCTCACTTATTTAGCAGGGAGAGCTCAAAGTGGGCTCATCCAGGCTGTCATATTTATAGAATGAAGTGCTTGACTAGTAGTCAAATTGCATACAGTAGGAAAAGTATGCATGAGACTCCCTGTGCTCACAAGTTACTGGCATTCAGTGTGCCGTCCTGCTTCCTTGTGGGTCTCTTGGAAGGAATTCTTGGCCTGGCTGCAGCTCAGGTCCTTACCTCCTCTCGAGCCTTGACTAAACTGCTGCTGTTTTGGCTGGGGGTGGGGGTCAAGTGCATCCGCCACACTCGCATTTAAATGGACTGGGTTATAAAACTTGCTCACTTGGGACACTTTTTAGTCTGTTTTGTTTGTGTGTTTTTTGTTTTAGTGTGTGTGTGTGTGCTGCATGGCATTAATGAAGTTTTGTACCCACCACAAGCTAGAACAACGGAGTGGTGAGATCTTACCTTTCTTCTGATATCTTAAACTATCTCTCTCCTTTTCCTCTCTCTCTCTCTTTCTAATTTTATTCTGTGCATTTAAGAGTAATATTGTTTTTGTTGTTAAAGTATTGCTAAGTTTTATGATATAGTTACTAACTTTTGCCAAACCACTATTCCCTGTAATTCTGAGTGATGTTTTTAGTAAATTCATGATTTAATTGAACCTCTTGGGTAATTGTTGTCACTTTGTGTTACCACACAGAATATTCCAAAAGTTAACCTTTGACCTCATCCCAGCTGAGTTGGGATGGGGCAGGAGCCCAGGATTTACTCACTCCCCCTGACCCAGCAGGTGGAGACCATTGGGGATGCCTACATGGTGGTGTTGGGGCTGCTGGTGCACAAGAAGAAACTGCATGCCTGAAAGATTGTTCACATGGCTCTGGCCTTGCTTGAGGCTGTCAAAACCTTCACGATCCATCACTGGCCCAATGACCAGCTCTGCTTGCATATTGGCTTACAAACCGGTGAGCCCCTACACCAGCTAACACTGTGGCTGGGGGATGCTCACCTGCCCTGCAGCAGTCTCAGGCATCTCTGTGCCTGTAGGTTCTGTGTGTGCCAGAGTTGTGGGTCTGAAGATGCTGCGGTACTGCCTGTTTGGGGACATGGTGAACACTGCATTCTGCGTGGAGTCCAACAACCAGGGTAAGCCGCAGGACTGGCAGCTGGGGTCCGGTGCCACAGGTCATGCCTTGCTCCCAGATGCAGTCATGTCCCTTTTGCCCCTCTGTGCTATCCAACTCTGAAGATCCACATCTCTTCCACCACTAAGGAAGTCCTGGATGAGTTTGGCTGCTTTGAGCTGGAACTGCACAGGAATGTGGAGAGAAAGGTTAGGGTGCAGGGTCTTGGGCTGTCTTCCTGCCACAGGGTCATGTACTGGGTGGACAGGTGGGGGCTGGGACCTTCGGTCCCACTCGATGCTGGGCATAGCACCCGAGAGGCAGCACCGGGAGCTGGGGAGGGTCTCACCGCCCACCTCTGGCCCCCAGAGCAAGGGGAAGATGTAGATGTACTGGCTGCTGGGTGAGAGGAAAGACCCCAAAGTCATTTGATCCCGGTGGTGGAGTCCCCAACCCCAGTGGGCCGCTATGCTTCCCAGCACCTGGCCCCTGGGATGGACCAGGGCCCCCTGCCACTGCAGCTTCCCCCTACCACTGCAGCCCCTCTGCTTCAGCAGGGCTTGAGTGGGCCAGTGGCCATGGCACCATCTGCCCCTCTTCATCAGTACCAGCAAAGTCCAACTGCCTCTGCAGCCTTCACTGGAGGGGGGAACCAGCCCCAATCCAGCCCGGGGGACCCCATATCCCCTCATCCTCTGGGATCTTTGGCCCCCCTGCCTTCTCCCCAGTGGCTCAGCTGTCTCTGAGCTGCTCTCAGGACCTAGCTGCCCCGTAGGGCACTTTGCAGTCTCTTATTGGTACCTAGCTCCTGGCAGAAGTTGTGACACATCACCCCCTCCTGGGGCAGGGGAGAAACAGAGGCTCCTGCTGGGACTGGCCCCTCAACCACACCAGGGCAGGCTTCAATGTTGTGGCTCCCCCCCGCCCAATCTCCCCCATCCCTGTATATAGCCCCATGGGGTCATGTAAATACATAATCCCAAATGTAAATATGAGAGTCGCTGCAAACTATTTTTTGCCTTCCCCAAACCCCTCCATCCCCTGACCTCTCCTTCACTCTGGCCTGGAGTGCCACACAGGTTGGGGGGAGCCAGGGAAGACCCCGGCATCAAGCTCAGCCTAGGTTGGGAACGGCTGCCCAGAACATACTGGAACATTGTACCCCAGGGTTCTGGACATGGCATGGGGCAAGGGTCTGAGTGTGTGGAGGGGTTTCGTTAGATGGAGATATGTTGTTGAATTAGTCAGGCCCAAAGGAATCTCAAGGCCACTTTGAGAAGCTGAGAACAGAATCTGCTGTGAGAAAGAGAGAGGGGCGTTTCTTCATTAACAGGGCCTCAGCATGGCGTGAGTCGTCGGACCTATCATCGGTGGGACTCCAGCGTGTGGACTGCCCGTGATACTCATTTAGCGAATCCATGCTTGGAGTGTGGACGTGTGATTAGAGAATAGTTGCGTATATAAGGAGGCTTGTTTCTGTAATAATGGCTTTACGTGATTCACAGTGAATTGGAATGCTGAGTCCTTTATCGCTCCAACAAATGGTGACCCCGACGTGATACTCTGAATGGTGTCTCACTACGATCGGGGAAAAGCCTGGAACGGCCCAGCCGGAGGCGGATCAGCTGGACTGAGAACCGGGCGGAGGCGTACGGATGTTCCGCAGATAAATTTGTTGAAGAAATCACCGGAAAAGGTGAGCGGCTGGGAGCAGGAGGAGGGAAGAGTGAAATTATGGGGCAAAACATATCCTCTGAGGAACAAGCCATAGTTAAACTCCTCCTGCATATTCTCTCTATGAGAGGACTTAAATATGAAGAAAGTAACATACGTAGACTGTTGGTTTGGTGTAGAACTAATGGCTATCCGACAGAAGCTGAGAAGGTTTTTAAAACTGAACTTTGGGATGATATAGGGCAGAAATTATGGGATAAAGTCAGCAATGGAGATGATAAAGAAGCTAAATCATTAGTAACTACATGGAAACTTATAAAAGATTTTAAGGCTGAACGGTCTGCTGCTGCTGGAGTTTTTGTAGCATTGCAGCCTGATAAGTATCCTGAAAGTCACTGTGAAGTTCACCCGGTTTGTGTCTTTGATACCTTCTCTACTCCATCCCCTGTTGTGCTTTCAGCACCCCTGATAGCTCAGCAGTCCGGGGCGGGGGGAGGAAAAATGCCGAGCGGGTGTCCTCCTACACTATTACCCAACCTTGATGAGAACAGCAAGTCCAAAGGATTGGAATCAGACAACTTGCCCAAAGAACCTGTGAAAGCTGAGAATGCTAAAGTCATAGACAAGTCCTTTTACCAATTTGTATCTGCTTTTACCGCCTTTTAACCCTCCAACTTCCACGAAAGAGCAGAAGGAGTCGCCGGATAAGAACTGGGCAAAAGAACTGTGTGAAAGATTAGATCAGCTATTAGTGAATCCAACAGTCAGCAATATCAAGCTATGAGAGAGGTGCCTGAAACCAACAAAGCAGCCAAATCATTTGCAACTATTAATCAGGGTCCCAATGAAAATTACATGCAATTTATTGACCACCTTCAAGAGGCCATCAATAAGCAGGTTGAAAACTTAGAAGTTAAGGAAGCACTGGTGTTGAAAATAGCAGTAGAGAATGCTAATGTTTGCTATCAACATGTTATCTGCGAGTTTTACAGTACATATTATGTGCTCCTGTGTACTGCCTCTCTGAAAATCAAGCAGCTTGTCAGGAATGTGATTTAATTGTTTTACTAGTTGTTTTTAAGTGCGCCGTAAAACCTTCTCCCCGCTCTTCCCACTCATGCTGCAAGCAGCCCTGTGCTTCCCCCCCTCCCTCCCTCTTCTCAAAGTTTTTACTTGCAAGATGGGGTCAGGAATGATTATTTTCAGTTGTGTTCCTAAAAAATCAGTATTGGGAGGTGTTTTAAAACATAGGAAAGCACTCGGACAAGAAATCATTAAATCATTTCAGACAGTATTACAGGCAGGGCGATTTGAACTTCAACAAGCTGAGAGAGAATTAATTGATAACACACAGGTCAGAAAACTTGCTGAAGTCTGCAAGATGCTTTCCTTATTAAACTGTTTTCTTTGTGGGTATCTGTTTAAGCATGTTGCAATTTTGGTAGGTCTTTGTTATATGGTACGATAAGTCTGTTAAATCATGAGAATCTGTTGACTCAAAATGTGCATTTTGTGATAATACAGAAGATCATGAGTAATTTAGTTCTTTACTGTGTGAATGTGATGGTAAAATTTCGTGTGTAGTAGCTGTTATTTTGTCTTTCTAGCACGCTAGCTTTATTTCAGTATCCAGCCTTGCGCAACTCTGTGATAGGCTGTGTCTCATCTCGATGTGCTGGATTTGGCTCTTTTGTATGCACACCAAGTAAAGAATCCTGGTTTTGGGATAACAGTTGTAGCGCACCAGATGAGACACTGATAAAAACCTTGCCCAGTCCAGCTTGCTGCAGTGGCGGGGGGGCAGGTGCCAATTGGGCTCCAGCGCGCACTGACCTGTTTTGTCAGGGAGACCCAGCGATACCTCTGCCTGGCTGAGCAGTGAGCAGTTCAGAGGTGCAATGCAAAAATTGAGAGATTGTCTTAAATTAGTGTAACTGTGATCCATCTGCATATTTGAACTTGGTATTTGGTTTTCATATCTGAGCTCAGTATTTTAATTTGCATATTTGTATTTGGTACAAAAACAATTTTGTTTAGGGAGATAGTTACAAAATGGGAACCAGTTCCACTGCTAAAATTTCACTGCTAAAATTCCACCTTGCTCCCTCTTAGGGTGCATCCTTGTGCATTAGAGTAATTGCTTATATTGTCATCTAGTAATTTTGAGATCAGAAAAGAATTTAAATTGTTAAACTCTGCTTTGCATTGAAAAAAAAAAAAAAGGAAAAAGAAAAAAAGAAAAGAAACAAACAAACACCTAAATGCTATGATGGATGTGAATTTGTTATTGTATGAAGTTGTATTTAAAAGTTGCTGGAATGTGAACTGATTTGGATCTAGGAAAATGGAATAATGGATTGATGTTTAATATACTGTATTTTGACATCTTTAAATTGTGAAAGGTAAATGGGGCTGAGGAATGTAACAACTGTTGAGCTAATTGGAATCGTGTATAAAACTCAGCTCATTGTAACCGAGGAGTTTGCCAGAGCCTCCCACTTCGTACCAGCGATTATGCCAGCTGCGTGGCCTTGGCTACATCTGAACTGCAGCAAGAAGAGAAAGAAGAAAAAAAAAAAAACTGGAAAAACCTGTTTTCCCGCTGCTAAGCAGAGAAAGGGGGGTTTACTCTCCCCGCTCTATCTTTTTTTTTCCCAGAGTATTGTCATCCATCCTTGTTGTGGTACTGTGTTGCTTCTTGGCTTGATATCAGGGGTTGTTGGTGATGTTTCTTTTTGCTTCTGTCTTGTTTCCTAGGTTTTGGCACATCTGGGGAAAGAGCTCATAATTTTACCTCCTTGCTGAAGTCAGTCTTTTCACACTGGTCAGCTCTGGGGAGGTCAGAGTGCTCAGTGCTTCTCTGGGTCAGGCTGGTACTGATTTGGGTGTGGAGTGCAGCCAGGTTGGTTTAATGTGGAGTTGAACTGATTTGTTTTCATGCTGGGCTGGAGATCCTGCCATCTCAGATGGGGGTGAGAGGGAGATTTTATTCCCCCCCCCCAAGCAATATTACTGCTAGAGAACTGTAATACTGCATATAGGAGTCTGAGGTTTGAAATTTAAAGGCATTACCAGTGGGTCCATAGTTCTAATGAAGCTGGGAAATTAAACCAATTATTTTTTTTTTAATAGACTTATTCTGTGGTAACTGGTTGTAAGAGACTTCTTAGTAAATTCACCATGCTAGTTTTTGAGGTCATGGGAGAGAACGAAAGAAAGGCTGTTTTTTGAGACCAATAGAATGCCAAATTTGGAACAAAGTTTTAATACATGAATTCTTGTAGTTGCCAGAAAGTCCTATACCTCTCTTGGGTCAGGATTTGTTAAGTAAATTGTAAGCTCAAATAACGTTTTCTGAGAATTCTGTTTAGTTGCATGTCCTACAAGAAGCTGCTTGGATGGTGCAGATCTGCTTGCTGCAAGCGAGAAATCTCCAAGGAAATTTCAAATGCTGTATTTCCACTAGTATTAACAGCCAATGTTTCAATAAAGCAAATATTACACTGATAGATCTGAAACAGGACTTTGATCCGGTAAGGGAAAACAATATCCAATATATATGACAACCAAAATGGAGTTAGAAACTTTGAGGAATAAATTTATGACAACCTTACAGGCTGACTGCATTCGATTGGACTTGCAGATTTGTCTATGAAACAACCTGTGGCTATTGTGGGACAGTATGATGAGATTGCTAGCAGATTGATATACCGACTGTTATATATCAATTGTCACTCTGATCAAGAAAATGGAGGGAATGAATTTAAGTCTTAAAAGACCATGAGCCTTTTGTCATATATGTACCATTTGTGAAATTTAATTCTGTTTTTTTTTTTATTTGTAATCTATGTCCTTGTAAATTGCACTAGCTGATTTTCTTAACAGCACAGCTTTTGGCATGCCGAAATGTAAATTGCTGCAGAACCTGCAAGTCTTTAACATCAGGTCATAGACCATACTTGTATTTGGACTGATCCTACATACTTGCACAGTTTTTGTTGATGGTTCTGGGAAGTCTCATAAAGCTGTAGTGGTTTGGTGTGAAGATAACGATTGGCATCATTCTGTAACAATTATTGAAGGTTCAACCCAATTAGCAGAACTTGGCACAGCTTTAAATTACTTAGAGCTTTTTAAGGAGGAACCTCTAAATTTGATTTGTGATTTTGAGTACGTAGTCAAGATCCAACGTGTGTATCTGATTCTGAACTTTGTTTGTTTGTTTGTTTGTTGGTTTTAAAAAAAAGGGGGGAGTGGAGGAAACAGCACAAACCCAATTGTCAAAAGGATTGTATGTGATGAAATACTTTGCAAGTATGACCCAAAACCATGCTAAATCAGAAAGAACCTACATTAGTTATGGCCATATCACTAGTCAATGGAAAAAGCCACATCAATTGATAACCTGGGGAAAAGGTTATGTTTGTGTCATTACAGACCAAGGATTGAAGTGGATTCCCGCGAAATGGGTCAAGCCATGGCTGAATAAAGACAACAAAGATTCGATGGATGCAGATGGACAGGAGGGAGATAAGTTGTGAGGACTGTTTCACATGTAAACCATGGCTCCTAATTCAGTGTTATAGATGCTCACAGACCTGGTGGTCTAGAAGCCTATTAGCAAGCAGGTGGTGTACCTTCTGTGGAGAATGGCAATTTGAACAATCAGCAGGAGAGCCAAAAGGGTGATATTACACTTAGATACTCCATGCAAAAATGAGGTAACATTATGAGACATGCCTACAAAATCTACAAAATCAAGCAGTTATAAATGTTCTACTTTTAACATTAGGATTATGGTTGTGTTGTATTAACTTGTTTGTTTATTCTGAATCTATTAATAAGTGCTTTAGGCAAACTAGAACAGTACATTAATAAGATTGCCATAGTAAAGTTGAGGTTTGACATATAGCTTATAAGTTTTGGAATAAGTGGGTAGTTCTTTGATCTTAATTACATTATATGTAATTGTAATTATGTTGTTAATCACATGTTCTATGTTGCAGTGTATTTCAAGGACGATTCAGCATGCTGTTTAATGGGCCTGACTAATTCAAGAACAAAAAGGGGGAATTGTGGAGGGCTTTGGTTAGATGGAGATATGTTGTTGAATTAGTCAGGCCCAAAGGAATCTCAAGGCCACTTTGAGAAGCTGAGAACAGAATCTGCTGTGAGAAAGAGGGGCGTTTCTTCATTAACAGGGCCTCAGCGTGAGTCGTCGGACCTATCATCGGTGGGGCTCCAGCGTGTGGACTGCCCGTGATACTCATTTAGCGAATCCATGCTTGGAGCGTGGACGCGTGATTAGAGAATAGTTGCGTATATAAGGAGGCTTGTTTCTGTAATAAATGGCTTTGCGTGATTCACAGTGAATCAGAATGCTGAGTCCTTTATCACTCCAGCATGAGTGGGTGTGAGGAGACAGAACAGGGCAGCTGTGGCACAGTGGCAGCTGGTGAGGGCCTGGGATGGTATTGGGAAGGTAGAGCCATAGCAGCAGGGTTTGCTTTGGCAGGAAGGCTGTGGTGCATTCCTCTGAGCTCATACTCTAGCCACACTACTGCCACCTTTTGCTGGAACCCACCTGTGCCTGGGGACAGGGATGGGGGCTGCATGTCAGTTGCTGCAGGCACCAGGAGAGGATGGGCCATGCCAGGGCTCTCCCTCCATGGAGGAGGGTTGGGACCATGCTTTGCCCTGGGGGGCAGATGGGGTAGCAGTGGGACTGTCCCCACATTTTGGAGCAGTAGTGAACAGATGGGCTGAAGGATATTCCCACTCCCTCACTGCACACCCCCATGGGGCTTGGGATGCCCGGGACATGGGGGTCCCCCTCCAAATGCCCAGCCTGAGGATGCTCTGTAGTGGCGGGGATGCTGGGACTGTCTGTGTCCCCCTGCTCCTTATTGTTTGTGTGGTCTGAGCCAGCAGTTCTGGGGGGCACAGGACAGGAGGTGCTCCAGATACTCAGTGATAGGGGTGTCAAGGTCCATTCGGATCTCTCAAATTTACAGGACAATGTACTCTGTGAGCTAAACTGTATTTCATGAGCTCATTAAGAAATATAATAAACAAACATGACAAACAGGGGCTCAATCTCCTTTTTCCCAGATGTTAATGAGGTCACCCCTCCATTGTCGTCATTGTCGTCTTCTTCGTCATCTTCTTCATCTTCTTCTTTTCTCGAAGTTAGAGAGACACAGATCCCTCAGTCTTTCCTCATAAGGGAGATGCTCCACTCCCTTTATCATCTTCGTTGCTCTGCGCTGGACTCTCTCCAGCAGTTCCCTGTCCTTCTTTAACTGATGGGCCCATAACTGGGCACAGTATTCCAGTTGCAGTCTCACCAGGGAGAGGAGAACCTCTCTCGAGCTACTAACCACCCCCCTTCTAATACACCCCAGGATGCCATTGGTCTTCTTGGCCACAAGGGCACAGTGCTGGCTCATGGTCATCCTGCTGTCCACCAGGATCCCCAGGTCCCTTTCCCCTATGCTGCTCTCTAATAGGTCATTGCCCAACTTATACCCAAACCTGGGGTTGTTCCTACCCAGATGCAAGACTCTACACTTGCTCTTGCTATATTTAATTACATTTTTCCCTGCCCAACTCTCCAGTCTATGTCTCGCTGGATGGCAGCACAGCCTTCTGGCGTGTCAGCCACTCCTCCCAGTTTGGTGTCATCAGCAAACTTGCTGACAGTGCACTCTATTCCCTCATCCAAATCATTGATGAATATATTGAATAATACAGGCCCCAGTATTGACCCCTGAGGCACTCCACTAGACACAGGCCTCCAACTAGACTCTGCCCTATTGACCACGACTCTCTGGCTTCTTTCCTTCAGCTAGTTCACAGTCCACCTCACTGCCCGATCGTCCAGACCACACTGCCTTATTTTAGCAGCAAGATGCTGTGTGAGACTGTGCCAAATGCTTTACAGAAGTCAAGGTAGACCACATCCACTGCTTTGCCACCATGTATATGGGAAAGCAAAGACATGGGAAAGCAAGATGTGCAGTTCTAGCCACCTGGATGATAAAGGAATACTAACATGACCATCCGGATGGTCAAAGAAGAAGTAGTACTGACATAATTAGATCATAGGAACTAGTCAAAATATAAAGGGCAGGTTGTGCTGAAGTACGTTTCTCATAACTGTAAAAAGTGATAGCCCAGACTAGTGAGAATGTTATCTCGGGCCAGATAAATGTCCCCAAGTACATGTGATGTCTGAATGTCATTGGGCCTGACCTGTGAATGAGTGGGAACGTAACTGAAACAGACGTAATATGAGTGTGGTGTGTTTTTAATAACAATTATTGATAAAACATCATAGTCCAGATCCGTATCTGTAAATCCTATAAATTATCAAAGGCTAATAAAGAGGGCCTCAGCCTGGCTCAGCTCTCTGCTCTGCCCGGCTCTGCGCTCCTTCCTGCACAAGATCTCTGCCTGTGTGTGCATCTTGGTCTGTGTCCCAGTGTGCGTCGTTCCTCATCGCCGCAATCTATCCACCTCATTATGTCCTCATAAGAGGCTATGAGATTGGTCAAGCATGACTGGTTGAAGCCATGGTGACTGTCCCTAAAGACCCTCTGATCCTTGATATGCTTTGAGATGGCACCAAGGATAAGCTGTTCCATCACCTTTCCAGGGATGGAGGTGAGGCTGACTGGTCTATAGTTACCCGGGTCCTCCTTACCCTTTTTGAAGACCGGAGTGACATTTGCTTTCCTCCAGTCCTCAGGAACCTCTCCCATTTCACAACACTTAGCAAAGATGATGGAGAGTGGCCTAGCAATAACTTCAGCCAGTTCCCTCAGTACCCACTGATGCATACCATCTGGACTCATGGATTCATGGATGTCCAGATTGCTTAATTGTTCCCTAACCCAATCCTCATCAATCAAGGCAGACTCCACCATTGTCCTGACTTCCTTTGGGCCCTCAGTGGTACAGGGTTCCTCAGGACAGCCTCTGGCAGAGTAGACAGAGACAAAGACGGCATTCAGTAACTCTGCCTTCTCTGTATCTTCTGCCACCAGGGCACCCACCTCGTTCATCAGTGGGTCTACATTGCCTCTGGTGTTAGTTTTATCTGCCATGTATTTGAAAAAGCTCTTTCTGTTGTCCTTGACCCCTCTCGTCAGGTGGAATTCTAAGGAGGCCTTATCTTTCCTAGTTGCCTCCCTACATCCTCTGACAACAGCCTTATATTCTCCCCAAGTGGCCAGCCCCTTCTACCACGATCTGTAAACTCTCCTCTTCCACTTGAGCTTGCGCAGCAGTTCCCTGCTTAAACACACGGATCTCCTGGCTCCCTTCCTTGACTTCCTACGTGTCGGGATGCTCTGATCTTGAGCTTGGAAAAAACAGTCCTTGAATGCTAAACAACTATCTTGGACCCCTTTACCTTCAAGCAGCCTTGCCCATGGGATTTCCCCTAGCAATTGCTTGTAAAGGCCTAAGTTTGCCTTACTCAAGTCCAGGGTTGCAATTCTGCTTGCTATTCTCTTTCTGCCACATGAGATCCTGAACTCCACCATTTCATGGTAGCTGCAACCAAGGCATCCCTCAACCTTTACTGCTTCAAACACACCCTCCTTGTTAATGAGAATGAGGTCCAGCAGTGCTCCTCTCCTAGTTGGCTCATCCACCATTTGCATCAGGAAGTTATGGTCAATGCACTGGAAGAACTTCCTGCACTGTGGATGTCTGGCTGAGTAGTCCTTCCAGCAAACATCAGGGAAGTTAAAATCCCCCACGACAACCAGGGCCTGTGACTGTGAGGCCACTCTCAGCTGCCTGTAGAAGACCTCGGCAACTTCCTCACCCTGCTCTGGTGGCCTATAATAGACACCCGCAACAGTATCACCCCTGTCAGCCTGCCCCTTAATTTTCACCCACAGACTCTCAACTCTCTTCTCATCTGCCCCAGTACTCAATACATTGTAGTTGCTCTCTCACATAAAGAGCAACTCCACCACCACGCCTGGCTGGTCTGTCTTTCCTGAAAAGGACATAGCCATCCATGACCATATTCCAGTCATGTGAGCTGTCCCACCATGTCTCTGTAATCGCCACCAGATCATAATCTCCTGCCCTAACACAGGTTTCTAACTCCTCCTGCTTTTTCCCCATGCTGCACACATTGGTGTACAGGCATTTCACGGAGTGAGTTGAGTACACCAGTTTCACCCTAGGGAGGCCTCAATACTACAGTGCTGCCCCACTGGTGCAAGCCCAGCTACAACCCCATCCCCCATCAAATCTAGTTTAAAGCTCTCCAAATGAGCCCTGCTAATTCCTGTCCCAGTATCCTTTTGCCCCTGTGAGATAAACCTTTCCCACGTATCACTGTCTGGACTGGTGTCTTATAAAACCAGCTATTATCAAACAATCCGAAGTCCTCTCTGTAGCACCAGTCTTGTAGCGAATAATTTATGGACTGAATTCTTCTATTCCATCCCACATAGTCACCCAAAAATGGAAGGAGGGAAGAGAAAATCACTTGTGCCCCAGACTCTTTCACCAACCCTCCCAAGACCTTGAAATCTTTCTTCATTCCCCTCAGACTACGGGATGCAGCTTCCTCCCCACCTGTCTGGAAGATCAGCAGTGGCTAGTAGTCTATTGGGTGCACCAGGTAGGGAAGTGTCTTGGTGATATCCCTGATACGGGCTCCTGGTAGACTACAAACTTCCCTATGATGAGGGTCAACTCTGTATGTTGGGCCCTCTGTTCCTCCCAGAAGGAAATCGCCTACTGCAATTACCCTTCTTTCTTTCTTATCAGAGGCAGTCTTGAGGCGTGGAGTCAACTACCTCTTCCTATGTGACCTCGTAGGTGGGCCTTGCACCACATCCTCACCTACCTCTTCTTCAAGATCCAGGGCCTCGAACTTATTACGGAGGAGCATCTGGAGAAGCAAAGCAGTTAGGGAGGGGGGTTGCCCGTGGCACCAAACTGGAACTTGCTTCTAACCCTCATCATCTTTTTGGTCCCCTACCTCTACCCAACAGTGATAGGGCAGGGGCTGTCTTGGGTCTCCCCCCTCTGCCCGACAGGGTAGGACATCCATCACTTTTTGGGGGTGTCGAGGACGGTTTAGATTGTTTAGAATGCCAGCCCAGGGGTGTGCACTCAATATGGGGTGACAACAACGCATACCAGGACGCAGACAGAAATTCATGCAGAGGCAAAGATCTTGTTCAGGAAGGAGTGCAGAGCCTGGCCAGGCAGAGAGCTGACCTAGGCCTAGGCTTAGGCTACCTTCTTTATTCACCATTGACCATAGGATTTACAGGTACAGGTCTGGACTAAGATGCTAAGATGTTTACAAAAAGGTGTTTTTCCACTAATTGTTATTAAGAACACACTAAATTCATGTGATATTTGTCTCACTTGTTTTTCCACTCATTCACAGACCAGGCCCAAGGACATTCACACATCCCATGCACTTGGGGGCGGTTATCTGGCCCGAGATACCATTCTCACGAGTTTGGGCTATAACTTTTTACAGTTACGAGAAATGTACTTCAAAGTAATCTGTCCAAGGCCCTTTACATATTATTATGTTAGTATTATGTCTTCGACCATCCGGATGGTCATGTTAGTATTGATCTTTCTTTATCATCCAGATGGCTGGAACTGCACATCTTGCTTTCCCACATTTTACTTCCCAACAGTGGAAGTGTAATATAATCAATCTGCCAAGCTTCTCCATACTTATACTTTAACCATCACCCCCCATACCATACAGGCTTTAACCGTTTCACTTGTTTGATTTCAGTGCAAGTACAGTCCAATAAACTCTGTTATCCCTTTCCTCCACCTGGTTGGAGGCAGGGCACCTCTAATTCCTGTTTTGCACAGTCTCTGGGTGTGAATTAGAGGTTCCTTCAAGAGCATCAGAATGTCTTCTGCCCCTTTTGTAAACTGGAGCAGCCACCTTCTTAGGAGTTTTTCCTTTTATCTCACGTACTCGTTCTTGAAGTTCTGAGGTAGGTCTTCCGTGCCACTTATTCGTGTTTTCTCCCTGCTCATGTAGGAAGAACCACAGTGAACCTCTTTTTGTGGGCTGTCTCTGCCCTCTCTCTCGAGATTGGAAACGTCTTTTCCTAATAGCTGAAACATAGGTTTGTGCAGGTCGTGAATGGTACGTGTCTTCTCTGAGTTCTTTGATTTCTTGCAACAACTTTTCAAACCGGTCATCAGATTTTTCACACAGTTTCTCCACAGAAGAGACACAAGCCCGTAGAGAACCAGCAAGGCTGTCCTCAAAGTTCCGGAGCTGGTCAATCACTTCAGTAATATCTTGTACACCTCTAGCTGACCAGACCATTCCTGCCAATGACTTAGCATATGCAGGTGGTGCACTTTGTACAAATCTGCGCCACAGAGGTCGTGTACAATTGATTCTGTCTGGGTCTGTCCCCTCTTGGTTGTCTGGTCCAAAATAGATGATCTCTCGCACTGCTAATTCTCTCAGGAACTGGATACCTCTCTCCATAGTATTCCATTTCCCTAACTTGGATATACAATCTTCCTTGTAGGGAAATCTTACTTTCATAGCTGCCAAGAGTCGGGTCCAGAGAGTAGTGGCATTAGAGTCTCTTGAAATTGCCCTATCAGTGGTGGAATCTTTTGACAGAGATCCCAGTGCCTGATTTCACCACCTTCTAATTCAATTGTTTCTGCCCCATTGTCCCAGCATCGCAGCAGCCAGGTTAAAATATTCTCACCTTCACGACGACTAAAGTCTTTTCGCAGATCTCTCAGCTCACCTGGAGAAAAGGACCGAGTGGTGGTCACTTCATCTCCTCCCTGTCCTGATGGTGCCCCTTGGGTTGATGTTGGCCCTGTGCCATCACCTGCTGCACGAGTAGTCTTTCTAGTGACTTTCTTAAAACCGGCAACTGATGCTGATATGGGTTCACCATCATTCGATTCATTTCCAGAGTCTGAATGTCTGTCACAGTGATTGCTGTGGTTACAGCAGCAACAGTGAGCAGTGTGTGAAGAAGGGGGGGCTGCCTTGTTAGCCTTTGAGGCTGGAGAGGTAATGTTATCTGCAGCAACCTTGGCAGAGGAGCTCTGTGTAGAAGCTGTAGCTTCAGCCTGTGAAGCTGCGATTGGGGGGGCAGTGGCTGCAGCAGCAGCTTTCACTGTTTTGCCTTTACTCGAGTGGCTCGGAGTGCTTTTTGCTAAAGCTTCCGAAGACGCATCGCAAATCCCAGGACTAAAAAGAGATGCAAACCTCCTATTGAACCTCATTTCTTTTAACAGAAGCACAAACTGACACACATTCAGCAAACCAGATAGCACCATCACAGTTCTATCAAAGCTCCAAGGATATTCAAAGTTGTGTAAAACATTTGCAAACTGTCTCAGTGAAAAGACAAAAGTATGGTTAGTCACCCTTTCTAAAGATTCGCTTGACCAGTTAGCAAACACATAGCCGTACTGCTGTTTAATCTCTCCCAGAGGCTTTTCAAGGTACAGCAGAAGCGAGTAGAAATTCATTAGCGACTGCAGTGTAATGAAATAAACCAGTGCCAAAACACACAATATCATCATGACCGCTGTCCAGTTTCTTGTTGTTATATAATGAATACTTCGATTCAGAAAGAAACACCAACACAGATAAGGAATCAGTGAGCACAATGTAGAAAATAACTGATACAACTTATGCCATAACATCTTTAAATCAATGTAATTCGCTTTGCCTTAATACCACTAAATAATATCCGAAGCAAACAGACGCGCGAGTATCACAACTCTATGAGTTGGCATCGTGCCAAGAAAATTGAAAGGTACATCAGAGCAGTAGAAAAGCTAAAAATCTCCAAATTTACCCTTTTCTCTTGCCCCACGTTGGGCGCCAATTATCTGTCAAGGGTTAAGATTGTGGGGTGACAACAAAAACCCTGGCAGGTGTATTGTTAACCTCCTCTCCTCCCCACGTCCCCCTTTTGCCCCTCCCTCTCCTCCCTTCCCACTCAGGACAGGCGATCGGGAGGGAAAGAAGGACAGAGAGAAGAGAGTTGGAAAAGTTAAAGATGTTTTACTAATGCTACTAATAAGAATAGAGAAAATAATACAAAATATACAAAACCAATCTTGTAAGTCTCAGCAACTGCAGAGCCAGCACCCAAAGTCCTGGATTAGACTCTGTAGCCAACCGGAGCTGGATTCAGTCTGTCACTAGGTCTCAGTTCGCAGGGACGACCAGCAAGGTCCTCTCCTAATGTCAGCCATGAGGAAAAAGGGAAAAGGGGGAAAAAGGGATGAGATCCTCGTGATCTCCCACTTTTATATGAAGTATTCACGTGAATGGAATGTTATACACCATTGGTCAGTCTCTCGGTCATCAGTTTTCTCGTTGCCCCTCTCGCGAGATGTCCATCCGTGCTTATCAATAAGTTTGCATTCCATTGCTAGGTTTAACCAAAACATGTGTTGGGTTCTCCAGGAAAATGCAGCTAACATGAAGGCTTTAGCTGACAGGTAAATTCACTAAAAGAGAAACTTGTTTTTAACAAAACCAGGACATTCCACCCCTTATAATATGACATTCACTGAATACTTAAACCTTATTAATACAATCTATCAATACAATCTAATTAATCACTACTACTATATATATATATATACACATATGTACATATATACACAGGAGTAATTAATCAGAGTGTTGCTTTATCCATGCGAGCCACGGAACCTGACACACCAATATGATGTTCACAGAGTTCGCTTTATTGTCGGACCGGGCTAGCTTTATAGCAAAGCTGCCCTGTCCACGCGCCTTACAACAACGTGATTGGTTGTAACTCGTGTTATACAATAACATGATAGGCTGCATGTACTGTCCACGCGCTCTGCACGCATGTGTCCGGCGATTGCTCACTCATTGTTACCTTCTAATGGTGCTCCTTTAGTCTCTTTTGTCTCTGGCTTCACCTCTCAGCCAGGCTGGCGACAACCCCATCCCCCTGGGGCGGGGGGGGCTCTGCCACTACATCTCCCCCTCTTTTATTTTATATTAACAATACGCCGTATCATGCTTTAAATACAGTGTGAAATACAGGGTAAGAACATTAAGGCTAATACAATTACAATTAACAAGAACAAACCTGTTTTCAATATTCCTTTTAACCAAACAAGGCATTCACCCCAAAAAACCCAATATCTTCTGTTATTTTCTTGTTCTGCAAATCTTCTATCTTTTTAACTTTTAAGTTCAAACAACACATACAATCAAACTCTTCATAACTGTGAACATGTCCAATAACAAAACATTAATTGCTGCTCTGTTTTACAAAGTGGTATTCTCAACATTGGCTACATTCGTTGCTTAAAGCGATAACATGTCTGAGGTTAAGGGTTGTCATCACTGCAATCGGTTTCTTCTCTGTTAGCTAGCCAAGGTCTCACCCACTTTGCTGGGATCCATGAATTTTTGTGGTTACCTGTAGAAACACAAGCATATCCCCTTCCCCAGGTTATTAGTGACATAGGACCTTCCCATTGTTGTGTTGTCGGATTAAACACACTAACCTTAGGCACATTTTCGGAAAAATCTTTGACATTTTTGATATGGTGCATAACAATTGGTTCCATTTCAGTTTCACTTTTAGGATTAAGCCAGTTCAGCACATACAATGCCTTCATCAATACCTCTTCTGGGCTCACACCAATTCCCCCTTGTTTTTTCAAAACAGACAAAAGATTTTTTAATGCACGGTGTGCACGCTCAATAATTGCTTGGCCAGTAGAATTATAAGGGATTCCAAACAGGTGCTGTACCTTCCACTGGGTGAGGAAGGCTGCAAGTCTGTCAGAGTGGTATGCAGGACCATTATCTGTTTTGATTTGTGTAGGGACACCCATGACAGCAAAAGCTTGTAGTAAATGACGTTTTACTGCCTTTGCATTTGCTGAGGTCAAGGCTGTAGCCCACAGCAGTCCTGAACAGGTATCTATGGAGACATGAATGTACTTTTGTCTGCCAAATGGTGCAAATTCAGTAATATCAGTTTGCCATAACTGACCTGGCTGCAAGCCCCGAGGATTTACTCCCTTTTGTTGGAGAGGGACTATGCGGGCACAATCAGGACAAGCTGCAATAATGGCTCGAGCTTGTTCCTTTGTAATTGTAAACTGCTTTCGGAGTGCTGCTGAGGATTGATGAAAGAATTCGTGAGCTTGTCTGGCTTGTTCAAAAGGGGATATATCTGCTACTGCCACAAGTTTGTCTATGGTGCTGTTTCCCTCTACTAGACCACCTGGTATGTTAGTATGGCTTTTTATATGCATGATAAATACTGGTGCTGTCCTATAATCTAATACGTTCCACAAATCTAACAATGCTTCAAACAACAAGGAATTGGAAACTCGCTGCAAAAGTGCTCTATGTATTCTTTGTACAATTCCCACAACATAAAGAGAATCTGTTACCAGATTAACTGGAGAGTTATGCCATTTTTGCAATGCTGCTAAGCATATTGAGGGCAGTTTCTTTTAAGATGTCCTGTCTGTCCGCAAGTAAAACATGCTAGGCCACAAGAAGGGCTTCGGCCTTTCATTGCAGGCTTAAGTGCTGCAGCCAAGGCTGCAGCGTGGGCTTGAGCATGTATTTTTGCTTTTTCTACCTCCTGTTGCATAATCGGTACCTGTGTGCGAGCTTCCACCATCTCTGCTAAAGAAGCAGTTTTTCCCAAACCGGCTAATATCTGTTGGCATTGGGTGTTTGCATTCATCATAGCCAAATCTTTCCCCACAGCAGCTTTTGCCTCTGGAGTCAAGTTAGGAGAGGCATCTATCACTTCTTTTAAACGATCCACAAATGTCATATATGGTTCCCCAGGATCCCACTCTATTGTAGAATAGGGTGGCACAGGGTTACCTCTATTTGGCAATTCTTTCACTGCCGCCAAGGCAAGCCCTTGCGTTTGCTGCAAAATCCTTGGATGAAGTGCTGCCTGAGTAGCACCATCCGCATATTGCCCACGACCCAGTAACTGGTCCATGCTAGCTAACCGCAACGGATCATCAGCTGGTAAACGAACATTTTCTAATACTGCCAATTCCACTTTCCCCTGCCACTTGTCCAAGAACAGCAAATACCCCGTTGGAGGAAGCAATAACTCCATCAACGCCCTAATATCTGTTTGAGTTAGTACTTGCTCCTTGAAAAATGAATTGATTAGCTGCATCACATGCTTATTATCCGTACCATATTGCATAACTGCACTTTGCAATTGCTTAACCGTTTTCCAATCAAAAGGCGACCACTGCCTTTGTCCTCTATTATCTATGTGCACTGGCACTGCTGTAATACTACCAGGTAACATGATCCCTTCAATAGTTGCATCTCTGATTACTCCTTGCCAACGTTGCCCTGCATTATAAGAATGATCTCGAGGAATATCTCTACCCTGATGCACAGGGGCAGCACCCAAATTATCATTATTATCACTGCTATACAATTCCCTTGTGTTTCCCTGTGGATCAGTAAGTCGGCGCATATTTGCAAACCGATCTGCTAACCCAGTCTCCAGCCCTTTTCCATATCGCGCTCTCAAATATTCATCTGCTTCTCTTACAGACCACATCCCATCTTCAACACATTGTCTAGCCCATTTTTGTATTCGCTCCCTTTTGATACGGAGCTCCTCCGGAGTGAGGTCTAATTCCACCCCCTCCCTTTCCTGTTTTCCCCGTTTTTCACATTCCCTGCCAATTGCCTCCAGCCCGTCCTTAATTGCATCTGACGCCTTTTTATATGCTATTAACCGCGAAGTTTTACTGTTACCGCCATCTAGTCGTTTCATAGCTTCTAGAACTTCTTGTATCTGGCTCTCCTGCCGTCTCAGTAAGTCCTTCAGGCTCTGCACGTGGCTCTCCTCCTGGAACTCAGGGCGATTCTGCGGTGCTCCGTCCTGGTGTTCCATCGGGTCCTCCGGCAAAGGCACGTCGGCTGGATTAACTTGTCCTGGCTTGTTGAAACTTGCCGGTTGCTGCCATTCGTTGTCGGAGCCAGGCAATGGCTCAACGGGCGCAGAGGGTATAATTTGCTCTCCGCCCCAGAACTCCAGATCTGATACGGGACATACCAGCGGTGTTGATTCTTCGGAGTTCTCGGAGGGTGGGCAGCTCGCGGCGGGCGGCTCCGAGGGGACGGCACACAGCTCCGGCTCCTCTGAGACTTCCTGCATTAGCTGCCTGACCTCCCGCCAGGGTCCGGCGAGATCGCAAGCCTCGCGGCTCCCCCTTGTAACCGCTTCCCATAGTTCGGTCCCTATGTCCTCCCATGTACTGGGAGAAAAAAATTCGTCCGTCGAACGAACACAGCCCTTACGCTGGGCGAATAGTAAAAGGCGCTCCACCGCGTCTTTTTCCAAAATTCTTCCTGTTCTTGCAGCCAGCTGCAGAATACTTCTCACTATTATTTTTTCTTCCACGGATGCCGTGTTTCCCATGCCACCTGCTTCTTCGTAGGCCTACTTTCCGCTATGATTGAGCGCTGGGCTGGTGTCGCCCCCAGGTGGCGTCCTCGCGTCTTCACTTCCGGCGATCTTGCTTCGATACGAAGTATCACGTCGGGGTCACCAAAGTGTTGCTTTATCCATGCGAGCCACGGAACCTGACACACCAATATGATGTTCACAGAGTTCGCTTTATTGTCGGACCGGGCTAGCTTTATAGCAAAGCTGCCCTGTCCACGCGCCTTACAACAACGTGATTGGTTGTAACTCGTGTTATACAATAACATGATAGGCTGCATGTACTGTCCACGCGCTCTGCACGCATGTGTCCGGCGATTGCTCACTCATTGTTACCTTCTAATGGTGCTCCTTTAGTCTCTTTTGTCTCTGGCTTCACCTCTCAGCCAGGCTGGCGACAACCCCATCCCCCTGGGGCGGGGGGGGCTCTGCCACTACATCAGTGGACCATCCTTTGAAAAATTCATTAAGTTCATTTTGTCACAACAGTCTCCCAGGGCAGGAAAAATGGTACAAGTGCATCTCATGACCACTGTTTGTGGGTTAAGGACACCAACTTCGAAGAAGGTGTCGGGCGCCACTTGAAGAAGCTAGCTCTAGTTTCATCACCATTGTCTTGATCTGAAAGACACTTATTAAACATTGTTAGTGCGGCAATTCACATCATACAGTTCAACATTGCATATTTTCACCTAAAATGATATCCCCTTGAGGTACACACTGAACTTCTCCATCCTTAAGCATCACCCACCAGGTGCTGCCAGGTCCCTGGGCAAAAACAATCCCACGAATAGGTTTGCCTTTGCCTGAGGCAGGAGTAACCCAGACTGCCTTTCCTAAGATATTTTTCATGTGTACTACAGGGACTTTATCTCCTTCTACAGTACGTAGAATTTCTGATTGGGCAGGCCCGGCTCGGTTGGTTGATCCCCTAGTGTTGACCAACCAAGTGGCTTTTGCTTAATGTGAATCCCAGTTTTTAAAGGTTCCACCACCAAGTGCCTTTAGTGCAGTTTTTAACAAACCATTGTACCTTTCAATTTTCCCAGAGGCTGGTGCATGATATGGAATATGATATACCCACTCAATACCATGTTCTTTGGCCCAATTGTCTATAATACTGTTTTTGAAATGAGTACCATTGTCTGATTCAATTCTTTCTGGCGTACCGTGCCGCCAAAGGACTTGCTTCTCAAGGCCCAAGATAGTATTTTGGGCTGTAGCATGAGGTACGGCATATGTTTCCAACCATCCAGTGGTTGCTTCCACCATTGTAAGTACATAACGCTTACCTTGACGTGTTTGTGGAAGTGTAATATAATCAATCTGCCAAGCTTCTCCATACTTATACTTTAACCATCGCCCCCCATACCATACAGGTTTTAACCGTTTTGCTTGTTTGATTTCGGCGCAAGTTTCACATTCATGAATAACCTGTGAAATAGTGTCCATAGTTAAATCCACCCCTCGATCACGAGCCCATTTGTATGTTGCATTTCTACCTTGATACCCTGAAGCATCATGGGCCCACCGAGCTAGGAAAAGTTCATCTTTATGTTGCCAGTCCAAGTCCACCTCAGATACTTTAATCTTAGCAGCTTGATCTGCTTGGTGGTTGTTTAGATGTTCCGCAGTGGCTCGACTTTTAGGCACATGAGCATCTACATGACGAACTTTCACAGGCAGGCTCTCTAGCTGAGCAGCAATGTCTTGCCACAGTGTGGCAGCCCAAATGGGTTTACCTCTGCGCTGCCAGTTGCTTTTCTTCCATTGCTGTAGCCACCCCCATAAGGCATTTGCTGCCATCCATGAGTCAGTATAGAGATAAAGTATTGGCCACTTCTCTCATTCAGCAATGTCCAAAGCCAGCTGGATGGCTTTCACTTCTGCAAACTGACTGGATTCACCTTGTCCTTCAGTGGCTTCTGTAACTTGTCGTGTGGGATTCCACACAGCAACTTTCCACCTTCGATGTTTTCCTACAAGACGACAGGATCCATCTGTGAACAGTGCATACTGCTTATCAGTCTCTGAAAGCGTATTATATGGTGGTGCTTCTTCAGCACGTTTTACTTCCTCCTCATCTGGAGACATCCCAAAGTCTTTGCTTTCTGGCCATTCTGTAATCACTTCTAATATCCCTGGACGGTTCAGACTTCCAATTCGAGCTCGTTGTGTGATCAGTGCAATCCATTTACTCCATGTAACTTCGGTTGCATGATGTGGAGAGGGAACCGTCCCCTTGAACATCCAGCTCAGCACCGGCAGTCGAGGTGCCAGGAGGAGCTGTGCTTCAGTGCCGATCACTTCTGAAGCAGCTCGAACTCCTTCATATGCGGCTAGTATCTCCTTTTCAGTTGGAGTATAGTTGGCCTCAGATCCTTTGTATCCTCGACTCCAAAAACCTAAGGGTCGACCTCGGGTTTCTCCTGGTGCTTTCTGCCAGAGGCTCCAGGTAAGTCCAGTATCTCCGGCTGCGGTGTAGAGCACATTTTTAACATCTAGTCCAGTTCGGACTGGTCCAAGGGCCACCGCATGAGTTATCTCACGCTTAATTTGTTCAAAGGCTTGTTGTTGTTCAGGGCCCCACTCAAATTGGTTCTTTTTACGAGTCACTCGATAGAGAGGGCTCACAATGTGGCTGTAGTCAGGAATATGCATTCTCCAAAAACCTACAACGCCCAAGAAAGTCTGTGTCTCCTTTTTATGAGTAGGTGGAGACATTGCTGCAATTTTGTTGATCACATCCATTGGGATCTGACGACGGCCATCTTGCCATTTTATTCCTAAAAACTGGATCTCTTGTGCAGGTCCCTTGACCTTGCTTCGTTTTATGGCAAAACCAGCATCCAAAAGAATATGAATTATTCTCTCACCTTTCTCGAAGACTTCTTTCGCTGTGTCGCCCCATACGATGATGTCATCAATATATTGCAAGTGTTCTGGAGCTTCACCTTGCTCCAGCGTGGTCTGGATCAGTCCATGGCAGATGGTAGGACTGTGTTTCCACCCCTGGGGCAAGCGATTCCATGTATACTGGATGCCCCTCCAGGTGAAAGCAAACTGCGCCCTGCACTCTGCTGCTACAGGAATAGAGAAAAATGCATTAGCAATGTCAATTGTAGCATACCACTTGGCTGCCTTTGACACCAGTTCAAATTGCAGTTCTAGTATGTCAGGCACAGCAGCACTCAGTGGTGGTGTAACTTCATTCAGGCCACGATAGTCTTCAGTTAGTCTCCACTCATCACTAGACTTTCGCACTGGCCAGATTGGGCTGTTAAAAGGTGAGCGAGTCTTACTGATCACACCCTGGCTTTCCAATTGACGGATCAGCTTCTGGATAGGAATCAAAGAGTCTCGATCGGTGCGGTATTGCCAGCGATGCACCGTCGTGGTAGCAATTGGCACCTGCTGATCGTCAACCATCAGCAGTCCTACAACAGAAGGGTCATCTGAAAGACCAGGCAAATCAGACAGCTGTTCAATTTTCTCAGTGTCCACAGCTGCTATACCAAATGCCCACCTATACCCTTTTGGGTCCTTAAAATACCCTCTCCTGAGGTAGTCTATGCCAAGGATGCACGGAGCATCTGGACCAGTCACAATGGGATGCTTTTGCCAGTTTTTTCCAGTTAGGCTCATTTCAGCCTCTACAACAGTCAGCTCCTGGGATCCCCCAGTCACTCCAACAATATTGATGGATTGCGTTCCTTTAAAATTAGAAGGAATTATTGTGCACTGAGCACCAGTGTCCACTAAAGCTTTGTACTCCTGGGGTTGTGTTGTACCAGGCCATAGTATTTGTACAGTCCAATAAACTCTGTTATCCCTTTCCTCCACCTGGTTGGAGGCAGGGCACCTCTAATTCCTGTTTTGCACAGTCTCTGGGTGTGAATTAGAGGTTCCTTCAAGAGTATCAGAATCTCTTCTGCCCCTTTTGTAAACTGGAGCAGCCACCTTCCTAGGAGTTTTTCCTTTTATCTCACGTACTCGTTCTTGAAGTTCTGAGGTAGGCCTTCCATGCCACTTATTCATGTTTTCTCCCTGCTCATGTAGGAAGAACCACAGTGAACCTCTTTTTGTGGGCTGTCTCTGCCCTCTCTCTCGAGATTGGAAACCCCTTCTCCTAACAGCTGAAACATAGGTTTGTGCAGATCGTGAACGGTACGATTCTTCTCTGAGCTCTTTGATTTCTTGCAACAGCTTTTCAAACCGGTCATCAGATTTTTCACACAGTTTCTCCACAGAAGAGACACAAGCCCGTAGAGAACCAGCAAGGCTGTCCTCCAAGTACCGGAGCTGCTCAATCACTTCATTAATTTCTTGTACACCTCTAGCTGACCAGACCATTCCTGCCAATGACTTAGCATATGCAGGTGGTGCACTTTGTACAAATCTGCGCCACATAGATTTTGTACAATTGATTCTCTCTGGGTCTGTCCCCTCTTGGCTGTTTGGTCCTAGATAGATGATCTCTCACACAGCTAATTCTCTCAGGAACTGGATACCTCTCTCCATAGTATTCCATTTCCCTAACGTGGATATACAATCTTCCTTGTAGGGAAATCTGACTTTCATAGCTGCCAGGAGTCGGGTCCAGAGAGCAGCGGCATTAGACTCTCTTGAAATTGCCCTATCAATGGTGGAATCTTTTGACAGAGATCCCAGCTGCCTGGCTTCACCACCTTCTAATTCAATTGTTTCTGCCCCATTGTCCCAGCATCGCAGCAGCCAGGTTAAAATATTCTCGCCTTCACGACGACTAAAGTCTTTTCGCAGATCTCTCAGCTCACCTGGAGAAAAGGACCGAGTGGTGGTCACTTCATCTCCACCCTGTCCTGATGATGCCCCTTGGGTTGATGTTGGCCCTGTGCCATCACCTGCTGCATGGGTAGTCTTTCTAGTGACTTTCTTACAACCGGCAACTGATGCTGATATGGGTTCACCATCATTTGATTCATTTTCAGAGTCTGAATGACTGTCACAGTGATTGCTGTGGTTACAGCAGCAACAGTGAGCAGTGTGTGAAGACGGGGGGGCTGCCTTGTTAGCCTTTGAGGCTAGAGAAGTAACGTTATCTGCAGCGACCTTGGCAGAGGAGCTCTGCGTAGGAGCTGTAGCTTCAGCCTGTGAAGCCGCAGTTGGGGGGGCAGTGGCTGCAGTAGCAGCAGCTTTGGCTGTTTTGCCTTTTCTCGAGCGGCTAGGAGTGCTTTTTGCTAAAGCTTCCGAAGACGCACCGCAAATCTCAAGACTAAGAAGAGACGCAAACCTCCTATTGAACCTCATTTCTCTTAACAGTAACACAAACTGACACACATTCAGCAAACCAGATAACACCATCACAGTTCTATCAAAGCTCCAAGGATATTCAAAGTTCTCTAAAACATTTGCAAACTGTCCTAGTGAAAACACAAAAGTATTGTTAGTCAGCCTTTCTAAAGATTCGCTTGACCAATTAGCAAATATAGAGCCATTCTGCTCTTTAATCTCTCCTGGAGGTTTTTCAAGGTAAAGCAGAAGCGAGTAGAAATTCATTAGCGGCTGCAGTATAATGAAATAAACCAATGCCAAACCACACAGAATCATCATGACCGCTGTCCAGTTTCTTGTTGTTGTATAATGAATACTTCGATTCAGAAAGAAACACCAACACAGATATGGGATCAGCGAGCACAATGTAGAAAATAACTGATACAACTTTTGCCATAACATTTTTAAATCAATGTAATTCACTTTGCCTTAATATCACTAAAAAATATCCAAAGCAAGCAGACGCACGAGTATCACAACTCTATGAGTTGGCACCGTGCCAAGAAAATTGAAAGGTATGTCAGAGCAGTAGAAAAGTCAAAAATCTTCAAATTTACCCCTTTCTCTTGCCCCACGTTGGGCGCCAATTATCTGTCGAGGGTTAAGATTGCGGGGTGACAATCAAACCCTGGCAGATGTATTGTTAACCTCTTCTCCCCCCCACTTCCCCCTTTTGTCCCTCCCTCTCCCCCCTTCCCACTCAGGACAGGCGATCGGGAGGGAAAGAAGGACAGAGAGAAGAGAGTTGGAAAAGTTAAAGATGTTTTACTAATGCTACTAATAAGAATAGAGAAAATAATACAAAATATACAAAACCAATCTTGTAAGTCTCAGCAACTGCAGAGCCAGCACCCAAAGTCCTGGATTAGACTCTGTAGCCAACCGGAGCTGGATTCAGTCTGTCACTAGGCCTCAGTTCGCAGGGACGACCAGCAAGGTCCTCTCCTAATGTCAGCCATGAGGAAAAAGGGAAAAGGGGGAAAAAGGGGCTGAGATCCTCGTGATCTCCCACTTTTATATGAAGTATTCACGTGAATGGAATGTTATACACCGTTGGTCAGTCTCTCGGTCATCAGTTTTCTCGTTGCCCCTCTCGTGAGATGTCCATCCATGCTTATCAATAAGTTTGCATTCCATTGCTAGGTTTAACCAAAACACGTGTTGGGTTCTGCAGGAAAATGCAGCTAACATGAAGGCTTTAGCTGACAGGCAAATTCACTAAAAGAGAAACTTGTTTTTAACAAAACCAGGACAGTTGGTTTGTTGGCTGCACTTTTCTGGCCAGAATAAAGTCTATTTTGGAACTTGTTGTCTGCCTAAAACTGTCTTTGGGGTACTGTCACGGTCCATTCAGTAATGGACTCATGATGGTTCGTTTACCTTGATCTCGAAGCGCAAAATTAGACAACCAAAATGCCAAGGGGTTTTAATTCAATCAAACAGTGTTACTTTATTATTTTGCCCATAAAGTGGCATGCGATAGAGAAAGAGAAAAAGGGAAAGAAAAAGGAAAGGGGGAAAGAGGGTTGGTTACCATCACGGGTCCAAAGGCATCCCTATGGTCCCAGGTCCCAAACAGCATCCTGCCAGTCCTCTGTCGTGATCCGTGATCCTTTGGTGGGGAGACCTCAACAATGTCCAGTCAGGAACCATCTTTTATGCTTCTTCACCCCCCCTCACTCCCATGGGTCGAGGCCAATCTCCGCCTTTGTTTTGCAATCCAGGCTTAACTGCACAGGCTCGAAGAATCTCCGCTTCACCTGCCAGAACCTGTCTGCGCCTTTGTGGTCTCACGTTCAGGGGTCTCTTTCTGGTCCTTTGGGTGACCTCAAGACCCTCGGCGAGCCTCTGCGCATGCTCTTCTTCATTGGTCTTAGTAACAGGGAGGAGGTGGGGGGGCAGGTTTGGCTGAAGCAGCAGGTGGAAATCCATCTTCTGGACAACAGCTATTGTCCCCAGATCGGAGAGACCTGTATAACACAGTTTTTTTCCTCAGGCCTCTCTCCAAGTCGTTGTCCATCTGTTCTTGATGGCAATGTTCAAGCAGATACTGTTCTTTGGACTGACTCCTGCACCACCCCATGGCTGAACATTATTATCAGGAGCTTGTGGCAGTAACACAATCCTCAAAGAGAGGTATAGAGGAAGAAAAGGAAAAGTGGTTTATATCCACGTGATCCGCTTTGTATCAATGGTTTTAGGGATGTCTACATTGGAGGGTACACTAAACAAATTATGTGCATTAAGTACAGATGTTAAATGTGTCAAACGCTTTACCAAATTCCAATTTAAAACATGCAATATGGCGGACAGAACAAAACCTATCAAAACTAATACTAAGAGAACAACTATGGAGTGACACAACTTGTTCAGGATGCCTGTAGCAGTAGGTGACCACCCAAAAAGCGTGTCCCACCACTTATGTTCAACATCTTTTTCTACTCAACACACGGTGAATTTCTTCAGCATTGTGGTGAACGGTTATCAAGGTTTTCTGTCCATTTACTTGAACTTCTTCCAAGATCTTGATCAAGTCGTGGTGTTGCAACAATTGCTTTACCAATGTGAGATTCATCCTGACAGGTGTAGGTAGTAATTTGTAAATCGGTGTATCATTAGATTGTATAAGTTGATGAGATATAACTGGTGCTAAATAAGAAAAATCACATCCAGTAATTTTAACAAAATTACAAACACAAAAATTTGAATGATTTCTAATATTTACCATCACTGTATCTACTAATATAGAGTTACAAGCAGTCCTCAAGCACACACAACCTTTGCCAATATACACTAATACAGTTTCTTGATTGTCAGGACGAATCTCAAAATGACAAAAATTCTGCTCAGTGTTCAGACAAATGTCTTGAGCACTGATTGTATTACTTTCACAGATGAATCCTTGCTGTTCTCGCACAATACAAGATTCTAAATTGACAGTTTGCCATTTTTCCTCTACTTTTTGGACCCATACTCTGTGTTCGAAAGGATAGAGTATAGTTCTGTTGTGGTTCAATCCTAATGCAATGATAGGGTAAATTATGTATATTGAAGCATTGTGTATGGTTAACACAAAGGTCGTGGCTGTGTTTGTGATGGGGTTATAAGTGAAGTTTACTAAAGTAAACTAAAGTAAAGTGGCTTCTCTTATGATTGAGGTGGCTACTGATTGCATCCACAGTTGTGCCTGAGTACAACTGAGAGCCAAAGAAAGGTTATTTTGGACCACACTAAGTGTGTCTTTTATATTTACTTCTGGTAGCCAATTTATTCATTAATATTTCTGAATCAATACCATTTAAGACTTCCAATCCTGTCCCCAACACACCAGTTAGGTCTTTAACTTAATCTTTACTATCCCACTCCCATTCAATTACTACAGTAGGTAAGTGAAAAGATGTAGAAAAGCATTAGCAGCTTATACTATTGGTCATTTTAAAAATTTAGGCCTTCAGATTCGATTAATGAATGATTTGTGTTATTCTCTGTTTCCCTCAGAGTTCTTCTGCAAAAAGGAAAACAAACAGGGCTCGTCTCCTTGAGGCAAGAATAATTAAAATGATACAATTATCCGGGGGTGCAGCTTGTGGTTTTGGAAAAGTTCCAAACCATTCTCACAATTGTTTCACAGTGTTTTCACCTGTAGCCCTGCCAAAAGCTTCAGTTTGGACCAATTCTGGGGTTATTCCCCCCCACCAGCACAAAATGTTTACCTCCTGTTTGCTTAAAGGGGCTAAAATAATCCACCTGCCAGATATCCCACAAACCTTTACCCTCCCTTAAATGTAGAGGGTTGTCTTCTAAAGGGTGCCTTTCAAGCTGTCTTCGACATTGTTTGCTGACCAGGGCTTCATGATACAAGCCTTTAGCTCCAGTGTGTTTGCATTTTACATGTAACCATTCTAACAAGCGTTCCCAGTCTTCTGAAATTTGGTCCTTTTGTACGGGGGCCAGTCTTGCTAACTCATCAGCTCAGTTATTCCATTTTCTGCGGATCCCCCATCTACCTGATGAGAAGCTACCCAGCCCACAGCTTGTATAGCTAGGTTTTTTAAAGTTCCTTCAGATATTGAGAAAATGTTACAATAGTGTTCAATCTGAGCATACCACTTTCATACTGAGGCTTCCTGGACCACCTCATCAGGGGTACGGGCCCCAGAAGTGACTGTTTTTATTATTTTAAATGAGCTTCTTAATACGATCGGCTGTTGTCATGCAATCTTCTCTACTTCTACTAGAGTCAGGCTAGCAACGAACAAACTTTTCTCCCAGGCACACTGGGAGTTAAAAAGAGAATGGGCATTTATTACCACTCTTTGTTCTCACATTTCTTGTATAACCGGTTTGATACCTTTCTTGGCACCCAGGGGAAGGGGGTATTGTTCTGTGGACTGTAAGGCACTGAGGACGCAAAAATGTCACTTCAAGGGAGAAACCCCACACCTTTTAGCATCTTCTTCCTTCAGAGCAGAAATCTGTGCACTGGCATCGATTAAAAAGGTTACAAGTGCATGCTTAGGACCCACTATAGCCGTGATCAATAAATCTCCCCTCTTTGTGTGTGTGAGCTGTTGGATATAAATCCATCCTCCATCCCCCTGCCCACTACTAGGGAATGGAGGTTCTAGTTTTCCTGTTTCTCGGAGAGACTCTGGAAGTCCCCTTATCAAGGGAGTTATCATGTCAGGATTCACTGGCAGCATCATTGGGGATTCATATTCGGGAATCAATTTTCTTTCATGTATCATTTGCAAGCAGGCTGCTTTGTGTACACTTTCTAGCAATTGATTGGGTGTGCCAGTGATTGCCAGGGGTTCTCCCCCAGTTAGGGATACGTGTCACACGTACTCCATTTCAGATTCTTTAGGGAGGTGACCACACTCTTTCTTTAGTTTGGTCAGCTCAGTGTCAGTGTAAGGTGTTTGCTTACTTGTAATGTGAGGGTCAGTATGCTCCTCATTGATTTGATTTATTTGTCGGATACTTTTCTCTTCTAGCTCCCACTCTCTCAGCACTCCTGTGTTTTTTAAATATTTTTTTTAATAAGCTATTTTCTTCCTTCTCTTTTTCTAATTGTTGTTCTAAACTGAAGGTAGTTTTTTGCAAAATCTGCACCAGATTTTCAAGGGATTCTATAATTTTGCTTTCATTACTACATCGTCTGAGATGATCTTCAATCGCTGCTACTAGGTTAGCTCCTAGGACAGCACAGACTATAGCTTTATCCTTATTTGATCTAAACTTAGACTTAGTCTATAAAGAAATCACTCGGTCTACTACACTCTGTAAATTAGCCCAATTATCATGAGCCCAGTCTTCTCCAGGTACGGAGGGTCAAGCCCCATACTCTGCTAAAAGTGTGTAGAACGAGTCTCGACTTCTCACATCTCGATTATTAGCCTTTTCAGTCATTCTTATTACGAAGGGGCAAAACCCACTATGGGAAGGCACAACTTAGTTACAAAAGCCACAGCAACTGCTGCATCACCCTTCTCTTTCCTGAGTGGTTGAAGGGGCCAAAAATCTGCTACGGGAAGGCTCAACTTAGTTATACTAACAAATAAGATTACCCCTTCACTCTCCCTAGCAGACAATTCTCATCAACATGAGAGCAACACCCCTTTTGCACTTTGAGATCTTCTGGTTTGATTCCAAGAGACAGAGCCCTCTACACTACCTGCACTCCTCTGTTTCCCAGAATCCTGTCCGTGATGCCAATTTAATGTCACGGTGCATTCGGTGATGGACTCATGATGGTGAGGCGCAGAAATGATCTTACAACCCTTAAGATTGTAAAGAAGGTATGTATTTACAGCGCTGGACACATGAGGGATAATTTCACCTAATACATGTGTAAAATTACAGTAGCTGTGAGCTTGGTTAAATGCAGTCAAGTGTTACATATTCATGAAAGTTTTAGGAATGCCTATACATATTCATAACCTGTCCCCGAGAAGGCAGCTCTTATTACAATGAGTTCCAGGAGACCATTTCCATAGTCTCCACCTCCGGTTCCTCCTAGTTGCACCTGCGCAGTGATCATGAACCCGGGTCCTCTTCTCTGTACACCGTCACCTTTGGTCCAGTGTGATGAGTTGGTTAGGACTCAGACTGCTGAGTTGGTTAAAACTGGCATATCCCCTGTCCTGTGCCCAAGTTTCTGTTATCTAGTTCACCCAAGGATGCACCAAGGATGCACCCAAGGATTACTATCTTTGCAAGGCGTCAGCGAACTCCTTTTTCTCATACAATAAGTTACACAAAGCTAAGCAAGGTTAGGCAATAGTGATGTGGGTTAAAGGGTTAGCTCTCTGTTAGTTCTTTAAGTCTTTAAGTGTTAGTTCTTTAAGTGTTAATTAGTTAATTGTTAATTCCCTGTATCAATGGTTCATTTACCTTGATCTCGAAGAGCAAAATTAAGGCCTGGACACATTCCTGTGTAGCCTCATCTAGGTGTTCCTGCTCCAGCAGGGGGATTGGACTAGATGATCTTTTGAGGTCCCTTCCAATCCCTAACATTCTGTGATTCTGTGAACTAATACTGTTCAAGTCTGAATGGCCACATCACATGTTGTGGGGGTTTGAGTGGATGCAGTAACTGATGTTGCAGTTGTAGTGGCTGCAGTATCCAAGTCAGGAACTGGAGTTGCTGCAGAGTCTGTTGAGGGGGGTGCAGTAGCTATTGTATCTGTTATAAGAACTGACGTAGTTGCAGAATCTGTCTAGGGGGGTACAGTAGCTGGCATGGGCATTTCAGTGGCTGAAGTGCTTGTAGCTTTAAGAGCGGCAATTCCTGTCACTAGCAAAGACTGACACACATTCCAGAGACTCTTCACTCAAATGTCCAGGGATATTCAAAATTCCCCAAAGCATCTATAATTTGCTCTAATGCCACAGGCAGAGAATAGTTAAATAGCTGTCCTAAAATATCACTCCTGAAACTGAGAAAACAAAAGGCACAGGTCTCTTTAATTTCTTCTGCTTCTACCAAAGAATTCCAAAAATGCATACTCCTGAAGTATGATAACAATTAATAGAAATACATCATTGGCTTAATTAGGATTAAATAAATCACTTCTACACAACCCATGAACAAAACTTTTATAACAACTTTATTCTGACTTCCAGAGATGACATTCCACACAAAAATATTAACAATAAGAATTAATCCCAAAAAAGACATTATTAAATCCAACCAAATTTGCAACAGCATCCTTTAAACAAAACCTGTTACAGTTTTTTTCTTATCTTATCCCCGTATGGCTCTCTCTATCCATACTTTCTCTTTCCCCATACGTTCATCTCTCCCTGTATGGGTCACAAATTAAATCTGTCAAGGTTTAAAGCAAGGCAACAATAAACAATGGCAGATGCCCTCTGTTAATCCCCACCACCATAAAAGGTGATAGAAAGATAAGGAAGAAGGACTTCAAGTTAGAAAGAGTCTTACAAGTTGGAAAAATTTTAAAGGTTTTACTAATGCTACTAATAAATAGAGAATAAATATATATACAAAATATACAAAAGCAATCTTGAATGTCCGATATGGAGTTGGCATCACTCCAGCAGCGGCGGAGCTAGGAGCTTGGCTCCAGCAGGTGTAGGGCAGGCACCCGGAAGTCATGGGCGGGACTTCACAGCAAACCAGAAAATGGATTTCAAGGATGCAGGGCCTGAGGCCTATAGATCACAGGCAGACAGACAAGGTTTTCTCCAGATTCTAGCCACGGTCGAAGAGGCGAGACCCTTGTGATCTCTGCTCTTATATAGGGTACATGATGATTATGGGATGGAATACTCAGTTGGTCAATTTTAGTCAGTTGTTCCATCCACTCCTCCTTCCAAATATGTCCCATTATCCGTTAACCTTGGTTACCATAGTAATAAATCTAAGCATGAGCTTCTTCAGCATTCCGTTGGTCCTCTTATCAGCACCAGTACAGTGTCTAGGAAAAATATGCAGTTACTTAGAAGGCACTTAGCTGAACTTAGCTGAAAGGAAAAATCACTAAAAGAGAACTGGTCTTGTTTTTAACAAAACCAGGACACAAGTTTACTGAATAGGGTCTCCCATACAATATTTCAGAAGGGCTTACTTTTTCTCTTATTCTTGAAGTAATGTGAATTCTCAGGAAAACAATTTACAATACATCTATCCATTTTGCATGAGATTCCTGTCACAATTTAGCTAATTGTCTTTTTATAGATTGATTCATTATTTCTACCTTCCCACTACAATGAAGTCTCTAAGGGGTATGTAAATCCCATCTTACCCCTAGAAGAGTAGAAATGGTCTGTATTATTTCTACTATAAAATGTGGAACGGCCAAACCTTGGTATGATTTTATTCAATAATTTCTTTGCTACTTCCCTAGTTTTGTTGGTCCGTCATGGGAAAGTTTCAGGTCATCTGGAAAATTCAGAAAAATCAATTTACCAAAATTGTCCCAGAAAATTCCCTCTTTTTACCTCTCCAGGTGGAGGCTTTAACCCGATCTTACAACTTTGCATTTTAGGTCAAATTGCATATCTTTTAACACTTACTATCATAGCATCTACTCTCATATAGGTTTTGTAGGATCAAGGCACACATTATCGCTTCATTGGCCACTTTCTTTGCAGTTTAACTTCAGATTGTCCAAATTGGTGAGCCTTACAATGCATTACTGACACCTCTGGTGATACTTGTAAAGTCAGAAGTCCTCTTTCTTTCCACATTGTCTCATGTGCATGCACAATTCCAAAAGCATATGCAGAGTCTCTATATATTAACCCACTCGCCTTGTTACAGTTCTTAGGCTCTAATCAAAGCAATCAGCTCAGCTTTCTGTGCTGACATATTTGATGGCAATGATTGTGATTCAGTTATATTCTCTAGTTACCACAGCATATCCAGATGGTCGTTCTTCACTCAGAGCAAAACTGCTCCCATGAACAGAGTCTACTCTGCATCTTCCAGTGGAGAATCCTTTAAGTCTGGTCTGCTAGAAAAAACTTGTTCAGTAGTTGGTTATGATTAAATATAAGCAATAGAATAGCAGGATTCAAAATGTTGTTGTTTTTAAACCTACATCATCCTGTTCCAGTAATGCTGCTTGGTACTGTACCAGGTGACAGCCAACGGTGTCCTTGTTGTTCCAGCACTGAGGCCACAGCATATGGTGCAAATGCAGTAATCTGCTGTCCCAAAGTTAATTTCCCTGCCTCCTGAATCAGCAACACAGTCACAGATACCTGCCAAGCTTCTAATTATTTTACCAGTATGTCACCAAACAAAGCAGGATTGTTCTTAAGTCCTTTTGGCAAACAGTCTAGCAAGCTGCATCTTTCTTCCAGTGGTAGGTCTTTCCCATTCAAAGGTGAAAAGCTTCTGGCTCTCTAAATCCCATCGTATACAGAAAATGCATCTTTCAAGTCTAAAACAGTAAAATAAATGTTATTTCCTGCTATATTAGTCGAAGAGTGTATGGGCTTTGGCACTACCAGGTGCACATTTATCACAATAGGATTAATGGCTCTCAAATATTGTATCAACCAGTATTCCATAGAATGTGGTTTCTTTACTGGCAAAATTGGAGTATTATTTCTCCCTTATGAGTATTATTTCTCCCTTATGAAGAAAGGCTGAGGGAGCTGGGTCTCTTTAGTTTGGAGAAGAGGAGACTGAGGGGTAACCTTATTAATGTTTATAAATATATAAAGGGTGAGTGCCACGAGGATGGAGTCAGGCTCTTCTCAGTGGCAAACAATGATAGGACAAGGGGCAATGGGATCAAGCTGGAACACAAGAGGTTCCACTTAAATTTGAGAAAGAACTTCTTCTCAGTGAGGGTAACAGAGCACTGGAACAGGCTACCCAGGGAGGTTGTGGAGTCTCCTTCCCTGGAGACATTCAAAGCCTGCCTGGACACATTCCTGTGCGACCTCACCTAGGCGTTCCTGCTCCAGCAGGGGGATTGGACTAGATGATCTTTTGAGGTCCCTTCCAATCCCAAACAGACAGACAGACAGACATACATACATACATACATACATACATATTCTGATTGACATTCCTGCAAAAGTCCATAGTGCATAAACTTGTTAATCAAAGTCTCTAACCCCACTTTGGCTTCCATGTTTATTGGATGTTGTTTTTCCTTACCGAATTGAAGTCCTGTTTCAGTTCTGTCTCAGTTCTGTTAGTGTAGTGTTGGCTTTACCAGGTACTTTAGCTGCCCATACTAGTGAAAATACAGTATCCAAAATTTCCTTGGAGATTTCTTGCTCACTTTGCTGTTCTGATTGCAGCAAGCAGATCTGTGCTTTCCAAGCATTTTCTTGTGGGATATGCAGCTGAACAGAGTTCTCAGAAAATGTTATTTGAGTTTAAAATTCTTAAGATTCTTCTCTCCCTGATAACCGTTCACTCCGGAGTCTGTATTTTAGAACTCCAGAGGCAAACTTTCAGGCGAGGTCTGATAACCGTATGCAGAGCAGACTTTCAGGAAACAAATTCTCAGAAAAAAAAAATTTAATGGAGTAGAATAGCAGGAGGACTGGCTCAAGCTGGGTACCTGCACAGAGGTTCCGACCTGAGCATAGAAAACCATAGACTTTTATATCTTTGCAAATCATTCGTACCATGATTCAGTCCAATAGCAATATTTCATTTTGAGGTCTTCTTGCTTCTCATTGGATCTTTTTCTCTGATTCCATGTCGGCCTTTATTTTGTTCAGCTTAGACATTATTTATGGTCCATAGCCTTGCAGGTACTGTTTTGTCTGAATAAATCCTTTCTTCTCAGCAAAGTGCAAAATAGGCCCTGTTTTGCAGATGTCTGTAATGTCTCCGTGTTAGCCTTGGATCGTCGTTTTTCCCATTAGTTCTGTTTTTCCAAGCAAAGTGCAAACTAGACCTTATCTTTCAAGTGTTCAGTGTAGTCTGTAGTTGCTTTTGGTAAATATGAGCAGAACTTTGAAATGGAGAAATAAACTTAACGACAGAGTCAGTTATACTGTTAAGCAGCATTCTTTTATTTTATCAGTGCTGGGGAACACTGGGGATCATCCTCCATAAGTGCTCCAAAGACTGGATGCTCTTGCATTGCTTATATTCACATAATTATTACATATGTATTACAATTTTTGAAAATTTTGACATACATCTATACTAAAAAATAACTGATGAAGTTAGTTATAATTGTTTAATTTCTTACAATACATCTATTAATTATTATTTAAATATAAACTCTGCTTCTAATCAATGTATTACTTAATCTCCTGTCTCTCTCTTGTCATGCAGAAGGATCTAAAACTTGAAAAATATCCCCTCGTTTTGCAGATGGTCAGAAAGCATTTATCACGTCAATTGGTTAATGATGGGTACATCTTTTGTAACTTAATCACGGTATACATGAATTTGGCAGTTTCTCTTCAACTTTACAGCTTAAAATTTTAGCAAATCCAGCTTACCAAGTAACATAAAGAAAAGAGTATATTAAAAAACATACTACTTTATACCGCTAAATGATTCATTACATTTGGTGTGCATCTACTTAAACTAAATGATTAATACTGAACTTGAATTGGGCTCATCCACTGACCTGTGAGTAGTAAAACCATTGCCATACAGCTCACTTATTTAGCAGGGAGAGCTCAAAGTGGGCTCATCTAGGCTGTCATATTCATAGAATGAAGTGGTTGACTCGTAGTCAAATTGCATGCAGTAGGAAAAGTATGCAAAAGACTCACTGCGCTCACAAGTTACTGGCATTCAGTGTGCCATCCTGCTTCCTTGTGGGTCTCCTGGAAGGAGTTCTTGGCCTGGCTATGGCTCAGGCCCTTACCTCCTCTGGAGCCTGGACCAAACTGCTGCTGGTTTGGCTGAGGGGGGGTCGAGTGCATCTGCCACAATCATGCATATTCATTACATTTCCAGGAAATCCTTTACATATGCATTACATTTCTTGGAACCACTTCACATATGGTTTAGTGCTAGAGTTACGTTATTGTTGGACTCAGTGAACCTGAGGATCTCTTGCAAATGAAATGATTATATGATTCTATATGTAAATGTCCCCAGCACATGCGCAGTTCAATGAGTCAGGGGTCTTGCGAGAGTCCTGGGAGGAAGTAAGTCTTTCTCAGCCGCCCTGCTGTTTGACCTCAAGTCCTGGGCAGGCACAGTTCCTTTGTTATTTGGCTTGTAACCGCAAAGACAGTCTGAACTGGTCCTTGTGCTGGTCTCATCACCTTGTCTTCTAAGAGCAAGCGCATTGTGTCTTACCCTGTTTCCCCCAAAATAAGACCTACCCAGAAAATAAACGCTAGCATGATTTTTCAGGATTTTTGAGGATGCTTGAAATATAAGCCCTACGCCAAAAATAAGCCCTAGTTACAGTTCATTAAAAAATGTCAATTTAAATAGTGTCTAGGTAGCTATACATATAAAAAAGTAATAAGTTTTGGAGCAAAAATTAATATAAGACCCTGTCTTATTTTTGGGGAAACAGGGTAGCCTTCTCCTGCTTATCTTAATGAATACCATTCTTTTTACTTAATGCCTAGTAAGTGCCTAACACCTAACATATATGAACCTTAATTTTATTAAATTATTTTATTACTAATTTCAGATTTTTGGTATCACCATCATTCATCACTGCTGGGAGAGGGACAGAGATCAGGCCAACCCCTGTGGAGGGGTTTCTGTTAGATGGAGATTTGTTACTGAACCAGCCAGGAATTTCAAGGGCAGCTCAAAAGTTGAGAGCAGGACCTGCTGAGAGAGGCAGCTCTACAATAACAAGGCCTCAACGTGACGTAAATCAATGGACCTATCAGCGGTGAGACTCCAGTGCATGGACATTTCGTGAACATAGATGATATCCAATCAGTGAATGCATGATCGGAGCGTGGACGGGTGATCAGAGAATAGTTGCATATATAAGGAGGTTTGTTTCTGTAATAAATGGCTTTGCGTGATTCACATTGAATTGGAATGCTGAGTCCTTTATTCACTCCAACAAATGGTGACCCCGACGTGATACTCTGAACGGTGTATCACTACGATCGGGGAAAAGCCTGGAGTGGTCCAGCTGGAGGTGGATCAGCTGGACTGAGAACCGGGAGGAGGCGTACGGACATTCCGCAGACAAATTTGTCAAAGAAATCGCCGGAAAAGGTGAGCGGCTGGGGCAGGAGGAGGGAAGAGTGAAGCTCCTCCTGATATTCTCTCTGTGAGAGGACTTAAATATTAAGAAAGTAACATACATAGACTGTTAGTTTGGTGTAGAACTAACGGCTACCTGGGAGAAACCGAGAAGGCTTTTAAACTTGAACTTTGGGACGATATAGGGCAGAAATTATGGGATAAGGTCAGCAATGGAGATAAAGAAGCTAAATCATTAGTAACTACATCGAAGTTTATAATTACCACCTTAAAAGATCTTAAGGTTGAATGGTCTGCTGCTGCTGGAATTTTTGTAGCGTTGCAGCCTGATAAGAATCCTGAAAGTCGCTGTGAAGTTTACCCGGTTCATGTCTTTGATACCGTCCCTATTCCATCCCCTACTGTGCTTTTGGCATCCCCTATAGCTCAGCAGTCCAGGGCAGGGGGGAGGAAAAATGCCGAGCAGGTGGTCTCCTACACTATTACCCAACCCTGATGAGAATAGCAAGTCCAAAGGATTGGAGTCAGACAACTTTGCCCAAAGAACCTGTGAAAGGTGAGAATGCTAAAGTTGTAAACAAGTGTACTATCAATCCTTTTACCAATTTGTATCTGCCTTTATTGTCTTTTAACCCTCCAACTTCCACGAGAGAGCAGAAGGAGTTGCCGGATAAGAACTGGGCAAAAGAACTGTGTGGAAGATTAGATCAGCTAATAGCGAGTGAATCCAGCAGTCGGCAATGCGGTCATGGTGATCGTGATGGGAAAGGGGATGTGCCTGGGGACTCAGGTTTTACGAATAATTATGATTCTAGAAACTACTGGCGAGAATGTGCACTCTTCCGAACCCCCCTGTTAGTAATGATTCTACAGCACCATTCAAGTCCGCGTTATCTGATGACTTGGATGAAGATGAGGGTTTGCAGCATTTTTTTTTTTTGAAAAGTTAACAGGAAAAAGAGTATGTGTACATGTTTCCCCGAGATCAGATAAAAACCATGAAAGACTAAAGCAAAATTAGACCTATGTAATGTAACAGCTATAGATCATTTAGGATGGAACGATGGGGATTCGTTGAAAGGGGCGGGTATCCCCCAACTCTTGGAAGAGACACTAATTGACACATCACAATAACAGGCGTGATTAGTTTCTGAAATCCTGAGGCAGTCAGCAGACCTCGCATATCAAGCTATGACAGAGGTGCCTGAAACCAACAAAGCAGCCAAATTATTTACAGATATTAATCAGGGTCCCAATGAGAATTACATGCAATTTATTGACCACCTTCAAGATGTCATCAATAAGCAGGTTGAAAACTTAGAAGCTAAGGAAGCACTGGCCTTGAAATTAGCAGTAGAGAATACTAATGTTTGCTATCAACATGTTATTTGCGAGTTTTACAGTACATATTACATGCTTCTGTGTATTGCCTCTCTGAAAATCAAGCAGCTTGTCAGGAATGTGAGTTAATTGTTTTGTGCCGTAAAACCTTCTCCCCATTTTTCCGACTCACGCTGCAAGCAGCCCTGTGTTTCCCTCCCTCCCTCCCTCTTCTCAAGGTCTTTACTTACAAGATGGGGTCAGAAATTACTGTTTTCAGTTGTGTTCCTAAGAAATCGGTATTGGGAGGTGTTTTACAACATAGGAAAGCACTTGGAAATAGGAGAAAATAGGATCTTGTTAAGTATTGAAATTAGTGTTAACTGCTGTGTAAGTTAGATGAATGGGAAAAGCGCCCAGAGAATAGAATCTTGAAGTAAAACTCTGTGTTGCAATTAATGTTGTTTTTAAGGCGAGAAGAGCAGGACAAAAAAAAACTCTACAAGAGATCATTAAATCATTTCAGACAGTTTTACAGGCGGAGCGATTTGAACTTCAACAAGCTGAGAGAGAATTAACTGACAACACACAGGTCACAGTAAACTTGTTAAAGTCTGCAAGATGATTTCCTTATTAACCTGTTTTCTTTGTGGGTATCTGTTTAACCATGATGCAGTTTTGGTAGGTCTTTGTTATATGGTACGATGAGTTCACAAACTGTTAAATCATGAGAATCTGTTGACTCAAAATGTGCGTTTTGTGATAATACAGAAGACCATGAGTAATTTAGTTCTTTACTGAGTGAATGTGATGGTAAAATTTTCGTGTGTAGCAACTGTTATTTTTCTTTCTAGCATGCTAGCTTTATTCCAGTATCCAGACTTGCACAACTCTATGATAGGCTGTGTCTCATCTCGATGTGCTTGATTTGGCTCTTTTGTATGCGCACCATGTAAAGAATCCTGGTTTTGGGATAACAGTTGTAGCGTACCAGATGAGACACTAATAAAAGCCTTGCCCAGTCCAGCTTGCTGCGGCGGCGGGGGAGCGGGTGCCAATTGGGCGCCAGCGTGCACTGCCCTGTTTTGTCAGGGAGACCCAGAGGTACCTCCATCTGGCTGAGTAGTAAGCAGTTCTGTCGAGGGTTTAGATTGCAGGGTGACAACAAAAACCCTGGCAGATGTATTGTTAACCTCCTCTCCCCCCCACTTCCCCCTTTTGCCCCTCCCTCTCCCCCCTTCCCACTAAGGACAGGCGATCGGGAGGGAAAGAAGGACAGAGAGAAGAGAGTTGGAAAAATTAAAGATGTTTTACTAATGCTACTAATAAGAATAGAGAAAATAATACAAAATATACAAAACCAATCTTGTAAGTCTCAGCAACTGCAGAGCCAGCACCCAAAGTCCTGGATTAGACTCTGTAGCCAACCGGAGCTGGATTCAGTCTCTCACTAGGTCTCAGTTCGCAGGGACGACTAGCAAGGTCCTCTCCTAATGTCAACCATAAGCAGAAGGGAAAAGGAAAAGGGTGAGATCCTTGTGATCTCCCACTTTTATATGAAGTATTCACATGAATGGAATGTTATACACCACTGGTCAGTCTCTGGGTCACCAGTTTCTCGTTGCCCCTCTCACGAGATGTCCATCCGTGCTTATCAATAAGTTTGCATTCAGTTGCTAGGTTTACCAAAACATGTGTCTGGTTCTCCAGGAAAATGCAGCTAATATGAAGGCTTTAGCTGACAGGCAAAATTCACTAAAAGAGAAACTTGTTTTTCAACAAAACCAGGACAAGTTCAAAGGTGCAATGCAAAAATTGAGATATTGTCTTGAATTAGTGTAACTGTGATCCATCTGCATATTTGAACTTGGTATTTGGTTTTTATATCTGAGCTCAGTATTTTAATTTGCAGATATATATATATTTAGTACCAAAATAATTTTATTTGGGGAGATAATTACAAAATGGGAACCGATTCTGCTACTCAAGTACTACCTTGCTCCCCCTTAGGATGTATCCTTACAAATTAGAGTAATTGCTTATGTTGTTACCTAATAATTTTGAGACCAGAAAAGAATTTAAGTTGTTAAACTTTGATTCGCATTGAATTTATGCATTTGTTGGAGGTATGGGAACTAAAACTAAATGCTATGATAGATGTGAATTTGGAAGAGGTTGTATTTAAAAGTTGCTAGAATATGGACTGATTTGGATCTAGGAAAACAGAATAATGGATTTGTGTTTATTATACTGTTTTTTGACATCTGTAAATTGTAAAAGGTAAATGGAGCTAAGTAATGTAACTATTGCTGAGCTACTCGGAATTGCATATAAAGTGTATTATGGTTGGAATGAAATGGGAAAACAAAAAAAGCAAAATATCCCAGGTCTGTGTCAAGTTGCAAGATAAACTCAGCTCATTGTAACTGAGGATTTTGCCAGGGCCTCCTACTTCGTACCAGCAATTATGCCAGCTGCGTGGCCTTGGTACATCTGAACTGCAGCAAGAAGAGAGAGAAAAAAAAAAAAAAAATTGGAAAAACCTGGCTGCCCACTTTCAAGGCGGTGAAAGGGGGGTTTTCTCTCCCCCCCACTGCAGCGATGTAATACTGAATGGAGCAGTCTGGGGGTGAAATTTAAAGGCATCCCTAGCAGATCTGTAGTTCTAATGAAACTGGGAAATTAAACCAAAAATTTGTTAATAGACTTATTCTGTGGTAACTAATTGTGAAAGACTTCTTCGTAAATTCACCATGATAGTTTTTGAGATTGTGGGAAAGAAAGAAAGAAAGACCTTTTTTTTTTTTTTTGAGACCAATGGAATGCCAAATTTGAAACAAAGTTTTACCATATGAATTCTTGTAGCTGCCAGAAAGCCCTGTACATCTCTTGGGTCAAGATTTGTTAAGTAAATTGTAAGTTCAAATAACATTTTCTGAGAATTCTGTTTAGTTGCATGGCCCACAAGAAGCTACTTGGATGGTGAAGATATGCTTGCTGCAAGTGAGACATGTCCAAGGAAATTTGGAATGCTGTATTTCCACTAGTATTAACAGCCAATGTTTTGATAAAGAAAACACTACACTGATAGAACTGAAACAGGACTTCAATCCGGTAAGGGAAAACAATATCCAATAAATATGACAACCAAAATGGAATTAGAGACTTTGATGAATAAATTTCTGACAACCTTAGAAGCTAACTGCATTCGATTGGACTTGCAGATTTGTCTAAGAAACAACCTGTGGCTATTATGGGACAGTATGATGAGATTGCTAACAGACTGATAGATCAATTGTCACTCTGATCAAGAAAATGCAGGGAATGAATTTAAGTCTTAATAGGCCATGATCCTTTTATTATATACGTACCATTTGTGAAATTTAATTCTGATTTTTTTTATTTGTAATCTATGTCCTTGTAAATTGAACTAGCTGGTTTTCTTAACAGCACAGCTGTTGGCATTCATAAATGTAAATTGCTGCAGAACCTTCAAGTCTTTAACATCAGGTCACAGGCCATACTTGGTTTTGGTCTGATCCTACATACTTGCAAAGTTTTTGTTGATGGTTTTGAGAAGTCTCATAAAGCTGTAGTGGTCTGGCATGAAGATAAAAATTGGCATTATTCTGTAAAAATTATTGAAGGTTCAACCCAATTAGCAGAACTTGGCACAGCTTTAAATTACTTAGAGCTTTTTAAGGAGGAACCTCTATATTTGATTTGTGATTTTGAGTACGTAGTCAAGGTCCAACGCATGTATCTGATTCCGAAGCTGTTTGCTTGTTTATTTAAAAACAAACAAACAAAAAACAAACAAACAAACAAAACAAAAAAAAAAAGGGGGGGGGGAGGAGAAGTAGGGGAAACACCACCACAGGGCCAGTTGTCGGAGTCATTGTATGTGATGAAATAATTTGCAAGTATGACCCAAGGCCATGGTAGGTCAGAGGGAACCTACATTGGTTGTGGTCAGGTTGCTGGTCAATGGAGAGGGCCACATCGATTGAAGGCCTGGGGAGGGGGTTGTGTTTGTGGCATTGCAGGGCGGGGATCGGGGTGGATTCCTGCGAGGTGGGTCGGGCCGTGGCTGAGTGGAGATGGCAAGGATTCGGTGAATGCGAATGGACAGGAGGGAGATAAGTTGTGAGGACTGTTTCAGATGTAGACCATGAATCCTGGTTCGGTGTTGTGGATGCTCACAGACCTGGTGATCTAGAAGCCTATTAGCAAGCTCGTGGTGTGCCTTCTGTGGAGAATGACAATTTGAACAAACAGCAGGAGAGTCAAAAAGGCAATATTACGCTTAGATAGTCAATGCACTCTTTCTCACTGATCTAGCAGCTGGTAAAACCTTAGGAGACATATCAAAGTTAAGCTATTGGTCTTTTAAATAGGTTAATCTAACTTCTGAAGTACTAACTCAATTAATAATAGATGTTGATGGTATTGGACATGTTGCTCTACAAAATCACGCAGTTATAGGTTTTCTGCTTTTAACATCAGGATTCTGGTTGTGCTGTATTAACTTGTTTGATTATTCTGGATCTATTAATAAGTGCTTTAGACAAAGTAGAACAGTACATTAATAAGATTGCCGTAGTAAAATTAAGGTTTGACACATAGCTTAAATGTTTTGGAATAAGTGGGTAGTTGTTTGATCTTATTAAATAAGGCTTAGTTGCATTATATGTAACTGTGATTGTTGTGTTAATCATGTGCTGTATATTGCAGTGTATTTCAAAGATGATTCAGCGCGCTGTAAATGGGGTCTGGCTGGTTCAAGAACAAAAAGAGGGGAATTGTGGAGGGGTTTCTGTTAGATGGAGATTTGTTACTGAACCAGCCAGGAATTTCAAGGCCAACTCAAAAGCTGAGAGCAGGACCTGCCGTGGGAGAGAAGCAGCTCTACAATAACAAGACCTCAATGTGATGTAAATCAACGGACCTATGAGCAGTGAGACTCCAGCGTGTGGACAGCTCATGAACATAGATGATATCCAATTAGTGAATGCATGATTGGAGCGTGGACGCATGATCAGAGAATAGTTGCATATATAAGGAGGCTTGTTTCTGTAATAAATGGCTTTGCGTGATTCACGTTGAATTGGAATGCTGAGTCCTTTATTCACTCCAACAAACCCCCACAGCTCTGCTCCTGCGGGACCACCAGTGAGGGTCCTATCCCACAGCATGGCAGAGTAGTGGAGGGGACACCAACTCACTGAGGCAGTAGCCATTGGCCAGCCCCTCCGCTTGTACCATGCATGCCACCAACAACCAGCAATTGCCCAAGGAGCTGGGGGGAGAGAGCAGGAGGGTCAGCACCGTGCATCTCCTCCACGTCCCAGAGACAACTCTGGACTCACCTCGGCATCCTGGGTATCCATTCAACTGATCCGGGAGATGGGGTGCTTGGGGATCACCAGGAAGTGGACGGGGTTTTGAGGAGCCACGTCGCAGAAGACCAGGCACTGCTGGGGGGAGCAGGGTGAGCCCCGCACCCATGGGTGTTGCCCACCCCCCCCCTCTCCCCCGTACAGACACGTGCTCTGCTGTCCTGGTTATCTTGTCGACTTCATAGAGCAAGGGTGTCAAACTCATTTTCACCGGGGACTCCTACAGGAGTACATCTATACAGTCCTAAAATTACATTCGGCCCTTTGTAGGCAACCGCAAGGCTGATGTGGTCCCCAGTGAAAATGAGTTTGACACCCCTGTCATAGAGGATTCTGGCAGGCATGCTGCTGCCTGCTGCGCCTTGCCCACCTCCTCGTCCTGCCCGCTGGGCACCGCTAAGCACCACTGAGGCGGAGGGGCACGCGGGCCTTACGACCTCCCCCCATAGGGATGTGGACCCTGTGGCCTAGGGTGGTGGGGGAATGCGGGAGGCACAGGGAGATACACAGGCCAGGGTGATGTGGGGTGCAGTAGGCACATGGGGGCGATTTACATGGAGGTGATATGCATGGGAGTTATGGGGGATGCACGTGGAGGTGAGGGTGGACACACACGGGTGCTCAGAGGCCCAGTGCAGTGCCGTGTGGGTGCTCACTGCAGGGCTCATGCCCGCCGCAGACCTTGCCCCGAGGTGAGAGCAGCGGCGAGTGAGACACAGGGCAAAGGCACGACCAAACCCCCGGCTTCCCTGCACGCAGAGTCCCCCGCATCGCCCAGCCACGCGCCTGCCCACCTCACCACCTATTCGCCTCTGTCACTCCCATGCCTGGACCCTCGGCGCCTTAAAGGGTCCGCACGCCCCCAGGGTCGACACCTCTGAGCACTATGTAGGCATCACCTACGCACCGGCCCGCTGAACCTCTGCCGGAGAGGAACTCGCCGAGCTCGAGTTCCCACTCGACCCTCCCCGCCGCCAGTGCCCCCTCAAAGACCCTGGGGCGAAGGCTGGGCCAGACGGGGTTTATTGGGTGCTTCAGAAGCCCATGCAGGGACGTTTGTGGCGGGGCTGGGAAGCGGAGAAGAGCTGACTCTGGGAGGAGAGGATGGAGAGCTGGCTAGCCTGGCTGCCGGGGGGGGTGAAATTCGGCCCCCACTACCAGGTAGTCCCGCAGTGCCTTCTGCCGCTCAGCGCAGGCTCTGGGAGGAGAACAGAGCTTCGTCGGGTGCCAGCAATGCCGGGGGACTGCCTCGCCCCGCGCCCGCGGAGAACCTTCCCGGGAGAACATGGGGTCTGGCCGGGGAAGAGCGGCGGTGACAGCTCAGCTCCAACAACTCGGACTGGTGGGTGAGGGAGGGGGTGAAGCTGGCTGAAAGGCTGTGACGACCCCGGGCTTGCTTCTGCTGCCTCTCCTGCAGCGCCCACTGCCTCTGAGCCAGGTTGAAGCTCGTCTTTTCTTCCCACCACTGCCTCCAGTCCCTGAACCAGGCTGCCGTCAGACAGGTGCTCAGGGGGACCGGACCCCCTGCCAGCTCCGGGGTCTGTGGCAGGGCTGGGGGCTCCCAGCACTGGATGCAACCCCCTTCCTGCACGGTCTGGCGCAGCCGCTAGCATGCCTGCCTGTGCAGGGTGCTGGAGATCACTGGCACCCCCAGAGGTGCCTGAGGACTGGAGGAAAGCAAATGTCACTCCAGTCTTCAAAAAGGGCAAGAAGGAGGACCCGGGGAACTATAGACCGGTCAGCCTCACCTCCATCCCTGGAAAGGCGATGGAACAACTTATCCTTGGTGCCATCTCAAGGCATATAGAGGATAGAGGGTCATAAGGGGCAGTCAACATGGCTTCACCAAGGGGAAGTCATGCTTAACCAACCTCATAGCCTTTTATGAGGACATAATGAAATGGATAGATGATGGCAGAGCAGTGGATGTGGTCTACCTTGACTTCAGTAAAGCCTTTGACACAGTCTCTCACAGCATCCTCACAGCTAAACTGAGGAAGTGTGATCTGGACAATCAGGTAGTGAGGTGGACTGTGAACTGGCTGAAGGAAAGAAGCCAGAGAGTTGTGGCCAATGGGGCGGAGTCTAGTTGGAGGCCAGTATCTAGTGGAGTACCTCAAGGGTTAATACTGGGGCCTGTATTATTCAATATATGCATCAACGACTTGGATGAAGGAATAGAGTGCACTGTCAGCAAATTTGCTGATGACACTAAACTGGGAGGAGTGGTTGACACGCCAGAAGGCTGTGCTGCCATCCAGCGAGACCTGAACAGTCTGGAGAGTTGGGCAGGAAAAAATTTAATGAAATATAACAAGGGCAAGTGTAGAGTCTTGCATCTGGGCAGGAACAACCCCAGGTTCCAGTATAAGTTGGGAAACGACCTGTTAGAGAGCAGTGTAGGGAAAAGGGACCTGGGGGTCCTGGTGGACAGCAGGATGATCATAAGCCAGCACTGTGCCCTTGTGGCCAGGAAGGCCAATGGCATCCTGGGGTGTATTAGAAGGGGTGTGGTTAGTAGATCGAGAGAGGTTCTCCTCCCCCTCTACTCTGCCCTGGTGAGACCACATGTGGAATATTGTGTCCAGTTCTGGAGTCCTCAGTTCAAGAAGGACAGGGAACTGCTTGAGAGAGTCCAGCGCAGAGCCACAAAGATGTTTAAGGGAGTGGAGCATCTCCCTTATGAGGAAAGGCTGAGGGAGCTGGGTCTCTCTAGCTTAGAGAAGAGAAGAGAAGAGAAGAGAAGAGAAGAGAAGAGAAGAGAAGAGAAGAGAAGAGAAGAGAAGAGAAGAGAAGAGAAGAGAAGAGAAGAGAAGAGAAGAGAAGAGAAGAGAAGAGAAGAGAGAAGAAGACTGAAGGGTGACCTCATTAATGTTTATAAATATGTAAAGGGTGAGTGTCATGAGGATGGAGCCAGGCTCTTCTCGATGACAATCAATGATAGGACAAGGGGCAGTGGGTACAAACTGGAACACAGGAGGTTCCACTCAAATATGAGAAGGAATTTTTTCACCGTGAAGGTGACAGAGCACTGGAACAGGCTGCCCAGGGAAGTTGTAGAGTCTCCTTCTCTGGAGACATTCAAGACCTGTCTGGATGCCTTCCTGTGTATCCTCATCTAGGTGTTCCTGCTCTGGCAGGGAGATTGAACTAGATGATCTTTCGAGGTCTCTTTCAGTCCCTAACATTCTGTGATTCTGTGAGTCTGTGATTCTCTTTCTGGGTGAAGAGATGCTTCTGGCTGAATGTGGGAGACCGGATGTGCCAGGGGGCTCCCTGCAGCTTTTGATAAGCACCTGCAGCCAGCAGCAGTACCGCAGGGACACAGCTGGGCAAAGCCAGTGCAGGCTGGGGGCTGGCACAGTTCTCCTTGGAGCATTTAGCTTCCTCCTGGGCTACTGTGTGATGGATGCACTTGACCTCCCCCCAACCAAACCAGCAGCAGTTTGTTACAGGCTACAGTTTCCAAATTACAAATGCATGTAAATGCAGATCCATTAGCATTACAACAAACTTTCAAACCCTCACCAGTTTTGAATGTGCCCCCACTCACTGAAGAAACACCAACAGAAGGCGTTTGGTTTACCAATGCCTCAGCAAAAAGGATAAATGGTAAATGGCAATACAAGGCTGCTGCATTCAGTATTACCACTGGTGAACAAGTAATAGAAGAAGGTGAAGGGAATGCACAAGTGAGAGAGTTAAGAACATTTTATGTATAAGAGTCTGGTACATGACTAAAAAAATACTCCCTGTTCATCACGAGGAATTCTTCAATGCTGCAATGACATTTAATATTACTAAAGCTATTTGCTTAAAAAAAGCTTGCACACATTATCATTGCATATATATAATATTAATTTAACACTTAAACCGCTGATCTACAACACACTGCATATTTATGACACAGAGGCAAGAGGTAACTGCACTACCACTCTATGAGCTGATAAAGTGGATTCACTGTAGTCAGGGGGTGGAATGTGACAGATGCACTTGACCCTCCCCCAACCAAACCAGCAGCAGTTTGCTACAGGCTCCAAAGGAGGTAAAGGCCTGAGCTGCAACTAGGCCAAGAATTCCTTTGAGGAAACCCACAAAGGAACAGAATGACATAGTGAACACCAGTAAGTTATGGGTGCAAGGAGTCTTTCCCACTGTATGCAATTTGACTACGAGCCAACCACTTTATTCCATAAATATAACAGCCTGGGTCAGCCTACTTTGAGCTCTCTCTGCTCAACAAGTGTGGCTGTATGGAGATGATATTTTACTACTCACAGATCACTGGATGAGCTCCATATAAATTTCATATAAATCATTTAGCTAAGTAAATGCATATTATAATATTCCACCACCACGTGGCAAGATTCATAATTTTAAGTCTTTTAATGTGTCAGCTGGCAGACTCTTATTTTCCCCATCTTCAAGAGTTGAACTTACCCTCCACACTGACTGAGGTGATATTGTAAACTCAGCAAATTAATAACTCTTAAAACCACTTTTAAGGTTTTAAAAGTAGCATTCCTTTATTCCACACTGGGACCCCACTGGGGATATTCCACCATGAGTGCACCAACAACTGATCATTTTTGCTTTGCTTATATTGACAGAAAAATTACATATTCATTACAGTTCTTGGAAATTTTTAACATAGAGTGCACCTATACCAAGAAATGATTACATAAACATCTAGTTATTTTGCGGTCTTTGCTGCCATCTAGCATTCTTCAGCTTGTATTGCAGACTCTTACAGCCTGGTCGCATTTTCCTCTTCAAGGGTCTTCCCATCGTGTCTGGCAAATGACCTCTCCTCGTTGGCAACTCCTCGATCAAGTGCAGTATATACCTACTTATATAAGCTATTATTTGAGCCACACCTGTGTTTTTTTCTAATTAATTATTACTTTATCATCCTGTTTCAGGTCCTCCTTCTAAAGACTGGATCCTGTTCCTAAAGAATATGTTGTAAATCTCTAATACAAGGTCTGCTTACATAGTGAACTTCAGGTGGAATTTAAATAAATACCATTTTTTTAATGAAGTCAAACCAGATTCAACTTCTGTAGCAGGGAGAGAGACATGAGTGTGTTGCGGTTGAGACGGACAAACGACATAGACCAAGTTGCAAATGATTTGGCTGCTTTGTCGCTTTCAGGCACCTTTATCATAGCTTGATATGCGAGGTCTCTTGACTGCCTCAGGATTTCAGGAATTTATCGTGCCTGTAGTTGTGGTGTGCCAATTAGTGTCTCTTCCAAGAGCTGGGGGGTAAATCCCAGCTTTTTGGTAAGTTCGGTTTACGCTCTGAAACTCTACCCCCACCCTCAGGAATTTGCTCTGCAGCAGCGTGGGAGGGGGGCGGGGGCAGACTGGGGGGACCTAAATTTATAGGAATTACGTTATTTAGCTCAGTCTGGCTCACCACAGGAGGATCCTCCCCACCTAAATCTCCAGGCAAGGGGGGATAGGAAAAAAAAATGTCCACTTTTTCCTTCTGCGACTGATAGCGGCGGGGCAGAAGGTTGAACTGTGATTAATGGTGGTGACGCAGATGGCGGAACCGCGACTGATGATGGTGGAGCAGACGTTTGAGCCGTGATTGATGACAGCGGAGCAGTCGGTTGAACGCACTGCTCTGACCGGTGCTCCGGGGGCCCCTCCCGAGATCGTATATAACCCAACGCTGTTTTTTCATGTGAGTCTTTCATAGCTTTTATCTGATTTCGGGGCCACACATACGTACGCTCCTCCTCTATTCCTTTTAACTTTCCAAGAAAGTGTCGCGGATCCTTATCCGTATCAGATCATATGGACTTGGGCGGTGTTGACGAACCTTTAGTAACAGGGGGGGTCGGAGTAGTACTTAATCTCGCCTTTTCCTCCGAATCTGGCCCAGGAGAGCCAGGAAGACCATCCCTCCCCACTGTCTCTGCATGTTTCCGTTGCTCTTTTAATCCTCTGAAAGTCTCTAGCAACAAGTGACATGTTGTTAACAGTTCAGTTGTTTCTTTGCATCTTTCACTAGTGCTTTGCCCCATAGTAACACAGTCCTTCCTTCGTAAAGTCAGTTCCAGAGGGCTAATACCCTGCTTCTTCAGAAGCAACTTTCATGTAGATAATATAATACCCCCCCCGTTCCCGGTAGCTCACCAACTCTTAGTGTGGTGTCTTTTCAACGATCCGGATCTTCGGTAGCTCTCCTCGGCTGCTCTATCAGCTGTACCGGGCTCCGTCTCCACAGCTCGTCTTCAGCTGTCACAGCTTCACCGCTGTCTCTTCTTCATGCGAGATCCTTCTTCATACAGGATCACGTAGGGGTCACCATATGTCACGGCTGAGACGGACAAACGACATAGACCAAGTTCTTCCAGGATGAAAGTAGTAGATGCCATTTATTGCCACAAGTGCATTTTTATACAGTTTTACCAATTCATGTGTCTCTTCACTATTGTTTACAAGTTACAGCAGTAACATCTCATTGGCTAATTTTGCTATCATCAGTGTTACTCTTCTATCCCCTTCTCTCTCACGGGTACATCCTTAATATCTCCGGATACTCCTTTACTCCCATCTTTCTCATGGGTAGGCCTTCATATCTTCAAGGCTAATTTCTCTTACCATGCCCTCCGTCAGGGAATCCACGTACCCACCGTAGTCCCCCACACTAGGGCTAGGATCACAGTCATGACAGGCAGGGTCCTCTTCAGATGCCGGTCACCTGTTCTGTCTGCCCCTCCTTGCAGGTACACCCCTCTCATTTATGGAACGTGCAAAAATTATCAGCAACCTTGGCTGGACCTCTTCTGCATACCATTGTTACCATTATCAGGTCTGGAGCAAACAGTGTCTGGAAAACATGCAGCCAACTTCAGAAAAGTGCAGTTACTTAGAAGAACTTAGCCAAAAGGAAAATTCACTGAAAGAGAACTGGTCTTGGTTTAAACAAAACCAGGACAGAAGGCATCTGCATGTGTGAGACTATAATGTTAGCAATAGTAAAAGACTTTCTCCTGAACTGGGAAACAGGGGGTTGAGTTATTTCATTTTGTGGTCAGTCTCTACAGAAACAGTGATTTGGTAAACCAACTTTTAACTTGTATACAATATAAAGTGAAGACAGTTAGTTCACACTTTATTTTGGTATGCATATGTGATCATGCAGTTGAGGAGGAGAAAGATCAATGAAATAGAAGTGAACGTGTTTGTAGAGATAACTAGAAAAAACTGTCACCTGCCAAAAAATGACACATAACCATTTTCTTTATTATCAGGCAAAGAGGCAATAAAAGCATTTTCTGGGAGTATTAATTTCAAATAAAAGTGGTGTGCAGAAATGAACTGGTTGTTGAGACTAGGGAAGGTGGGAAATGCTGCGTGCCTGTATGTCATTGTTTAGCCCTGGTTTTCCCAGCCAGCAGCTAGAACCACATGCTGCTCACTCACCCCTCCCCTGCCCCCAGTGGGATGGAGAGGAGGATTTAAAAAAAAAAAAGCAATAAAGGCAAAAAACTCGTGGGTTTAATCAGGCAGCAAGGAGAAAAGAAAGAACAAATAAGCGGTAACATAACAGCACTGGTCAAGGAACCCACAAAGACGATAGTCTCCAGCAAGTGATGAGCACAGCAGTGACTGCAGAGGAACCACGGGAGGTTTAAACGCGGTGAACCGACGTGCACAGCAGTGGCTATGGTAAGAACTGAGGCTGGGCATGGATTGGAGAGAGGAGGGGGAGATTCCGATCCTGCCAAAAGAGTCGCAGTGAAAGTGCTGATCTCGAGAGAGGGGCTGACCCGGAAGGGGCGTTGCCAAGAGCAACCGGGGAAGATTTAAATGTCCTCCTAGGGAGCACAGGTAACCAGGTCTAGTGAACAGGGCAGAAGCAGTTCGTGCAGGCAGTTTAAGCAGGCAAGGCAAGCTCAAGTGATTTATCTCACTTGGTTGTTGTCACCCTCACAGAAGGAGCTGACTATGGTATCCACTTGGGGCAAAGGTGAGTACTCTGCACTCAACAGGAAAGAGGCAGCAACTCAGACAGAGCTGCTATGGGAACATGCAGCTACCCAGATCTCAGGCTGCAGAGAATGCCAGAGCCTTTCACTGGTATGGAGTGGTAATACAGAAAACAGTTGTGTGAGGTGTGAGCAGGTGGATGACCTGCTCAGTCTGGTAGTGGAGCTGAGAGAAGAGGTGGAAAGGTTGAGAAGTATCAGGGAGCTGAAAAAGAAAATTGACCGGTGGGATCAAGCCCTGGCTGCCCAGGGGCGGGTAAGACCACCAGCAAGAAACAAAGATCAAGGGATTCCTGTGTCCTCCCCTTGCCTGACTGAAGAAAGCAGGTCAAGGGAAAGGGATGAATGGAAGAAAGTCCACACACAGGGTGGCAGGAAAAACACCCTCCCCACCTTCCTAGGTGCTGCTGTCCAACAGGCATGAGGCTCAGGATGTGGAATGCAGCAACATGAGGAATAAGGGGAAATAGCAGTGAGTTCCTGCCCCGGGGCAGAAAGAGGAGGGTTCCTACTGTGACCACTCCACCCCTCCAGGTTCCCTTGCAAAGCAGGTATGAGGCCTTGTAAGTGGAACTAAACAACAACATTGAGGGAGGTGGTTCCATTAAGTTGGAGGTGCTGCAGAGGATAAGTCACCCTGCACCCTCCATTAAAACAGCTCCCACAAAGAAAAAAAGGTGGGTTGTGGTTGTAGGAGATGTCCTATATGCAGGCCCACTTCTTAGGAAAGTCTGCTGTCTCCCTGGGGCCAGGGTCAAAGATGTAAAAAGGAAACTTCCTGCCCTGGTTAGGCCCTCAGACTACTATCCATTAATAATTTTTCAGGTAGGCAGTGATGAAAACTAAAGACAATCAAGAGAGACTTCAGGGCCTTGGGATGACTGGTCAAGGTATCAGGAGCACTGTCCCAACAGTTGCAGGGTACAACAAGGAAAGATACAGGAAGAGACAGCAGATTAATACCTGGCTACAGGACTGGTGTCACTGACAGAATTTTGGGTTTTTTGATCATGGGCCAGCTTGCAGGGTACATCAAGGAAAGATACAGGAAGAGACAGCAGATTAATACCTGGCTACAGGACTGGTGTCACTGACAGAATTTTGGGTTTTTTGATCATGGGCCAGCTTACATGGCACCTGGCCTGCAAATGACAAATGGGATGCACTTGTCTCAAAAGGGGAAAAGGATCCTGGGGCAGGAGTTAGCAGGACTTATTGAGAGGGCTTTAAACTAGATTTGAAGGGGGAGGAAACCAGGTGTGGCAGAGGCAAACCCAAGGGTGACATGCCAGCATCTGAGGGTAGTGCTAATGAGGCCCTTGGGTCTGCTGACCCCGTGGAATCAATGGCTCAGCTGAACTGCATCTATATGAATGCACACAGCATGGGCAACAAACAGGAAGAACTGGAAGCCCTTGTGAGGCAGAGAAACTATGATTTAATTGACATCTCAGAAACATAGTGGGATGAGTCTCATAACAGGAGCACTGCAGTGGATGGCTATAAACTCTTCAGAAGGGGTAGGCGAGGAAGGAGAGGAGGTGGGGTAGCCATGTATGTTAGGGAGGGTTTTGATTGTCTGGAACTTGAGGAGGGTGATGATAGGGTTGAGTGTCTATGGGTGAGAATAAAGGGGAAGGGCAACAAGGCAGACATCCTGGTGGGGGTCTCTTACAGACCAGGATAAAGAGGCAGACAAAATATTTTGCAGGCAGCTGGGAGAAGTCTCCTGATCACTAGCCCTTGTTCTTATGGGGGAGATCAACCTACCAGATGTCTGCTGGAAAAAAAACACAGCAGAGAGGAAGCAGTCTAGGAGGCTCCTGCAGTGCATGGAAGACAACTTCCTGACAGAGCTGGTTAGTGAGCCAACTAGGGAAGGAGCCCCACTGGATCTCTTGTTTGTAAATAGAGAAGGGTTCGTGGGCAACATGTTGGTTGGAGGTCACCTTAGGCACAGTGATCGTGAAATGATTGAGTTAGTTATCCTTGGAGGAGTTAGAAGGGTAGTTAGCAGAACTGCTACTTTAGGCTTCCGAAGGGCAGACTTCGACCTCTTCAGAAGGCTGGTTGACAGAGTCCCTTGGGAGACAGTCCTGAAGGACAAAGGACTCCAGGAAGTCTGATCTCCCTTCAAGAAGGTAATCTTAGAGGCTCAGGAGCAGATAGTCCCAGTGTGCTGGAAGGCAAGCCGGTGGGGAAGGAGGTCAATCTGGCTGAATAGAGAGCTGCGTCTGGAACTTAGGAATAAAAAGAGAATTTATGACCTTTGGAAGGAGGGGCGGGCCACTCAAGAGGAATACAAGAATTCTGTGAGGCTATGCAGGGAGAAAATCAGAAGGGCCAAAGCCCAACTAGAGCTAAGCCTGGCCACCACTGTGAAAGGCAACAAGAAATGTTTCTATAAATTCATTAGGTCGGGAGAGGTTCTCCTTCACCTCTACTCTGCCTTGGTGAGACCACACGTGGAATATTGTGTCCAGTTCTGGGCCCCTCAGTTCAAGAAGGACAGGGAACTGCTGGAGAGAGTCCAGCGCAGGGCAACAAAGATGATTAAGGGATGTCACGGCTGAGATGGACAAATGACATAGACCAGTTTCTTCCAGGATGAAAGTAGAAGATACCATTTATTGCCACAAGTGCATTTTTATACAGTTTTACCAAGTCATGTGTCTCTTCACTATTGGTTACAAGGTACAGCAGTAACATCTCATTGGCTAATTTTGCTATCATCCATGTTACTCTTCTACTCCCTTCTCTCTCAAGGGTACATCCTTAACATCTCCGGATACTCCTTTACTCCCATCTTTCTCACGGGTAGGCCTTAATATCTTCAAGGCTAATTTCTGTTCCCATGCCCTCCGTCAGGGAATCCAAGGACCCACCGTAGTCCCACAAAGGGAGTGGAACATCTCCTTTATGAGGAAAGGCTGAGGGAACTGGGTCTCTTTAGCTTGGAGAAGAGGAGACTGAGGGGTGACCTTATTAATGTTTACAGATATATAAAGGGTGAGTGTCATGAGGGTGGACCCAGGCTCTTCTCAGTGACAACCAATGGTAAGACAAGGGGTAATGGGTTCAAACTGGAACACAAGAGGTTCCACTTAAATTTGAGAAGAAACTTCTTCACAGTGAGGGTAGCAGAACACTGGAACAGGCTGCCCAGGGAGGTTGTGGAGTCTCCTACTCTGGAGACATTCAAAACCCGCCTGGACACATTCCTGTGTAGCTTCATGTAAGTGTTCCTGCTCCAGCAGGGGCATTGGACTAGATGATCTTTTGAGGTCCCTTCCAATTCCTAACATTCTGTGTTTCTGTGAACAAGAAGAGGGCTAAGGAGAATCTCCATCCCCTGATGGATGCAGAGGGAAACAGTGACAGAGGATGAGTGAAAGGCTGAGGTACTAAATACCTTCTTTGCCTCAGTCTTTAACAGTCAGAACAGTTGTGCTTCAGGTACCCAGCCCCCTGAGCCAGAAGACAGGGATGGGTAGTAAGATGAAGCCCTAATAATTAAAGAGGAAATTGTTAGCGACCAGCTACACCACTTGGACACGCACAAGTCTATGGGGCCAGATGGGATACACCCAAGGGTGCTGAGGGAGCTGGTGGAGGTGATCACTAAACCACTTTCCATTTTCGGTCAGCAATCTTGGCTAACTGAGGAGGTCCCAGTTGACTAGAAGTTGGCAAACGTGATGCCTATCTACAAGAAGGGTCGAAAGGAGGATCTGGGCAACTGGAGACCTGTCAGTCTAACCTCGGTGCCAGGGAAGGTCCTGGAGCAGATCATCCTGAGGGGCATCACATGGCACATACAAGAGAACCATATTATCAGGTCCAGTCAACATGGGTTTATGAAAGGCAGGTCCTGTTTGACCAATCTGATCTCCTTCTATGACAAGGTGACCCAACTAGTAGATGAGGGAAAGGCTGTGAATGTTGTGTACTCAGGCTTCTGTAAGGCCTTTGACACCGTATCCCACAGCATTCTCCTGGAGAAGCTGGCCTGGATGGCCTGGATGGGTGCACTCTTTGATGGGTAAAGAACTGGTTGGAGGACCAGACCCAAAGAGCTGTTGTGAATGGAGTCAAATCCAGTTGGTGGCCAATCACAAGTGGTGTTCCCCAGGGCTTATTAATGGGGCCAGTTCTGTTTAATCTCTTTATCAGTGATCTGGATGAGGGTATTGAGTGCACCCTTGCTAAGTTTGCAGATGACACCAGGTTGGGTGGGAGTGTTGATCTGTTGGATGGTAGGAAGGCTCTACAGAGGGATCTGGACCAGCTGGAACATTGGGCTGAGGCCAGTTTTATGAAGTTTAACAAGGCCAAGTGCCAGATCCTGCACTTGGGTCACAACAACCCCATGCAACGCTACAGTCTCGGGGAAGAGTGGCTGGAAAGCTACTTGGCAGAAAGGGATCTGGGGATGTTGATTGACAGCAGGCTGAATATAAGCCAGCAGTGTTCCCAGGTGGCCAAAAAGACCAACATCATCCTGACTTCTCCCTGGATAGATGAACTTAGTAAATACGGGTATGGTTTTCCTGAAAGTCTGATCTTCCATGATTTTTGATCATCTGAACTTAGAGCTCTTACAGGTTGTGGAATAATTACTGAGGGAGTAAATTACAGAAACTAATTATGAAGGATCCACTTATTGAGAAGTTATATCCACATCTTCAGCATATAAGGCAGCTGCACGGCAGGGAAGAAATAAATCTGCTCTGTATGGTTTCACTCCCCCACCTGGCCTGCATTCTTAGATGGTAGTGCATGGGGAAGCCCAATGTACTGGCAGTTAAGAAGTATGGGGGAGTGGATTGGTGTGAAGATACTGCAGCCTGTGTAAAAAGGCAGGTACAGGAACCAGATGGTATAGCTGCTGCCAATTTTTAAGATAAGGTATAGCTGCTGTCAGTTAAAAAGAATAAATGTTCATCCAAAGTGCTAGTTACTGAGCGAAAAATTTGTCTGGTGGATGAACTTTGCTCATTATAATCTCACTACAATACCAAAACACACCTCCATCTCAAAGGATACCTACCTCCAGTGCAATTTTAAGCATGCTCAGTATCACCATTTACTGCAGGGTGACAATAAACCATGGCAGATGCTCTCTGTTAACCCCCTGCCCTCCCTTCTAAGGAAAGGTAACGGGAGGAAAAGGGAGAGAGACTTACAAGTTGGAAATGTTTTAAATGCTTTACTAATACAAAATATACAAAACCAATCTTGAATTTCCCAGGGTAGTGCAGCATTGCCCATGGTGGAGCTGGTGTGGCTCCAGCGGCTGCAGGACAGGCACCCAGAAGTCCTGGGCTGGAATCCACAGTAAACCAGAATGAGATTCAGGAATGCAAGGTCTGGAATCAGGCCTTGGATCACAGGTGTGAAAGGCAGGGTCCTCTTCAGATGCCAGCCATGGTCGAAGAGAGCGAGACCCTTGTGATCTCCCACTTATACAGGGTGTATGACGTGTATGGGATGGAATACTCAGTTGGTCGATTTTAGTCACCTGCCCTGTTTGCCCCTCTTTGCAAATACAGAATCACAGAATGTTAGGAACTGGAAGGGATCCCGCAAGATCATCTAGTCCAATCCCCCTGCCAGAGCAGGAACACCTAGATGAGGTTACACAGGAAGGCGTCCAGGTGGGTTTTGAATGTTTCCAGAGAAGGAGACTCCACAACCTCCCTGAGCAGCCTGTTCCAGTGCTCTGTCACCCTCACTGTGAAGAAGTTTCTTCTCAAATCTAAGTGGAACCTCTTGTGTTCCAGTTTGAACCCATTACCCCTTGTCCTATCATTGGTTGTCACCAAGAAGAGCCTGGCTCCATCCTTGTGACACTCACTCGTTGTATATTTGTAAACATTAATAAGGTCGCCCCTCAGTCTCCTCCAAGCTAAAGAGACCCCAGCTCCTTCCGCCTTTCCTTATAAGGGAGATGCTCCACTCCCTTAATCATCTTTCTGGCTCTGTGCTGGACTCTTTCAAGCAGTTCCCTGTCCTTCATGAACTGAGGGGCTCAGAACTGGACACAATATTCCAGATGTGCTCTCACCAGGGCAGAGCAGAGGGGAAGGAGAACCTCTCTCAACCTACTAACCACCCCCCTTCTAATACACCCCAGGATGCTGTTGACCTTCCTGGCCACAAGGGCACAGTGCTGGCTCATGGTCATCCTGCTCTCCACCAGGACCCCCAGGTCCCTTTCCTCTACACTGTTCTCTAATCGGTCGTTCCCCAACTTATACTGGAACCTGGGATTGTTCCAACTCAGATGCAAGACTCTACACTTGCCCTTGTTATATTTCATTAAATTTTTCCCCACCCAACTCTCCAGCCTGTCCAGGTCTCTCTGGATGGCAGCACAGCCTTCTGGCGTGTCAGCTATTCCTCCCAGTTTGGTGTCATCAGCAAACTTGCTGATAGTACACTCTAGTTCCTCAACCAAGTCATTGATTAATATATTGAATAGTACTGTTCCCAGTACTGACCCTTGAGGCACTCCACTAGATACAGGCCTCCAGCTAGACTCCGCCCCATTGACCACGAGTCTCTGGCTTCTTTCCTTCAGCCAGTTCCCAGTCCACCTCACAACTTGATCATCCAGTCCACACTTCCTCAGTTTAGCAGCGAGGATGCTGTGGGAGACTGTGTCAAATATTTTGCTGAAATCAAGACAGACCACATCCACTGCTTTGCCATCATCTAGCCACCTCGTTATGTCCTCATAAAAGTCTATCAGGTTGGTCAAGTATGACTTTCCCTTGGTGAAGCCATGTTGACTGGCCCTAATGACTCTCTTATTCTTGATATGCCTTGAGATGGCACCAAGGATAAGTCGTTCCATCACTTTCCCAGAGATGGAGGTGAGGCTTTCCTCCAGTCCTCAGACACCTCTCCCATTTCCCAAGACTTGGCAATGATGATTGAGAGTGACCTAGCAATGACCTCAGCCACCTCCCTCAGCACCCGTGGGTGCACCCCATCTGGACCCATGGATTTATGAATGTCCAGATTGCTTAACTGCTCCCTAACCGAGTCCTCAACAACTAAGGCAGACTCCTCCATTGTCCTGACTTCCTCTGGGGCCTCAGGGGTACGGGGCTCCGCAGGACAGCCTCCAGCAGTGTAAACAGAAACAAAGAAGGCATTCAGTAACTCTGCCTTCTCTGTATCTTCTGTCACCAGGGCACCCACCTCATTCATCAGTGGGCCTACATTGCCTTTGGTGTTAGTTTTATCTCCCATGTATTTGAAGAAGCTCTTTCTGTTGTCCTTGACTGCTCTTGTAAGGTTTAATTCTAAGGAGGCCTTAGCATTTCTTGTTGCTTCCCTACATCCTCTGACAACAGCCTTATATTCTTCCCAAGTGGCCAGCCCCTCCTTCCATGATCTGTAAACTCTTCTCTTCCACTTCAGTTTGCCCAGCAATTCCCTGTTTAACCAAGCATGTCTCCTGGCTCCCTTCCTTGACTTCCTACCTGTCAGGATGCTCTGATCTTGAGTTTGGTAGAAGCAGTTCCTGAATGCTAACCGACTATCTTGGGCCCCTTTACCTTCAAGCAGCCTTGCCCATGGGATTTCTCCTAGCAATTGTTTGAAAAGGCCAAAGTTTGCCCTGCTGAAGTCCAGGGTTGCAATTCTGCTTGCTATTCTGTTCCTGCCACATGAGATCCTGAACTCCACCATCTCATGGTTGCTGCAGCCAAGGCAGCCCTCAACCTTTACTGCTTCAACCAAACCCTCCTTGTTAGTGAGGATGAGGTCCAGTAGCACTCCTCTCCTAGTTGGCTCATCCACCATTTGCATCAGGAAATTATCATCGATGCACTGGAGGAACCTCCTGGACTGTGGCTGGCTGGCCGAGTAGTCCTTCCAGCAAACATCAGGGTAGTTAAAATCCCCTGCAACAACCAGGACCTCTAATTGTGAGGCTGTTCTCAGCTGCCTGTAGAATGCCTCATCAACTTCCTCACCCTGATCTGGTGGCCTGTAATAGACACCCACAATAATATCACCCCTGCCATTCCCCTCTCACAGGACATGCAAAATTTTATCACTAACCTTAGCTGCTATAGCAATAAATCTAAACCTGGGCCTCTTCTGCATACCGTTGGTACCCTTATTTGGTGTCAGAAGTGTGATAAGAACCCATACCTGGATTGTTCCCTGTTGTTGAATTTACTAAAAGATTATAAGGCTTGCCCGAGTCCTGAGGGTCTTAAGTGGGCCTCTGGATTCTGGTCGTGTCCAGATATTGTAACTCAGCGAATAAGGAACTTGGCAAAAGAAAATAGGTTTAAGCTCGGAAAAGGTAAAGCAATTGTGTGTGCTGTATTAGGTGCAGCATTGATAGCTGGTCAGAAAGATAAAGAAACTGACCAGGCGGTGATTAAGTCATTGCAGACAGAATTGGCAGTAGAGTGTTCTAAGTGGCAACAAGCAGAAAAAGAGTTGGCTGATAACAAACGAATCATAGAAAATTTGCAGAACAATTAACGAGATGCCTTTTCAAGAGAAAGGCAGATAAGCTTGAAATTGGCTAATTATGAAGATTTGGAAAGTGATCCGGGGTTTTCCAACCCAGTAAAAGAAACTTCTCTTACAGCAAGGGATGTAGCTCCTCTTTACCCGTGGAGAGAATTGGAGGTTGTGTCAAAATGCGATCCTACTCCCAAGCTTCGGCCACTTGTTAAAACTGAAATTGTACATGACGGTGGGGAAGCCGAGCCCACCATTGTCACTAAAGAAATACCGTATACAGTCACTGAGCTAGTAAAGTTACAGGAAAAATATAGCAGGCTGGCTACGGAGACTGAGACGGAATACGTGTGGAGAGTTTCTCTGACTGGTGGTGGCAGAATAAGGCTTTCTGAGGAAGAATCTCGAGGATATTGGGGTCCTGGCGTATTTCTAACAGTAGAAGATGACAGGGAGCCTTGGTCCCTGACCCAGAGAGCTGTGTATTGGGCCGGTGGTTTAGACCCTTTGGAGAGGGGAGACCCACTTGCTATTCCTACCTCTGGGGTAAGCCAGCTTACTGAGAGCATTCAGAAAGCAGCTTGTCTTCAGCTGATGCATGATAGGCATTTGGTTCCTCACCAGCCCTCTCCAATGTTGCTGTTTGCTGACCCTGACAGGATGACCCCCTTAATTAGAGGGTTACCTGACTCGTTAAAAGTCTATGCCATACAAATCCAAGATCGTCTGAGAGCCACCACAGCAGGGGGGCCTCAGGCTGGACCGGGTCTCTCTTGGGGAGAGATTGCACGGGAGTTGATTAATTATGGCCAGCGTATGGGGTTCGTCGGTAAAGACGTTAAGTCTCAAGTAGCAGTGTGCCGAACTGAAGTAGAGGCAAAATTCCCTTGCCCCCGATCTAAGAATTTTACAGGGGTAGGTTAAAGGCATCAGTGTTGGAAATTAGGTCTGGATAAAGGTATTCCCCGAGAACTGATGGATGGTTTGCCCCTCCCCAATTTACAGCTGCTTGTAAAGATGTGGAAACCAGCAAAAACAGATCAACCAGGAAAGCTACAACATAGAAATAACCTGTGGCTATGGTTGGACAGTATGATGAGAATGCTACTAGACTGATATACCAACTGTTACTCTGATCAAGAAAATGCAGGGAATGAATTTAAGTCTTAATAGGCCATGATCCTTTTGTCATATATGTACCATTTGTCAAATTAATTCTGATATTTTTTTATCTGCAATCTATATCCTTGTAATTTGCACTAGCTGATTTTCTTAATAGCACAACTTTTGGCACGCATAAATGTAAATTTCTGCAGAACCTGCAAGTCTTTAACATCAGGTCATAGGCCATACTTGTATTTGGTCTGATCCTACATACTTGCACAGTTTTTATTGATGGTTCAGGAAAGTCTCATAAAGCTGTAGTGGTCTGGTGTGAAGATAACAATTGGCATCATTTTGTTAAAATTGTTGAAGGTTCAACCCAATTAGTGGAACTTGGCACAGTTTTGCATGCCTTAGAGTTTTTTAGGGAGGAACCTCTAAATTTGGTTCATCAACAACCATCAACAAAAACTGTGTGAGCATTTTGAATAAGACCGAATACAAGTACGGTCTATGGTCTGATATCAAAGACATGCAGATTTTGAAGCAATTTACATTTAGGCATGCCAAAAGCTATGCTGTTAAGAAAATCAGCTAGTGCAATTTGCAAGGACAGAGATTGTGAATAAAAAAATCAAAATCTGCTTTCACAAAAGGTACTTATATGACAGACAGATCGCGACCTACTAAAGCCTGAATCCGTTCTCTGCCTTTTTTGATCAGAGTAACAATCAATTCCAGGGGCGCAGTAATAGTTTTACGAAAAGAATTGGGCAAAAAAATCCATTCCAAGTATATCTGTCTGTTTGCATTCTCATTATACTGTCCCACAATAGCCACAAGTTGTTTCTATGTTGTAGCTATAAATAGACAAATCGCAAGTCCAATCGAATGTAGTTAGCTTGTAAGGCTGTCATAAATTTATTCATCGAAGTTTCTAACTCCATTTTGGCTGTCATATTTATTGGATATTGTTTTCCCTTACCGGATCAAAGTCCTGTTTCAGTTCTATCAGTGTAGTGTTTGATTTATCGAAACATTGGCTGTTAATACTAGTGGAAATACAGCATTCAAAATTTCCTTGGAGCTTTCTCACTTGAAGCAAGCAGATCTGCACCATCCAAGCAGCTTCTTGTAGGACATGCAACTAAACAGAATTCTCAGAAAACGTTATTTGAGGTTACAATTACTTAACAAACCTTGACCCAAGAGAGGTATAGGGCTTTCTGTCAAGTACAAGAATTCATATGGTAAAACTTTGTTCCAAATTTGACATTCCATTTGTCTCAAAAAATGGCCTTTCTTTCATTCTCTCCCATGATCTCAAAGACTATCACAGTGAATTTACTAAGAAGTCTTTCACAACAAGTTACCACAGAATAAGTCTGTTAAAAAAAAAAAAATATTTTTTTTTTAGTTTAATTTCCCAGTTTCATTAGAACTGTGGATCTGCTAAGGATGCCTTTAAACTTCACCCTCCAGACTGCTCTATTCAGTATTACAACATCACTGCAGTGGGGGGGACAGAAAACCTCCCTTTCACAGCCCTGAAAGCGGGCAGCCAGGTTTTTCCTTTTTTTTTTTCCTTTCTCTTCTTGCTACGGTTTAGATATGGCGAAGGCCATGCAGCTAGCATAATCACTGGTATGAAGTAGGAGGCTTTGGCAAACTCCTCAGTTACAATGAGCTGAGTTTATCTTGCAGCTTGACACAGGCCTGACATTTATGTTCAAATACAGGCCTGGGATATTTTGCTTTTTTGTTTTACCATTTCATTACAACCATAATACACTTCTTACGCAATTCCAAGTAGCTCAGCAATAGTTACATTCCTTAGCTCCATTTACCTTTAAAAATTTACATATGTCAAAAACCAGCATATTAAACATCAATCCATTATTCCATTTTCCTAAATCCAAATCAGTTCATATTCTAGCAACTTTTAAATACAACCTCTTCCAAATTCACATCTATCATTGCATTTAGTTTTAGTTCCCATACCTCCAACAAACACATAAATTCAATGCGAATCAGAGTTTAACAACTTCAGTTATTTTCTCATCTCAAAATTATTAGATAACAATAAGAGCAATTACTCTAATGTATAAGGATGCATCCTAAGGGGGAGAAAGGTGGTATTTTAGCAATGGAACCGTTTCCCATTTTTTAATTATCTCCCCCAAACAAAATTCTTTTGGTGTTGGAGCGATAAAGGACTCAGCATTCTGATTCAATGTGAATCACGCAAAGCCATTTATTACAGAAACAAGCCTCCTTATATACGCAACTATTCTCTAATCACGCATCCACGCTCCAAGCATGGATTCGCTAAATGAGTATCATGGGCAGTCCACACGCTGGAACCCCACCGATGATAGGTCCGACGACTCACGCCATGCTGAGGCCCTGTTAATGAAGAAACGCCCCTCTTTCTCACAGCAGATTCTGTTCTCAGCTTCTCGAAGTGGCCTTGAGATTCCTTTGGACCTGACTAATTCAACAACATATCTCCATCTAACAAAACCACTCCACAATTCCCCCTTTTTGTTCTTGAATTAGTCAGACCCCTTAAACAGCATGCTGAATCGTCTTTGAAATATACTGCAACATAGAACACGTGATTAACAACATAATTACAATTACATATAATGTAATTAAGATCAAACAAATACCCACTTATTCCAAAACTTATAAGCTATATGTCGGGCTGTAGCATGAGGTACGGCATATGTTTCCAACCATCCAGTGGTTGCTTCCACCATTGTAAGTACATAACGCTTACCTTGACGTGTTTGTGGAAGTGTAATATAATCAATCTGCCAAGCTTCTCCATACTTATACTTTAACCATCGCCCCCCATACCATACAGGCTTTAACCGTTTCGCTTGTTTGATTTCGACGCAAGTTTCACATTCATGAATAACCTGTGAAATAGTGTCCATAGTTAAATCCACCCCTCGATCACGAGCCCATTTGTATGTTGCATCTCTACCTTGATGCCCTGAAGCATCATGGGCCCCCCGAGCTAGGAAAAGTTCACCTTTATGTTGCCAGTCCAAGTCCACCTCAGCTACTTTAATCTTAGCAGCTTGATCCACTTGTTGGTTGTTTAGATGTTCCTCGGTGGCTCGACGTTTAGGTACATGAGCATCTACATGCCGAACTTTCACAGGCAGGCTCTCTAGCTGAGCAGCAATGTCTTGCCACAGTGTGGCAGCCCAAATGGGTTTACCTCTGCGCTGCCAGTTGCTTTTCTTCCATTGCTGTAGCCACCCCCACAAGGCATTTGCTACCATCCGTGAGTCAGTATAAAGTATTGGCCACTTCTCTCGTTCAGCAATGTCCAAAGCCAGCTGGATGGCTTTCACTTCTGCAAACTGACTGGATTCACCTTGTCCTTCAGTGGCTTCTGTAACTTGTCGTGTGGGACTCCACACAGCAGCTTTCCACCTTCGATGTTTTCCTACAAGACGACAGGATCCATCTGTGAACAGTGCATACTGCTTATCAGTCTCTGAAAGCGTATTATACGGTGGTGCTTCTTCAGCACGTTTTACTTCCTCCTCATCTGGAGACATCCCAAAGTCTTTACTTTCTGGCCAGTCTGTAATAACTTCTAATATCCCTGGACGGTTGGGACTTCCAATTCGAGCTCGTTGCGTGATCAGTGCAATCCATTTACTCCACGTAACTTCGGTTGCATGATGTGGAGAGGGAACCGTCCCTTTGAACATCCAGCTCAGCACCGGCAGTCGAGGTGCCAGGAGGAGCTGTGCTTCAGTGCCGATCACTTCTGAAGCAGCTCAAACTCCTTCATATGCTGCTAGTATCTCCTTTTCAGTTGGAGTATAGTTGGCCTCAGATCCTTTGTATCCTCGACTCCAAAAACCTAAGGGTCGACCTCGGGTTTCTCCTGGTGCTTTCTGCCAGAGGCTACAGGTAAGTCCATTATCTCCGGCTGCGGTGTAGAGCACATTTTTAACATCTAGTCCAGTTCGGACTGGTCCAAGGGCCACCGCATGAGTTATCTCACGCTTAATTTGTTCAAAGGCTTGTCGTTGTTCAGGGCCCCACTCAAATTGCTTCTTTTTACGAGTCACTCACAATGTGGCTGTAGTCAGGAATATGCATTCTCCAAAAACCTACAACGCCCAAGAAAGTCTGTGTCTCCTTTTTATGAGTAGGTGGAGACATTGCTGCAATTTTGTTGATCACATCCATTGGGATCTGACGACGGCCATCTTGCCATTTTATTCCTAAAAACTGGATCTCTCGTGCAGGTCCCTTGACCTTGCTCCGTTTTATGGCAAAACCAGCATCCAAAAGAATATGAATTATTCTCTCACCTTTCTCGAAGACTTCTTTCGCTGTGTCGCCCCATACGATGATGTCATCAATATATTGCAAGTGTTCTGGAGCTTCACCTTGCTCCAGCGTGGTCTGGATCAGTCCATGGTAGATGATAGGACTGTGTTTCCACCCCTGGGGCAAGCGATTCCATGTATACTGGATGCCCCTCCAGGTGAAAGCAAACTGCGCCCTGCACTCTGCTGCTACAGGAATAGAGAAAAATGCATTAGCAATGTCAATTGTAGCATACCACTTGGCTGCCTTTGACTCCAGTTCAAATTGCAGTTCTAGCATGTCAGGCACAGCAGCACTCAGTGGTGGTGTAACTTCATTCAGGCCACGACAGTCTACAGTTAGTCTCCACTCGTCACTAGACTTACGCACTGGCCAGATTGGGCTGTTAAAAGGTGAGCGAGTCTTACTGATCACACCCTGGCTTTCCAATTGACGGATCAGCTTCTGGATAGGAATCAAAGAGTCTCGATTGGTGCGATATTGCCGGCGATGCACCGTCGTGGTAGCAATTGGCACCTGCTGATCGTCAACCATCAGCAGTCCTACAACAGAAGGGTCATCTGAAAGACCAGGCAAATCAGACAGCTGTTCAATTTTCTCAGTGTCCACAGCTGCTATACCAAATGCCCACCTATACCCTTTTGGGTCCTTAAAATACCCTCTCCTGAGGTAGTCTATACCAAGGATGCACGGAGCATCTGGACCAGTCACAATGGGATGCTTTTGCCAGTTTTTTCCAGTTAGGCTCATTTCAGCCTCTACAACAGTCAGCTCCTGGGATCCCCCAGTCACTCCAACAATATTGATGGATTGCGTCCCTTTATAATTAGAAGGAATTATTGTGCACTGAGCACCAGTGTCCACTAAAGCTTTGTACTCCTGGGGTTGTGTTGTACCAGGCCATAGTATTTGTACAGTCCAATAAACTCTGTTATCCCTTTCCTCCACCTGGTTGGAGGCAGGGCACCTCTAATTCCTGTTTTGCACAGTCTCTGGGTGTGAATTAGAGGTTCCTTCAAGAGCATCAGAATCTCTTCTGCTCCTTTTGTAAACTGGAGCAGCCACCTTCCTAGGAGTTTTTCCTTTTATCTCACGTACTCGTTCCTGAAGTTCTGAGGTAGGCCTTCCATGCCACTTATTCATGTTTTCTCCCTGCTCATGTAGGAAGAACCACAGTGAACCTCTTTTTGTGGGCTGTCTCTGCCCTCTCTCTCGAGATTGGAAACACCTTCTCCTAACAGCTGAAACATAGGTTTGTGCAGGTCGTGAACGGTACGAGTCTTCTCTGAGCTCTTTGATTTCTTGCAACAGCTTTTCAAACCGGTCATCAGATTTTTCACACAGTTTCTCCACAGCGGATACACAAGCCCGTAGAGAACCAGCAAGGCTGTCCTCAAAGTACCGGAGCTGCTCAATCACTTCATTAATTTCTTGTATACCTCTAGCTGACCAGACCATTCCTGCCAATGACTTAGCATATGCAGGTGGTGCACTTTGTACAAATCTGCGCCACATAGATTTTGTACAATTGATTCTATCTGGGTCTGTCCCCTCTTGGCTGTTTGGTCCTAGATAGATGATCTCTCACACAGCTAATTCTCTCAGGAACTGGATACCTCTCTCCATAGTATTCCATTTCCCTAACTTGGATATACAATCTTCCTTGTAGGGAAATCTGACTTTCATAGCTGCCAGGAGTCGGGTCCAGAGAGTAGCGGCATTAGACTCTCTTGAAATTGCCCTATCAATGGTGGAATCTTTTGACAGAGATCCCAGCTGCCTGGCTTCACCACCTTCTAATTCAATTGTTTCTGCCCCATTGTCCCAGCATCGCAGCAGCCAGGTTAAAATATTCTCGCCTTCACGACGACTAAAGTCTTTTCGCAGATCTCTCAGCTCACCTGGAGAAAAGGACCGAGTGGTGGTCACTTCATCTCCACCCTGTCCTGATGATGATGCCTCTTGGGTTGATGTTGGCCCTGTGCCATCACCTGCTGCACGGGTAGTCTTTCTAGTGACTTTCTTACAACCAGCAACTGATGCTGATATGGGTTCACCATCATTTGATTCATTTTCAGAGTCTGAATGACTGTCACAGTGTTTGCTGTGGTTACAGCAGCAACAGTGCCCAGTGTGTCAAGACGTGGGGGCTGCCTTGTTAGCCTTTGAGGCTGGAGAAGTAACGTTATCTGCAGCGACCTTGGCAGAGGAGCTCTGCGGAGGAGCTGTATCTTCAGCCTGTGAAGCCGCGGCTGGGGGGGCAGTGGCTGCAGCAGCAGCTTTGGCTGTTTTGCCTTTTCTCGAGCGGCTAGGAGTGCTTTTTGCTAAAGCTTCCGAAGACGCACTGCAAATCTCAGGACTAAGAAGAGACGCAAACCTCCTATTGAACCTCATTTCTCTTAACAGTAACACAAACTGACACACATTCAGCAAACCAGATAACACCATCACAGTTCTATCAAAGCTCCAAGGATATTCAAAGTTCTCTAAAACATTTGCAAACTGTCCTAGTGAAATCACAAAAGTATTGTTAGTCAGCCTTTCTAAAGATTCGCTTGACCAATTAGCAAATATAGAGCCATTCTGCTCTTTAATCTCTCCTGGAGGTTTTTCAAGGTAAAGCAAAATCGAGTAGAAATTCATTAGCAGCTGCAGTATAATGAAATAAACCAATGCCAAACCACACAGAATCATCATGACCGCTGTCCAGTTTCTTGTTGTTATATAATGAATACTTCGATTCAGAAAGAAACACCAACACAGATATGGGATCAGCGAGCACAATGTAGAAAATAACTGATACAACTTTTGCCATAACATCTTTAAATCAATGTAATTCACTTTGCCTTAATACCACTAAATAATATCTGAAGCAAACAGACGCGCGAGTATCACAACTCTATGAGTTGGCACCGTGCCAAGAAAATTGAAAGGTATGTCAGAGCAGTAGAAAAGCCAAAAATCTCCAAATTTACCCCTTTCTCTTGCCCCACGTTGGGCGCCAATTATCTGTCGAGGGTTAAGATTGCGGGGTGACAATCAAACCCTGGCAGATGTATTGTTAACCTCCTCTCCCCCCCACTTCCCCCTTTTGCCCCTCCCTCTCCCCCCTTCCCACTCAGGACAGGCGATCGGGAGGGAAAGAAGGACAGAGAGAAGAGAGTTGGAAAAGTTAAAGATGTTTTACTAACGCTACTGATAAGAATAGAGAAAATAATACAAAATATACAAAACCAATCTTGAAAGTCTCAGCAACTGCAGAGCCAGCACCCAAAGTCCTGGATTAGACTCTGTAGCCAACCGGAGCTGGATTCAGTCTCTCACTAGGCGTCAGTTCGCAGGGATGACCAGCAAGGTCCTCTCCTAATGTCAGCCATGAGGAAAAAAAAGGGAAAAAGGCAAAAAGGGACGAGATCCTCGTGATCTCCCACTTTTATATGAAGTATTCACGTGAATGGAATGTTATACACCGTTGGTCAGTCTCTCGGACATCAGTTTCTCGTTGTCCCTCTCGCGAGATGTCCATCCGTGCTTATCAATAAGTTTGCATTCCATTGCTAGGTTTAACCAAAACATGTGTTGGGTTCTCCAGGAAAATGCAGCTAACGTGAAGGCTTTAGCTGACAGGCAAAAATTCACTAAAAGAGAAACTTGTTTTTTAACAAAACCAGGACAATGTCAAACCTTAACTTTACCATGGCAATCTTATTAATGTACTGTTCTAGTTTGCCTAAACCACTTATTAATAGATTCAGAACAATCAAACAAGTTAATACAACACAACCATAATCACAGTATCACAGTATCACAGTATCACAGTATGTTTGGGATTGGAAGGGACCTCAAAAGATCATCTAGTCCAATCGCCCTGCTGGAGCAGGAACGCCTAGGTGAGGTCGCACAGGAATGTCTCCAGGCGGGCTTTGAATGTCTCCAGGGAAGGAGACTCCACAACCTCCCTGGGCAGCCTGTTCCAGTGCTCTGTTACCCTCACTGAGAAGAAGTTCTTTCTCAAATTTAAGTGGAACCGCTTGTGTTCCAGCTTGATCCCATTGCCCCTTGTCCTATCATTGTTTGCCACTGAGAAGAGCCTGGCTCCATCCTCGTGGCACTCACCCTTTATATATTTATAAACATTAATAAGGTCACCCCTCAGTCTCCTCTTCTCCAAACTAAAGAGACCCAACTCCCTCAGCCTTTCTTCATAAGGGAGGTGCTCCACTCCCTTAATCATCTTTGTAGCCCTACGCTGGACCCTCTCCAGCAGTTCCCTGTCCTTCTTGAACTGAGGGGCCCAGAACTGGACACAATATTCCAGATGGGGTCTCAACAGGGTGGAGTAGAGGGGAAGGAGGACCTCTCTCGATCTACTGACCACCCCCCTTGTAATACACCCAAGGATGCCATTAGCCTTCCTGGCCACAAGGGCACAGTGCTGGCTCATGGTCATCCTGTTGTCCACCAGGACCCCCAGGTCCCTTTCCCCTACACTGCTCTCTAATAGGTCATTCCCCAACCTATACTGGAACTTGGGATTGTTCCTGCCCAGATGCAGGACTCTACACTTTCCCTTGTTAAATTCCATCAGGTTATCCCCCGCCCAACTCTCCAGCCTGTCCAGGTCCCGCTGGATGGCAGCACAGCCTTTTGGCGTGTCAGCCACTCCTCCCAGTTTAGTGTCATCAGCAAACTTGCTGATAGTACACTCAATTCCCTCGTCTAAATAATTAATGAATATATTGAATAATATTGGCCCCAGTACTGACCCCTGAGGCACTCCACTAGATACTGGCCTCCAACTGGACTCCGCACCATTGACCACCACTCTCTGGCTTCTCTCTTTAAGCCGGTTTCCAACCCACCTCACTACTCTATTGTCTAGACCACACCTCCTCAATTTAGCTGTGAGGATGCTGTGAGGGACTGTGTCAAAGGCTTTACTGAAGTCAAGGTAGACCACATCCACCGCTCTGCCATCATCCATCCACCTTGTTACATTCTCATAAAAGGCTATGAGGTTGGTCAAGCATGACTTACCCTTGGTAAAGCCATGCTGACTGTCCCTAATCCTAATGTTAAAAGTAGAATATTTGTAACTGCGTGTTTTGTGGATTTTGTAGGAATGTCTCATAATTTTACCTCATTTTTGCATTGACTATTTAAGTATAATATCACCCTTTTGGCTCTCCTGCTGATTGTTCAAATTGCCATTCTCCACAGAAGGTACAGCACCTGCTTGCTAATAGGCTTCTAGACCACCAGGTCTGTGAGCATCTATAACACTGAATTAGGATCCATGGTTTACATCTGAAACAGTCCTCACAACTTATCTCCCTCCTGTCCAGCTGCATCCACTGAATCTTTGTTGTCTTTGTTCAGCCATGGCTTGACCCATTTCGTGGGAATCCACTTCAGTTCTTGGCCTGTAATGACACAAACATAACCTTTTCCCCAGGTTATCAATTGATGTGGCTTTTTCCACTGACTAGTGATTTGACCATAACTAATGTAGGTTCTTTCTGATTTAGCACGGTTTTGGGTCATACTTGCAAAGTATTTCATCACATACAATGGTTTTGACAACTGGTTTTGTGGTGTTTCCCCTACTTTCCCCCCCTTTTTTTTAAAACCAACAAAGAAAGAAAGTTTGGAATCACATACGTGCATTGCATCTTGACTACGTACTCAAAATCACAAATCAAATTTAGAGGTTCCTCCTTAAAAAGCTCTAAGTAATGTAAAGCTGTGCCAAGTTCTGCTAATTGGGTTGAACCTTCAATAGTTTTTACAGAATGATGCCAATCGTTATCTTCACACCAAACTACTACAGCTTTATGAGACTTCCCAGAACCATCAACAAAAACTGTGCAAGTATGTAGGATCAGACCAAATACAAATATGGCCTATGACCTGATGTTAAAGACTTGCAGGTTCTGCAAAAATTTACATTTATGCATGCCAAAAGCCGTGCTGTTAAGAAAATCAGCTAGTGCAATTTACAAAGACATAGATTACAAATAAAAAAAAAATCATAATTATATTTCACAACTGGTACATATATGACAAAAGGATCATGGCCTATTAAGACTTAAATTCATTCCCTGCATTTTCTTGATCAGAGTGACAATTGATATATCAGCCTGTTAGCAATCTCATCATACTGTCTCATACTAGCCACAGGTTGTTTCTATGTTGTAGCTATAAATAGACAAATCTGCAAGTCCAATCGAATGCAGTCAGCCTGTAAGGTTTTCATAAATTTATTCCTCAAAGTTTCTAACTCCATTTTGGCTGTCATCTTTATTGGATATTGTTTTCCCTTACCGGATCGAAGTCCTGTTTCAGATCTATCAGTGTAGTATTTGCTTTATCGAAACATTGGCTGTTAATACTAGTGGAAATACAGCATTTGAAATTTCCTTGGAGATTTCTCACTTGCAGCAAGCAGATCTGCGCCATACAAGCAGCTTCTTGTGGGACATGCAACTAAACAGAGTTCTCAGAAAACGTTATTTGAGCTTACAATTTACTTAACAAATCCTGACCCAAGAGAGGTATAGAGCTTTATGGCAAATACAAGAATTCATGTATTAAAACTTTGTTCCAAATTTGGCATTCTATTGATTTCAAAAAACAGCCTCTCTTTCATTCTCTTCCATGATCTCAAAAACTAGCATGGTGAATTTACTAAGAAGTCTCTTACAACCAGTTACCACAGAATAAGTGTATTAAAAAAAAAAAAAATTTGTTTAATTTCCCAGCTTCATTAGAACTATGGACCCACTGGCAATGCCTTTAAATTTCATCCCTCAGACTCCTTGATGCAGTATTACAGTTCTCTAGCAATAGCATTGCTTGGAGGGAGAATAAAACCTCCCTCTCGCCCCCATCTGGGATGACAAGACATCCAGCCCAGCATGAAAACAGATCGGTTCGAACTCCACATTAAACCAACCTGGCTGCACTCCACACCCAAATCAGTACCAGTCTGACCCAGAGAAGCATTGAGCACTCTGACCTCCAAAAGCTGACCAGTATGAAAAGACTGACTTCAGCAAGGAGGTAAAATTATGAGCTCTTTCCCCAGATGTGCCAAAACCTAGGAACAAGACAGAAGGAAAAAGAAACATCACCAGCAACCCCTGATTCAAAGCTGAGAAAGCAACACAGTGCCACAACAAGGATGGATGACAATACTCCAGGAAAAAAAAAGACAGAGCAGGGGGAATAAAGCCCCCCTTTCTCCACTTAGCAGCGGGCAACCAGGTTTTTCCATTTTTTTTTTCTTCTTTCTCTTCTTGCTGCAGTTCAGATATAGCCAAGGCCACGCAGCTGGCGTAACTGCTGGTACGAAGTGGGAGGCTCTGGCAAACTCCTCGGTTACAATGAGCTGAGTTTTATATACCATTCCAATTAGCTCAACAGTTGTTACATTCCTCAGCCCCATTTACCTTCCACAATTTACAGATGTCAAATACAGTATATTAAACATCAATCCATTATTCCATTTTCCTAGATCCAAATCAGTTCACATTCCAGCAACTTTTAAATACAACTTCATAAAATACCAAGTTCACATCCCTCATAGCATTTAGGTGTTTGTTTGTTTCTTTTTTTTTTTTTTTTCAGTGCAAAGCAGAGTTTAACATTTTAAATTATTTTCTGGTCTCAAAATTACTAGATGACAATATAAGCAATTACTCTAATGCGCAAGGATGCATCCTAAGGGGGAGCAATTTGGAATTTCAGCAGTGACATTTTAGCAGTGGAACAGGTTCCCATTTTGTAATTATCTCCCCAAACAAAATTTGTTTGGTACCAAATACAAATATGCAAATTAAAATACTGAGCTCAGATATGAAAACCAAATACCAAGTTCAAATATGCAGGTGGATCACAGTTACACTAATTTAAGACAATCTCTCAATTTTTGCATTGCACCTTTGAACTGCTTACTGCTCAGCCAGGTGGAGGCACCACTGGGTCTCCCTGACAAAACAGGTCAGTGCGCGCTGGAGCCCCATCGGCACCTGCACCCCCGCTGCCGCAGCAAGCTGGATCGGGCAAGGCTTTTATTAGTGTCTCATCTGGTGCGCTACAACTGTTATCCCAAAATCAGGATTCTTTACTTGGTGTGCATACAAAAGAGCCAAATCCAGCACATTGAGATGAGACAGAGCCTATCACAGAGTTGCGCAAGTCTGGATACCGAAATAAAGCTAGCGTGCTAGAAAGAGAAATAACAGCTACTACACTCAAAATTTTACCATCACATTCACGCAGTAATGAACTAAATGACTCACGATCTTCTGTATTATCACAAAACGCACTTTTTGAGTCCATGGATTCTCATGATTTAACAGACTGTGAACTTATAGTACAATATAACAAAGACCTACTAAAATTGCAACATGCTTAAACAGATACCCACAAAGAAAACAGGTTAATAAGGAAAGCATCTTGCAGACTTTAACAAGTTTTCTGACCTGTGTGTTATCAGTTAAGTCTCTCTCAGCTTGTTCAAGTTCAAATCGCCCTGCCTGTAAAACTGTCTGAAAAGATTTAATGATTTATTGTCAGAGTGCTTTCCTATGTTTTAAAACACCTCCCAATACTGATTTCTTAGGAACACAACTGAAAACGATCATTCCTGATCCCATCTTGCAAGTAAAAACCTTGAGAAGAGGAGTGAGGGGGGAAGCAGAGGGCTGCTTGCAGCATGAGTGGGAAAAGCGGGGAGAAGGTTTTGTGGCGCACTTAAAAACAACTAGTAAAACAATTAACTCACATTCCTGACAAGCTGCTTGATTTTCAGAGAGGCAATACACAGGAGCACATAATATGTACTGTAAAACTCGCAAATAACATGCTGATAGCAAACATTAGCATTCTCTACTGCTAATTTCAACACCAGTGCTTCCTTAACTTCTAAGTTTTCAACCTGCTTATTGATGGTCTCTTGAAGATGGTCAATAAATTGCATGTAATTCTCATTGGGACCCTGATTAATAGTTGGAAATGATTTGGCTGCTTTGTTGGTTTCAGGCATCTTTATCATAGCTTAATAAGCAAGGTCTGCTGACTGCCTCAGGATTTCAGAAACTAATCACACCTGTAATTGCGGTGCGCCAATTAGTGTCTCTTCCAAGAGCTGGGGGATACCCGCCGCTTTCAACGGATCCCCATCTTTCTGACCTAAATGATCTATAGCTGTTACATTGCATAGGTCTAATTTTGCTTGAGTCTTTCATGGTTTTTATCTGATCACAGGGCAACATGTACACATACTCCTTTTCCTGTTAACTTTTGAAGAAAATGCTGCAAACCCCCATTCTCATCCAAGTCATCAGATAATGTGGACTAGAATGGTGCTGGAGAAACATTAGTAACAGGGGCGTTCAGAACAGTGCACATTCTCGCCAATAGTTTCTAGCATCATAATTATTAGTATAACCTGAGTCCCCAGGTGCATCCCCTTTCCCGTCGTGAACAGCATCATCACATTGCCGACTACTGGATTCACTCACTGTTAGCTGATCTAATCCTTCACGCAGTTCTTTTGCCCAGTTCTTATCCGGCGACTCCTTCTGCTCTCTCATGGAAGCTGGAGGGTTAAAAGCTGGTAAAGGCGGATACAAATTGGTAAAAGGACTGATAGTACACTTGTTTATGAGTTTAGCATTCTCAGCTTTCACAGGTTCTTTAGGCAAGTTGTGTGACTCCAATCCTTGCTATTCTCATCAGAGTTGGGTAATAGTGTAGCAGGACACCCGCTCGGCATTTTTCCTCCCCCTGCCCCGGACTGCTGAACCCTCGGGGGTGCTGAAGGCACAGCAGGGGCTGGAGTAGGGAAGGTATCAAAGACACAAACTGGGTAAACTTCACAGCGATTTTCAGGATTCTTATCAGGCTGGAACGCTACAAAAATTCCAGCAGCAACAGAGCATTCAGGCTTAAGATCTTTTAAGGTGGTAATTATAAGCTTCCATGTAGTTACTAATGATTTAGCTTCTTTATCTCCATTGCTGACCATATCCCATAATTTCTGCCCTATATCGTCCCAAAGTTCAAGTTTAAAAGCCTTCTTGGTTTCTGCCAGGTAGCCGTTAGTTCTACACCAAACTAACAGTCTACGTATGTTACTTTCTTCATATTTAAGTTCTCTCACAGAGAAAATATCAGGAGGAGCTTCACTCTTCCCTCCTCCTGCCCCAGCTGCTCACCTTTTCCGGTGATTTCTTCGACAAAATTGTCTGCGGAACGTCCATACGCCTCCACCCGGTTCTCAGTCCAGCTGATCCGCCTCCAGCTGGGCCACTCCAGGCTTTTCCCCAATCGTACTGATACGCCGTTCAGAGTATCATGTCAGGGTCACCATTGGTTGGAGTGATAACGGACTCAGCATTCCGATTCAATGTGAATCACGCAAAGCCATTTGTTACAGAAACAAGCCTCCTTATATATGCAACTATTCTCTGATCGCGCGTCCACGCTCCAAGCATCTATGTTCACGAGCTGTCCACGCACCGAAGTCTCACTGCTGATAGGTCCATTGATTTACGTCATGTTGAGGCCTTGTTATTGTAGAACTGATTCTCTCCCACAGCAGGTCCTGTTTTCAGCTTTCCAAGTTGACCTTGAAATTCCTTTAGGCCTGGCTAGTTCAGTAATCAATCTCCGTCTAACAGAAACCCCTCCACAGTTGCAGATTCTTATACTGTAGCTACAGGCTGTTTCCAGTCTGCCAGGGTTTCACATGCTTTCTTCCATCAGAATGCTGCTGCCTTAAAAAAGATGTTTGGTCTCACTCTCGAGCAAGTGAGAGACATAGTGCGCTCTTGCCCGGAATGTCAAGGCGTGATTACAAGCTCGCCCTCCCTTGGAGTTATCCCTCACGGACTCTCAGCTAATGACATTTGGCAGTCTGATGTTACACGTTTCATCCTTTGGCCGTTTGAAATATGTATATGTTTCAGGTATGCTTTGTGCATCTGCGCATACAAGTGAGTAAAGCAGAGATGTTCAGTGTCACTGGACCCACTATTTTGCTATGCTGGGAGTGCCACAACAGATTAAAACTGACAACGGTCCTGGATACACTGCTAGATCCACGCAATATTTTTTACAGCAATGGGGTATTTCGCATGTCACAGGTATTTCACATTCTCCCACTGGACAGACTGTCATTGAACGAGTACATTCCACACTGAAACAGATGTTATTAAAACCAAAAAGGGGGAATATGATGCCTCAGGAACAATTAGACAATGCAATATATGCTTTAAATTTTTTGATTTGTACAGTGCCTCCCTCCTCTATCACAGCAGTGGAAAAACATTTCCGTGTTCCAGATTCACTGTCTCAGAGACCAAAGGTTTTATACCGGGATCCCCTGCACAACAGTCAGTGGCAAGGGCCTGTAGAACTAATCACCTGGGGGAGGGGGTATGCTTGTGTTCTTCTTCCAACAGGACCAAAGTGGTTTCCTGCGAACTATGTTAAACCTTTCTATGAGTTGGACAAACATGATGCAGGACTCAGTACCAAAGATGCAGCATCTGTCCCTGCAGCAGAGGGCAACAAAGAAACAGAAGAGACCAAAGGAAGAGTCACTAGCATATCAGAATGATACAGATTTACATTATTTGGACTAGGGACTAACTGGTGAAAAAAATTTCAATGCATTTGTTTTCCTTATTAGTATGGCTAACCAACTTTCTCCAATATTTGTTAATAACTGTAATTGCTGTAATTTGTATTATTCTGTTCTATTGTAGGTTGATTTGTAATGATAATGTATAACAGGAAAATGACACATAAATGACACATTAGGTATGATGATCCACAGTGGGCATTCGAACTCACCAACAGAATGCCCCCTTTTGACTTTGGAGACAAGGGGTGACTGCACCACCACTCCAGAGTAGTTTGTCAGATGACTGTGGTCACAGGCTGGATTGTGAGGCAGTACACATTCCCCTGAAATCTGGAGCTTTCAATGAGGAGATTGATGGCTCTTTAGTACCTTCTGTGCCCCACTGTGCCTGTCCCCACATATATACACCTAGAATGGTACCAAGGTGTTGTCAATCAGATTCACCTCTACCAACTGGTGGGTCAGGAGGGGTGGGACCTTCAGTCAGTTGACAGGGTCCTTAACAAAGGAGGTGCCCAGACTAGCTGAGAAGCTTCTGGATTATGTTGTAATGCCCACAGCCACATCTGGCCAAACAATGAAACGCCGAAGACCCCCTTTGAGTGGTCTTCTCAGAGCTGCTGGTCTGTAAACTGGAGTGCTTTCCTTAGACAGGAACACCATCTAAGGAAACTTCCTGGGATTAATGACACCTCACTTCTTTATTTGAGTGAGTGACTATTTCTTGTGAGTACCCTGAAGTAAAAGGCTTCTAGTTTTGTTTCTTGTGAGTGACTACATGCACGTTGTGGATCCTCATTATTCTTATGATATTGTATTTAAATAATCTCCTTAGCTGATATCTGAATGTGTATTTTCTGTTATCGGAGTGCTAAATATGTCTAATACCATTTGTCCTGGTATTGTTAAAAAACAAGTTTCTCTTTTAGTGAATTTTGCCTGGCAGCTAAAGCCTTCATATTAGCTGCATTTTCCTGGAGAACCAGATACATGTTTTGGTAAACCTAGCAATGGAATGCAAACTTATTGATAAGCACGGATGAACATCTCGTGAGAGGGGCAACGAGAAACCGGTGACCAAGAAACTGACCAACTATGTATAACATTCCATTCACGTGAATACGTCATATAAAGTGGGAGATCAGGAGGATCTTGTCCCTCTTTTCCTTTTCCCTTCTGCTTATGACCGACATTAGGAGAGGACCTTGCTAGTTGTCCCTGCGAACTGAGGCCTAGTGAGAGACTGAATCCAGCTCCGGTTGGCTGCAGAGTCCAATCCAGGACTTCGGATGCTGGCTCTGCAGTTGCTGAGACTTTCAAGATTGCTTTTGTATATTTTGTATTATTTTCTCTATTCTTATTAGTAGCGTTAGTAAAACCTTTTTAATTTTTCCAACTCTCTTCTCTCTGTCCTTCTTTCCCTCCCGATCACCTGTCCTTACTGGGAAGGGGGGAGAGGGAGGGGCAAAATGGGGAAGTGGGGGGGAGAGGAGGCTAAAAATACATCTGCCAGGGTTTTATTGTCACCCCGCAATCTAACCCTCAACACCACTGAAATTGAATTATGGTGTTTATGAGTGATATGAAGTAAAATAACAGTCTTAGCTAATGTGCAAGGCCTGATTTAGGATTTAGCCAGTACCCTGCAAAATAATTACACAGTTTGTAAGAATTAGGACTGTAAGACAAAATGGCTAACATTATCTAATAGCATAAAGTGATTAGATCCTAAAACTTCATTTTCAGCTCTCAATCTGCATATATGGGTTTCTGTGGGAACTGGATATGCTTGTGTGATGTTTTTTCTTGTAGTCCTTCAAATAATCTGGAGAATGATACAGAATGCAAAGAAGAACAAAGCCGGGTCCTTACTGTGCTCATTGAGAACCTGATGTTTAAAACAAAAAAGGGGGAAATGTTGGAAAGTAAAATGTGAGAAAGCAAGATGTGTGGTTCCAGCCACCTGTATGATAAAGGAAGAGCAACACTAACATGACCATCTGGATGGTCAAAGGCATAATACTAACATAATAATATATAAAGGGCCTTGGACAGATTATTTTGAAGTGAGTTTCTCATAATTATAAAAAGTTATAGCCCAGACTTGCAAGAATGGTATCTCAGGCCGGATAACCGCCCCCAAGTGTATGTGATGTGTGAATGTCCTTGGGCCTGGTCTGTGAATGAGTGGGAACATAACTGAAACAAAGATAACATGAGTGTGGTGTGTTTTTAATAACAATTACTGGAAAAACATGTAACATCTTAGTCCAGGCCCCTATCTGTAAATCCTATTAATTGTCAGTGGCTAATAAAGAGAGGGTCTCAGCCTGGCTCAGCTCTCTGCTTGACCCGGCTCTGCGCTCCTTCCTGAACAAGATCTCTGACTGTACATGCATCTCTGTCTGCATCCCAGTATGCGTTGTCCCTAATCGCCTCAGCAGGGAGAAGAGCTCTTGAGACCCTTCCTGTGCTGTGTTTATGTAGCCAGTGTCATGATCTTGCTGGAAGGCATAGTGTCCTGTTTTTTTTAAAAACAAGACAAGTTTCTCTTTTAGTGAATTTTCCTTTCAGCTAAAGTCTTCTTAGTAACTGAACTTTTCTAAAGTAGGATACATGTTTTGGTAGACATAGCAATGGAATGCAAGGTCACTAATAAGGATGCACGTCCCGTAAGTGAGAGGGGCAAGAAGGAGGGAACTGAACAGGTGACTAAAACTGACCAATTAAATATTCCATCCCATTCACGTGATACTTTATATAAAAGTGGGAGATCACAAGGATCTCGTCCCTTTTTTCGCTCTTTGATTATGGCCGGCATTTGGGAAGGACCCTGCGAGTTGTCCCTGTGAACTGAGGCCTAGTGACAGACTGAATCCAGTTCCAGTTTGCTGCAGAGACCAGCCCAGGACTTCCGGGTGCCTGCTGCTGCTGCCGGAGCAGTTCTTTGCCAGGATTTTCAAGATCAGTTTTGTATATTTTGTATTATTTTATCTGTTTTATTAAGCAGCATTAGTAAAACACTTTTAATTTTTTCCAACTCTCTCTCTCTCTGTCCTTCTTTGCCTTCCAGTCGCCTGTATTTAGTGGGGAGGGAGGGCTAAGGGGGCTGGGGGGAAGAAGAGGGGGTTAACAAAGCATCTGCCACAGTTTATTTTCCCCCTGCAATCAAACCGTGACACATAGTCAGCTATGGACTGCTAAATATAATCTAGACCTCCATGGCTGCATCCTGTGGTGTATTCCGCTCACTGTGTTCAGAGTTTCCAAATCATGGGCCGGCTTACATAGCACCTGATCTGCTAGCAACAAATGGGATGGACCTGTCTCAAAAGGGAAAAAGATCCTGGAGCAGGAGTTAGCAGGAACTATTGAGAGGGCTTCAAACTAGCTTTGAAGGGGGAGGAAACCAGGTGTGGCAGAGACACATCCAAGGGTGACAGGCTGGCATCTGAGGGTAGTGCTAACGGGGCCCTTTGGTCTGGAATCAATGGCTCAGCTGAAGTGCATCTATACAAATGCACGCAGCATGGGCAACAAGCAGGAGGAACTGGAAGCCCTTGTGAGGCAGAAAAACTGTGAAACATGGTGCGATGACTCTCATAACTGGAGCACTGCAGTGGATGGCTATAAACTCTTCAGAAGGGATAGGCAAGGAAGGAGAAGAGATGGGGTAGCCATGTGTGTTAGGAAAGGTTTTGACTGTGTGGAATTTGAAGAGGGTAATTATAGGGTTGAGTGTCTATGGGTGAGAATCAAGGGGAAGGGCAACAAGGCGGACATCCTGGTTGGGGTCTGTTACAGACCACCCAACCAGGATGAAGAGGCAGATGAAATATTTTGCAGGCAGCTGGGAGAAGTCTCCTGATCACTAGCCCTTGTTCTTATGGGGGACTTCAACCTACCAGATGTCTGCTGGAAATACAACGCAGCAGAGAGGAAGCAGTCTAGGAGGTTCCTTCAGTGCATGGAAGACAACTTCCTGACACAGCTGGTTAGTGAGCCTACCAGGGATGGAACCCCAATGGATCTGTTTTTTGTTAACAGAAAAGGACTCATGGGAAATGTGTCAGTTGGAGATTGCCTTGGGTATAGTGATCATGAAATGATTGAGTTCACTATCCTTGGAGAAGTTAGGAGGGTGGTCAGCAGAACTGCCACTTTGGACTTCTGAAGGGCAGACTTTGACCTCTTCAGAAGGCTGGTTGGCAGAGTCCCTTGGGAGGCAGTCCTGAAGGACAAAGGAGTCCAGGAAGGCTGGTCTCTCTTCAAGAAGGTAATCTTAGAGGTTCAGGAGCAGACCATCCCCATGTGCCGGAAGGCAAGCCAGCAAGGAAGAAGGCCGGCCTGGCTGAATAGAGAGCTGTGTCTGGAACATAGGAATAAAAAGAGAATTTATAACCTTTGGAAGGAGGGGCAGGCCACTCAAGAGGAATACAAGAATTCTGTGAGGTTGTGCAGGGAGAAAAATAGGAGGGCCAAAGATGAACTAGAGCTGAACCTGGCTACTGCTGTGAAAGGCAATAAGAAATGTTTCTATAAATATATTAGCAACAAGAGGAGGGTTAAGGAGAATCTCCATCCCCTGATGGATGCAGAGGGAAATATAGTGACAGAAGATGAGGGAAAGGCTAAGGTATTAAATGCCTTCTTTGCCTCAGTCTTTAATAGTCAGAACAGTTGTGCTCCAGGTACCCAGCCCCCTGAGACAGAAGAAAGGGATGGGGAGCAGAATGAAGCCCCATTAATCCAAGGGGAAATGGTTAGAAACCTGCTACACCACTTGGACATGCACAAGTCTATTGGGCCAGATGGGATCCATCCAAAGGGTCTGAGGGAGCTGGTGGAGGTGATCACTAAACCACTTTCCATTTTCGGTCAGCAATCTTAGCTAACTGGGGAAGTCCTGGTTGACTGGAAGTTGGCAAACGTGACACCCATCTACAAGAAGGGCCGGAAGGACGATCTGGGGAACTACAGACCTGTCAGTCTTACCTCAGTGCTGGGTGAGGTCATGGAGCAGATGATACTGAGTGATATCACATGGCACATTCAAGAGAACCGTATTATCAGGTCCAGTCAACATGGGTTTATGAAAGGCAGGTCCTGTTTGACCAACCTGATCTCCTTCTATGACAAGGTGACCCAACTAGTAGATGAGGGAAAGGCTGTGAATGTTGTGTACTCAGACTTCTGTAAGGCCTTTGACACTGTATCCCACAGCATTCTCCTGGAGAAGTTGGCAGCTCGTGGCCTGGATGGGTATATTCTGCAATGAATAAAGAACTGGCTGGAGGGCCAGGCCCAAAGAGTTGTGGTCAATGGAGCCAAATCCAGTTGGCAGCCGGTCATGAGTGGTGTCTCCCAGGGCTCAGTACTGGGGCCAGTTCTGTTTAATCTCTTTATCAATGATCTGGATGAAGGTATTGAGTAAGTTTGCAGATGACACCAAATTGGGTGGGAGTGTTGATCTGCTGGAGGGTAGGATGGCCATACAGAGGGTTCTGGACCAGCTGGATCGTTGGACTGAGGCCAACTGTATGAAGTTTAACAAGACCAAATGCCGGGTCCTGCACTTGGGTCATAACAAGCCCAGGCAACACTACAGGCTCAGAGAAGAGTGGCTGGAAAGCTACCTGGCAGAGAGTGATCTGGGCGTGTTGAATGACAGTCAGCTGAATATGACCCAGCAGTGTGCCCAGGTGGCCAAAAAGGCCAACAGCATCCTGGCTTTTATCAGGAATAGTGTGGCCAGCAGGACTAGAGAAGTGATTGTCCCCTGTACTCGGCACTTGTGAGACCGCACCTTGAATACTGTGTTCAGTTTTGGGCCCCTCATCATAAGAAGGTCATTGAAGTACTAGAGAGAGTGAAGAGGAGGGCAACGAAGCTGGTGAGGGGCCTGGAGCACAAGTCTTATGAGGAGCAGTTGAGGGGACTGGGGCTGTTCAGCCATGAGAAAAGTAGGCTGAGGTAAGACCTTATCACTCTGTACAACTACCTGAAAGGAGGTTGTAGCATGGAGGGTGTTGGCCTCTTCTCCCAAGTAGTAAGTGATAGAACAAAAGGAAATGGCCTCAAGTTGTGCCAGGGGAGGTTTAGATTGGACATTAGGAAAAAAGTCTTCATGGAAAGGATTGTCAGGCATCGGAAAAGTCTGCCCAGGGAAGTGGTGGAATCACCATCTCTGGAGGTGTTTAAAACGCATTTAGATGAGGTTCTTAGGGACATGGTTTAGTGCTAAAGTTAGGTTATGGTTGGACTTGATAATCCTGAGGGTCTTTTCCAACTGAAATGAGTCTATGATTCTATGTTTTAAGCTTTAGCTTGATAAAATAAACCAAATTTACACCTGCAACCTGAGAAATGCTACATTTTTTTCCAGGCTCCGGGGTGTGGTAGAATTCCCAGGGCAGGTTTAGATGTCGTCAGTTGGCTACACAGCATCCCTTCCTTAAATGTCAAGGCCTTAGCTGACAGTGTTTGTATAGGCTGTGAAGTTTGTGGAGAGAACTTATCCTCAGCAAATGTTTAGCCAGAGCCTCTCTGAAAAACAACAGGAAAGTGGGGAACAAATATAAGATTCAGTGATTGCCCTGATTTGTCAAACTCTCCAAAGATCCATGGCAATAACTGAGGCCAAAACATCTTTAGTCAGCCCCCAAGGTTTTTGTAAGCTCTGCCTGCCCTCATCCCAGACCTCACAATTCCTAAATAGAACCGGCAGAGTGTTTGGGGAAAAGCTGTGATTTTCTCTGAGAAATCAACCATTGTGTGGGAGCCCTAAAAATGGTGCCATGGTATGTACACACTATGGTTTTGTTTGTTCAAGCATTCTTGCTCATAGAAATAGTAAAAACTAAGTCCTCATTGTACATGTACATAGGATGAATATTCTGAGTTTCAGTCTGTTCTGTTCTCTTTCCCATTAATAACTAGGGTAATCTTCTTTCAAACTCAAAATGTCATGACTCTAAAGCTAGGAAGACATTACATGCTTAAGAAGATGTATTCAACTTTTGGTGTATATACTTTATACATAAAGTAAAATATTTAAAAGCTAATTTTTACTTGTTCGGTCTAACAGAATTAGAAAGCAGGTAGGGTTTTTTTGTTGCTGTTGGCTTTTTGTTGTTTTGTTTGTTTGTTTTTTTCAAAGTATTGCTTTACTTTTTTTTTTCTCCCTAAGATCTTAATAGCAAAAATGACGTCCTTTGTGGCCTACTTCCCATTTTCAAATTAAACTATATGACACAGGGATTTCGTTTTCTTTATTCTATTATTCTTATTTTTGGTTGATTATATCTGTGTCCTACCATATTCAAAACTGAGTTATATATTTCCATGGGGAGACAGAGCAGGAAGGAAATTACTTGTTGTAACCATCATTCTCACTATGATATAAACACTTCTGTGAGAGGATGGTTATCTAAAAATAATTGAATTCTCCATTTACCTTATCTCCACTGGAAACTTGTTCCTGTCAAGAGGGATGCTTGGTCTCCAGATCTTGTGTATCTTTGCCCAGGCTTTATGCATGGCATGAGATAACAGTAAGTACTAACTCAGTAGATTCTAGATCAAAATCTAGTACTATGCTGTGATCATTAGCATAGTTTGCTGAAAATATTACCTGAAGCATATATTTTTCAGCTTTTAGTCTTTGTTGTATTTGCCTGCTTGGCAGTTTCATATTAGGACAGTTAGTTCTAAAAATAAGTATTTTAAAGTATAGTTTTGGGAGCTGAAGTTGACAAATAGATATTAGATTCACTTACTGCCAAAATTTCAGTACTATTTATATTGGTAACTGCCAGTTTAAAAGAAAAACTCCACTTAACAGGGATGTAGGAAACTCTCAACTTATCCAAATACTGCATGTTTACAATTCAAACATTTCATTTTTATGTTTCAGATTGAAAGTAACGATCAATACTTTAAAAAGGATATACTTAAAGTCAGATTCCTAAACACCTACAAAGGATGCTTAAAGGCCACTTAGAAATCTGAAACCAGGTTAATTTTGTGTAGGGAGCTAATTTGAGGCAACTAGATGTGAAACTATTAGAAATTGTTGCTCATTTGGCCAATATGAATTGTGGAAAAGATTAAGGGCAAGTGCTAGATGGCTTCCTAGCCAAGGAGATCATTCTAGATTCTGGAAATACACACAGGCTGTCAAATGCATTAAGGAAACAAGTTTTTTCTCCCAGGCAAAAATGAACAAGAGCTTCAAAATGAGATTAATAACAAGAATTTTAAAAGTATTCTGAAATAATATAAGATTTTTATATATAAACGCAATTTTCTATAGTTAATTTCATAATTCAGCAGAACAAATTTGCACCTTCTCAATGTCTTACTCTCTTTTCTAAGCAACTCTTTCTAAATATTGGTTTTTTATGTTCCAAATTGTCTTTGCATGTGACATTTCATTTTTTTATCCTGCTTATGGCAACAATGTAATAAAGTTCAAGTGCTTAAGCAAACGTCTTCATTTATTAAGTGTAGAGAGATTATACTGCTCCAATTATAGCTTTTCTCTGTTGTAACTAATGAGTATGATAGGGGATGCACTGATTCCCAGACCTCAGAGATACGGTAAAAATATTCAGATTGAAAAATATAGTCATACACATTAATAGAAAAGCTGCCTGTATGAATCGCTGTCTCAGCCTAGGCTTTGCCAACACAAACAATTTAAGAAGTATATCAAAGTTAAGGACATGTATTGAAAGTGTGATCCACTCTTCATATGAGATCAAAATGTGGTAGTGGACACTTTCCATGTTGGGCTGCTTATAATTATGCACAATTTCACCCATTCAGACCAAAGTTTTCTATGATGAGAATTTAGATGAGGTTATGATCACCCATATGTTTTATTTTGGTTTGGGTTTTTTTTCTGTTGTTATTGTTGTGGCTATTTTATTATGCCCCTCCCTCCCCTTTTTTTTTTAATTTGTGGAATTTTCAACCAAAACAATTCAGCCATTTCCAAGAATAACATCAGAGTAAATACACTGTTCATTCACTATAAAATTCTCAGAGCCATTCAATACAAATATCTTGTGTTTTTATGCTTTAGAACCAGAACCAAAATTTGATGGAAGGATCACCTTGCTGTCAGGGATGTGATTTTACCATCTCTATGAGAATCTAGCCAAGTTTGATGATAGACCTCTCTTAGTTCATACAGACCATTAGAAACATCTTTGTGTATGACAGATAAATCATCATTTGTCTGCTATTCACCCATGTATAAGAGAGTCACAAAGCCTGAGAGAGGCTTTTACTGACATTGCTTTTTAAAATTCCAAAAATTGTTGCAGGTTGTCTTTCCTGTTCTTTCATTGCCTTTGCTGCTGAATCTGCATAGCAAGGGGCATGAAGAGCCAAACTGGAGTGAAGCGAGAAGAGCAGGAGCACAGGAAGAATGGAGATGAGACACCAGAAACAGGAAGGAGAAGAGTAGAAAGTGGGTCAGAGCAAAAACATGGAAGTAAGTGTGGCAGGTGCAATGAATATGTGCAGAAACTATTGGAAAGAAGGAAAAACAGGATGTCAGGCAAGAAGAGAAGTACTAGGTCAAAAATGCTACAGGCCATAGGAGACAAGGACAGGGGAATTGAGACTCCATTGGGCGTAAACTGCACTGGCACCTGCAGGCAAGCCCAAAATCTCCCACTCTCTGTTAATAATTCTGTCAAATAATTGGTGTGAAACCTTACAATTGGGTTGAGACCAAACAGCTGTAGCAAATCCTTTGTGTAAGGAGTACATTTCTTCCCTGCTAGTGGTTCATTCACATAAAAGGTAACATGCTTGTGGTAGGTTGGCCCTGGCTGGCAGCTAGCTTCCCCCTTCCTTCCTCACAGCAGGACAGGAAAGAAAACAGAAAGAATAGGAAAAAGCTTGTGGGTCAAGATGCAGGCAAGGAGATCACTTTGCCAATTGCTGTCATGGGCAAAATAGACCCCACTTTGGGTAATTTAATTTATTGCCAATTAATATAAATAGTTAATTACTGATTTGGGTATTGGGAAACAAAAAGAGTAATGAAGCAAACATTAAAACACTAGGGGAAAACACATTTCTTCCTCCTCTGACCTCTGTGTTCCTTCTGCTGTTTCTCACTCTATTTTTCCTCCTCCTTTGCCTATATAGCATTTTCTACCCTTTCTTAAGTACCTTTTCCCAGAGGCACCACCAGCACGGCTGGTGGGCTCAGTTGTGTCTTGTGGTGTGGAGCCGGCTGGAATCAGCTGGTTTTGGCACAGAGCAGCTGCAGCCTCCTCTCACTGACACCACCCCTGCAGCCCTCTGCTACCAACCCTGTGCCACCCACACTCAGTACCCTACTGGTTTTAGTTACCATATGAATTCAAGTGAGTGAAGACTGTATTGTGGAGCGTGACAATGGGCAAAGTAGCTCAACAAGAAGCCATTGAGATGGAGGTTGAAAAGGGAGAAAGCAAGGTTTTCATGGCAGGTGCAGGTTGTGTTGGTTTTCTACAATGCAACCTGTACAGAAGAGCAGTATGGTTGCATAGTTAAGCATCCCAAATTTAGGAAATATCTAAGTTGAGATTTCCCTGGTAACCTTAGCTTGCCTCTGTCAGTATGCGTGTGCTTTACTGTGATCTTTAAGGATGTATTCAACATAGAATCATAGAATCACTTTGTTTGGAAGAGACTTTTAAGAACATTGAGTCCAACCATAACCTAACTCTAGCACTGAACCATGTCCCTAAGAACCTCATATATACATCTTTTAAACACCTCCAGGAATGGTGACTCAACCACTTCCCTGGGCAGCCTGTTCCACTGCTTCACAACCCTTCCCTTTTTGGCAGTCCCAAAAATCTTACATATCCGGTCTTTTCAAAAAGACTCAGCCCCATTCAATGCACTGCAAGACAATAATCCAGGAATTAATTGGATTTGGGTGGGGAATGAGACAATCACATAGGTGTCTTGGAACTGTAACAGAAGCTGGAAAATGTTTACTGAATGATAAGTGGACTGCGAAAAAGTGTGCTAGACAGAAAGCAAGCAGTCACTAAAGCTGTCTAATTAAAACTCTTAGAGCTGGGCAAGAACTGCAACCATGCAGAAGGAAAAGAACAGAAATTCCCATGCAACAATTAAAATGTAAATATGGAGCTTTCTGCTCCTTGACTGCTTTGTGTTACTTAAACTATAAAAATCTATACTTTGCTTTATTACTATGCTTTAATACCATGAAGGTATTTAAAAACAATTCAAATACAACTTTAAAAAGATACCTCGAAACAAAGTAATTGCAAAATTAAAAACTGAATCAGAATACCCTGGAGAAATGTCAGGATAGTCTTTTTTTTTTTTTCTTTCCCAAAGACAAAGTTTAATTTCAATCAATACTGTTAAAAAGGAATTTAATTGGAAAAATCCACTGGAAAATTTTAAATAAGCCTTCCCAAGCACTTTGAAAAATTTGCCTGTTGCATCTTCATCAAAACTCACCAAATCAGTGTGTCTCTAGAAGTTGAAACTCCTGTTCTTCCCGAATAAACTCTATTTCCCTCACAGAACTGTTGCAGTAAGCAATTAATTCATTTACAAAACACTCTTGTATTACTGCAATGAATGTCACAGAAAACAGAAGGCAAAAATTAATAATTCTATGTTCATTATAAAGACTGGGTTTTATGAGGTATGTCAGGCCTGAGGTCACCCATGAGGCAACTGAATATAAAGAAATATAAAAAAGATATCCACTCAAAGAGGACTTCACATGTAACCTATAACATGAGTCTGTTTTTTAATACTATCATAATGCATATGATTGCATACAGTTACTCAGGAAATCATTATTCCAACCTATTCAAAATTAATTACTTTATTTAGTGATTTTAAAGTCCTTCTAACATTGTAGGTATACAACACAATATATTCTGAAGTAAGCTTATGAGATGCTAAAGTGAGTAATCTGTTTTAACCATCCCTTTAAAACAAAAATAAGCAGTTATTTCCAATAATGCAATCAACAACTGAACAAAAAGAGATTAAATAGCTTCTTAAATAGGAATTTAAAAGGTTCTTTCAACAGCCACACTTTCCCCTTTCAAAAAGAATGTTTTCCAGTTTTCAAAGCACCTTCAGGATGGACAAGGGATCAGACCCAGCCAGCATGGGTTTAGGAGGGGCAGGTCCTGTCTGACCAACCTGATCTCCTTTTATGATCAGGTGACCCCCTGGTGGATGAGGGGAAAGCTGTAGACATGGTCTATCTAGACTTCAACAAAGCCTTTGACACTGTCTCCCATAATATACTCCTGCAAAAGCTGGTAGCCCATGGCTTGGACAAGTGTACTCTCTGCTGGGTTAAGAACTGGCTGGAGGGCTGGGCCCAGAGAGTGCTGGTGAATGGGGCTGCATCTAGCTGGTGGCCAGTCACTAGTGGTGTCCCCCAGGGGTCAGTGTTGGGTCCAGTCCTGTTTAACAGCTTTATTGATGATTTAGATGAAGGGATTGAGACCATCATCAGCAAAGTTGGGAGGGAGTGTCGACCTGCTGGAAGGCAGGAGGGCTCTGCAGAGGGATCTGGATAGACTGGAAAAATGGACCGATTCCAATGGGATGAAATTCAACGAGGCCAAGTGCCAGGTCCTGCACTTTGGCCACAACAACCCCCTGCAGCGCTACAAGCTGGGCACAGAGTGGCTGGAGAGCAGTCAGGCAGAAAGGGACCTGGGGGTACTAATTGACAGGAAGCTCAACATGAACCAACAGTGTGCCCAGGTGGCCAAGAAGGCCAATGGTATCCTGTCCTGTATCAAAAAGAGCATGGTCAGCAGGACAAGGGAAGTGATCCTTCCCCTGTACTCTGCATTGGTGAGGCCACACCTGGAGTATTGTGTTCAGTTCTGGGCCCCTCAGGAAATGTCTTCCCCTCAGGAAAGAGATTGAAGTGCTGGAGCAGGTCCAGAGAAGAGTAACAAGACTGGTGAAGGGACTTGAACACAAGACCTATGGGGAGAGGCTGAGGGAGCTGGGGTTGTTTAGTCTGGAGAAGAGGAGGCTTAGAGGTGACCTCATCAGTCTCTATAACTACCTGAAGGGAAGTTATAGCCAGGTGGGGATTGGTCTCTTCTCCCAGGCAGTTAGCAATAGGACAAGGGGGCATGGGTTTAAACTCTGCCAGGGGAAATTTAGGCTGGATATTAGAAAGAAATTCTTTATGGAGAGAGTGATCAAGCATTGGAATGGACTGCCCAGGGAGGTGGTGGACTCACCGTCCCTGGAGGTTTTTAAGCTGAGATTGGACATGGCACTTAGTGCCATGATCTAGTAAATGGACTGAAGTTGGACCAAGGGTTGGACTTGATGATCTCTGAGGTCTTTTCCAACCCAGTCGATTCTGTGATTCTGTGATTTTAATGTGTTACATTTTTTTTCTACCATTGCAGTGCTTTTAATGTGATAATTAGAACTGTTAGCAAGTATAGGGGAACTTTATAAGGGTATTAAATCATTCTAACACAGTTTTGGGTTCTGATGGATTTAGTAAAGACTTCTAAAATGAAATTCCAAACAAATAAAATTACTAAATTCTTGATCCAGTGGAAAAAAAAAATTGCAATGACATAAAAGCTAAAGAAGTCTTGGAAAGGATAATATGTATGTATCTCTAAAATCTGTGCCATGGTAATTTGTTGAATGAAAAATTTACCCAAGGCATATAAGGTATTTCATCTGTTACGGTAAGATTTAGGAAATAACAATAATAAGTTGTCTTACCCCTGCAGCATTTTATTCTGACTCCAGGAGGGTCAAAGTCATAATTATTTTCCACAAGGAAATTATCCTGCTATTAAGCCACCATTATCTTTATATGTAGCTGTCACGGTGCATTCGGTGATGGACTCATGATGGTTCGTTTACCTTGATCTTGAAATGCAAAATTATGGCAACCAAAATGCCGAGGGGTTATAATTCAATCAAACAGTGTTACTTAATTATTTTGCCCATAAAGCGGCATGCGATAGCGAGAGAGTAAGAAAAAGGGAAAGGAAAAAAAAAGAAAAAAGGGAAAGAAAAATAAGAAGATGGGAATGAGGATTTGTTTACCACCAGATGAGTTCCAAAGGTGTCCCTCTGGTCTCCGGTCCTGTAGAGTTTTGCCGGTCCTCTGTTGTGGTTCAGGATCCTCTGGTGGGAAGATCTTAACAATGTCCATTTGGGAGTCATCTCTTCTGCTTCTTCACCCCCCGTCGCTCCCATCGTTCAAGGCCAGACTCCGCCTTTGTTTTGCAACCCAGGCTTAAACTGCACAGGCTTGAAAAGTCCTCGCTTCTCTTGCCAGGACCCATCTGTGCTTGCATGGCCTCAAGTTCAGGGGTCTCTTTCTGGTCCATTGAGTGACCTCAGGACCCTTGGTGAGGTTCTGGGCATGCTCTTCTTCATTGGCCTTTGTTTGAGGGAGGAGGTGGCGGACAGGTGTGACTGAGGCTGCAGGTGAGAATCCATCTTCTGGATGGCAGCTATTGTCCCTGGGTCAGAGAGACCCACATAACAATCCCTTTTAGGAAGCAGGGGCTAGCTTGGCTGAGGCAGCAGGCGAAGTCCATACAGCAGCCATTGTTAGCAGTAGCCCTCCGGGTCGGAGAGACCTGTGCAACACAGTTCTTCTCCTCAGGGCTCTCTCCAAGTCATTGTCCATGCGTTCTTTCTGTCAGGGCCTCAGTTCTCTCAGTTCCTGATGACTATGTTTCAAGTAAATACTGCTCCATCTTCAGACCAACTCTTACAGTAGCCCAGATAATGCAAACTCACAGAATCACAGAATGGTTGCAGTTGGAAGGGACCTCTGGAGATCATCTAGTTCAACCCACTTTCTAAAGCAGGTACACCTAGAGCAGATTGCACAGGAATGTGTCTAGGCAGGTCTTGAATGTCTCCAGAGGAGACTCCACAACCTCTCTGGGCAACCTGTTCCAGTGCTCTGTCACCCTCAAAGGAAAAAAGGTTCTCCTCATATTCAGATGGAACCTTCTATGCGTCAGCCTGTGCCCATTGCCCCTCATCCTATTGTTGGGCACCACTGAAAGTAGTCTGGTCCCATCCTCTTGACATCCACCCTTCAGATATTTAGAAATATTGATGAGATTGCCTCTCAGCCTTCTCTTCTCCAGGCTGAACAGACCCAGCTCTCTCAGTCTCTCCTCATAAGAAAAGTGCTCTAGGCCTCATATCATCTCCATAGTCCATCGCTGGACTCCCTCCAGTAATTCCTTATCCTTCTTAAACTGGGAAGCCCAGATCTGGACGTAGTACTCCAGATGCATCCTCACCAGGGCAGAGTAGAGGAGGATAACCCTCGACCTGCTGGTCACGCTCTTCTTAATGCACCCCAGGTACCATTGACCTTCTTGGCCATAAGGGCACATTGTTGACTCATGGTCAACCTGTTGTCGACCAGAACTCCCAAGTCCTTTTCTGCAGTGTTGCTTTACAGCAAGTCCGTCCCCAACCTTTACTGGTGCCGGGGGATATTCCTCCCCAGGTGCGAGACCCTACACTTGCCCTTGTTAAACTTCATTAGGTTCTTCTCTGCCCAGTCCTCCAGCCTGTCCAGGCCTCGCTGAATGGTAGCACAGCCTTCTGGTGTGTCAGCCCTTCCACCCAGTGTGGTATCACCAGCAAACTTGCTGAGGGTGCACTCAGTCTCTTCATCCAGGTCACTGATGAACAGGTTGAACAAGACTGGACCTAACACTGACCCCTGGGGAACCCCACTAACTGCAGGTTTCCAACCAGACTTTGCACCATTGATCACAACCTTCTGAGCCCTGCCCATACAGCCAGTTCATGATCCATCTCACCGTGCATTCATCCAGCCCACACTTCTTGAGCTCACCTATGAGGAGGTTGTGAGAGATGGTCTCAAAAGCCTTGCTGAAGTCAAAGTAGACGATATTCACTGCTCTTCCCTCATCTACCCAGCCAGTCATACCATCACAGAAGCTATCAGATTTGTCAAACATTATTTCCCTTTGGTGAACCCGTGCCGATTACTCCTGATAACCTTCTTTTCCTCCACATGCTTAGAGATGACATCCAGAATGAGCTGTTCCATCACCTTTTCAGCGATGGAGGTGAGGGTGACTAGCCTGTAGTTTCCTGGGTCATCCTTCTTGCCTTTTTTGAAGACTGGAGTGACACTGGCTTTCTTCCAGTCCTCCAGCACCTCTCCTGTTCTCCAAGACCTTTCAAAGATGATGGAGAGTGGCTTTGCAGTAACATTTGCCAACTCTCTCAGCACTTGTGGGTGCATCCCATCGGGGCTCATGGATTTGTGGATGTCCAGTTTCTGTAAATGATCTCTAACCTGTTCTTTCTCAACCAAGGGAAAGTCTTTCTTTTGCATGACTTCGAATCATAGAATGAGAGAATCGTTTCGGTTGGAAGAGACCCTCATGATCATTGAGTCCAACCATAACCTAACGTAACTCTAGCACTAAACCATGTCCCTAAGAACCTCGTCGAAACACCTTTTAAACACCTCCAGGGATGATGACTCTACCACTTCCCTGGGCAGCCTGTTCCAATGCCTGACAACCCTTTCCGTGAAGAATTTTTTCCTAATATCCAATCTAAACCTCCCCTGGCACAACTTGAGGCCATTTCTTCTTGTCCTATCACTTGCTACTTGGGAGAAGAGGCCAACACCCTCCATGCTACAACTTCCTTTCAGGTAGTTGTAGTCAGTGATAAGGTCTCCCCTCAGCCTACTTTTCTCATGGCTAAACAGCCCCAGTCCCCTCAACTGCTCCTCATAAGACTTGTGCTCCAAGCCCCTCACCAGCTTTGTCACCCTCCTCTGCACTCACTCTAGTATTTCAATGTTCTTCTTATGATGAGGGGTCCAAAACTGAACATAGTATTCAAGGTGCAGCTGTATGGGAATGTAGTGGAAGATTTGGTGAGGAGGTTGTTTAAATGTAAATCCGCTCAAGTGACTTGCAACTGTCTGTACAAAAAGCACATACATCACACTAATTGTTTTACTGACCTTGTGTGCTTGATGAGTAGAACCTCTGTGTTAGATAACATAGGCCTGTGAGAAACTCTAGGCACCTTATCACTAAGTCTGAGATTTCTGCTTTGTTGTGAGAAAGAGTGCAAGGCTGTGCCTGCTTGAAACCTTGAAATACAGGCGAGCTCAGTAGGCCCAGTGATCTTCCAGCAGGGCTGAACTTACCAGTGCCTGCATCCTCGCTTGTGTCATCTCTGCCTGGGAGCTTAGGTGCGACTTTGGAGATTCCCCAGTAGAGAGGTAACTAAAATAAAATTTGTTCTTTGCAATGTATTTGTGGCTTCTGGCTCTTCTTGCAACGTACCTGTGTATGTGTACACAGTGGCCTCACTAGCGCCGAGTACAGTGGCACAATCACTTCTCTAGTCCTGTTGGCCACACTATTCCTGATACAAACCAGGATGCTTGTCATGGTTGAGACGGACAAACGACATAGACCAAGTTCTTCCAAGATGAAAGTAGTAGATGCCATTTATTGCCACAAGTGCATTTTTATACAGTTTTACCAATTCATGTGTGTCTTCACTATTGGTTACAAGGTACAGCAGTAACATCTCATTGGCTAATTTTACTCTTCTACTTCCTTCTCTCTCACGGGTACATCCTTAACTTCTCCGGATACTCCTTTACTCCCATCATTCTCACGGGTAGGCCTTCGTATCTTCAAGGCTAATTTCTGTTCCTATGCCCTCCGTCAGGGAATCCACAGACCCACCGTAGTCCCCCACAGATGCTGTTGGCCTTTTTGGCCACCTGGGCACACTGCTGGGTCATATTCAGCTGGCTGTCATTCAACACGCCCAGATCACTCTCTGCCAGGGAGCTTTCCAGCCACTCTTTCCTAAGTCAGTAGCGCTGCCTGGGCTTGTTATGATCCAAGTACAGGACCCGGCACGTGGCCTTATTATACCTCATACAATTGGCCTCAGCCCAACGATACAGCTGGTCCAGATTCCTCTGTATGGCCTTTCTACCCTCCAGCAGATCAACACTCCCACCCAATTTGGTGTCATCTGCAAACTTACTAAGGGTGCACTCAATCCCTTCATCCAGATCATTGATAAAGAGATTAAACAGAACTGGCCCAAATACTGAGCCCTGGGGAACACCACTCATGACCGGCTGCCAACTGGATTTGACTCCATTCACCACAACTCTTTGGGCCTAGCCCTCCAGCCAGTATACATGTATGTCATAAATATTTATAAAGTTTACAAACTGTTTATTTCTCACTTGGTCCTGTACACATCTCAGTGGTGCAAAGCAGAGGGAAAGAGAATCAGTAATTTCTGATATCCTAGAAAAAAAGACTGGGAAAAAACCTGGAGGTTAAGTGCTATTTTGTACTTATGGAAGTTAAATCTCTTCAGATCATTTTTGGTACAGACTTGCAGAGACAGAGTGCCTGAAGACAGGCTATGTTTCAGATTGGGTCTCTCATGTCTGCCATATTCAAGTTTAAAATAGTATATTTTGTCATTTTTTCTATGCTAGGAAGCCAAATGTGTCAGAAATGTTATATACACATTTGTATTAGAAATTTAATATATTATTCTTTGAAATCATCAGCTTTTGCATTTGTACTGAGAAAGTAACTGCGGATATAACACAAGAGTCAAGAAAAGGAAAAGAGTCAGAATATGGAAGTAGAAAGTAAAAAGAAAAACAGAAAGAATCTTCTGAAATTCCCACATATATTGACTATTTCTTTGTTGTTGCCTTTTTTTTTTTTTTAACCACGAGGTCACCACTCCATCTAGAGCAGAGGTGTCAAGCTCATTTTCATCGCAGGCCACATCAGCCTTGCCATTACCTTCAAAGGGCCGAATGTAATTTTAGGACTGGGTAAATGTAGGAGTAGTTACATTTATCCAGTCCTAAAATTGCATTTTGCCCTTTGAAGGCAACCACGAGGCTGATGTGCCCCCCTCCAGTGAAAATGAGTTTGAAACTCCTGGTCTAGACTATTCATGGCCCATGGGAAAGCAACACAGCTATGAACCCCCTTCTTTTCAAAGACTCAGGTGTCTCAGGTATCAACTTTTTTCTAACTGTTCAAATACATGTCAAGGCATTTACTTCCTGACAATATGTATTTTTAATCTATCATTCATTGTGGCTAACTGAACTCAGGCAAATTTACAGTGAAACACAGAGTTAACTTTAGGTATGTCCCGGAAATGAACGAGATACCTCTATACCCATGTTTGCTTGTGTCATGGAAGGGCTGAGAACCAAAACCAAGGTATAAAAGCCAAACATCACAGAATCAGGCTTAAGCCATGCAGCTTCTCATTTCAGTAGGCTGCTTTGCAAGAATACGAGCAATTTCTGCTAGCACTTCAGAACCTCAAAGCACTCTAAAGGCTGATCTCTGCCAGCTGGGAGTAAACTGAATCAAGCAGTAACAGTGCATAACACTTTAAATCATAGCCTAACCCTCAAGCAACCCTCAGCTAAAGACTGGGAGTTGCAGTGGTATCAAAGCAGCATTTTTAACACTACTAACTTTAACACTACTAATGACTAAGTGAAAACAAAGAGTGAAGGCTCACAGTTGTCATGTTGTTTCATACAGAAAATTGCATAGCAACATCTCAGTTTTAAAGCATGATCGTAGCATAGGAACCTTATCATCTGGTATTTATGGCAAACACCTCCTCAAGTAAAAGGCAGGGTTTTTTATCCAACCTAGCTAAAATCAACAGCGGTGAATCCAGATAAATAAGTTTACCTATTTTTCAGCAATGCTTGTTTTGTTTAAAAGTATGATTTCTCTAGGGCATGCAGATCAGCAAAAATTCCTCTGCAAAACAGCATTCCTAACCAGTGGCAACACCTTTCCTCTACTCTGCATGAAGCAAGTGCAGAGGAAGAAAAAAAAATTGACTGCTTTCAGCATGTTGCCATTCATATTTTGAAAAACATACAGTGCTAAATTGTTTCCCTTCCAAATCTGTCCTACAGTTGCATCCACAGAAACCCAGAATTATCACTCAAATCTTGCCAGTTTCTGTTCTCTTTCAGTAATAAGAGTTTTCCAGGCAAGGGCTTCTGAATCAAACTTATTTACATCCAAACACAAATAGGACTCTCTGCTCAAGGTTATTTTAGAAATGACCCATTTTTCTACTGAGATTCATAGAATTTTATGTTATTTTTCTTCAATATGGGCAGATATAACTAATAAAACTGTTTTGACAAACACTTTGAGTTTGCAGATTTTTGTGATATATGAACGTGACTGACTTGATAACAGAGAGGCATTATGACCACCTCAGTACTTAGTACAGTGGTGAGATTTTATTTTCGTATCTCTACATCTGTGTCTGCAGGAAGAATCTGAGGACTTTTTCTTGTTACTTTGGTTTTAAACCATTTAGAAATAAGTGCTGTGCGTAAAAGAGACTGGATAAAGGGCAGAGGAGTAGGCTGCTTTCTGAATAAATCATTGTCCAAAAATCTTTGTTTTAAGCTGAAAAAAGTATACTTGTTAACATAATTTCATGGCTGAACTTCAATAATCTCTGTGACAAAAAGAATTGAAGGACCATGTGAAGATTAAGAAGTGAAGGTTACTAATTTGATTCACAACAGGCTCAGCAGAAACATGGTATTTGGTGTACCTACTTCAGGGAAGTAAACTCATGACGAGCATTTAAACTGTCAAAAATGTGAAATGACAATCAAAATCCTAAGTTACTCAGTCTTTTCAAAAACAGGAATGCAAAGAATTTACAGAAACCACTTTTCAGAAACCACAGTTACTAGAATACTTATTAACTTGTGGGGCATAACTAATTGTTTGTAGTTAACTCCAGAGAACCATGACAAATGTGGAACTTTTTGTTTTCGTTCATAATTTGACACTTAGACCAACACATAACTAGAGCAAGCTGGTTCAATGCCATCACTAAAACCTGCTGAATTTTACTCTGTGTGAGACTTTGTAGAACAGCAGAGGTGGGTAAGCACTTTCCTAGTCTAGCTATCTGAGATAGAGATCTATGTGGCCCTGTCTTTCACATATACTATTGAATCACACAGCACTAGAAATTCCAGCACAGTATAGAGTTTTTAGTAGAAATGAAACACTATGATATATAGTTCCTAGATGGCCTATTTGGATTCTTAAATAAAGTGTGATCAATAATTATTCAACTTTTTTGCTTTATGCATGGCACGATGAATTATACCTGCAGTGGATAGTAACTACACTTTGTACTTACAGATTATCCATGTTCTATAGTGTAGAAGAACAATCTTAGTCTTTTTGAAAAACAAAGTGGCACGCAGCAACTATTGACAATGAAGTACAGTTTTTTATGAATTTGCTGCTTGAGTAAGTGGTAGGTAGCTTTTGCATAGCACGTTTTAAGCACGTGTTACAGAATGGGGGTCTTGGCACTGAGTTGAGTAGGGCAGTGGGTAATGAGCTTAGGTGAACAAAGCACATTACTTTTGGATGTAGTGTTTCTACCCAAGTCCTGTTTTTCCACCTCTCTCACCTGAACCTGAGTGAAATTTAAAAACTAGCTTGTGTCTCCCAGAGAACCGAATTTGGTAGGTTTTGTTCTTAGTTTATTTCATGTGCAAGTAGGCTCAGGCTCTGATAAAATGCAGTTATTTCAGCTTTCTTTCCAAATGCAGCAGCAGTACTTGTCCTCTGCCCTGATTCTTTGATAAAACATCTGTAAAGCTAAAGCATTAATCCAAGAATCAAGAAAGCAAGATTATCACCTCAGTCAGATGGGAGACAAATATACGTGTCCCAAGAGCATCTCCTTCTGTTTGCTGTCAGCGGGACACACTTTATCTTCACAACTGAATCTCTGCTGTTACCCAACAAGGAGTTCAAAATACAAAGAGAGTGAGGAAGAAGTAACCTAGCTCCACAGCCAGGTATTTAGAATATTCTAGGGAGACAAGGAAGACCCAGATTTTGGGCACTCTAATGGCCATTTTGCATTAAACTCTCTTCAGGCATCACATAGATACAGATCAAGAGTTAGAAAACAAGTTTCTTCCTTCTGTGGGAAATACCCCAGACATTGACTTTATTGCATAGAGGCAGACTTTCAAAAAAAAAAGAGGATTCTCCTGACTGATGGAAACAGCAGGTCTGGTATGCTTTGTGTATGGGAATTGTGCAAGAATGGCAAGAAGGCTCATTGTAAATACGCTCAAGCAACTGCACCTGGGATGTAGAAAAAGCACATACATCACACTAATTGTTTTACTGACCTTCTGTGCTTGACAGGTAGAACCTCTGTGTTAAAAAACATAGGCCTGTGAGAAACTCTTAAGGCACCTTATCATTATGCCTGAGATTCCTGCTTTGTTGTGAGAAAGAGTGCAAGGCTGTGCCTGCTTGAAACCTTGAAATACAGGCAAATGCAGCAGGCCCGTGATCTTCTACCAGGGTTGAATTCTGCAGTGTCTGCATCTCTACTTGTGTCGCCTCTGCCCAGGAGCTTAGGTGCTGCTTTGGATATCCCCTGGAAGTGAGGTAACTATAATAAATTTGCTCTTTGCAATTGCGTTTATGGCCTCTGGTTGCTTCTAGCAATGTGCCTGCGTTGGCTCACACACTTTGGGAAAAAACAGGTTAGGAAGAGAAAAGTGGACCCTACTTCCCTGGCCCATTCTTGAGAGGCTTTGAGCTGTAGATCTCAAATGGATAGTTTCCTGCTTACTGCCTCAAGATCTGGAGAAGAGACAAGCTGAAAACATGCCTGGTTGTCAGTTAGTTACTGGCTACCTTTAATGAGTTCCCTTTGCACCTAGGAGGTTAGTTTACAAGGCACTGTATGGGGAAGCAACACATCTAAATCAGCAGAGAACAGGTTAGTGGAACTGATGGAACACAGGTTGCACTTCAGTGCATATTTTTCTTTCACTACCAGGCTGACCAGTAGATTTTCATCTTCTCCTTTTGAAACTAGTGTGGTAGAGGGCTTAGTAAGACAAAGATGCAGGGCACTGTAGCATCTACCTTTCAAATCTCAACATCTTTGGCACTAGCCCAGGGTAAATATGCAATCCTTACTCTTTGACAACATTGTTCAAACACTGAATTAATGTTTTCTAACTGCATCAGATTGACTCTATCTAAAAAAAGTACATAACCACTATACACAGGACATATAGCATAAGTGCAAACTGATCAAACAAAGTTCTTTAAGTCTAATCTCCAAAGTGTCACTTCCTTTTAGGTCTCCATTTCACTTCTGGAATTACAACCAAAAGCACTAGTTCTTATTGATAGCTTTGGCCATTGTGGCAGTTGCACATCCCCCTGAGATCTGGATCCTTCAATGGGGCAGTTAATGGCTCTTTTAGCACCTTAATGGGACCCTGAGTCAGTTGACAGGGTCGTTAGCAGAGGAGGTGCCCAGAGTAGCTGCAAAGCTTCTGGACCGTGTTTCAATGCCCACAGCCAGATCTGACCAGACTATAAATGGGGCTCCCACTGAAGACCCTCTTTGGAGTGGCCTTGGAGTAGCGGGTCTGTGAACTGGAACCCTCTCCTTAGACTGGGATGCCGTCTAAGGAGACTTCCCAGGATTGAGAGTGCCTCACCTCGTTGTTTGGGTGAGTGGTTATTTACTGGATACATCCTTGAATGAGTCCTTGCCTAACCCAGGCAAGTGATTATTTCTTGTGGGTACCCTGGAGTCGGAGGGCTCTGGTTGGTTTCTTGTGAGTGTGTGCATGCATGCTGTGGATCCTCATTATTCTTATTTTGCTGCACCCCAATAATCTCAACTGATATCCGAACCTGTATTTTATGTTGTCAGAGTGCTAACTAATTGTATAAACCCTGTTTTGGTCAGTTTATTGGTTGCACTTTTCCAGCCAGAATAAAGTCTGTTTTGGAACTCGTTGTCCACCTAAAACTGACTTTGGGGTACCTCCATGACATTTAAAATGGTGTAGTCGGCAGGATATCAGAAATGGAGAAATTATTATGGGGCTACAGCTGTAATAATCCTTCTGTGGCAACCTGCACACATCGGGCAGAAGCAAGCTGATGTGGTCCCAGAGTGACCGTAGCTGCGTGTGCTGTTTTCTGTGCTTCTGTTTGTGTTGCTGTCGATGCTGTTCTTGGTGTTGTTCTGTGCACCTGCTTAAAGCAAGCCCGAGACCAGCACAAATGCTGTAGCCAGTTGGAGAGGCATGATTCTAGAAAAGAGCTGGAAATATATTGTTTGAAAGCAGAGTTACGGTGAGAGAGAAAGTGAGTGCATTTTTAGGACAAAGGATTGAACTCATGTTAACCCAAGCAAAATTTCCCCTAGTATTGCCCAAATTCGGAAATTGATTGTGGACACAGAACCTGAGGACTGGGATGGAGATATCTGGGGAGATTCTGAAAACAGTGTTGATGAAGAGGAGGTAGAGACAAAGGATGTAGGCCCTCTCATTAAAACTGAGACATGTACAGGTCCACAGGGTGGAAACTCCTGTACTGCTGTTTGTACTACCCCATGGACGGGACCTGAACTTGGCGACTTGCAATCTAAATTCTCACGTTAGCCGGGCGAAACAGAAACTGAATATCTTTCCCTTACGGGGTGTGATCGGATACTATTGAGTAATGAGGAAGCTGCAGGCTTTTGGGGACCTGGTGTGTTTTCAAGTGATGGTCCGAATGGTGATCAGCCCATAACATCTTGTGTGGCTTACTGGGCTGGTGGTGTGGATCCCAAGGAACGTGGGGAGCCCATCACCATTAGGATAAGAGGCTTGCTGGAGCTGGTTGAGGGCGTTCAAAAGGCTGCTTGTATACAGACAATGTACGAAAGAGGGCGGCAAGGAATTGCCATGGCTGCACCAGTAAACCTGACCCACCTTCGGCTGCTTATCAGAGGGCTGCCGGACGCTTTAAAGATACATGTCCAGTCCCTCAGGGAGAGAATTCAGGAGGCTATTGACTGTAACAAGCAGAACCCTGGAAATCTGCCTGCACATGTATTAACCTGGGCTGAAATCCTGCACAATTTAGTCACCTACGGGCGTGAAATGGGATGGGTGGACCCGGGTGGCAGCACAGAGACTTCTTGGAATTGAGAGTGCCTCACCTCCTCGTTTGGGTGAGTGGTTATTTACTGGATATATCCTTAAATGAGTCCTTGCCTAACCCAGGCGAGTGATTATTTCTTGTGGGTACCCTGGAGTCGGAGGGCTCTGGTTTGTTTCTTGTGAGTGTGTGCATGCACGCTGTGGATCCTCATTACTCTTATTTTGCTGCACCCCAATAATCTCTTCAACTGATATATGAACCTGTATTTTATGTTGTCAGAGTGCTAACTAATTGTATAAACCCTGTTTTGATCAGTTTATTGGCTGCACTTTTCCAGCCAGAATAAAATCTGTTTTGGAACTTGTTGTCCACCTAAAACTGACTTTGGGGTGCCTCCGTGACAGCCATAAGGAACTAAACTAAGATCACCATTTTGTTTACCATAGACATTAAAATCCATCTCTGTCATGTTTTCAGTATAGCAAAAAAAATGATCACATGGCTATCTCTTGCACACCCAGAAGTTATCTTGACACCACCTGCCTGATCTGTCTGATATCTCTCATCAAAAAGTTGAACTGAAAGCTGACTGGATCAGGTTGTATCTGTACAGTATCTTGAGGAAGCAGGCTAGAGCGTGTCACTTTGCCAACTCAGCTCTATGTACACATACACACACTCGTGCATGCACAAATTGCTTTCATAGGATGTCTCTGACTTAGCTACCAGCATCCATCTTGGTGCCACCTCAAGGCATATCAAGGATAAGAGGGTTATTAGGGGCAGTCAACATGGCTTTACCAAGGGTAAGTCATGCTTGACCAACCTCATAGCCTTTTATGAGAATGCAACAAGGTGGATGGATGATGGCAGAGCGGTGGATGTGGTCTACCTTGACTTCAGTAAAGTCTTTGACACAGTCTCCCACAGCATCCTCACAGCTAAGTTGAGGAGGTGTGGTCTAGACAATAGAGTAGTGAGGTGGGTTGCAAACTGGCTTAAGGAGAGAAGCCAGAGAGTGGTAGTCAATGGTGCGGAGTCTAGTTGGAGGCCAGTATCTAGTGGAGTGCCTCAGGGGTCAGTACTGGGGCCAATATTATTCAATATATTCATTAACGATTTGGACGAGGGAATGGAGTGTACTATCAGCAAGTTTGCTGATGACACTAAGCTGGGAGGAGTGGCTGACACGCCAGAAGGCTGTGCTGCCATCCAGCGGGACCTGGACAGGCTGGAGAGTTGGGCGGGGAATAACCTGATGAAATTTAACAAGGGAAAGTGTAGAGTCCTGCATCTGGGCAGGAAGAATCCCAGGTTCCAGTATAAGTTGGGGAACGACCGATTAGAGAGCAGTGTAGGGGAAAGGGACCTGGGGGTCCTGGTGGACAACAGGATGACCATGAGCCAGCACTGTGCCCTTGTGGCCAGGAAGGCCAATGGCATCCTCGGGTGTATTACAAGGGGGGTGGTCAGTAGATCGAGAGAGGTTCTCCTTCCCCTCTACTCCGCCCTGGTGAGACCCCATCTGGAATATTGTGTCCAGTTCTGGGCCCCTCAGTTCAAGAAGGACAGGGAACTGCTGGAGAGGGTCCAGCGTAGGGCAACAAAGATGATTAAGGGAGTGGAGCACCTCCCTTATGAAGAAAGGCTGAGGGAGCTGGGTCTCTTTAGTTTGGAGAAGAGGAGACTGAGGGGTGACCTCATTAATGTTTATAAATATATAAAGGGTGAGTGCCATGAGGATGGAGCCAGGCTCTTCTCAGTGGCAAACAATGATAGGACAAGGGATAATGGAATCAAGCTGGAACACAAGAGGTTCCACTTAAATTTGAGAAAAAAACTTCTCAGTGAGGGTGACAGAGCCCTGGAACAGGCTGCCCAGGGAGGTTGTGGAGTCTCCTACTCTGGAGACATTCAAAACCCGCCTGGACATGTTCCTGTGTGATCTCACGTAGGCGTTCCTGCTCCAGCAGGGGGATTGGACTAGATGATCTTTTGAGGTCCCTTCCAATCCCAAACATACTGTGATACATACTGTGATCCATCTACTATAAAGGTACCTTGAGATCAGGCCACCAACAAATCCAATCTATCCTTATGTTGGAGAATGAAAAACTTGTAGAACTCTTTGAGTGCGACGGGCGGACTGGCGAAGACAAAGAATCGGGCTCAATATGAGTTTAACATCAATGCCCTTTAATGAACCTTTAACAACACTGAATATCAATGTCTGCCAGTGCACGTTTTTGAAACCCTTATATAGTCTTTACCCAGTGGTCACGTGGCAAGTGCAGGCTATGATTGATTACTCTCTGCAGTCACTCTTCCCCCCCCCCGCTATGGTGATTAGCTGCAGGTCACTGTCCACGAACTGTTCATGCGCAGTGACGACAGCGCCCCTCCTGCAGCCTGGGTCGAGGATAGACCAGCTTCTGTTTACTTCCGTTCTGTCTTTGGTGTCTCCAGAAAAACCTTCCGTGTAGGTCCTAGCCTGCACCACAGCCACATCAAACTCTGGCTTGTTCACAGCACACAGCCCATGTCCTCTTTCTTCCAAAAACTCTCCACAGTTCCTCCTTTTTTCTTTTTGGACAAGCCAGGCTTGATTATCTATGCGTTCTAACCCATCTTTGATACGTGATGAAGAACAACTTATACATAACATATCAATTACAACAACAATCAACATAAACAATGCACTTTGCAATAAACCCTTAATCCACCCCCTTAGGTCAAGTCAATTTGTTAAACTTTCTAAACAAAAAAATCAGTTGGTTCGATTTCCTACGGCTCTGGCCCTACGGGAAGGCGATCATCACAATTGTCATAGTTGTCAAACCATGCGCTAATATTTTTCCTCTTAGTAAACTTGAGGTACTCCATTGCTGTTTTAATATTGCAATGGATTGATTAAACAAATTCCAAGAACTTTTATTTAATGGTACTCCTACTCAACATGTAACAAACAGTGTGCTGGGTGTTGATCAACCTGCCCAGAAGGTAGTGGTGTTTAAAGACCTTCCTAACATTACCATACATTTTGTCGAGGATCAAAAGCAGTTCTTAACAAAAACCCAGGAACTAGACTGCTTCTCAAGAGAATGAAAAAGATACAAACTTTCCACATGCTTAACACTTTATCATTAAGACCTAGTTATATAACTATATTACACATACATGTCACAGCTAAATTAATGCGAAGGTTACACCTCACTCTGTGTCCTCCAAAGGTTCTGTTGCAGGAAGTTGATTCGGTTGAATTTGCTTCAACTCCGGCTTTACTGCTTGGCTTGGAACCCACAACGGACCTTGATCTGTGGAGAGACACACATACCCTCTACCATTAACAATAACAGGTGCCGGTCCCTTCCACATTCTAGTGGTGGGGTCGCTGAACTGCTACCACTACTGGTTGGATTGTAGATGAGACTTGCTGGCTAACTTGTTGAAGAGATCTCTGCATGACCCCTTCGAAAGCGACAGGCATCACTTCTGCATTTCACTGTTCTTCTGTCCTGGCTACTCGTGTCAGCATTTCTTCTACTGAAGATCCTGGTGGCAGGGTTGCTAGTATTTGTTTAGTCTTTGAATTTGCATTATCGAAAGCCAGCAACCGAAACATTTGATTTTTCATTTCTTCTGATAAATCTGGGTTTTGCATTATTCCTTCATGTAGCCAGTCAATAAAATGCGTGAAATTTTCTGTAGTGCCTTGGCGTATTCCGCTGAATGAGGGAGCTAAGGGTCCTGGTAAAGTTAAGAAAGCATCTAGGGCAAGTTGTGCAGCTTTCCGGTGAACTTCAGCAATAAATCGCAGTTGAACTTCTATTGTAGCGTACTGTCCGCGACCCGTATAGGTGTCGGGTACCACATTGGTTAATGGGTCATTTGGACTGGTGTGTTTGGCTGTTTCTTGCTGCGCTCGTTGATACCAGGCCGATTCCCACAGGAGGAATTGTGCTGGAGTTAGTAATAAGCACATTAAATTTTGGCAGTCCATGGGACACAATAAGTCAGCAGTAAAAATCCAATGCAGTATTTGTCTGGTAGCTTCTGAATGTATCCCATAGTTCGTGATTGTTTGTTTGGCTTGCTGTAAAATTTTCCATTCATGTGGTTCCCATACCGCTGTCTGGGTGTTCATATTTTGAATTACCGGTAGGGCTAATTTTGCTGGAGACCAATCACCTTCTAGAATGGCATCTTTGATGACCCCTGACCATCTGCCAGATCGGGGTGGTGGCCGGTCAGTAGGTTCTATGGGTACCTTTGGTTGCATTGTTTGCGGAAGGCAACCTGGTTTTTGATACTCGATTTGTCTCTTATTTTTCTCTACATCTGACATTCGCAAGTCAAGTTGTTCAAGCTTACTGGTAATGACTTGCAGTAACTGCTCTACTCCTTGTGATGAGCCCAATGATGTAGAAGGAGGCTCACAGGATCCCTCCACATGTATTTTTGGAGGTTCTTTTGGGGGGTGGCCCCTGGTGCCGTGGCCCGGTCGGGCCCAGCCTGGCTGACGCGATAGTCTCAGAGGGGGGCGTGTCTGACTCGGGATAGGGCAGAGGCGGAGCTGTAGGAGGAGGGCGGCACTCAGGGCCTCCCACATCCGGACAGTCCCCTAGTTGCACTTCCGCTTTCTTCTCACATTGCCCCAGAGACTCAGACGGGGAAACTTCCGGTTCTTTGTTTGAGGAGGGTAAAGTTTCCAACTCCCGCCGCAGATCGGATTGCGAGAGTATTGGCTGAGCCGGGACCCCTCGACCACCCCGAACAGCAGGCAGACCCCACAGAGTAGCCCACAGGTCCCTCTTCTCTTTTGGCTGACAACTTTTATCAGTCCAGGTTTGTTCTGGGGCAAGCGCCTTCGCAGCTCCCAGGGCAGTGCGTTGTTCTGACTTCATTACTTCCAATGATTCTAACACGGTTCTCCACAAATCTCTCAGAGCTTTAATTTCTTTCTCTTCTTCCCCTCTGAGAGTCTTATCCCACATAGTGTCCCCCAATAATCTCCATTCCATTGGGGAAAACAAAAGTGGAATTTCTCCAAAGTGTCCCAATTTCTGGACTAATGTAATCAATGTGATTAAGTTTTCCTGTGACGATTCGATACCTCTCTTAGAGAGAATATGCATCAACAGTGCCACAGCTGTCTCAAGTTCCATTATCAAATCAGTGTGGTCTTAAGTACGAGGCGAGTGACCAGCTTGTCTGGTGCTTGTCTTTTGTTACCGGACAAAGCACACTCTCCTACAACCCGGTTTGGCTCCGTCGTTTAATGAATGCTGCTTGCCGCAGTAAATGGCACTCCGGAGATCCTACTTTTGCTAACAACCATCCTCTGCTACCAGATGCTGGAGAATGAAAAACTTGTAGAACTCTTTGAGTGCAACGGGCGGACTGGCGAAGACAAAGAATCGGGCTCAATATGAGTTTAACATCAATGCCCTTTAATGAACCTTTAACAACACTGAATATCAATGTCTGCCAGTGCACGTTTTTGAAACCCTTATATAGTTTTTACCCAGTGGCCATGTGGCAAGTGCAGGCTACGATTGGTTACTCTCTGCAGTCACTCTTCCCCTCCCGCTATGGTGATTAGCTGCAGGGCACTGTCCATGAACTGTTCATGCGCAGTGATGACAGCGCCCCTCCTGCAGCCTGGGTCGAGGATAGACCAGCTTCTGTTTACTTCCATTCTGTCTTTGGTGTCTCCAGAAAAACCTTCCGTGTAGGTCCTAGCCTGCACCACAGCCACATCAAACTCTGGCTTGTTCACAGCACACAGCCCATGTCCTCTTTCTTCCAAAAACTCTCCACATCCTTATGGCAGGAAAATTCAGGAGTATGTGGGCAAGGACAAGAGGGATCCCTGATGGCACTTGCAACTACATTACTGGTCTGGTGCATGCCAAGGGATAGCGAGGGTCTAAATTTTTTCCATGGCCGCCTCTGAAAGTCACATCGAGAGGATTTACAGCCGTTTGGAAACAGAGTGACATTAGATTTATGTAGAGTCTCAGCCTTGTATTTAAAATGCAGATGATATGCTATGTTTGTTTACCATTTTTAACACAAAAGGGATGAGACCTTTTGTGGATACTTCAACATCATGTGTTATTGATAAAAGATCACTTGTAACAGTTAAAAACCCATGAAATAGGAAAGAACTGATGCCAGAATCTTGAACAAGGAAATCCTGGGTCTTTCTGAATTGAGGAAGCCTAAGCATATTGTTCAAGTTATTAGGTTTGTAGCCAAGAGGAAGAAAATATATGTTGGTTGCCTTATTCAGGTCACAAGCAGCATTTACTTCTCAGCAAGATTCTTCTGTAGACAAGGTTTTATTGAATTATTTACACTTAAATCTCAGTTATAAGGTCAACTGACTTTATATACATGCCCTGGTTTTGTTAAAAACAAGACCAGTTTCTCTTTTAGTGTATTTTCCTTTCAACTAAGTTTTTCTAAGTAACTGCACTTTTCTGAATTTAGCTGCATGTTTTTTCAGACAATGTCCACTCTGGAGCTGATAACAGTAGCAATGGTATGCAGAAGAGTCCCAGGTTTAGACTTATTGCTATGGTAGCCAAGGTTACTGATAAATTTTGCACATTCCATAAGTGAAAGGGTCATATTTGCAAGGAGGGGCAAACAGAACAGATGACTAAAACTGACCGAGTATTCCATCCCATACACGTCATACACCCTATAAAAATGAGAGATCACAAGGGTCTCGCTCTTCTTTGACCATGGTTGGCATCTGAGGAGCACCCTGCCTGTCGTGCCTGCGATCCGAGGCCTGGTTCCAGACCCTGCATCCCTGAATCCAGTTCCGGTTTGCTGCGGAGTCTAGCCCAGGACTTCCAGGTGCCTGCCCTGCAGCTGCTGGAGCCGTGCTGGCTCCGCTGCGGGCAATGCTATACTGCCCCGGGAAATTCAAGATTGGTTTTGTATATTTTGTATCATTTTATCTGTTTATTAGTAGCATTAGTAAAGCATTTTTAACTTTTTCCAACTGGCAAGTCTCTCCCTTTTCCTCCTCTTCCCTTTCCTTAGTGGGGAGGGTGGTGGTGGTGGGGTAACAGAGAGCATCTGCCATGGTTTATTGTCACCCTGCAGTAAACGGTGACAATACATAAATAGCCACCACTAGAATAACAGTCATGCACATCATACACATAAACATAATCTGTATAACTCAAACAGGTTGGACTGACTGCAGTCGCTGTCTCTACACAGGCAAGGAACCCCTAAAAAAGCCAAGGGGAATTGCTCCAGAGCCAATAATTGTGTTGCACAGGTGTCTCTGACCCAGGGGCTATCGGTAACAATAGCTGCTGTGTGGACTTCACCTGCTGCCTCAACCAAACTTGCCCCCATCTCCTAAAAGGAATTGTGTTATACGGGTCTCTCCAACCCGGGGACAATAGCTGCTGTCCAGAAGATGGATTTTCACCTGCTGCTTCAGCCAAACTTGCCCCCCACCTCCTCCCTGTTACTAAGGACAATGAAGAAGAGCATGCCCAGAAGCTCGCCAAGGGTCCTGAGGTCACCCAATGGACCAGAAAGAGACCCCTGAACGCAAGGTGACGCAGGCACAGATGGGTCCTGGCAAGTAAAGCAGGGACTTTTTGGGCCTGTGCAGTTAAGCCTGGATTGTGAAACAAAGGTGGAGATTGACCTCAAACAATGGGAATGAGGGGCGGTGAAGAAGCATAAAAGATGACTCCCGACTGGACATTGTTAAGATCTTCCCACCAGAGGATCCCGGATCACAACACAGGACTGGCAGGATTCTACGGGACCGGAGACCAGAGGGACGCCTTTGGGAGTCATTGGTGGTAATTAAAATCCTCTTTTCCCTTTTTTTTCTTTCCCTTTTTCTCTACTCTATTGCGTGCTGCTTTACAGGCAAAATGATAAAGTAACACTGTTTGATTCAATTATAACCCCTTGGCATTTTGATTGCCTTAATTTTGCGCTTCGAGATCAAAGTAAACGAACCATCACGAGTCCATCACCGAATGGACCGTGCCATTAAATTGGCATCACGGATAGGATTCTGGGAAATAGAGGAGTGCAGGTAGTGTAGAGGGCTCTGTCTCTTGGAATCAAACCAAAAGATCTCAAAGTGCAAAAGGGGTGTTGCTCTCATGTTGATGAGAATTGTCTGCTAGGGAGAGTGAAGGGTCAATCTTGTGTAACTAAGTTGAACCTTCCCATAGCAGATTTTTTGGCCCCTTCAACCACTTGGGTAAGAGAAGGGTGACACACCAGTTGCTGCGGTTTTTGTAACTAAGTTGTGCCTTCCTGAAGTAGGTTCCGCCCCTTCATAATAAGAATGATCGAAAAAGCTGATAATCAAGATTTTTGGTTAGTGAAAGATCAAGACTCGTTCTACACACTTTTAGCAAAGTATAGGACTCGACCCTCCGTACCTGGAGAAGACTGGGCTCGTGGTAATTGGGCTGATTTACAGAGTGTAGTAGACCGAGTGATTTCTTTACAGACTAAGTCTAAGTTTAGATCAAATAAAGATAAAGCTGTAGTCTGTGCTGTCCTAGGAGCTAGCCTAGTAGCAGCGATTGAAGATCGCCTCAGGTGATGTAGTAATGAAAGCAAAATTATAGAATCCCTTGAAAATCTAGTGCAGGTTTTGCAAAAAACAACCTCCAGTTTAGGACAACAAGTAGAAAATTGTTTTCAACATTTAGAAAAAGAGAGGAAAGAAAACCACTCATTAAAAGCTACTCTAAAGGAAGAATGTTTAAAAAACACAGGAGTGCTGAGGCAGCAGGAGTTAGAGGAGAAAAGTATCCAACAAATAAATCAAATTTACCCTCAGAAAGAATTGGAGGAGATGGGAAAACGTTATGACGAATATCCACACGTGAGTCCCTTAGTGAAAACAGAATATTTTCATGCAAATGAGGGGGATGCTGACCCTCACATTACAACTAAGCAAACACCTTACACTGCCACTGAGCTGGCCAAACTAAAGAAAGAGTACAGCCACCTTCCTAAATAATCTGAAACTGAATACATGTGGCATGTATCCCTAACTGGGGGAGACCAAATTCAGTTAAGTGAACAAGAAGCTAATGGTTACTGGGGGCACGGAGTTTTCTTAACAAGTGGTGACATGCCCCATGGTCCCTAACCCATCAAGCTGCTTATTGGGCTGGAGGGCTAAACCCTTTAGACGGGGGAAAGCCCTTGGCAATCACTGGCACACCTGATCAATTGTTAGAAAGTGTACACAAATCAGCCTGCTTACAAATGATACATAAAAAGAAATTAATTCCCAAATGTGAATTCCCAATGATGTTGCCAGTGAATCCAGACATGATGACTGATGACTCCCTTGATAAGGGGACTTCCAGAGTCACTTAAATCTACTGGGATTAACCTTCAAATGACAATCACATTAATGAGCCCAGTAGAAAGGTTGGAAGGTGTGATTAGAAGCCAGGGTAACAGAAATGGGAACCAGAGAGATGGAGCTAATACTAGCATAGATTCCCCCTTCACCCCTGCCCCGACTTCCCCCAACCAACCAAATACTCAAAAGGTGTGGACATGAGGGGAAGTAGCACAAGAACTGATAGATTATAGTGGGAAATATGGCCCAGTAAAAATCCTAGAAGAACCGTTGAGAGGAATCCGTCATACTGAAGTCAAGAATCTGCCCCTCTCTACCAGTACTGCTGCTGCTATCGGTGCCCCAAGAAAGGAGCATCCGTACATTAAAACAGGAAAGGGAGAACAACCAAAGAACTGACAACAATGGTGATTTTTGGGAATTAAAAAGGGAGTTCCCAGAGATATAATGGAGGGCTTACCCCTTGATAAACTTAGTAAACTAGTATCAAGGTGGCAAAATCCAAAAGAACATTCACAGACCGTGAAAGAAGTCCTACCTGTTATACCTTCAGCTCCCTCCCCCACCGAGGATGAAAGTCTCTCCCAGAAACAGGAAAACTAGAACCTCCATTCCCTAGTAGTGAGCGGAGGAATGGAGGATGGATTTATATCTGACAGCTCACACATACTAGAGGGGGAGATTTATTGATCACGGCTATAGTGGGTCCTAAGCGTGCACCTGTAACCTTTTTGATTGACACCAGTGCACAGATTTCTGCTCTAAGCGAAGTAGATGCTGGAAGGTGTGGAGTTTCTCCCTTGAGGTGACGTTTTTGCATCCTTAACGCTTTAGGGTCGACAGAAGTTATGAAAGTTGTTTGAGTAAAATTGTTATTGCTGGGGAATGAGAGCACAGTCATTATTGAGATGGTGATTGGAGACATTCCAAACAGTTTGCTAGGTATGGATACCCTCAAAGGCAGACAGTGGGAAGATTCAGAAGGATTGTTGTGGACTTTCGGAATGCTGCAGCTACATGTCAGACTACTGCAAACTGCACCTGCACGCCCATATAGCCAGGTCACAAACGTTAAGCAATACCCCCTTCCCCTGGGTGCCAAAGAAGGTATCAAACTGGTTATACAAGAAATGCAAGAACAAGGAGTGGTAATAAATACCCATTCTCCTTTTAACTCTCCAGTGTGGCCAGTTAGAAAACCCAATGGGACGTGGCGACTTACAATAGATTTTCAGCGGCTGAATGCCAACACCGATCCTTTAATCGCCGCAGTCTCCGATCTGGCTGAACTAATAACCATGATACAAGAAAAAGCTCATCCAATCATGGCAACAACAGATGTTAAAGACATGTTTTTTATGATACCATTGTGACCAGAAGACAGAGATTATTTTGCGTTCACCTGGGAAAGAAAACAATACACTTTCACCCAACTTCCCCAGGGGTACAAACATTCTCCCACATTAGCTCATCATGCTTTAGCCCAAGAGCTAGAAAAAATACCCAAACCCAAAGGCATAACTGTTTATCAGTACATTGATGATATTCTTGTAGGAGGAAATGAAATAATGAAAGTGGGGGCAACCCAACAGGATATAATTTCACATTTAGAAAATCTGGGTTTGCAAATTCCCCCTGAAAAGGTCCAAAAGCCCTCACAAGAAGTAAAATTTCTGGGAATCTGGTGGAAAGGAAGGATGACCTGCATCCCGCCGGACACCCTTGCTTCCTTAGTTCAGATCAAAATGCCTGAGTCAAAAAAGGGTTTGCAGCATGTTTTAGGGCTGTTGATCTTTCGGAGGAAACACATCTCAAATTTTTCCATCATTGCTAGACCTCTTTATGATTTTCTAAGAAAGGAGGTCAAATGGGAATGGACAGCTTCTCAGGAAGAAGCTATGTGATTACTAATTTTTGAAGCAACAGCTCATCAAGTCCTTGGTCCTATTCACCCTACAGACCCTTTTCAGGTTGAATGGGGGTTTGCTTTATCAGGCTTATCAGTTCATATATGGCAGAGAGGTCCTGAAGGTCCAACCCGACCTGTGGGATTTTTCTCCGGTGGTTTTAGGGATGCCAAAAAGAGAGACACTGCTTGGGAGAAAGGTTTGTTTGTTGTTAGTCTGGCTCTGGTAGAAGTAGAGAAGATTGCATGACAGCAGCCAATCGTATTAAGAGGCCCATTTAAAGTCATAAAAGAAGTCACTTCTGGGACCCCTCCCCCCGACAGGGTGGCCCAGAAGGCCTCAGTATGAAAGTGGTATGCTCAGATTGAACACTATTGTAACATTTTCTCGGTATCTGAAGGAGCTTTAAAAAATCTGGCTATACAAGAAATGGAGAGCTTGGACGATGACCAAGATAAACCTGCCTCAGTAATCCAAGTCGCACCTCCCTTTTCGCATGATTGGTCAGCTAGTGCTTGGTTTACTGATGCTTCTGCTAAAAGAGAAGGAAAGGTGTGGAAATACAGGGCAGTAGCACTCCATACCTCTTCCGATGAACACATTATAACAGAGGGAGAGGGTAGTGCACAAGTAGGTGAATTAATTGCAGTATGGAGTGTTTTCCAACATGAAGCATAAACTACTTCTCCTGTCCACATTTATACTGACTCTTATGCTGTGTTTAAGGGGTGTACCAAGTGGCTTCCTTTCTGGGAACAGAACGGATGGGAAATTAATAGGATTCCAGTGTGGCAAAAAGAAAAATGGCAAGAAATCTTTATTGCTAGAAAGGGAAACTTTGCTGTGGACTGGGTAGCTTCTCATCAGGTAGATGGGGGATCTGCAGGAGAATGGAATAACCAAGCTGATGAATTACCAAGACTGGCCCCTGTACAAAAGGACCAAATTTCAGAAGACTGGGAATGCTTGTTAGAATGGTTACATGTAAAATGCAAACACACCAGAGCTAAGGACTTGTATGGTGAAGCTCTGGCCCGAGGTTGGCCCGTCACCAAAGAAATGTGTAAAACCTGCATATCGGTCTGTGAACAATGTTGGAGACAGCTTGAAAGGCACCCTTTAGAAGATAACCCTCTACATTTAAGGGAGGGTAAAGGTTTCTGGGATGCCTGGCAGGTGTATTATATTGGCCCCTTTAAGAAATCAGGAGGTAAACATTTTGTACTGGTGGGGGTGGAAATAACATCAGGATTAGTCCAAGCTGAAGCTTTTGGCAAAGCTACAGGTGAAAACACTGTGAAAGCATTGTGAGAATGGTTTGGAACTTTTCCAAAGTCACAAGAAATACAGTCTGACAACGGTTCCCATTTCATCGCCAAAGTTGTACAAGATTGGGCACAAAGTGAAGGGATTAAATGGACTTTTCACACCCCATATTACCCACCAGCTAATGGAACTGTAGAAAGAACTGACAGCCTCTTGAAACGGCTTTTGAAACCTCATGAGGGTAACTGGGATACTCGTCTGTGGCAAGTTATCACAAGCGTAAATGACAGGTGGGGGGTAAATGGATGCCCCAAAATCACTGCTTTCTGCCCAAAAGCCCCTTCCTTGATTCCCTCTTTAAAGGGACCGAATGATTCCAAAGATCCAGCCCATTTCCCAGGACAACGAGTCCTGGTGGAACTCCCTACTGTGGAAAGCGTATCACTAGCATTGAAAACCCCTTTAAATGCAAATGCATGGGTAGCCTCTCATGCCCCGGGTAAGGAACACCAGATAAATACCCACTGGATAATTCCATAATTTTAATTATTTTTGCCTCGAGGAGGCAAGCCCTGTTTGTTTTCCTTTTGCAGGAGAACTCCGAGGGACACAGAGAATATCACGAATCATTCAAGAATCAAATCTGAAGGCTTAATTTGTCAAAATGACCAATAGTATAATTAGACTACTAATACTTTTCTGCATCTTCTCACCTACCCATAACCAAAAATACACTAAATGGCCTTGGTCCAAAGCTACTGTTATATACACTAGTTCTCTAGGACTGTATCCTGAAGACCACTTTCCAAGTTTAGCTACTATAGTAATACCTGATGATAAAGTGTATTGCCCATATGAATGGAAGTGGGATAGGAAGGATTGGGTTAGAGTCCTGAATGGTACAAATGGAGAAAAAATTAAAATAGGATGCAGAAAGGTGGAAGGATCTAACCATGAGAAAGCCTCTTCAATTACAGTTACTGGAAACCTTTTAGATCTAAATTCGACAACCAAAATTCACCCTAACATCTCAGCGAAACTCTGTGCCACTGCAGAGTGGAAATGTAATAAACAAAATTCTCTCATCTCGTGTTGTCGCCAAAAGTACATCGGCAACTATACCACCTTGGACCCAAGTACCAACAATGTGGAGATTACTAAATCCTGCAAGGATGCAGAAACTGATTGTTGGTGCAACTTCACTTTAACAAGGACCATCCGGGTGGTGTGTAATTGGCGAAACAATCACGCCAACCGATCAGAACTACTAGGCCTAAAATTCAAATTTAAAATAAATGCTGTCGCCAAACCTCCAGTGACATTTGTTGCAATAGTCACCTATCACAACAAAGACAGCGTTTTCACACAATGACAAAAATAAAGCTTCACGCTCTTTTATGGTGGTCCAGGGTGTCAACTTCTCCATGCAATGTAGACTGATTACTGAATCCCTCACTGAACCAGTAAACAGCTATAGAATTGGACTACATGGCTCTACTCTATCATGTGAAAAACAAAGCCAAAATTGTTGGCTAAACTTTGTGGAGGGGTTTCTGTTAGATGGAGATTTATTGTTGAATTAGTCAGACCCAAAGGAATCTCAAGGCCACTTCGAAAAGCTGAAAACAGGACCTGCTGTGGGAGTGAGGCATTTCTACAATAACAGGGACTCAACAAGATGTAAATCAATGGACCTATCAGCAGTGAGATTCCAGCTCGTGAACATAGACAATATCCAATTAGCGAATGCATGATTGGAGCGTGGATGCGTGATCAGAAAATAGTTGCATATATAAGGAGGCTTGTTTCTGTAATAAACGGCTTTGCGTGATTCACATCGGAGTGCTGAGTCCTTTATCGTTCCAACAAAACTTGACTGCAATACAATATACTCATAAAGTAATGTGTGGTAAAAATAATACCAAACATTGGAGGGAACTCAGGATAGAGGTCGTGACACCTACCACCCAACCAATAGCTGTACCCGATCCGAAAATTTTTGAAATTGGACCATATGTGATCAAAAATATAGGCCAATAACAAATGTTGTTCAATCCAGAATGGTCTCTTAAGCGTGTTGAGGTGTTAATGCAAAATAAGGTTTCTGAGATTCAGCCAGCCTACTCTCCTTTCTTAAGGACCTCTTTCAAAGGGTGAACAACCTGACTGAGGAAACAAATTCCTAATAGAACACCGAGAGACCTAACTGGTGTGTTGGTGACAGGATTGGAAGTTCTAACTGGTATTGATTCAGAGATATTAATGAATAAATTGACTACTACAACTAGTGATTTGGCAAAATTGCAACTGCCCTTGAGGTCTTCCCTATTGGCTTTGGGAACTAACCAGTGACTGTTATAAAAAGTGTTACCAAAATGGGAAAAAGTAAATGTAAAAGACCATGAATTGATAATAGATGCACTTGGTGTGGTCCAAAATAACCTTTCTTTGGCAATCAGTTGTATTCAGGCACAACTGTGGATGCAATCACACCTTGATCATAAGAGAAGGTGAAGAAGGTGCTTTCCCTACTGAAATTCGGAAAATTGTTTGGGACAGTGCCAATGAATTTGAGAAAGAACTGCAGTCCTGGTGGACTTTGGTAAACTTCACTTATAACCCCATCACAAACACTGCCACGACCTTTGTGTTAACCATACACAATACTTCAATATACGTAATTTACGCTATCATTGCATTAGGATTGAACCACAACAGAGCTGTACTCTATCCTTTCGAGCACAGAGTATGGGCCTGAAAAGTGGATGAAAAATGGCAAACTGTCAATTTAGAATCTTGTATTGTGCGGGAACAGCAAGGATTCATCTGTGAAAGTAATACAATTAGTTCTCAAGACATTTGTCTGGACTCTGAGCAGAATGTTTGTCATTTTGAGGTTCGTCCTGACAATCGAGAAATGGTATTATGTTGGAGAATGGTTTGGAAATGGGGGACGTGGGTCTACGGAGCAGTTGTGTGAGTAGAGTCTAGATTTTGTCACATTCCTATACCTCTCTTGGGTTAAGATTTGTTAAGCAAATTGTAAGCTCAAATAACGTTTTCTGAGAATTCTGTTTAGTTGCATGTCCTACAAGAAGCTGCTTGGATGGTGCAGATCTGCTTGTGCAAGTGAGAAATCTACAAGGAAATTTCGAATGCTGTATTTCCACTAGTATTAGCAGCCAATGTTTCGATAAAGCAAATACTACACTTCTGAAACAGAACTTCGATCCAGTAAGGGACATCAATATCCAATAAATATGACAGACAAAATGGAGTTAGAAACTTTGAAGAATAAATTTATGACAACCTTACAGGCTGACTGCATTCAGTTAGATTTGCAGATTTGTCTACGAAATAACCTGTGTCTATTGTGGGACAGTATGATGAGATTGCTAGCAGATTGATATACCGACTGTTGTATACCAATTGTCACTCTGATCAAGAAAATGTAGGGAATGAATTTAAGTCTTAATAGGCCATGATCCTTTTGTCATATATGTACCAGTTGTGAAATTTAATTCTGATTTTTTTTTCATTTGTAATCTATGTCTTTGTAAATTGCACTAGCTGGTTTTCTTAACAGCACAACTTTTAGCATGCATAAATGTAAATTGCTGCAGAACCTGCAAGTCTCTAACATCAGGTCACAGACCATACTTGTATCTGGTCTGATCCTACATACTTGCACAGTTTTTGTTTATGGTTCAGGAAAGTCTCATAAAGCTGTAGTAGTTTGGTGTGAAGATAACGATTGGCATCATTCTGTAAAAACTATTGAAGGTTCAACCCAATTAGCAGAACTTAGTACAGCTTTAAATTACTTAGAGCTTTTTAAGGAGGAACCTCTAAATTTGATTTGTGATTTTGAGTACATAGTCAAGGTCCAACGCACGTATCTGATTCTGAACTTTTGTTTGTTTGTTTCTTGTTTTTTTTTTTTTTTAAAAAGGTGGGGGGAAGTACGGGAAACACCACAAAACCAATTGTCAAAATCATTGTATGTGATGAAATACTTTGCAAGTATGACCCAAAACCATGCTAAATCAGAAAGAACCTACATTAGTTATGGTCAAATCACTAGTCAATGGAAAAGGTCACATCAATTGATAACCTGGGGAAACGTTATGTTTGTGTCATTACAGGCCAAGGATCGAAGTGGATTCCCGCGAAGTGGGTCAAGCCATGACTAAATAAAGACAACAAAGATTCAATGGATGCAGATGGACAGGAGGGAGATAAGCTGTGAGGACTGTTTCAGATGTAAACCATGGATCCTAATTCAGTGTTATAAATGCTCACAGACCTGGAAGATAAATCGAAGTCAATCCATAAGGAAATTCAACAGCTTATGGACTACACCCAGAAGATTCAAGAAGATATAGGGCTTTTCGGCTTGGAGGGGTTAACAAACTGGCTAGGGTTAGAAGGGTGGTTTAAGAGCTTTTTACAAAGTGTGTTGCTTATCTTAGTTATAGTAGCTATAGGGTTATTGTGTTTAAGCTGTGCTCTCTCTTGCTTTAAAAGAATGTTTGAGCAAATAGTGAATCAGGCTCTGCTTGTACAAAAAGAAAAAGGGGGAAATGTTGGAGAATGGCTTGGAAATGGGGGATGTGGGTCTACGAAGCAGTTGTGCGAGCAGAGCCTATTCTGAAGGTCTTAGCATAAGTAGCAAGACTAGGCCGCAGTGAGAACCGCTGACTGTTTCAGTAAAATCAGCAAGGTCACTGAGACCTTCGCAGAGTTTCACAAACAGCTTTCAACAGCACAAGAATGTAGAATAAGCATAGCTAGCAGCTGCAAGTAGGAGGACCATGCAAATGTGACTGTTAGAGCTTAAGCCAATTAGTAGGTCACAGGTATGCATAATTATCGTGAACTGTATAAGTATATGCTATTTGGGCTAATAAATCAAACTATGCTTTATCACTCATATTGAGTCGACCTGCGTGTTCCTCCGCCTCTCAAAGTATTAGTGTATATTGGCAAAGGTTGTGTGTGCTTGAGGACTACTTGTAACTCTATATTAGTAGATAGAGTGATGGTAAATATTAGAAATAATTCAAATTTTTGTGTTTGTAATTTTGTTAAAATTACTGGATGTGATTTTTCTTATTTAACACCAGTCATATCTCATCAACTTATGCAATCTAATTACACACTGATTTATGAATTACTGCCTACATCTATCAGGATGAATCTCACATTGGTAAAGCAATTGTTGCAACACCAAGACTTGATCAAGATCTTTGAAGAAGTTTGAGTAAATGGACAGAAAACCTTGATAACTGTTCACCACAATGCTGAAGAAATTCACAGTGTGTTGAGAAGAGTAGAAAAAGACACAGAATATAAGTGGTGGGACATACTTTTCAGGTGGTCACCTACTGCTACAGGCATCCTGAACAAGTTGTGTCACCCCATTGTTGTTCTCTTGGTATTAGTTTTGATAGGTTTTGTTCTCTCTGCGGTATTGTATGTTTTGAATTGCAAAATGCTAAAGCGTTTGACACATTTGACATCTATACTTAATGCACACAATTTGTTTAGTGTGCCCTCCAATGGAGACATCCATAAAACCATTCATACAAAGCGGATTGCGTGCATATAAACCACTTTTCCTTTCCTTTTTCTTCCTCTATACTTTCTGTCTCTCTTTGAGGATCATGTTGCTGCCACGAGCTCCTGATAACAATGTTCAGTCACGGGGTGGTGTAAGAGTCGATCTGAAGATTTGTCTGAACATCACCATCAAGAACAGATGGACAATGACTTGGAGAGAGGCCCGAGGAGAATAATTGTGTTGCACAGGTCTCTCCAACTCGGGGGCTACTGGTAACAATAGCTGCTGTGTGGACTTCACCTGCTGCCTCAGCCAAGCTTGTCCCCACCTCCTAAAAGGAACTGTGTTATACAGGTCTCTCCGACCCGGGGACAATAGCCGTTGTCCAGAAGATGGATTTTCACCTGCTGCTTCAGCCAAACTTGCCCCCCACCGCCTCCCTGTTACTAAGGACAACGAAGAAGAGCATGCCCAGAAGCTCGCCAAGGATCCTGAGGTCACCCTGAATGCGAGGCAACGCAGGCGCAGATGGGTCCTGGCAAGCAAAGCGGGGACTTTTTGGGCCTGCGCAATTAAGCCTGGATTGTGAAACAAAGGTGGAGATTGGCCTCAAACAATGGGAATGAGGGGGGGTGAAGAAGCATAAAAGATGACTCCCGACTGGACATGGTTAAGATCTTCCCACCAGAGGATCCCGGATCACGACGCAGGACCGGCAGGACTCTACGGGACCGAAGACCAGAGGGACACCTTTGGGACTCGGTGGTGGTAATTAAAATCCTCTTTTTCCCTTTTTTTTCTTTTTTTCTTTCCCTTTTTCTCTACTCTCTCTCTATTGCATGCTACTTTACGGGCAAAATAATAAAGTAACACTGTTTGATTCAATTATAACCCCTTGGCATTTTGGTTACCTCAATTTTGTGCTTCGAGATCAAGGTAAACGAACCATCACAAGTCCATCACCAAATGGATCGTAACAGGGGAAAAGGAGAAAACTGGGCACAACAGAGACAAACCCAAGGGTACCATACCAAAGTGTGAGGGATGGGGTGCTAGCAAGGCCCTTTTGTCTGCCCTCTCATTGGAGGCAGGGGATGGAGGGCCATGTGGTAGCAAAGGCACAAGGGTTATTGATGTTAGAAACCACAGAAGAGCCTGAGAAGGATCAAAAAGGAATTAGGGCTTCTCAGTGCAAAAAGTTGGTGGGATCAGTAGCCTAGCTGAACTGCATCTATATGAATGCACACAGCATGGGCAACAAACAGGAGGAGCTGGAAGTCATCATGCGGCAGAAAAACTACAATGTAGTTGCCATCACAGAAACATGGTGGGATGACTCCCACAGTTGTAGTGCTACATTGGATGGCTATAAACTCTTCAGAAGGGATAGGCAAGGAAGGAGAGGAGGTGGGGTAGCCATGTATGTTAGGGAGTGTTTTGATTGTCTAGAGCTTAATGATGGTGACAATAGGGTTGAGCATTTATGGGTAAGAATCAGGGGGAAGACCAACAAGGCAGATATCCTGGTGGGAGTCTCTTACAGACCACCGAACCAGGATTAAGAAGCAGACAAAATATTCTGCAGGCAGCTGGGGGAAGTCTCGTGATCACTACCCCTTGTTCTCACTGGGGACTTCAACTTACCAGATGTCTGATGGAAATACACAGCAGAGAAGAAACAGTCTAGGAGACTCCTGGAGTGTCCAAATTCCTGATACAGCTGGTCAGTGAGCCAACTGGGGAAGGCACCCCACCTGTTTGCAAACAGAGAAGGATTTGTGGGTGATGTGATGGTCAGAGGTCATCTTGGGCATAGTCACCATGAAATGATTGAGTTTTCTATTCTTGGAGAAGTAAGGAGGGGGATCAGCAGAACTACTACCCTGGAGTTCTGAAGGGCAGACTTTGACCTGTTTAGGAGCCCCTTGGGGGGTTGTTCTTAAAGGTAAAGGAGTCCAGGAAAGCTGGTAGCTCTTCAAGTAGGAAGTCTTAAAGGCATGAGAGCAGGCTGTCCCCATGTGCTGAAAGATGAGCCGATGGGGATGAAGACCAGCCCTGCTGAACAGAGAGCTTCATCTAGAACTCAGGAATAAAAGGAGAATTTCTGACCTTCGGAAGAAGGGACAGGTAACAAGGACGCTGTGAATTTATGCAGGGGGAACATTAGAAGGGCCAAAGCCCAACTAGAGCTGGGCCTGGCTTCTGCTGTAAAAGGGAACAAAAAATGTTTCTATAAATACATTGGCAACAAAAGGAGGGCTAAAGAGAATCTGCGCCCTGTAGTGGACGCATCGGGAAACATAGTGACAGAGGATGAGGGAAAGGCTGAGGTACTTAATGCCTTCTTTGCCTCGGTCTTTAATAGTACAACCAGTTGTGGTCCAGGTGCAAAGCACCCTGAGCCAGAAGACAGTAAGCGGGAGAAGAATGAAGCTCCCTTGGATCCAAGGGGAAATGGTTAGCAACCTGCTACACCACTTAGACACACTCAAGTCTATGGGGCCAGATGGAATCCATCCAAGGGTACTGAGGGAGTTGGCAGAAATGCTCATCGTGCCACTTTCAATTATTTATCTGAAGTCCTGGCTAACCGGGGAGGTCCCAGTTGACTGGAAGTTGACAAATGTGACACCCATCTACAAGAAGGGCCGGAAGGACAATCCAGGGAACTACAGACCTGTCAGTCTAACCTCGGTGCTGGGCGAGGTCATGGAGCAGATGATCTTGAGTAACATCACACGGCACTTACAAGAGAACCATATGATCAGGCCCAGTCAAAACAGGTTTATGAAAGGCAGATCTTGCTTGATCAACCCGATCTTCTTTTTTGACCAGGTGATCTGCTTAGTGGATGAGGGAAAGGCTGTGGATGTTCTGTACCTAGACTTTAGTAAAGCCTTTGACACTGTTTCCAACAGCATTCTCCTTGAGAAACTGCCAGTTCATGGCTTGGATGGGCGTACTCTTTCTGAGTAAAGAACTGTCTGGAGGGCTGGGCCCAAAGAGTTGTGGTGAACAGAGCCAAATCCAGTTGACAGCCACTCACGAGTGGTGTTCCCCAGGGCTCAGTATTGGGGCCAGTTCTGTTGAATCTCTTTATCAATGATCTGGACAAGGGCATTGAGTGCACCCTTAGTAAGTTTGCAGATGACACCAAATTGGGTGGGAGTGTTGATCTGCTTGAGGGTAGGAAGGCTCTACAGAGGGATCTGGACCAGCTGTATTGATGGGCTGAGGCGAATTGTATGAGGTTTAACAAGGCCAAGTGCTGGGTCCTGCATTTGGGTCACAACAGCCCCATGCAACACTACAGGAAGAGTGGCTGGAAAGCTGAACGGCAGAAAGGGACCTGAGGGTGTTGACCCCAGCTATTTTGTGATTCTTTGTTGATCCACAGTTGACTGAACATGAGCCAGCGGTGTGCCCAGGTGGCCAAAAAGACCAACAGCATCCTGGTTTGTATCAGGAACAGTGTGGCCAGCCGGACTGGAGAAGTGATTGTCCCCTGTACTCGGCACTGGTGAGGCTGCACCTTGAATACTGTATTCAGTTTTGGGCCCCTCACTACAAGGAAGACATTGAGGTACTGGAGGTAGTTCAGAAAAGGGTTCAATGAAGCTGGTGAGTGGTCTAGAGAGCAAGTCTTATGAGGAGCAGCTGAGGGAACTGGGGCTGTTGAGTAAAGGAGGCTGAGGGGAGACCTTATTGCTGTCTACAACTGCCTGAAAGGAGGTTGTAGCAAGGTGGGTGTCAGTCTCTTCTCCCAAGTAACAAGTTATGCACGGAAAGGATAAACATACTCGCAATCTTGCGAGAAGTTTTACTCACACACGTGGCTGCAAGGCAAGCGGAGTCTCCATCCTGGGGAGGGGGGGCTCTCGGCGGCAGCATCTTCAGCTCGCGCTCCGAGAGACCGGTGACAATGGGCCGCGTCTCGACGAGAGAGTCCCGTTTTTATACTGGCTGATCAGACCTGACTGTAGGCATTCTAGAAGCTTCTCTGCACCCCCACACCGTGTGTGGGGTGCCCCTGAAGCCTCCAAACATCCCCCACACTGGTCACAGGTGCCCAGCGGCTCACTGGCGCCTTGGCAATCCCTTCTCCTAATGGCCCTGGCCAGGGTGCTCTGGGGCCAAACAAAAGAAGCTGTTAGCCTCAGAGAGAGAGGGAGATGTGCCTACTCCTTCCATGATGAAGGAGGGAGGGGAAGAAAGGGGGGTTTGCATTCTGCCACACTAATGTAGGTTCTTTCTGATTTAGCATGTTTTTTGGGTCACACATGCAAAGTGTTTCATCACAGGGTAAATTTGGGCTGCACCACTTAGATATAAGTGATTCATCACATACAATACTTTTGACAATTGGTTTTGTGGTGTTTTCCCTACTTCTCCCCCCTTTTTGTTTAAAAAAAAGAGAAAAAACAAAAACAAAAAACCAGTTAAGAATCAGATATGTGCACTGGACCTTGACTATGTACTCAAAATCACAAATCAAATTTAGAGGTTCCTCCTTAAAAAGCTCTAAGTAATGTAAAGCTGTGCCAAGTTCTGCTAATTGGGTTGAACCTTCAATAATTTTTACAGAATGATGCCAATTGTTATCTTCATGCCAGACCACTACAGCTTTATGAGACTTCCCAGAACCATCAACAAAAACTGTGCAAGTATGTAGGATCAGACCAGATACAAGTATGGTCTGTGACCTGATGTTAGAGACTTGCAGGTTCTGCAGCAATTTACATTTTACATTTATGCATGCCAAAAGCTGTGCTGTTAAGAAAATCAGCTAGTGCAATTTGCAAGGACATAGATTGCAAATAAAAACATCAAAATTAAATTTCACAACTGGTACATGTATGACAAAAGGATTATGGTCTATTGAGACTTAAATTCATTCCCTGCATTTCTTGATCAGAGTAACAATCAGTATATCAGTCTGTTAGCAATCTCATCATACTGTCCCACAACAACCACAGGTTTTTTCTATGTTGTAGCTATAAACAGACAAATCTGCAAGTCCAATCGAATGCAGTCAACCTGCAAGGTTGTCATAAATTTAGTCCTCAAAGTTTCCAACTCCATTTTAGCTGTCATATTTATTGGATATTGTTTTCCCTCTACCGGATCGAAGTCCTGTTTCAGATCTATCAGTGTAGTATTTGCTTTATCAAAACATTGGCTGTTAATATCAGTGGAAATACAGCATTTGAAATTTCCTTGGAGATTTCTCACTTGCAGCAAGCAGATCTGCACCATCCAAGCAGCTTCTTGTAAGACATGTAACTGAACAGGATTCTCAGAAAACATTATTTGAGCTTACAATTTACTTAACAAGTCTTGATCCAAGAGAGGTATAGGGCTTTCTGGCAACTACAAGAATTCATGTATTAAAACTTTGTTCCAAATTTGGCATTCTATTGGTCTCACAAAACGGCCTTTCTTTCATTCTCTCCCATGACCTCAAAAACTAACACGGTGAATTTACTAAGAAGTCTCTTACAACCAGTTACCACAAAATAAGTCTATTAAAAAAAAAATTTGGTTTAATTTCCCAGCTTCATTAGAACTATGGACCCACTGGCAATGCCTTTAAATTTCAACCCTCAGACTCCTTCATGCAGTATTACAGTTCTCTAGCAGTAACATTACTGGGGGACGGAATAAAACCTCTCGCCCCCATCTGGGATGGCAGGATCTCCAGTCTAGCATGAAAACAAATCAGTTCGAACTCCACATCAAACCAACCTGTCTGCACTCAAATCAGTACCACTCTGACCCAGAGAAGCACTGAGCATTCTGACCTCCCCAAAGCTGACCAGTGTGAAAAGACTGACTTCAGCAAGGAGGTAAAAGGATGAGCTCTCTCCCCAGATGTGCCAAAACCTAGGAGACAAGATAGAAGCAAAAAGAAACATCACCAACAACCCCTGATTCAAAGCCGAGAAGCAACACAGTGCCACAACAAGGATGGATGACAATACTCCAGAGAAAAAAAACAGAGCGGGGGGAGTAAAGCCCCCCTTTCTCCGCTTAGCAGTGGGAAAACGGGTTTTTTCCTTTTTTTTTTCTTTTTTTCTTCTTTCTCTTCTTGCTACAGTTCAGATGTAGCCAAGGCCACGCAGCTGGCGTATTCGCTGGTACGAAGTGGGAGGCTCTGGAAAACTCCTCAGTTACAATGAGCTGAGTTTATCTCGCAACTCAACACAGGCCTGGGATATTTTGCTTTTTTGTTTTCCCATTTCATTCCAACCATAATGCACTTTATACGCAATTCCAAGTAGCTCAGTAATAGTTACATTCCTCAGCCCCATTTACCTTTTGAAATTTACAGATGTCAAAAACCAGCATATTAAACATCAATTCATTATTCCATTTCTCTAGATCCAAATTAGTTCATATTCTAGCAACTTTTAAATACAACCTCATACAATACCAAGGCCACATCCATCATAGCATTTAGTTATTTTCTCTTTTCTTTTCTTTTCTTTTCTTTTCTTTTCTTTTCTTTTCTTCTCTTCTCTTCTCTTCTCTTTTCTTTTCTTTTCTTTTCTTTTCTTTTCTTTTCTTTTCTTTTCTTTTCTTTTCTATGTGAATCAGAATGTAACAATTTAAATTCTTTTCTGGTCTCAAAAATGGCAAATTAACTTACAGTACCATACTTCACCAAATTTTTTCCAAAGTTCTGCAAAACAACATTAATTGCAATACAGCACTGAAACCCTGAATTCCACATTTAAGCCACATTTTAGTACAGTATCATTTCAAGTTTTATTTTTTCAGAATATTTCCTAAGGGGGAACAAGGTGGAATTTTAGCAGTGGAACCGATTCCCATTTTGTAGTTATCTCCCCAAACAAAATTCTTTTGGTACCAAACATATATATACGCAAACTAAAATACTGAGTTCAGATATGAAAACCAAATACCAAGTTCAAATATGCAGATGGATCACAGTTATACTTACTGAAGACAATATCTCGATTTTAGCATTGCACCTTTGAACTGCTTACTGCTCAGCCAGGTAGCGGTGCCGCTGGGTCTCCCTGACAAAACAGGTCAGTGCGCGCTGGAGCCCCATCGGCACCGGCCCCCCCCGCCACTGCAGCAAGCTGGATCGGGCAAGGCTTTTAATAGCGTCTCATCTGGGGTGCTACAACTGTTATCCCAAAACCAGGGTTCTTTACTTGGTGTGGACACACAAGAGTCAAATTTAGTACATAGTGATGAAACACAGCCCATCACAGAGTTGTGCAAGTCTGAATGCCGGAATAAAGCTAGCATGCTAGAAAGAGAAATAACAGCTACTACACACAAAATTTTACCATCACATTCACGCAGTAAAGAACTAAATTACTCATGATCTTCTGTATTATCACAAAATGCACATTTTGAGTCCATGGATTCTCATGATTTAACAGTCTGTGAAATCACTGCACCACACAACAAAGAGCTACTAAAACTGCAACATGCTTAAACAGATACCCACAAAGAAGGTTAATGAAGAAAGCATCTTGCAGACTTCAGCAAGTTTACTGTGACCTGTGTGTTATCAGTTAACTCTCTCTCAGTTTGTTGAAGTTCAAACCGCCCTGCCTGTAAAACTGAAATGATTCAATGATCTTTGTAGAGTTTTATTTTTCTCCTGCTCTTCTCGCTTTAGAAACAACGAAGTGTTATACTTCAAGGTTCTATTCTCCGGACACTTTTCCCAATCATTAAACTTACACAGCAGCCACCATTAATTACAATATTTCACAAGATTTTCGTTCCTCATATTTCAAGTGCTTTCCTATGTTTTAAAACACCTCCCAATACAGATTTCTTAACAACACGACTGAAAACAGTCGTTTCCGACCCCATCTCCTAAGTAAAAACCATGAGAAGAGGGAGGGAGGGGGGGAAAGCACAGGGCTGCTTGCAGCGCAAGTGGGAAAAGTGGGGAGAAGGTTTTACGGCACACTTATACCACAAAGAAACAATTCTGACAACAACCAGTAAAACTCACGTTCCTGACAAGCTGCTTGATTTTCAGAGAGGCAATACACAGAAACACATAATATGTACTGTAAAACTCGCAGATAACATGTTGATAGCAAACATTAGCATCCTCTACTGCTAATTACAACACCATTTCTTCCTTAGCTTCTAAGTTTTGAACCTGCTTATTGATGACCTCTTGAAGACGGTCAATAAATTGCATGTAATTCTCGTTGGGACCCTGATTAATAGTTGCAAATGATTTGGCTGCTTTGTCAGTTTCAGGCACCTTTATCATAGCTTGATATGTGAGGTCTCTTGACTGCCTCAGGATTTCAGAAACTTATTGTGCCTGTAGTTGCGGTATGCCAATTAGTGTCTCTTCCAAGAGTTGGGGGGTACCTGCCCCTTTCAATGAATCCCCATCGTTCTGTCTGAAATGATCTATTGCTGTTACGTTGCATAGGTCTAATTTTGCTTTGAGTCTTTCATGGTTTTTATCTGATCTTGGGGCAACTCGTACACATACTCCTTTTAACTTTTCAAGAATATGCTGCAAACCCTCATCTTCATCCATGTCATCAGATAACGTGGACTTGAACAGTGCTGGAGAATCATTAGTAACAGGGGGGTTTGGCCTTTTTCTTTTTTTTTTTTTTTCAAATCTAGTCCAGGGAAGCCACCCCCCTCCCCTGTCTCTGCATGTTCCCATTGCTCTTTTAATCCTCTCAAAGTCTCTAGCAACAAGTGCCATGTTGTTAACAGTTCAGTTGTTTCTTTGCATCTTTCACTAGTGCTTTGCCCCATAGTAACACAGTCCTTCCTTCGTAAAGTCAATTCCAGAGGGCTAATACCCTGCTTCTTCAGAAGCAACTTCCATGTAGATAATATAATACCCTCTTCTTTAGATAAGTTCCACCCCCCTGTTCCCGGTAGCTCACCAACTCTTGGCGTGGTGTCTTTTCAAGGATCCGGATCTTCGGCAGCTCCCCCCTGCTGCTCTATCAGCTGTACCGGGCTCCGTCTCCACAGCTTGTCTTCGGCTACCACAGCTTCACCGCTGTCTCTTCTTCATGCGAGATCCTTCTTCATACAGGATCAGGTCGGGGTCACCGTATGTCGTGGTTGAGACGGACAAACAACATAGACCAAGTTCTTCCAGGATGAAAGTAGTAGATGCCATTTAATGCCACAGGAAATCAAGTGTGATCACAGTCAGTTATAGCCATCATAATATATGTAATATGCTGCGTATTTGTTGTCTCATCTCTCAGCAGCCATTCTGGTGTCTAGGATGAAATGAAGAGACAGAAGAACTACTTGGCCCTCCATCCTCCAGAGTACCCAACCTGGTATGGTTTGCACAGAAAGATGTAAACCTGTTTTCTTCAGACTGCTCACATTCTTTGCATCTCACCAGCAGCAAGAAGGAAGCAGCACAGTTGTTCAGTAAGTTCAGTGTGCTGCATGTTAATTGACTTGATATAATAATAGACTCATCATAGAATGGTATGTGTGGCGATGAAGAACGACGCACACGTGGACGCAGATAAAGACGTGCACACACAGGCAGAGGTCATGTTCAGCAGGGAACAAAGAGCAAGGCAGAGCTAAGCTGAGTCAAGCTGAGGCTCTTTTTATTAACCATTCTCAATTTATAGATTTACAGATAGGGACCTGGACTAAGACGTTAGACAGGATGTTTTTTCAATAATTGTTATTCCAAACACGCCACACTCATGTTGTGACTGTGTTCAGTCACATTCCCACTCATTCACAGCCCAGGCCTGTGTCGAGGGTTAAGATTGCGGGGTGACAATCAAACCCTGGCAGATGTATTGTTAACCTCCTCTCCCCCCCACTTCCCCCTTTTGCCCCTCCCTCTCCCCCCTTCCCACTCAGGACAGGCGATCGGTAGGGAAAGAAGGACAGAGAGAAGAGAGTTGGAAAAGTTAAAGATGTTTTACTAATGCTACTAATAAGAATAGAGAAAATAATACAAAATATACAAAACCAATCTTGTAAGTCTCAGCAACTGCAGAGCCAGCACCCAAAGTCCTGGATTAGACTCTGTAGCCAACCGGAGCTGGATTCAGTCTGTCACCAGGCCTCAGTTCGCAGGGACGACCAGCAAGGTCCTCTCCTAATGTCAGCCATGAGGAAAAAAGGGAAAAAGGGCATAAGGATGAGATCCTCGTGATCTCCCACTTTTATATGAAGTATTCACGTGAATGGAATGTTATACACCGTTGGTCAGTCTCTCGGTCATCAGTTTCTTGTTGCCCCTCTCGTGAGATGTCCATCTGTGCTTATCAATAAGTTTGCATTCCATTGCTAGGTTTAACCAAAACATGTGTTGGGTTCTCCAGGAAAATGCAGCTAACATGAAGGCTTTAGCTGACAGGCAAATTCACTAAAAGAGAAACTTGTTTTTAACAAAACCAGGACATTCCACCCCTTATAATATGACATTCACTGAATACTTATCAATACAATCTATCAATACAATCTAATTAATCACTACTACTATATATATATATACATATGTACATATATACACAGGAGTAATTAATCAGTGGACCATCCTTTGAAAAGTTCATTAAGTTCATTTTGTCACAACAGTCTCCCAGGGCAGGAAAAATGGTACAAGTGCATCTCATGAACACTGTGGGTTAAGGACACCACTTCGAAGAAGGTGTCGGGCGCCACTCGAAGAAGCTAGCTCTAGTTTCATCACCATTGTCTTGATCTGTAAGACACTTATTAAACATTGTTAGTGCGGCAATTCACATCATACAGTTCAGCATTGCATATTTTCACCTAAAATCAAATCCCCTTGAGGTACACACCGAACTTCTCCATCCTTAAGCATCACCCACCAGGTGCTGCCAGGTCCCTGGGCAAAAACAATCCCACGAATAGGTTTGCCTTTGCCTGAGGCAGGAGTAACCCAGACTGCCTTTCCTAAGATATTTTTCATGTGTACTACAGGGACTTTATCTCCTTCTACAGTCCGTAGAATTTCTGATTGGGCAGGCCCGGCTCGATTGGTTGATCCCCTAGTGTTGACCAACCAAGTGGCTTTTGCTAAATGTGAATCCCAGTTTTTAAAGGTTCCACCACCAAGTGCCTTTAGTGTAGTTTTTAACAAACCATTGTACCTTTCAATTTTCCCAGAGGCTGGTGCATGATATGGAATATGATATACCCACTCAATACCATGTTCTTTGGCCCAATTGTCTATAGTACTGTTTTTGAAATGAGTACCATTGTCTGATTCAATTCTTTCTGGCGTACCGTGCCGCCAAAGGACTTGCTTCTCAAGGCCCAAGATAGTATTTTGGGCTGTAGCATGAGGTACGGCATATGTTTCCAACCATCCAGTGGTTGCTTCCACCATTGTAAGTACATAACGCTTACCTTGACGTGTTTGTGGAAGTGTCATATAATCAATCTGCCAAGCTTCTCCATACTTATACTTTAACCATCGCCCCCCATACCATACAGGTTTTAACCGTTTTGCTTGTTTGATTTCGGCGCAAGTTTCACATTCATGAATAACCTGTGAAATAGTGTCCATAGTTAAATCCACCCCTCGATCACGAGCCCATTTGTATGTTGCATCTCTACCTTGATGCCCTGAAGCATCATGGGCCCATCGAGCTAGGAAAAGTTCACCTTTATGTTGCCAGTCCAAGTCCACCTCAGCTACATTAATCTTAGCAGCTTGATCCGCTTGTTGGTTGTTTAGATGTTCCTCGGTGGCTCGACTTTTAGGCACATGAGCATCTACATGACGAACTTTCACAGGCAGCCTCTCTAGCCGAGCAGCAATGTCTTGCCACAGTGTGGCAGCCCAAATGGGTTTACCTCTGCGCTGCCAGTTGCTTTTCTTCCATTGCTGTAGCCACCCCCACAAGGCATTTGCTACCATCCATGAGTCAGTATAGAGATAAAGTATTGGCCACTTCTCTCGTTCAGCAATGTCCAAAGCCAGCTGGATGGCTTTCACTTCTGCAAACTGACTGGATTCACCTTGTCCTTCAGTGGCTTCTGTAACTTGTCGTGTGGGACTCCACACAGCAGCTTTCCACCTTCGATGTTTTCCTACAAGACGACAGGATCCATCTGTGAACAGTGCATACTGCTTATCAGTCTCTGAAAGCGCATTATATGGTGGTGCTTCTTCAGCACGTTTTACTTCATCCTCATCTGGAGACATCCCAAAGTCTTTGCTTTCTGGCCAGTCTGTAATCACTTCTAATATACCTGGACGGTTGGGACTTCCAATTCGAGCTCGTTGCGTGATCAGTGCAATCCATTTACTCCATGTAACTTCGGTTGCATGATGTGGAGAGGGAACCGTCCCTTTGAACATCCAGCTCAGCACCGGCAGTCGAGGTGCCAGGAGGAGCTGTGCTTCAGTGCCGATCACTTCTGAAGCAGCTCAAACTCCTTCAGATGCTGCTAGTATCTCCTTTTCAGTTGGAGTATAGTTGGCCTCAGATCCTTTGTATCCTCGACTCCAAAAACCTAAGGGTCGACCTCGGGTTTCTCCCGGTGCTTTCTGCCAGAGGCTCCAGGTAAGTCCAGTATCTCCGGCTGCGGTGTAGAGCACATTTTTAACATCTAGTCCAGTTCGGAGTGGTCCAAGGGCCACCGCATGAGTTATCTCACACTTAATTTGTTCAAAGGCTTGTCGTTGTTCAGGGCCCCACTCAAATTGGTTCTTTTTACAAGTCACTCGATAGAGAGGGCTCACAATGTGGCTGTAGTCAGGAATATGCATTCTCCAAAAACCTACAACGCCCAAGAAAGTCTGTGTCTCCTTTTTATTAGTAAGTGGAGACATTGCTGCAATTTTGTTGATCACATCCATTGGGATCTGACGACGGCCATCTTGCCATTTTATTCCTAAAAACTGGATCTCTCGTGCAGGTCCCTTGACCTTGCTCCGTTTTATGGCAAAACCAGCATCCAAAAGAATATGAATTATTCTCTCACCTTTCTCGAAGACTTCTTTCGCTGTGTCGCCCCATACGATGATGTCATCAATATATTGCAAGTGTTCTGGAGCTTCACCTTGCTCCAGCGTGGTCTGGATCAGTCCATGGCAGATGGTAGGACTGTGTTTCCACCCCTGGTGCAAGCGATTCCATGTATACTGGATGCCCCTCCAAGTGAAAGCAAACTGCGGCCTGCACTCTGCTGCTACAGGAATAGAGAAAAATGCATTAGCAATGTCAATTGTAGCATACCACTTGGCTGCCTTTGACTCCAGTTCAAATTGCAGTTCTAGCATGTCAGGCACAGCAGCACTCAGTGGTGGTGTAACTTCATTCAGGTCACGACAGTCTACAGTTAGTCTCCACTCGTCACTAGACTTACGCACTGGCCAGATTGGGCTGTTAAAAGGTGAGCGAGTCTTACTGATCACACCCTGGCTTTCCAATTGACGGATCAGCTACTGGATAGGAGTCAAAGAGTCTCGATTGGTGCGATATTGTCGGCGATGCACCGTTGTGGTAGCAATTGGCACCTGCTGATCGTCAACCCTCAGCAGTCCTACAACAGAAGGGTCATCTGAAAGACCAGGCAAATCAGACAGCTGTTCAATTTTCTCAGTGTCCACAGCTGCTATACCAAATGCCCACCTATACCCTTTTGGGTCCTTAAAATACCCTCTCCTGAGGTAGTCTATACCAAGGATGCACGGAGCATCTGGACCAGTCACAATGGGATGCTTTTGCCAGTTTTTTCCAGTTAGGCTCATTTCAGCCTCTACAACAGTCAGCTCCCGGGATCCCCCAGTCACTCCAACAATATTGATGGATTGCGTTCCTTTATAATTAGAAGGAATTATTGTGCACTGAGCACCAGTGTCCACTAAAGCTTTGTACTCCTGGGGTTGTGTTGTACCAGGCCATAGTATTTGTACAGTCCAATAAACTCTGTTATCCCTTTCCTCCACCTGGCTGGAGGCAGGACACCTCTAATTCCTGTTTTGCACAGTCTCTGGGTGTGAATTAGAGGTTCCTTCAAGAGCATCAGAATCTCTTCTGCTCCTTTTGTAAACTGGAGCAGCCACCTTCCAGGACAGCCTGACAACATTTACACATCACACATCCTTGGGGCCGGTGTTCCGGCCCAAGATACCATTCTCATGAGCCTGGACTATCACTCCTTATAATAATGAAAAACATACTTCTGTATAACCTTACCAAGGTCCTTTATATTTTGACTAATTGCTGTGATTTAATCATGTTAGTATTATTTCTTCTTTGACCATCTCGATGGTCATGTTAGTATTTATCTTCCTTTATCATCCAAGTGGTTGGAACCTCACATCCTGCTGTTCCCACTGTATGGTTTGGAAGGGACCTTAAAGATCATCTAGTTCCAACCACCCTGCCATGGGCAAGAACACCTTCCACTAGATCAGGATGCTCAAAGCCCCAGACAACCTGCCCTTGAACACTTCCAGGGATGGGGCATCTGGAACTTCTCTGGACAACCTGTTCCAGTGCCTCATCGCTCTCATGGTGAAGAATTTCTTCCTTATAGTTAATCTAAATCTACCCTCTTTCAGTTTAAAGCCATTACCCCTTTTTCCTATCACTACATGCCCTTGTAGAAAGTCCCTCTCTAGCTTTCTTGTAGGCCCCCTTTAGGTACTGGAAAGCTGCTATAAGGTCTCCCCGGAGCCTTCTCTTCTCCAGGCTGAACAACCTCAACTCTCTCAGTCTTTCTTCATAGGAGAGGTGCTCCAGCCCTCTGATCATCTTCGTGGACCTCCTCTGGACTTGCTCCAAGAGGTCTATGTCCCTCTTATGTTGGGGGTCCCAGAGCTGAATGCTGAACTCCAGGTGGAGTCTCACAAGAGCAGAGGGGGAGAATCACCTCCCTCAACCTACCGCCTAGCCTCCTTGCCATTCTTGCACAATTTCCATACATTCCACCCCCTTGCTCAGGGGACAGCTTCTGCTAGGACCAGCAAAGCCAGAGTTGTTCATTTGGGTTTGTGAGGTGTAGCACAGAGCAATTTACAGGGGCATACAATAAACACATATAGAAAAAGAAAAAAACATATTTCTACAATAATGTTTTAAATTAGGTGTCCCATTCACTTTGTCAAGGAATTAGTCATTCAGCCAGGCATTATCAGTAGATTGTTTCACTTGCTGCATTAATCCCAAAGATGTGAGATGTCTTCTTCCATGTTGACTAGTTCATCATTATGTTGAAGCACCACATGCCTTCAAAATAAGCAGCATTTGCAGCCACTACCTACTTAGAGGAAACCACAAGAAGAAACATTAATGTTAAAATCCCTTAGCATGGCACAATTCTGTAATACAGCTACAAGGGTTGTCATGCTAGTGAAACACATTGTTAAGAGATCTGCAACCGTTAATTTCTCCTAAATATTAAAGGTAAATGATTAGGCTACAGTAGAGGCTGAACAGATCTAAGTTTACCAGGATAAATCTAAGTTAATCAATAGGAGTGTTGTCACCTTCCAGTAATACATATGCTGTTGCTCCAGCTCCTTTAGTTTAACAACCTGGGTTTAACAACCTGGTGTGGGGTAATTGCCCATGCAGACTGAAAAGTCGTGGCCTGCACGTTTTCAGATTGGACTTCACTTTGATATTGGGTCTGTGACACCAAGAACATTGTTCCAATGCTGTCTCCTCTAGATAAAACACGTGTTCACTGAAGATACCTGAAATACAAGAACTCGAGAATCTGATATTAGCAGAGGATGTAACATAAGAAGAGAAGTCAACGTGCAAAACCATACAGTATTCTCTGGAATTATATAAATTTTTGCATCTAGATCAATAGGTTGCAGTCCCACTTCACAATCCATTGATGTGAATAATTCCATTTTCTCTGTAGTTAGCCCTGACACTGTGTCCACAGAAGTGTATACATATTGCCACCCCCTAGAGGGGAGTAGGGGGCTGATATAATCGACCTGACAGGTATTCAAGGCCCATTGACCACGTTTTATCTTTCCCCATGGCCTATATAATGCCCTTAAATTAACTTTGTACAAGTGGCACAATGATGTGAGCATGTTTTACAAGTATATAATAGCAAAGCGGGTTGATTATGAGCAATGTCCCATGCCTGTGCAGCATAAGCTGATCCATGTCCACAAGCTATATGCATACTTAGAGCTTGAGCATGAAGTTCAGCAGAGGTCATATTATCTGCTTCCTTACTGTTTTGCGGCTCAAGTGAATCAACTTTATTGTGCTCTTCTATTAATCCTTCACAAGGGGAATCCTCCTCCACAGATGATTTAGGGATAAAAGTTCTCCAATGCCCTAAAAATCCTAAAAAGGCATGTAATTGTTTTACTGCAGCTGGTACAGAAAACTGCTGGACTGTGTGATATACCTTATCTGGTATTTCTCGAAGCTGCCTATGCCAAACTATTTCTAAAAATAGTACAGTAGCACTAGGGTCCTGTGTTTTAGTCAGATTAATTGCCCAGCCTTGGTCCTGTAAATACACCTTCAAAAATTCAGCAGCTGCTTCAGTTTCTTGTTGTGACACTGCCATAATCAACAGATCATCAATATAATGGCAATCAGTAATGGTACCCAACCATAATGCTATATTAGCTACTATGATTTGATGGCAAACGGAGGGACTGTATTTGTATCTCTGAGACAACACTCGGCAAGTGTATTGCTTTTGTTGCCAGGTAAAGGCAAACTGGTCTTGCATTGAGGTGACAGGCGGGGTGGGGGGTGGGTGCAGTGTTGGCAGTGGGACTAGGGCTGGTTGATTTTTTTGCATAAACATTAACTTTTGCAAGCGGCAAAACATTTCTGATGGTGTGATCCCACCTATTTCTAATCATGGGATACCAGCTTGTACAAAATCATTCCATATTTGTGTCCGCCTCACCCGTGCTGTAACTCCTTTCAGTTTTGCTGGCTTTCCTTTATTCACCACCCAAACAGAGGGTCCTGAAATTACAGCCCCAATTCCCCTCAAGGCATTTACTAGAGTGCCTGCATTGCCCGTAGCATTTGTCACTGTTGGCAGAATCACGGGTATTAGTGAGGCAGGCGGTCCTCTAAGAAGTTGCATTTTAATACTTCTTGTCACTGCTACCCTGTCCAGATCGGATCCCATAATCAATGCAGATGCCACCCCCATCCACCACACTAAATTAATACCATCCTCCATTGTGCACCAGTTTCCACAGGACAACACACATTCAACAGGTTCAACATATGCTGTTAAAACTGCAGCACACAAACACTGACATAGCGTAGGTGCAATAATATCTTGCCCGTCAGGACCTCTGACATTTTGCAGTTGAGCATATCCTCGTATCAGATCATCATTGGCTATAGGGCTTAATAAAACTTTTTCATCTGCTAATAAATGGATAGACGCATCTCCACTCTCCCAAGCTGGCAAAATCCGTGCCAGTATTCCTTCCCCACTCTTCTGCTTCTCGGAGAGTGAGTACACGTGATCTGCCCCTCCTCATCTGCTTGTTCCCGCTGCCACATCATTTGTATGGGGGGCTGTGCTCCCACCACCTCCCTGCCATTTAAGTCAGGATCAAATTAAAACTCAATATTGGAGACTGAGGATTCACTCCAAATATTTCCATCCCATTCCTCGGGATTCCAAGATCATTTTGTGGTGAGAGATGGACAGATCTTGACAAAGCCACTCAGAGACTGAAAGGGCCTGTAAAAGCCCGAAAAAATCTGATGGGGATTTACAGAGCCCAGCAGAGCCCGAAAGAGCCTGACAAAGCCCAACAGAGCCTGACAAAGCCCAACAGAGCCTGACAGATAGCAACAGAGACCGACAGAGCCCCAAAGGGGCTTACAGAGCCTCACAGGTCCTGACAGAAGCCTTCAAAGCCCGACAGAGACCGACAAAGCCCAACATGGATCAAAAAAGCCCAACAAAGCCTGATGTAGCCTGACAGATAATGACAGAGCCCAACAAAGCCAGAGAAAACCCAAAAGATCCCAACAAATTCTGAAAGAACTCGACAGGGCCTGAGAGAGCATGACAGGGCCCAACAAAGACCAACAGAGCTTATAGGGCCTGACAGATCCTGACAGACCCCGACAGACCCTGACATAGCCTACCAGAAACTTACAGAGTGTGCAAGAGCCACACAGAGCCCAAATAAACACGAAACGGAACTTGAAAGAGCCAAACAGAGCCTGACAGGAATTGACAGATCCCAACTAAGCCCTACAGTGCCCGACAGAGGTCAAAAGAACCAACAGAGACAGATAAAGCATAACAGACCAGGAAAGAGCATGACAGGACCTGACAGATCCTGACAGAAACCGACAGAGTCCAACAGAACTCGACAAAGCTTGACAGAGCCCTCCAGGACCTGACAGACAAAGACAGGGCCTGCCAGAGCCCAACAAAGCTCAACAGGGTTTGACAAATCCTGACAGCACCTGATAGATAACGATAGAGCCCGGCAGGACCTGACAGAGGCTGACGAAGTGCAAGAGAGATTAAAGAGCTCAACAAAGCATTACAGAGCCCCACTGAACCTAACACATCTTGACAGAGCATTACAGATCCCGACAGAATCTGACAGAGACCAACAGGGCCCAACAAAGCTTGAAAGAGCCCAAAACCACCCAATGTAGTCTGACAGAGATCAAGAATACCTAACAGTGCCTGACAAATCCCGACAGAGTCCTAGAAATCCTGACATGGCCTGACAGAGCCTGAATAAGGGCTAAAAAGCCTAACAAAGCCTAACAGACCCCGACAGGGATTGAAAGAGCCTGACAAAGCCCTACAGAACCCCACAGAGTCTGACAAGGCCTGACAGGGCTCTACAGAGTCTGAAAGTGCCTGATCAAGCAAAAAAAGCCCAAAAAAGCTTGACAGAGCCTGACAGAGCTTGACAGAGCCCAAGAGAGACCGACAGATCTCGACAAAGTCACACAGAGACCGACAGGGCCTGAAAGAGCCTGACAAAACCTGAGAGGGATTGACAGAGCCCTATAGACCCTGACATCGCTTGACAGAAACTGAAAAAAACAAACAAAACCTGATAGACCCTAACAGAACCTGACAGAGCCTGACAGAGCATGCCAGGGCCTAACAAAGCCTGAGAGAGCCTGACAGGACCTGACAGAGCACGACAGGGCACAACAAAGTATTACTCTTTGGGGCCTGCTAGGGTTCTATCAGGTTCTGTCGAGATCTGTAAGGCTCTGTCAAGCTGTGTCAAGCCCTGTCATGCTCTGCAATGCTTTGCTGAGCTCTTTCAGACTCTGTCATGCTTTATCAGTCTCTGTCAGGCCCTACCGGGATCAAAAAAGCCCAACAAACCTTAATACTGCACAACAACACTTGACACGTCCTGATAGAGCCCAAATAAACCTGACAGAGCCCGAGTAGGACCCACAGAGTCAGACAGAAGCCAACAAAGACTGATAGAGACCATCACAGCTCGAAAATTACCTAGAGATCCTCACGTAGATAGACGGAGCCTGTCATGGCCTAAAAGACCTGGACAGAGCTTGACAAGGCCTGACAGAGCCAGACAGGGTATGACACAGATTAACAGTGCCCCACCTGTCCCAAAAAACACTGACAAAGCCTGATAAGGCCTGACAGATCACTACAGAGCCCAAAAAATCCTGGGAAATCCCAACAGATCCTGAGAGATCCTGACAGAACCTGACAGGACCTGACAGAGGATGACAGAGCCCAAAAAAGCTAGACAGATCCTGACAGAACCCGACAGGGCCTGACACATTCTGACAGAACCTGACAGAGCCCTCCAGGGACTTACAGAGCCCGCAAGAGACTGATAGAGCCCGACAAAACCTGACAGAGCCCGACAGGGCCTGACAGATCCTGACCAAACCCCACAGAGCCCGCCAAGCACTGAAAGATCCTGCAAGAGACTGACAGGGCCTGACAAAACCTGACAGAGCCCATCAGAGCTTGATAAAGCTAGACACAGCCCACCAGGGCGTGACAGAGTCCAAAACAGCTCAACAGGGTTCGACAAATCCTAACAGCGCCTGATAGCGAATGATAGAGCCCGTCAGGACCTGAGAGAGGCTAAAAAAGTGTGACAGAGACTAAAGAACTCAACAAAGCATTGCTACAGAGCCTGATAGGTCCTGACACAGCTTGACAGATCCTTACAGATGTAGACAGAGCCCGACAGGGCCAGACAGAGCTTGAAAGAGCCCAACAGAACCTGACAGGAACTGACATAGTCCAACGAAGCCTGACAGTGCACAACAAACTCGACAAGGCCCAATAGAGTCAGATAAAGCGTGACAGAGCCTGAAATAGCTTGACAGGGCATGAAAGAGTTTACCAGAAACTGAGAGTGACCGCCAGGGCATGATAGAGCCTGAATGAGCCAGACAGACTTCGACAAATCTTTACAGGGCCAAACAGAAACTGAGAAAGCCTGACAGAGCTTAAAAAAGTCTTACAGGGCCCAAGAAAGCTTGACAGAGCACAACGGGACCTGACAGAGACCGACAGTAGTCAACAGGACCTTATAAATCCAGACAACACCTGACAGCGAACTATAGAGTCCAGCAGGACCTGACAGGCTGAGAAAGAGTGACAGAGACTGAAATAGCTCAACAAAGCATTACAGAGCACGACAGGGCCTGACACAGCTTGACAGAGCTTTACAAATCCCAACAGAATCTGATAGAGCCTGACAGGGCCCAACAAAGCTTGAAAGTACCCAACAGCACCCAATAGAGCCTGACAGAGCTCGACAATACCCAATAGAGCCTGACAAAACACAACAGAGCCCTACAAATCTTGAAATGTCCTCACAGAGCTTGATAGACCTTGAGGAAGACTAACAGAGCCCAACAAAGCCTGAATAAGAGCAGGAAAGCCCGACAGTGCCTGAAAAAGCCTGATAGAGCTGGACAGGGTTTGAAATACCTGACAAAACCGACAGAACCCAACAGGGCCTGACAGAACATGACAGGTCTTTACAGAGCCTGAAAAAGACTGGTAGGGCAGAAAGAGCCCAAAAAAACTTGACAGAGACATACAGAGCCTGACAGAGCCTGACAGAGTCCGACGTTTCTTGACAAAGGCACACAGAGACCGACAGGGCCTGGAAGAGCCTGACAAAACCTGACAGGGATTGACAGAGACCTACAGAGCCAAACAGAGCCTGACAAAGCCAAGCAGAGCCTGACAGATTGTGACAGAGACCAACTTAACCCAAAAGGGGCTTACAGAGTCCCACATGTCCTGACAGATGTCGTCAAAGCCTGACAGAGACTGACAAAGCCCGTCAGGGATCAAAAAAGCCCAACAAAGATCAGCATTGCCCAACAACGCTTGATGGGGCCTGACAGAGCCCAAAAAACCTGGCAGAGCCTGAACATGCCTCACAGACTTAGACAGAAGCTGACAAAGCCTGATAAAACAAATCACAGCCCAAAAATGCTCTGAAAAACACGACATAGATACATAGAGCCCGTGATGGCCTAAAAGACCTGGACAGAGCTTGACAAAGCCTGACAGAGCCTGATAGGGTATGACACAGATTAACAGTGCCCTATATACCCCAAAATAGCCCGACATAGGCTGATATGGCACGAGAGATCACAACAGAGCCTGACAACGCTGCAGAAAGCCCAACAGAACCCGACAGATCCTGACAGATCCTGACATTGCTTGACAGAGCACAACAGGGCCTAACAAAGCTCTACAGATCGTGAAAGAACATGATAGGGCCTGACAAAGTATGACAGAGTCCTACAGATCCTGACAGATCCGGACAGAACCCGACAGGGCCTGACAGAGCATGACTAGGTGCTTTTTGGCTCTTTCAAGCTTTGTTGGGTTCTCTCGGGCTCTGTCAGGTTCTGTCGCAATCTGTAAGGTTCTGTCAAGATGTGCTAGGCTCTGTCTGGCTCTTTTAAGTTCTGTTTAGCCCTGTTGGGCTCTGTCGCGATCTGTAAGGCTCTGTCAAGCTGTTTCAGGCCCTGTCACACTCTGTAATGCTTTCTTCAGCTCTTCTAGTTCGTGTCGCACTTTGTCAGCCTCTGTCATGTCTTGCTGGGCTCTATAGTTCACTATCAGGTGCTAAGAGGATTTGTCGAACCCTGTTGAGCTGTGTTGGGCTCTGGCAGGCCCTATCATGCTGTGTCAAGGCCTGGTGGGCTCTGTCAAGCTTTATGGAGCTCTCTTGGGCTCTGTCAGGTTTTGTCAGGCTCTATCAGGCTCTGCTAGGCTTTCTCGGGTTTGATCAGGGTCTGTCAGGCAATGTCAGGATTTGTAGGACTCTGTTGAGTTTTGTCGGGCTCTGTTGGACTTTGTCAGGCTCTGTCAGGGTCTGTAGGGCTCTGTCAGTCTTTGTCAGGTTTTGTCAGGCTCTTTCAGGCCCTGTCGGTCTCTGTGAGGTTTTGTTGAGATCTGTTGGTTTGTCTCAGGCTCTGTGAGGTGCTGTCGGTCTCTGTCAAGCTCCTTTGGGCTCTTTCTGCCCTACCAGGCTTTGTCAGGCTCTGTAAAGCCCTGTCATGCTCTGTCAGGCCTTGTCAGGCTCTGTCAGGTTCTGTCGGGCTTTATAAGGCTTTTTCGGTCTCTATCGTGGTCTGTTGGGTCATATCAAGGTTTATCGTGCTTTTTTGGGGCATATAGGGCACTGTCAATCTGTTTCTTGCCCTGTCAGGCTCTGTAGGGCCTTGTCAAGCCTTGCCTAGGTCTCTTAGATCGTTACTGGCTCTGTCTATCTAAGTCGGGCTCTCTAGAGCATTTTCGGGCTGTGATGGGCAATATCGGGCTTTGTCGGCTTCTGTCTGTCTCTGTGGGGATCTGTCGGGATCTGTAAGGCTCTGTCAAGCTGTGTCAGGCCCTGTCGTGCTCTGTAATGCTTTGTTGAGCTCATTCAGGCTCTGTTCCATTTTGTCAGTCTCTGTCAGGCCCTACTGGACACTATAGTTTGCTGTAAGGTGCTGTTGGGATTTGTCTGGCCCTGTCGAGTTCTGTTGGGCTCTGTCAGGCCCTGTTGGGTTCTGTCGGGCTTTTTTTGGGCCCTGTGAGACTGTGTCGGGCTCTGTCAGGCTTTCTCAGGTGCTGTTGGGCTCTGTCAAGCTTTGTCGAAGTCTGTCAGGTTCTGTCATGCCCTTGCGGGCTCTCTCAGTTTCTGGTAGGCTCTGTTAGGCCCTGACATGCTCTGTCAGGCCCTATCAATCTCTTTCAGTTCCTGGCAGTCTCTGTCAGGTTCTGTCAGGATCTGTCAGGCCCTGTCAACCTCTGTTGGTCTTTGTTGGGCCCTGTCATGCTCTATCAGGTCCTGTCAGGTTCTCTCAGGATCTGCCGGGATCTGTTGGGCTTTCTCGGGCTCTGTTGTGGTCTGTCGGGCCATATCAGGTTTGTTGGGCTTTTTTGGAACATGTAGTGCACTATCAATCTGTGTCATGCCCTGTCAGCCTCTGTCAGGCTCTGTCAAGCTCCTTTGTGCTCTTTCTGCCCTACCAGGATTTTCCAGGTTCTGCCAAGCTTTGTCAGGATTTTTTGATCCCTGTCAGGGTCTGTCAGGAGTTGTAGGGCTCAGTTGGGTTTTTTCATGCTATGTTGGGTTTTGTCGAGCTGTGTCAGGCTCCATTGGGCACTTCTGGGCTCTTTCAAGAATTGTTTGACCCGGTCGGGGTTTGTCAGGTTCTGTCGGAATCTGTAAGGCGCTGTCAAGCTTTCTCAGGCCCTGTTGTGCTCTGTAATGCTTTGTTCAGCTTTTTCAGGCTCTGTTGCGTTTTGTTGGCTTCCATCAGACCCTACTGAGGCACGGAAATGACCTTAAAACCCTTGAATTGTTAGGAAGGTATGTATTTACATATTTATTTACGGCGCTGGAGACACAGGGAATCATTTCACCTAATACGTGTGTAAATTTCCAGGAGCTGTGAGCTTGTTTAAATGCAGTGAAGGCGTCAGTGAAGTCCTGTTTTTTGTACAGTAAGTTACACAGAGTTAAGCAAGGCTAGACAATAGTGATGTGGGTTAAAGGGTTAGTTCTTTGCGTTTTAATTAGTTAATTGTCAATTCCCTGTATCAACTTGTGGTTTGAATGTGGGTTTATATCAATGAGTGGCAATTAAATGTTGTTCCACAGAACTTGGAAAATAGGATTTGATACAGCACTTTAAGTTAATTTGCTTTTATTATTATCTAATAATTTTGAGACCGGGAAAGTATTTAAGTTGTTGAACTCTGATCCCTAATTCAGTCGGTTGTTGGAGCAATAAAGGACTCAGCATTCCAATTCAATGTGAATCACACAAAGCCATTTATTACAGAAACAAACCTCCTTATATACGCAACTATTCTCTAATCACGCATCCACGCTCCAAGCATGGATTCGTTAAATAAGTATCACAGGCAGTCCACATGCTGGAGCCCCACCGATGATAGATCCGATGACTGACGCCATGCTGAGGCCCTGTTAATGAAGAAACGCCCCTCTTTCTCACAGAAGATTCTGTTCTCAATTTCTCCAAGTGGCCTTGAGATTCCTTTGGGCCTGACTAATTCAACAACATATCTCCATATAACCAAACCCCTCCACAGCTGGTAATAGAGAAATTCGTACAAATTGGGTTATAAACAGAATAACAGAGGACCTCTGCCCGGTGGTAGTAAACCCATACAACTTACTGACTGTATTAACTCTAATTTGATTTGGATTACAGTTTTAGATTTAAAAGATACCTTTTTGACTCTCTCTCCATGAAGTCAGCCAGATAATATTTATGTAAAACCCAGCTCACATGGATTTTGTTGCCACAAGGATTTAAGAACAGTCTGACAATATTTGGAAATCAGCTTGCTAAAGATCTTGAATCTTGGGAAGCCCCATCTGATGAAGGACAGATGCTACAATATGGGGATAACATTTTGATCGCTACCCGAACAAATAAGACGTGCATAACCTGAACTGTAAGTCTACTGAACTTTTTGTGGCTCCAAGGATATTGGGTATCACAGAAGAAAGCCCAGATGATGCAGCAACAAGTAACTTATTTGGACTATGAAATTAGTGCAGGGCAAAGGACCCTGGGACAGGCTCGAGAGGAGCCTATATGCCAAACTCCGAAGCCTCAAACTGAAAAAGAATGACGGACCCTTTTTGGGCATGACAGGGTGGTGCCGGTTGTGGATTTATGATTATGGATTGCTTGTCAAGCCATTGTTTGTACTAGCAGCCACAGATCAGGAACACCTGCAATGGAATAAAGGAGCTACACAAGCCTTTGAAGAACTTGGTAAGGCTTTGATGACAGCGCCTGCTTTAGGACTCCCAGATGTGAGTAAACCATTTTTTCTATTCTCTCATGAGAAGCAGGGAATAGCCTTTGGTATACTGGCACAGAATCTTGGCCCATACCGATGAGCAGCAGCCTATTTCTTCAAACAATTAGACGCAAAAGCAAAAGGGTGGCCTGGATTCCTACAGGCAGTTACAGCAGTGGTACTGAACATACAGGAGGCCCGGAAATATACCATGGGACAGAAAATGACTGTGCTAGTATCCCATACAGTGTCTACAGTTCTAGGTGAAAAGGGGGACATTGGCTTTCCCCACAAAGATTTCTCAAATATCAGGCTAAATCATGGTCACTAACATTGTCAATCCGACTTCTTTCCTCAGTGGTCACATTGGAAAACCAGTTCATCATAATTGCCTGGAAAACAATGAAGAAAAATACTCCAGCCAACAAGATCTAAAGGACAATCCTATGGAGAACACTGAGAACTGCTTTATGGATGAAAGTAGCAATATCCTGAACGGTGAAAGGCATGCTGGTTATGCTATAATTAGTAGCCATGAAGTAATGGAATCTGGACCTCTGCCTAAAAGTATCTCAGCACAAAAGGCAGTAATAATCGCCCTTACTTGTGCTCTGGAACTAGCTGTGGACTTTTATACGGACTCTAAGTATGCTTTCAGGATCGTGCTTGCACACAGAACTATTTGGAAGGAAAATGGACTCTTGAACTCTCAAGGCAAACATATCAAAAATGCAGAAGAAATATTGGCAGCTGAACTTCCTAAGAAGGTGGCAATCACGCATATCAAGGCACATCAGAAAGTGATCTCGGCATTGGAAAAACATAAAGAATCATCACCTTAGTAAAAGAATTTGCTAACCTCTTAGAAAAGGGGGGATGTCGTGGATGAGACGGACAAATGACACAGACCAAGTTCTTCCAGGATGAAAGTAGTAGATGCCATTTATTGTCACAAGTGCATTTTTATACAGTTTTACCAATTCATGTGTCTCTTCACTATTCGTTACAAGTTACAGCAGTAACATCCCATTGGCTACTTTTGCTATCATCAATGTTACTCTTCTACTCCCTTCTCTATCACGAGTACATCCTTAGCTTCTCTGGATACTCCTTTACTCCCATCTTTCTCACAGGTAGGCCTTCATATCTTCAAGGCTAATGTCTGTTCCCATGCCCTCGGTCAGGGAATCCACGGACCCACCGTAGTCCCCCACAGGGGGAATGTCATGGCTGAGATGGACAAATGACATAGACCAAGTTCTTCCAGGATGAAAGTAGTAGATGCCATTTCTTGCTACAAGTGCATTTTTATACATTTCTACCAATTCATGTGTCTCTTCACTATTGGTTACAAGGTACAGCAGTAACATCCCATTGGCTAATTTTGCTATCATCCATGTTACTCTTCTACTCCCTTTCTCTCACGGGTACATCCCTTCTCTCTCAGGGTATATCCCTTCTCTCTCATGGGTACAACTAAATATCTCTGGATACTCCTTTAGTCCCATCATTCTCAAGGCTAAACCTTAATATCTTCAAGGCTGATCTCTATTCCCATACTCTCTGTGAAGGATTCCACAGACCTGCTGTAGTTTCCCACAGGGGAATGACACAGGGATTTAACAATTAACTAATGAACACTTAAAGAACTAACACTTAAAGATTTAAAGATAATAAAGATAATAAAGATAATAATAATTGCAAAGGTAATAATTCTTTGGTGCATCCCTGGGTGAACTAGATAACAGAAACTTGGGCACAGGACAGGAGATATGCCAGTTTTAACCAACTCAGCAGTCTGAGACCTAACCATCTCATCACACTGGATTAAAGGTGACCATGTACAGAGAAGAGGACCCAGGTTCACAATCACTGTGTTAGTAACAGAATCAACTTTACAAGATGTTTCCTTCCATGTTCCCTTATGGAACAGGTCAGGATGGGTCTTCACTAGCTCTACCCTGGATATCGCTGGATCTGTTACAGTTGGATTAACATTAAGATAGCAACCAACCTTGTAACCATGGAATTCTTGTATTCAGTAACCAAACTCTATTCTTAAAGTTGACATAGATTTATGGTATATTCTTATAAGGCAGGTAACTGTAACCGAGCCTTATTCTTAAGGTGGACAGAGATTTACGATATATTCTTTTAAAGTTGGTACCTTAGAAAATAACTGGTAAACATAGCATCTTTTAGATAGGAAGTTTGTGTTAGAATAGGTGTGGAATATGCTAATGGTTGTCAGGGGTTGTAATGAATATGTATGTGACTAACTTGTATAATAAGGTGTAGTCTGAATCACCTGTTCGAAGCCAGCTTTGGGTGCGAACCCCTGGTTTCCCAGCGCTGAAATAAAGCACCGCATATAACTACGTCCGTGGTTATGTGTCCTGATTGCTAACATTTTGGTGACCCAGATGGGACCTCGCGGGCATTGCTGAGACAGATCGTGTCTCGATCCTGCTCCAGCTAGCACCGAGGTATTCTTGGGGAGTGCATCGGACGCGACCAGCTCTCCGCTGCTCACGATGGACCTCTGATTGGTAAGAAGGTGCTTTATCTGTTGCTTTACATGGATTATTGGGTACCCATCTGGTCTGGTTCTGGTCTGGTAGCCTGCTGGTCAGACATCTGGTAGCCTGTCGATCAGACACAGCGAAAGCCATGCTCAGTTGGGCAGGGAGCTCCTGAGGTATTGCCTAGGCAGCCGTCCGTTAGAGGGAAACCTCTGCAGGTTTGGCATCTGGTTTGGTTATTTAAGCCACAGGCTCGGCACCTGGTCTGGTCTGGTTATTTGCGTGCACCTGGTCTGGTTATCTATGTTGTTCAGCACCTGGTCTGTAGCCTTGGTAATTTGATCTGTATTTGCTGTTGAAACTGGTGATTTGATCCGTCTTTACTGTTGTTCTGGTAAAGTTATCTGTGTGTTATCCTTCTGTGTTAATCGCCTGTGTGTTACCCTTTTGTGTTGATATGAGCGATACAAAGATGTCACCATTAGACTGTTTGTTGAAACATTGGAAGGAGGCTGGATTTGGACAATCAATGAGTAAAAAGAAGTTAACTGAATATTGTACTCACTGCTGGCCTGAATATGACTTGCCTAATGAAATACGGTGGCCGCCGGAGGGTACTTTAGAACCTGGAACTATTAATGAATTAATGAGGTTTTGTCAAAGGGAAGGTAAATGGGATGAGGTACAGTACGTGGATCTCTTTTTCTATCTTGTACAAAAACAGGACTGGAGGAAGGAATGTGGGTTAATATTAGTATGGAGGGGCGGTACTAATGATAAATGTATGGGTTGTACGGCAGAAAAGAAATACATGACGTGTTTGGCAATAGAAAACAGCTGCGGTAATGCCTTAAAATTAGATTTGCCGTGTCTTGATGTTGCCCCTCCAGAAACTGAACCCTCTGCACCTAAACCCCTTAAACCCTCGGCACCTGTGCGTCTCACTGAAAGTGATATCAATTCCAGTGGGGATGAGGGGGCAGCAACCGGTGTAAAAGGAGTAACAACTACACCAATATCCCACAGGACTAGGCACAGAGAAAAGGAAGCCCAAAAGGGGGGTGGACTGCCAAATGTAATAGCACCCCTGAGACAAGCGGTAGGAGTGGGGGGAGAGACGGTTTATGTAAAAATCCCGTTTTCGCCAGGAGATTTAATGATCTGGAAACAATCAGCCGGTCCTTACCGGGAAAACCCGGACAAGGTTGCAAGGATAATTAAAATGATAATTAAAATGCAGAATCCTGATTGGGATGATTTACAAGTGATTCTTGACACATTAATGGATTCTACAGAAAAGGATATGGTTATACGGGTAGCAAGAGATAAAGCAAGGGAGGATATTCAGAATGGAATAGTGGGTGGCAATGTTGATGAAAATTTTCCAAAGGAGGATCCCAGATGGGATTATAATACTGGAGGTGGTCAGCTTAGCCTCCGGAGGTATCAGGACTGGTTATTGATCGGTGTTCAGACTGCTATGCCAAAACAAATGAATTGGTCAAAATTGTATAATGTTAGGCAGGAAAAGAATGAATCCCCTTCAGCCTTTTTAGAAAGATTAAAGAAAACTGCAAAGAGATATATGGATTTAGATATTGAAACAGAACAAGCAAGGGTTCAGTTGGCTTTAATCTTTTTGGGGCAGTCTCAGGATGATATTCGGAAGAAATTACAGAAACTGGAGGGGGCACAATTACGAGATCTGGATGTCATGTTAGAAACAGCCTGGAAAGTTTATAATAATAGAGAAAAGGAACAGTCGAGGCGTTCTCAGCAAGACTTGTTGGCCCTGGTCCAAGGACAAGGCAGGGGAATAGGAATGGAAGTCCGTGGCAGAGGAACTACAGGCGGCCGAGGGCGCGGTTTTCGGAATGTTCGGGGAACTCCTTTAAGACCTGTTGTAAAGCTTGGTATAAATCAATGTGCTTATTGTAAGGAGGAAGGACACTGGAAAAATGAATGCCCGAACCGTCCGGGCTCCACGAGTCAGGTACCAAGTGCAGCAGGGAATGCAATACAAACTATGGTGTTGGGGGAATATAATAATAACAGTTGACTATATGGCAGCACAAGAACCGATACCCAGAATAAGGAACCCCTTGTGACAATACAAGTGGGGGACCAGGATGTGAGATTTTTAGTGGATACAGGGGCTACTTATTCTGTGCTAAATTCTTTACAGGGAACAATAGGTCATAAAACGACAACGATTGTTGGTGCCACAGGGAAGGAAGAAGTACGGCCATTCCTGCAACCCTTAGATCTGCGTTTTGGAGAAAAGGAATTAACCCATGAGTTCTTATATGTTCCAGATTGTCCAGTTTCCCTTTTAGGACGGGATTTATTGACCAAATTGGATGCTGTAATAACATTTGAGAATGGAAACCTGGTAATGAAAATTCCAGAATCTAAGGTGGGACAAATTCTGTTATTAAGAGAAAACCCGGTAGTGGAAATACCACAAGCTGTGGAGGAGGCTGTGATCCACACGGTATGGGCGACTGACATACCTGGGAAATTGAAAACAGCCCAGCTTGTAAAAGTGGAATTAAAGGAAGATGCCAGGCCTGTACAGTTGAGACAGTACCCACTGAAATTAGAAGCTAGGTTAGGAATAGTTCCTCTAATTGAAAATTCTTGAGATATGGAATTCTAGAGGAATGTGAAACAGAATATAATACTCCAATTTTTCCAGTAAAGAAGTCCGATGGTAATTACCAATTAGTCCAAGATTTGCGGGCTGTAAACCAGATCACTAAGGACATTTATCCGGTAGTTGCAAATCCATACACCTTGTTAACATTTGTGAAGGAGAAATATAAATGGCTTACTGTACTTGATTTAAAAGATGCCTTCTTCTGCATACCCCTCGACCTGGAAAGCAAAAAGCTATTTGCCTTTGAATGGGAAAATCCATACAATGGAAGGAAAACTCAGTTAACCTGGACACGTCTTCCGCAAGGATTCAAAAATAGCCCAACTATTTTTGGAAATCAGTTGGCCAAAGAACTCGAGGAATGGACTACGAAAGGCCACATCGTGATCCCTCGACAATGGTACCTGTTACTACAATACGTAGACGACATTTTGATCGCGACTGAGACACGAGAACTCTGCATCCAGGTAACGATTGAAATACTGAACCAATTGGGAATGAATGGGTACAAAGTATCGAAAAGTAAAGCTCAAATTGCATCCAAGACTGTGATTTATTTAGGATGCGAGCTTTCTCAAGGACAGCGGAAATTAGGTACAAACCGTGTGCATGCTATCTGTGCTATTTCAGAACCACGAAACTTACATGAATTAAGATCCTTTTTAGGAATGACAGGATGGTGCAGACTTTGTATTATGGACTATGGGTTGATTGCCAAACCTTTATACGAAGCACAAGGGAATAAGACGTTCATGTGGGGAAAACCACAACGTGAAGCCTTCCAAAAGCTAAAACAGGCTTTGATGCAGGCGCCTACCTTGGGCCTGCTGGACTTGAGCAAAGATTTCCAGTTGTTTGTACACGAGCGACAAAGACTTGCCTTGGGGGTATTAACCCAACAACTGGGATCCTGGAAAAGACCTGTTGGCTATTTTTCTAAACAGCTAGATCCGGTAAGTACTGGGTGGCCGGCGTGCTTACGGGCGGTAGCTGCTACAGTAATACTGATCCAGGAGGTCCGAAAATTAACTACGGGAAAAAGGATAGAAGTGTTTGTATCCCATATGGTGACAACAGTACTGGAACAAAAGGGGGGTCATTGGCTTTCCCCAAGCAGAATGATGAAATACCAGGTAATTCTGACAGAACAAGATGATGTTGTTCTAAAAACTACTAACCTAATGAATCCTGCTGAGTTTTTGGATGCAGGTACTGAAGAAGGAGACCTGGAACATGATTGCATGGAAGTCATCGAATACACCCACGCAAGTCGCCCTGATTTGAAAGACGCTCCGCTGGCAGAAACTGACTGGGAACTCTTTACTGATGGCAGTAGCTTTGTGGAGAACGGAATGCGGTATGCAGGATATGTGATTAGTACTGCCAAGACAGTAATTGAGGCTAAACCCTTACCGCCAAACACCTCAGCACAAAAAGCGGAATTAATCGCCTTAACTAGGGCATTGGAACTCAGCGAAAACAAGAAAGTTAACATATGGACTGACTCAAAATATGCTTTTGGAGTTGTTCATGTGCATGGAGCCCTTTGGAAAGAGCGGGGACTGCTCTCTTCACAAGGAACAAACATTAAGTACCAGGAGGAAATACTGAATCTGATTAATGCCGTTCAAAAACCATCGCAAGTTGTTGTAATGCACTGTAAAGCTCATCAAAGTGGAACATCGAAAATCATAGAGGGAAATTGGCTTGCTGATCAAACAACTCGGTCAGTAGCACGGCAAGTGAGGACAATGATGGGTCTTATCTCCCAGAAGGTAAGAGCAATTGATTTATTACCTTCAGAACCACCTAAATAGTCTACAGAAGATGAAAAATTGGCAAGTCTAGTAAGAACCAGTAAGAATAATTCTGGGTGGTATGTAACCACCAATGGACAAGTTGTGGTACCAACCACTATTATGAGAGGAATACTTCAGACGGAACACCAGAAGTGTCACTGGGGTGCAGAAGTATTGGTAACTTATTTAAGAAAACATTATCTCGGTCCAGATGTTAACAATGGCAAATTCTATCACAGCTAAGTGTGAAATTTGCTTGAAAAATAATCCTTTAGTAAAAAGAAAAACAGAAATGGGGAAAATAAAGACAGGCATACAACCTGGGGATTATTGGCAAAGAGACTATGCGGAACTCCCCAGAACCCGAGGATTCAGGTATATACTAGTTGGGGTAGATACCTTTTCAGGATGGCCGGAAGCTTTCCCTTGTCGCACCAACCAGGCGAAAGAAACTGTAAAATAGTTACTAAAGGAAATAATCCCTAGATTTGGGGTACCACTGGGGATATCCTCCGATAGGGGACCACACTTTGTTGCACAATTGGTAAAAGAAATCAGCAGATGTTTGGGAATTAAGTGGGAGTTACATACCCCATGGAGACCCCAGTCTAGTGGACAAGTGGAGAAAATGAATCAAACCCTAAAAAGGCAACTTAGCAAGATCTGTCAGGACGCAAAAATTCAATGGCCTCAGGCCTTGCCAATAGCATTGTTGCATATTAGGATTAAACCTAGGAGTGGAATGTCAGTAAGTCCATACGAGATTTTGTATGGCAAACCATATGAAGCACCAAACCCAAACCCAGAGGTACATGTGAAAGGAAATCAGGACTTGTACAATTATGTGTTGTCTCTTGGCAGGACATTGAATCGACTCAGATCCGCACTAGTGTGGAATCGCCCACTAGCGCTCGAGAATCCAGTACATGATATAGAGCCTGGAGACACGGTGTATCTAAGAACTTGGAATGAAGAACCCTTAAAAGAGCGTTGGGACGGACCCTATCAAGTACTCCTAACTACATTCACCACAGTCAAAGTTGCTGGAGTAGACTCCTGGATACACTATACCCGAGTGAAAAGAGTCCCAAGACTCTGGAAATCGCAGATAGTGGGTCCTACCTCGCTCAAGATTATATCGCAGTAATGTCTGGTTTGCATTACCAAATTGTGATTTTGGTTAGAGTGTTTGTACTTTTGAAAACTGGAGAGGGAAGTGCCACTCTATTCCACAAGGCCTCTGATAAACAGTGGGAAAATGGGACTATTCAAATGGAATTGCAAATTAGACCACGAAGAGCAGTAGATAATAACGAAAGTACCCAGATACCACAGGTGGTATCAGGCAGAGAATCTTATGATAGGATTAATTCGAGATTTCGCACTGACTCAGAATACCAGTAGCATCACTGCTTGCCTTCCAATTCCAAAATCGGCCGAAGACCCAATACAGTGGGGAATAATATCTACCACCTTACCAGAAATAAACAGAACTGGTAAAATAGCATGTGAATCCCGCACTAGAAAAGAAGTCATCCCAACAGAACAAAGGGTAAAAGAACAAGGAAAATGGAAAACACCAGGGCCAAAGGAGGATTGTTTAAAATTACCTGAGGTGAAATGGGTTAAAATAGGAATGACCAGACCATTCAAAAATATAGGTTGGTGTTATTATGACACATGGACCACCAAAGTAGTAAACCAAATGGTTGAACAGACTTACTGGGAATGCAAAGATCAGGATAACAAAAATATAACTGAATCATGGAGTAACATGTGGACATTGAGTATTGTACAACAATACCAATATAGTGAAGCATTTCCATGGTGTGTACGGTGGTCCAATGTAACAGGAGGAACAACAGTACCATGGTGGAATTGTTCACGAGTAATAACTTGCCAGACAGATATGAAAGAGATACCAATATCCATCGTTAAAGTTGCGGTAATTGCAGGTTGCATTTGTCAGAAACAATTGGATCTAAAGGAAGGAATCAAGATAGGTATTGATGGAAATAGAATTGATTGTAGAGGCGTTATAGGTAGTGTGGGACATCTGGTTTGGGCCTTAAGTGATGGGACCTGGACAACACATTTACCAATAGCAGGACCAGTAAGGGAAATTACTTTGGGACTGCCAACCCTATGTCCTATTTGGAAAAAGTCTCCCTTGAAAAATGGGCAAGAACTTCTACATGTTAGGCACAAATGAGAAATAGATGAAGACGATGTGTGGCATGAACCATCAAGCAGTGTTAAATTCGGTTGGGCACTAGAATCTTTCTTTGCACCAATTGCGGCATACAGAAACAGGGAAATGATTGATAAATTGATCGGGCAAATGGATCGATTGGCTAGAATAACTAAGAAAGGTTTTCGGGAACTTAATATACAATTACAGGCTACGACCAAAATGACCTTACATAATAAAATGGCACTCGACATAATGTTGTTGAAAGAAAATGGTGTCTGTGGATATTTGAAAGACAGAATGGATCATTGCTGCATCCATATTCCAAACGTAACTTCGGAGGTCGAGAAGGACATTTCTCAACTCACCCAAACAGAGATGGAGCTGCAAAAGGAAAAGCAGGATGCAGAACAGAGCTGGATAGGAGCTCTGTTGGATTCATTTGGTTTAAATTTGGGAGGATGGGTACATTCACTATTAGAAAGTGTAGTTGTACTTACAATTGTGATTATACTTCTTTGTTTATTACATGTAGGTATTAAACGTGTGATTAGTCAAACAAATGCTAAGAATAATTGCATTTTCAGTGTCCTGAGTAGGAATTATGTTAATCCTATATTTGACAGTCCTCCAGCTAGCCCTCCAGCTTATGAACTGTCACATTTGCCAAATCACCAATCAAATCAATAATTGAAGAAGTTGATTGAAGTGAAAATGCATTGTCTAAAGAAAAGCATTTTCAAAGGGGGGAGATGTTAGTAACAGAATCAACTTTACAAGATGTTTCCTTCCATGTTCCTTTATGGAACAGGAGAATCAACTTTACAAGATGTTTCCTTCCATGTTCCCTTTTGGAACAGGTCAGGATGGGCCTTCGCTAGCTCTACCCTGGATATCGCTGGATCTGTTACAGTTGGATTAACATTAAGATAGCAACCAACCTTGTAACCATGGAATTCTTGTATTCAGTAACCAAACTCTATTCTTAAAGTTGACATAGATTTATGGTATATTCTTATAAGGCAGGTAACTGTAACCGAGCCTAATTCTTAAGGTGGACAGAGATTTACGATATATTCTTTTAAAGTTGGTACCTTAGAAAATAACTGGTAAACATAGCATCTTTTAGATAGGAAGTTTGTGTCAGAATAGGTGTGGAATATGCTAATGGTTGTCAGGGGTTGTAATGAATATGTATGTGACTAACTTGTATAATAAGGTGTAGTCTGAATCACCTGTTCGAAGCCAGCTTTGGGTGCAAACCCCTGGTTTCCCAGCGCTGAAATAAAGCACCGCATATAACTACGTCCGTGGTTATGTGTCCTGATTGGTAACAACTGCGCAGCTGCAACCAGGAGGAGCCGGAGGTGGAGACTATGGAAATGGTCTCCCGGAAGTAATTGTAATAAGAACCGCCTTCTCGTAGAAAGGTTATGAATATGTATAGGCGTTCCTAAAACTTTAATGAATATGTAACACTTTACTGCATTTAACCAAGTTCACAGCTACTGTAATTTTACACACGTATTAGGTGAAATGATTCCCTGCGTGTCCGGCGTCGTAAATAAATACATACCTTCCTTATTTACCTCAAGGGCTGTAAGGTCATTCTGTGCCTCAAAGTGAGTACAATATTGTTTCAAACTTTCTTTTATCAGGATTCCCCACTAAGTTACTCTAATGTGTAAGGATGCATCCTAAGGAGAGCAAGATGGTACTTCAGTATTCTAATGGAACAGGTTCCCATTTTTTTGTTATGTCCCTGATTTTGGAGGGTGAAAAACATATCTGCATATACTTTCTTACACCGCGCACACTGTAATTTAACTCATGCCACGTGACTTAAATCAAGGTGTTTTAAGCTCATCTTCTGCTTTATACAGATCACAGGCTAAAGCATACCACCATAAACAGTAATTACTGTAATTAGCACACACTCAGACAGTTCACAGAGACACGGCTGGTTGGTTTTATGATTTACGAGTTACTTAATGATTTGGAATGGAATGCATGGTATGTCAGGCACTTACAAAAATACCACGCAGTTGTAGACCAATTATTCCTTTTTCACTGACTTTTACCTTTTCCAGCAGCTGCAAAAGAGAGATTTCTGCATTACCCTTCACTCTTGCTAAGATTAGTCATTACCAAAAGTCCATCCTGGCCATCGAAATTGAGACACAGAAATCTCAGAGTTGCTCGATCTGCTCTCAAGATTGCTAGCTGCTGCCCACAAAGAGACTGCAGAAACTCGTGAGACATCTCTCCACGGCTTACTGGCTCCCCGCCAAATGCAATTAAATGGAAGTTTATTACAACATACTTTATCCGTTGTTTTTGTTGGAGGTCTTTTGTCTGCTCCTGCAATGAACAAAGCAAATGGAGATCTTTCCGAAAAAAAAAACAACTTTGGGGCACGCCAAAGCTGGCCGTTCTCACCTATTCACATAGCCAACCAGAACACCCTCCTGCCTGGTTCACCAAAATGAGGTTCGGAAATGACTTTACAATCCTTGAGATTGTAAGGAAGGTATGTATTTACTTATTTACAGTGCCGGACACACGGGGAATCATTTCACCTAATATGTGTGTAAATTTGAAGTAGTTGTGAGCTTGGTTAAATGCAGTAAAGTGTTACATATTCATGAAAGTTTTAGGAACAACACCTATACATATTCATAACCCATCCCTGAGAAGGCTGTTAGCTCTTTAAGTCTTTAAGTGTTAGTTCTTTAAGTCTTAATTAGATAACTGTTAATTCCCTGTAACACGGTTGGACTCTATAGTTCACTGCCAAGTGCTGTCGGGATTTGTTGGGCCCTGTCGAGTTCTGTCAGGTGCTGTTAGGCCCTGTGAGACTCTGTCATGCTGTGTCATGCTTTCTCAGGTACTGCTGGGCTCTGTCAAGCTTAGTCGAAGTCTGTCAGGCTCTGTCATAACCTGGCAGGCTCTCTCAGTTTCTGGTAGGCTCTGTTAGGCCCTGTTGTGCTCTGTCAGGCTTTATCAGGCTCTTTCAGGCCCTGTCATGCTATTTCGGGCTCTGTTGTGCTTTATCTGGCTCTGTTGGTCCTTCTCAAGCTTTGTCGAGCACTATCAGGCTTAGTTGGACTCTGTCAATTTCTTTCAGATTCTGTTGGGCTCTTTCAAGCTCGCTCTGGCCCTGTCAGGCTCTGTCGAGATTTGTAAGGCTCTGTCAAGCTGTATCAGGCCTTATCAGGCTCTGTAATGCTTTGTTGAGCTCTTTTAGTCTCTGTCACACATTGTCAGCCTGTCAGGTCCTGCCGGGCTCTATCGTTCACCATCAGGGTCTGTTAGGATTTGGCAAACCCTCTTGAACTGTGTTGGGCTCTGGAAGGCCCTGTCGTGCTCTGTCAAGGCCTGGTGGTCTCTGTCAAGCTTTGTCGACCTCTTTCGGGCTTTGTCAGATATTGTTGGGCTCTATCAGGTTCGCTCAGGCTATACTGGGCTTTCTGGGGTTCGATCAGGCTCTGTCAGGCCATGTCAGGATTTGCAGGGCTCTGTTGAGTTTTCTCGGACTCTTTCAGGCCCTGTCAGTCTCTGTGTGGCTTTGCTGAAGTCTGTCGGTCTGTCACAAGCTCTGTCAGGCGCTGTCGGTCTCTGTCGAGCTTTTTTAAGCTCTTTCTGTCCTACCAGGCTATTTCAGGTTCTGTAAAGCCTTGTCAGGCCTTGTCAGGCTCTGTCAGTCTTTGTCAGGCTTTTTCATGCTTTTTTTCCCTTATTCAGGCTTTGTCTGGATGTGTCAGGTTTTGTCAAGGTCCATTGAGTATTTTCGATGTCTTTCAGGCTACATTGGGTACTGTTGGTCTCTTTCAAGCTTTTTCAAGCTCTGTAGGGCTCTGTAATGCTTTGTTGAGCTCTTTCAGGCTCTATCGCGCTTTGTCCACCTCTGTCAGGCACTGCTGGACTCTATAGTTTGCTGTCAGGTGCTGTGGGGATTTGTTGGGCCCTGTCGAGTTCTGTTGGGCTATGTCAGGCCATGTTCGGCTCTGTCAGGCTTTGTCGGGCCCTGTGAGACTGTGGCAGGCTCTGTCAGGCTTTCTCAGGTTCTGTCAGTTTCTGTTGGGCTCTGTCAAGCTTTGTTAAGTCTGTGAGGCTCTGTCATGCCCTGGCGGACTCTGTCAAGCTTTGTTGAGCTCTTTTGGGCTCTGTTGAGTTCTTTCAAAATCTGTCAGGCCCTGTCAGGCTCTGTCAAGGTGTGTCAGGCCCTGTTGTGCTCTGTAATATTTTGTTGAGCTCTTTCAGTTTCTGTCATGCTTTGTCAGACTTGTCAGGCCCTGCTATAATTGAGAGTTCACTGTCAGGTGCCATCAGGATTTGTCGGGCCCCGTCGAGCTTTGTCGGGCACCGTCAGGCTTACTTGGGCTCTGTCAATTCCTGTTATGTTCTGACGGGTTCTTTCAAGCTCTGTCAGGCCCTGTCGTGCTCTGTCAGGCCCTGGTGGGCTCTGTCAAGGTTTTTCAAGCTCTGTTGCGCTCTATCGGGTTCTTCCAGGATCTGTCAGGCCCTGTCGGGCTCAGTCAGGATCTGTCATGCTGTGGCGATCTCTCTCAGTTTCTGATAGGCTCTGTCAGGACCTGTTGTGCTCTGTCAGGTCCTAGTGTGCTCTTTCAGGCCCTGTCATGCTCTTTCGGGCTCTGTCAGGCTTTATCTGGCTTTGTGGGGCCTTGTCGAGCTTTGTTGGGCTCTCTTGGGCTTAGTTGGACTCTGTGCATTCCTGTCAGGCTGTTTGGATCTTTCAAGCTCTGCCTGGCCCTGTCAGGCTCTGTCAATCTGTATCAGGCCCTGTCAGGCTCTGTAATGCTTTGCTGAGCTCTTTTAGTCTCTGTTGCACTTCGTCAGCCTCTGTCAGGTCCTCCCGGGCTCTATCATTTGCTATCAGGTGCTGTCAGGATTTGTTGAACCCTGTTGGGCTCTGTCGTACTCTGTGAGGCCCTGTCAGGTTCTGTCAGGATCTGTCGGGATCTGCTGGGCTTTCTCAGGCTTTGTCAGGCTCTGTCGTGATCTCTCAGATCATATCAGTCTATGTCGGGCTATTTTCGGGTATGTAGGGCACTGTTAATCTGTGTCATACCCTGTCAGGGTTTGTCGGGCCTTGTCAAACTCTTTCCAGGTCTTTTAGGCCGTGACGGGCTCTATGAATCTATGTCGAGTTTTCTAGGACATTTTTGGGCTGCGATGGGCTCTATCAAGCTTTGTTGGCTTCTGTCTGACTCTGTGAGGCCTGCTCAGGCTCTGTCCAGTTTTGTTGGGCTCTGTCAGACCCTATCAAGCGTTTTTGGGCAGTGTTGGGCTTTGCTGTGCTTTTTTGATCCCTGTCGGGCTTTGTCAGTCTCCGTCGCGATCTATCAGGCTCTGCTGGGATTTGTCAGGATTTGTAGGGCTCTGTCGGGTTCTGTCAGGCTCTGTTGACCTTTCTCAGGCTCTGTCGGGCTCTGTAGGGCTCTGTTGATCCCTGTCAGGTTTTGTAAGGCTCTCTCTAGGCTTTGTTAGTCTCTGTTTGGCTTTGTCGAGATCTGTCTATCTCTCTCAGGCTCTGCCAGGCTCTGTGTAGTCTGTCAAGCTTCTTTTGGGATCTTTCTTCCCTACAAGGCTCTGTCAGGCTCTGTCAGGCTTTATCAGGTTTGTCGGGCTTTGTTGGGACCTATTAGGCTCTCTCAGGCCTTGTCAGGATTTGTAGGGCTCTGTTGGGTTTTGCCAGGCTCTGTTGGGTATTGTCAAGCTCTGTCAGACTCTATCGGGCACTGTTGCACTCTTTAAAGCTTTGTTGGACCCTGTCAGGCTTTGTCGAGATCTCAAAGGCTCTGTCAAGCTGTGTCAGGTCCTCTCAGCCTCTATAATGCTTTGTTGAGCTCTTTCAGGTTCTGTCGCTCTTTGTCAATCTCTGTAATGTCCTGCCGGGCTCTATCATTTGCTATCAGGTGCTGGTAGGATTTGTCAAACCCTACTGAGGTGCTGGCAGGATTTGTCGAACCCTATTGAGCTGTGTTGGGCTCTGGTGGGCCCTGTCATGCTCTGTCAGGCCCTGATGGGCTCTGTCAAGTTTTGTCGTGCTCTATCAGGTTCTTGCAGGCTCTGTCAGTTCTTGGCGGGCTCTGTTGTTTTCTGTCGTGCTCTGTCAGGTCCTGTCAGGCTCTCTCAGGCTTTGTTGGGCCCTGGCATTCTCTGTCAGGCCCTGTGGAGTTCTGTCGGGCTCTGTCAGGCCAGGTTGGTCTCTGTCGGGCTTTGTCGGGCCCTGTGAGACTGTGTCGGGCTCTGTCAGGCTTTCTCAGGTTCTCTCAGTCTCTGTCATGCCGTGGTGGGCTCTGTCTAGCTTTGTCAAGCTCTGTTGGCCTCTCTTGGGTTTTGTCAGAGCACGACAGAGCCCAATAAAACATGACAGATCCTGACAGAACATGACAGGGTCTGACAGAGCACAACAGTCTCACAGGGCCCGACAAAACCCGACAGAGCCCAACAGAACTCGAAAGGGCCCAACAAATCCAAACAGCACCTGACACCTAACTGTAGAGTGAAAGAGCCAAAAAGCACCCAGTGGAACCTGACAGAGCTTGACAATACCCAACAGAGCCTGACAAAACATGACAGAGCCCTACAAACCCAGACATGGCCTGAAAGAGCCTGATAGACCCCCAGAAATCCTGAAAGAGCCTCACAAAGCCTGAATAAGGGCAAGAATGCCCAAAAAAGCCTAACAAAGCCTAATATGTCCTGACGGAGCCCGATAAAGCCTGAAAAAGCCCAACAGATCTCGACAGATCCTGTCAGAAACCGACAAGGACTCAAAGAGCACGACAGGTCCCAACAAAGCCCAACAGAGCTTAACAAGGCCTGACAATTCCCAATAGAACCCCACAGAGCCCGCCAGGAACTGACAGAGTGTACAAGAGCCACATAGAGCCCGACAAAACCCGAGAGAGCCCAACAGAGCTCGACAAAGCTTGACAGAGCCCACCAGGGCCTGACAGAGCCCGACAGGGCCAGACAGAGGTTGAAAGAGCCCAACATAACCTTGCAGAAATTGACAGTGCCCGACAAAGCTCGAAAAGGCCCAACAGATCCAGATGAAGTGTGACAGTGCTCAAAACAGTATGACAGGGTCTGAAAAAGCCTGATAGGGTCTGACAGAGCCCGTCATGGCCTAAAAGACCTGGACAGAGCTTGAAAATGCATGATAGAGCCCGACAGGGCATGACACAGTTTGACAGTGCCCTACATGCCCCAAAAAAGACCAACAAAGCCTGATATGGCATAACAGAGCACAACAAAACCTGAGAAAGCCCAACAGATCCCGACAGAGTCTGACAGAACCCGACAGGGCCTGACAGAGCATGACAGGGCCCAAGAAATCTCGACAGATGCTGACAGAACCTGAGAGCGCATTACAGAGCACAACAGGGCCCAACAAAGCCCGACAGAGCCCTACAGGGTCTGGCAGATTTAGACAGAACCTGATAGAGCCCGCCAGGGACTGAAAGAGCCTGCAAGACCCTGATAGAGCCTGACGAAAGCCAAGAGACCCCAACAGAGCTCGACAAAGCTATGAGGACTGGGTTAAGGAACAATTAGGCAATCTGAACATCCACAAATGCATGGGCCCAGATGGGATGCACCCACAGGAGCTGAGGGAGCTGACTGACGTCGTTGCTGGACCACTCTCCATCATCTTTACCAAGTCTTGGGAGATGGGAGAGGTGCCTGAGGACTGGAGAAAAGCTAATGTCACTCCAGTCTTCAAAAAGGGCAAGAAGGAAGACCCGGATAATTATAGACTGGTCAGCCTCACCTCCATCCCTGGGAAAATAATGGAATGACTTATTCTTGGTGCCATCTCAAGGCATGTCAAGGATAAGAGGGTTATTAGGGGCAGTCAACATGGCTTCACCAAGGGGAAGTCGTGCTTGACCAACCTCATAGCCTTTTATGAAGATATAACGAGGTGGATAGATGATGGCAGGGCGGTGGATGTGGTCTACCTTGACTTCAGTAAAGCATTTGACACAGTCTCCCACAGCATTCTCATAGCTAAACTGAGGAAGTGTGGTCTGGACAATCGGGTAGTGAGGTGGACTGCGAACTGGATGAAGGGAAGAAGCCAGAGAGTCGTGGTCAATGGAGCAGAGTCCGGTTGGAGGTCTGTATCTAGTGGAGTGCCTCAAGGGTCTGTACTGGGGCCAGTACTGTTCAATATATTCATCAATGACTTGGATGAGGGACTAGAGTGTACTATCAGCAAGTTTGCTGATGACACCAAGCTGGGAGGAGTGGCTGACACACCAGAAGGCTGTGCTGCCATCCAGCATGACCTGGACAGGCTAGAGAGCTGGGAGGGGAAAAAATTAATGAAATATAACAAGGGCAAGTGTAGAGTCTTGCATCTTAGTAGGAACAACCCGAGGTTCCAGTATAAGTTGGGGAATGATCTATTAGAGAGCAGCGCAGGGGAAAGGGACCTGGAGTTCCTGGTGGACAGCAGGATGACCATGAGCCAGCACTGTGCCCTTGTGGCCAAGAAGGCCAATGGCATCCTGGGGTGTATTAGAAAGGGGGTAGTTAGTAGGTCAAGAGAGGTTCTCCTTCCCCTCTACTCTGCCCTGGTGAGACCACATATGGAATATTGTGTCCAGTTCTGGGCCTCTCAGTTCAAGAAGGACAGAGAACTGCTGGAAAGAGTCCAGCATAGGGCAACCAAGATGATTAAGGGAGTGGAGCACCTCCCTTATGAGGAAAGACTGTGGGAGCTGGGTCTCCTTAGTTTGGAGAAGAGGAGACTGAGGGGTGACCTTATTAATGTTTACAAATATACAAAGGGTGAGTGTCACGAGGATGGAGTCAGGCTCTTCTCGGTGACAAACAATGGTAGGACAAGAGGTAATGGTTTTAAGTTGGAACGTAAGAGGTTCCACTTAAACTTGAGAAGAAACTTCTCAGTGAGGGTAACAGAGCACTGGAACAAGCTGCCCAGGGGGTTGTGGAGTCTCCTACTCTGGAGACATTCAAAACCCGCTTGGACATGTTCCTGTGTAGCCTCATTTAGGTGTTCCTGCTCCAGCAGGGGGATTGGACTAGATGATCTTTAGAGGTCCCTTCCAGTCCCTAGCATTCTATGATTCTATGAAAGCTAAACAGAGCCCACCAGGGCTGACAGAGCCCAACACAGCTCAACAGGGTTCGATAAATCCTGACAGCACCTGATAGCGAACAATAAAGCCCAGCAGGACCTGAGAGCAGATGACAAAGTGCAACAGAGACTAAAAGAGCTAAACAAAGAATGACAGAGCCTGACAGGGCCTGACACATCTTGATGGAGCCTTAGAGATCTCAACAAAGTTTGTCAGAGTCTGACAGCACTTGAAAGAGTCCAACAGAACCTGACAGGAATTGACAGAGCCAACGAAGCCCGACAGCGCTTGACAAATGTTGACAAGGACCAACAGAGTCAGATAACGCGTACAGGACCTGCAAGAGCATGACAGGGCCTGACAGAGCCCAAGAGGGCCTGACAGAGCCCAATAGAACTCGACAGGTCCCGACAAATCCCAACACCACCTGACAGCGTACTATAGAGTCCAGCAGGGCCTTACAGAGGCCGACAAACTGCGTAAGAGCCTGAAAGAGCTCAACAAAACATTACAGTGCACAACAGGGCTTGACACAGCTTGACAGAGCCTTACAGATCCTGAGAGAACCTGACAGAGCCCGACAGGGCCCAACGAAGCTTGAAAGAGCCCAAAAGCACCCAATGGAGCCTGACAGAGCTCGAGAATACCCCAACAGGGATCAAAAAATCCTGACAAAGCCCGACAGAATGCAACAGAGTCTGACAAGGCCTTACAGAGCATGACAGGGCTTTACAGAACCTGAAAAAGTCTGGTAGGTCAGAAAGAGCCCAAAAAAGCTCAACAGAGCCTGAGAGAGATGGACAGATCTCGACAAAACCACACAGAGACTGACAGGGCATGAAAAAGCTTGACAAAACCTGACAGGGATTTACAGAGCCTTACAGAGACCGACAGAGCCTGGCAAAGACCAACAGAGCTTGACAGATTGTGACAGAGACCTACAGAGCCCAAAAGGAGCTTACAGAGCCCCACAGGTCCTGACAGAAGCCATCAAAACCTGATAGAATCAAAGAAAGCCCGACAGCAATTCAAAAAAGCCCAACAAAGCCCAACACTGCCTAACAATGCCTGACAGGGCCTGGCAGAGCCCAACAAAACCCGACAGAGCATGAACAGGCCCCACAGAATCAGACAGAGGACGACTAAGCCCGATAGAGCACATCACAGCCCGAAAATGCCACAGAGAACCCGACATAGATAGATAGATAGAGCCCGTCATGGCCTGAAAGACTTGTACAGAGGATTTGTAGGGCTCTGTTAAGTTTTATTGGGCTCTCTTAAGTATTGTAGACCTCTGTCAGATGCCATTGGTGCTTTTGGGCTCTTTCAAGCTTTGTCGGGGCCTGTCGGGCTTTGTAAGGTTCTGTCGGGATCTGTAAGGCTCTGTCAAGATGTGTCAGGCCCTGTCAAGCTCTGTAATGCTTTGTTGAGCTCTTTTAGTCTCTGTTGCGCTTTGTCAGCCTCTGTCAGGCCCTGTTGTGCTCTGTCAGGCTTTGCTGGGTGCTGTAAGATTGTTTTGGGCTCTGTCAGGCGTTCTCAGGTTCTGTTGAGCTCTGTCAAGCTTTGTGACTTACTGAGCCATCTGGATCCTCACGAGTCTATGGGACCAGACGGGACCCATCCTAGGATGATGAGGGAGCTAACAGAAGAGCTCGCCAAGCCGCTCTCCATCATCTTCCAACAGTCCTGGCTCACTGAGGAGGTCCCATACAATTGGAAATTGGCGAATGTTACCCCAATCCACAAAAAGGGCTGCAAAGTTGACCCTGGCAACTACAGGCCTGTCAGCCTGACCTCGGTGCCTGGCAGGGTTATGGAGCAGATCATCCTGAATGCAATCACACAGCACCTTCAGGATGGACAAGGGATCAGACCCAGCCAGCACGGGTTTAGGAGGGGCATGTCCTGTCTGACCAACCTGATCTCCTTTTACGATCAGGTGACCCCCTGGTGGATGAGGGGAAAGCTGTAGATCTGGTCTATCTAGACTTCAACAAAGTCTTTGACACTGTCTCCCATAATATACTCCTGCAAAAGCTGGTAGCCCATGGCTTGGACAAGTGCACTCTCTGCTGGGTTAAGAACTGGCTGGAGGGCTGGGCCCAGACAGTGCTGGTGAATGGGGCTGCATCTAGCTGGCGGCCAGTCACTAGTGGTGTTCCCCAGGGGTCAGTGTTGGGTCCAGTCCTGTTTAACAGCTTTATTGATGATTTAGATGAAGGGATTGAGACCATCATCAGCAAATTTGCTGATGACACCAAGTTGGGAGGGAGTGTCGACCTGCTGGAAGGGATCTGGATAGACTGGAAAAATGGACCGATTCCAATGGGATGAAATTCAACGAGGCCAAGTGCCGGGTCCTGCACTTTGGCCACAACAACCCCCTGCAGCGCTACAGACTGAGCACAGAGTGGCTGGAGAGCAGTCAGGCAGAAAGGGACCTGGGGGTACTAATTGACAGGAAGCTCAACATGAACCAACAGTGTGCCCAGGTGGCCAAGAAGGCCAATGATATCCTGTCCTGTATCAAAAAGAGCATGGTCAGCAGGACAAGGGAAGTGATCCTTCCCCTGTACTCTGCATTGGTGAGGCCACACCTGGAGTATTGTGTTCAGTTCTGGGCCCCTCAGTTCAGGAAAGACATTGAAGTGCTGGAGCGGGTCCAGAGAAGAGCAACAAGACTGGGGAGGGACTTGAACACAAGACCTATGGGGAGAGGCTGAGGGAGCTAGGGTTGTTTAGTCTGGAGAAGAGGAGGCTTAGAGGTGACCTCATCAGTCTCTATAACTACCTGAAGGGAAGTTATAGCCAGGTGGGGATTGGTCTCTTCTCCCAGGCAGTTAGCAATAGGACAAGGGGGCATGGGCTTAAACTCTGTCAGGGGAAATTTAGGCTGGATATTAGAAAGAAATTCTTTCCAGAGAGAGTGGTCAGGCATTGCAATGGCCTACCCAGAGAGATGGTGGACTCACCATCTCTGGAGGTTTTTAAACTGAGATTGGACATGGCACTTAGTGCCATAATCTAGTAAATGGACCGGAGTTGGACCAAGGGTTGGACTTGATGATCTCTGAGGTCTTTTCCAACCCAGTCAATTCTTTGATTCTGTGTATTAATCTGTTGGGCTCTATCATGCCCTGGTAGACTCTCTCAGTTTCAGGTAGGCCCAAAGGATCCTGACAGAACCTGACAGGGCCTGACAGAGCACAATAGGGGCTGAGAGAGCTGGACACAGCCTGACAGAGCCCACCAGAGATCGACAAAGCTTGACAGAGCCCACCAGGGCCTGACAGAGACTGACACAGCTCAACAGGGTTCGACAAATCCTGACAGCACTTGATAGCAAACGATAGAGCCCAACAGGGCCTGACAGAGGTTGACAAAGCGTGACAGAGCCTGAAAGAGCTCAGCAACACATTACAGAGCATGACAGGGCCTGACACAGCTTGAGAGAGCCTTACAGATCCTGACAGAAGCTGACAGAGACTGATAGAGTCCAACAAAGCTTGAAAGAGCCCAAAAGCACCCAAGGGAGCCTGACAGAGCTCAAAAATACCCAACGGAGCCGGACAAAACCTAACAAAGCACTACAAATCTTGACATGGCCTGACAGAGCCTGATAGACCCTGAGAAAACCCGACAGAGCACCACAAAGCCTGACTAAGGGCAAGAAAGCCTGACAAAGTCTGACAGAACTCAGTGGAGCCTGACAGAGATTGACAGAGCCCGAGAGAGACCGACAGATCTCAACAAAGCCACAGAGAGACCAACACGGCCTGAAAGAGCCTGGCAAAACCTGGCAGGGATTGACAGAGCCCTACAGAGTCTGACAGCCTGAGAAAGGCCAACAGAGCCTGACAGAACCCGACAGAGCCCTACAAAATCCTGACATTGCCTGACAGAGACTGATTGAACCCAAGAAAGCCCAGCAGAGCCTGACGGAGCCCGACAAAACCTGACAGAGCCCAACAGAGCTCAACAAAGCATGACAGAGCCCACCAGGCCTTGACAGAGTACGACAAGGCCTGTCAGATCCCAACACAGCTCAACGGGGTTTGACAAATCCTGACAGTGCCTGACAGTGAATGATAGAGCTCAGCAGGACCTGACAGAGGCTGAAAAACTGCAACAGAGACTAAAAGAGCTCAAGAAAGCATTGCAGAGCCTGACAGGGCCTGACACGGCTTGACAGAGCCTTACAGAACCCAACAGAGCCCAATAGGGCCAGACAGAACTTGAAAGTTCCCAACAGAACCTGACAGCAACTGACAGAGCCCAACGAAGCCTGACAGTGCCCGATAAAGCTGCAAAGACCCAACGGAGCTAGATAAAGTATGACAAAACCTGAAAGAGCATGACAGGGTCTGAAAGAGCCTACCAGAAACAAAGATAGCCCGCAGGGGTATGACACAACCTGACAGACTTTGACAAAGCTTGACAGAGCCAAACAGAACCTGAGAAAGCCTGACGGAGCCAGACACAGTCTCATGCAGCTCAACAGAGCCCAACAGAACCTGACTGTGCTGGACGGAACTCGACGGGGTCTGACAACTCCTGACAGCACTTGACAATGAACTATAGACTCCAGCAGGGCCTGACAAACCTGAGAAAGGACAATAGAGCCTGAAAAAGCTCAACCAAAAATTACAGAGCATGACACGGTCTGTCACAGTTTGACAAAGCCTTACAGATCCTGACAGAACCCAACAGGGTCTGACAGAGTATGACAGGGCCCAAAAAAGCCCCACAGAGCCCGACAGGGCATGACAGATTTTGACAGATCTCGACAGAGCCCAACAGATGATCGACAAAGCTTTACAGAACCTGCCAGGGAATGACAGAGCCTGACAGATTCGTCAAAGCTTGACAGAGACCAACAGAACCGGAGAAAGCCTGACAGAGCCTGACACAGTCTCACAGGGCCTGACAAAGCCCAACAGAGACCAACAGGGCCTGATAGAGCCCGACAGAACTCCACAGGGCCAGACAAATCTTGACAGTACCTTACAACGAACTATAGAGTACAGTAGGGCCTGACAAAGCCCAACAGAGACCAACAGGGCCTGATAGAGCCCGACAGAACTCCACAGGGCCAGACAAATCTTGACAGTACCTTACAACGAACTATAGAGTACAGTAGGGCCTGACAAAGCCCAACAGAGACCAACAGGGCCTGATAGAGCCCGACAGAACTCCACAGGGCCAGACAAATCTTGACAGTACCTTACAACGAACTATAGAGTACAGTAGGGCCTGACAAAGCCCAACAGAGACCAACAGGGCCTGATAGAGCCCGACAGAACTCCACAGGGCCAGACAAATCTTGACAGTACCTTACAACGAACTATAGAGTCCAGTAGGGCCTGACAGAGGCCGACAAAACGTGACAGAGCCTGAAGGAGCTCAACAAAGCACTGCAGAGCATGACAGGGCCTGACACAGCTTGACAGAGCCTTACAGATATGGACAGAACGTGACACAGCACGAGCAGGCCCAACAGAGTCAAACTTTGTTAGGCCCTGGCATACTCTATCAGTCCCTGGTGTGTTCTGTCAAGTTCTGTCATGCTCTGTCAGGTCCTGTCGGGCTCTCTCAGGCTTTGTTGGGCCCTGGCATGCTCTGTCAGGCCCTGTTGGGTTCTCTCCAGGATCTATCAGGTCGTGTTCATTTTCTCAGGATTTGTCGGGCACTGTCATGATCTGTCGGGCCATATCAGGCTTTGTCAGGCTTTTTTGGGGTGTGTAGGACACTGCCAATCTGTGTCATGATTTGTCAGGCTCTGTCCAGCTCCTTTGGGCTCTTTCTGCCCTACCAGGCTTCTTCAGGCTCTGTAAAGCCCTGTCAGGCTTTGTCAGACCTTTTTCAGGCTTTCTTGCCATTATTCAGGCCCTGTCGTGCTCTGTAATTTTTTGTTGAACTCTTTCAGGCTCCGTCATGCTTTGTCAGCCTCATCAGGCCCTTCTAGAATCTATAGTTTGCTGTCAGATGCTGTGGGGATTTGTCGAGACCTGTCAAGTTCTGTTGGGCTGTGTCAGGCCCTGTTTGACTCTGTCGGGCTTTGTTGGGCCCTGTGAGACTGCGTCGGGTTCTTTCAGGCTGTCTCAGGTTCTGTTGGGTTCTGTCAAGCTTTGTCGAAGTCTGTCAAGCTCTGTCAGGCTCTGTCATGCCCTGGTGGCCTCACTCAGTTTCTTTTAGTTTCTGTCAGGCCCTATCAGGCTCTTTCAGGCCCTGTCATGCTCTTTTGGGCTCTGTAAATTCCTGTCAGGTTCTGTTGGGTTCTTTCAAGCTCTGTCTGGCCCTGTCGGGCTCTGTCAAGATCTGTATAGGTCTGTCAAGCTGTGTCAGGTTTTGTCAGGCTTTTTCAGGCTTTTTCTGGCCCTGTCGGTCTCTGTGTGGCTTTGTTGAGATCTGTCGGTCTGTCTCGGGCTCTGTCAGGTGCTGTCAGTCTCTGTCAAGCTCCTTTGGGTTCTTTATGCCTTACCAGGTTCTGTCAGGCTCTGTCAGGCTTTCTTGCCCTTATTGAGGATTTGTCAGGCTCTGTCGGGTTTTGTCGGGCTCTGTTGGGTATCGTCAAGCTCTTTCAGGCTCCATTGGGTGCTGTTGGGCTCTTTCAAGCTTTGTTGGGCTCTCTCGGTCTCTGTCAAGTTCTATCAGGATCTGTAAGGCTCTCTCAAGCTGTGTCAGCTTCTGTTCTGCTCTGTAAAGCTTTTTTGAGCTCCTTCAGGCTCTCTCGCACTTTGTCCGCCTCTGTCAGGCCCTGCTGGACTCTATAGTTTGCTGATATGTGCTCTCAGGATTTGTCGGGTGCGAGGGCGAAAAATCATGGACTCCCCACAATCCAATATGAATTCAAGCAAAGCCATTTATTACAGAGACAAGCCTCCTTATATATGCAGTTATTTCTTGATCACACATTCACGTTCCAAACACGCATTGGCTGATCGGATATTGTCCATGTTCAGGTCTTGTTATTATAGAATTACCTCACTCTCATAACAGGTGTTGTTTTTCAGCCTTCGCGCCAGCCTTGGAGTTGCTTTGTCTAGTTCAGAAATAAATCTCTATCTAACAGAAACCCATCCACAAAACAACCTTAAGAAAATCCCTTAAATCTCTCACAGTCGGGCCCTGTTGAGTTCTGTCGGCTTCTGTCAGAACCTGTGAGACTGTGTCGGGCTCACTCAAAGTTTCTCAGATTCTGCTGGGTTCTGTCAAGCTTTGTCAAAGTCTGTTGGGCTCTGTCATGGCCTGTCTGGCTCTGTCGAGATCTGCAAGGCACTGTAAAGCTGTGTCAGGCTCTGTAATGCTTTGTTGAGCTCTTTTAGTCTCTGTCGCATTTTGTTAGCCTCTATCAGGTCCTGCTGGGCTCTATCATTTGCTATCAGGTGCTGTCAGGATTTGTCAAAACCTGATCAGCTCTGGTGGGCCCTGATGTTCTCTGTCAGGCCCTGGTGGGCTCTGTCAAGCTTTGTCGACCTCTGTTGGTCTCTGTCAAGTTTTGTCAGTCTCTGTCAGTCTTTATCAGTCTCTGGCAGACTCTGTCGGGTTCTGTCGCACTCTATCAGGCCCTGTCGAGTTCTGTTGGGCTCTTTTAGGCCCTGTTGGGATTTGTCAGGCTTTGTCAAGCCCTGTGAGACTGTGTCGGGATCTGTCAGGCTTTCTCAGGTTCTGTCAGGTTCTGGTGGGCTCTGTCAAGTTTGTCGAAGTCTGTCAGGCTCTGTCATGCCCTGGTGGGCTATGTCAAGCTTTTTCAGACTCTGTTGGGATCTTTCAGATTTTGTCAGGCTCTCTTGGGTTTTGTCAAGTTCTGTGTGGTTCTTATGCACTCTGTCAGTTCCTGGCGAGCTCTGTCAGTTTCTGTCAAGATTTCTCAGAATCTCTTGGGCTTTCTCAGGCTTTGCCAAGCTCTGTCAAGATCTGTCAGGCCATATCAGGCTTTGTCAGGCTTTTATGGGGCATGTAGGGCACTGTCAATCTGTATCATGCCCTGTCAGGCTCTGTCGGGCCTTGTCAAGCTCTGTTCATGTCTTTTAGGCCGTGACGGGCTCTGTCTATCTATGTCGGGCTCTCTAGCCCATTTTTGGGCTGTGATCATCTCTATTTGGCTTAGTCAGCTTCTGTCTGACTCTGTGGGGTCTGCTCGGGCTCTGTTGGGTTTCGTTGGGCTCCGTCAGGCCCTGTCAAACGTTGCTGGGCAATGTTGGGATTTATTGTTCTTTTTTGATTTCTGTCAGGCTTTGTCGGTCTCTGTTGGGCTTTGACGGCTTCTGTCAAAACCTGTGGGGCTCTGTAAGCTCATTTCGGACTCTGTAGGCCTTTGTCACAATCTGTCAGGCACTGCTGGGTTTGTCAGGCTCTGTCAGGCTCTGTAGGGCTCTGTCAATCCCTGTCAGGTTTTCTCAGGCCCTTTCAGGGCCTGTTGGGCTCTGTCCTTCTCTCTCGGGCTCTGTCAGACTCTGTCAAGCTTTTTGGGACTCTTTCTGCCCTACCAGGCTTTTTCAGGCTTTGTAAAGACCTGTCATGCTCTGTCAGGCCTTGTCAGGCTCTGTCAGGTTCTGTCGGGATCTGTAAGGCTCTGTCAAGCTGTGTCACAACCTGTCGGTTTCTGTGTGGCTTTGTCTACATCTGTAGGTCTCTTTTTGGCTTTGTTAGGCTGTGTTGTGCTCTGTCAAGCTCTTTTGAGATCTTTCTGCCTTACTAGGCTTTTTCAGCCTCTGTAAAACCCTGTCATGCTTTGTCAGGTTTGTCAGGCTCCTTCAGGCCCTGTCGGTCTCTGTGTGGCTTTGTCGAGATCTGTCGGTCTCTGTCAAGCTCCTTTAGGTTCAATAAAACTTGACAGCGCCTGATAGCAAATGATAGAGCCCGGTAAGACATAATAGAGGATGACAAAGTACGAGAGAGACTAAAAGAGCTCAACAAAACATTACAGAACCTGACAGGGCCTGACACAGCTTGACAGAGCCTTACAGATTCCGACAGAACCTTACAGAGGCCAACAGGGCCCAACAAAGCTTGAAAGAGTCCAAAAGCACCCAGTGGAGTCTGACAGAGCCTGACAATACCCAACAGAGCCTGATAAAACCCAACAGAGCCCTACAAATCCTCAAATGGCCTGACAGAACCTGATAGACCCTGACAGGGCCTGACAGAGTATGACAGACCCCAACAGAACAGAGCTTGACAAAACTTGACATAGCCCAACATGGCCTGACTGAACATGACAGCGCCTGCCAGAGCCCAACACAGCTCAACAGCATTCGACAAATCCTGACAGCGCCTGTCACGTTTTGTCGGCCTCTGTCAGGCCCTACTGAGGCGCGTAAATGACCTTACAACCCTTCAGATTGTTAAGAAGGTATGTATTTGCTTATTTATTTACAGCACCGGACACACGGGGAATCATTTCACCTAATACGTGTGTAAAATTACAGTAGCTGTGAGCTTGGTTAAATGCAGTAAAGTGTTACATATTCATGAAAGTTTTAGGAATGCCTATACATATTCATAACCTGTCCCCGAGAAGGCGGTTCTTATTACAGTGAGTTCTGGGACACCATTTCCATAGTCTTCACCTCCGGCTCCTCCTGGTTGCAGCTGCTCAGTGATCGTGAACCCGGGTCCTCTTCTCTGTAAACGGTCACCTTTGGTCCAGTGTGATGAGTTGGTTAGGTCTCAAACTGCTGAGTTGGTTAAAACTAGTGAACCTCCTGTCCTGTGCCCAAGTTTCTTGTTATCTAGTTCACCCAAGGATGCACCAAGGATGCACCCAAGGATTATTGTCTTTGCAAGGTGTCAGCGAACTCCTGTTTCTCATACAATAAGTTACACAGAGTTAAGCAAGGCTAAGCAATAGGGATGCGCATTAAAGGGTTAGCTTTCTAAGAGTTAGCCTTTAAAGTATAGTGTCAGCTCTTTAAGTGTTAATTAGTTAATTGTTAATTCCCTGTATCTTTTCCCCACTTTTCTAATAGGTTAGTAAATTATTTTACTAATGAGATGATTCTTTATCTATGTTTTCTCTGGCCACAGGTAAGAAGGCTACTTCTACCTGAGAAAACCCATCTCTATCCTTAAACAGATTTTTAATGTTAATGCCAAAGTCAGGCTCCCAGTGTTTGTCCGCTGCGCTGCTGAGCAATTTTGGGGCAGCTGACAACCATATGACTGGTGCTCCGGCAGCAACGACATCTTCTGGACTGCCATGGGAGCTTGCATTCTTTGGCGTGGTGACCCCGCTGACTGCAACTGTAGCATTTGTCTTCTCTTTTGGCTTTTGTTTTGTTGAGGTAGTAAGTGTCACCCGGGTCGGTCACCCAGAAGGACCAAAAGGACCAAAACATGTCAAGGTGGACATAACCTAATTTTTTGATAGAATTTCATAAAGGTTTTGTTTAATTACTACCAACTTAAAACTCCATTCTGCAGAAGTGGACAATGTGATATATATAGTCAGATTGGTTTGATTCTAAAGAACCAATTTAAAGCGTCCCCCTACAGTTTTATTCAGATCTTGCCCATGTCAATTTTCATCCCACCTGTGTGCTAAGGTTATGATTATAAGTGTCACGGTTTAAGGTAAGGTGGCAATAAACCGTGACAGACGCTCCCTGTTAGCCACTTTACCTCCCACCACCCCTTCCTTTAGATTGGAAAGATGATAAGAAAGATAAGGGGAAAGGAAGAGACACTTAGACTTCAGGTTGGAGAGTTTTAAAGGGTTTACTAATGCTACTAATAAATACAGAATATACATACAAAATATACAAAACCAATCTCAAGTTGGTGTCACTCCAGCAGCAGGAGGTGGATGTGCGGAGCTGGCGGATCCAGGAGGTGCAGCTCAGGCCCCCGGAAGTCATGGACGGGACTTCACAGCAAACTCGAACCTGGTTGCAGGGATGCAGGGCCTGAGGCTTGTAGATCACAGGCAAACAGAGAGGGTCCTCTCTAGATGCTGGCCATGGTTGAAGAGAGCGTGACCCTCGTGATCACCCTCTTATATAGGGGGCATGACGATTATGGGATGGAATACTTCCGTTGATCCTCAGCTGGTCAGTTCTAGTCACCTGTTCCATCCACCCCTCCTCAAAAACGCCCCACTCACAACAGAACGTAGGAAAACTTACCAGCCCTTCTTAGCTACCATAGTAATAAATCTAAACACGAGCTTCTTCAGCATTCCGTTGGTCTCTTATGAGCACCAAGGAGAGCATCCTAGGAAAAATATGCAGGTTAAAACTCAGAAAAGTACAGCCCCCCTAGAAGAACTTAGCTGAAAAAAATCACTAAAAGAGAACCGGTCTTGTTTTTAACAAAACCAGGACAATAAGAAATACAATTTTCCAGGTTGCACCTGGATTACCCTACATGGTGCTTTGCAGGCTTTCTTCACTCTAGAATGATGAATCCAGGCATTCTGTTCTTTAATCTTGACAGCAGTGAAAGATGTCAGGAGGACATGAAATGGACCTTCCTACTGTGGTTCCAAAGTATTTTTTGTAAGAGACTTCACATACACATAATTGCCCAATTGGATGTCATATACTGGCCCATACAAATCTCTGCTCCAAGTTCCAAACACATTTCCAAATTTTGTTAAGTTTTTACCCAATGCTATCATATAAGAAGTCATAATTTTGTCCCCTACTTGTGCAGACATCCCCTTCTGTACATTATAGGGTCTCCCATACAGGATTTCAAAATGACTCAACCCTTGCTTTGCCCTTGGCCTTGTTTGTATACGCAAGAGGACCAAAGGCAAAGATTGAGGCCAAGCCAAATTCGCCTCCTGCCCCAGTTTTACAATTAGTTGTTTAATTACATGATTTTTTTTTTTTCCTACCTGGCCACTGGATTGAGGACGATAAGGGGTATGTAGTTGCCAGGCTATTCCCAAGTGCTGACTGATTTGCTCTACAACTTTTGAAATAAAATGTGACCCTTTATCAGAGGATATAACAGCTGGAACTCCAAACCTTGGTATTATTTATTGTACTAATGCTTTAGTTACCTCTTGAGTTTTTGCTGTTCTGGTAGGGAATGCTTCTGGCTAACCTGAAAAGTCATTTGTTAGTACCAACATATATCAGCACCCCCCTTTTCTTGGGAGTTTCAAAAAATCATTTTGCCAATGTTGCCCCGGTCCATTTCCTTTCCCAATTTGACCCATTTCTGTCTTGGATATATTCTTCGGATTAGCCTGGAGGCAAAGATTTCATTGCTGTGCTTCTGCTCCCCAATGTCTCTTTCTGTGTTCTTTTCTTACTAAAGGCCAAACTAAATAGGAGATAACAATAGCTGTTCCCTGTGGGGTGTGAGCCCACCCTTCCTAATTATATGATCCCTCTAGAACTATAATAAGTTTCCGGTCTTCCTTAGTATATTCTGGCTCACCTTCTAAAGAGACCTGGCCATCGGGGACTGGGGCACTTTCTACATTTACCTTTTGCTTGGGCACCAGTTTTGCCTCTCTCTCCACCAGATCATTTCCTTTTTCTAATTTCGAGCTCACTTTCTGGTGTGCCTTGATATGCATGATTGCCACCTTCTTAGGAAGTTGAGCTGCCAATATTTCTTCTGCATGTTTGATATGTTTGCCTTAAGAGTTCAAGAGTCCTTTTTCTTTCCAAATTGCTCCGCGCGCATGCACGACCCTGAAAGCATACTTAGAGTGCGTTTAAAAGTTCACAGTTTTACCCTGAGCTACTTCCAGAGCATGAAAAAGGGTGATTATTTCTGCCTTTTGTGCTGAAGTACTTCTAGACGGAGGTCCAGATTCCATCACTTCAAGGTTAGTAATTATAGCATAAGCAGAATGCCTTTCACCGTTCATGATATTGCTGCTTTCGTCCATAAAGCAGTTCTCAGTGTTCTCCATAGGACTGTCATTTAGATCTGGTCGGCTGGATTATGTTGCTTTGATGGTTTCCAGGCAATTATGATGAGCTGGTTTTCCAATATTACCACTGAGGAAAGAAACTGGGCTGACAATGTTAGCGACGATGATTTATCCTGATATTTGAGAAATTTTTGTGGGGAAGCCTATGTCCCCCTTTTTCTTGTAGAACTGTAGACACCGTGTGGGATACTAGCACAATCATTTTCTGACCCATGGAAAATTTTTGGGCCTCCTATATGTTAGGTACCACTGTTGCAACTGTTGCAACTGCCTGCAGGCATGCAGGCCACCCCGTTGCAGTTGAGCCTAGTTGTTTGGAGAAATAGGCCGCTGCTCATTGGTACGGGTCAAGATCCTGTGCCAGTACACCCAGGGCTATTCCCTGCTTCTCGTGAGAGAATAGAAAACATGCTTTACTCACATCTGGGAGTCCTAAAGCAGGCACTGTCATCAAAGCCTTACCAAGTTCTTCAAAGGCTTGTGTAGTTCCTTTATTCCCTTGCAGGTGTTTCTGATCTGTGGCCATTAGTGCATACAATGGCTTGAAAAGCAATCCATAATCATAAATCCACAACCGGCACCACCCTGTCATGCCCAAAAAGGTCCGTAATTCTTTTACAGTTTGATGCTTTGGAGTTTGGCATATAACCTCCTTTTGAGCCTGTCCCAGCGTCCTCTGTCCTGCACTAATTTCATATCTCAAATAAGTTACTTGTTGCTGTATCATCTGGGCTTTCTTTTGTGATACTCATTATCCTTGGAGCTCCCAAAAGTTCAGTAAACTTACAGTTCAGGTTATGCACGTCTTCTGTGTTGTGGTAGCGATCAAAATGTGATCCCCATATTGTAGCATCTGTCCTTCATCAGATGGGGCTTCCCAAGATTAAAGATCTTCAGCAAGCTGATTTCCAAATATTGTCGGGCTGTTCTTAAATCCTTGTAGCAACACCGTCCATGTGAGCTGCGTTTTACATAAATCTTGTCTGGCTGGCTTCACGGAGAGAGAGGCAAAAAGGCATCTTTTAAATCTAAAACAGTAAACCAAATCAAATTAGAGTTAATACAGTCAGAAAGGTGTATGGGTTTGCTACCACTGGGTAGAGATCCTTTTTCCTTCTGTTTATAACCAGATTTATATGAATTTCTTATTACCGGCCAAATTCCTTCCCTGTCCTCCCTTTTCTAAGGGTATTGTTTTATCCTTACCGGCTTTTCTCCTTCTTTGATTTTTACCTCGACGGGTACAGCATTTTTGCCTCTTCCATCTATATCAGTAGCCCATACCCCAGGATACGCTTGGTTCACAACTTCTTCATTAATCTTGCCTTCTGTAGGAACATTTGCTAAAAGCCAGCTCATTATTTTCATATATTACTGATCATTTACCTCCAGAGTAATTTCTCCTTTTTCAGATCTGATTACTGCATCCGTTTGTTCCAACAAATTTCTCCCGAGAAGTTTTGTGGGGAATTGGACAGATATTGAAATTTATCAATACCTATTTGTTTACCCAATTTGCGTTTCAAAGGTTCACAAAAATATGCCTTTTCACTTTGGCCAGTGACTCCCTTTACCCGCTATGTAATTGTTTCTTATTGGCAATCCAGCAAAAATTCAACTTGTTTCTGTTCATTGCAGGTTCCCACCAGTCTTTTTTCAAAACTTGCTACTGTCCGTTTTTCTCTCTGCCTACTTCTTCTGTACCTTCCCCAACATTCATTTTCCCAATAGACATTGATCTCTCTCTAAAGGCTTTCAAAGACTTCCAACCTCTTTAGTTCCCTACTTTCTTATACTTTCAACAATCTTCTTTTTCCCTGTTGCTGAATACTCTCCAAGCTTCATCTAACAGTATTTCCAAATTTCTACTTTCTGTTGCCCTCAGCTTCTATAACTTTTCTAGGGGAGCTTGCAATATTTTGGGTGTCAGGCTACACTGAGAGGTATACGGCTTGTCCTCCCCTCGCTCCTTCTAGCAGCGTTTTTTTTTCTGTTTTTTTTTTTTTTTTTCTTTCTTTCTTTCCTTCCTGCAGTTTAGACACAGACAAGGCCACGTGGATGGGGGAGGTTGAGTTTATCTCACAGCTTGACACAGGTCTGTAATTTATGTTACAACACAGGCCTGGGATATTTCGCTTTCTTGTTTTTCTATTTCATTCAAGTCATAATAAACTTCATATGCAATTCCAATTAGCTCAGCAATAGTTACATTCCTCAGTCCCATTAACCTTTTGCAGATGTCAGAAAAACAGCATATTAAACATAAGTCCATTATTTCCATTATTTTCCTAGATCCAATTCAATCCATGTTCTAGCCACTTTCAAACCACTCTTAAATACAATGTCCCAAGCTCACATCCATCATAACATTTAGTTTGTTCTTTTTCCATATCTCTGAATAGAACATCAATTCAATATGGGTCAGAGTTCAACAACTTAAATCCTTTTGTGGTCTCAAAATTATTAGATAACAATAAAAGCAAATTAACTTAAAGTACTGTATCTCATCCTATTTTCCAAGTTCTGCAGAACAACATTTAATTGCCACTAACTGATATAACCCCACATTCAAACCACAAGTGAATACAATATTGTTTCAAACTTTCTTTTATCAGGATTCCCCACTAAGTTACTCCAGGCTCCATTGGGCACTTTTGGGCTCTTTCAAGTTCTGTCAGGATCTGTAAGACTCTGTCAAGATGTGTCAGGCCCTGTTGGGCTCTGTCAAGCTTTGTCGATCTGTCGATCTCTGTTGGGCTCCCTCGTGATTTGTTGCGCTGTGTGTGGCTCTTACATGCTCTGTCAGTTTCTGGCAGGCTCTATCGGGTTCTGTCAGGATCTGTCAGGCCCTGTAAAGCTCTGTTGGGCTTTGTTGGTCTGTGTCGTGCTGTGTCAGTCCCTGTCGGGTTCTGTCAGATTCTGTCGGGATCTGACCGTCAATAACCATCAGAGCCAAACAGGGCTTGACAGAGCCCAACAGAACTCGATAGGGCCCGACTAATCCCGACAGAACCTGACAGCGAACTACTGAGTCCAGTAAAGCCTGAAAGAGGCCAAAAAAGCATGACAGATCCTGAAAGAACTCAACAAAGCATGACAAAGCGCGACAGGGCATGACACATTTTGACAGAGCCTTACAGATCCCGACAGAACCTGACAGAGCCCGACAGCGCCCAACAAAGCTTGAAGGAGCCCAAAAGCGCACAGTGGAGCCTGACAGAGCTCGACAACACCCAACAGAGCCCGGCAAAACCCCACAGAGCCCTACAACTCTTGACATGACCTGACAGAGCATGATAGACCTCGAGAAAGACTAACAGAGCCTGACAAAGCCTGAAAAAGGGCAATAAAGGTTGACAAAGCCTGGCAGAGCTTGACAGAGACTGTCAGAGCCTGAAAGGGATTGAAAGAGCCCAAGAAAGCCTGACAGAATTTGACAGAGCCTGAGAAGGCCTGACAGAAAATAGCAGGGCTTTACAGAGATTGAAGAAGCCTTGTAGCGAAGAAAGATCCCAAAAAAATCTTGACAGACCAGACAGAGCCTGGCAGAGCCTGAGAGAGACTGACAGATCCCGACAAAGCCAAACAGAGACCAACAAAGCCTGATAGAGCCTGACAAAACCTGACAGGGATTGACAGAGCCCTACAGAGCCAGACAGAACCTGCCAAAGCCCAACAGACCATGACAGATCGCGACGGAGACCGACAAAGCCTGAAAGAAATAAAAAAAGCCCAACAAAGCCCAACATTGCCCAACAATGATTGACAAGGCCTGACAGAGCCCAACAAAACCCAACAGAGCCCAAGCAGGCCCCACAGAGTCAGAAAGAAGCCGACAAAGCCCGACAGAAACCAACAAAGACCGACAGTGATCCAAAAGGCCAACAAAGCCCAACACTGCCCAACAACACTTGATAGGGCCTGACAGAGCCCAACAAAACCTGACAGAGCGTGAGTAGGCCCTACAGAGTCCGACAGAAGCTGACTAAGCCCGGTAGAGCCAATCACAGCCCAAAAATTCCCTAGAAAACCTGACATAGATAGACAGAGCCTGTAACAGCCTAAAAGACCTGGGCAGAGGTTGACAAGGCCCGACAGAGCCCGACAGGGCATGACACACATTAACAGTGCCCTACATGCCCTACAAAGCTTGATGAAGCCCAGCAGATCCTGACAGGTCCTGACAGAGTCCGACAAGGCCTGACAGATTCTGAGAGAACCTAACAGAGCCCGCAAGAGTCTGATAGAGCCCAACAAAACCCGACAGAGCCTGAAAGGGACTGACAGATCCTGACAGAACCCGAGAGAGTTTGCCAGAGACCGACAGAGCCTGTAAGAGCCTGATAGAGCTCAAATAAACCCGACAGAGCCCAACAGAACTCGACAGAGCTAGACAGAGCCCAACAGAACTCGACAGAGCATGACAGGGCCTGAAAGAGTCTACTAGAAACTGAGAGAGCCTGCCAGGGCACGACAGAGCATGACAGAGTCTGACAGATATTGACAAATCTTGACAGAGCCCAAAAGAACCTGACACAATCTGAGAAAGCCTGACACAGTCCTAAAAGGGCCCAACAAAGCCCGACAGAGACCAAGAGGGTCTGACAGATCCCAGCAGAACTCGACAGGGTTGGACAAATCCCCACAGCTCCTTACAGTACACTACAGAGTTCAGTAGGGCCTGACAGAGGCCGACAAAGTGCAACAGAGACTGAAAGAGCTCAACAAAGCTTGACAGAGCACGACAGGGCTTGACACAGCTTGAGAGAGCCTTACATATCATGACAGAACCTGACAGAGCCCAACAGGGCCCAAAAAGTTTGAAAGAACCCAACAGCGCCCAATGGAACCTGAAAGACCTCGACAATACCCAACAGAGTCCGACAAACCTTGACAGAGCCCGACAAAGCCTGAATAATTGCAAGAAAGCCTGACAAATCCTGACAGAGTCTGACAGAGTCTGACAGAGCCTGACAGAGCCTGACAAGGTCTGACAGAGCATGACAAGGCTTTATAGAGCCTGAAAAAGCCTGGTAGGCAAAAAGAGCCCAAAAAAGCTTGACAGAGCCCGACAGAGCCTGACAGAGGTTGAGAGAGACTGACAGATCTTGACAAAGCTACACAGAGACCGTCAGGGCCTAAAAGAGCCTGACAAAACCTGACAGGGATTGACAGAGCCCTGCAAATCCTGACATGTCCTGACAGAGCCTGATCAAACCTGAGAAAGCCCAGCAGAGCCTGCCAGAGTCCAACAGAGCTCAACAGAGCTTGACAGAGCCCACCAGGCCTTGACAGAGCACAACAGGGCATGCCAGTGCCTAATACAGCTCAACAGGGTTCGACAAATCCTGACAGCACCCGATAGAGAACTATAGAGTTTGGCAGGACCTGACATAGGCTGAAAAAGTGTCAGGTGCCAGACAAGGTCTGACAGAGCATGACAGGACTTTACAGTGCCTGAAAATGCCTGGTAAGGCAGAAAGAGCCCAAAGGAGCTTCGCAGAGCCTGATAAAGCATGACACAGATTGACAGTGCCCTATATACCCCAAAAAAACCTGACAAAGCCTAATATGGCCTGACAGATCATGACAGAGCCCGACAAAGCCTGTGAAAACCAAACAGAGCTTGATAGATCCTGACAGAACCTGAAAAGGCCTGACAGAGCACGTGTATGGGGATATAGCAGAAGATTTGGCGAGGAGATTAGTTAAATGTAAATACGCTCAAGTGAAATGCACCTGTCTGTTTTTTTAAAAAGCACATACATCACACTAATTGTTTTACTGACCTTGTGTGCTTGATGAATAGAACCTCTGTGTTAAGTAACATAGGCCTGTGAGAAACTCTAGGCACCTTATCCCTATGTCTGAGATTCCTGCTTTGTTGTGAGAAAGAGCGGGAGGTTGTGCCTGCCTGAAGCCTTGAAATACAGGCGAGCTCAGCAGGCCCAGTGATCTTTCAGCAGGGCTGAACTTACCAGCGCCCGTGTCCCTGCTGGCGTCACCTCTGCCTGGGAGCTTAGGTGTGGCTTCGGAGATCCCCCAAGTAGAGAGATAAGTAAAATAAAACTTAATCCTTGCAATGCATTCGTGGCCTCTGGCTCTTCTTGCAAAGTGCCTGCATATGTGTACACACAGATCTCGACAGAAGCTGACAGGTCCAGGCAGAGCTTGAAAGAGCCCAACAGAACCTGACAGTATTTGAAAGAGCCCAACTAAGCCCAACAGTGCCCGACAATGCTTGATAGGGCCTGACAGAGACCAACAAAACCTGACAGAGCCCGAGCAGGCCCCACAGAGTCAGACAGAATCTGACGAAGCCCGATAGATCTCATCACAGCCCGAAAATGCCCCTAGAGAGCCCGACATAGATAGAAAGAGCTTGTCATGGCCTAAAAGACCTGGACATAACTTGACAAGGCCTGACAGAACCTGACAGGACATGATGCAGATTGACAGTGCCCTACTGAGAGAATTGGTCTGAAGATGGAGAAGTATTTGCCTGAACATCACCATCAGGAACTGAGAGAACTGAGGCCCTGACAGAAAGAACGCATGGACAATGACTTGGAGAGAGGCTCAAGGAGAAGCATTGTGTTGCACTGGTTTCTCCGATACGGGGGGGCTGCTGCTTACAATGGTTGCTGTATGGATTTTGCCTGCTGCTTCAGCCAAACCAGCCCCCACCTCCTGAAAGTTATTGTTACGAGGGTCTCTTCAACCCAGGGACAATAGCTGCCGTCCAGAAGATGTGTTCTCATCTGGAGCCTCAGTCACATCTGTCCCCCACCTGCTCCCCCAAACAATGTCCAATGAAAAGGAGCATGCCCAGAAGCTCACCAAGGGTCCTGAGGTCACCCAATGGACCAGAGAAACACCCCTGAATGCAGGTCACGTAAGCGTTGGCAAAAGAAAGCGTGAATCTTTCCAGACTGCGCAGTACAAGCCTGGGTTGCAAAATCAAGGCAGAGACTGGCCTCAAACAATGGGAGCGAGGGGGGGGTGAAGAAGCCTAAGAGATGACTCCCGAACGGACACTGTGGAGATCTTCCCACCAGAGGATCCTGAACCACGACAGAGGACCAGCAGGACTCTATGGGACCGGAGACCATAGGGATGCCTCTGAAGCTTGACTGGTGGTAAATGCAACCTCACTTCTCATCTTTACTTTTACTGTTCCCCGTTTCTTTTCCCTTCTCTTTTTCTTACTCTCTCTTTCTATCGCGTGCTGCTTTACGGGCAAGTTAATAAAGTAACACTGTTTGATTGAACCATAACCCCTTGGCCTTTTGGTTGACTTAATTTTGAGCTCTGAGATCAAGGTAAACGAACCATCACGAGTCCATCACCGAGTGGACCATGACATTTAATTGGCGACGAGGATGGGATTCTGGGAAAACAGAGGGGTGTAGGTAGTGTATGGTCTGCACCAGGGGAAGGACATTTTGTCTCAGCCGCACCTAGCCTTACACTGATTTATCAGTGAGAAGTGTCTAGAACGCAAGGGAGGTGATTCAGATTTCCCGCACACCATACACGCCTTGGTGTAGAGCACCCCAAACTCGAGTTGAGGGTTCTGTTTCCCGGAATCTAACACAAAAGATCTCAAAGTGCAGAAGGGGTGTTGTTTTCATGATAATGAGTATTGTCTGCTAGGGAGAGTGAAGGGGCAATCTTGTGTGTTTGTGTAGCTAAGTTAGGTCCTCCCATAGCAGATTTCTAGACCTCTTCAACCACTCGGGAAAGAGAAGGGTGATGCAGTTGTTGCTGTGGTTTTCGTAACTAAGTTGTGCCTTCCTAGAGTGTGTACCGCCCCTTCGTAGTAAGAATGACTGGAAAAGCTGACAATCAGGACTTTTGGCTAGCAAAAGATCGGGACTCGTTCTACACGCTTTTAGCAAAGTATGGAGCCTGACCCTCCATACCCGGAGAAGACTGAGCTCATGATAATTGGACTAATTTACAGAGTGTAGTGGACCGAGTGATTTCTTTGCAGACTAAGTGTAAGTTTGGATCAAATAGAGATAAGACTGCAGTCTGCGCTGTTTTAGGAGCCAGCCTAGTAGCGGCAATCGAAGATCGCTTCATGCGGCACAGTAATGAAAGTAAAATAATAGAATCTCTTGAAAATCTGGTGCAGGTCCTGCAAAAAACAACCTCCAATTTAGAACAACAATTAGAAAACTGCTTTCAACAATTAGAAAAGGAGAGGGAAGAAAACTGCTCACTGAAAGCTACTCTAAAGGAGAACACGGGGGTGCTGAGGGAGTGGGAGTTAGAGGGGAAAAATATCCGACACATAAATCAAATCTACCGTCGGAAAGAATTGGAGGACACGGGAAAACGTTATGACGAATTCCCACACGTGAGACCCTTAGTTAAAACAGAATACTTTTATGCAAATGAGGAGGATACTGACCCTCGCATTACAACTAAGCAAACACCTTACACTGCCACTGAGCTGGCCCAACTTAAAAAAGAGTACGGTCGCCTCCCTAAAGAATCTGAAACTGAATATATGTGGCGTGTATCCCTAACTGGGGGAGACCAAATTCAGTTAAGTGAACAAGAGGCAAATGGATACTGGGGGCATGGAGTCTTCTTAACAACTGGTGACAGACATGCCCCGTGGTCTCTAACCCAGTGAGCTGCTTACTGGGCTGGAGGGCTAAACCCCTTAGATAGGGGAGAGCCCTTAGCAATTACTGGCACATCTGATCAATTGTTAGAAAGTGTACACAAAGCAGCCTGTTTGTAAATGATACATGAAAGGAAATTAATTCCCGAATGTGAATCCCCAATGATGTTGCCAGTGAATCCTGACATGATGACTCCCTTAATAAGGGGACTTCCAGAGTCACTAAAATCTACTGGAATTAACATTCAAAGGAGAATCACACTAATGAGCCCAGTAGAAAAATCGGAAAATATGGCTAGGAGCCAGGGTAACAGAAGTGGGAGCCAGAGGAAAGGAACTAATACTAGCATGGATGCCTCTTTCACCCCTCCCCCGACTTCCTGCAATAACCAAATACTCAAAAGGTGTGGACGTGGGGGGAAGTAACACAAGAATTGATAGATTACAATAGGAAATATGGCCCAGTAAAAATCCTAGAAGAGAGGTCAAGAGGAATCCGTAATATTGAAATCAAAAAGCTGCCCCTCTCTGCCAACACTGCTGCTGTTACCGGTATCCCAAAAAAAAGAACATCCATGCATTAAAACAGCAAAGGGAGAACAGCCTAAGGCCCAACAACAATGATGGGTTTTAGGAATTAAAAAGGGAGTTCCCAGAGATATAATGGAAGGCTTACCCCTTGATAAACTTAGTAAACGAGTATCAAGGTGGCGAAATCCAAAAGAGCCTTCACAGAATGTAAAAGCAATCCTACCTGTTATACCTTCAGCTCCCTCCCCCGTCAAGGATGAAAGTCTCTCCCAGAAACAGGAAAACTAGAACCTCTATTCCTTAGTAGTGAGCGGGGGAATGGGGGATGGATTTATATCCCGCAGCTCATGCGTACCAAAGGGGGCCCTAAGCATGAACCTGTAACTTTTTTCATTGACACCGGTGCACAAATTTCTGCTCTAAGTGATGTAGATGCTGACAGGTGTGGAGTTTTTCCCTCGAAGCGACGTTTTTGTGTCCTTAATGCTTTAGGGTCAACAGAAGTTATGAAAGTTGCTTGGGTAAAATTCTTGTTGCCAGGAAATGAGAGCACAGTCACTATTAAAATGGTGATTGGAGACATTCCTAACAGTTAGCTAGGTATGGATACCCTCAAAGGTAGACAGTGGGAAGTTTCAGAAGGATTATTGTGGACTTTTGGATTGTCACATCGAAGGCTATTGCAAGTCGCACCAGCACTCCCATGTAGTCATGCTACAAATGTAAAACAATACCCGTTGCCCCTTGGTGCCAAAGAAGGCATCAAACCAGTTATACAAGAAATGTGAGTCATAATTAACACACACTCTCCTTTTAACTCTCCAGTGTGGCCAGTTAGAAAGCCCAATGGGATGTGACGACTTACAATAGATTTTCGGCAGCTAAATGCCAACACCGATCCTCTAACCACCGCAGTCCCCAATCTGGCTGAACTAATAACCATGATACAGGAAAAGGCTCATCCAATCATGGCAACAACAGATGTCAAGGACATGTTTTTTATGATACCATTGCAGCCAGAAGACAGAGATCGTTTTGCTTTCACCTGGGAAGGACAAGAATACGCTTTCACCCGACTTCCGCAGGGGTACAAACATTCTCCCACATTAGCTCATCACGCTTTAGCCCAAGAGCTAGAAAAAATACCCAAACCCGAAGGCATAGCTGTTTATCAGTACATTGATGATACTCTTGTGGGTGGAAATGAAATAACAGAAGTAGGGGTAACCCAACAGGATATAATTACACATTTAGAAAATCTGGGTTTGCAAATTCCCCCCGAAAAGGTCCAAAAACCCTCACAAGAAGTAAAATTCCTGGGAATCTGTGGAAGGGAGGGATGACCTGCATCCCGCCGGACACTCTTGCTTCCTTAGTTCAGATCAAAATGCCTGAATCAAAAACGGATTTGCAGCATGTTTTAGGGTTGTTAGTTTTTTGGAGGAAACACATCCCAGACTTTTCTGTCATTGCTAGACCTCTTTACGATTTGTTAAGAAAAGGGGTAAAATGGGAATGGACAGCTTCTCAGGAAGAAGCTATGTGATTACTAATTTTTGAAGCAACAGCTCACCAAGCCCTTGGTCCTATTCACCCTACAGACCCTTTTCAGGTGGAATGGGAGTTTGCTTTATCAGGCTTGTCAGTCACATATGGAAGAGAAGCCCTGAGGGTCCAACCCGACCTGTGGGATTTTTCTCCCGGGGTTTTAGGGATGACAAAAAGAGATACACTGCTTGGGAGAAAGGTTTGTTTATTGTTAGTCTGCCTCTAGTAGAAGTAGAGAAGATTGCACGACAGCAGCCAATCGTATTAAGAGGCCCATTTAAAGTCATAAAAACAGTCACTTCTGGGACCCTTCCTCCTGATGGGGTAGCCCAAAAGGCCTCGGTACGAAATAGGTATGCTCAGATTGAACACTATTGCAACATTTTCTCAGTATCTGAAGGAGCTTTGAAAAATCTAGCTATACAAGAAACTGAGAGCTTGGACGATGACCAAGATAAACCTGCCTCAGTGATTCAAGTCGCACCTCCCTTTTCACATGATCGGTCAGCTAGTGCTTGGTTTACTGACGCTTCTGCAAAAAGAGAAGGAAAAGTGTGGAAATACAGGGCAGTCGCACTCCATACCTCTTCCAATGAACACATTATAACAGAGGGAGAGGGTAGTGCACAAGTAGGTGAATTAATTGCAGTATGGAGTGTTTTCCAACAGGAAGCACAAACTGCTACCCCTGTACACATTTATACTGACTCTTATGCTGTGTTTAAGGGCTGTACCGAGTGGCTTCATTCTGGGAGCAAAACGGATGGGAAGTTAATAGGATTCCAGTGTGGCAAAAAGTGGCAAGGAAATTTTAAGTATTGCTAAAAAAGGAATCTTTGCTGTGGGCTGGGTGGCTTCTCCTCAGGTAGATGGGGAATCCGCAGGAGAATGGAATAACCGAGCTGATGAATTACCAAGACTGACCCCTGTACAAAAGGATCAAATTTCAGAAGACTGGGAAGGCTTGTTAGAATGGTGTACATGTAAAGCGCAAACACACTGGAGCTAAAGACTTGTATCATGAAGCTCTGGTCTGAGGCTGGCCTGTCACCAGAGAAATGTGTAAAACCTGCATATCAGCTTGCGAACAATGTTGGAGACGGCTAGAAAGGCACCCTTTAGAAGATAACCCTCTGCATTTAAGGGAAGGAAAAGGTTTGCGGGATGCCTGGCAGGTGGATTACATTGGCCCCTTCAAGAAATCAGGGGGCAGGCACTTTGTACTGGTGGGAGTGGAAATTACGTCAGGACTAGTCCAAGCAGAAACTTTTAAAAAAGCTACAGGTGAAAATACTGTGAAAGAATTGCGAGAATTGTTTGGAACTTTTCCAAAGCCACAAGTCTGACAACGGTTCCCATTTCATTGTTAAAATCGTACAAGACTGGGCACAAAGTGAAGGGATTAAATGGACTTTTCACACCCCATATTACTCACAGGCTAATAGAATTGTAGAAAGAACAAACGGCCTCCTAAAACGGCTTTTGAGACCTCACGAGGGTAATTGAGATACTCGTCTGTGGCAAGCTGTCACAGGGGTAAATGACAGGTGGGGGGTAAATGGATGCCCCAAAATCACTGCTTTCTGTCCAAAAACCCCTTCCTTGATTCCCTCTCTAAAGGGACCAAATGATTCCAAGGGTTCAGCCCATTACTCGGGACAGCCAGTCCTGGTGGAACTCCCCACTGTGGGAAGTGTACCACTGGTATTGAAAACTCCTTTAAACACAAATTCATGGGTATCTTCCAATGCCCTGGGCAAGGAGCATCAGATAAATACCCGCTGGATATTTCCATCATTTTAATTATTTTTGCCTCGAAGAGGTGAGTCCCGTTTGTTTTCCTTTCTGCAGAAGAACTCTGAGGGACAGAGAGAATAACGTGAATCATCCAAGAATCAAAACTGAAGGCCTAGTTTGTGAAGATGACCAAAAGTATAATTGTGTGGAAAATGTAGTTATGATTCGTGCTGAAGGAGTGCAGCTATGCTGCTTGCATGAAGGCTTGCAAGGGGGACATTGCGAGGGTTGCAAAACACATTGTGGTTGCTGGTGGGACCCCCTCTTAACCAAATAGGGCATGGAGCTAGTGAGGCGCAGAATGACCTTACAGCCCTTGAGGTTATAAAGAAGGTATGTATTTATCTATGACGCCAGACACACGGGGAATCATTTCACCTAATACGTGTGTAAAATTACAGTAGCTGTGAGTTTGGTTAAATGCAGTCAAGTGTTACATATTCATGAAAGTTTTAGGAATGCCTATACTTATTTATAACCTGTCTTCGAGAAGGCGGTTCTTATTACAATGAGTTCCAGGACACCATGTCCAGAGTCTCCACCTCCGGCTCCTTCTGGTCGCAGCTGAGCAGTGATTGTTAATGACATATGGTGACCCCGACGTGATCCTGCCTGAAGAGGATCTCGCATGAAGAGGAGACAGCGTGAAACTGTGACAGCCAAAGAAGAGCTGTGGAGACAGAGCCCGGTACAGCTGATAGAGCAGCCGAGGAGAGCTGCCGAAGATCCGGATCATTGAAAAGACGCCACACTAAGAGTTGGTGAGCTACCAGGAACGGGGAGGGGGTGGAACTTATCTAAAGAAGAGGGTATTATATTATCTACATGAAAGTTGCTTCTGAAGAAGCAGGGTATTAGCCCTCTGGAACTGGCTTTACAAAGGAAGGACTGTGTTACTATGGGGAAAGCACTAGTGAAAGATGCAAAGAAACAACTGAACTGTTAACAACATGTCACTTGTTGCTAGAGACTTTCAGAGGATTAAAAGAGCAACGGGAACATGCAGAGACAGCGGGGAGGGATGGTCTTCCTGGCTCTCCTGGGCCAGATTCAGAGGAAAAGGCGAGATTAAGTACTACTCCAACTCTCCCTGTTACTAAAGGTTTGTCAACACCGCCCAAGTCCATATTATCTGATACGGATAAGGATCCGCGACACTTTCTTGGAAAGTTAAAGGGAATAGAGGAGGAGCGTACGTATGTGTGGCCCCGAGATCAGATAAAAGCTATGAAAGACTCACATGAAAAAACAGCGTTGGGTTATATACGATCTCGGGAGGGGCCCCCGGAGCACCGGTCAGAGTAGTGCATTCAACCGACTGCTCCGCCGTCATCAATCACGGTTCAAACATGTGCTCCACCATCATCAATCGCGGTTCCGCCGTCTGCGTCACCGCCATTGGTCACAGTTCAACCTTCTGCCCCGCTGCTATCAGTCGCAGAATGAAAAAGTGGACTTTTTTTTTTCCTATCCCCCCTTGCCTGGAGATTTAGGTGAGGAAGATCCTCCTGTGGTGAGCCAGAGTGAGCCAAATAACGTAATTTCTATACACCTAGGTCCCCTCAGCCTGCCCCCGCCCCCCTCCCACGCTGCTGCAGAGCAAAATCCTGAGGGTGGGGGTAGAGTTTCAGAGCGTAAACCGAACTTACCAAAAAGCTGGGATTTAACCCCCAACACTTGGAAGAGACACTAATTGACACACCACAATTACAGGCACGATAAATTCCTGAAATCCTGAGGCAGTCAAGAGACCTCGCATATCAAGCTATGATAAAGGTGCCTGAAACCGACAAAGCAGCCAAATCATTTGCAACTATTAATCAGGGTCCCAATGAGAATTACATGCAATTTATTGACCATCTTCAAGAGGCCATCAATAAGCAGGTTGAAAACTTAGAAGCTAAGGAAGCACTGGTGTTGAAATTAGCAGTAGAGAATGCTAATGTTTGCTATCAACATATTATCTGCGAGTTTTACAGTACATATTATGTGTTTCTGTGTGTTGCCTCTCTGAAAATCAAGCAGCTTGTCAGGAATGTGAGTTAATTGTTTCACTGGTCGTTGTTAGAATTGTTTCTTTGTGGTATAAGTGCGCCGTAAAACCTTCTCCCCACTTTTCCCACTTGCGCTGCAAGCAGCCCTGTGCTTTCCCCCCCTCCCTCCCTCTTCTCGTAGTTTCTAGTTACGAGATGGGGTCAGGAATGACTGTTTTCAGTCGTGTTCATAAGAAATCGGTATTGGGAGGTGTTTTAGAACATAGGAAAGCACTTGGAAATATGAGGAAGGAAAATCTTGTGAAATATTGTAATAAATGGTGGCTGCTGTGTAAGTTTGATGATTGGGAAAAGTGTCCGGAGAATAGAACCTTGAAGTATAACTCTTTGTTGTTTCTAAAGTGAGAAGAACAGGAGAAAAATAAAACTCTACAAGAGATCATCGAATCATTTCAGACAGTTTTACAGGTGGAATGGTTTGAACTTCAACAAGCTGAGAGAGAGTTAACTGATAACACACAGGTCACAGTAAACTTGCTGAAGTCTGCAATATGCTCTCCTCATTAACCTGTTTTCTTTGTGGGTATCTATTTAAGCATGTTGCAGTTTTAGTAGGCCTTTGTTGTGTGGTCCAGTGATTTCACAGACTGTTAAATAACGAGAATGAGACTCAAAATGTGCGTTTTGTGATAATACAGAAGATCATGAGTAATTTAGTTCTTTACTGTGTGAATGTGATGGTAAAATTTTGTGTGTAGTAGCTGTTATTTTTCTTTCTAGCACACTAGCTTTATTCCGGCATTCAGACTTGCACAACTCTGTGATGGGCTGTGTTTCATCACTATGTACTAAATTTGGCTCTTGTGTATGCACACCAAGTAAAGAACCCTGGTTTTGGGATAACAGTTGTAGCACCCCAGATGAGACACTGATAAAAGCCTTGCCCGGTCCAGCTTGCTGCAGCGGCGGGGGGGGCCGGTGCCGATGGGGCTCCAGCGCACACTGACCTGTTTTGTCAGGGAGACCCAGCAGCACCACTACCTGGCTGAGCAGTAAGTGGTTCAAAGGTGCAATGCTAAAATCGAGATATTGTCTTGAATAAGTGTAACTCTGATCTGTCTGCATATTTGAACTTGGTATTTGGTTTTCATATCTGAGCTCAGTATTTTAATTTGCATATTTATATTTGGTACCAAAATAAATTTGTTGGGGGAGATAATTACAAAATGGGAACCGGTTCCATTACTAAAATTCCACCTTGCTCCCCCTTAGGATGCATCCTTCCGCATTAGAGTAATTGCTTCTATTGTTATCTAGTAATTTTGAGACCAGAAAAGAATTTAAATTGTTAAACTCTGATTTGCATTGGAAAAAAAACAAAAAAAACAAAAAAACCCCACACTTAAATGTTACGATGGATGTGAACTTGGTATTGTATGAAGATGTATTTAAAAGTTGCTACAGTATGAACTGATTTGGATGTAAGAAACTCAAATAATGGATTGATGTTTAATATGCTGGTTTTTTGACATCTGTAACTTGTGAAACGTAAATGGGGCTGAGGAATGTAACTATTGCTGAGCTGCTTGAAATTGCATATGAAGTGTATTATGGTTGAAATGAAATGGGAAAACAAAAAAGCAAAATATCCCAGGCCTGTGTCGAGCTGCGAGGAGTTTGCCAGAGCCTCCTACTTCATACCAGCGATTACGCCAGCTGCGTGGCCTTGGTACATCTGAACTGCAGAAAAAAAAAAACCACAAACAACCTGTCTTCCTGCTGCTAAGCGGAGAAAGGGGGGCTTTAGTCCCCCTGCTCTGTCTTTTATGTTCCCTGGAGTATTGTCACCCATCCTTGTTGTGGCACTGTGTTGCTTCTCGACATTGAATGAGGGGTTGTTGGTGTTGTTTCTTTTTGCTTCTGTCTTGTTTCTTAGGTTTTGGCACATCTTAGGAAAGAGCTCATCATTTTACCTCCTTGCTGAAGTCAGTCTTTTCACACTGGTCAGCTTTTGGGGGTCAGAGCGCTCAGTACTTCTCTGGGTCAGACTGGTACTCATTTGGCTGTGGAGTAGAGCCAGGCTGGTTTGATGTGGAGTTCAAACTGATTTGTTTTCATGTTGAGCTGGACGTCTTCCCATCTCAGATGGGGGTGAGAGGGAGGTTTTATTCCCCCCCGCGCCCCTCCCCTAAGCAATGTTACTGCTAGAGACCTGTAATACTGCATGAAGGAGTCTGAGGGTGAAATTTAAAGGCATCACCAGTGGATCCATACTTCTAATGAAGCTGGGAAATTAAACAAAAATATTATATATATATATATATATATATATCACAGTATCACAGTATGTTTGGGATTGGAAGGGACCTGAAAAGACCATCCAGTCCTATCTCCCTGCTGGGGCAGGAACGCCTAGGAGAGGTCGCAAAGGAACATGTCCAGGCGGGCTTTGAATGTCTCCAGGGAAGGAGACTCCACAACCTCCCTGGGCAACCTGTTCCAGTGCTCTGTCACCCTCACTGAGAAGAAGTTCTTTCTCAAATTTAAGTGGAACCTCTTGTGTTCCAGCTTGATCCCATTACCCCTTGTCCTATCATTGTTTGCCACTGAGAAGAGCCTGGTTCCATCCTCGTGGCACTCACCCTTTATATATTTATAAACATTAATAAGGTCACCCCTAAGTCTCCTCATTCTGTGGTAACTGGTTGTAAGAGACTTCTTAGTAAATTCACTGTGCTAGTTTTTGAGGTCATGGGAGAAAACGAAAGAAAAGCTGTTTTTTGAGACTAATAGAATGCCAAATTCGGAACAAAGTTTTAATACATGAATTCTTGTATTTGCCAGAAAGCCCTGTACCTCTCTTGGGTCAAGATTTGTTAAGTAAATTGTAAGCTGAAATAACGTTTTCTGAGAATTCTGTTTAGTTACATGTCCTACAAGAAGCTGCTTGGATGGTGCAGATCTACTTGTGCAAGTGAAAAATTTCCAGGGAAATTTTGAATGCTCTATTTCCACTAATATTAAGAGTCAGTGTTTCGATAAAGCAAACACTGCACTGATAGATCTGAAACAGGACTTCGATCTGGTAAGGGAAAACAATATCCAATAAATATGACAGCCAAAATGGAGTTAGAGATTTTGAGGAATAAATTTATGACAACCTTACAGGCTGACTGCATTCGATTGGACTTGCAGATTTGTCTGTTTACAGCTACAACATAGAAAAAACCTGTGGCTCTTGTGGGACAGTATGATGAGATTGCTAACAGACTGATATACTGATTGTTACTCTGATCAAGAAAAGCAGGGAATGAATTTAAGTCTCAAAAGGCCATGATCCTTTTGTCATACATGTACCATTTGTGAAGCTTAATTTTGATTTTTTTTTATTTGCAATCTATGTCTTTGTAAATTGCACTAGCTGGTTTTCTTAACAGCACAGCTTTTGGCATGCATAAATGTAAAATGTAAATTGCTGCAGAACCTGCAATTCTTTAACATCAGGTCATAGGCCATACGTGTATCTGGTCTGATCCTACATACTTGCACAGTTTTTGTTGAGGGTTCAGGAAAGTCTCATAAAGCTGTAGTGGTTTGGTGTGAAGATAACAATTGGCATCATTCTGTAAAAATTATTGAAGGTTCAACCCAATTAGTAGAACTTGGTGCAGCCTTACATTACTTAGAGCTTTTTAAGGAGGAACCTCTAAAATTGATTTGAGATTCTGAGTACGTAGTCGAGGTCCAACGTACGTATCTGATTCTGAACTGTGTTTTTGTTTTTTTTCTTTTTTTAAACAAAAAGGGGGGAGAAGTAGGGAAAACACCACAAAACCAATTGTCAAAAGCATTGTATGTGATGAAACACTTTGCAAGTGTGACCCAAAAACATGCTAAATCAGAAGGAACCTACGTTAGTTGTGGTCAAATCACTAGTTAATGGTCAATGGAAAAGGCCACATCAATTGATAACCTGGGGGAGAGGCTATGCTTGTGTCCTTACAGATCAAGGGCCGCAATGGTTGCCAGCATGAAATGTGAAATCTGTGTTATCTTCCTGGCAATGATTGCTGCATCTGCTGCGCTTTGGATGCCTGCACAGACAAAGACTAACGTGGATTACTTTAGCCAACATGACTGACCAGGACTCTATATGCCTAGTTATGGCATCTCTGGAAAACCTGTTCCACACATGCTTGGTTGGCATCCCCCTTGATAACTACAGCAGCATCCCACAACTGTTTCAAAATAGTGATTGGTGCAAAGGCATTGCAACGAACTGTAGTAATACCAACATGGCACTTTGGATTAATTACCTCCTGGAAGCAGATATTGAACCACAGGAACTGGAATTGCTGGCATCTATGTCCATGGACGCTTGTATCAACCTGGTTTGTGAAAAGTGTCAGAACAATATACGAGAACATGAATGGATAAGACTGCAAAATGTTAGTGCTACCCTTGGTGACTATAGAAATGAAACTCGATGGTGTAACGCCTCGCAGAAGAATCCAAGGGGTGTCATTGATAGTGTGGGACAGCGACCCCAAAAACCTCCTGTATGGTGTATTCTTGATCTGTGGAGATAGAGTCTGGCCAGGAATTCCTTCTAATGCTGTTGGAGGACTGTGTATTTTGGGACTATTAACTCTCTTAACACCCAATGTATCTATGATAATAGATCACAGAAGAGCAAGACGAGAAAAATACTTTTTGCATGTATATGAGTCAAATGTGATGATAATGTAGACTTTTGGGGATCAGGGTTAGGGGGTTTAGAACCTCATGTATCTGGTGTTGGCACAGCTAAAGCTTTAAATACTTTAGAAAAATTAGGATGCTGGTTAGTTAAGCAAACTAACAGAACTTCTAAGGCTTTAAGTGGACTTTTGTTAGATGTAGATTCTGTAAGACATGCCACATGACAGAGTAGAGCCGCAATAGACTTTTTGTTATTAGCTAAAGGACATGGGTGTGAAGATTTTTCATGGGATTTGTTAAATAAATTGCTTAGTGGTTGGAGGTTTTTAGGATGGTTGCTATCAGTAGTGAAAACAGGACTGATTGTTTTGATGATTGTTGTGGTTGTGTTACTAATGTTGCCATGCATGATTTCTCTGCTGCAAAGGGCCCTGCAGTCGACAATGAAGGCAATTTTTTTAGCACAAAAACAAAAAGGGGGAATTGTGGGGGACTACGGTGGGTCCGTGGATTCCCTGATGGAGGGCATGGGAACAGAAATTAGCCTTGAAGATATGAAGGTCTACCCGTGAGTAAAGGAGTATCCGGAGATGTTAAGGATGTACCCGTGAGAGAGAAGGGAGTAGAAGAGTAACACTGATGATAGCAAAATTAGCCAATGAGATGTTACTGCTGTAACTTGTAACCAATAGTGAAGAGACACATGAATTGGTAAAACTGTATAAAAATGCACTTGTGGCAATAAATGGCATCTACTACTTTCATCCTGGAAGAACTTGGTCTATGTCGTTTGTCCGTCTCAACCACGACAGTTAACACGGGTCCTCTTTCTTTGTACATGGTCACCTTTGGTACAGTGTGATGAGTTGGTTAGGCATCTCCTGTCCTGTGCCGAAGTTTCTGTAATCTAGTTTACCGAAGGATGCGCCAAGGATTCACCCAAGGATTATTATTTTTGCAAGGTGTCAGTGAAGTCCCGTTTTTCGTACAATATGTTACACAGAGTTAAGCAAGGCTAGGCCATAGTGATGTGGGTTAAAGGGTTAGCTCTCTAAGTGTCAAGTGTTAGTTCTTTAGGTGTTAATTAGTTAATTGTCAATTCTCTCTGTCACTAGGACAAAGGAAATCAGGCTAAGCTTTGAGCAAACTGTGTGGCTAATTGTAAACCTGGCTTGCTTTAAACCAACTGTAAGACTAGTTGTGAAACTAGAAGGTCACAAGGTAAGAAGACACGGAGGAAGAAAGAGGAACTTCCTCCAGAATGACCAACCGCAAGAAGGCCTCCTGAAGACCGCAAAGGAAAGAACAAGTAATACCGAAGAAACGAAAATAGGATGAAACTAGCCGAAATCCGGAACTCAAAGACAATAAAAAGGGCCAGTTTGGAGATCTTAGTGTGCGTGTTTGTGGAGCGCAGGTTCCCTGCACACCCAGCACTGTTTTGCTTATTCTATTATCGAACACATTGTAATAAATTGCATGAGGTGCTGCTATCCATGATTGGAGTAGCCTGAGTTGTTTATTTCAATTGGTGACCCCAACGTGATAACCTTGGATATCTCTGCACCACTCTGAGCTCGGGGAGGCGCCCCACTCTAACCAGTGGCCCTAGTGCTCGGAGTGTCTGGAGATCCAACGTTATTACATGATAAAGCATAAACAAAAGAACTGAGCTCCTCCCCATACTGCAGTTCACCCGTAATCCAGAGAGCATGAAGTTCCCAACGGGAAAAGTGGACTGTAAGTACCGCTGGGTCGGGTGGTGTGTGTGACTGGTGTTGGCTGAAACACAACCTGGTTGCAAAGCGAGTGCGGAGTCCTTCTAATTGCGGTTCCAACACCCCACAAGGGGCTTGGCCACTGAAGGGACAAAGCGAGTGAAGAGTTTGTTTTGGTCATGGATTCGAGTCACACGTTGTGAACCAGTCAGGATAGGCCAGGGAACAAGCAAGTCCTTAGGTCTAGCGGGACCCACGGAAGGGGCCCAAGAGGTTGGAGGGGAGCAACCTGCCAGAGAAACCCCCCTGACAGTCCCTGGCGGGGGGAGGGGGGGGTGTCACGTTAGAATTTTGGAATGAAGAATTTACCCAGGGGAAGGGTAAAGAGAAAATGGTCTATTACTGTATGTAAATGGTAAAGAACTTTTTGGTCAAGAAGAAAGCGATATGTTTCATGCTGGGAAGGAAGTTTGAGAACTGTAGAAATATATGTTTTTGAGAAAAAGGATAAATATACTCAGGAGTAGACCCCCAGTTTGTAGCAAAATCCTGGGGAGATATAAGAAAGAAATTAGAAAAACTCAAAGAGATGGGGAGAAACAAAGAGCAAAGGAAAAAATTCTTAGTAGCCGCAGTAAGGGAGACTCAAAAGGCAGAGAAACTAACACCGGTTAGAGAAGAACAAAATGAACAAAGGGGGAGATCGGTCCCGGTAAACAGACCTCCTATGAATCGAATACAGAGAGAGAATGTCCCTATTTGTTGTTATTATTGTGGGAAAAAGGGACATATGCAGTGAAGTTGTAGAAATAGAGAGCAAAATGAGAAGATGTTTAGAGGAGCAGGGGCTCTATATATATTAGGGGCAAAGACAACAACAGAGCCCTTAATAAAACTCAAGATAGGCCCCCATAAAGAAGAAGTGATCTTTTTGGTGGATACGGGGGTAGGAAGGTCTACCTTCCCAGAGGATGCATTTTAAAGAAGACTGCCCTCGTAGTGGAAGCAAAGGGAGAACCCTTCAAAGTTCTCATACTGGATTATGTGGAAATTGAATCTAAATAAGAAATTGCCTAAATGACTTCTTATTAGTCCCAGAGGCTGAAAATAATCTATTGGGGAGAGATTTAATTGTGGCATTAGGCATGACTATAGAAATTGAACAGGGAATATTAAAAGTAAAACTATATGTGATAACGCCACAGGACAAAGTCAAAACCAACCATATCCCGATTTCCTGTGGTAGCAAATCTATATATATTGCTAAACCAGATGTCCCCAGAAAACATTTAGTATAGCGTAGTAAATCTAAAAGATGTATTTTGGGCCTGCCCCTTAGATGAGAGTAGCAGGAATTATTTTGTTTTTGAATGGGACGAAAACAACAATTAAGATAGACCGTATCGTCACAGGGTTTTACAGAATTACCAAATTTATTTGGATAAGTGTTAGAAAAACTATTGTTAGAATTTGAACCCCCTTCTGGGGTAAAGTTAATATAATAGACGACTTATTAATTGCCGGAACGAAGCAGAAGAGACAGTATGAAAAAGAACCATAGGATTATTGAACTTTTTTAGACACAAAGGATTAAAAGTATCAGAGAGTAAATTGAAGTTTGTAGAACCAGACGTAAAATATTTAGGACATTGGTTTATAAAAGGGAAAAGACAATTGTTAGGATTGTTAGGATATTGTAGACAACGGATAGGTGCAGATCTCAAGAATGGGGGATGTTATTTTTTTTACCGGATAGTAGAGAGATAGTCCCCAAAAATTAGGTTAAGGGAATCCTAAATTTACTCATTGGGGAACCAGAGCTCTCCATGATCAGTTTTTGAAGTGTTTTGGATGTTTTTGAATTTTCTTGAAGTTACTGTGTGGATGGGTTTCTCTTAGATGGAGATTTGTTATTAAACTACCCAGGCCCAAAAGAATTTCAAGGCCACCTTGGAAAGCTGAGAACACAACATAAATCAACAGACCTATTAGCAGTGAGACTTGGGCGCGTAGACAGCTCATGAACATAGACAATGTCCAATCAGCTAATGCATGCTTGGAGCGTGGACGCGTGATCAGGAAATAACTGCATATATAAGGAGGCTTGTTTCTGTAATAAATGGCTTCGCTTGAATTCATATTGGATTGTGTGGAGTCCATGATTTTTCACGCTCGCAAGTGGCGATGCCGACGTGATATGCAAGGAGAATTTACGGCGAGGGGACAACTGCTGCGAGGAGCGAGCACCAGCTGGAAACGGCATGGCTGGACCGTGATCGGGACGTAGTCTGCAGGCTGCGTGTCTCCTGATTGATCGCTACAGAAGTGACAGAGGAGAGATAGAGGATCCGATATTGTTGCAACGGACACCCAAAGAGGTGAGCAGCTGGGGGCGAGAGGAGATGGGGCAGAATATTTTTAAAGAAGAAGAAGAAATAGTGCGACTCCTCTCGCATATCCTCTCTATGAGAAGGGTGAACTATGAGGAGAGTAACGTCAAAAAACTTTGAATTTGGTGGAGAGGCAATGGGTTTCCTGCTGATCTGTCAGGAGCTTTTCAAATAGAGACTTGGGAAAAAGTGGGAACTGTGTTGTGGAAGGCGATCAGTTGCAGTGAAAAATATATTCTCGGCCTTGTAACCGCCCCGAAACTGATAATTACTACACTGAAGCAATTAAAACCTGAAAAGACTGTTATGAGCATGTCGAGGGTTAAGATTGCGGGGTGACAATCAAACCCTGGCAGATGTATTGTTAACCTCCTCTCCCCCCCACTTCCCCCTTTTGCCCCTCCCTCTCTCCCCTTCCCACTCAGGACAGGCGATCGGGAGGGAAGGAAGGACAGAGAGAAGAGAGTTGGAAAAGTTAAAGATGTTTTACTAATGCTACTAATAAGAACAGAGAAAATAATACAAAATATACAAAACCAATCCTCTAAGTCTCAGCAACTGCAGAGCCAGCACCCAAAGTCCTGGATTGGACTCTGTAGCCAACCGGAGCTGGATTCAGTCTGTCACTAGGCCTCAGTTCGCAGGGACGACCAGCAAGGTCCTCTCCTAATGTCAGCCATGAGGAAAAAAGGGCCGAGATCCTCGTGATCTCCCACTTTATATGAAGTATTCACGTGAATGGAATGTTATACACCATTGGTCAGTCTCTCGGTCATCAGTTTTCTCGTTGCCCCTCTCGCGAGATGTCCATCCATGCTTATCAATAAGTTTGCATTCCATTCCTAGGTTTAACCAAAACATGTGTTGGGTTCTCCAGGAAAATGCAGCTAATATGAAGGCTTTAGCTGACAGGCAAAAATTCACTAAAAGAGAAACTTGTTTTTAACAAAACCAGAACATTCCACCCCTTATAATATGACATTCACTGAATACTTAAACCTTATCAATACAATCTATCAATACAATCTAATTAATCACTACTACTATATATATATATATATATATATATACACACATATGTACATATATACACAGGAGTAATTAATCAGTGGACCATCCTTTGAAAAGTTCATTAAGTTCATTTTGTCACAACAGTCTCCCAGGGCAGGAAAAATGGTACAAGTGCATCTCATGACCACTGTTTGTGGGTTAAGGACACCAACTTCGAAGAAGGTGTCGGGCGCCACTCGAAGAAGCTAGCTCTAGTTTCATCACCATTGTCTTGATCTGAAAGACACTTATTAAACATTGTTAGTGCGGCAATTCACATCATACAGTTCAGCATTGCATATTTTCACCTAGAATCAAATCCCCTTGAGGTACACACCGAACTTCTCCATCCTTAAGCATCACCCACCAGGTGCTGCCAGGTCCCTGGGCAAAAACAATCCCACGAATAGGTTTGCCTTTGCCTGAGGCAGGAGTAACCCAGACTGCCTTTCCTAACATATTTTTCATGTGTACTACAGGGACTTCATCTCCTTCTACAGTCCGTAGAATTTCTGATTGGGCAGGCCCGGCTCGATTGGTTGATCCCCTAGTGTTGACCAACCAAGTGGCTTTTGCTAAATGTGAATCCCAGTTTTTAAAGGTTCCACCACCAAGTGCCTTTAGTGTAGTTTTTAACAAACCATTGTACCTTTCAATTTTCCCAGAGGCTGGTGCATGATATGGAATATGATATACCCACTCAATACCATGTTCTTTGGCCCAATTGTCTATAGTACTGTTTTTGAAATGAGTACCATTGTCTGATTCAATTCTTTCTGGCGTACCGTGCCGCCAAAGGACTTGCTTTTCAAGGCCCAAGATAGTATTTCGGGCTGTAGCATGAGGTACGGCATATGTTTCCAACCATCCAGTGGTTGCTTCCACCATTGTAAGTACATAACGCTTACCTTGACGTGTTTGTGGAAGTGTCATATAATCAATCTGCCAAGCTTCTCCATACTTATACTTTAACCATCGCCCCCCATACCATACAGGTTTTAACCGTTTTGCTTGTTTGATTTCAGCGCAAGTTTCACATTCATGAATAACCTGTGAAATAGTGTCCATAGTTAAATCCACCCCTTGATCACGAGCCCATTTGTATGTTGCATCTCTACCTTGATGCCCTGAAGCATCATGGGCCCACCGAGCTAGGAAAAGTTCACCTTTATGTTGCCAGTCCAAGTCCATCTCAGCTACTTTAATCTTAGCAGCTTGATCTGCTTGTTGGTTGTTTAGATGTTCCTCGGTGGCTCGACTTTTAGGTACATGAGCATCTACATGCCGAACTTTCACAGGCAGGCTCTCTAGCCGAGCAGCAATGTCTTGCCACAGTGTGGCAGCCCAAATGGGTTTACCTCTGCGCTGCCAGTTGCTTTTCTTCCATTGCTGTAGCCACCCCCACAAGGCATTTGCTACCATCCATGAGTCAGTATAGAGATAAAGTATTGGCCACTTCTCTCGTTCAGCAATGTCCAAAGCCAGCTGGATGGCTTTCACTTCTGCAAACTGACTGGATTCACCTTGTCCTTCAGTGGCTTCTGTAACTTGTCGTGTGGGACTCCACACAGCAGCTTTCCACCTTCGATGTTTTCCTACAAGACGACAGGATCCATCTGTGAACAGTGCATACTGCTTATCAGTCTCTGAAAGCATATTATATGGTGGTGCTTCTTCAGCACGTTTTACTTCATCCTCATCTGGAGACATCCCAAAGTCTTTGCTTTCTGACCAGTCTGTAATAACTTCTAATATCCCTGGACGGTTGGGACTTCCAATTCGAGCTCGTTGTGTGATCAGTGCAATCCATTTACTCCACGTAACTTCGGTTGCATGATGTGGAGAGGGAACCGTCCCTTTGAACATCCAGCTCAGCACCGGCAGTCGAGGTGCCAGGAGGAGCTGTGCTTCAGTGCCGATCACTTCTGAAGCAGCTCAAACTCCTTCAGATGCTGCTAGTATCTCCTTTTCAGTTGGAGTATAGTTGGCCTCAGATCCTTTGTATCCTCGACTCCAAAAACCTAAGGGTCAACCTCGGGTTTCTCCTGGTGCTTTCTGCCAGAGGCTCCAGGTAAGTCCATTATCTCCGGCTGCAGTGTAGAGCACATTTTTAACATCTACTCCAGTTCGGACTGGTCCAAGGGCCACCGCATGAGTTATCTCACGCTTAATTTGTTCAAAGTCTTGTCGTTGTTCAGGGCCCCACTCAAATTGGTTCTTCTTACGAGTCACTCGATAGAGAGGGCTCACAATGTGGCTGTAGTCAGGAACATGCATTCTCCAAAAACCTACAATGCCCAAGAAACTCTGTGTCTCCTTTTTATTAGTAGGTGGAGACATTGCTGCAATTTTGTTGATCACATTCATTGGGATCTGACGACGGCCATCTTGCCATTTTATTCCTAAAAACTGGATCTCTCGTGCAGGTCCCTTGACCTTGCTCCGTTTTATGGCAAAACCAGCATCCAAAAGAATATGAATTATTCTCTCACCTTTCTCGAAGACTTCTTTCGCTGTGTCGCCCCCTACGATAATGTCATCAATATATTGCAAGTATTCTGGAGCTTCACCTTGCTCCAGCGTGGTCTGGATCAGTCCATGGTAGATGATAGGACTGTGTTTCCACCCCTGGGGCAAGCGATTCCATGTATACTGGATGCCCCTCCAGGTGAAAGCAAACTGCGGCCTGCACTCTGCTGCTACAGGAATAGAGAAAAATGCATTAGCAATGTCAGTTGTAGCATACCACTTGGCTGCCTTTGACTCCAGTTCAAATTACAGTTCTAGCATGTCAGGCACAGCAGCACTCAGTGGTGGTGTAACTTCATTCAGGCCACGATAGTCTACAGTTAGTCTCCACTCGTCACTAGACTTACGCACTGGCCAGATTGGGCTGTTAAAAGGTGAGCGAGTCTTACTGATCACAGCCTGGCTTTCCAATTGACGGATCAGCTTCTGGATAGGAATCAAAGAGTCTCGATTGGTGCGATATTGCCGGCGATGCACCGTCGTGGTAGCAATTGGCACCTGCTGATCGTCAACCATCAGCAGTCCTACAACAGAAGGGTCATCTGAAAGACCAGGCAAATCAGACAGCTGTTCAATTTTCTCAGTGTCCACAGCTGCTATACCAAATGCCCACCTATACCCTTTTGGGTCCTTAAAATACCCTCTCCTGAGGTAGTCTATACCAAGGATACACGGAGCATCTGGACCAGTCACAATGGGATGCTTTTGCCAGTTTTTTCCAGTTAGGCTCATTTCAGCCTCTACAACAGTCAGCTCCTGGGATCCCCCAGTCACTCCAACAATATTGATGGATTGCGTTCCTTTATAATTAGAAGGAATTATTGTGCACTGAGCACCAGTGTCCACTAAAGCTTTGTACTCCTGGGGTTGTGTTGTACCAGGCCATAGTATTTGTACAGTCCAATAAACTCTGTTATCCCTTTCCTCCACCTGGTTGGAGGCAGGGCACCTCTAATTCCTGTTTTGCACAGTCTCTGGGTGTGAATTAGAGGTTCCTTCAAGAGCATCAGAATCTCTTCTGCTCCTTTTGTAAACTGGAGCAGCCACCTTCCTAGGAGTTTTTCCTTTTATCTCACGTACTCGTTCTTGAAGTTCTGAGGTAGACCTTCCATGCCGCTTATTCATGTTTTCTCCCTGTTCATGTAGGAAGAACCACAGTGAACCTCTTTTTGTGGGCTGTCTCTGCCCTCTCTCTTGAGATTGGAAACGCCTTCTCCTAACAGCTGAAACATAGGTTTGTGCAGGTCGTGAATGGTATGTGTCTTCTCTGAGCTCTTTGATTTCTTGCAACAGCTTTTCAAACCGGTCATCAGATTTTTCACACAGTTTCTCCACAGCAGAGACACAAGCCCGTAGAGAACCAGCAAGGCTGTCCTCAAAGCACCGGAGCTGCTCAATCACTTCATTAATTTCTTGTGCACCTCTAGCTGACCAGACCATTCCTGCCAATGACTTAGCATATGCAGGTGGTGCACTTTGTACAAATCTGCGCCACATAGATTTTGTATAATTGATTCTATCTGGGTCTGTCCCCTCTTGGCTGTTTGGTCCTAGATAGATGATCTCTCGCGCAGCTAATTCTCTCAGGAACTGGATACCTCTCTCCATAGTATTCCATTTCCCTAACTTGGATATACAATCTTCCTTGTAGGGAAATCTGACTTTCATAGCTGCCAGGAGTCAGGTCCAGAGAGTAGCGGCATTAGACTCTCTTGAAATTGCCCTATCAATGGTGGAATCTTTTGACAGAGATCCCAGCTGCCTGGCTTCACCACCTTCTAATTCAATTGTTTCTGCCGCATTGTCCCAGCATCGCAGCAGCCAGGTTAAAATATTCTCGCCTTCACGACGACTAAAGTCTTTTTGCAGATCTCTCAGCTCACCTGGAGAAAAGGACCGAGTGGTGGTCACTTCATCTCCACCCTGTCCTGATGATGCCTCTTGGGTTGATGTTGGCCCTGTGCCATCACCTGCTGCACGGGTAGTCTTTCTAGTGACTTTCTTACAACCGGCAACTGATGCTGATATGGGTTCACCATCATTTGATTCATTTCCAGAGTCTGAATGACTGTCACAGTGATTGCTGTGGTTACAGCAGCAACAGTGAGCAGTGTGTGAAGAAGGGGGGGCTGCCTTGTTAGCCTTTGAGGCTGGAGAGGTAATGTTATCTGCAGCAACCTTGGCAGAGGAGCTCTGCGGAGGAGCTGTAGCTTCAGCCTGTGAAGCCGCGGTTGGGGGGGCAGTGGCTGCAGCAGCAGCTTTGGCTGTTTTGCCTTTTCTCGAGCGGCTAGGAGTGCTTTTTGCTAAAGCTTCCGAAGACGCACTGCAAATCTCAGGACTAAAAAGAGACGCAAACCTCCTATTGAACCTCATTTCTCTTAACAGTAACACAAACTGACACACATTCAGCAAAACAGATAACACCATCACAGTTCTATCAAAGCTCCAAGGATATTCGAAGTTCTCTAAAACATTTGCAAACTGTCCTAGCGAAAACACAAAAGTATTGTTAGTCAGTCTTTCTAAAGATTCGCTTGACCAATTAGTAAATACAGAGCCATTCTGCTCTTTAATCTCTCCTGGAGGTTTTTCGAGGTAAAGCAGAATCGAGTAGAAATTCATTAGCGGCTGCAATATAATGAAATAAACCAGTGCCATACCACACAGTATCATCATGACCGCTGTCCAGTTTCTTGTTGTTATATAATGAATACTTCGATTTAGAAAGAAACACCAACACAGATATGGGATCAGCGAGCACAATGTAGAAAATAACTGATACAACTTTTGCCATAACATCTTTAAATCAATGTAATTCACTTTGCCTTAATACCACTAAAACATATCCGAAGCAGACGCGCGAGTATCACAACTCTATGAGTTGGCACCGTGCCAAGAAAATTGAAAGGTACGTCAGAGCAGTAGAAAAGCCAAAAATCTCCAAATTTACCCCTTTCTCTTGCCCCACGTTGGACGCCAATTATCTGTCGAGGGTTAAGATTGCGTGCGGGGTGACAATCAAACCCTGGCAGATGTATTGTTAACCTCCTCTCCCCCCCACTTCCCCCTTTTGCCCCTCCCTCTCTCCCCTTCCCACTCAGGACAGGCGATCGGGAGGGAAAGAAGGACAGAGAGAAGAGAGTTGGAAAAGTTAAAGATGTTTTACTAATGCTACTAATAAGAACAGAGAAAATAATACAAAATATACAAAACCAATCCTCTAAGTCTCAGCAACTGCAGAGCCAGCACCCAAAGTCCTGGATTGGACACTGCAGCCAACTGGAGCTGGATTCAGTCTGTCACTAGGCCTCAGTTCTCAGGGACGACCAGCAAGATCCTCTCCTAATGTCAGCCACGAGGAAAAAAGGGTCGAGATCCTCGTGATCTCCCACTTTATATGAAGTATTCACGTGAATGGAATGTTATACACCATTGGTCAGTCTCTCGGTCATCAGTTTTCTCGTTGCCCCTCTCGCGAGATGTCCATCCGTGCTTATCAATAAGTTTGCATTCCATTGCTAGGTTTAACCAAAACATGTGTTGCGTTCTCCAGGAAAATGCAGCTAATATGAAGGCTTTAGCTGACAGGCAAAAATTCACTAAAAGAGAAACTTGTTTTTAACAAAACCAGGACAGAGCATTAGTGACTCAAAACTTAAACTTGAACTTTGGGACGATATAGGGCAGAAATTATGGGATAAAGTCAGCAATGGAGATAAAGAAGCTAAATCATTAGCAACTGCATGGAAGCTTATAATTACCGTCTTAAAAGATCTTAAGGCTGAACGGTCTGCTGCTGCCGGAATTTTTGCAGCGTCGCGGCCTGATAAGTATCCTGAAAATCGCTATGAATCTTACCTAGTTCATGTTTTCAATGTCCTCCCTACTCCATCCCCTGCTGTGCCTTCGGCACCCCCGATGGTTCAGCAGTCTGGGGCGGGGGGAGGAAAGATGCCGAGCAGGTGGCCTCCTGTACCATTGCCCAACACTGATGAGAACAGCAAGTCCAGAGGATTGGAGTCTTGATCAAAGAACCTGTGAAAGCTGAGAATGTTAAAGTTGTAAACCTGTGTACTATCAGTTCTTTTTACCAATTTGTATCTGCCTCTACCACCTTTTAACCCTCCAACTTCCACGAGAGAGCAGAAGGAGTCACTGGTTGTTGTTTGCAGTTCTTTCTTTGTGACATTGTTTATGTGGATACACTGTGGGCCTTCTCCCCGCTTTTCCCACTCGTGCTGCAAGCAGCCCCGTGCTTCCCCTCCCTTCCTCCCTCCCTCTTCTCATGTTTTTTACTTACGAGATGGTGTCAGTAATGATTGTTTTCAGTCGTGTTTTTAAGAAATCGGTATTGGGAGGTGTTCTATAACCTAGGACAGCACTTGGAAATATGAGAAAGGAAAATCTTGTGAAATATTATGATCAATGGTGGCTGCTGTGTAAGTTAGATGAATGGGAAAAGTGGTTGGAGGATAGAACCTTGAAGTATAATACTTTGTTGCAATTAATGTTGTTTTTAAGGCGAGAAGACAGGCCAGCCAGGCGTGGTGGCGGAGTCACTCTTTACGTGAGAGAGCAACTACAATGTATTGAGTATTGTCCAGGCTCGGATGAGGAATGAGTTGAGAGTCTATGGGTGAAAATTAAGGGGCAGGCTGGCAAGGGTGATACTATTGTGGGTGTCTATTATAGGCCACCAGATCAGGGTGAGGAAGTTGATGAGGCCTTCTACAGACAGCTGAGAGCAGCCTCAAAATCACAGGCCATGGTTGTGGTGGGGGATTTTAACTTCCCTGATGTTTGTTGGAAGGACTACTCAGCCAGCCATCCACAGTCTAGGAGGTTCCTCCAGTGCCTTGATAACTTTCTGATGCAAAGGGTGGAGGAGCCGACTGGAAGAGGTGCACTGCTGGACCTCATCCTCACTAACAAGAAGGGTCTGGTTGAAGCGGTAAAGGTTGAGGGCTGCCTTGGTTGCAGCAACCATGAGATGACGGAGTTCAGGATCTTGTGTGGCAGGAACAGGATAGCAAGCAGAATTGCAACCCTGGATTTCAGCAAGGCAAACTTAGGCCTTTTCAGGCAATTGCTGAGGGAAATCCCATCGGTAAGGCTGCTTGAAGGTAAGGGGGCCAGAGATAGTTGGTTAGTGTTCAGGGACTGTTTCTACCGGGCACAAGATCAGAGCATCCTGACACGTAGGAAGTCAAGGAAGAGAACCAGGAGACCTGCGTGGTTAAAGAGGGAACTGCTGGGTATGCTCAAGTGGCAGAGGAGAGTTTACAGATCATGGAAGGAGGGGCTGGCCACTTGGGGAAAATATGAGGCTGTTGTCAGGGGATGTAGGGAGGCAACTAGGAAAGCTAAGGCCTCCTTGGAAGTAAACCTGGCGAGAGGGGTCAAGGACAACAGGAAGAGCTTTTTCCAATACATGGCAGATAAAACTAACACCAGAGGCAATGTAGGCCCACTGATGAACGGGGTGGGTGCCCTGGTGACAGAAGATACAGAGAAGGCAGAGGTACTGAATGCCTTCTTTGTCTCTGTCTACTCTGCTGGAGGCTGTCCTGAGGAGCCCCGTACCCCTGAGGCCCCAGAGGAAGGCAGGACAATGGAGGAGTTTTCCTCGGTTGATGAGGACTGGGTTAGGGACCAATTAGGCAATCTGGACATTCATAAATCCATGGGTCCAGATGGGATGCACCCGCAGGTACTGAGGGAGCTGGATGAGGTCATTGCTGGACCTCGCTCCATCATCTTTGCCAAGTCCTGGGAAATGGGAGAGGTGCCTGAGGACTGGAAGAAAGCAAATGTCACTCCAGTCTTCAAAAAGGGCAAGAAGGAGGACCCAGTTAACTATAGACCAGTCAGCCTCACCTCCGTTCCTGGGAAACTGATGGAATGACTTAGCCTTGGTGCCATCTCAAGGCATATCAGGGATAAGAGGGTCATTAGGGGCAGTCAACATGGCTTCACCAAGGGGAAGTCGTGCTTGACCAACCTCATTGACTTTTATGAGGACATAACAAGATGGGTGGATGATGGCAGAGTGGTGGATGTGGTCTACCTTGACTTCAGTAAGGCATTTGACACAGTCTCCCACAGCAGTGCGGTCTGGATGAATGGGTAATGAGGTGGACTGCGAACAGGCTGAAGGGAAGAAACCAGAGAGTCATGGTCAATGGGGCGGAGTCTAGTTGGAGGCCAGTATCTAGTGGAGTGCCTCAGGGCTCAGTACTGGGGCCTATATTATTCAATATATTCATCAATGATTTGGACGAGGGAATAGAGTGTACTGTCAGCAAGTTTGCTGATGACACCAAGCTGGGAGGAGCGGTTGACACACCAGAAGGCTGTGCTGCCATCCAGCATGACCTGGACGGGCTGGAGAGTTGGGTGGGGAAAAATTTAATGAAATATAACAAGGGCAAGTGTAGAGTCTTGCATCTTAGTAGGAACAACCCGAGGTTCCAGTATAAGTTGGGGAATGATCTATTAGAGAGCAGCGTAGGGGAAAGGGACCTGGAGTTCCTGGTGGACAGCAGGATGACCATGAGCCAGCACTGTGCCCTTGTGGCCAAGAAGGCCAATGGCATCCTGGGGTGTATTAGAAAGGGGGTAGTTAGTAGGTCAAGAGAGGTTCTCCTTCCCCTCTACTCTGCCCTGGTGAGACCACATATGGAATATTGTGTCCAGTTCTGGGCCCCTCAGTTCCAGAAGGACAGGGAACTGCTGGAGAGAATCCAGCGTAGGGCAACAAATTTGATGATTAAGGGAGTGGAGCATCTCCCTTACAAGGAAAGGCTGAGGGAGCTTGGTCTCTGTAGCTTGGAGAAGAGGAGACTGAGGGGTGTCCATATTAATGTTTACAAATATGTAAAGGGTGAGTGTCATGAGGATGGAGCCAGGCTCTTCTAGGTGACAACCAACGGTAGGACAAGGGGTAATGGGTTAAAACTGGAACACAAGATGTTCCACTTAAATTTGGGAAGAAACTTCTTCTCAGTGAGGGTGACAGAACACTGGAACAGGCTGCCCGGGGAGGTTGTGGAGTCTCCTACTCTGGAGGCATTCAAAACCTCCGTGGACGCCTTCCTGTGTAACCTCATCTAGGTGTTCCTGCTCCAGCAGGGGGATTGGACTAGATGATCTTTTGAGGTCCCTTCCAATCCCTAACATTCTGTGATTCTGTGAAGAGCAGGACAAAATAAATCTCTACAAGAGATGATTAAATCATTTCAGACAGTTTTACAGGTGGAACGGTTTGAACTTCAACAAGCTGAGAATTAACTGATAACACACAGGTCATAGAAAACTTGCTGAACTCTGCAAGATGCTTTCCTCATTAACCTGTTTTCTTTGTAGGTATCTGTTTAAGCATATTACAGTTTAATAGGTCTTTGTCTGTTATGTGGTACAGTAAGTTCATAGACTGTTAAATAACGAGAATCCATGGACTCAAAATGTGCGTTTTGTGATAATACAGAAGATCATGAGTAATTTAGTTATTTACTGCGTGAATGTGATGGTAAAATTTTGTGTGTGGTAGCTGTTACTTTTCTTTCTAGCATGCTAGCTCTATTCCAATATCCAGACTTGCACAACTCTGTGATAGGCTGTGTCTCATCTCAATGTGCTGGATTTGGCTCTTCAGTATGCACATCAAGTAAAGAATCCTGCTTTTGGGATAGCAGTTGTAGCACACCAGATGAGACACTAATAAAAGCCTTGCCTAGTCCAGCTTGCTGTGGCGGCGTGGGGGCAGGTGCCCATTGGGCTCCAGCGCCCGCTGACCTGTTTTGTCAGGGAGACCCAGCGGTGCCTCTGCCTGGCTGAGCAGTAAGCGGCCCAAAGATGCAATGCAAAAATTGAGATATTGTCTTGAATAAGTGTAACTGTGATCCATCTGCATATTTGAACTTGATATTTGGTTTTCATATCTGAGTTCAGCATTTTAATTTGCATATTTCTATTTGGTACCAAAAGAATTTTGTTTGGGGAGATGATTACAAAATGGGAAAAGTTTCCACTGCTAAAATACCACCTTGCTCCCCCTTAGGATGCATCCTTACACATTAGAGTAATTGCTTATATTGTTACCTAGTAATTTTGAGACCAGAAAAGAATTTAAATTGTTAAACTCTGATTTGCATTGAAAGCAAAAAAACAAACAAAACAAACAAACAAAGAAGAAACCACAAACCAAACCAAAAGAAAACTCCTAAATGCTATGATGGATGTGAACTTGGTATTGTATGAGGTTGTATTTAAAAGTTGCTAGAATATGAACTGATTTAGGTCTAGGAAAATGGAATAATGGATTGATGTTTAAGATACTGTTTTTTGACATCTGTAAATTGTAAAAGGTAAATGGGGCTGAGGAATGTAACAACTGTTGAGCTAATTGGAGTTGCGTATAGAGGGTTTTATGTTTGGAATGAAATGGGAAAACAAAAAAGCAAATTATCCCAGGCCTGTGCTTGAACATAAATTTCAGGCCTTTGTCAAGCTACAAGATAAACCCAGCTCATTGTAACTGAGGAGTTTGCCAGAGCCTCCCAATTCATACCAGTGATTACGCCACCTGCATGGCCTTGGATATATCTAAACTGCAGCAAGAAGTTTTTTTAAAAAAAAAAAAATATATATATATATAAGGAAAAAGATAAGGAAAAAGCTGGTTGCCCACTGCTAAGCAGAGAAAGGGGGGCTTTATTCCCTCCTCGTCCTTCTTTTTTTTTTTCTTGGAGTGTTGTCATCCATCCTTGTTGTGGCACTGTGTTGCTTCTCAGCTTTGAATCAGGAGTTGTTGGTGCTGTTTCTTTTTGCTTCAGTCTTGTTTCTTAGGTTCTGGCACATCTGGGGAGAGAGCTCATCATTTTACCTCCTTGCTGAAGTCAGTCTTTTCACACTGGTCAGCTTTGGGGGGTCAGAGTGCTCAGTCTTGCTCTGGGTCAGACTGGTACTAATTTGGGTGTGGAATGGAGCCAGGCTGGTTTTATGTGGAGTTTGAACTGATTTGTTTTCATGCTGGGCTGGAGGTCTTGCCATCTCAGATGGGGGTGAGCGGGAGGTTTTATTCCCCCCCACCCCCTCCCCCCCAGCAATGTTACTGCTAGAGAACTGTAATACTGCATGAAGGCATCTGAGGATTAAATTTAAAGGCATCACCAGTGGATCCATAGTTCTAATGAAGCTGGGAAATTAAAGCAAAAATGTTTTTTAATAGACTTATTCTGTGGTAACTACTTGTAAGAGACTTCTCAGTATATTCACCGTGCTAGTTTTTGAGGTCATGGGAGAGAATGAAAGAAAGGCCTTTTTTTGAGACCAATGGAATGCCAAATTTGGAACAAAGTTTTACCATATGAATTCTTGTATTTGCCAGAAAGCCCTATACGTCTCTTGGGTCAGGATTCATTAAGTAAATTGTAAGCTCAAATAACGTTTTCTGAGAATTCCGTTTAGTTGCATGTCCTACAAGAAGCTGCTTGGATGGTGCAGATCTGCTTGCTTCAAGTGAGAAATCTCCAAGGAAATTTTGAATGCTGTATTTCCACTAGTATCTCAACAGATTCTGACAGAACCCAACAGGGCCTGACAGAACTCGACAGAGCCCACCAGGAACTGACAGAGCATGAACGGGCCTGCCAGAAACCAACACTCTGTCAGTCTCCTTTGATCCCTGTCGGGGAGCCTGACAAAACCTGACAGGGATTGACAGAGCCCTGCAGAGCCAGACAGAGCCTCACAAAGCCCAACAGAGCCTGACAGATCGTGACAGAGACAGACAGAGTCTGAAAGGGGCTTACAGAGGCCCACAGGTCCTGACACAAGCCATCAAAGCCCGACAGAAACCAACAAAGACCGACAGTGATCCAAAAGGCCAACAAAGCCCAACACTGCCCAACAACACTTGATAGGGCCTGACAGAGCCCAACAAAACCTGACAGAGCGTGAGTAGGCCCTACAGAGTCCGACAGAAGCTGACTAAGCCCGGTAGAGCTGATCACAGCCCAAAATAATAGCCTAAAAGACCTGGGCAGAGGTTGACAAGGCCCGACAGAGCCCGACAGGGCATGGCACACATTAACAGTGCCCTACATGCCCTACAAAGCTTGAGAAAACCCAGCAGATCCTGACAGGTCCTGACAGAGTCCGACAGGACCTGACAGATTCTGAGAGAACCTAACAGAGGCCGCAAGAGTCTGATAGAGCCCAACAAAACCCGACAGAGCCTGAAAGGGACTGACAGATCCTGACAGAACCCGAGAGAGTTTGCCAGAGACCGACAGAGCCTGTAAGAGCCTGATAGAGCTCAAATAAACCCGACAGAGCCCAACAGAACTCGACAAAGCTAGACAGAGCCCGCCAGGGCACGACAGAGCATGACAGAGTCTGACAGATATTGACAAATCTTGACAGAGCCCAAAAGAACCTGACACAATCTGAGAAAGCCTGACACAGTCCTAAAAGGGCCCAACAAAGCCCGACAGAGACCAAGAGGGTCTGACAGATCCCAGCAGAACTCGACAGGGTTGGACAAATCCCCACAGCTCCTTACAGTACACTACAGAGTTCAGTAGGGCCTGACAGAGGCCGACAAAGTGCAACAGAGACTGAAAGAGCTCAACAAAGCTTGCCAGAGCACGACAGGGCTTGACACAGCTTGAGAGAGCCTTACAGATCACGACAGAACCTGACAGAGCCCAACAGGGCCCAAAAAGCTTGAAAGAACCCAACAGCGCCCAATGGAACCTGAAAGACCTCGACAATACCCAACAGAGTCCGACAAACCTTGACAGAGCCTGACAAAGCCTGAATAATTGCAAGAAAGCCTGACAAAGCCTGACAAGGCCTGACAGAGCATGACAAGGCTTTATAGAGCCTGAGAAAGCCTGGTAGGGCAGAAAGAGATCAAAGGAGCTTGGCAGAGACTGACAGCACCTGACAGAGCCCGAGACTAGACCGACAAATCTAAACAAAGTCACAGAGAGACCGACAGGGCTTGAAAGAGTCTGACAAAATCTCACAGGGATTGACAGAGCCCTACAGAGCCTGACAGAGCCTGAAAGAGCTTTACGGAGCCTGAAAAAAGCATGGTCCGGCAGAAATAGCCTAAAAAAGCTTGACAGAGCCTGACAGAGATCGACAGATCTCGGCAAAGCAACACAGATACTGACAGAACCTGAAAGAGCCTGAAAAAAACCTGACAGGGATTGACAGAGGCCTACAGAGTCTGACAGATTGCGATAGAGCCCTACAAATCTTGACATCACCTGACAGAGACTGATCGTGCCTGAGAAAGCCCGGCAGAGTCTGACAGAACCTGATCGAGCCCAGCAGAGCCTGACAGAACCTGATAGAGCCCGGCAAAACCTGACAGAGCCCAACATAGCTCGGTAAAGCTTGACAGAGCCCACGAGGCCTTGAGAGAGCACTACAGGGCCTGCCAGAGCCCAACACAGCTCAACAGGTTTTGACAAATCTTGACAGTGCCTCATAGCGAACGATATAGCCCGGTAGGACCTGACAGAGGCTGAAAAAGTGCCAGAGAAGGCCTGACAGAGCATGACGAGGCTTTTACAAAGCCTGAAAAAGCCTGGTAGGGCAGAAAGAGCCCAAAGGAGCTTGACAGAGCCTGACAAATTTTGAGCGGCGGAGGAATACGCAGGTCGACTCAATATGAGTGATAAAGCATAGTTCGATTTATTAGCCCGAATAGCATATACTTATACAGTTCATGATAATTATGCATACCTGTCACCTACTAATTGGCTTAAGTTCTAACAGTACATTTGCATGGTCCTCCTACTTGCAGCTGCTAGCTATGCTTATTCTACATTGTAGTGCTGTTGAAAGCTGTTTGTGAAACTCTGCCAAGGTCTCAGTGACCTTGCTGATTTTACTGAAACAGTCAGCGGTTCCCACCGCGGCCTAACCTTACTAATTGTGCTAAAGTCTTCAGAATGGGCTCTGCTCGTACAACCGGTCCGCAGATCCATGTCCCCCATTTCCAAGCCATTCTCCAACAACAAATCATGACACAGATTGACAGTGCCCTATATGCCCCCAAAAAGCCTGATACAGCCTGATATGGCCCAACAGATCATGACAGAGCCTGAAAGAGCCTGACAGACCATGCCAAGGCCCAACAAAGCCTGAGAGAGCCTGATAGAACCTGACAGACGACAACAGAACCCAACAGAACCTGACAGGGTCTGACAGATCACGCAAAGGCACAACAAAGTCTGTCTCTGGGCTGCTAGGGCCCTGCTAGGGCTCTGTCAGGTTCTGTCGAGATATGTAAGGCTCTGTCAAGCTGTGTCAGGCCCTGTCGTGCTATGCATTGCTTTGTTGAGATCCTTCAGGCTCTGTCGCATTTTATCAGCCTCTGTCAGGCTCTACTGAGTCGCGGAAATGACCTTACAACCCTTCAGATAGTTAAGAAGGTATGTATTTACATATTCATTTACGGCGCCGGACACACTGTAAATCATTTCACCTGATACATGCATAAAATTACAGTAGCTGTGAGCTTGGTTAAATGCAGTAAAGTGTTACATATTCGTGAAAGTTTTAGGAACGCCTATGCATTTTCATAACCTGTCCCCGAGAAGGCGAGGAGACCATTTCCATAGTCTACACCTTCTGTTATCTAGTTCACCCAAGGATGCAACAAGGATGCACCCAAGGATTTTTATCTTTGCAAGGTGTCAGCAAACTCCTGTTTCTCATACAATAAATTACACAAAGCTAAGCAAGGCTAAGCAATAGGGATCTGGGTTAAAGGGTTAGCTTTCTAAGTGTTAGCTCTCTAACTATCTTTAAGTGTTAGTTCTTTAAGTATTAATTAGTTAATTGTTAATTCCCAGTATCATTCCCCCCTTTTCTAAGAGGTTAGTAAATTCTTTTACTAATGTGATGATCCTTTATCTATGTTTTCTCTGGCCACAGGTAACAATGCTACTTCTACCTGAGAAAACCCATCTCTATTCTCAAACAGACTGTTAATGTTAATGCAAAAGTCAGGCTCCCGGTGTTTGTCTACTGCGCTGCTAAGCTCTTTTGGGGCAGCTGGCGACCATATGGCTGGTGCTCCGGCAGCAACGGCATCTTCTGGGTTGCAACGGGAACTTGCACTCTTTGGTGTAGTGACCCCGCTCACTGCGCTTGTAGCATTTGTCTTTTCTTCTGGCTTTCATTTTGCGAAGGTACTACATGCCATCCGGGCCGGTCACCCAGAAGGACCAAAAGGACCAAAGGGACCAAAAGGTCACTCAGAAGGTCCAGAAGGACCAAAACATGTCAAGGTAGACACAACCAAATTTCTTTGATAGAATTTCAGAAAGGTTTTGGTTAATTACTACAAACTTAAACTCTGTTTTGCAGAACTGGGCAATGTAATATACATACTCTGGTTGGTTTGCTTCCAGAGCACCAATTTAAAGGGTCCCCCACGGTTTTATTCAGATCTTGCCCATGCCAATTTTCATCCCACCCGTGTGCTAAGGCTATGATCATAAGAAATACAATTTTCCAGGTTGCACCTGGATTACCCTTCATGGTGCTTTGCAGGCTTTCCTCACTATAGAATTATGGATCCGGGTGTTCTGTTCTTTAATCTTGATAGCAGTAAAAGATGTCAAGAGGACTTGAAATGGTGGTGAAATTGGGGGGGCAGGCCGTATGCCTCTCAGGGTAGCGTCTAGCACCCAAAATGGTGTAAGCTCCCCTAGAGAATTTATAAAAACTGAGAGCAACAGAAAGCAGAAACTCAGAGTAGAGGTTTGGATGTGCCAGTTTATAACATCCAACTGGGAGATTATGTGTATGTGAAGTCTCTTGCGGAAAAGGACTTTGGAACAACAATAGGAAGGTCCATTTCAAGTCCTCTTGACATCTTTTACTGCTATCAAGATGCGATCAAAATGTCATCCCCATATTGTAGCATCTGTCCTTCATCAGATGGGGCTTCCCAAGATTAAAGATCTTCAGCAAGCTGATTTCCAAATATTTTCGGGCTGTACTTAAATCCTTGTGATAACACCGTCCATGTGAGCTGGGTTTTACATAAATCTTGTCTGACTGGCTTCACGGAGAGAGAGGCAAAAAGGTATCTTTTAAATCTAAAACAGTAAACCAAATCAAATTAGAGTTAATACAGTCAGAAAGGTGTATGGGTTTTCTACCACTGGGTAGAGATCCTTTTTCCTTCTGTTTATAACCAGATTTATATGAATTTCTTATTACCGGCCAAATTCCTTCCCTGTCCTCCCTTTTCTAAGGGTATTGTTTTATCCTTACCGGCTTTTCTCCTTCTTTGATTTTTACCTCGACGGGTACAGCATTTTTGCCTCTTCCATCTATATCAGTAGCCCATACCCCAGGATACGCTTGGTTCACAACTTCTTCATTAATCTTGCCTTCTGTAGGAACATTTGCTAAAAGCCAGCCCATTATTTTCATATATTACTGATCATTTACCTCCAGAGTAATTTCTCCTTTTTCAGATCTGATTACTGCATCCGTTTGTTCCAACAAATTTCTCCCGAGAAGTTTTGTGGGGAATTGGACAGATATTGAAATTTATCAATACCTATTTGTTTACCCAATTTGCGTTTCAAAGGTTCACTTTGGCCAGTGACTCCCTTTACCCACTATGTAATTGTTTCTTATTGGCAATCCAGCAAAAATTCAGCTTGTTTCTGTTCATTGCAGGTTCCCACCAGTCTTTTTTCAAAACTTGCTACTGTCCGTTTTTCTCTCTGCCTACTTCTTCTGTACCTTCCCCAACATTCATTTTCCCAATAGACATTGATCTCTCTCTAAAGGCTTTCAAAGACTTCCAACCTCTTTAGTTCCCTACTTTCTTATACTTTCAACAATCTTCTTTTTCCCTGTTGCTGAATACTCTCCAAGTTTCATCTAACAGTATTTCCAAATTTCTACTTTCTGTTGCCCTCAGCTTCTATAACTTCTCTATGGGAGCTTGCACTATTTTGGGTGTCAGGCTACACTGACAGGTATACGGCTTGTCCTCCCCTCGCTCCTTCTAGCAGCGTTTTTTTTTCTGTTTTTTTTTTTTCTTTCTTTCTTTCCTTCCTGCAGTTTAGACACAGACAAGGCCACGCGGATGGGGGAGGTTGAGTTTATCTCACAGCTTGACACAGGTCTGTAATTTATGTTACAACACAGGCCTGGGATATTTCGCTTTCTTGTTTTTCTATTTCATTCAAGTCATAATACACTTCATATGCAATTCCAATTAGCTCAGCAATAGTTACATTCCTCAGTCCCATTAACCTTTTGCAGATGTCAGAAAAACAGCATATTAAACATAAGTTCATTATTTCCATTATTTTCCTAGATCCAATTCAATCCATGTTCTAGCCACTTTCAAACCACTCTTAAATACAATCTCCCAAGCTCACATCCATCATAACATTTAGTTTGTTCTTTTTCCATATCTCTGAATAGAACATCAATTCAATATGGGTCAGAGTTCAACAACTTAAATCCTTTTGTGGTCTCAAAATTATTAGATAACAATAAAAGCAAATTAACTTAAAGTACTGTATCTCATCCTATTTTCCAAGTTCTGCAGAACAACATTTAATTGCCACTAACTGATATAACCCCACATTCAAACCACAAGTGAATACAATATTGTTTCAAACTTTCTTTTATCAGGATTCCCCACTAAGTTACTCCAGGCTCCATTGGGCACTTTTGGGCTCTTTCAAGTTCTGTCAGGATCTGTAAGACTCTGTCAAGATGTGTCAGGCCCTGTTAGGCTCTGTAATGATTTGTTGAGTTCTTTCAGGCTCTGTCAGTTCCTGCCAGGCTCTGTCGTTTGCTATCAGTCGCTGTCAGGATTTGTAGATCCCTGCAGAGCTGAAATGGTCTCTGTCAGGCTCTGTTGTGCTCTGTCAAGCTTTGTCGATCTGTCGATCTCTGTTGGGCTCCCTTGTGATTTGTTGCACTGTGTGTGGCTCTTACATGCTCTGTCAGTTTCTGGCAGGCTCTATCGGGTTCTGTCAGGATCTGTCAGGCCCTGTAAAGCTCTGTTGGGCTTTGTTGGTCTGTGTTGTGCTGTGTCAGTCCCTGTCGGGTTCTGTCAGATTCTTTCGGGGTCTGACCGTCAATAACCATCAGAGCCAAACAGGGCTTGACAGAGCCCAACAGAACTCGATAGGGCCCGACTAATCCCGACAGAACCTGACAGCGAACTATTGAGTCCAGTAAAGCCTGAAAGAGGCCAAAAAAGCATGACAGATCCTGAAAGAACTCAACAAAGCATGACAAAGCGCGACAGGGCATGACACATTTTGACAGAGCCTTACAGATCCCGACAGAACCTGACAGAACCCGACAGCGCCCAACAAAGCTTGAAGGAGCCCAAAAGCGCACAGTGGAGCCTGACAGAGCTCGACAACACCCAACAGAGCCCGGCAAAATCCCACAGAGCCCTACAACTCCTGACATGGCCTGACAGAGCACGATAGACCTCGAGAAAGACTAACAGAGCCTGACAAAGCCTGAAAAAGGGCAATAAAGGTTGACAAAGCCTGGCAGAGCTTGACAGAGACTGTCAGAGCCTGAAAGGGATTGAAAGAGCCCAAGAAAGCCTGACAGAATTTGACAGAGCCTGAGAAGGCCTGACAGAAAATAGCAGGGCTTTACAGAGATTGAAGAAGCCTTGTAGCGAAGAAAGATCCCAAAAAAATCTTGACAGACCAGACAGAGCCTGGCAGAGCCTGAGAGAGACTGACAGATCCCAACAAAGCCAAACAGAGACCAACAAAGCCTGATAGAGCCTGACAAAACCTGACAGGGATTGACAGAGCCCTACAGAGCCAGACAGAACCTGCCAAAGCCCAACAGACCATGACAGATCGCGACGGAGACCGACAAAGCCTGAAAGAAATAAAAAAAGCCCAACAAAGCCCAACATTGCCCAACAATGATTGACAAGGCCTGACAGAGCCCAACAAAACCCAACAGAGCCCAAGCAGGCCCCACAGAGTCAGAAAGAAGCCGACAAAGCCCGACAGAAACCAACAAAGACCGACAGTGATCCAAAAGGCCAACAAAGCCCAACACTGCCCAACAACACTTGATAGGGCCTGACAGAGCCCAACAAAACCTGACAGAGCGTGAGTAGGCCCTACAGAGTCCGACAGAAGCTGACTAAGCCCGGTAGAGCCAATCACAGCCCAAAAATTCCCTAGAAAACCTGACATAGATAGACAGAGCCTGTAACAGCCTAAAAGACCTGGGCAGAGGTTGACAAGGCCCGACAGAGCCCGACAGGGCATGACACACATTAACAGTGCCCTACATGCCCTACAAAGCTTGATGAAGCCCAGCAGATCCTGACAGGTCCTGACAGAGTCCGACAAGGCCTGACAGATTCTGAGAGAACCTAACAGAGCCCGCAAGAGTCTGATAGAGCCCAACAAAACCCGACAGAGCCTGAAAGGGACTGACAGATCCTGACAGAACCCGAGAGAGTTTGCCAGAGACCGACAGAGCCTGTAAGAGCCTGATAGAGCTCAAATAAACCCGACAGAGCCCAACAGAACTCGACAGAGCTAGACAGAGCCCACCAGGGCATGACAGAGCATGACAGGGCCTGAAAGAGTCTACTAGAAACTGAGAGAGCCTGCCAGGGCACGACAGAGCATGACAGAGTCTGACAGATATTGACAAATCTTGACAGAGCCCAAAAGAACCTGACACAATCTGAGAAAGCCTGACACAGTCCTAAAAGGGCCCAACAAAGCCCGACAGAGACCAAGAGGGTCTGACAGATCCCAGCAGAACTCGACAGGGTTGGACAAATCCCCACAGCTCCTTACAGTACACTACAGAGTTCAGTAGGGCCTGACAGAGGCCGACAAAGTGCAACAGAGACTGAAAGAGCTCAACAAAGCTTGACAGAGCACGACAGGGCTTGACACAGCTTGAGAGAGCCTTACATATCATGACAGAACCTGACAGAGCCCAACAGGGCCCAAAAAGTTTGAAAGAACCCAACAGCGCCCAATGGAACCTGAAAGACCTCGACAATACCCAACAGAGTCCGACAAACCTTGACAGAGCCCGACAAAGCCTGAATAATTGCAAGAAAGCCTGACAAATCCTGACAGAGTCTGACAGAGTCTGACAGAGCCTGACAGAGCCTGACAAGGTCTGACAGAGCATGACAAGGCTTTATAGAGCCTGAAAAAGAGCGGGAGGTTGTGCCTGCCTGAAGCCTTGAAATACAGGCGAGCTCAGCAGGCCCAGTGATCTTTCAGCAGGGCTGAACTTACCAGCGCCCGTGTCCCTGCTGGCGTCACCTCTGCCTGGGAGCTTAGGTGTGGCTTCGGAGATCCCCCAAGTAGAGAGATAAGTAAAATAAAACTTAATCCTTGCAATGCATTCGTGGCCTCTGGCTCTTCTTGCAAAGTGCCTGCATATGTGTACACACAGATCTCGACAGAAGCTGACAGGTCCAGGCAGAGCTTGAAAGAGCCCAACAGAACCTGACAGTATTTGAAAGAGCCCAACTAAGCCCAACAGTGCCCGACAATGCTTGATAGGGCCTGACAGAGACCAACAAAACCTGACAGAGCCCGAGCAGGCCCCACAGAGTCAGACAGAATCTGACGAAGCCCGATAGATCTCATCACAGCCCGAAAATGCCCCTAGAGAGCCCGACATAGATAGAAAGAGCTTGTCATGGCCTAAAAGACCTGGACATAACTTGACAAGGCCTGACAGAACCTGACAGGACATGATGCAGATTGACAGTGCCCTACTGAGAGAATTGGTCTGAAGATGGAGAAGTATTTGCCTGAACATCACCATCAGGAACTGAGAGAACTGAGGCCCTGACAGAAAGAACGCATGGACAATGACTTGGAGAGAGGCTCAAGGAGAAGCATTGTGTTGCACTGGTTTCTCCGATACGGGGGGGCTGCTGCTTACAATGGTTGCTGTATGGATTTTGCCTGCTGCTTCAGCCAAACCAGCCCCCACCTCCTGAAAGTTATTGTTACGAGGGTCTCTTCAACCCAGGGACAATAGCTGCCGTCCAGAAGATGTGTTCTCATCTGGAGCCTCAGTCACATCTGTCCCCCACCTGCTCCCCCAAACAATGTCCAATGAAAAGGAGCATGCCCAGAAGCTCACCAAGGGTCCTGAGGTCACCCAATGGACCAGAGAAACACCCCTGAATGCAGGTCACGTAAGCGTTGGCAAAAGAAAGCGTGAATCTTTCCAGACTGCGCAGTACAAGCCTGGGTTGCAAAATCAAGGCAGAGACTGGCCTCAAACAATGGGAGCGAGGGGGGGGTGAAGAAGCCTAAGAGATGACTCCCGAACGGACACTGTGGAGATCTTCCCACCAGAGGATCCTGAACCACGACAGAGGACCAGCAGGACTCTATGGGACCGGAGACCATAGGGATGCCTCTGAAGCTTGACTGGTGGTAAATGCAACCTCACTTCTCATCTTTACTTTTACTGTTCCCCGTTTCTTTTCCCTTCTCTTTTTCTTACTCTCTCTTTCTATCGCGTGCTGCTTTACGGGCAAGTTAATAAAGTAACACTGTTTGATTGAACCATAACCCCTTGGCCTTTTGGTTGACTTAATTTTGAGCTCTGAGATCAAGGTAAACGAACCATCACGAGTCCATCACCGAGTGGACCATGACATTTAATTGGCGACGAGGATGGGATTCTGGGAAAACAGAGGGGTGTAGGTAGTGTATGGTCTGCACCAGGGGAAGGACATTTTGTCTCAGCCGCACCTAGCCTTACACTGATTTATCAGTGAGAAGTGTCTAGAACGCAAGGGAGGTGATTCAGATTTCCCGCACACCATACACGCCTTGGTGTAGAGCACCCCAAACTCGAGTTGAGGGTTCTGTTTCCCGGAATCTAACACAAAAGATCTCAAAGTGCAGAAGGGGTGTTGTTTTCATGATAATGAGTATTGTCTGCTAGGGAGAGTGAAGGGGCAATCTTGTGTGTTTGTGTAGCTAAGTTAGGTCCTCCCATAGCAGATTTCTAGACCTCTTCAACCACTCGGGAAAGAGAAGGGTGATGCAGTTGTTGCTGTGGTTTTCGTAACTAAGTTGTGCCTTCCTAGAGTGTGTACCGCCCCTTCGTAGTAAGAATGACTGGAAAAGCTGACAATCAGGACTTTTGGCTAGCAAAAGATCGGGACTCGTTCTACACGCTTTTAGCAAAGTATGGAGCCTGACCCTCCATACCCGGAGAAGACTGAGCTCATGATAATTGGACTAATTTACAGAGTGTAGTGGACCGAGTGATTTCTTTGCAGACTAAGTGTAAGTTTGGATCAAATAGAGATAAGACTGCAGTCTGCGCTGTTTTAGGAGCCAGCCTAGTAGCGGCAATCGAAGATCGCTTCATGCGGCACAGTAATGAAAGTAAAATAATAGAATCTCTTGAAAATCTGGTGCAGGTCCTGCAAAAAACAACCTCCAATTTAGAACAACAATTAGAAAACTGCTTTCAACAATTAGAAAAGGAGAGGGAAGAAAACTGCTCACTGAAAGCTACTCTAAAGGAGAACACGGGGGTGCTGAGGGAGTGGGAGTTAGAGGGGAAAAATATCCGACACATAAATCAAATCTACCGTCGGAAAGAATTGGAGGACACGGGAAAACGTTATGACGAATTCCCACACGTGAGACCCTTAGTTAAAACAGAATACTTTTATGCAAATGAGGAGGATACTGACCCTCGCATTACAACTAAGCAAACACCTTACACTGCCACTGAGCTGGCCCAACTTAAAAAAGAGTACGGTCGCCTCCCTAAAGAATCTGAAACTGAATATATGTGGCGTGTATCCCTAACTGGGGGAGACCAAATTCAGTTAAGTGAACAAGAGGCAAATGGATACTGGGGGCATGGAGTCTTCTTAACAACTGGTGACAGACATGCCCCGTGGTCTCTAACCCAGTGAGCTGCTTACTGGGCTGGAGGGCTAAACCCCTTAGATAGGGGAGAGCCCTTAGCAATTACTGGCACATCTGATCAATTGTTAGAAAGTGTACACAAAGCAGCCTGTTTGTAAATGATACATGAAAGGAAATTAATTCCCGAATGTGAATCCCCAATGATGTTGCCAGTGAATCCTGACATGATGACTCCCTTAATAAGGGGACTTCCAGAGTCACTAAAATCTACTGGAATTAACATTCAAAGGAGAATCACACTAATGAGCCCAGTAGAAAAATCGGAAAATATGGCTAGGAGCCAGGGTAACAGAAGTGGGAGCCAGAGGAAAGGAACTAATACTAGCATGGATGCCTCTTTCACCCCTCCCCCGACTTCCTGCAATAACCAAATACTCAAAAGGTGTGGACGTGGGGGGAAGTAACACAAGAATTGATAGATTACAATAGGAAATATGGCCCAGTAAAAATCCTAGAAGAGAGGTCAAGAGGAATCCGTAATATTGAAATCAAAAAGCTGCCCCTCTCTGCCAACACTGCTGCTGTTACCGGTATCCCAAAAAAAAGAACATCCATGCATTAAAACAGCAAAGGGAGAACAGCCTAAGGCCCAACAACAATGATGGGTTTTAGGAATTAAAAAGGGAGTTCCCAGAGATATAATGGAAGGCTTACCCCTTGATAAACTTAGTAAACGAGTATCAAGGTGGCGAAATCCAAAAGAGCCTTCACAGAATGTAAAAGCAATCCTACCTGTTATACCTTCAGCTCCCTCCCCCGTCAAGGATGAAAGTCTCTCCCAGAAACAGGAAAACTAGAACCTCTATTCCTTAGTAGTGAGCGGGGGAATGGGGGATGGATTTATATCCCGCAGCTCATGCGTACCAAAGGGGGCCCTAAGCATGAACCTGTAACTTTTTTCATTGACACCGGTGCACAAATTTCTGCTCTAAGTGATGTAGATGCTGACAGGTGTGGAGTTTTTCCCTCGAAGCGACGTTTTTGTGTCCTTAATGCTTTAGGGTCAACAGAAGTTATGAAAGTTGCTTGGGTAAAATTCTTGTTGCCAGGAAATGAGAGCACAGTCACTATTAAAATGGTGATTGGAGACATTCCTAACAGTTAGCTAGGTATGGATACCCTCAAAGGTAGACAGTGGGAAGTTTCAGAAGGATTATTGTGGACTTTTGGATTGTCACATCGAAGGCTATTGCAAGTCGCACCAGCACTCCCATGTAGTCATGCTACAAATGTAAAACAATACCCGTTGCCCCTTGGTGCCAAAGAAGGCATCAAACCAGTTATACAAGAAATGTGAGTCATAATTAACACACACTCTCCTTTTAACTCTCCAGTGTGGCCAGTTAGAAAGCCCAATGGGATGTGACGACTTACAATAGATTTTCGGCAGCTAAATGCCAACACCGATCCTCTAACCACCGCAGTCCCCAATCTGGCTGAACTAATAACCATGATACAGGAAAAGGCTCATCCAATCATGGCAACAACAGATGTCAAGGACATGTTTTTTATGATACCATTGCAGCCAGAAGACAGAGATCGTTTTGCTTTCACCTGGGAAGGACAAGAATACGCTTTCACCCGACTTCCGCAGGGGTACAAACATTCTCCCACATTAGCTCATCACGCTTTAGCCCAAGAGCTAGAAAAAATACCCAAACCCGAAGGCATAGCTGTTTATCAGTACATTGATGATACTCTTGTGGGTGGAAATGAAATAACAGAAGTAGGGGCAACCCAACAGGATATAATTACACATTTAGAAAATCTGGGTTTGCAAATTCCCCCCGAAAAGGTCCAAAAACCCTCACAAGAAGTAAAATTCCTGGGAATCTGTGGAAGGGAGGGATGACCTGCATCCCGCCGGACACTCTTGCTTCCTTAGTTCAGATCAAAATGCCTGAATCAAAAACGGATTTGCAGCATGTTTTAGGGTTGTTAGTTTTTTGGAGGAAACACATCCCAGACTTTTCTGTCATTGCTAGACCTCTTTACGATTTGTTAAGAAAAGGGGTAAAATGGGAATGGACAGCTTCTCAGGAAGAAGCTATGTGATTACTAATTTTTGAAGCAACAGCTCACCAAGCCCTTGGTCCTATTCACCCTACAGACCCTTTTCAGGTGGAATGGGAGTTTGCTTTATCAGGCTTGTCAGTCACATATGGAAGAGAAGCCCTGAGGGTCCAACCCGACCTGTGGGATTTTTCTCCCGGGGTTTTAGGGATGACAAAAAGAGATACACTGCTTGGGAGAAAGGTTTGTTTATTGTTAGTCTGCCTCTAGTAGAAGTAGAGAAGATTGCACGACAGCAGCCAATCGTATTAAGAGGCCCATTTAAAGTCATAAAAACAGTCACTTCTGGGACCCTTCCTCCTGATGGGGTAGCCCAAAAGGCCTCGGTACGAAATAGGTATGCTCAGATTGAACACTATTGCAACATTTTCTCAGTATCTGAAGGAGCTTTGAAAAATCTAGCTATACAAGAAACTGAGAGCTTGGACGATGACCAAGATAAACCTGCCTCAGTGATTCAAGTCGCACCTCCCTTTTCACATGATCGGTCAGCTAGTGCTTGGTTTACTGACGCTTCTGCAAAAAGAGAAGGAAAAGTGTGGAAATACAGGGCAGTCGCACTCCATACCTCTTCCAATGAACACATTATAACAGAGGGAGAGGGTAGTGCACAAGTAGGTGAATTAATTGCAGTATGGAGTGTTTTCCAACAGGAAACACAAACTGCTACCCCTGTACACATTTATACTGACTCTTATGCTGTGTTTAAGGGCTGTACCGAGTGGCTTCATTCTGGGAGCAAAACGGATGGGAAGTTAATAGGATTCCAGTGTGGCAAAAAGTGGCAAGGAAATTTTAAGTATTGCTAAAAAAGGAAACTTTGCTGTGGGCTGGGTGGCTTCTCCTCAGGTAGATGGGGAATCCGCAGGAGAATGGAATAACCGAGCTGATGAATTACCAAGACTGACCCCTGTACAAAAGGATCAAATTTCAGAAGACTGGGAAGGCTTGTTAGAATGGTGTACATGTAAAGCGCAAACACACTGGAGCTAAAGACTTGTATCATGAAGCTCTGGTCTGAGGCTGGCCTGTCACCAGAGAAATGTGTAAAACCTGCATATCAGCTTGCGAACAATGTTGGAGACGGCTAGAAAGGCACCCTTTAGAAGATAACCCTCTGCATTTAAGGGAAGGAAAAGGTTTGCGGGATGCCTGGCAGGTGGATTACATTGGCCCCTTCAAGAAATCAGGGGGCAGGCACTTTGTACTGGTGGGAGTGGAAATTACGTCAGGACTAGTCCAAGCAGAAACTTTTAAAAAAGCTACAGGTGAAAATACTGTGAAAGAATTGCGAGAATTGTTTGGAACTTTTCCAAAGCCACAAGTCTGACAACGGTTCCCATTTCATTGTTAAAATCGTACAAGACTGGGCACAAAGTGAAGGGATTAAATGGACTTTTCACACCCCATATTACTCACAGGCTAATAGAATTGTAGAAAGAACAAACGGCCTCCTAAAACGGCTTTTGAGACCTCACGAGGGTAATTGAGATACTCGTCTGTGGCAAGCTGTCACAGGGGTAAATGACAGGTGGGGGGTAAATGGATGCCCCAAAATCACTGCTTTCTGTCCAAAAACCCCTTCCTTGATTCCCTCTCTAAAGGGACCAAATGATTCCAAGGGTTCAGCCCATTACTCGGGACAGCCAGTCCTGGTGGAACTCCCCACTGTGGGAAGTGTACCACTGGTATTGAAAACTCCTTTAAACACAAATTCATGGGTATCTTCCAATGCCCTGGGCAAGGAGCATCAGATAAATACCCGCTGGATATTTCCATCATTTTAATTATTTTTGCCTCGAAGAGGTGAGTCCCGTTTGTTTTCCTTTCTGCAGAAGAACTCTGAGGGACAGAGAGAATAACGTGAATCATCCAAGAATCAAAACTGAAGGCCTAGTTTGTGAAGATGACCAAAAGTATAATTGTGTGGAAAATGTAGTTATGATTCGTGCTGAAGGAGTGCAGCTATGCTGCTTGCATGAAGGCTTGCAAGGGGGACATTGCGAGGGTTGCAAAACACATTGTGGTTGCTGGTGGGACCCCCTCTTAACCAAATAGGGCATGGAGCTAGTGAGGCGCAGAATGACCTTACAGCCCTTGAGGTTATAAAGAAGGTATGTATTTATCTATGACGCCAGACACACGGGGAATCATTTCACCTAATACGTGTGTAAAATTACAGTAGCTGTGAGTTTGGTTAAATGCAGTCAAGTGTTACATATTCATGAAAGTTTTAGGAATGCCTATACTTATTTATAACCTGTCTTCGAGAAGGCGGTTCTTATTACAATGAGTTCCAGGACACCATGTCCAGAGTCTCCACCTCCGGCTCCTTCTGGTCGCAGCTGAGCAGTGATTGTTAATGACATATGGTGACCCCGACGTGATCCTGCCTGAAGAGGATCTCGCATGAAGAGGAGACAGCGTGAAGCTGTGACAGCCAAAGAAGAGCTGTGGAGACAGAGCCCGGTACAGCTGATAGAGCAGCCGAGGAGAGCTGCCGAAGATCCGGATCATTGAAAAGACGCCACACTAAGAGTTGGTGAGCTACCAGGAACGGGGAGGGGGTGGAACTTATCTAAAGAAGAGGGTATTATATTATCTACATGAAAGTTGCTTCTGAAGAAGCAGGGTATTAGCCCTCTGGAACTGGCTTTACAAAGGAAGGACTGTGTTACTATGGGGAAAGCACTAGTGAAAGATGCAAAGAAACAACTGAACTGTTAACAACATGTCACTTGTTGCTAGAGACTTTCAGAGGATTAAAAGAGCAACGGGAACATGCAGAGACAGCGGGGAGGGATGGTCTTCCTGGCTCTCCTGGGCCAGATTCAGAGGAAAAGGCGAGATTAAGTACTACTCCAACTCTCCCTGTTACTAAAGGTTTGTCAACACCGCCCAAGTCCATATTATCTGATACGGATAAGGATCCGCGACACTTTCTTGGAAAGTTAAAGGGAATAGAGGAGGAGCGTACGTATGTGTGGCCCCGAGATCAGATAAAAGCTATGAAAGACTCACATGAAAAAACAGCGTTGGGTTATATACGATCTCGGGAGGGGCCCCCGGAGCACCGGTCAGAGCAGTGCGTTCAACCGACTGCTCCGCCGTCATCAATCACGGTTCAAACATGTGCTCCACCATCATCAATCGCGGTTCCGCCGTCTGCGTCACCGCCATTGGTCACAGTTCAACCTTCTGCCCCGCTGCTATCAGTCGCAGAATGAAAAAGTGGACATTTTTTTTTCCTATCCCCCCTTGCCTGGAGATTTAGGTGAGGAAGATCCTCCTGTGGTGAGCCAGAGTGAGCCAAATAACGTAATTTCTATACACCTAGGTCCCCTCAGCCTGCCCCCGCCCCCCTCCCACGCTGCTGCAGAGCAAAATCCTGAGGGTGGGGGTAGAGTTTCAGAGCGTAAACCGAACTTACCAAAAAGCTGGGATTTAACCCCCAACACTTGGAAGAGACACTAATTGACACACCACAATTACAGGCACGATAAATTCCTGAAATCCTGAGGCAGTCAAGAGACCTCGCATATCAAGCTATGATAAAGGTGCCTGAAACCGACAAAGCAGCCAAATCATTTGCAACTATTAATCAGGGTCCCAATGAGAATTACATGCAATTTATTGACCATCTTCAAGAGGCCATCAATAAGCAGGTTGAAAACTTAGAAGCTAAGGAAGCACTGGTGTTGAAATTAGCAGTAGAGAATGCTAATGTTTGCTATCAACATATTATCTGCGAGTTTTACAGTACATATTATGTGTTTCTGTGTGTTGCCTCTCTGAAAATCAAGCAGCTTGTCAGGAATGTGAGTTAATTGTTTCACTGGTCGTTGTTAGAATTGTTTCTTTGTGGTATAAGTGCGCCGTAAAACCTTCTCCCCACTTTTCCCACTTGCGCTGCAAGCAGCCCTGTGCTTTCCCCCCCTCCCTCCCTCTTCTCGTAGTTTCTAGTTACGAGATGGGGTCAGGAATGACTGTTTTCAGTCGTGTTCATAAGAAATCGGTATTGGGAGGTGTTTTAGAACATAGGAAAGCACTTGGAAATATGAGGAAGGAAAATCTTGTGAAATATTGTAATAAATGGTGGCTGCTGTGTAAGTTTGATGATTGGGAAAAGTGTCCGGAGAATAGAACCTTGAAGTATAACTCTTTGTTGTTTCTAAAGTGAGAAGAACAGGAGAAAAATAAAACTCTACAAGAGATCATCGAATCATTTCAGACAGTTTTACAGGTGGAATGGTTTGAACTTCAACAAGCTGAGAGAGAGTTAACTGATAACACACAGGTCACAGTAAACTTGCTGAAGTCTGCAATATGCTCTCCTCATTAACCTGTTTTCTTTGTGGGTATCTATTTAAGCATGTTGCAGTTTTAGTAGGCCTTTGTTGTGTGGTCCAGTGATTTCACAGACTGTTAAATAACGAGAATGAGACTCAAAATGTGCGTTTTGTGATAATACAGAAGATCATGAGTAATTTAGTTCTTTACTGTGTGAATGTGATGGTAAAATTTTGTGTGTAGTAGCTGTTATTTTTCTTTCTAGCACACTAGCTTTATTCCGGCATTCAGACTTGCACAACTCTGTGATGGGCTGTGTTTCATCACTATGTACTAAATTTGGCTCTTGTGTATGCACACCAAGTAAAGAACCCTGGTTTTGGGATAACAGTTGTAGCACCCCAGATGAGACACTGATAAAAGCCTTGCCCGGTCCAGCTTGCTGCAGCGGCGGGGGGGGCCGGTGCCGATGGGGCTCCAGCGCACACTGACCTGTTTTGTCAGGGAGACCCAGCAGCACCACTACCTGGCTGAGCAGTAAGTGGTTCAAAGGTGCAATGCTAAAATCGAGATATTGTCTTGAATAAGTGTAACTCTGATCTGTCTGCATATTTGAACTTGGTATTTGGTTTTCATATCTGAGCTCAGTATTTTAATTTGCATATTTATATTTGGTACCAAAATAAATTTGTTGGGGGAGATAATTACAAAATGGGAACCGGTTCCATTACTAAAATTCCACCTTGCTCCCCCTTAGGATGCATCCTTCCGCATTAGAGTAATTGCTTCTATTGTTATCTAGTAATTTTGAGACCAGAAAAGAATTTAAATTGTTAAACTCTGATTTGCATTGGAAAAAAAACAAAAAAAACAAAAAAACCCCACACTTAAATGTTACGATGGATGTGAACTTGGTATTGTATGAAGATGTATTTAAAAGTTGCTACAGTATGAACTGATTTGGATGTAAGAAACTCAAATAATGGATTGATGTTTAATATGCTGGTTTTTTGACATCTGTAACTTGTGAAACGTAAATGGGGCTGAGGAATGTAACTATTGCTGAGCTGCTTGAAATTGCATATGAAGTGTATTATGGTTGAAATGAAATGGGAAAACAAAAAAGCAAAATATCCCAGGCCTGTGTCGAGCTGCGAGGAGTTTGCCAGAGCCTCCTACTTCATACCAGCGATTACGCCAGCTGCGTGGCCTTGGTACATCTGAACTGCAGAAAAAAAAAAAACACAAACAACCTGTCTTCCTGCTGCTAAGCGGAGAAAGGGGGGCTTTAGTCCCCCTGCTCTGTCTTTTATGTTCCCTGGAGTATTGTCACCCATCCTTGTTGTGGCACTGTGTTGCTTCTCGACATTGAATGAGGGGTTGTTGGTGTTGTTTCTTTTTGCTTCTGTCTTGTTTCTTAGGTTTTGGCACATCTTAGGAAAGAGCTCATCATTTTACCTCCTTGCTGAAGTCAGTCTTTTCACACTGGTCAGCTTTTGGGGGTCAGAGCGCTCAGTACTTCTCTGGGTCAGACTGGTACTCATTTGGGTGTGGAGTAGAGCCAGGCTGGTTTGATGTGGAGTTCAAACTGATTTGTTTTCATGTTGAGCTGGACGTCTTCCCATCTCAGATGGGGGTGAGAGGGAGGTTTTATTCCCCCCCGCGCCCCTCCCCTAAGCAATGTTACTGCTAGAGACCTGTAATACTGCATGAAGGAGTCTGAGGGTGAAATTTAAAGGCATCACCAGTGGATCCATACTTCTAATGAAGCTGGGAAATTAAACAAAAATATTATATATATATATATATATATATATATATCACAGTATCACAGTATGTTTGGGATTGGAAGGGACCTGAAAAGACCATCCAGTCCTATCTCCCTGCTGGGGCAGGAACGCCTAGGAGAGGTCGCAAAGGAACATGTCCAGGCGGGCTTTGAATGTCTCCAGGGAAGGAGACTCCACAACCTCCCTGGGCAACCTGTTCCAGTGCTCTGTCACCCTCACTGAGAAGAAGTTCTTTCTCAAATTTAAGTGGAACCTCTTGTGTTCCAGCTTGATCCCATTACCCCTTGTCCTATCATTGTTTGCCACTGAGAAGAGCCTGGTTCCATCCTCGTGGCACTCACCCTTTATATATTTATAAACATTAATAAGGTCACCCCTAAGTCTCCTCATTCTGTGGTAACTGGTTGTAAGAGACTTCTTAGTAAATTCACTGTGCTAGTTTTTGAGGTCATGGGAGAAAACGAAAGAAAAGCTGTTTTTTGAGACTAATAGAATGCCAAATTCGGAACAAAGTTTTAATACATGAATTCTTGTATTTGCCAGAAAGCCCTGTACCTCTCTTGGGTCAAGATTTGTTAAGTAAATTGTAAGCTGAAATAACGTTTTCTGAGAATTCTGTTTAGTTACATGTCCTACAAGAAGCTGCTTGGATGGTGCAGATCTACTTGTGCAAGTGAAAAATTTCCAGGGAAATTTTGAATGCTCTATTTCCACTAATATTAAGAGTCAGTGTTTCAATAAAGCAAACACTGCACTGATAGATCTGAAACAGGACTTCGATCTGGTAAGGGAAAACAATATCCAATAAATATGACAGCCAAAATGGAGTTAGAGATTTTGAGGAATAAATTTATGACAACCTTACAGGCTGACTGCATTCGATTGGACTTGCAGATTTGTCTGTTTACAGCTACAACATAGAAAAAACCTGTGGCTCTTGTGGGACAGTATGATGAGATTGCTAACAGACTGATATACTGATTGTTACTCTGATCAAGAAAAGCAGGGAATGAATTTAAGTCTCAAAAGGCCATGATCCTTTTGTCATACATGTACCATTTGTGAAGCTTAATTTTGATTTTTTTTTATTTGCAATCTATGTCTTTGTAAATTGCACTAGCTGGTTTTCTTAACAGCACAGCTTTTGGCATGCATAAATGTAAAATGTAAATTGCTGCAGAACCTGCAATTCTTTAACATCAGGTCATAGGCCATACGTGTATCTGGTCTGATCCTACATACTTGCACAGTTTTTGTTGAGGGTTCAGGAAAGTCTCATAAAGCTGTAGTGGTTTGGTGTGAAGATAACAATTGGCATCATTCTGTAAAAATTATTGAAGGTTCAACCCAATTAGTAGAACTTGGTGCAGCCTTACATTACTTAGAGCTTTTTAAGGAGGAACCTCTAAAATTGATTTGAGATTCTGAGTACGTAGTCGAGGTCCAACGTACGTATCTGATTCTGAACTGTGTTTTTGTTTTTTTTCTTTTTTTAAACAAAAAGGGGGGAGAAGTAGGGAAAACACCACAAAACCAATTGTCAAAAGCATTGTATGTGATGAAACACTTTGCAAGTGTGACCCAAAAACATGCTAAATCAGAAGGAACCTACGTTAGTTGTGGTCAAATCACTAGTTAATGGTCAATGGAAAAGGCCACATCAATTGATAACCTGGGGGAGAGGCTATGCTTGTGTCCTTACAGATCAAGGGCCGCAATGGTTGCCAGCATGAAATGTGAAATCTGTGTTATCTTCCTGGCAATGATTGCTGCATCTGCTGCGCTTTGGATGCCTGCACAGACAAAGACTAACGTGGATTACTTTAGCCAACATGACTGACCAGGACTCTATATGCCTAGTTATGGCATCTCTGGAAAACCTGTTCCACACATGCTTGGTTGGCATCCCCCTTGATAACTACAGCAGCATCCCACAACTGTTTCAAAATAGTGATTGGTGCAAAGGCATTGCAACGAACTGTAGTAATACCAACATGGCACTTTGGATTAATTACCTCCTGGAAGCAGATATTGAACCACAGGAACTGGAATTGCTGGCATCTATGTCCATGGACGCTTGTATCAACCTGGTTTGTGAAAAGTGTCAGAACAATATACGAGAACATGAATGGATAAGACTGCAAAATGTTAGTGCTACCCTTGGTGACTATAGAAATGAAACTCGATGGTGTAACGCCTCGCAGAAGAATCCAAGGGGTGTCATTGATAGTGTGGGACAGCGACCCCAAAAACCTCCTGTATGGTGTATTCTTGATCTGTGGAGATAGAGTCTGGCCAGGAATTCCTTCTAATGCTGTTGGAGGACTGTGTATTTTGGGACTATTAACTCTCTTAACACCCAATGTATCTATGATAATAGATCACAGAAGAGCAAGACGAGAAAAATACTTTTTGCATGTATATGAGTCAAATGTGATGATAATGTAGACTTTTGGGGATCAGGGTTAGGGGGTTTAGAACCTCATGTATCTGGTGTTGGCACAGCTAAAGCTTTAAATACTTTAGAAAAATTAGGATGCTGGTTAGTTAAGCAAACTAACAGAACTTCTAAGGCTTTAAGTGGACTTTTGTTAGATGTAGATTCTGTAAGACATGCCACATGACAGAGTAGAGCCGCAATAGACTTTTTGTTATTAGCTAAAGGACATGGGTGTGAAGATTTTTCATGGGATTTGTTAAATAAATTGCTTAGTGGTTGGAGGTTTTTAGGATGGTTGCTATCAGTAGTGAAAACAGGACTGATTGTTTTGATGATTGTTGTGGTTGTGTTACTAATGTTGCCATGCATGATTTCTCTGCTGCAAAGGGCCCTGCAGTCGACAATGAAGGCAATTTTTTTAGCACAAAAACAAAAAGGGGGAATTGTGGGGGACTACGGTGGGTCCGTGGATTCCCTGATGGAGGGCATGGGAACAGAAATTAGCCTTGAAGATATGAAGGTCTACCCGTGAGTAAAGGAGTATCCGGAGATGTTAAGGATGTACCCGTGAGAGAGAAGGGAGTAGAAGAGTAACACTGATGATAGCAAAATTAGCCAATGAGATGTTACTGCTGTAACTTGTAACCAATAGTGAAGAGACACATGAATTGGTAAAACTGTATAAAAATGCACTTGTGGCAATAAATGGCATCTACTACTTTCATCCTGGAAGAACTTGGTCTATGTCGTTTGTCCGTCTCAACCACGACAGTTAACACGGGTCCTCTTTCTTTGTACATGGTCACCTTTGGTACAGTGTGATGAGTTGGTTAGGCATCTCCTGTCCTGTGCCGAAGTTTCTGTAATCTAGTTTACCGAAGGATGCGCCAAGGATTCACCCAAGGATTATTATTTTTGCAAGGTGTCAGTGAAGTCCCGTTTTTCGTACAATATGTTACACAGAGTTAAGCAAGGCTAGGCCATAGTGATGTGGGTTAAAGGGTTAGCTCTCTAAGTGTCAAGTGTTAGTTCTTTAGGTGTTAATTAGTTAATTGTCAATTCTCTCTGTCACTAGGACAAAGGAAATCAGGCTAAGCTTTGAGCAAACTGTGTGGCTAATTGTAAACCTGGCTTGCTTTAAACCAACTGTAAGACTAGTTGTGAAACTAGAAGGTCACAAGGTAAGAAGACACGGAGGAAGAAAGAGGAACTTCCTCCAGAATGACCAACCGCAAGAAGGCCTCCTGAAGACCGCAAAGGAAAGAACAAGTAATACCGAAGAAACGAAAATAGGATGAAACTAGCCGAAATCCGGAACTCAAAGACAATAAAAAGGGCCAGTTTGGAGATCTTAGTGTGCGTGTTTGTGGAGCGCAGGTTCCCTGCACACCCAGCACTGTTTTGCTTATTCTATTATCGAACACATTGTAATAAATTGCATGAGGTGCTGCTATCCATGATTGGAGTAGCCTGAGTTGTTTATTTCAATTGGTGACCCCAACGTGATAACCTTGGATATCTCTGCACCACTCTGAGCTCGGGGAGGCGCCCCACTCTAACCAGTGGCCCTAGTGCTCGGAGTGTCTGGAGATCCAACGTTATTACATGATAAAGCATAAACAAAAGAACTGAGCTCCTCCCCATACTGCAGTTCACCCGTAATCCAGAGAGCATGAAGTTCCCAACGGGAAAAGTGGACTGTAAGTACCGCTGGGTCGGGTGGTGTGTGTGACTGGTGTTGGCTGAAACACAACCTGGTTGCAAAGCGAGTGCGGAGTCCTTCTAATTGCGGTTCCAACACCCCACAAGGGGCTTGGCCACTGAAGGGACAAAGCGAGTGAAGAGTTTGTTTTGGTCATGGATTCGAGTCACACGTTGTGAACCAGTCAGGATAGGCCAGGGAACAAGCAAGTCCTTAGGTCTAGCGGGACCCACGGAAGGGGCCCAAGAGGTTGGAGGGGAGCAACCTGCCAGAGAAACCCCCCTGACAGTCCCTGGCGGGGGGAGGGGGGGGTGTCACGTTAGAATTTTGGAATGAAGAATTTACCCAGGGGAAGGGTAAAGAGAAAATGGTCTATTACTGTATGTAAATGGTAAAGAACTTTTTGGTCAAGAAGAAAGCGATATGTTTCATGCTGGGAAGGAAGTTTGAGAACTGTAGAAATATATGTTTTTGAGAAAAAGGATAAATATACTCAGGAGTAGACCCCCAGTTTGTAGCAAAATCCTGGGGAGATATAAGAAAGAAATTAGAAAAACTCAAAGAGATGGGGAGAAACAAAGAGCAAAGGAAAAAATTCTTAGTAGCCGCAGTAAGGGAGACTCAAAAGGCAGAGAAACTAACACCGGTTAGAGAAGAACAAAATGAACAAAGGGGGAGATCGGTCCCGGTAAACAGACCTCCTATGAATCGAATACAGAGAGAGAATGTCCCTATTTGTTGTTATTATTGTGGGAAAAAGGGACATATGCAGTGAAGTTGTAGAAATAGAGAGCAAAATGAGAAGATGTTTAGAGGAGCAGGGGCTCTATATATATTAGGGGCAAAGACAACAACAGAGCCCTTAATAAAACTCAAGATAGGCCCCCATAAAGAAGAAGTGATCTTTTTGGTGGATACGGGGGTAGGAAGGTCTACCTTCCCAGAGGATGCATTTTAAAGAAGACTGCCCTCGTAGTGGAAGCAAAGGGAGAACCCTTCAAAGTTCTCATACTGGATTATGTGGAAATTGAATCTAAATAAGAAATTGCCTAAATGACTTCTTATTAGTCCCAGAGGCTGAAAATAATCTATTGGGGAGAGATTTAATTGTGGCATTAGGCATGACTATAGAAATTGAACAGGGAATATTAAAAGTAAAACTATATGTGATAACGCCACAGGACAAAGTCAAAACCAACCATATCCCGATTTCCTGTGGTAGCAAATCTATATATATTGCTAAACCAGATGTCCCCAGAAAACATTTAGTATAGCGTAGTAAATCTAAAAGATGTATTTTGGGCCTGCCCCTTAGATGAGAGTAGCAGGAATTATTTTGTTTTTGAATGGGACGAAAACAACAATTAAGATAGACCGTATCGTCACAGGGTTTTACAGAATTACCAAATTTATTTGGATAAGTGTTAGAAAAACTATTGTTAGAATTTGAACCCCCTTCTGGGGTAAAGTTAATATAATAGACGACTTATTAATTGCCGGAACGAAGCAGAAGAGACAGTATGAAAAAGAACCATAGGATTATTGAACTTTTTTAGACACAAAGGATTAAAAGTATCAGAGAGTAAATTGAAGTTTGTAGAACCAGACGTAAAATATTTAGGACATTGGTTTATAAAAGGGAAAAGACAATTGTTAGGATTGTTAGGATATTGTAGACAACGGATAGGTGCAGATCTCAAGAATGGGGGATGTTATTTTTTTTACCGGATAGTAGAGAGATAGTCCCCAAAAATTAGGTTAAGGGAATCCTAAATTTACTCATTGGGGAACCAGAGCTCTCCATGATCAGTTTTTGAAGTGTTTTGGATGTTTTTGAATTTTCTTGAAGTTACTGTGTGGATGGGTTTCTCTTAGATGGAGATTTGTTATTAAACTACCCAGGCCCAAAAGAATTTCAAGGCCACCTTGGAAAGCTGAGAACACAACATAAATCAACAGACCTATTAGCAGTGAGACTTGGGCGCGTAGACAGCTCATGAACATAGACAATGTCCAATCAGCTAATGCATGCTTGGAGCGTGGACGCGTGATCAGGAAATAACTGCATATATAAGGAGGCTTGTTTCTGTAATAAATGGCTTCGCTTGAATTCATATTGGATTGTGTGGAGTCCATGATTTTTCACGCTCGCAAGTGGCGATGCCGACGTGATATGCAAGGAGAATTTACGGCGAGGGGACAACTGCTGCGAGGAGCGAGCACCAGCTGGAGACGGCATGGCTGGACCGTGATCGGGACGTAGTCTGCAGGCTGCGTGTCTCCTGATTGATCGCTACAGAAGTGACAGAGGAGAGATAGAGGATCCGATATTGTTGCAACGGACACCCAAAGAGGTGAGCAGCTGGGGGCGAGAGGAGATGGGGCAGAATATTTTTAAAGAAGAAGAAGAAATAGTGCGACTCCTCTCGCATATCCTCTCTATGAGAAGGGTGAACTATGAGGAGAGTAACGTCAAAAAACTTTGAATTTGGTGGAGAGGCAATGGGTTTCCTGCTGATCTGTCAGGAGCTTTTCAAATAGAGACTTGGGAAAAAGTGGGAACTGTGTTGTGGAAGGCGATCAGTTGCAGTGAAAAATATATTCTCGGCCTTGTAACCGCCCCGAAACTGATAATTACTACACTGAAGCAATTAAAACCTGAAAAGACTGTTATGAGCATGTCGAGGGTTAAGATTGCGGGGTGACAATCAAACCCTGGCAGATGTATTGTTAACCTCCTCTCCCCCCCACTTCCCCCTTTTGCCCCTCCCTCTCTCCCCTTCCCACTCAGGACAGGCGATCGGGAGGGAAGGAAGGACAGAGAGAAGAGAGTTGGAAAAGTTAAAGATGTTTTACTAATGCTACTAATAAGAACAGAGAAAATAATACAAAATATACAAAACCAATCCTCTAAGTCTCAGCAACTGCAGAGCCAGCACCCAAAGTCCTGGATTGGACTCTGTAGCCAACCGGAGCTGGATTCAGTCTGTCACTAGGCCTCAGTTCGCAGGGACGACCAGCAAGGTCCTCTCCTAATGTCAGCCATGAGGAAAAAAGGGCCGAGATCCTCGTGATCTCCCACTTTATATGAAGTATTCACGTGAATGGAATGTTATACACCATTGGTCAGTCTCTCGGTCATCAGTTTTCTCGTTGCCCCTCTCGCGAGATGTCCATCCATGCTTATCAATAAGTTTGCATTCCATTCCTAGGTTTAACCAAAACATGTGTTGGGTTCTCCAGGAAAATGCAGCTAATATGAAGGCTTTAGCTGACAGGCAAAAATTCACTAAAAGAGAAACTTGTTTTTAACAAAACCAGAACATTCCACCCCTTATAATATGACATTCACTGAATACTTAAACCTTATCAATACAATCTATCAATACAATCTAATTAATCACTACTACTATATATATATATATATATATATATACACACATATGTACATATATACACAGGAGTAATTAATCAGTGGACCATCCTTTGAAAAGTTCATTAAGTTCATTTTGTCACAACAGTCTCCCAGGGCAGGAAAAATGGTACAAGTGCATCTCATGACCACTGTTTGTGGGTTAAGGACACCAACTTCGAAGAAGGTGTCGGGCGCCACTCGAAGAAGCTAGCTCTAGTTTCATCACCATTGTCTTGATCTGAAAGACACTTATTAAACATTGTTAGTGCGGCAATTCACATCATACAGTTCAGCATTGCATATTTTCACCTAGAATCAAATCCCCTTGAGGTACACACCGAACTTCTCCATCCTTAAGCATCACCCACCAGGTGCTGCCAGGTCCCTGGGCAAAAACAATCCCACGAATAGGTTTGCCTTTGCCTGAGGCAGGAGTAACCCAGACTGCCTTTCCTAACATATTTTTCATGTGTACTACAGGGACTTCATCTCCTTCTACAGTCCGTAGAATTTCTGATTGGGCAGGCCCGGCTCGATTGGTTGATCCCCTAGTGTTGACCAACCAAGTGACTTTTGCTAAATGTGAATCCCAGTTTTTAAAGGTTCCACCACCAAGTGCCTTTAGTGTAGTTTTTAACAAACCATTGTACCTTTCAATTTTCCCAGAGGCTGGTGCATGATATGGAATATGATATACCCACTCAATACCATGTTCTTTGGCCCAATTGTCTATAGTACTGTTTTTGAAATGAGTACCATTGTCTGATTCAATTCTTTCTGGCGTACCGTGCCGCCAAAGGACTTGCTTTTCAAGGCCCAAGATAGTATTTTGGGCTGTAGCATGAGGTACGGCATATGTTTCCAACCATCCAGTGGTTGCTTCCACCATTGTAAGTACATAACGCTTACCTTGACGTGTTTGTGGAAGTGTAATATAATCAATCTGCCAAGCTTCTCCATACTTATACTTTAACCATCGCCCCCCCATACCATACAGGTTTTAACCGTTTTGCTTGTTTGATTTCAGCGCAAGTTTCACATTCATGAATAACCTGTGAAATAGTGTCCATAGTTAAATCCACCCCTTGATCACGAGCCCATTTGTATGTTGCATCTCTACCTTGATGCCCTGAAGCATCATGGGCCCACCGAGCTAGGAAAAGTTCACCTTTATGTTGCCAGTCCAAGTCCATCTCAGCTACTTTAATCTTAGCAGCTTGATCTGCTTGTTGGTTGTTTAGATGTTCCTCGGTGGCTCGACTTTTAGGCACATGAGCATCTACATGCCGAACTTTCACAGGCAGGCTCTCTAGCCGAGCAGCAATGTCTTGCCACAGTGTGGCAGCCCAAATGGGTTTACCTCTGCGCTGCCAGTTGCTTTTCTTCCATTGCTGTAGCCACCCCCACAAGGCATTTGCTACCATCCATGAGTCGGTATAGAGATAAAGTATTGGTCACTTCTCTCGTTCAGCAATGTCCAAAGCCAGCTGGATGGCTTTCACTTCTGCAAACTGACTGGATTCACCTTGTCCTTCAGTGGCTTCTGTAACTTGTCGTGTGGGACTCCACACAGCAACTTTCCACCTTCGATGTTTTCCTACAAGACGACAGGATCCATCTGTGAACAGTGCATACTGCTTATCAGTCTCTGAAAGCGTATTATATGGTGGTGCTTCTTCAGCACGTTTTACTTCATCCTCATCTGGAGACATCCCAAAGTCTTTGCTTTCTGACCAGTCTGTAATAACTTCTAATATCCCTGGACGGTTGGGACTTCCAATTCGAGCTCGTTGCGTGATCAGTGCAATCCATTTACTCCATGTAACTTCGGTTGCATGATGTGGAGAGGGAACCGTCCCTTTGAACATCCAGCTCAGCACCGGCAGTCGAGGTGCCAGGAGGAGCTGTGCTTCAGTGCCGATCACTTCTGAAGCAGCTCAAACTCCTTCAGATGCTGCTAGTATCTCCTTTTCAGTTGGAGTATAGTTGGCCTCAGATCCTTTGTATCCTCGACTCCAAAAACCTAAGGGTCAACCTCGGGTTTCTCCTGGTGCTTTCTGCCAGAGGCTCCAGGTAAGTCCATTATCTCCGGCTGCAGTGTAGAGCACATTTTTAACATCTACTCCAGTTCGGACTGGTCCAAGGGCCACCGCATGAGTTATCTCACGCTTAATTTGTTCAAAGTCTTGTCGTTGTTCAGGGCCCCACTCAAATTGGTTCTTCTTACGAGTCACTCGATAGAGAGGGCTCACAATGTGGCTGTAGTCAGGAATATGCATTCTCCAAAAACCTACAATGCCCAAGAAACTCTGTGTCTCCTTTTTATTAGTAGGTGGAGACATTGCTGCAATTTTGTTGATCACATCCATTGGGATCTGACGACGGCCATCTTGCCATTTTATTCCTAAAAACTGGATCTCTCGTGCAGGTCCCTTGACCTTGCTCCGTTTTATGGCAAAACCAGCATCCAAAAGAATATGAATTATTCTCTCACCTTTCTCGAAGACTTCTTTCGCTGTGTCGCCCCCTACGATGATGTCATCAATATATTGCAAGTATTCTGGAGCTTCACCTTGCTCCAGCGTGGTCTGGATCAGTCCATGGTAGATGATAGGACTGTGTTTCCACCCCTGGGGCAAGCGATTCCATGTATACTGGATGCCCCTCCAGGTGAAAGCAAACTGCGGCCTGCACTCTGCTGCTACAGGAATAGAGAAAAATGCATTAGCAATGTCAGTTGTAGCATACCACTTGGCTGCCTTTGACTCCAGTTCAAATTACAGTTCTAGCATGTCAGGCACAGCAGCACTCAGTGGTGGTGTAACTTCATTCAGGCCACGATAGTCTACAGTTAGTCTCCACTCGTCACTAGACTTACGCACTGGCCAGATTGGGCTGTTAAAAGGTGAGCGAGTCTTACTGATCACACCCTGGCTTTCCAATTGACGGATCAGCTTCTGGATAGGAATCAAAGAGTCTCGATTGGTGCGATATTGCCGGCGATGCACCGTCGTGGTAGCAATTGGCACCTGCTGATCGTCAACCATCAGCAGTCCTACAACAGAAGGGTCATCTGAAAGACCAGGCAAATCAGACAGCTGTTCAATTTTCTCAGTGTCCACAGCTGCTATACCAAATGCCCACCTATACCCTTTTGGGTCCTTAAAATACCCTCTCCTGAGGTAGTCTATACCAAGGATACACGGAGCATCTGGACCAGTCACAATGGGATGCTTTTGCCAGTTTTTTCCAGTTAGGCTCATTTCAGCCTCTACAACAGTCAGCTCCTGGGATCCCCCAGTCACTCCAACAATATTGATGGATTGCGTCCCTTTATAATTAGAAGGAATTATTGTGCACTGAGCACCAGTGTCCACTAAAGCTTTGTACTCCTGGGGTTGTGTTGTACCAGGCCATAGTATTTGTACAGTCCAATAAACGCTGTTATCCCTTTCCTCCACCTGGTTGGAGGCAGGGCACCTCTAATTCCTGTTTTGCACAGTCTCTGGGTGTGAATTAGAGGTTCCTTCAAGAGCATCAGAATCTCTTCTGCTCCTTTTGTAAACTGGAGCAGCCACCTTCCTAGGAGTTTTTCCTTTTATCTCACGTACTCGTTCTTGAAGTTCTGAGGTAGACCTTCCATGCCGCTTATTCATGTTTTCTCCCTGTTCATGTAGGAAGAACCACAGTGAACCTCTTTTTGTGGGCTGTCTCTGCCCTCTCTCTTGAGATTGGAAACGCCTTCTCCTAACAGCTGAAACATAGGTTTGTGCAGGTCGTGAATGGTATGTGTCTTCTCTGAGCTCTTTGATTTCTTGCAACAGCTTTTCAAACCGGTCATCAGATTTTTCACACAGTTTCTCCACAGCAGAGACACAAGCCCGTAGAGAACCAGCAAGGCTGTCCTCAAAGCACCGGAGCTGCTCAATCACTTCATTAATTTCTTGTGCACCTCTAGCTGACCAGACCATTCCTGCCAATGACTTAGCATATGCAGGTGGTGCACTTTGTACAAATCTGCGCCACATAGATTTTGTATAATTGATTCTATCTGGGTCTGTCCCCTCTTGGCTGTTTGGTCCTAGATAGATGATCTCTCGCGCAGCTAATTCTCTCAGGAACTGGATACCTCTCTCCATAGTATTCCATTTCCCTAACTTGGATATACAATCTTCCTTGTAGGGAAATCTGACTTTCATAGCTGCCAGGAGTCAGGTCCAGAGAGTAGCGGCATTAGACTCTCTTGAAATTGCCCTATCAATGGTGGAATCTTTTGACAGAGATCCCAGCTGCCTGGCTTCACCACCTTCTAATTCAATTGTTTCTGCCGCATTGTCCCAGCATCGCAGCAGCCAGGTTAAAATATTCTCGCCTTCACGACGACTAAAGTCTTTTTGCAGATCTCTCAGCTCACCTGGAGAAAAGGACCGAGTGGTGGTCACTTCATCTCCACCCTGTCCTGATGATGCCTCTTGGGTTGATGTTGGCCCTGTGCCATCACCTGCTGCACGGGTAGTCTTTCTAGTGACTTTCTTACAACCGGCAACTGATGCTGATATGGGTTCACCATCATTTGATTCATTTCCAGAGTCTGAATGACTGTCACAGTGATTGCTGTGGTTACAGCAGCAACAGTGAGCAGTGTGTGAAGAAGGGGGGGCTGCCTTGTTAGCCTTTGAGGCTGGAGAGGTAATGTTATCTGCAGCAACCTTGGCAGAGGAGCTCTGCGGAGGAGCTGTAGCTTCAGCCTGTGAAGCCGCGGTTGGGGGGGCAGTGGCTGCAGCAGCAGCTTTGGCTGTTTTGCCTTTTCTCGAGCGGCTAGGAGTGCTTTTTGCTAAAGCTTCCGAAGACGCACTGCAAATCTCAGGACTAAAAAGAGACGCAAACCTCCTATTGAACCTCATTTCTCTTAACAGTAACACAAACTGACACACATTCAGCAAAACAGATAACACCATCACAGTTCTATCAAAGCTCCAAGGATATTCGAAGTTCTCTAAAACATTTGCAAACTGTCCTAGCGAAAACACAAAAGTATTGTTAGTCAGTCTTTCTAAAGATTCGCTTGACCAATTAGTAAATACAGAGCCATTCTGCTCTTTAATCTCTCCTGGAGGTTTTTCGAGGTAAAGCAGAATCGAGTAGAAATTCATTAGCGGCTGCAATATAATGAAATAAACCAGTGCCATACCACACAGTATCATCATGACCGCTGTCCAGTTTCTTGTTGTTATATAATGAATACTTCGATTTAGAAAGAAACACCAACACAGATATGGGATCAGCGAGCACAATGTAGAAAATAACTGATACAACTTTTGCCATAACATCTTTAAATCAATGTAATTCACTTTGCCTTAATACCACTAAAACATATCCGAAGCAGACGCGCGAGTATCACAACTCTATGAGTTGGCACCGTGCCAAGAAAATTGAAAGGTATGTCAGAGCAGTAGAAAAGCCAAAAATCTCCAAATTTACCCCTTTCTCTTGCCCCACGTTGGACGCCAATTATCTGTCGAGGGTTAAGATTGCGTGCGGGGTGACAATCAAACCCTGGCAGATGTATTGTTAACCTCCTCTCCCCCCCACTTCCCCCTTTTGCCCCTCCCTCTCTCCCCTTCCCACTCAGGACAGGCGATCAGGAGGGAAAGAAGGACAGAGAGAAGAGAGTTGGAAAAGTTAAAGATGTTTTACTAATGCTACTAATAAGAACAGAGAAAATAATACAAAATATACAAAACCAATCCTCTAAGTCTCAGCAACTGCAGAGCCAGCACCCAAAGTCCTGGATTGGACACTGCAGCCAACCGGAGCTGGATTCAGTCTGTCACTAGGCCTCAGTTCTCAGGGACGACCAGCAAGATCCTCTCCTAATGTCAGCCACGAGGAAAAAAGGGTCGAGATCCTCGTGATCTCCCACTTTATATGAAGTATTCACGTGAATGGAATGTTATACACCATTGGTCAGTCTCTCGGTCATCAGTTTTCTCGTTGCCCCTCTCGCGAGATGTCCATCCGTGCTTATCAATAAGTTTGCATTCCATTGCTAGGTTTAACCAAAACATGTGTTGCGTTCTCCAGGAAAATGCAGCTAATATGAAGGCTTTAGCTGACAGGCAAAAATTCACTAAAAGAGAAACTTGTTTTTAACAAAACCAGGACAGAGCATTAGTGACTCAAAACTTAAACTTGAACTTTGGGACGATATAGGGCAGAAATTATGGGATAAAGTCAGCAATGGAGATAAAGAAGCTAAATCATTAGCAACTGCATGGAAGCTTATAATTACCGTCTTAAAAGATCTTAAGGCTGAACGGTCTGCTGCTGCCGGAATTTTTGCAGCGTTGCAGCCTGATAAGTATCCTGAAAATCGCTATGAATCTTACCTAGTTCATGTTTTCAATGTCCTCCCTACTCCATCCCCTGCTGTGCCTTCGGCACCCCCGATGGTTCAGCAGTCTGGGGCGGGGGGAGGAAAGATGCCGAGCAGGTGGCCTCCTGTACCATTGCCCAACACTGATGAGAACAGCAAGTCCAGAGGATTGGAGTCTTGATCAAAGAACCTGTGAAAGCTGAGAATGTTAAAGTTGTAAACCTGTGTACTATCAGTTCTTTTTACCAATTTGTATCTGCCTCTACCACCTTTTAACCCTCCAACTTCCACGAGAGAGCAGAAGGAGTCACTGGTTGTTGTTTGCAGTTCTTTCTTTGTGACATTGTTTATGTGGATACACTGTGGGCCTTCTCCCCGCTTTTCCCACTCGTGCTGCAAGCAGCCCCGTGCTTCCCCTCCCTTCCTCCCTCCCTCTTCTCATGGTTTTTACTTACGAGATGGTGTCAGTAATGATTGTTTTCAGTCGTGCTTTTAAGAAATCGGTATTGGGAGGTGTTCTATAACCTAGGACAGCACTTGGAAATATGAGAAAGGAAAATCTTGTGAAATATTATGATCAATGGTGGCTGCTGTGTAAGTTAGATGAATGGGAAAAGTGGTTGGAGGATAGAACCTTGAAGTATAATACTTTGTTGCAATTAATGTTGTTTTTAAGGCGAGAAGACAGGCCAGCCAGGCGTGGTGGCGGAGTCACTCTTTACGTGAGAGAGCAACTACAATGTATTGAGTATTGTCCAGGCTCGGATGAGGAACGAGTTGAGAGTCTATGGGTGAAAATTAAGGGGCAGGCTGGCAAGGGTGATACTATTGTGGGTGTCTATTATAGGCCACCAGATCAGGGTGAGGAAGTTGATGAGGCCTTCTACAGACAGCTGAGAGCAGCCTCAAAATCACAGGCCATGGTTGTGGTGGGGGATTTTAACTTCCCTGATGTTTGTTGGAAGGACTACTCAGCCAGCCATCCACAGTCTAGGAGGTTCCTCCAGTGCCTTGATAACTTTCTGATGCAAAGGGTGGAGGAGCCGACTGGAAGAGGTGCACTGCTGGACCTCATCCTCACTAACAAGAAGGGTCTGGTTGAAGCGGTAAAGGTTGAGGGCTGCCTTGGTTGCAGCAACCATGAGATGACGGAGTTCAGGATCTTGTGTGGCAGGAACAGGATAGCAAGCAGAATTGCAACCCTGGATTTCAGCAAGGCAAACTTAGGCCTTTTCAGGCAATTGCTGAGGGAAATCCCATCGGTAAGGCTGCTTGAAGGTAAGGGGGCCAGAGATAGTTGGTTAGTGTTCAGGGACTGTTTCTACCGGGCACAAGATCAGAGCATCCTGACACGTAGGAAGTCAAGGAAGAGAACCAGGAGACCTGCGTGGTTAAAGAGGGAACTGCTGGGTATGCTCAAGTGGCAGAGGAGAGTTTACAGATCATGGAAGGAGGGGCTGGCCACTTGGGGAAAATATGAGGCTGTTGTCAGGGGATGTAGGGAGGCAACTAGGAAAGCTAAGGCCTCCTTGGAAGTAAACCTGGCGAGAGGGGTCAAGGACAACAGGAAGAGCTTTTTCCAATACATGGCAGATAAAACTAACACCAGAGGCAATGTAGGCCCACTGATGAACGGGGTGGGTGCCCTGGTGACAGAAGATACAGAGAAGGCAGAGGTACTGAATGCCTTCTTTGTCTCTGTCTACTCTGCTGGAGGCTGTCCTGAGGAGCCCCGTACCCCTGAGGCCCCAGAGGAAGGCAGGACAATGGAGGAGTTTTCCTCGGTTGATGAGGACTGGGTTAGGGACCAATTAGGCAATCTGGACATTCATAAATCCATGGGTCCAGATGGGATGCACCCGCAGGTACTGAGGGAGCTGGATGAGGTCATTGCTGGACCTCGCTCCATCATCTTTGCCAAGTCCTGGGAAATGGGAGAGGTGCCTGAGGACTGGAAGAAAGCAAATGTCACTCCAGTCTTCAAAAAGGGCAAGAAGGAGGACCCAGTTAACTATAGACCAGTCAGCCTCACCTCCGTTCCTGGGAAACTGATGGAATGACTTAGCCTTGGTGCCATCTCAAGGCATATCAGGGATAAGAGGGTCATTAGGGGCAGTCAACATGGCTTCACCAAGGGGAAGTCGTGCTTGACCAACCTCATTGACTTTTATGAGGACATAACAAGATGGGTGGATGATGGCAGAGTGGTGGATGTGGTCTACCTTGACTTCAGTAAGGCATTTGACACAGTCTCCCACAGCAGTGCGGTCTGGATGAATGGGTAATGAGGTGGACTGCGAACAGGCTGAAGGGAAGAAACCAGAGAGTCATGGTCAATGGGGCGGAGTCTAGTTGGAGGCCAGTATCTAGTGGAGTGCCTCAGGGCTCAGTACTGGGGCCTATATTATTCAATATATTCATCAATGATTTGGACGAGGGAATAGAGTGTACTGTCAGCAAGTTTGCTGATGACACCAAGCTGGGAGGAGCGGTTGACACACCAGAAGGCTGTGCTGCCATCCAGCATGACCTGGACGGGCTGGAGAGTTGGGTGGGGAAAAATTTAATGAAATATAACAAGGGCAAGTGTAGAGTCTTGCATCTTAGTAGGAACAACCCGAGGTTCCAGTATAAGTTGGGGAATGATCTATTAGAGAGCAGCGTAGGGGAAAGGGACCTGGAGTTCCTGGTGGACAGCAGGATGACCATGAGCCAGCACTGTGCCCTTGTGGCCAAGAAGGCCAATGGCATCCTGGGGTGTATTAGAAAGGGGGTAGTTAGTAGGTCAAGAGAGGTTCTCCTTCCCCTCTACTCTGCCCTGGTGAGACCACATATGGAATATTGTGTCCAGTTCTGGGCCCCTCAGTTCCAGAAGGACAGGGAACTGCTGGAGAGAATCCAGCGTAGGGCAACAAATTTGATGATTAAGGGAGTGGAGCATCTCCCTTACAAGGAAAGGCTGAGGGAGCTTGGTCTCTGTAGCTTGGAGAAGAGGAGACTGAGGGGTGTCCATATTAATGTTTACAAATATGTAAAGGGTGAGTGTCATGAGGATGGAGCCAGGCTCTTCTAGGTGACAACCAACGGTAGGACAAGGGGTAATGGGTTAAAACTGGAACACAAGATGTTCCACTTAAATTTGGGAAGAAACTTCTTCTCAGTGAGGGTGACAGAACACTGGAACAGGCTGCCCGGGGAGGTTGTGGAGTCTCCTACTCTGGAGGCATTCAAAACCTCCGTGGACGCCTTCCTGTGTAACCTCATCTAGGTGTTCCTGCTCCAGCAGGGGGATTGGACTAGATGATCTTTTGAGGTCCCTTCCAATCCCTAACATTCTGTGATTCTGTGAAGAGCAGGACAAAATAAATCTCTACAAGAGATGATTAAATCATTTCAGACAGTTTTACAGGTGGAACGGTTTGAACTTCAACAAGCTGAGAATTAACTGATAACACACAGGTCATAGAAAACTTGCTGAACTCTGCAAGATGCTTTCCTCATTAACCTGTTTTCTTTGTAGGTATCTGTTTAAGCATATTACAGTTTAATAGGTCTTTGTCTGTTATGTGGTACAGTAAGTTCATAGACTGTTAAATAACGAGAATCCATGGACTCAAAATGTGCGTTTTGTGATAATACAGAAGATCATGAGTAATTTAGTTATTTACTGCGTGAATGTGATGGTAAAATTTTGTGTGTGGTAGCTGTTACTTTTCTTTCTAGCATGCTAGCTCTATTCCAATATCCAGACTTGCGCAACTCTGTGATAGGCTGTGTCTCATCTCAATGTGCTGGATTTGGCTCTTCAGTATGCACATCAAGTAAAGAATCCTGCTTTTGGGATAGCAGTTGTAGCACACCAGATGAGACACTAATAAAAGCCTTGCCTAGTCCAGCTTGCTGTGGCGGCGTGGGGGCAGGTGCCCATTGGGCTCCAGCGCCCGCTGACCTGTTTTGTCAGGGAGACCCAGCGGTGCCTCTGCCTGGCTGAGCAGTAAGCGGCCCAAAGATGCAATGCAAAAATTGAGATATTGTCTTGAATAAGTGTAACTGTGATCCATCTGCATATTTGAACTTGATATTTGGTTTTCATATCTGAGTTCAGCATTTTAATTTGCATATTTCTATTTGGTACCAAAAGAATTTTGTTTGGGGAGATGATTACAAAATGGGAAAAGTTTCCACTGCTAAAATACCACCTTGCTCCCCCTTAGGATGCATCCTTACACATTAGAGTAATTGCTTATATTGTTACCTAGTAATTTTGAGACCAGAAAAGAATTTAAATTGTTAAACTCTGATTTGCATTGAAAGCAAAAAAACAAACAAAACAAACAAACAAAGAAGAAACCACAAACCAAACCAAAAGAAAACTCCTAAATGCTATGATGGATGTGAACTTGGTATTGTATGAGGTTGTATTTAAAAGTTGCTAGAATATGAACTGATTTAGGTCTAGGAAAATGGAATAATGGATTGATGTTTAAGATACTGTTTTTTGACATCTGTAAATTGTAAAAGGTAAATGGGGCTGAGGAATGTAACAACTGTTGAGCTAATTGGAGTTGCGTATAGAGGGTTTTATGTTTGGAATGAAATGGGAAAACAAAAAAGCAAATTATCCCAGGCCTGTGCTTGAACATAAATTTCAGGCCTTTGTCAAGCTACAAGATAAACCCAGCTCATTGTAACTGAGGAGTTTGCCAGAGCCTCCCAATTCATACCAGTGATTACGCCACCTGCATGGCCTTGGATATATCTAAACTGCAGCAAGAAGTTTTTTTAAAAAAAAAAAAATATATATATATATAAGGAAAAAGATAAGGAAAAAGCTGGTTGCCCACTGCTAAGCAGAGAAAGGGGGGCTTTATTCCCTCCTCGTCCTTCTTTTTTTTTTTCTTGGAGTGTTGTCATCCATCCTTGTTGTGGCACTGTGTTGCTTCTCAGCTTTGAATCAGGAGTTGTTGGTGCTGTTTCTTTTTGCTTCAGTCTTGTTTCTTAGGTTCTGGCACATCTGGGGAGAGAGCTCATCATTTTACCTCCTTGCTGAAGTCAGTCTTTTCACACTGGTCAGCTTTGGGGGGTCAGAGTGCTCAGTCTTGCTCTGGGTCAGACTGGTACTAATTTGGGTGTGGAATGGAGCCAGGCTGGTTTTATGTGGAGTTTGAACTGATTTGTTTTCATGCTGGGCTGGAGGTCTTGCCATCTCAGATGGGGGTGAGCGGGAGGTTTTATTCCCCCCCACCCCCTCCCCCCCAGCAATGTTACTGCTAGAGAACTGTAATACTGCATGAAGGCATCTGAGGATTAAATTTAAAGGCATCACCAGTGGATCCATAGTTCTAATGAAGCTGGGAAATTAAAGCAAAAATGTTTTTTAATAGACTTATTCTGTGGTAACTACTTGTAAGAGACTTCTCAGTATATTCACCGTGCTAGTTTTTGAGGTCATGGGAGAGAATGAAAGAAAGGCCTTTTTTTGAGACCAATGGAATGCCAAATTTGGAACAAAGTTTTACCATATGAATTCTTGTATTTGCCAGAAAGCCCTATACGTCTCTTGGGTCAGGATTCATTAAGTAAATTGTAAGCTCAAATAACGTTTTCTGAGAATTCCGTTTAGTTGCATGTCCTACAAGAAGCTGCTTGGATGGTGCAGATCTGCTTGCTTCAAGTGAGAAATCTCCAAGGAAATTTTGAATGCTGTATTTCCACTAGTATCTCAACAGATTCTGACAGAACCCAACAGGGCCTGACAGAACTCGACAGAGCCCACCAGGAACTGACAGAGCATGAACGGGCCTGCCAGAAACCAACACTCTGTCAGTCTCCTTTGATCCCTGTCGGGGAGCCTGACAAAACCTGACAGGGATTGACAGAGCCCTGCAGAGCCAGACAGAGCCTCACAAAGCCCAACAGAGCCTGACAGATCGTGACAGAGACAGACAGAGTCTGAAAGGGGCTTACAGAGGCCCACAGGTCCTGACACAAGCCATCAAAGCCCGACAGAAACCAACAAAGACCGACAGTGATCCAAAAGGCCAACAAAGCCCAACACTGCCCAACAACACTTGATAGGGCCTGACAGAGCCCAACAAAACCTGACAGAGCGTGAGTAGGCCCTACAGAGTCCGACAGAAGCTGACTAAGCCCGGTAGAGCTGATCACAGCCCAAAATAATAGCCTAAAAGACCTGGGCAGAGGTTGACAAGGCCCGACAGAGCCCGACAGGGCATGGCACACATTAACAGTGCCCTACATGCCCTACAAAGCTTGAGAAAACCCAGCAGATCCTGACAGGTCCTGACAGAGTCCGACAGGACCTGACAGATTCTGAGAGAACCTAACAGAGGCCGCAAGAGTCTGATAGAGCCCAACAAAACCCGACAGAGCCTGAAAGGGACTGACAGATCCTGACAGAACCCGAGAGAGTTTGCCAGAGACCGACAGAGCCTGTAAGAGCCTGATAGAGCTCAAATAAACCCGACAGAGCCCAACAGAACTCGACAAAGCTAGACAGAGCCCGCCAGGGCACGACAGAGCATGACAGAGTCTGACAGATATTGACAAATCTTGACAGAGCCCAAAAGAACCTGACACAATCTGAGAAAGCCTGACACAGTCCTAAAAGGGCCCAACAAAGCCCGACAGAGACCAAGAGGGTCTGACAGATCCCAGCAGAACTCGACAGGGTTGGACAAATCCCCACAGCTCCTTACAGTACACTACAGAGTTCAGTAGGGCCTGACAGAGGCCGACAAAGTGCAACAGAGACTGAAAGAGCTCAACAAAGCTTGCCAGAGCACGACAGGGCTTGACACAGCTTGAGAGAGCCTTACAGATCACGACAGAACCTGACAGAGCCCAACAGGGCCCAAAAAGCTTGAAAGAACCCAACAGCGCCCAATGGAACCTGAAAGACCTCGACAATACCCAACAGAGTCCGACAAACCTTGACAGAGCCTGACAAAGCCTGAATAATTGCAAGAAAGCCTGACAAAGCCTGACAAGGCCTGACAGAGCATGACAAGGCTTTATAGAGCCTGAGAAAGCCTGGTAGGGCAGAAAGAGATCAAAGGAGCTTGGCAGAGACTGACAGCACCTGACAGAGCCCGAGACTAGACCGACAAATCTAAACAAAGTCACAGAGAGACCGACAGGGCTTGAAAGAGTCTGACAAAATCTCACAGGGATTGACAGAGCCCTACAGAGCCTGACAGAGCCTGAAAGAGCTTTACGGAGCCTGAAAAAAGCATGGTCCGGCAGAAATAGCCTAAAAAAGCTTGACAGAGCCTGACAGAGATCGACAGATCTCGGCAAAGCAACACAGATACTGACAGAACCTGAAAGAGCCTGAAAAAAACCTGACAGGGATTGACAGAGGCCTACAGAGTCTGACAGATTGCGATAGAGCCCTACAAATCTTGACATCACCTGACAGAGACTGATCGTGCCTGAGAAAGCCCGGCAGAGTCTGACAGAACCTGATCGAGCCCAGCAGAGCCTGACAGAACCTGATAGAGCCCGGCAAAACCTGACAGAGCCCAACATAGCTCGGTAAAGCTTGACAGAGCCCACGAGGCCTTGAGAGAGCACTACAGGGCCTGCCAGAGCCCAACACAGCTCAACAGGTTTTGACAAATCTTGACAGTGCCTCATAGCGAACGATATAGCCCGGTAGGACCTGACAGAGGCTGAAAAAGTGCCAGAGAAGGCCTGACAGAGCATGACGAGGCTTTTACAAAGCCTGAAAAAGCCTGGTAGGGCAGAAAGAGCCCAAAGGAGCTTGACAGAGCCTGACAAATTTTGAGCGGCGGAGGAATACGCAGGTCGACTCAATATGAGTGATAAAGCATAGTTCGATTTATTAGCCCGAATAGCATATACTTATACAGTTCATGATAATTATGCATACCTGTCACCTACTAATTGGCTTAAGTTCTAACAGTACATTTGCATGGTCCTCCTACTTGCAGCTGCTAGCTATGCTTATTCTACATTGTAGTGCTGTTGAAAGCTGTTTGTGAAACTCTGCCAAGGTCTCAGTGACCTTGCTGATTTTACTGAAACAGTCAGCGGTTCCCACCGCGGCCTAACCTTACTAATTGTGCTAAAGTCTTCAGAATGGGCTCTGCTCGTACAACCGGTCCGCAGATCCATGTCCCCCATTTCCAAGCCATTCTCCAACAACAAATCATGACACAGATTGACAGTGCCCTATATGCCCCCAAAAAGCCTGATACAGCCTGATATGGCCCAACAGATCATGACAGAGCCTGAAAGAGCCTGACAGACCATGCCAAGGCCCAACAAAGCCTGAGAGAGCCTGATAGAACCTGACAGACGACAACAGAACCCAACAGAACCTGACAGGGTCTGACAGATCACGCAAAGGCACAACAAAGTCTGTCTCTGGGCTGCTAGGGCCCTGCTAGGGCTCTGTCAGGTTCTGTCGAGATATGTAAGGCTCTGTCAAGCTGTGTCAGGCCCTGTCGTGCTATGCATTGCTTTGTTGAGATCCTTCAGGCTCTGTCGCATTTTATCAGCCTCTGTCAGGCTCTACTGAGTCGCGGAAATGACCTTACAACCCTTCAGATAGTTAAGAAGGTATGTATTTACATATTCATTTACGGCGCCGGACACACTGTAAATCATTTCACCTGATACATGCATAAAATTACAGTAGCTGTGAGCTTGGTTAAATGCAGTAAAGTGTTACATATTCGTGAAAGTTTTAGGAACGCCTATGCATTTTCATAACCTGTCCCTGAGAAGGCGAGGAGACCATTTCCATAGTCTACACCTTCTGTTATCTAGTTCACCCAAGGATGCAACAAGGATGCACCCAAGGATTTTTATCTTTGCAAGGTGTCAGCAAACTCCTGTTTCTCATACAATAAATTACACAAAGCTAAGCAAGGCTAAGCAATAGGGATCTGGGTTAAAGGGTTAGCTTTCTAAGTGTTAGCTCTCTAACTGTCTTTAAGTGTTAGTTCTTTAAGTATTAATTAGTTAATTGTTAATTCCCAGTATCATTCCCCCCTTTTCTAAGAGGTTAGTAAATTCTTTTACTAATGTGATGATCCTTTATCTATGTTTTCTCTGGCCACAGGTAACAATGCTACTTCTACCTGAGAAAACCCATCTCTATTCTCAAACAGACTGTTAATGTTAATGCAAAAGTCAGGCTCCCGGTGTTTGTCTACTGCGCTGCTAAGCTCTTTTGGGGCAGCTGGCGACCATATGGCTGGTGCTCCGGCAGCAACGGCATCTTCTGGGTTGCAACGGGAACTTGCACTCTTTGGTGTAGTGACCCCGCTCACTGCGCTTGTAGCATTTGTCTTTTCTTCTGGCTTTCATTTTGCGAAGGTACTACATGCCATCCGGGCCGGTCACCCAGAAGGACCAAAAGGACCAAAGGGACCAAAAGGTCACTCAGAAGGTCCAGAAGGACCAAAACATGTCAAGGTAGACACAACCAAATTTCTTTGATAGAATTTCAGAAAGGTTTTGGTTAATTACTACAAACTTAAACTCTGTTTTGCAGAACTGGGCAATGTAATATACATACTCTGGTTGGTTTGCTTCCAGAGCACCAATTTAAAGGGTCCCCCACGGTTTTATTCAGATCTTGCCCATGCCAATTTTCATCCCACCCGTGTGCTAAGGCTATGATCATAAGAAAAACAATTTTCCAGGTTGCACCTGGATTACCCTTCATGGTGCTTTGCAGGCTTTCCTCACTATAGAATTATGGATCCGGGTGTTCTGTTCTTTAATCTTGATAGCAGTAAAAGATGTCAAGAGGACTTGAAATGGTGGTGAAATTGGGGGGGCAGGCCGTATGCCTCTCAGGGTAGCGTCTAGCACCCAAAATGGTGTAAGCTCCCCTAGAGAATTTATAAAAACTGAGAGCAACAGAAAGCAGAAACTCAGAGTAGAGGTTTGGATGTGCCAGTTTATAACATCCAACTGGGAGATTATGTGTATGTGAAGTCTCTTGCGGAAAAGGACTTTGGAACAACAATAGGAAGGTCCATTTCAAGTCCTCTTGACATCTTTTACTGCTATCAAGATTAAAGAACAGAACACCCGGATCCATAATTCTATAGTGAGGAAAGCCTGCAAAGCACCATGAAGGGTAATCCAGGTGCAACCTGGAAAATTGTTTTTCTTATGATCATAGCCTTAGCACACGGGTGGGATGAAAATTGGCATGGGCAAGATCTGAATAAAACCGTGGGGGACCCTTTAAATTGGTGCTCTGGAAGCAAACCAACCAGAGTATGTATATTACATTGCCCAGTTCTGCAAAACAGAGTTTAAGTTTGTAGTAATTAACCAAAACCTTTCTGAAATTCTATCAAAGAAATTTGGTTGTGTCTACCTTGACATGTTTTGGTCCTTCTGGACCTTCTGAGTGACCTTTTGGTCCCTTTGGTCCTTTTGGTCCTTCTGGGTGACCGGCCCGGATGGCATGTAGTACCTTCGCAAAATGAAAGCCAGAAGAAAAGACAAATGCTACAAGCGCAGTGAGCGGGGTCACTACACCAAAGAGTGCAAGTTCCCGTTGCAACCCAGAAGATGCCGTTGCTGCCGGAGCACCAGCCATATGGTCGCCAGCTGCCCCAAAAGAGCTTAGCAGCGCAGTAGACAAACACCGGGAGCCTGACTTTTGCATTAACATTAACAGTCTGTTTGAGAATAGAGATGGGTTTTCTCAGGTAGAAGTAGCATTGTTACCTGTGGCCAGAGAAAACATAGATAAAGGATCATCACATTAGTAAAAGAATTTACTAACCTCTTAGAAAAGGGGGGAATGATACTGGGAATTAACAATTAACTAATTAATACTTAAAGAACTAACACTTAAAGATAGTTAGAGAGCTAACACTTAGAAAGCTAACCCTTTAACCCAGATCCCTATTGCTTAGCCTTGCTTAGCTTTGTGTAATTTATTGTATGAGAAACAGGAGTTTGCTGACACCTTGCAAAGATAAAAATCCTTGGGTGCATCCTTGTTGCATCCTTGGGTGAACTAGATAACAGAAGGTGTAGACTATGGAAATGGTCTCCTCGCCTTCTCGGGGACAGGTTATGAAAATGCATAGGCGTTCCTAAAACTTTCACGAATATGTAACACTTTACTGCATTTAACCAAGCTCACAGCTACTGTAATTTTATGCATGTATCAGGTGAAATGATTTACAGTGTGTCCGGCGCCGTAAATGAATATGTAAATACATACCTTCTTAACTATCTGAAGGGTTGTAAGGTCATTTCCGCGACTCAGTAGAGCCTGACAGAGGCTGATAAAATGCGACAGAGCCTGAAGGATCTCAACAAAGCAATGCATAGCATGACAGGGCCTGACACAGCTTGACAGAGCCTTACATATCTCGACAGAACCTGACAGAGCCCTAGCAGGGCCCTAGCAGCCCAGAGACAGACTTTGTTGTGCCTTTGCGTGATCTGTCAGACCCTGTCAGGTTCTGTTGGGTTCTGTTGTCGTCTGTCAGGTTCTATCAGGCTCTCTCAGGCTTTGTTGGGCCTTGGCATGGTCTGTCAGGCTCTTTCAGGCTCTGTCATGATCTGTTGGGCCATATCAGGCTGTATCAGGCTTTTTGGGGGCATATAGGGCACTGTCAATCTGTGTCATGATTTGTTGTTGGAGAATGGCTTGGAAATGGGGGACATGGATCTGCGGACCGGTTGTACGAGCAGAGCCCATTCTGAAGACTTTAGCACAATTAGTAAGGTTAGGCCGCGGTGGGAACCGCTGACTGTTTCAGTAAAATCAGCAAGGTCACTGAGACCTTGGCAGAGTTTCACAAACAGCTTTCAACAGCACTACAATGTAGAATAAGCATAGCTAGCAGCTGCAAGTAGGAGGACCATGCAAATGTACTGTTAGAACTTAAGCCAATTAGTAGGTGACAGGTATGCATAATTATCATGAACTGTATAAGTATATGCTATTCGGGCTAATAAATCGAACTATGCTTTATCACTCATATTGAGTCGACCTGCGTATTCCTCCGCCGCTCAAAATTTGTCAGGCTCTGTCAAGCTCCTTTGGGCTCTTTCTGCCCTACCAGGCTTTTTCAGGCTTTGTAAAAGCCTCGTCATGCTCTGTCAGGCCTTCTCTGGCACTTTTTCAGCCTCTGTCAGGTCCTACCGGGCTATATCGTTCGCTATGAGGCACTGTCAAGATTTGTCAAAACCTGTTGAGCTGTGTTGGGCTCTGGCAGGCCCTGTAGTGCTCTCTCAAGGCCTCGTGGGCTCTGTCAAGCTTTACCGAGCTATGTTGGGCTCTGTCAGGTTTTGCCGGGCTCTATCAGGTTCTGTCAGGCTCTGCTGGGCTCGATCAGGTTCTGTCAGACTCTGCCGGGCTTTCTCAGGCACGATCAGTCTCTGTCAGGTGATGTCAAGATTTGTAGGGCTCTATCGCAATCTGTCAGACTCTGTAGGCCTCTGTCAATCCCTGTCAGGTTTTTTTCAGGCTCTTTCAGGTTCTGTCAGTATCTGTGTTGCTTTGCCGAGATCTGTCGATCTCTGTCAGGCTCTGTCAAGCTTTTTTAGGCTATTTCTGCCGGACCATGCTTTTTTCAGGCTCCGTAAAGCTCTTTCAGGCTCTGTCAGGCTCTGTAGGGCTCTGTCAATCCCTGTGAGATTTTGTCAGACTCTTTCAAGCCCTGTCGGTCTCTCTGTGACTTTGTTTAGATTTGTCGGTCTAGTCTCGGGCTCTGTCAGGTGCTGTCAGTCTCTGCCAAGCTCCTTTGATCTCTTTCTGCCCTACCAGGCTTTCTCAGGCTCTATAAAGCCTTGTCATGCTCTGTCAGGCCTTGTCAGGCTTTGTCAGGCTTTCTTGCAATTATTCAGGCTTTGTCAGGCTCTGTCAAGGTTTGTCGGACTCTGTTGGGTATTGTCGAGGTCTTTCAGGTTCCATTGGGCGCTGTTGGGTTCTTTCAAGCTTTTTGGGCCCTGTTGGGCTCTGTCAGGTTCTGTCGTGATCTGTAAGGCTCTCTCAAGCTGTGTCAAGCCCTGTCGTGCTCTGGCAAGCTTTGTTGAGCTCTTTCAGTCTCTGTTGCACTTTGTCGGACTCTGTCAGGCCCTACTGAACTCTGTAGTGTACTGTAAGGAGCTGTGGGGATTTGTCCAACCCTGTCGAGTTCTGCTGGGATCTGTCAGACCCTCTTGGTCTCTGTCGGGCTTTGTTGGGCCCTTTTAGGACTGTGTCAGGCTTTCTCAGATTGTGTCAGGTTCTTTTGGGCTCTGTCAAGATTTGTCAATATCTGTCAGACTCTGTCATGCTCTGTCGTGCCCTGGCGGGCTCTGTCTAGCTTTGTCGAGTTCTGTTGGGCTCTGTCGGGTTTATTTGAGCTCTATCAGGCTCTTACAGGCTCTGTCGGTCTCTGGCAAACTCTCTCGGGTTCTGTCAGGATCTGTCAGTCCCTTTCAGGCTCTGTCGGGTTTTGTTGGGCTCTATCAGACTCTTGCGGCCTCTGTTAGGTTCTCTCAGAATCTGTCAGGTCCTGTCGGACTCTGTCAGGACCTGTCAGGATCTGCTGGGTTTTCTCAAGCTTTGTAGGGCATGTAGGGCACTGTTAATGTGTGCCATGCCCTGTCGGGCTCTGTCGGGCCTTGTCAACCTCTGCCCAGGTCTTTTAGGCTATTATTTTGGGCTGTGATCAGCTCTACCGGGCTTAGTCAGCTTCTGTCGGACTCTGTAGGGCCTACTCACGCTCTGTCAGGTTTTGTTGGGCTCTGTCAGGCCCTATCAAGTGTTGTTGGGCAGTGTTGGGCTTTGTTGGCCTTTTGGATCACTGTCGGTCTTTGTTGGTTTCTGTCGGGCTTTGATGGCTTGTGTCAGGACCTGTGGGCCTCTGTAAGCCCCTTTCAGACTCTGTCTGTCTCTGTCACGATCTGTCAGGCTCTGTTGGGCTTTGTGAGGCTCTGTCTGGCTCTGCAGGGCTCTGTCAATCCCTGTCAGGTTTTGTCAGGCTCCCCGACAGGGATCAAAGGAGACTGACAGAGTGTTGGTTTCTGGCAGGCCCGTTCATGCTCTGTCAGTTCCTGGTGGGCTCTGTCGAGTTCTGTCAGGCCCTGTTGGGTTCTGTCAGAATCTGTTGAGATACTAGTGGAAATACAGCATTCAAAATTTCCTTGGAGATTTCTCACTTGAAGCAAGCAGATCTGCACCATCCAAGCAGCTTCTTGTAGGACATGCAACTAAACGGAATTCTCAGAAAACGTTATTTGAGCTTACAATTTACTTAATGAATCCTGACCCAAGAGACGTATAGGGCTTTCTGGCAAATACAAGAATTCATATGGTAAAACTTTGTTCCAAATTTGGCATTCCATTGGTCTCAAAAAAAGGCCTTTCTTTCATTCTCTCCCATGACCTCAAAAACTAGCACGGTGAATATACTGAGAAGTCTCTTACAAGTAGTTACCACAGAATAAGTCTATTAAAAAACATTTTTGCTTTAATTTCCCAGCTTCATTAGAACTATGGATCCACTGGTGATGCCTTTAAATTTAATCCTCAGATGCCTTCATGCAGTATTACAGTTCTCTAGCAGTAACATTGCTGGGGGGGAGGGGGTGGGGGGGAATAAAACCTCCCGCTCACCCCCATCTGAGATGGCAAGACCTCCAGCCCAGCATGAAAACAAATCAGTTCAAACTCCACATAAAACCAGCCTGGCTCCATTCCACACCCAAATTAGTACCAGTCTGACCCAGAGCAAGACTGAGCACTCTGACCCCCCAAAGCTGACCAGTGTGAAAAGACTGACTTCAGCAAGGAGGTAAAATGATGAGCTCTCTCCCCAGATGTGCCAGAACCTAAGAAACAAGACGGAAGCAAAAAGAAACAGCACCAACAACTCCTGATTCAAAGCTGAGAAGCAACACAGTGCCACAACAAGGATGGATGACAACACTCCAAGAAAAAAAAAAAGAAGGACGAGGAGGGAATAAAGCCCCCCTTTCTCTGCTTAGCAGTGGGCAACCAGCTTTTTCCTTATCTTTTTCCTTATATATATATATATTTTTTTTTTTTTAAAAAAACTTCTTGCTGCAGTTTAGATATATCCAAGGCCATGCAGGTGGCGTAATCACTGGTATGAATTGGGAGGCTCTGGCAAACTCCTCAGTTACAATGAGCTGGGTTTATCTTGTAGCTTGACAAAGGCCTGAAATTTATGTTCAAGCACAGGCCTGGGATAATTTGCTTTTTTGTTTTCCCATTTCATTCCAAACATAAAACCCTCTATACGCAACTCCAATTAGCTCAACAGTTGTTACATTCCTCAGCCCCATTTACCTTTTACAATTTACAGATGTCAAAAAACAGTATCTTAAACATCAATCCATTATTCCATTTTCCTAGACCTAAATCAGTTCATATTCTAGCAACTTTTAAATACAACCTCATACAATACCAAGTTCACATCCATCATAGCATTTAGGAGTTTTCTTTTGGTTTGGTTTGTGGTTTCTTCTTTGTTTGTTTGTTTTGTTTGTTTTTTTGCTTTCAATGCAAATCAGAGTTTAACAATTTAAATTCTTTTCTGGTCTCAAAATTACTAGGTAACAATATAAGCAATTACTCTAATGTGTAAGGATGCATCCTAAGGGGGAGCAAGGTGGTATTTTAGCAGTGGAAACTTTTCCCATTTTGTAATCATCTCCCCAAACAAAATTCTTTTGGTACCAAATAGAAATATGCAAATTAAAATGCTGAACTCAGATATGAAAACCAAATATCAAGTTCAAATATGCAGATGGATCACAGTTACACTTATTCAAGACAATATCTCAATTTTTGCATTGCATCTTTGGGCCGCTTACTGCTCAGCCAGGCAGAGGCACCGCTGGGTCTCCCTGACAAAACAGGTCAGCGGGCGCTGGAGCCCAATGGGCACCTGCCCCCACGCCGCCACAGCAAGCTGGACTAGGCAAGGCTTTTATTAGTGTCTCATCTGGTGTGCTACAACTGCTATCCCAAAAGCAGGATTCTTTACTTGATGTGCATACTGAAGAGCCAAATCCAGCACATTGAGATGAGACACAGCCTATCACAGAGTTGCGCAAGTCTGGATATTGGAATAGAGCTAGCATGCTAGAAAGAAAAGTAACAGCTACCACACACAAAATTTTACCATCACATTCACGCAGTAAATAACTAAATTACTCATGATCTTCTGTATTATCACAAAACGCACATTTTGAGTCCATGGATTCTCGTTATTTAACAGTCTATGAACTTACTGTACCACATAACAGACAAAGACCTATTAAACTGTAATATGCTTAAACAGATACCTACAAAGAAAACAGGTTAATGAGGAAAGCATCTTGCAGAGTTCAGCAAGTTTTCTATGACCTGTGTGTTATCAGTTAATTCTCAGCTTGTTGAAGTTCAAACCGTTCCACCTGTAAAACTGTCTGAAATGATTTAATCATCTCTTGTAGAGATTTATTTTGTCCTGCTCTTCACAGAATCACAGAATGTTAGGGATTGGAAGGGACCTCAAAAGATCATCTAGTCCAATCCCCCTGCTGGAGCAGGAACACCTAGATGAGGTTACACAGGAAGGCGTCCACGGAGGTTTTGAATGCCTCCAGAGTAGGAGACTCCACAACCTCCCCGGGCAGCCTGTTCCAGTGTTCTGTCACCCTCACTGAGAAGAAGTTTCTTCCCAAATTTAAGTGGAACATCTTGTGTTCCAGTTTTAACCCATTACCCCTTGTCCTACCGTTGGTTGTCACCTAGAAGAGCCTGGCTCCATCCTCATGACACTCACCCTTTACATATTTGTAAACATTAATATGGACACCCCTCAGTCTCCTCTTCTCCAAGCTACAGAGACCAAGCTCCCTCAGCCTTTCCTTGTAAGGGAGATGCTCCACTCCCTTAATCATCAAATTTGTTGCCCTACGCTGGATTCTCTCCAGCAGTTCCCTGTCCTTCTGGAACTGAGGGGCCCAGAACTGGACACAATATTCCATATGTGGTCTCACCAGGGCAGAGTAGAGGGGAAGGAGAACCTCTCTTGACCTACTAACTACCCCCTTTCTAATACACCCCAGGATGCCATTGGCCTTCTTGGCCACAAGGGCACAGTGCTGGCTCATGGTCATCCTGCTGTCCACCAGGAACTCCAGGTCCCTTTCCCCTACGCTGCTCTCTAATAGATCATTCCCCAACTTATACTGGAACCTCGGGTTGTTCCTACTAAGATGCAAGACTCTACACTTGCCCTTGTTATATTTCATTAAATTTTTCCCCACCCAACTCTCCAGCCCGTCCAGGTCATGCTGGATGGCAGCACAGCCTTCTGGTGTGTCAACCGCTCCTCCCAGCTTGGTGTCATCAGCAAACTTGCTGACAGTACACTCTATTCCCTCGTCCAAATCATTGATGAATATATTGAATAATATAGGCCCCAGTACTGAGCCCTGAGGCACTCCACTAGATACTGGCCTCCAACTAGACTCCGCCCCATTGACCATGACTCTCTGGTTTCTTCCCTTCAGCCTGTTCGCAGTCCACCTCATTACCCATTCATCCAGACCGCACTGCTGTGGGAGACTGTGTCAAATGCCTTACTGAAGTCAAGGTAGACCACATCCACCACTCTGCCATCATCCACCCATCTTGTTATGTCCTCATAAAAGTCAATGAGGTTGGTCAAGCACGACTTCCCCTTGGTGAAGCCATGTTGACTGCCCCTAATGACCCTCTTATCCCTGATATGCCTTGAGATGGCACCAAGGCTAAGTCATTCCATCAGTTTCCCAGGAACGGAGGTGAGGCTGACTGGTCTATAGTTAACTGGGTCCTCCTTCTTGCCCTTTTTGAAGACTGGAGTGACATTTGCTTTCTTCCAGTCCTCAGGCACCTCTCCCATTTCCCAGGACTTGGCAAAGATGATGGAGCGAGGTCCAGCAATGACCTCATCCAGCTCCCTCAGTACCTGCGGGTGCATCCCATCTGGACCCATGGATTTATGAATGTCCAGATTGCCTAATTGGTCCCTAACCCAGTCCTCATCAACCGAGGAAAACTCCTCCATTGTCCTGCCTTCCTCTGGGGCCTCAGGGGTACGGGGCTCCTCAGGACAGCCTCCAGCAGAGTAGACAGAGACAAAGAAGGCATTCAGTACCTCTGCCTTCTCTGTATCTTCTGTCACCAGGGCACCCACCCCGTTCATCAGTGGGCCTACATTGCCTCTGGTGTTAGTTTTATCTGCCATGTATTGGAAAAAGCTCTTCCTGTTGTCCTTGACCCCTCTCGCCAGGTTTACTTCCAAGGAGGCCTTAGCTTTCCTAGTTGCCTCCCTACATCCCCTGACAACAGCCTCATATTTTCCCCAAGTGGCCAGCCCCTCCTTCCATGATCTGTAAACTCTCCTCTGCCACTTGAGCATACCCAGCAGTTCCCTCTTTAACCACGCAGGTCTCCTGGTTCTCTTCCTTGACTTCCTACGTGTCAGGATGCTCTGATCTTGTGCCCGGTAGAAACAGTCCCTGAACACTAACCAACTATCTCTGGCCCCCTTACCTTCAAGCAGCCTTACCGATGGGATTTCCCTCAGCAATTGCCTGAAAAGGCCTAAGTTTGCCTTGCTGAAATCCAGGGTTGCAATTCTGCTTGCTATCCTGTTCCTGCCACACAAGATCCTGAACTCCGTCATCTCATGGTTGCTGCAACCAAGGCAGCCCTCAACCTTTACCGCTTCAACCAGACCCTTCTTGTTAGTGAGGATGAGGTCCAGCAGTGCACCTCTTCCAGTCGGCTCCTCCACCCTTTGCATCAGAAAGTTATCAAGGCACTGGAGGAACCTCCTAGACTGTGGATGGCTGGCTGAGTAGTCCTTCCAACAAACATCAGGGAAGTTAAAATCCCCCACCACAACCATGGCCTGTGATTTTGAGGCTGCTCTCAGCTGTCTGTAGAAGGCCTCATCAACTTCCTCACCCTGATCTGGTGGCCTATAATAGACACCCACAATAGTATCACCCTTGCCAGCCTGCCCCTTAATTTTCACCCATAGACTCTCAACTCGTTCCTCATCCGAGCCTGGACAATACTCAATACATTGTAGTTGCTCTCTCACGTAAAGAGTGACTCCGCCACCACGCCTGGCTGGCCTGTCTTCTCGCCTTAAAAACAACATTAATTGCAACAAAGTATTATACTTCAAGGTTCTATCCTCCAACCACTTTTCCCATTCATCTAACTTACACAGCAGCCACCATTGATCATAATATTTCACAAGATTTTCCTTTCTCATATTTCCAAGTGCTGTCCTAGGTTATAGAACACCTCCCAATACCGATTTCTTAAAAACACGACTGAAAACAATCATTACTGACACCATCTCGTAAGTAAAAACCATGAGAAGAGGGAGGGAGGGAGGGGAAGCACAGGGCTGCTTGCAGCACGAGTGGGAAAAGCGGGGAGAAGGCCCACAGTGTATCCACATAAACAATGTCACAAAGAAAGAACTGCAAACAACAACCAGTGACTCCTTCTGCTCTCTCGTGGAAGTTGGAGGGTTAAAAGGTGGTAGAGGCAGATACAAATTGGTAAAAAGAACTGATAGTACACAGGTTTACAACTTTAACATTCTCAGCTTTCACAGGTTCTTTGATCAAGACTCCAATCCTCTGGACTTGCTGTTCTCATCAGTGTTGGGCAATGGTACAGGAGGCCACCTGCTCGGCATCTTTCCTCCCCCCGCCCCAGACTGCTGAACCATCGGGGGTGCCGAAGGCACAGCAGGGGATGGAGTAGGGAGGACATTGAAAACATGAACTAGGTAAGATTCATAGCAATTTTCAGGATACTTATCAGGCTGCAACGCTGCAAAAATTCCGGCAGCAGCAGACCGTTCAGCCTTAAGATCTTTTAAGATGGTAATTATAAGCTTCCATGCAGTTGCTAATGATTTAGCTTCTTTATCTCCATTGCTGACTTTATCCCATAATTTCTGCCCTATATCGTCCCAAAGTTCAAGTTTAAGTTTTGAGTCACTAATGCTCTGTCCTGGTTTTGTTAAAAACAAGTTTCTCTTTTAGTGAATTTTTGCCTGTCAGCTAAAGCCTTCATATTAGCTGCATTTTCCTGGAGAACGCAACACATGTTTTGGTTAAACCTAGCAATGGAATGCAAACTTATTGATAAGCACGGATGGACATCTCGCGAGAGGGGCAACGAGAAAACTGATGACTGAGAGACTGACCAATGGTGTATAACATTCCATTCACGTGAATACTTCATATAAAGTGGGAGATCACGAGGATTTCGACCCTTTTTTCCTCGTGGCTGACATTAGGAGAGGACCTTGCTGGTCGTCCCTGAGAACTGAGGCCTAGTGACAGACTGAATCCAGCTCCGGTTGGCTGCAGTGTCCAATCCAGGACTTTGGGTGCTGGCTCTGCAGTTGCTGAGACTTAGAGGATTGGTTTTGTATATTTTGTATTATTTTCTCTGTTCTTATTAGTAGCATTAGTAAAACATCTTTAACTTTTCCAACTCTCTTCTCTCTGTCCTTCTTTCCCTCCCGATCGCCTGTCCTGAGTGGGAAGGGGGGAGAGGGAGGGGCAAAAGGGGGAAGTGGGGGGGAGAGGAGGTTAACAATACATCTGCCAGGGTTTGATTGTCACCCCGCACGCAATCTTAACCCTCGACAGATAATTGGCGTCCAACGTGGGGCAAGAGAACGGGGTAAATTTGGAGATTTTTGGCTTTTCTACTGCTCTGACGTACCTTTCAATTTTCTTGGCACGGTGCCAACTCATAGAGTTGTGATACTCGCGCGTCTGCTTCGGATATGTTTTAGTGGTATTAAGGCAAAGTGAATTACATTGATTTAAAGATGTTATGGCAAAAGTTGTATCAGTTATTTTCTACATTGTGCTCGCTGATCCCATATCTGTGTTGGTGTTTCTTTCTAAATCGAAGTATTCATTATATAACAACAAGAAACTGGACAGCGGTCATGATGATACTGTGTGGTATGGCACTGGTTTATTTCATTATATTGCAGCCGCTAATGAATTTCTACTCGATTCTGCTTTACCTCGAAAAACCTCCAGGAGAGATTAAAGAGCAGAATGGCTCTGTATTTACTAATTGGTCAAGCGAATCTTTAGAAAGACTGACTAACAATACTTTTGTGTTTTCGCTAGGACAGTTTGCAAATGTTTTAGAGAACTTCGAATATCCTTGGAGCTTTGATAGAACTGTGATGGTGTTATCTGTTTTGCTGAATGTGTGTCAGTTTGTGTTACTGTTAAGAGAAATGAGGTTCAATAGGAGGTTTGCGTCTCTTTTTAGTCCTGAGATTTGCAGTGCGTCTTCGGAAGCTTTAGCAAAAAGCACTCCTAGCCGCTCGAGAAAAGGCAAAACAGCCAAAGCTGCTGCTGCAGCCACTGCCCCCCCAACCGCGGCTTCACAGGCTGAAGTTACAGCTCCTCCGCAGAGCTCCTCTGCCAAGGTTGCTGCAGATAACATTACCTCTCCAGCCTCAAAGGCTAACAAGGCAGCCCCCCCTTCTTCACACACTGCTCACTGTTGCTGCTGTAACCACAGCAATCACTGTGACAGTCATTCAGACTCTGGAAATGAATCAAATGATGGTGAACCCATATCAGCATCAGTTGCCGGTTGTAAGAAAGTCACTAGAAAGACTACCCGTGCAGCAGGTGATGGCACAGGGCCAACATCAACCCAAGAGGCATCATCAGGACAGGGTGGAGATGAAGTGACCACCACTCGGTCCTTTTCTCCAGGTGAGCTGAGAGATCTGCAAAAAGACTTTAGTCGTCGTGAAGGCGAGAATATTTTAACCTGGCTGCTGCGATGCTGGGACAATGCGGCAGAAACAATTGAATTAGAAGGTGGTGAAGCCAGGCAGCTGGGATCTCTGTCAAAAGATTCCACCATTGATAGGGCAATTTCAAGAGAGTCTAATGCCGCTACTCTCTGGACCTGACTCCTGGCAGCTATGAAAGTCAGATTTCCCTACAAGGAAGATTGTATATCCAAGTTAGGGAAATGGAATACTATGGAGAGAGGTATCCAGTTCCTGAGAGAATTAGCTGCGCGAGAGATCATCTATCTAGGACCAAACAGCCAAGAGGGGACAGACCCAGATAGAATCAATTATACAAAATCTATGTGGCGCAGATTTGTACAAAGTGCACCACCTGCATATGCTAAGTCATTGGCAGGAATGGTCTGGTCAGCTAGAGGTGCACAAGAAATTAATGAAGTGATTGAGCAGCTCCGGTGCTTTGAGGACAGCCTTGCTGGTTATCTACGGGCTTGTGTCTCTGCTGTGGAGAAACTGTGTGAAAAATCTGATGACCGGTTTGAAAAGCTGTTGCAAGAAATCAAAGAGCTCAGAGAAGACACATACCATTCACGACCTGCACAAACCTATGTTTCAACTGTTAGGAGAAGGCGTTTCCAATCTCAAGAGAGAGGGCAGAGACAGCCCACAAAAAGAGGTTCACTGTGGTTCTTCCTACATGAACAGGGAGAAAACATGAATAAGTGGCATGGAAGGTCTACCTCAGAACTTCAAGAACGAGTACATGAGATAAAAGGAAAAACTCCTAGGAAGGTGGCTGCTCCAGTTTACAAAAGGAGCAGAAGAGATTCTGATGCTCTTGAAGGAACCTCTAATTCACACCCAGAGACTGTGCAAAACAGGAATTAGAGGTGCCCTGCCTCCAACCAGGTGGAGGAAAGGGATAACAGCGTTTATTGGACTGTACAAATACTATGGCCTGGTACAACACAACCCCAGGAGTACAAAGCTTTAGTGGACACTGGTGCTCAGTGCACAATAATTCCTTCTAATTATAAAGGAACGCAATCCATCAATATTGTTGGAGTGACTGGGGGATCCCAGGAGCTGACTGTTGTAGAGGCTGAAATGAGCCTAACTGGAAAAAACTGGCAAAAGCATCCCATTGTGACTGGTCCAGATGCTCCGTGTATCCTTGGTATAGACTACCTCAGGAGAGGGTATTTTAAGGACCCAAAAGGGTATAGGTGGGCATTTGGTATAGCAGCTGTGGACACTGAGAAAATTGAACAGCTGTCTGATTTGCCTGGTCTTTCAGATGACCCTTCTGTTGTAGGACTGCTGATGGTTGACGATCAGCAGGTGCCAATTTCTACCACGACGGTGCATCGCCGGCAATATCGCACCAATCGAGACTCTTTGATTCCTATCCAGAAGCTGATCCGTCAATTGGAAAGCCAGGGTGTGATCAGTAAGACTCGCTCACATTTAACAGCCCAATCTGGCCAGTGCGTAAGTCTAGTGACGAGTGGAGACTAACTGTAGACTATCGTGGCCTGAATGAAGTTACACCACCACTGAGTGCTGCTGTGCCTGACATGCTAGAACTGTAATTTGAACTGGAGTCAAAGGCAGCCAAGTGGTATGCTACAATTGACATTGCTAATGCATTTTTCTCTATTCCTGTAGCAGCAGAGTGCAGGCCGCAGTTTGCTTTCACCTGGAGGGGCATCCAGTATACATGGAATCGCTTGCCCCAGGGGTGGAAACACAGTCCTATCATCTACCATGGACTGATCCAGACCACGCTGGAGCAAGGTGAAGCTCCAGAACACTTGCAATATATTGATGACATCATCGTAGGGGGCGACACAGCGAAAGAAGTCTTCGAGAAAGGTGAGAGAATAATTCATATTCTTTTGGATGCTGGTTTTGCCATAAAACGGAGCAAGGTCAAGGGACCTGCACGAGAGATCCAGTTTTTAGGAATAAAATGGCAAGATGGCCGTCGTCAGATCCCAATGGATGTGATCAACAAAATTGCAGCAATGTCTCCACCTACTAATAAAAAGGAGACACAGAGTTTCTTGGGCATTGTAGGTTTTTGGAGAATGCATATTCCTGACTACAGCCACATTGTGAGCCCTCTCTATCGAGTGACTCGTAAGAAGAACCAATTTGAGTGGGGCCCTGAACAACGACAAGACTTTGAACAAATTAAGCGTGAGATAACTCATGCGGTGGCCCTTGGACCAGTCCGAACTGGAGTAGATGTTAAAAATGTGCTCTACACTGCAGCCGGAGATAATGGACTTACCTGGAGCCTCTGGCAGAAAGCACCAGGAGAAACCCGAGGTTGACCCTTAGGTTTTTGGAGTCGAGGATACAAAGGATCTGAGGCCAACTATACTCCAACTGAAAAGGAGATACTAGCAGCATCTGAAGGAGTTTGAGCTGCTTCAGAAGTGATCGGCACTGAAGCACAGCTCCTCCTGGCACCTCGACTGCCGGTGCTGAGCTGGATGTTCAAAGGGACGGTTCCCTCTCCACATCATGCAACCGAAGTTACGTGGAGTAAATGGATTGCACTGATCACACAACGAGCTCGAATTGGAAGTCCCAACCGTCCAGGGATATTAGAAGTTATTACAGACTGGTCAGAAAGCAAAGACTTTGGGATGTCTCCAGATGAGGATGAAGTAAAACGTGCTGAAGAAGCACCACCATATAATATGCTTTCAGAGACTGATAAGCAGTATGCACTGTTCACAGATGGATCCTGTCGTCTTGTAGGAAAACATCGAAGGTGGAAAGCTGCTGTGTGGAGTCCCACACGACAAGTTACAGAAGCCACTGAAGGACAAGGTGAATCCAGTCAGTTTGCAGAAGTGAAAGCCATCCAGCTGGCTTTGGACATTGCTGAACGAGAGAAGTGGCCAATACTTTATCTCTATACTGACTCATGGATGGTAGCAAATGCCTTGTGGGGGTGGCTACAGCAATGGAAGAAAAGCAACTGGCAGCGCAGAGGTAAACCCATTTGGGCTGCCACACTGTGGCAAGACATTGCTGCTCGGCTAGAGAGCCTGCCTGTGAAAGTTCGGCATGTAGATGCTCATGTACCTAAAAGTCGAGCCACCGAGGAACATCTAAACAACCAACAAGCAGATCAAGCTGCTAAGATTAAAGTAGCTGAGATGGACTTGGACTGGCAACATAAAGGTGAACTTTTCCTAGCTCGGTGGGCCCATGATGCTTCAGGGCATCAAGGTAGAGATGCAACATACAAATGGGCTCGTGATCAAGGGGTGGATTTAACTATGGACACTATTTCACAGGTTATTCATGAATGTGAAACTTGCGCTGAAATCAAACAAGCAAAACGGTTAAAACCTGTATGGTATGGGGGGCGATGGTTAAAGTATAAGTATGGAGAAGCTTGGCAGATTGATTATATGACACTTCCACAAACACGTCAAGGTAAGCGTTATGTACTTACAATGGTGGAAGCAACCACTGGATGGTTGGAAACATATGCCGTACCTCATGCTACAGCCCGAAATACTATCTTGGGCCTTGAAAAGCAAGTCCTTTGGCGGCACGGTACGCCAGAAAGAATTGAATCAGACAATGGTACTCATTTCAAAAACAGTACTATAGACAATTGGGCCAAAGAACATGGTATTGAGTGGGTATATCATATTCCATATCATGCACCAGCCTCTGGGAAAATTGAAAGGTACAATGGTTTGTTAAAAACTACACTAAAGGCACTTGGTGGTGGAACCTTTAAAAACTGGGATTCACATTTAGCAAAAGCCACTTGGTTGGTCAACACTAGGGGATCAACCAATCGAGCCGGGCCTGCCCAATCAGAAATTCTACGGACTGTAGAAGGAGATGAAGTCCCTGTAGTACACATGAAAAATATGTTAGGAAAGGCAGTCTGGGTTACTCCTGCCTCAGGCAAAGGCAAACCTATTCGTGGGATTGTTTTTGCCCAGGGACCTGGCAGCACCTGGTGGGTGATGCTTAAGGATGGAGAAGTTCGGTGTGTACCTCAAGGGGATTTGATTCTAGGTGAAAATATGCAATGCTGAACTGTATGATGTGAATTGCCGCACTAACAATGTTTAATAAGTGTCTTTCAGATCAAGACAATGGTGATGAAACTAGAGCTAGCTTCTTCGAGTGGCGCCCGACACCTTCTTCGAAGTTGGTGTCCTTAACCCACAAACAGTGGTCATGAGATGCACTTGTACCATTTTTCCTGCCCTGGGAGACTGTTGTGACAAAATGAACTTAATGAACTTTTCAAAGGATGGTCCACTGATTAATTACTCCTGTGTATATATGTACATATGTGTGTATATATATATATATATATATATATAGTAGTAGTGATTAATTAGATTGTATTGATAGATTGTATTGATAAGGTTTAAGTATTCAGTGAATGTCATATTATAAGGGGTGGAATGTTCTGGTTTTGTTAAAAACAAGTTTCTCTTTTAGTGAATTTTTGCCTGTCAGCTAAAGCCTTCATATTAGCTGCATTTTCCTGGAGAACCCAACACATGTTTTGGTTAAACCTAGGAATGGAATGCAAACTTATTGATAAGCATGGATGGACATCTCGCGAGAGGGGCAACGAGAAAACTGATGACCGAGAGACTGACCAATGGTGTATAACATTCCATTCACGTGAATACTTCATATAAAGTGGGAGATCACGAGGATCTCGGCCCTTTTTTCCTCATGGCTGACATTAGGAGAGGACCTTGCTGGTCGTCCCTGCGAACTGAGGCCTAGTGACAGACTGAATCCAGCTCCGGTTGGCTACAGAGTCCAATCCAGGACTTTGGGTGCTGGCTCTGCAGTTGCTGAGACTTAGAGGATTGGTTTTGTATATTTTGTATTATTTTCTCTGTTCTTATTAGTAGCATTAGTAAAACATCTTTAACTTTTCCAACTCTCTTCTCTCTGTCCTTCCTTCCCTCCCGATCGCCTGTCCTGAGTGGGAAGGGGAGAGAGGGAGGGGCAAAAGGGGGAAGTGGGGGGGAGAGGAGGTTAACAATACATCTGCCAGGGTTTGATTGTCACCCCGCAATCTTAACCCTCGACATGCTCATAACAGTCTTTTCAGGTTTTAATTGCTTCAGTGTAGTAATTATCAGTTTCGGGGCGGTTACAAGGCCGAGAATATATTTTTCACTGCAACTGATCGCCTTCCACAACACAGTTCCCACTTTTTCCCAAGTCTCTATTTGAAAAGCTCCTGACAGATCAGCAGGAAACCCATTGCCTCTCCACCAAATTCAAAGTTTTTTGACGTTACTCTCCTCATAGTTCACCCTTCTCATAGAGAGGATATGCGAGAGGAGTCGCACTATTTCTTCTTCTTCTTTAAAAATATTCTGCCCCATCTCCTCTCGCCCCCAGCTGCTCACCTCTTTGGGTGTCCGTTGCAACAATATCGGATCCTCTATCTCTCCTCTGTCACTTCTGTAGCGATCAATCAGGAGACACGCAGCCTGCAGACTACGTCCCGATCACGGTCCAGCCATGCCGTCTCCAGCTGGTGCTCGCTCCTCGCAGCAGTTGTCCCCTCGCCGTAAATTCTCCTTGCATATCACGTCGGCATCGCCACTTGCGAGCGTGAAAAATCATGGACTCCACACAATCCAATATGAATTCAAGCGAAGCCATTTATTACAGAAACAAGCCTCCTTATATATGCAGTTATTTCCTGATCACGCGTCCACGCTCCAAGCATGCATTAGCTGATTGGACATTGTCTATGTTCATGAGCTGTCTACGCGCCCAAGTCTCACTGCTAATAGGTCTGTTGATTTATGTTGTGTTCTCAGCTTTCCAAGGTGGCCTTGAAATTCTTTTGGGCCTGGGTAGTTTAATAACAAATCTCCATCTAAGAGAAACCCATCCACACAGTAACTTCAAGAAAATTCAAAAACATCCAAAACACTTCAAAAACTGATCATGGAGAGCTCTGGTTCCCCAATGAGTAAATTTAGGATTCCCTTAACCTAATTTTTGGGGACTATCTCTCTACTATCCGGTAAAAAAAATAACATCCCCCATTCTTGAGATCTGCACCTATCCGTTGTCTACAATATCCTAACAATCCTAACAATTGTCTTTTCCCTTTTATAAACCAATGTCCTAAATATTTTACGTCTGGTTCTACAAACTTCAATTTACTCTCTGATACTTTTAATCCTTTGTGTCTAAAAAAGTTCAATAATCCTATGGTTCTTTTTCATACTGTCTCTTCTGCTTCGTTCCGGCAATTAATAAGTCGTCTATTATATTAACTTTACCCCAGAAGGGGGTTCAAATTCTAACAATAGTTTTTCTAACACTTATCCAAATAAATTTGGTAATTCTGTAAAACCCTGTGACGATACGGTCTATCTTAATTGTTGTTTTCGTCCCATTCAAAAACAAAATAATTCCTGCTACTCTCATCTAAGGGGCAGGCCCAAAATACATCTTTTAGATTTACTACGCTATACTAAATGTTTTCTGGGGACATCTGGTTTAGCAATATATATAGATTTGCTACCACAGGAAATCGGGATATGGTTGGTTTTGACTTTGTCCTGTGGCGTTATCACATATAGTTTTACTTTTAATATTCCCTGTTCAATTTCTATAGTCATGCCTAATGCCACAATTAAATCTCTCCCCAATAGATTATTTTCAGCCTCTGGGACTAATAAGAAGTCATTTAGGCAATTTCTTATTTAGATTCAATTTCCACATAATCCAGTATGAGAACTTTGAAGGGTTCTCCCTTTGCTTCCACTACGAGGGCAGTCTTCTTTAAAATGCATCCTCTGGGAAGGTAGACCTTCCTACCCCCGTATCCACCAAAAAGATCACTTCTTCTTTATGGGGGCCTATCTTGAGTTTTATTAAGGGCTCTGTTGTTGTCTTTGCCCCTAATATATATAGAGCCCCTGCTCCTCTAAACATCTTCTCATTTTGCTCTCTATTTCTACAACTTCACTGCATATGTCCCTTTTTCCCACAATAATAACAACAAATAGGGACATTCTCTCTCTGTATTCGATTCATAGGAGGTCTGTTTACCGGGACCGATCTCCCCCTTTGTTCATTTTGTTCTTCTCTAACCGGTGTTAGTTTCTCTGCCTTTTGAGTCTCCCTTACTGCGGCTACTAAGAATTTTTTCCTTTGCTCTTTGTTTCTCCCCATCTCTTTGAGTTTTTCTAATTTCTTTCTTATATCTCCCCAGGATTTTGCTACAAACTGGGGGTCTACTCCTGAGTATATTTATCCTTTTTCTCAAAAACATATATTTCTACAGTTCTCAAACTTCCTTCCCAGCATGAAACATATCGCTTTCTTCTTGACCAAAAAGTTCTTTACCATTTACATACAGTAATAGACCATTTTCTCTTTACCCTTCCCCTGGGTAAATTCTTCATTCCAAAATTCTAACGTGACACCCCCCCCTCCCCCCGCCAGGGACTGTCAGGGGGGTTTCTCTGGCAGGTTGCTCCCCTCCAACCTCTTGGGCCCCTTCCGTGGGTCCCGCTAGACCTAAGGACTTGCTTGTTCCCTGGCCTATCCTGACTGGTTCACAACGTGTGACTCGAATCCATGACCAAAACAAACTCTTCACTCGCTTTGTCCCTTCAGTGGCCAAGCCCCTTGTGGGGTGTTGGAACCGCAATTAGAAGGACTCCGCACTCGCTTTGCAACCAGGTTGTGTTTCAGCCAACACCAGTCACACACACCACCCGACCCAGCGGTACTTACAGTCCACTTTTCCCGTTGGGAACTTCATGCTCTCTGGATTACGGGTGAACTGCAGTATGGGGAGGAGCTCAGTTCTTTTGTTTATGCTTTATCATGTAATAACGTTGGATCTCCAGACACTCCGAGCACTAGGGCCACTGGTTAGAGTGGGGCGCCTCCCCGAGCTCAGAGTGGTGCAGAGATATCCAAGGTTATCACGTTGGGGTCACCAATTGAAATAAACAACTCAGGCTACTCCAATCATGGATAGCAGCACCTCATGCAATTTATTACAATGTGTTCGATAATAGAATAAGCAAAACAGTGCTGGGTGTGCAGGGAACCTGCGCTCCACAAACACGCACACTAAGATCTCCAAACTGGCCCTTTTTATTGTCTTTGAGTTCCGGATTTCGGCTAGTTTCATCCTATTTTCGTTTCTTCGGTATTACTTGTTCTTTCCTTTGCGGTCTTCAGGAGGCCTTCTTGCGGTTGGTCATTCTGGAGGAAGTTCCTCTTTCTTCCTCCGTGTCTTCTTACCTTGTGACCTTCTAGTTTCACAACTAGTCTTACAGTTGGTTTAAAGCAAGCCAGGTTTACAATTAGCCACACAGTTTGCTCAAAGCTTAGCCTGATTTCCTTTGTCCTAGTGACAGAGAGAATTGACAATTAACTAATTAACACCTAAAGAACTAACACTTGACACTTAGAGAGCTAACCCTTTAACCCACATCACTATGGCCTAGCCTTGCTTAACTCTGTGTAACATATTGTACGAAAAACGGGACTTCACTGACACCTTGCAAAAATAATAATCCTTGGGTGAATCCTTGGCGCATCCTTCGGTAAACTAGATTACAGAAACTTCGGCACAGGACAGGAGATGCCTAACCAACTCATCACACTGTACCAAAGGTGACCATGTACAAAGAAAGAGGACCCGTGTTAACTGTCGTGGTTGAGACGGACAAACGACATAGACCAAGTTCTTCCAGGATGAAAGTAGTAGATGCCATTTATTGCCACAAGTGCATTTTTATACAGTTTTACCAATTCATGTGTCTCTTCACTATTGGTTACAAGTTACAGCAGTAACATCTCATTGGCTAATTTTGCTATCATCAGTGTTACTCTTCTACTCCCTTCTCTCTCACGGGTACATCCTTAACATCTCCGGATACTCCTTTACTCACGGGTAGACCTTCATATCTTCAAGGCTAATTTCTGTTCCCATGCCCTCCATCAGGGAATCCACGGACCCACCGTAGTCCCCCACAATTCCCCCTTTTTGTTTTTGTGCTAAAAAAATTGCCTTCATTGTCGACTGCAGGGCCCTTTGCAGCAGAGAAATCATGCATGGCAACATTAGTAACACAACCACAACAATCATCAAAACAATCAGTCCCGTTTTCACTACTGATAGCAACCATCCTAAAAACCTCCAACCACTAAGCAATTTATTTAACAAATCCCATGAAAAATCTTCACACCCATGTCCTTTAGCTAATAACAAAAAGTCTATTGCGGCTCTACTCTGTCATGTGGCATGTCTTACAGAATCTACATCTAACAAAAGTCCACTTAAAGCCTTAGAAGTTCTGTTAGTTTGCTTAACTAACCAGCATCCTAATTTTTCTAAAGTATTTAAAGCTTTAGCTGTGCCAACACCAGATACATGAGGTTCTAAACCCCCTAACCCTGATCCCCAAAAGTCTACATTATCATCACATTTGACTCATATACATGCAAAAAGTATTTTTCTCGTCTTGCTCTTCTGTGATCTATTATCATAGATACATTGGGTGTTAAGAGAGTTAATAGTCCCAAAATACACAGTCCTCCAACAGCATTAGAAGGAATTCCTGGCCAGACTCTATCTCCACAGATCAAGAATACACCATACAGGAGGTTTTTGGGGTCGCTGTCCCACACTATCAATGACACCCCTTGGATTCTTCTGCGAGGCGTTACACCATCGAGTTTCATTTCTATAGTCACCAAGGGTAGCACTAACATTTTGCAGTCTTATCCATTCATGTTCTCGTATATTGTTCTGACACTTTTCACAAACCAGGTTGATACAAGCGTCCATGGACATAGATGCCAGCAATTCCAGTTCCTGTGGTTCAATATCTGCTTCCAGGAGGTAATTAATCCAAAGTGCCATGTTGGTATTACTACAGTTCGTTGCAATGCCTTTGCACCAATCACTATTTTGAAACAGTTGTGGGATGCTGCTGTAGTTATCAAGGGGGATGCCAACCAAGCATGTGTGGAACAGGTTTTCCAGAGATGCCATAACTAGGCATATAGAGTCCTGGTCAGTCATGTTGGCTAAAGTAATCCACGTTAGTCTTTGTCTGTGCAGGCATCCAAAGCGCAGCAGATGCAGCAATCATTGCCAGGAAGATAACACAGATTTCACATTTCATGCTGGCAACCATTGCGGCCCTTGATCTGTAAGGACACAAGCATAGCCTCTCCCCCAGGTTATCAATTGATGTGGCCTTTTCCATTGACCATTAACTAGTGATTTGACCACAACTAACGTAGGTTCCTTCTGATTTAGCATGTTTTTGGGTCACACTTGCAAAGTGTTTCATCACATACAATGCTTTTGACAATTGGTTTTGTGGTGTTTTCCCTACTTCTCCCCCCTTTTTGTTTAAAAAAAGAAAAAAAACAAAAACACAGTTCAGAATCAGATACGTACGTTGGACCTCGACTACGTACTCAGAATCTCAAATCAATTTTAGAGGTTCCTCCTTAAAAAGCTCTAAGTAATGTAAGGCTGCACCAAGTTCTACTAATTGGGTTGAACCTTCAATAATTTTTACAGAATGATGCCAATTGTTATCTTCACACCAAACCACTACAGCTTTATGAGACTTTCCTGAACCCTCAACAAAAACTGTGCAAGTATGTAGGATCAGACCAGATACACGTATGGCCTATGACCTGATGTTAAAGAATTGCAGGTTCTGCAGCAATTTACATTTTACATTTATGCATGCCAAAAGCTGTGCTGTTAAGAAAACCAGCTAGTGCAATTTACAAAGACATAGATTGCAAATAAAAAAAAATCAAAATTAAGCTTCACAAATGGTACATGTATGACAAAAGGATCATGGCCTTTTGAGACTTAAATTCATTCCCTGCTTTTCTTGATCAGAGTAACAATCAGTATATCAGTCTGTTAGCAATCTCATCATACTGTCCCACAAGAGCCACAGGTTTTTTCTATGTTGTAGCTGTAAACAGACAAATCTGCAAGTCCAATCGAATGCAGTCAGCCTGTAAGGTTGTCATAAATTTATTCCTCAAAATCTCTAACTCCATTTTGGCTGTCATATTTATTGGATATTGTTTTCCCTTACCAGATCGAAGTCCTGTTTCAGATCTATCAGTGCAGTGTTTGCTTTATTGAAACACTGACTCTTAATATTAGTGGAAATAGAGCATTCAAAATTTCCCTGGAAATTTTTCACTTGCACAAGTAGATCTGCACCATCCAAGCAGCTTCTTGTAGGACATGTAACTAAACAGAATTCTCAGAAAACGTTATTTCAGCTTACAATTTACTTAACAAATCTTGACCCAAGAGAGGTACAGGGCTTTCTGGCAAATACAAGAATTCATGTATTAAAACTTTGTTCCGAATTTGGCATTCTATTAGTCTCAAAAAACAGCTTTTCTTTCGTTTTCTCCCATGACCTCAAAAACTAGCACAGTGAATTTACTAAGAAGTCTCTTACAACCAGTTACCACAGAATGAGGAGACTTAGGGGTGACCTTATTAATGTTTATAAATATATAAAGGGTGAGTGCCACGAGGATGGAACCAGGCTCTTCTCAGTGGCAAACAATGATAGGACAAGGGGTAATGGGATCAAGCTGGAACACAAGAGGTTCCACTTAAATTTGAGAAAGAACTTCTTCTCAGTGAGGGTGACAGAGCACTGGAACAGGTTGCCCAGGGAGGTTGTGGAGTCTCCTTCCCTGGAGACATTCAAAGCCCGCCTGGACATGTTCCTTTGCGACCTCTCCTAGGCGTTCCTGCCCCAGCAGGGAGATAGGACTGGATGGTCTTTTCAGGTCCCTTCCAATCCCAAACATACTGTGATACTGTGATATATATATATATATATATATATAATATTTTTGTTTAATTTCCCAGCTTCATTAGAAGTATGGATCCACTGGTGATGCCTTTAAATTTCACCCTCAGACTCCTTCATGCAGTATTACAGGTCTCTAGCAGTAACATTGCTTAGGGGAGGGGCGCGGGGGGGAATAAAACCTCCCTCTCACCCCCATCTGAGATGGGAAGACGTCCAGCTCAACATGAAAACAAATCAGTTTGAACTCCACATCAAACCAGCCTGGCTCTACTCCACACCCAAATGAGTACCAGTCTGACCCAGAGAAGTACTGAGCGCTCTGACCCCCAAAAGCTGACCAGTGTGAAAAGACTGACTTCAGCAAGGAGGTAAAATGATGAGCTCTTTCCTAAGATGTGCCAAAACCTAAGAAACAAGACAGAAGCAAAAAGAAACAACACCAACAACCCCTCATTCAATGTCGAGAAGCAACACAGTGCCACAACAAGGATGGGTGACAATACTCCAGGGAACATAAAAGACAGAGCAGGGGGACTAAAGCCCCCCTTTCTCCGCTTAGCAGCAGGAAGACAGGTTGTTTGTGGTTTTTTTTTTTCTGCAGTTCAGATGTACCAAGGCCACGCAGCTGGCGTAATCGCTGGTATGAAGTAGGAGGCTCTGGCAAACTCCTCGCAGCTCGACACAGGCCTGGGATATTTTGCTTTTTTGTTTTCCCATTTCATTTCAACCATAATACACTTCATATGCAATTTCAAGCAGCTCAGCAATAGTTACATTCCTCAGCCCCATTTACGTTTCACAAGTTACAGATGTCAAAAAACCAGCATATTAAACATCAATCCATTATTTGAGTTTCTTACATCCAAATCAGTTCATACTGTAGCAACTTTTAAATACATCTTCATACAATACCAAGTTCACATCCATCGTAACATTTAAGTGTGGGGTTTTTTTGTTTTTTTTGTTTTTTTTCCAATGCAAATCAGAGTTTAACAATTTAAATTCTTTTCTGGTCTCAAAATTACTAGATAACAATAGAAGCAATTACTCTAATGCGGAAGGATGCATCCTAAGGGGGAGCAAGGTGGAATTTTAGTAATGGAACCGGTTCCCATTTTGTAATTATCTCCCCCAACAAATTTATTTTGGTACCAAATATAAATATGCAAATTAAAATACTGAGCTCAGATATGAAAACCAAATACCAAGTTCAAATATGCAGACAGATCAGAGTTACACTTATTCAAGACAATATCTCGATTTTAGCATTGCACCTTTGAACCACTTACTGCTCAGCCAGGTAGTGGTGCTGCTGGGTCTCCCTGACAAAACAGGTCAGTGTGCGCTGGAGCCCCATCGGCACCGGCCCCCCCCGCCGCTGCAGCAAGCTGGACCGGGCAAGGCTTTTATCAGTGTCTCATCTGGGGTGCTACAACTGTTATCCCAAAACCAGGGTTCTTTACTTGGTGTGCATACACAAGAGCCAAATTTAGTACATAGTGATGAAACACAGCCCATCACAGAGTTGTGCAAGTCTGAATGCCGGAATAAAGCTAGTGTGCTAGAAAGAAAAATAACAGCTACTACACACAAAATTTTACCATCACATTCACACAGTAAAGAACTAAATTACTCATGATCTTCTGTATTATCACAAAACGCACATTTTGAGTCTCATTCTCGTTATTTAACAGTCTGTGAAATCACTGGACCACACAACAAAGGCCTACTAAAACTGCAACATGCTTAAATAGATACCCACAAAGAAAACAGGTTAATGAGGAGAGCATATTGCAGACTTCAGCAAGTTTACTGTGACCTGTGTGTTATCAGTTAACTCTCTCTCAGCTTGTTGAAGTTCAAACCATTCCACCTGTAAAACTGTCTGAAATGATTCGATGATCTCTTGTAGAGTTTTATTTTTCTCCTGTTCTTCTCACTTTAGAAACAACAAAGAGTTATACTTCAAGGTTCTATTCTCCGGACACTTTTCCCAATCATCAAACTTACACAGCAGCCACCATTTATTACAATATTTCACAAGATTTTCCTTCCTCATATTTCCAAGTGCTTTCCTATGTTCTAAAACACCTCCCAATACCGATTTCTTATGAACACGACTGAAAACAGTCATTCCTGACCCCATCTCGTAACTAGAAACTACGAGAAGAGGGAGGGAGGGGGGGAAAGCACAGGGCTGCTTGCAGCGCAAGTGGGAAAAGTGGGGAGAAGGTTTTACGGCGCACTTATACCACAAAGAAACAATTCTAACAACGACCAGTGAAACAATTAACTCACATTCCTGACAAGCTGCTTGATTTTCAGAGAGGCAACACACAGAAACACATAATATGTACTGTAAAACTCGCAGATAATATGTTGATAGCAAACATTAGCATTCTCTACTGCTAATTTCAACACCAGTGCTTCCTTAGCTTCTAAGTTTTCAACCTGCTTATTGATGGCCTCTTGAAGATGGTCAATAAATTGCATGTAATTCTCATTGGGACCCTGATTAATAGTTGCAAATGATTTGGCTGCTTTGTCGGTTTCAGGCACCTTTATCATAGCTTGATATGCGAGGTCTCTTGACTGCCTCAGGATTTCAGGAATTTATCGTGCCTGTAATTGTGGTGTGTCAATTAGTGTCTCTTCCAAGTGTTGGGGGTTAAATCCCAGCTTTTTGGTAAGTTCGGTTTACGCTCTGAAACTCTACCCCCACCCTCAGGATTTTGCTCTGCAGCAGCGTGGGAGGGGGGCGGGGGCAGGCTGAGGGGACCTAGGTGTATAGAAATTACGTTATTTGGCTCACTCTGGCTCACCACAGGAGGATCTTCCTCACCTAAATCTCCAGGCAAGGGGGGATAGGAAAAAAAAATGTCCACTTTTTCATTCTGCGACTGATAGCAGCGGGGCAGAAGGTTGAACTGTGACCAATGGCGGTGACGCAGACGGCGGAACCGCGATTGATGATGGTGGAGCACATGTTTGAACCGTGATTGATGACGGCGGAGCAGTCGGTTGAACGCACTGCTCTGACCGGTGCTCCGGGGGCCCCTCCCGAGATCGTATATAACCCAACGCTGTTTTTTCATGTGAGTCTTTCATAGCTTTTATCTGATCTCGGGGCCACACATACGTACGCTCCTCCTCTATTCCCTTTAACTTTCCAAGAAAGTGTCGCGGATCCTTATCCGTATCAGATAATATGGACTTGGGCGGTGTTGACAAACCTTTAGTAACAGGGAGAGTTGGAGTAGTACTTAATCTCGCCTTTTCCTCTGAATCTGGCCCAGGAGAGCCAGGAAGACCATCCCTCCCCGCTGTCTCTGCATGTTCCCGTTGCTCTTTTAATCCTCTGAAAGTCTCTAGCAACAAGTGACATGTTGTTAACAGTTCAGTTGTTTCTTTGCATCTTTCACTAGTGCTTTCCCCATAGTAACACAGTCCTTCCTTTGTAAAGCCAGTTCCAGAGGGCTAATACCCTGCTTCTTCAGAAGCAACTTTCATGTAGATAATATAATACCCTCTTCTTTAGATAAGTTCCACCCCCTCCCCGTTCCTGGTAGCTCACCAACTCTTAGTGTGGCGTCTTTTCAATGATCCGGATCTTCGGCAGCTCTCCTCGGCTGCTCTATCAGCTGTACCGGGCTCTGTCTCCACAGCTCTTCTTTGGCTGTCACAGTTTCACGCTGTCTCCTCTTCATGCGAGATCCTCTTCAGGCAGGATCACGTCGGGGTCACCATATGTCATTAACAATCACTGCTCAGCTGCGACCAGAAGGAGCCGGAGGTGGAGACTCTGGACATGGTGTCCTGGAACTCATTGTAATAAGAACCGCCTTCTCGAAGACAGGTTATAAATAAGTATAGGCATTCCTAAAACTTTCATGAATATGTAACACTTGACTGCATTTAACCAAACTCACAGCTACTGTAATTTTACACACGTATTAGGTGAAATGATTCCCCGTGTGTCTGGCGTCATAGATAAATACATACCTTCTTTATAACCTCAAGGGCTGTAAGGTCATTCTGCGCCTCACTAGCTCCATGCCCTATTTGGTTAAGAGGGGGTCCCACCAGCAACCACAATGTGTTTTGCAACCCTCGCAATGTCCCCCTTGCAAGCCTTCATGCAAGCAGCATAGCTGCACTCCTTCAGCACGAATCATAACTACATTTTCCACACAATTATACTTTTGGTCATCTTCACAAACTAGGCCTTCAGTTTTGATTCTTGGATGATTCACGTTATTCTCTCTGTCCCTCAGAGTTCTTCTGCAGAAAGGAAAACAAACGGGACTCACCTCTTCGAGGCAAAAATAATTAAAATGATGGAAATATCCAGCGGGTATTTATCTGATGCTCCTTGCCCAGGGCATTGGAAGATACCCATGAATTTGTGTTTAAAGGAGTTTTCAATACCAGTGGTACACTTCCCACAGTGGGGAGTTCCACCAGGACTGGCTGTCCCGAGTAATGGGCTGAACCCTTGGAATCATTTGGTCCCTTTAGAGAGGGAATCAAGGAAGGGGTTTTTGGACAGAAAGCAGTGATTTTGGGGCATCCATTTACCCCCCACCTGTCATTTACCCCTGTGACAGCTTGCCACAGACGAGTATCTCAATTACCCTCGTGAGGTCTCAAAAGCCGTTTTAGGAGGCCGTTTGTTCTTTCTACAATTCTATTAGCCTGTGAGTAATATGGGGTGTGAAAAGTCCATTTAATCCCTTCACTTTGTGCCCAGTCTTGTACGATTTTAACAATGAAATGGGAACCGTTGTCAGACTTGTGGCTTTGGAAAAGTTCCAAACAATTCTCGCAATTCTTTCACAGTATTTTCACCTGTAGCTTTTTTAAAAGTTTCTGCTTGGACTAGTCCTGACGTAATTTCCACTCCCACCAGTACAAAGTGCCTGCCCCCTGATTTCTTGAAGGGGCCAATGTAATCCACCTGCCAGGCATCCCGCAAACCTTTTCCTTCCCTTAAATGCAGAGGGTTATCTTCTAAAGGGTGCCTTTCTAGCCGTCTCCAACATTGTTCGCAAGCTGATATGCAGGTTTTACACATTTCTCTGGTGACAGGCCAGCCTCAGACCAGAGCTTCATGATACAAGTCTTTAGCTCCAGTGTGTTTGCGCTTTACATGTACACCATTCTAACAAGCCTTCCCAGTCTTCTGAAATTTGATCCTTTTGTACAGGGGTCAGTCTTGGTAATTCATCAGCTCGGTTATTCCATTCTCCTGCGGATTCCCCATCTACCTGAGGAGAAGCCACCCAGCCCACAGCAAAGATTCCTTTTTTAGCAATACTTAAAATTTCCTTGCCACTTTTTGCCACACTGGAATCCTATTAACTTCCCATCCGTTTTGCTCCCAGAATGAAGCCACTCGGTACAGCCCTTAAACACAGCATAAGAGTCAGTATAAATGTGTACAGGGGTAGCAGTTTGTGCTTCCTGTTGGAAAACACTCCATACTGCAATTAATTCACCTACTTGTGCACTACCCTCTCCCTCTGTTATAATGTGTTCATTGGAAGAGGTATGGAGTGCGACTGCCCTGTATTTCCACACTTTTCCTTCTCTTTTTGCAGAAGCGTCAGTAAACCAAGCACTAGCTGACCGATCATGTGAAAAGGGAGGTGCGACTTGAATCACTGAGGCAGGTTTATCTTGGTCATCGTCCAAGCTCTCAGTTTCTTGTATAGCTAGATTTTTCAAAGCTCCTTCAGATACTGAGAAAATGTTGCAATAGTGTTCAATCTGAGCATACCTATTTCGTACCGAGGCCTTTTGGGCTACCCCATCAGGAGGAAGGGTCCCAGAAGTGACTGTTTTTATGACTTTAAATGGGCCTCTTAATACGATTGGCTGCTGTCGTGCAATCTTCTCTACTTCTACTAGAGGCAGACTAACAATAAACAAACCTTTCTCCCAAGCAGTGTATCTCTTTTTGTCATCCCTAAAACCCCGGGAGAAAAATCCCACAGGTCGGGTTGGACCCTCAGGGCTTCTCTTCCATATGTGACTGACAAGCCTGATAAAGCAAACTCCCATTCCACCTGAAAAGGGTCTGTAGGGTGAATAGGACCAAGGGCTTGGTGAGCTGTTGCTTCAAAAATTAGTAATCACATAGCTTCTTCCTGAGAAGCTGTCCATTCCCATTTTACCCCTTTTCTTAACAAATCGTAAAGAGGTCTAGCAATGACAGAAAAGTCTGGGATGTGTTTCCTCCAAAAAACTAACAACCCTAAAACATGCTGCAAATCCGTTTTTGATTCAGGCATTTTGATCTGAACTAAGGAAGCAAGAGTGTCCGGCGGGATGCAGGTCATCCCTCCCTTCCACAGATTCCCAGGAATTTTACTTCTTGTGAGGGTTTTTGGACCTTTTCGGGGGGAATTTGCAAACCCAGATTTTCTAAATGTGTAATTATATCCTGTTGGGTTACCCCTACTTCTGTTATTTCATTTCCACCCACAAGAGTATCATCAATGTACTGATAAACAGCTATGCCTTCGGGTTTGGGTATTTTTTCTAGCTCTTGGGCTAAAGCGTGATGAGCTAATGTGGGAGAATGTTTGTACCCCTGCGGAAGTCGGGTGAAAGCGTATTCTTGTCCTTCCCAGGTGAAAGCAAAACGATCTCTGTCTTCTGGCTGCAATGGTATCATAAAAAACATGTCCTTGACATCTGTTGTTGCCATGATTGGATGAGCCTTTTCCTGTATCATGGTTATTAGTTCAGCCAGATTGGGGACTGCGGTGGTTAGAGGATCGGTGTTGGCATTTAGCTGCCGAAAATCTATTGTAAGTCGTCACATCCCATTGGGCTTTCTAACTGGCCACACTGGAGAGTTAAAAGGAGAGTGTGTGTTAATTATGACTCACATTTCTTGTATAACTGGTTTGATGCCTTCTTTGGCACCAAGGGGCAACGGGTATTGTTTTACATTTGTAGCATGACTACATGGGAGTGCTGGTGCGACTTGCAATAGCCTTCGATGTGACAATCCAAAAGTCCACAATAATCCTTCTGAAACTTCCCACTGTCTACCTTTGAGGGTATCCATACCTAGCTAACTGTTAGGAATGTCTCCAATCACCATTTTAATAGTGACTGTGCTCTCATTTCCTGGCAACAAGAATTTTACCCAAGCAACTTTCATAACTTCTGTTGACCCTAAAGCATTAAGGACACAAAAACGTCGCTTCGAGGGAAAAACTCCACACCTGTCAGCATCTACATCACTTAGAGCAGAAATTTGTGCACCGGTGTCAATGAAAAAAGTTACAGGTTCATGCTTAGGGCCCCCTTTGGTACGCATGAGCTGCGGGATATAAATCCATCCCCCATTCCCCCGCTCACTACTAAGGAATAGAGGTTCTAGTTTTCCTGTTTCTGGGAGAGACTTTCATCCTTGACGGGGGAGGGAGCTGAAGGTATAACAGGTAGGATTGCTTTTACATTCTGTGAAGGCTCTTTTGGATTTCGCCACCTTGATACTCGTTTACTAAGTTTATCAAGGGGTAAGCCTTCCATTATATCTCTGGGAACTCCCTTTTTAATTCCTAAAACCCATCATTGTTGTTGGGCCTTAGGCTGTTCTCCCTTTGCTGTTTTAATGCATGGATGTTCTTTTTTTTGGGATACCGGTAACAGCAGCAGTGTTGGCAGAGAGGGGCAGCTTTTTGATTTCAATATTACGGATTCCTCTTGACCTCTCTTCTAGGATTTTTACTGGGCCATATTTCCTATTGTAATCTATCAATTCTTGTGTTACTTCCCCCCACGTCCACACCTTTTGAGTATTTGGTTATTGCAGGAAGTCGGGGGAGGGGTGAAAGAGGCATCCATGCTAGTATTAGTTCCTTTCCTCTGGCTCCCACTTCTGTTACCCTGGCTCCTAGCCATATTTTCCGATTTTTCTACTGGGCTCATTAGTGTGATTCTCCTTTGAATGTTAATTCCAGTAGATTTTAGTGACTCTGGAAGTCCCCTTATTAAGGGAGTCATCATGTCAGGATTCACTGGCAACATCATTGGGGATTCACATTCGGGAATTAATTTCCTTTCATGTATCATTTACAAACAGGCTGCTTTGTGTACACTTTCTAACAATTGATCAGATGTGCCAGTAATTGCTAAGGGCTCTCCCCTATCTAAGGGGTTTAGCCCTCCAGCCCAGTAAGCAGCTCACTGGGTTAGAGACCACGGGGCATGTCTGTCACCAGTTGTTAAGAAGACTCCATGCCCCCAGTATCCATTTGCCTCTTGTTCACTTAACTGAATTTGGTCTCCCCCAGTTAGGGATACACGCCACATATATTCAGTTTCAGATTCTTTAGGGAGGCGACCGTACTCTTTTTTAAGTTGGGCCAGCTCAGTGGCAGTGTAAGGTGTTTGCTTAGTTGTAATGCGAGGGTCAGTATCCTCCTCATTTGCATAAAAGTATTCTGTTTTAACTAAGGGTCTCACGTGTGGGAATTCGTCATAACGTTTTCCCGTGTCCTCCAATTCTTTCCGACGGTAGATTTGATTTATGTGTCGGATATTTTTCCCCTCTAACTCCCACTCCCTCAGCACCCCCGTGTTCTCCTTTAGAGTAGCTTTCAGTGAGCAGTTTTCTTCCCTCTCCTTTTCTAATTGTTGAAAGCAGTTTTCTAATTGTTGTTCTAAATTGGAGGTTGTTTTTTGCAGGACCTGCACCAGATTTTCAAGAGATTCTATTATTTTACTTTCATTACTGTGCCGCATGAAGCGATCTTCGATTGCCGCTACTAGGCTGGCTCCTAAAACAGCGCAGACTGCAGTCTTATCTCTATTTGATCCAAACTTACACTTAGTCTGCAAAGAAATCACTCGGTCCACTACACTCTGTAAATTAGTCCAATTATCATGAGCTCAGTCTTCTCCGGGTATGGAGGGTCAGGCTCCATACTTTGCTAAAAGCGTGTAGAACGAGTCCCGATCTTTTGCTAGCCAAAAGTCCTGATTGTCAGCTTTTCCAGTCATTCTTACTACGAAGGGGCGGTACACACTCTAGGAAGGCACAACTTAGTTACGAAAACCACAGCAACAACTGCATCACCCTTCTCTTTCCCGAGTGGTTGAAGAGGTCTAGAAATCTGCTATGGGAGGACCTAACTTAGCTACACAAACACACAAGATTGCCCCTTCACTCTCCCTAGCAGACAATACTCATTATCATGAAAACAACACCCCTTCTGCACTTTGAGATCTTTTGTGTTAGATTCCGGGAAACAGAACCCTCAACTCGAGTTTGGGGTGCTCTACACCAAGGCGTGTATGGTGTGCGGGAAATCTGAATCACCTCCCTTGCGTTCTAGACACTTCTCACTGATAAATCAGTGTAAGGCTAGGTGCGGCTGAGACAAAATGTCCTTCCCCTGGTGCAGACCATACACTACCTACACCCCTCTGTTTTCCCAGAATCCCATCCTCGTCGCCAATTAAATGTCATGGTCCACTCGGTGATGGACTCGTGATGGTTCGTTTACCTTGATCTCAGAGCTCAAAATTAAGTCAACCAAAAGGCCAAGGGGTTATGGTTCAATCAAACAGTGTTACTTTATTAACTTGCCCGTAAAGCAGCACGCGATAGAAAGAGAGAGTAAGAAAAAGAGAAGGGAAAAGAAACGGGGAACAGTAAAAGTAAAGATGAGAAGTGAGGTTGCATTTACCACCAGTCAAGCTTCAGAGGCATCCCTATGGTCTCCGGTCCCATAGAGTCCTGCTGGTCCTCTGTCGTGGTTCAGGATCCTCTGGTGGGAAGATCTCCACAGTGTCCGTTCGGGAGTCATCTCTTAGGCTTCTTCACCCCCCCCTCGCTCCCATTGTTTGAGGCCAGTCTCTGCCTTGATTTTGCAACCCAGGCTTGTACTGCGCAGTCTGGAAAGATTCACGCTTTCTTTTGCCAACGCTTACGTGACCTGCATTCAGGGGTGTTTCTCTGGTCCATTGGGTGACCTCAGGACCCTTGGTGAGCTTCTGGGCATGCTCCTTTTCATTGGACATTGTTTGGGGGAGCAGGTGGGGGACAGATGTGACTGAGGCTCCAGATGAGAACACATCTTCTGGACGGCAGCTATTGTCCCTGGGTTGAAGAGACCCTCGTAACAATAACTTTCAGGAGGTGGGGGCTGGTTTGGCTGAAGCAGCAGGCAAAATCCATACAGCAACCATTGTAAGCAGCAGCCCCCCCGTATCGGAGAAACCAGTGCAACACAATGCTTCTCCTTGAGCCTCTCTCCAAGTCATTGTCCATGCGTTCTTTCTGTCAGGGCCTCAGTTCTCTCAGTTCCTGATGGTGATGTTCAGGCAAATACTTCTCCATCTTCAGACCAATTCTCTCAGTAGGGCACTGTCAATCTGCATCATGTCCTGTCAGGTTCTGTCAGGCCTTGTCAAGTTCTGTCCAGGTCTTTTAGGCCATGACAAGCTCTTTCTATCTATGTCGGGCTCTCTAGGGGCATTTTCGGGCTGTGATGAGATCTATCGGGCTTCATCAGATTCTGTCTGACTCTGTGGGGCCTGCTCGGGCTCTGTCAGGTTTTGTTGGTCTCTGTCAGGCCCTATCAAGCATTGTCGGGCACTGTTGGGCTTAGTTGGGCTCTTTCAAATACTGTCAGGTTCTGTTGGGCTCTTTCAAGCTCTGCCTGGACCTGTCAGCTTCTGTCGAGATCTGTGTGTACACATATGCAGGCACTTTGCAAGAAGAGCCAGAGGCCACGAATACATTGCAAGGATTAAGTTTTATTTTACTTATCTCTCTACTTGGGGGATCTCCGAAGCCACACCTAAGCTCCCAGGCAGAGGTGACGCCAGCAGGGACGCGGGCGCTGGTAAGTTCAGCCCTGCTGAAAGATCACTGGGCCTGCTGAGCTCGCCTGTATTTCAAGGCTTCAGGCAGGCACAACCTCCCGCTCTTTCTCACAACAAAGCAGGAATCTCAGACATAGGGATAAGGTGCCTAGAGTTTCTCACAGGCCTATGTTACTTAACACAGAGGTTCTATTCATCAAGCACACAAGGTCAGTAAAACAATTAGTGTGATGTATGTGCTTTTTAAAAAAACAGACAGGTGCATTTCACTTGAGCGTATTTACATTTAACTAATCTCCTCGCCAAATCTTCTGCTATATCCCCATACACGTGCTCTGTCAGGCCTTTTCAGGTTCTGTCAGGATCTATCAAGCTCTGTTTGGTTTTCACAGGCTTTGTCGGGCTCTGTCATGATCTGTCAGGCCATATTAGGCTTTGTCAGGTTTTTTTGGGGTATATAGGGCACTGTCAATCTGTGTCATGCTTTATCAGGCTCTGCGAAGCTCCTTTGGGCTCTTTCTGCCTTACCAGGCATTTTCAGGCACTGTAAAGTCCTGTCATGCTCTGTCAGACCTTGTCTGGCACCTGACACTTTTTCAGCCTATGTCAGGTCCTGCCAAACTCTATAGTTCTCTATCGGGTGCTGTCAGGATTTGTCGAACCCTGTTGAGCTGTATTAGGCACTGGCATGCCCTGTTGTGCTCTGTCAAGGCCTGGTGGGCTCTGTCAAGCTCTGTTGAGCTCTGTTGGACTCTGGCAGGCTCTGCTGGGCTTTCTCAGGTTTGATCAGGCTCTGTCAGGACATGTCAGGATTTGCAGGGCTCTGTCAATCCCTGTCAGGTTTTGTCAGGCTCTTTTAGGCCCTGACGGTCTCTGTGTAGCTTTGTCAAGATCTGTCAGTCTCTCTCAACCTCTGTCAGGCTCTGTCGGGCTCTGTCAAGCTTTTTTGGGCTCTTTTTGCCTACCAGGCTTTTTCAGGCTCTATAAAGCCTTGTCATGCTCTGTCAGACCTTGTCAGGCTCTGTCAGGCTCTGTCAGACTCTGTCAGACTCTGTCAGGATTTGTCAGGCTTTCTTGCAATTATTCAGGCTTTGTCGGGCTCTGTCAAGGTTTGTCGGACTCTGTTGGGTATTGTCGAGGTCTTTCAGGTTCCATTGGGCGCTGTTGGGTTCTTTCAAACTTTTTGGGCCCTGTTGGGCTCTGTCAGGTTCTGTCATGATATGTAAGGCTCTCTCAAGCTGTGTCAAGCCCTGTCGTGCTCTGTCAAGCTTTGTTGAGCTCTTTCAGTCTCTGTTGCACTTTGTCGGCCTCTGTCAGGCCCTACTGAACTCTGTAGTGTACTGTAAGGAGCTGTGGGGATTTGTCCAACCCTGTCGAGTTCTGCTGGGATCTGTCAGACCCTCTTGGTCTCTGTCGGGCTTTGTTGGGCCCTTTTAGGACTGTGTCAGGCTTTCTCAGATTGTGTCAGGTTCTTTTGGGCTCTGTCAAGATTTGTCAATATCTGTCAGACTCTGTCATGCTCTGTCGTGCCCTGGCAGGCTCTCTCAGTTTCTAGTAGACTCTTTCAGGCCCTGTCATGCTCTGTCGAGTTCTGTTGGGCTCTGTCTAGCTCTGTCGAGTTCTGTTGGGCTCTGTCGGGTTTATTTGAGCTCTATCAGGCTCTTACAGGCTCTGTCGGTCTCTGGCAAACTCTCTCGGGTTCTGTCAGGATCTGTCAGTCCCTTTCAGGCTCTGTCGGGTTTTGTTGGGCTCTATCAGACTCTTGCGGGCTCTGTTAGGTTCTCTCAGAATCTGTCAGGCCTTGTCGGACTCTGTCAGGACCTGTCAGGATCTGCTGGGCTTCATCAAGCTTTGTAGGGCATGTAGGGCACTGTTAATGTGTGTCATGCCCTGTCGGGCTCTGTCGGGCCTTGTCAACCTCTGCCCAGGTCTTTTAGGCTGTTACAGGCTCTGTCTATCTATGTCAGGTTTTCTAGGGAATTTTTGGGCTGTGATTGGCTCTACCGGGCTTAGTCAGCTTCTGTCGGACTCTGTAGGGCCTACTCACGCTCTGTCAGGTTTTGTTGGGCTCTGTCAGGCCCTATCAAGTGTTGTTGGGCAGTGTTGGGCTTTGTTGGCCTTTTGGATCACTGTCGGTCTTTGTTGGTTTCTGTCGGGCTTTGTCGGCTTCTTTCTGACTCTGTGGGGCCTGCTTGGGCTCTGTTGGGTTTTGTTGGGCTCTGTCAGGCCTTGTCAATCATTGTTGGGCAATGTTGGGCTTTGTTGGGCTTTTTTTATTTCTTTCAGGCTTTGTCGGTCTCCGTCGCGATCTGTCATGGTCTGTTGGGCTTTGGCAGGTTCTGTCTGGCTCTGTAGGGCTCTGTCAATCCCTGTCAGGTTTTGTCAGGCTCTATCAGGCTTTGTTGGTCTCTGTTTGGCTTTGTCGGGATCTGTCAGTCTCTCTCAGGCTCTGCCAGGCTCTGTCTGGTCTGTCAAGATTTTTTTGGGATCTTTCTTCGCTACAAGGCTTCTTCAATCTCTGTAAAGCCCTGCTATTTTCTGTCAGGCCTTCTCAGGCTCTGTCAAATTCTGTCAGGCTTTCTTGGGCTCTTTCAATCCCTTTCAGGCTCTGACAGTCTCTGTCAAGCTCTGCCAGGCTTTGTCAACCTTTATTGCCCTTTTTCAGGCTTTGTCAGGCTCTGTTAGTCTTTCTCGAGGTCTATCATGCTCTGTCAGGTCATGTCAAGAGTTGTAGGGCTCTGTGGGGTTTTGCCGGGCTCTGTTGGGTGTTGTCGAGCTCTGTCAGGCTCCACTGTGCGCTTTTGGGCTCCTTCAAGCTTTGTTGGGCGCTGTCGGGCTCTGTCAGGTTCTGTCGGGATCTGTAAGGCTCTGTCAAAATGTGTCATGCCCTGTCGCGCTTTGTCATGCTTTGTTGAGTTCTTTCAGGATCTGTCATGCTTTTTTGGCCTCTTTCAGGCTTTACTGGACTCAGTAGTTCGCTGTCAGGTTCTGTCGGGATTAGTCGGGCCCTATCGAGTTCTGTTGGGCTCTGTCAAGCCCTGTTTGGCTCTGATGGTTATTGACGGTCAGATCCCGACAGAATCTGACAGAACCCGACAGGGACTGACACAGCACGACACAGACCAACAAAGCCCAACAGAGCTTTACAGGGCCTGACAGATCCTGACAGAACCCGATAGAGCCTGCCAGAAACTGACAGAGCATGTAAGAGCCACACACAGCGCAACAAATCACGAGGGAGCCCAACAGAGATCGACAGATCGACAAAGCTTGACAGAGCCCAACAGGGCCTGACACATCTTGACAGAGTCTTACAGATCCTGACAGAACTTGAAAGAGCCCAAAAGTGCCCAATGGAGCCTGGAGTAACTTAGTGGGGAATCCTGATAAAAGAAAGTTTGAAACAATATTGTATTCACTTGTGGTTTGAATGTGGGGTTATATCAGTTAGTGGCAATTAAATGTTGTTCTGCAGAACTTGGAAAATAGGATGAGATACAGTACTTTAAGTTAATTTGCTTTTATTGTTATCTAATAATTTTGAGACCACAAAAGGATTTAAGTTGTTGAACTCTGACCCATATTGAATTGATGTTCTATTCAGAGATATGGAAAAAGAACAAACTAAATGTTATGATGGATGTGAGCTTGGGACATTGTATTTAAGAGTGGTTTGAAAGTGGCTAGAACATGGATTGAATTGGATCTAGGAAAATAATGGAAATAATGGACTTATGTTTAATATGCTGTTTTTCTGACATCTGCAAAAGGTTAATGGGACTGAGGAATGTAACTATTGCTGAGCTAATTGGAATTGCATATGAAGTTTATTATGACTTGAATGAAATAGAAAAACAAGAAAGCGAAATATCCCAGGCCTGTGTTGTAACATAAATTACAGACCTGTGTCAAGCTGTGAGATAAACTCAACCTCCCCCATCCACGTGGCCTTGTCTGTGTCTAAACTGCAGGAAGGAAAGAAAGAAAGAAAAAAAAAAAAAAAAACAGAAAAAAAAACGCTGCTAGAAGGAGCGAGGGGAGGACAAGCCGTATACCTCTCAGTGTAGCCTGACACCCAAAATATTGCAAGCTCCCCTAGAAAAGTTATAGAAGCTGAGGGCAACAGAAAGTAGAAATTTGGAAATACTGTTAGATGAAGCTTGGAGAGTATTCAGCAACAGGGAAAAAGAAGATTGTTGAAAGTATAAGAAAGTAGGGAACTAAAGAGGTTGGAAGTCTTTGAAAGCCTTTAGAGAGAGATCAATGTCTATTGGGAAAATGAATGTTGGGGAAGGTACAGAAGAAGTAGGCAGAGAGAAAAACGGACAGTAGCAAGTTTTGAAAAAAGACTGGTGGGAACCTGCAATGAACAGAAACAAGTTGAATTTTTGCTGGATTGCCAATAAGAAACAATTACATAGCGGGTAAAGGGAGTCACTGGCCAAAGTGAAAAGGCATATTTTTGTGAACCTTTGAAACGCAAATTGGGTAAACAAATAGGTATTGATAAATTTCAATATCTGTCCAATTCCCCACAAAACTTCTCGGGAGAAATTTGTTGGAACAAACGGATGCAGTAATCAGATCTGAAAAAGGAGAAATTACTCTGGAGGTAAATGATCAGTAATATATGAAAATAATGAGCTGGCTTTTAGCAAATGTTCCTACAGAAGGCAAGATTAATGAAGAAGTTGTGAACCAAGCGTATCCTGGGGTATGGGCTACTGATATAGATGGAAGAGGCAAAAATGCTGTACCCGTCGAGGTAAAAATCAAAGAAGGAGAAAAGCCGGTAAGGATAAAACAATACCCTTAGAAAAGGGAGGACAGGGAAGGAATTTGGCCGGTAATAAGAAATTCATATAAATCTGGTTATAAACAGAAGGAAAAAGGATCTCTACCCAGTGGTAGCAAACCCATACACCTTTCTGACTGTATTAACTCTAATTTGATTTGGTTTACTGTTTTAGATTTAAAAGATGCCTTTTTGCCTCTCTCTCCGTGAAGCCAGCCAGACAAGATTTATGTAAAACGCAGCTCACATGGACGGTGTTGCTACAAGGATTTAAGAACAGCCCGACAATATTTGGAAATCAGCTTGCTGAAGATCTTTAATCTTGGGAAGCCCCATCTGATGAAGGACAGATGCTACAATATGGGGATCACATTTTGATCGCTACCACAACACAGAAGACGTGCATAACCTGAACTGTAAGTTTACTGAACTTTTGGGAGCTCCAAGGATAATGAGTATCACAAAAGAAAGCCCAGATGATACAGCAACAAGTAACTTATTTGAGATATGAAATTAGTGCAGGACAGAGGACGCTGGGACAGGCTCAAAAGGAGGTTATATGCCAAACTCCAAAGCATCAAACTGTAAAAGAATTACGGACCTTTTTGGGCATGACAGGGTGGTGCCGGTTGTGGATTTATGATTATGGATTGCTTTTCAAGCCATTGTATGCACTAATGGCCACAGATCAGAAACACCTGCAAGGGAATAAAGGAACTACACAAGCCTTTGAAGAACTTGGTAAGGCTTTGATGACAGTGCCTGCTTTAGGACTCCCAGATGTGAGTAAAGCATGTTTTCTATTCTCTCACGAGAAGCAGGGAATAGCCCTGGGTGTACTGGCACAGGATCTTGACCCGTACCAATGAGCAGCGGCCTATTTCTCCAAACAACTAGGCTCAACTGCAACGGGGTGGCCTGCATGCCTGCAGGCAGTTGCAACAGTTGCAACAGTGGTACCTAACATATAGGAGGCCCAAAAATTTTCCATGGGTCAGAAAATGATTGTGCTAGTATCCCACACGGTGTCTACAGTTCTACAAGAAAAAGGGGGACATAGGCTTCCCCACAAAAATTTCTCAAATATCAGGATAAATCATCGTCGCTAACATTGTCAGCCCAGTTTCTTTCCTCAGTGGTAATATTGGAAAACCAGCTCATCATAATTGCCTGGAAACCATCAAAGCAACATAATCCAGCCGACCAGATCTAAATGACAGTCCTATGGAGAACACTGAGAACTGCTTTATGGACGAAAGCAGCAATATCATGAACGGTGAAAGGCATTCTGCTTATGCTATAATTACTAACCTTGAAGTGATGGAATCTGGACCTCCGTCTAGAAGTACTTCAGCACAAAAGGCAGAAATAATCACCCTTTTTCATGCTCTGGAAGTAGCTCAGGGTAAAACTGTGAACTTTTAAACGCACTCTAAGTATGCTTTCAGGGTCGTGCATGCGCGCGGAGCAATTTGGAAAGAAAAAGGACTCTTGAACTCTTAAGGCAAACATATCAAACATGCAGAAGAAATATTGGCAGCTCAACTTCCTAAGAAGGTGGCAATCATGCATATCAAGGCACACCAGAAAGTGAGCTCGAAATTAGAAAAAGGAAATGATCTGGTGGAGAGAGAGGCAAAACTGGTGCCCAAGCAAAAGGTAAATGTAGAAAGTGCCCCAGTCCCCGATGGCCAGGTCTCTTTAGAAGGTGAGCCAGAATATACTAAGGAAGACCGGAAACTTATTATAGTTCTAGAGGGATCATATAATTAGGAAGGGTGGGCTCACACCCCACAGGGAACAGCTATTGTTATCTCCTATTTAGTTTGGCCTTTAGTAAGAAAAGAACACAGAAAGAGACATTGGGGAGCAGAAGCACAGCAATGAAATCTTTGCCTCCAGGCTAATCCGAAGAATATATCCAAGACAGAAATGGGTCAAATTGGGAAAGGAAATGGACCGGGGCAACATTGGCAAAATGATTTTTTGAAACTCCCAAGAAAAGGGGGGTGCTGATATATGTTGGTACTAACAAATGACTTTTCAGGTTAGCCAGAAGCATTCCCTACCAGAACAGCAAAAACTCAAGAGGTAACTAAAGCATTAGTACAATAAATAATACCAAGGTTTGGAGTTCCAGCTGTTATATCCTCTGATAAAGGGTCACATTTTATTTCAAAAGTTGTAGAGCAAATCAGTCAGCACTTGGGAATAACCTGGCAACTACATACCCCTTATCGTCCTCAATCCAGTGGCCAGGTAGGAAAAAAAAAAAATCATGTAATTAAACAACTAATTGTAAAACTGGGGCAGGAGGCGAATTTGGCTTGGCCTCAATCTTTGCCTTTGGTCCTCTTGCGTATACAAACAAGGCCAAGGGCAAAGCAAGGGTTGAGTCATTTTGAAATCCTGTATGGGAGACCCTATAATGTACAGAAGGGGATGTCTGCACAAGTAGGGGACAAAATTATGACTTCTTATATGATAGCATTGGGTAAAAACTTAACAAAATTTGGAAATGTGTTTGGAACTTGGAGCAGAGATTTGTATGGGCCAGTATATGACATCCAATTGGGCAATTATGTGTATGTGAAGTCTCTTACAAAAAATACTTTGGAACCACAGTAGGAAGGTCCATTTCATGTCCTCCTGACATCTTTCACTGCTGTCAAGATTAAAGAACAGAATGCCTGGATTCATCATTCTAGAGTGAAGAAAGCCTGCAAAGCACCATGTAGGGTAATCCAGGTGCAACCTGGAAAATTGTATTTCTTATTGTCCTGGTTTTGTTAAAAACAAGACCGGTTCTCTTTTAGTGATTTTTTTCAGCTAAGTTCTTCTAGGGGGGCTGTACTTTTCTGAGTTTTAACCTGCATATTTTTCCTAGGATGCTCTCCTTGGTGCTCATAAGAGACCAACGGAATGCTGAAGAAGCTCGTGTTTAGATTTATTACTATGGTAGCTAAGAAGGGCTGGTAAGTTTTCCTACGTTCTGTTGTGAGTGGGGCGTTTTTGAGGAGGGGTGGATGGAACAGGTGACTAGAACTGACCAGCTGAGGATCAACGGAAGTATTCCATCCCATAATCGTCATGCCCCCTATATAAGAGGGTGATCACGAGGGTCACGCTCTCTTCAACCATGGCCAGCATCTAGAGAGGACCCTCTCTGTTTGCCTGTGATCTACAAGCCTCAGGCCCTGCATCCCTGCAACCAGGTTCGAGTTTGCTGTGAAGTCCCGTCCATGACTTCCGGGGGCCTGAGCTGCACCTCCTGGATCCGCCAGCTCCGCACATCCACCTCCTGCTGCTGGAGTGACACCAACTTGAGATTGGTTTTGTATATTTTGTATGTATATTCTGTATTTATTAGTAGCATTAGTAAACCCTTTAAAACTCTCCAACCTGAAGTCTAAGTGTCTCTTCCTTTCCCCTTATCTTTCTTATCATCTTTCCAATCTAAAGGAAGGGGTGGTGGGAGGTAAAGTGGCTAACAGGGAGCGTCTGTCACGGTTTATTGCCACCTTACCTTAAACCGTGACACTTATAATCATAACCTTAGCACACAGGTGGGATGAAAATTGACATGGGCAAGATCTGAATAAAACTGTAGGGGGACGCTTTAAATTGGTTCTTTAGAATCAAACCAATCTGACTATATATATCACATTGTCCACTTCTGCAGAATGGAGTTTTAAGTTGGTAGTAATTAAACAAAACCTTTATGAAATTCTATCAAAAAATTAGGTTATGTCCACCTTGACATGTTTTGGTCCTTTTGGTCCTTCTGGGTGACCGACCCGGGTGACACTTACTACCTCAACAAAACAAAAGCCAAAAGAGAAGACAAATGCTACAGTTGCAGTCAGCGGGGTCACCACGCCAAAGAATGCAAGCTCCCATGGCAGTCCAGAAGATGTCGTTGCTGCCGGAGCACCAGTCATATGGTTGTCAGCTGCCCCAAAATTGCTCAGCAGCGCAGCGGACAAACACTGGGAGCCTGACTTTGGCATTAACATTAAAAATCTGTTTAAGGATAGAGATGGGTTTTCTCAGGTAGAAGTAGCCTTCTTACCTGTGGCCAGAGAAAACATAGATAAAGAATCATCTCATTAGTAAAATAATTTACTAACCTATTAGAAAAGTGGGGAAAAGATACAGGGAATTAACAATTAACTAATTAACACTTAAAGAGCTGACACTATACTTTAAAGGCTAACTCTTAGAAAGCTAACCCTTTAATGCGCATCCCTATTGCTTAGCCTTGCTTAACTCTGTGTAACTTATTGTATGAGAAACAGGAGTTCGCTGACACCTTGCAAAGACAATAATCCTTGGGTGCATCCTTGGTGCATCCTTGGGTGAACTAGATAACAAGAAACTTGGGCACAGGACAGGAGGTTCACTAGTTTTAACCAACTCAGCAGTTTGAGACCTAACCAACTCATCACACTGGACCAAAGGTGACCGTTTACAGAGAAGAGGACCCGGGTTCACGATCACTGAGCAGCTGCAACCAGGAGGAGCCGGAGGTGAAGACTATGGAAATGGTGTCCCAGAACTCACTGTAATAAGAACCGCCTTCTCGGGGACAGGTTATGAATATGTATAGGCATTCCTAAAACTTTCATGAATATGTAACACTTTACTGCATTTAACCAAGCTCACAGCTACTGTAATTTTACACACGTATTAGGTGAAATGATTCCCCGTGTGTCCGGTGCTGTAAATAAATAAGCAAATACATACCTTCTTAACAATCTGAAGGGTTGTAAGGTCATTTACGCGCCTCAGTAGGGCCTGACAGAGGCCGACAAAACGTGACAGGCGCTGTCAGGATTTGTCGAATGCTGTTGAGCTGTGTTGGGCTCTGGCAGGCGCTGTCATGTTCAGTCAGGCCATGTTGGGCTATGTCAAGTTTTGTCAAGCTCTGTTCTGTTGGGGTCTGTCATACTCTGTCAGGCCCTGTCAGGGTCTATCAGGTTCTGTCAGGCCATTTGAGGATTTGTAGGGCTCTGTTGGGTTTTATCAGGCTCTGTTGGGTATTGTCAGGCTCTGTCAGACTCCACTGGGTGCTTTTGGACTCTTTCAAGCTTTGTTGGGCCCTGTTGGCCTCTGTAAGGTTCTGTCGGAATCTGTAAGGCTCTGTCAAGCTGTGTCAGGCCCTGTCAGGTTCTGTAATGTTTTGTTGAGCTCTTTTAGTCTCTCTCGTACTTTGTCATCCTCTATTATGTCTTACCGGGCTCTATCATTTGCTATCAGGCGCTGTCAAGTTTTATTGAACCTAAAGGAGCTTGACAGAGACCGACAGATCTCGACAAAGCCACACAGAGACCGACAGGGCCTGAAGGAGCCTGACAAACCTGACAAAGCATGACAGGGTTTTACAGAGGCTGAAAAAGCCTAGTAAGGCAGAAAGATCTCAAAAGAGCTTGACAGAGCACAACACAGCCTAACAAAGCCAAAAAGAGACCTACAGATGTAGACAAAGCCACACAGAAACCGACAGGTTGTGACACAGCTTGACAGAGCCTTACAGATCCCGACAGAACCTGACAGAGCCTGACAAGGCCTGACAGAGCATGACAGGTCTTTACAAAGCCTGAAAAAGCCTGGTAGGGCAGAAAGAGTCCCAAAAAGCTTGACAGAGTCTGACAGAGCCCGAGAGAGAAGGACAGAGCCCAACAGGCCCTGAAAGGGCCTGAGAAAACCTGACAGGGATTGACAGAGCCCTACAGAGCCTGACAGAGCCTGACAAACCCAGCAGTGCCTGACAGATTGTGACAAAGGCCTACAGAGTCCGAAATGAGCTTACAGAGCCCCACAGGTTTTGACAGAAGCCGTCAAAGCCCAACAGAGACCGACAAAGCCTGACAGAAATCAAAAAAGAACAATAAATCCCAACATTGCCCAGCAACGTTTGACAGGGCCTGACGGAGCCCAACGAAACCCAACAGAGCCCGAGCAGACCCCACAGAGTCAGACAGAAGCTGACTAAGCCAAATAGAGATGATCACAGCCCAAAAATGGGCTAGAGAGCCCGACATAGATAGACAGAGCCCGTCACGGCCTAAAAGACATGAACAGAGCTTGACAAGGCCTGACAGGGCATGATACAGATTGACAGTGCCCTACATGCCCCATAAAAGCCTGACAAAGCCTGATATGGCCTGACAGATCTTGACAGAGCTTGGCAAAGCCTGAGAAAGCCCAAGAGATTCTGAGAAATCTTGACAGAAACTGACAGAGCTCGCCAGGAACTGACAGAGTGCATAAGAACCACACAGAACTTGACAAAACCCAAGAGAGCCTGACAAAATCTGAAAGATCCCAACAGAATCTGAAAAAGCTTGACATAGCCCACCAGGGCATGACAGAGCCTGACAGACTTCGACAAACTTGACAGAGCCCACCAGAACCTGACAGAACCTGAGAAAGCCTGACAGATCCCGACACAGTCTCACAGGGCTTGACAAAGCCTGACAAATCCCAACAGGGCCTAAAAGAGCCCAACAGAACTCGACAGGGCCTGATAGAGTGCGACAGAACCCGACAGAGTCTGCCAGAGACTGATAAAGACTGACAGAGACTGACAAAACTTGACAGAGACCAACAGAGGTCGACAAAGCTTGACAGAGCCCACCAGGGCCTGACAGAGAACATCAGGGCCCACCAGAGCTGATCAGGTTTTGACAAATCCTGACAGCACCTGATAGCAAATGATAGAGCCCAGCAGGACCTGATAGAGGCTAACAAAATGCGACAGAGACTAAAAGAGCTCAACAAAGCATTACAGAGCCTGACACAGCTTTACAGTGCCTTGCAGATCTCGACAGAGCCAGACAGGCCATGACAGAGCCCAACAGACTTTGACAAAGCTTGACAGAACCCAGCAGAATCTGAGAAACTTTGAGTGAGCCCGACACAGTCTCACAGGTTCTGACAGAAGCCGACAGAACTCAACAGGGCCCGACTGTGAGAGATTTAAGGGATTTTCTTAAGGTTGTTTTGTGGATGGGTTTCTGTTAGATAGAGATTTATTTCTGAACTAGACAAAGCAACTCCAAGGCTGGCGCGAAGGCTGAAAAACAACACCTGTTATGAGAGTGAGGTAATTCTATAATAACAAGACCTGAACATGGACAATATCCGATCAGCCAATGCGTGTTTGGAACGTGAATGTGTGATCAAGAAATAACTGCATATATAAGGAGGCTTGTCTCTGTAATAAATGGCTTTGCTTGAATTCATATTGGATTGTGGGGAGTCCATGATTTTTCGCCCTCGCACCCGACAAATCCTGAGAGCACATATCAGCAAACTATAGAGTCCAGCAGGGCCTGACAGAGGCGGACAAAGTGCGAGAGAGCCTGAAGGAGCTCAAAAAAGCTTTACAGAGCAGAACAGAAGCTGACACAGCTTGAGAGAGCCTTACAGATCCTGATAGAACTTGACAGAGACCGAGAGAGCCCAACAAAGCTTGAAAGAGCCCAACAGCACCCAATGGAGCCTGAAAGAGCTTGACGATACCCAACAGAGCCCGACAAAACCCGACAGAGCCTGACAAATCCTCAATAAGGGCAAGAAAGCCTGACAGAGCCTGACAGAACCTGGTAAGGCATAAAGAACCCAAAGGAGCTTGACAGAGACTGACAGCACCTGACAGAGCCCGAGACAGACCGACAGATCTCAACAAAGCCACACAGAGACCGACAGGGCCAGAAAAAGCCTGAAAAAGCCTGACAAAACCTGACACAGCTTGACAGACCTATACAGATCTTGACAGAGCCCGACAGGGCCAGACAGAGCTTGAAAGAACCCAACAGAACCTGACAGGAATTTACAGAGCCCAAAAGAGCATGACAGGGCCTGAAAGAGCCTGATAGGGCCTGACAGAAACTAAAAGAAACTGAGTGAGGCCACCAGGGCATGACAGAGCCTGACAGAGCTTGACAGACTTCGACAAAGCTTGACAGAACCCAACAGAACCTGAGACAGCCTGAAAGAACCCGACGCAGTCTCACAGGGCCCAACAAAGCCCGACAGAGTCAAACAGGGCCTGACACAGCCCAACAGAACTTGACAGGTCTCGACAAATCCCCACAGCATCTGACAGCAAACTATAGATTCTAGAAGGGCCTGATGAGGCTGACAAAGCATGACGGAGCCTGAAAGAGTTCAACAAAAAATTACAGAGCACGACAGGGCCTGAATAATGGCAAGAAAGCCTGAAAAAGGTCTGACAAAGCCTGACAGGGCTTTACAGAGCCTGAAGAAGCCTGGTAGGGCAGAAAGAGCCCAAAGGAGCTGGACAGAGCCTGACAAATCATGACACAGATTGGCAGTGTCCTACACACCCCAAAAAAGCCTGACAAAGCCTGATATGGCCCGACAGATCATGACAGTGCCCGACAAATCCTGAGAAAATGAACACGACCTGATAGATCCTGGAGAGAACCCAACAGGGCCTGACAGAGCATGCCAGGGCCCAACAAAGCCTGAGAGAGCCCGACAGGACCTGACAGAGCATGACAGAACTTGACAGAACACACCAGGGACTGATAGAGTATGCCAGGGCCTAACAAAGTTTGACTCTGTTGGGCCTGCTCGTGCTGTGTCACGTTCTGTCCATATCTGTAAGGCTCTGTCAAGCTGTGTCAGGCCCTGTCTTGCTCTGCAGTGCTTTGTTGAGCTCCTTCAGGCTCTGTCACGTTTTGTCGGCCTCTGTCAGGCCCTACTGGACTCTATAGTTCGTTGTAAGGTACTGTCAAGATTTGTCTGGCCCTGTGGAGTTCTGTCGGGCTCTATCAGGCCCTGTTGGTCTCTGTTGGGCTTTGTCAGGCCCCACTGTACTCTATAGTTCGTTGTAAGGTACTGTCAAGATTTGTCTGGCCCTGTGGAGTTCTGTCGGGCTCTATCAGGCCCTGTTGGTCTCTGTTGGGCTTTGTCAGGCCCTACTGTACTCTATAGTTCGTTGTAAGGTACTGTCAAGATTTGTCTGGCCCTGTGGAGTTCTGTCGGGCTCTATCAGGCCCTGTTGGTCTCTGTTGGGCTTTGTCAGGCCCTGTGAGACTGTGTCAGGCTCTGTCAGGCTTTCTCCGGTTCTGTTGGTCTCTGTCAAGCTTTGACGAATCTGTCAGGCTCTGTCATTCCCTGGCAGGTTCTGTAAAGCTTTGTCGATCATCTGTTGGGCTCTGTCGAGATCTGTCAAAATCTGTCATGCCCTGTCGGGCTCTGTGGGGCTTTTTTGGGCCCTGTCATACTCTGTCAGACCCTGTTGGGTTCTGTCAGGATCTGTAAGGCTTTGTCAAACTGTGACAGACCGTGTCATGCTCTGTAATTTTTGGTTGAGCTTTTTCAGGCTCTATTGTCCTTTCTCAGGTTTGTCAGGCCCTGCTGGAGTCTATAGTTCATTGTCAAGTGCTGTCAGGAGTTGTCAGACCCCGTCGAGTTCCGTCCAGCACAGTCAGGTTCTGTTGGGCTCTGTTGAGCTGCATGAGACTGTGTCTGGCTCCGTCAGGCTTTCTCAGGTTCTGTTTGGCTCTGTCAAGCTTTGTCAAAGTCTGTCAGGTTGTGTCATACCCCTGCGGGCTATCTTTGTTTCTGGTAGGCTCTTTCAGACCCTGTCATGCTCTTTCAGGTTTTGTCATACTTTATCTAGCTCCGTTGGGTCTTTGCAGCTTTATCGGGCACTGTCAGGCTTCGTTGGGCTCTGTCAGTTGCTGTCAGGTTCTGTTGGGAACTTTCAAGTTCTGTCTGGCCCTATTGGGCTCTGTTGGGTTCTGTAAGGCTCTGTCAAGCCGTGTCAGGCCCTGTCAGGCTCTGCAATGCTTTCTTGAGCTCTTTTAGTCTCTGTTGCAGTTTTTCAGCCTCTGTCAGGTCCTGCTGAGCTCTATCATTCACTGTCAGGCACTGTCAGGATTTGTCAAACCCCGTTGAGCTGTGTTGGGATCTGACAGGCCTTGTCGTACTCTGTCAAGGCCTGGTGGGCTCTGTCATGCTTTGTTGAGCTCTGTTGGGCTCTGTCAGGTTTTGTCGGGCTCCGTCAGGCTCTGCTGGGCTTTCTTGGGTTCAATCAGTCTCTGTCAGGCAATGTCAGGATTTTGTAGGGCTCTGTCGGGTTCTGTCAGGCTCTGTTGGCCTTTCTCAGGCTGTCAGACTCTGTAGGGCTCTGTCAATCCCTGCCAGGTTTTGCCAGGCTCTTTCAGGCCGTGTTGGTCTCTCTGTGGCTTTGTTGAGATCTGTCGGTCTCTCTCGGGCTCTGTCAATCTCTGTCAGGCTCCACTGAGTTCTGTCAGACTTTGTCAGGCTTTCTTGCCCTTAGTCAGGCTTTGTGGTGCTCTGTCGGGTTTTCTCAGGGTCTATCAGGCTCTGTCAGGCCATGTCAAGATTTGTAGTGCTTTGTTAGGTTTTGTCCGGCTCCGTTGGGTATTTTTGAGCTCTGTCAGGCTCCCTTGGGTGCTTTTGGGCTCTTTCAAGCTTTGTTGGACTCTATCAGTCTCTGTCAGCTTCTGTCAGGATCTGTAAGGCTCTCTCAAGCTGTGTCAGGCCCTGTCATGCTCTGTAATGTGTTGCTGAGCTCTTTCAGGCTCTGTCACGCTTTGTCAACCTCTGTCAGGCCCTGTTGGGCTCTATCGTTTGCTATCAAGTGCTGTCAGGATTTGTCGAACCCTGTTGAGCTGTGTCAGTCTCTGTCAGGCCCTGGTGGGCTCTGTCAAGCTTTGTCGATCTCTGGTGGGCTCTGTCAGGCTGTGTCCAGCTCTCTCAGCCCCTATTGTGCTCTGTCAGGCCCTGTCAGGTTCTGTCAGGATCCTTTGGGCCTACCTGAAACTGAGAGAGTCTACCAGGGCATGATAGAGCCCAACAGATTAATACACAGAATCAAAGAATTGACTGGGTTGGAAAAGACCTCAGAGATCATCAAGTCCAACCCTTGGTCCAACTCCGGTCCATTTACTAGATTATGGCACTAAGTGCCATGTCCAATCTCAGTTTAAAAACCTCCAGAGATGGTGAGTCCACCATCTCTCTGGGTAGGCCATTGCAATGCCTGACCACTCTCTCTGGAAAGAATTTCTTTCTAATATCCAGCCTAAATTTCCCCTGACAGAGTTTAAGCCCATGCCCCCTTGTCCTATTGCTAACTGCCTGGGAGAAGAGACCAATCCCCACCTGGCTATAACTTCCCTTCAGGTAGTTATAGAGACTGATGAGGTCACCTCTAAGCCTCCTCTTCTCCAGACTAAACAACCCTAGCTCCCTCAGCCTCTCCCCATAGGTCTTGTGTTCAAGTCCCTCCCCAGTCTTGTTGCTCTTCTCTGGACCCGCTCCAGCACTTCAATGTCTTTCCTGAACTGAGGGGCCCAGAACTGAACACAATACTCCAGGTGTGGCCTCACCAATGCAGAGTACAGGGGAAGGATCACTTCCCTTGTCCTGCTGACCATGCTCTTTTTGATACAGGACAGGATATCATTGGCCTTCTTGGCCACCTGGGCACACTGTTGGTTCATGTTGAGCTTCCTGTCAATTAGTACCCCCAGGTCCCTTTCTGCCTGACTGCTCTCCAGCCACTCTGTGCTCAGTCTGTAGCGCTGCAGGGGGTTGTTGTGGCCAAAGTGCAGGACCCGGCACTTGGCCTCGTTGAATTTCATCCCATTGGAATCGGTCCATTTTTCCAGTCTATCCAGATCCCTTCCAGCAGGTCGACACTCCCTCCCAACTTGGTGTCATCAGCAAATTTGCTGATGATGGTCTCAATCCCTTCATCTAAATCATCAATAAAGCTGTTAAACAGGACTGGACCCAACACTGACCCCTGGGGAACACCACTAGTGACTGGCCGCCAGCTAGATGCAGCCCCATTCACCAGCACTGTCTGGGCCCAGCCCTCCAGCCAGTTCTTAACCCAGCAGAGAGTGCACTTGTCCAAGCCATGGGCTACCAGCTTTTGCAGGAGTATATTATGGGAGACAGTGTCAAAGACTTTGTTGAAGTCTAGATAGACCAGATCTACAGCTTTCCCCTCATCCACCAGGGGGTCACCTGATCGTAAAAGGAGATCAGGTTGGTCAGACAGGACATGCCCCTCCTAAACCCGTGCTGGCTGGGTCTGATCCCTTGTCCATCCTGAAGGTGCTGTGTGATTGCATTCAGGATGATCTGCTCCATAACCCTGCCAGGCACCGAGGTCAGGCTGACAGGCCTGTAGTTGCCAGGGTCAACTTTGCAGCCCTTTTTGTGGATTGGGGTAACATTCGCCAATTTCCAATTGTATGGGACCTCCTCAGTGAGCCAGGACTGTTGGAAGATGATGGAGAGCGGCTTGGCGAGCTCTTCTGTTAGCTCCCTCATCATCCTAGGATGGGTCCCGTCTGGTCCCATAGACTCGTGAGGATCCAGATGGCTCAGTAAGTCACAAAGCTTGACAGAGCTCAACAGAACCTGAGAACGCCTGACAGAGCCCAAAACAATCTTACAGCACCCAGCAAAGCCTGACAGAGCACAACAGGGCCTGACAGAGGCTGACAAAGCGCAACAGAGACTAAAAGAGCTCAACAAAGCATTACAGAGCTTGACAGGGCCTGACACATCTTGACAGAGCCTTACAGATCCCGACAGAACCTTACAAAGCCCGACAGGCCCCGACAAAGCTTGAAAGAGCCCAAAAGCACCAATGGCATCTGACAGAGGTCTACAATACTTAAGAGAGCCCAATAAAACTTAACAGAGCCCTACAAATCCTCTGTACAAGTCTTTCAGGCCATGACGGGCTCTATCTATCTATCTATGTCGGGTTCTCTGTGGCATTTTCGGGCTGTGATGTGCTCTATCGGGCTTAGTCGTCCTCTGTCTGATTCTGTGGGGCCTGTTCATGCTCTGTCGGGTTTTGTTGGGCTCTGCCAGGCCCTGTCAGGCATTGTTAGGCAGTGTTGGGCTTTGTTGGGCTTTTTTGAATTGCTGTCGGGCTTTCTTTGATTCTATCAGGTTTTGATGGCTTCTGTCAGGACCTGTGGGGCTCTGTAAGCTCCTTTTGGGCTCTGTAGGTCTCTGTCACAATCTGTCAAGCTCTGTTGGTCTTTGCCAGGCTCTGTCGGTCTCTGTAAGGCTCTGTAAATCCCTGTCAGGTTTTGTCAAGCTTTTTCATGCCCTGTCAGTCTCTGTGTGGTTTTGTCGAGATCTGTCCATCTCTCTCAGGCTCTGTTGAGCTTTTTTGGGCTCTTTCTGACCTACCAGACTTTTTCAGGTTCTGTAAAGCCCTGTCATGCTCTGTAAGGCCTTGTCAGACTCTGTTGCATTCTGTCGGGCTTTGTCAGGATTTTTTGATCCCTGTTGGGGTATTCTCGAGCTCTGTCAGGCTCCATTGGGTGCTTTTGGGCTCTTTCAAGCTTCGTTGGGCCCTGTCGGGCTCTGTCAGGTTCTCTCAGGATCTGTAAGGCTCTGTCAAGCTGTGTCAAGCCCTGTTGTGCACTGTAATGTTTTGTTGAGCTCTTTCAGGCTCTTACGCAGTTTGTCGGCCTCTGTAAGGCCCTGCTGGACTCTATAGTACGCTGTCAGGTGGTGTTGGGATTTGTCGGGACCTGTCGAGTTCTATTGGGCTCTGTCAGGCCCTCTTGGGCTCTGTCAGGCCCTGTCATGCTCTTGCAGGTCCTGTACGCGTTATCTGACTCTGTTGGTCCTTGTCAACATTTGTCAAGCGCTGTCGGGCTTCGTTGGCTCTGTCAATTCCTGTCAGGTTCTGTTGGACTCTTTCAAGTGCTGTCAGACTCTGACAAACTTTGTTGAGATCTCTAAGGCTCCATCAAGATGTGTCAGGCCCTGTCAGGCTCTGTCATTCTTTGTTTAGCTCTTTTAGTCTCTGTTGCACTTTGTCATCTGCTCTCAGGTCCTGCTGGGCTTTATTGTTCGCTATCAGGTGCTGTCAGGATTTATCGAACCCTGTTGAGCTGTGTTGGGCTCTGTCAGCCCTGGTGGGCTCTGTTTAGCTTTCATAGAATCATAGAATGCTAGGGACTGGAAGGGACCTCTAAAGATCATCTAGTCCAATCCCCCTGCTGGAGCAGGAACACCTAAATGAGGCTACACAGGAACATGTCCAAGCGGGTTTTGAATGTCTCCAGAGTAGGAGACTCCACAACCCCCTGGGCAGCTTGTTCCAGTGCTCTGTTACCCTCACTGAGAAGTTTCTTCTCAAGTTTAAGTGGAACCTCTTACGTTCCAACTTAAAACCATTACCTCTTGTCCTACCATTGTTTGTCACCGAGAAGAGCCTGACTCCATCCTCGTGACACTCACCCTTTGTATATTTGTAAACATTAATAAGGTCACCCCTCAGTCTCCTCTTCTCCAAACTAAGGAGACCCAGCTCCCACAGTCTTTCCTCATAAGGGAGGTGCTCCACTCCCTTAATCATCTTGGTTGCCCTATGCTGGACTCTTTCCAGCAGTTCTCTGTCCTTCTTGAACTGAGAGGCCCAGAACTGGACACAATATTCCATATGTGGTCTCACCAGGGCAGAGTAGAGGGGAAGGAGAACCTCTCTTGACCTACTAACTACCCCCTTTCTAATACACCCCAGGATGCCATTGGCCTTCTTGGCCACAAGGGCACAGTGCTGGCTCATGGTCATCCTGCTGTCCACCAGGAACTCCAGGTCCCTTTCCCCTGCGCTGCTCTCTAATAGATCATTCCCCAACTTATACTGGAACCTCGGGTTGTTCCTACTAAGATGCAAGACTCTACACTTGCCCTTGTTATATTTCATTAATTTTTTCCCCTCCCAGCTCTCTAGCCTGTCCAGGTCATGCTGGATGGCAGCACAGCCTTCTGGTGTGTCAGCCACTCCTCCCAGCTTGGTGTCATCAGCAAACTTGCTGATAGTACACTCTAGTCCCTCATCCAAGTCATTGATGAATATATTGAACAGTACTGGCCCCAGTACAGACCCTTGAGGCACTCCACTAGATACAGACCTCCAACCGGACTCTGCTCCATTGACCACGACTCTCTGGCTTCTTCCCTTCATCCAGTTCGCAGTCCACCTCACTACCCGATTGTCCAGACCACACTTCCTCAGTTTAGCTATGAGAATGCTGTGGGAGACTGTGTCAAATGCTTTACTGAAGTCAAGGTAGACCACATCCACCGCCCTGCCATCATCTATCCACCTCGTTATATCTTCATAAAAGGCTATGAGGTTGGTCAAGCACGACTTCCCCTTGGTGAAGCCATGTTGACTGCCCCTAATAACCCTCTTATCCTTGACATGCCTTGAGATGGCACCAAGAATAAGTCATTCCATTATTTTCCCAGGGATGGAGGTGAGGCTGACCAGTCTATAATTATCCGGGTCTTCCTTCTTGCCCTTTTTGAAGACTGGAGTGACATTAGCTTTTCTCCAGTCCTCAGGCACCTCTCCCATCTCCCAAGACTTGGTAAAGATGATGGAGAGTGGTCCAGCAACGACGTCAGTCAGCTCCCTCAGCTCCTGTGGGTGCATCCCATCTGGGCCCATGCATTTGTGGATGTTCAGATTGCCTAATTGTTCCTTAACCCAGTCCTCATAGCTTTGTCGAGCTCTGTTGGGGTCTCTTGGCTTTCGTCAGGCTCTATCAGGGTCTTGCAGGCTCTTTCAGTCCCTGGCGGGCTCTATCAGGTTCTGTCTAAATCTGCCAGACCCTGTAGGGCTCTGTCGGGCTTTGTTGGGCCCTGTTGTGCTCTGTAATGCGCTCTCAGGTTCTGTCAGCATCTGTCGAGATTTCTTGGGCCCTGTCATGCTCTGTCAGGCCCTGTCGGGTTCTGTCAGACTCTGTCGGGATCTGTTGGGCTTTCTCAGGTTTTGTTGTGCTCTGTTATGCCATATCAGGCTTTGTTGGTCTTTTTTGGGGCATGTAGGGCACTGTCAAACTGTGTCATGCCCTGTCGGGCTCTATCATGCATTTTCAAGCTCTGTCCAGGTCTTTTAGGCCATGACGGGCTCTGTCAGACCCTATCAGGCTTTTTCAGACCCTGTCATACTGTTTTGAGCACTGTCACACTTCATCTGGATCTGTTGGGCCTTTTCGAGCTTTGTCGGGCACTGTCAATTTCTGCAAGGTTATGTTGGGCTCTTTCAACCTCTGTCTGGCCCTGTCGGGCTCTGTCAGGCCCTGGTGGGCTCTGTCAAGCTTTGTCGAGCTCTGTTGGGCTCTCTCGGGTTTTGTCGGGCTCTATGTGGCTCTTGTACACTCTGTCAGTTCCTGGCGGGCTCTGTGGGGTTCTATTGGGAATTGTCAGGCCTTGTTAAGCTCTGTTGGGCTTTGTTGGGACCTGTCGTGCTCTTTGAGTCCTTGTCGGTTTCTGACAGGATCTGTCGAGATCTGTTGGGCTTTTTCAGGCTTTATCGGGCTCCGTCAGGACATATTAGGCTTTGTTAGGCTTTTTTGGGCATTCTTGCCCTTATTCAGGCTTTGTGAGGCTCTTTCAGGATTTCTGGGGGTCTATCAGGCTCTTTCAGGCCATGTCTGGGTTTGTAGGGCTCTGTCATGTTTTGTCAGGCTCTGTTGGGTATTGTCAAGCTCTGTCAGGTTCCACTGGGTGCTTTTTGGCTCTTTCACTCTACAGTTAGGTGTCAGGTGCTGTTTGGATTTGTTGGGCCCTTTCGAGTTCTGTTGGGCTCTGTCGGGTTTTGTCGGGCCCTGTGAGACTGTTGTGCTCTGTCAGACCCTGTCATGTTCTGTCAGGATCTGTCATGTTTTATTGGGCTCTGTCGTGCTCTGACAAAACCCAAGAGAGGCCAACAGAGCTTGACAAAGCTAGACAGAGCCCACCACGGCATGACAGAGACTGAGAGAACCTGAGAAAGCCTGACAGAGCCCGACACAGTCTCACAGGGCCCGACAAAGCCCGACAGAGACCAACCTGGCCTGACAGAGCCCGACAGAACTCCACAGGGCCTGACAGAGAATGCCAGGGCCCAACAAAGCCTGAGAGAGCCTGACAGGACCTGACAGAGCATGACAGAAAACAACAGAGCCCGCCAAGAACTGACAGAGCCTGCAAGAACCTGATAGAGCACGACAAAACTTGACAGAGCCCATCAGGGCCTGACAGAGCATGACAGGGCCCACCAGAGCCCAACACAGCTCAATAGGGTTCGACAAATCCTGCCAGCACCTCAGTAGGGTTTGACAAATCCTACCAGCACCTGATAGCAAATGATAGAGCCCGGCAGGACATTACAGAGATTGACAAAGAGCGACAGAACCTGAAAGAGCTCAACAAAGCATTATAGAGGCTGAGAGGACCTGACACAGCTTGACAGAGCCTTTGAGATCTCGACAAAGCCTGACAGGGTCCAACAAAGCTTTAAAGAGTGCAACAGTGCCCGATAGAGTCTGACAGAGCTTGACAATACCCAACAGAGCCTGGCAAAACCCAACAGAGCCCTACAAATCCTGACAAGGCCTGAGAGAGCCTAATAGGTCCCAACAAAGCCCGACAAACCTGATAAAGCCTGACAGAGCCTGACAGAGCCTTGTAGGGAAGAAAGATCCCAAAAGAAGCTTGACAGACTACACAGAGCCTGGCAGAGCCTGAGAGAGATAGACAGATCTCGACAAAGCCAAACAGAGACTAACAAAGCCTAGAGAGAGCCTTACAAAACCTGACAGGGATCAACAGAGCCCTACAGAGCCCGACAGAGCCTGAGAAAGGTCAACAGAGCCTGACAGAACCCGACAGAGCCCTACAAATCCTGACAAATCCCAGCAGAGCCTGATAGATCGCGACGGAGACTGACAAAGCCCGACAGGGATCAAAAAAGCACAGCAAAGCCCAACACTGCCCAAAAACGCTTGATAGGGTCTGACAGAGCCCAACAAAACTGGACAGAGCCTGAGCAGGCCTCACAGAGTCAGACAGAAGCCAACAAAGCTTGATAGAGCCCATCGCAGCCCAAAAATGTCCTAGAAAACTCGACATAGATTCATAGAGCCCGTCACGGCCTAAAAGACCTGGAAAGAGTTTGACAAGGCCCGACAAACCCTGACAGGGTATGACACAGATTAACAGTGCCCTACATACCCGAAAATAGCCCGACATAGACTGATATGATCTGAGAGATCACGACAGAGCCTGACAAAGCCTGAGAAAGCCCAGCAGATCCCGACAGATCCTGACAGAACCTGACAGGGCCTCACAGAGTACGACAGAGCCCAACAGGGTTCAACAAATCCTGACAGCACCTGATAGCAAATGATAGAGCCCGGGAGGACCTGACAGAGGCTGACGAAGTGCAACAGAGACTAAAAGAGCTCAGCAAAGCATTACAGAGCCTGACAGGGCCTGATACAGATTGACAGAGCCTGACAGGGCCAGGCAGAGCTTGAAAGATCCAAACAGCCTGACAGGAATGCACAGAGTCCAACTAAGCCCAAGAGAGCCCAACAAAGCTCGACAAGGCCCCACAAAGCCAGATAAAGCCTGACAGAGCCCGAAAGAGCATGACAGGGCCTGAAAGAGCACACTAGGACCTGACAGAGCACAACAGGTCCTGACAGAGCCTATCAGAAACTGAGAGAGATCGCCACAGCATGACAGATCCTGACTGAGCCCGACAGGGCCTGACAGATCCTGGAAGAACCCGATAGAGCGCAACAGAGCTTGAAAAACCTTGACAGAGCCCACCAGGGCCTGACAGAGCACGACAGGGCCTGACAGAGCTTGAAAGAACCCGTCAGAACATAACAGGAATTGACAGAGCCCAAGTAAGCCTGACGGTGCCCGACAAAGCTCGACGGGGCCCGACAAATCCTGATGGCACCTGACAGTGAACTCTCAATTATAGCAGGGCCTGACAAGTCTGACAAAGCATGACAGAAACTGAAAGAGCTCAACAAAATATTACAGAGCACAACAGGGCCTGACACACCTTGACAGAGCCTGACAGGGCCTGACAGATTTTGAAAGAACTCAACAGAGCCCAAAAGAGCTCAACAAAGCTTGACAGAGTCCGCCAGGGCATGACAGAGCCTCACAGACTTAACAAAGCTTGACAGAGCCCAACAGAAACTGACAGAACCTGAGAAAGCCTGACAGAGCCTGCCACAGTCTCACAGGGCCCGACAAAGCCTGACAGAGCCGAACATGGCCTGACATAGCCCAACAGAACTCGACAGGGCCCAACAAATCCCCACAGCACCTGACAGCAAACTATAGAGTCCAGCAGTGCCTGACAGAGGTGGACAAAGCGCGATAGAGCCTGAAAGAGCTCAACAAAGCATTACAGAGCCCTACAGAGCTTGAAAAAGCTTGAAAGAGACCAACAGTACCCAATGTAGCCTGAAAGACATCGAAAATACTCAATGGACCTTGACAAAACCTGACACATCCAGACAAAGCCTGAATAAGGGAAAAAAAGCATGAAAAAGCCTGACAAAGACTGACAGAGCCTGACAAGGCCTGACAAGGCTTTACAGAACCTGAAATAGCCTGGTAGGACAGAAAGAGCTTAAAAAAGCTCGACAGAGACCGACAGCGCCTGACAGAGCTTGTGACAGACCGACAGACTTCAGCAAAGCCACACAGAGACTGACAGGGCCTGAAAGAGTCCGAGAAAACTCAACAGAGCCCTGCAAATCCTGACATGGCCTGACAGAGCCTGATCGAACCCCAGAAAGCCCAGTATAGCCTGAGCGAACCTGATAGAGCCCAACAATATCTGACAAAGCCCGAAAGAGGTCGACAAAGCTTGACAGAGACCACCAGGCCTTGACAGAGCACGACAGGGCCTTCCAGAGCCCAACACAGTTCAAGAGGGTTTGCCAAATCCTAACAGACCCTGATGGTGAACGATAGAGCCCGGCAGGACCTGACAGGCTGACAATGTGTGACAGAGACTAAAAGAGCTCAACAAAGCATTACAGAGCCTGATAAGGCCTGATACAGCTTGACAGAGCCTTACAAATCTCGACAGAGCCTGACAGGGCCAGAGCGAGCTTGAAAGAGCCCAACAGAATCTGAAAGAAATTGACAGAGTCCAACTAAGCCTGATAGTGCTCGACAAAGCTTGAGAAGGACCAACAGAGCCAGATAAAGCACAACAGAGCCCGAAATAGCATGACAGGGCCTGAAAGAGCCTGATAAAGCCTGACAGAGCACAACAGGGCCTAACAGAGCCTACCAGAAACTGAGAGAGCCTGCCAGGTTATGACAGAGCCTGACAGACTTCGACTAAGCTTGACAGAGCCCAGCAGTACCTGAGAAAGCATGACACAGCATGACAGAGTCTCACAGGGCCTAACAGCACCTGACAGAACTCGACAGGGCCCAACAAATCCCGACAGCACTTGGCAGTGAACTATAGAGTCCAACCGTGTTACAGGGAATTAACAGTTATCTAATTAAGACTTAAAGAACTAACACTTAAAGACTTAAAGAGCTAACAGCCTTCTCAGGGATGGGTTATGAATATGTATAGGTGTTGTTCCTAAAACTTTCATGAATATGTAACACTTTACTGCATTTAACCAAGCTCACAACTACTTCAAATTTACACACATATTAGGTGAAATGATTCCCCGTGTGTCCGGCACTGTAAATAAGTAAATACATACCTTCCTTACAATCTCAAGGATTGTAAAGTCATTTCCGAACCTCATTTTGGTGAACCAGGCAGGAGGGTGTTCTGGTTGGCTATGTGAATAGGTGAGAACGGCCAGCTTTGGCGTGCCCCAAAGTTGTTTTTTTTTTCGGAAAGATCTCCATTTGCTTTGTTCATTGCAGGAGCAGACAAAAGACCTCCAACAAAAACAACGGATAAAGTATGTTGTAATAAACTTCCATTTAATTGCATTTGGCGGGGAGCCAGTAAGCCGTGGAGAGATGTCTCACGAGTTTCTGCAGTCTCTTTGTGGGCAGCAGCTAGCAATCTTGAGAGCAGATCGAGCAACTCTGAGATTTCTGTGTCTCAATTTCGATGGCCAGGATGGACTTTTGGTAATGACTAATCTTAGCAAGAGTGAAGGGTAATGCAGAAATCTCTCTTTTGCAGCTGCTGGAAAAGGTAAAAGTCAGTGAAAAAGGAATAATTGGTCTACAACTGCGTGGTATTTTTGTAAGTGCCTGACATACCATGCATTCCATTCCAAATCATTAAGTAACTCGTAAATCATAAAACCAACCAGCCGTGTCTCTGTGAACTGTCTGAGTGTGTGCTAATTACAGTAATTACTGTTTATGGTGGTATGCTTTAGCCTGTGATCTGTATAAAGCAGAAGATGAGCTTAAAACACCTTGATTTAAGTCACGTGGCATGAGTTAAATTACAGTGTGCGCGGTGTAAGAAAGTATATGCAGATATGTTTTTCACCCTCCAAAATCAGGGACATAACAAAAAAATGGGAACCTGTTCCATTAGAATACTGAAGTACCATCTTGCTCTCCTTAGGATGCATCCTTACACATTAGAGTAACTTAGTGGGGAATCCTGATAAAAGAAAGTTTGAAACAATATTGTACTCACTTTGAGGCACAGAATGACCTTACAGCCCTTGAGGTAAATAAGGAAGGTATGTATTTATTTACGACGCCGGACACGCAGGGAATCATTTCACCTAATACGTGTGTAAAATTACAGTAGCTGTGAACTTGGTTAAATGCAGTAAAGTGTTACATATTCATTAAAGTTTTAGGAACGCCTATACATATTCATAACCTTTCTACGAGAAGGCGGTTCTTATTACAATTACTTCCGGGAGACCATTTCCATAGTCTCCACCTCCGGCTCCTCCTGGTTGCAGCTGCGCAGTTGTTACCAATCAGGACACATAACCACGGACGTAGTTATATGCGGTGCTTTATTTCAGCGCTGGGAAACCAGGGGTTTGCACCCAAAGCTGGCTTCGAACAGGTGATTCAGACTACACCTTATTATACAAGTTAGTCACATACATATTCATTACAACCCCTGACAACCATTAGCATATTCCACACCTATTCTGACACAAACTTCCTATCTAAAAGATGCTATGTTTACCAGTTATTTTCTAAGGTACCAACTTTAAAAGAATATATCGTAAATCTCTGTCCACCTTAAGAATTAGGCTCGGTTACAGTTACCTGCCTTATAAGAATATACCATAAATCTATGTCAACTTTAAGAATAGAGTTTGGTTACTGAATACAAGAATTCCATGGTTACAAGGTTGGTTGCTATCTTAATGTTAATCCAACTGTAACAGATCCAGCGATATCCAGGGTAGAGCTAGCGAAGGCCCATCCTGACCTGTTCCAAAAGGGAACATGGAAGGAAACATCTTGTAAAGTTGATTCTCCTGTTCCATAAAGGAACATGGAAGGAAACATCTTGTAAAGTTGATTCTGTTACTAACATCTCCCCCCTTTGAAAATGCTTTTCTTTAGACAATGCATTTTCACTTCAATCAACTTCTTCAATTATTGATTTGATTGGTGATTTGGCAAATGTGACAGTTCATAAGCTGGAGGGCTAGCTGGAGGACTGTCAAATATAGGATTAACATAATTCCTACTCAGGACACTGAAAATGCAATTATTCTTAGCATTTGTTTGACTAATCACACGTTTAATACCTACATGTAATAAACAAAGAAGTATAATCACAATTGTAAGTACAACTACACTTTCTAATAGTGAATGTACCCATCCTCCCAAATTTAAACCAAATGAATCCAACAGAGCTCCTATCCAGCTCTGTTCTGCATCCTGCTTTTCCTTTTGCAGCTCCATCTCTGTTTGGGTGAGTTGAGAAATGTCCTTCTCGACCTCCGAAGTTACGTTTGGAATATGGATGCAGCAATGATCCATTCTGTCTTTCAAATATCCACAGACACCATTTTCTTTCAACAACATTATGTCGAGTGCCATTTTATTATGTAAGGTCATTTTGGTCGTAGCCTGTAATTGTATATTAAGTTCCCGAAAACCTTTCTTAGTTATTCTAGCCAATCGATCCATTTGCCCGATCAATTTATCAATCATTTCCCTGTTTCTGTATGCCGCAATTGGTGCAAAGAAAGATTCTAGTGCCCAACCGAATTTAACACTGCTTGATGGTTCATGCCACACATCGTCTTCATCTATTTCTCATTTGTGCCTAACATGTAGAAGTTCTTGCCCATTTTTCAAGGGAGACTTTTTCCAAATAGGACATAGGGTTGGCAGTCCCAAAGTAATTTCCCTTACTGGTCCTGCTATTGGTAAATGTGTTGTCCAGGTCCCATCACTTAAGGCCCAAACCAGATGTCCCACACTACCTATAACGCCTCTACAATCAATTCTATTTCCATCAATACCTATCTTGATTCCTTCCTTTAGATCCAATTGTTTCTGACAAATGCAACCTGCAATTACCGCAACTTTAACGATGGATATTGGTATCTCTTTCATATCTGTCTGGCAAGTTATTACTCGTGAACAATTCCACCATGGTACTGTTGTTCCTCCTGTTACATTGGACCACCGTACACACCATGGAAATGCTTCACTATATTGGTATTGTTGTACAATACTCAATGTCCACATGTTACTCCATGATTCAGTTATATTTTTGTTATCCTGATCTTTGCATTCCCAGTAAGTCTGTTCAACCATTTGGTTTACTACTTTGGTGGTCCATGTGTCATAATAACACCAACCTATATTTTTGAATGGTCTGGTCATTCCTATTTTAACCCATTTCACCTCAGGTAATTTTAAACAATCCTCCTTTGGCCCTGGTGTTTTCCATTTTCCTTGTTCTTTTACCCTTTGTTCTGTTGGGATGACTTCTTTTCTAGTGCGGGATTCACATGCTATTTTACCAGTTCTGTTTATTTCTGGTAAGGTGGTAGATATTATTCCCCACTGTATTGGGTCTTCGGCCGATTTTGGAATTGGAAGGCAAGCAGTGATGCTACTGGTATTCTGAGTCAGTGCGAAATCTCGAATTAATCCTATCATAAGATTCTCTGCCTGATACCACCTGTGGTATCTGGGTACTTTCGTTATTATCTACTGCTCTTCGTGGTCTAATTTGCAATTCCATTTGAATAGTCCCATTTTCCCACTGTTTATCAGAGGCCTTGTGGAATAGAGTGGCACTTCCCTCTCCAGTTTTCAAAAGTACAAACACTCTAACCAAAATCACAATTTGGTAATGCAAACCAGACATTACTGCGATATAATCTTGAGCGAGGTAGGACCCACTATCTGCGATTTCCAGAGTCTTGGGACTCTTTTCACTCGGGTATAGTGTATCCAGGAGTCTACTCCAGCAACTTTGACTGTGGTGAATGTAGTTAGGAGTACTTGATAGGGTCCGTCCCAACGCTCTTTTAAGGGTTCTTCATTCCAAGTTCTTAGATACACCGTGTCTCCAGGCTCTATATCATGTACTGGATTCTCGAGCGCTAGTGGGCGATTCCACACTAGTGCGGATCTGAGTCGATTCAATGTCCTGCCAAGAGACAACACATAATTGTACAAGTCCTGATTTCCTTTCACATGTACCTCTGGGTTTGGGTTTGGTGCTTCATATGGTTTGCCATACAAAATCTCGTATGGACTTACTGACATTCCACTCCTAGGTTTAATCCTAATATGCAACAATGCTATTGGCAAGGCCTGAGGCCATTGAATTTTTGCGTCCTGACAGATCTTGCTAAGTTGCCTTTTTAGGGTTTGATTCATTTTCTCCACTTGTCCACTAGACTGGAGTCTCCATGGGGTATGTAACTCCCACTTAATTCCCAAACATCTGCTGATTTCTTTTACCAATTGTGCAACAAAGTGTGGTCCCCTATCGGAGGATATCCCCAGTGGTACCCCAAATCTAGGGATTATTTCCTTTAGTAACTATTTTACAGTTTCTTTCGCCTGGTTGGTGCGACAAGGGAAAGCTTCCGGCCATCCTGAAAAGGTATCTACCCCAACTAGTATTTACCTGAATCCTCGGGTTCTGGGGAGTTCCGCATAGTCTCTTTGCCAATAATCCCCAGGTTGTATGCCTGTCTTTATTTTCCCCATTTCTGTTTTTCTTTTTACTAAAGGATTATTTTTCAAGCAAATTTCACACTTAGCTGTGATAGAATTTGCCATTGTTAACATCTGGACCGAGATAATGTTTTCTTAAATAAGTTACCAATACTTCTGCACCCCAGTGACACTTCTGGTGTTCCGTCTGAAGTATTCCTCTCATAATAGTGGTTGGTACCACAACTTGTCCATTGGTGGTTACATACCACCCAGAATTATTCTTACTGGTTCTTACTAGACTTGCCAATTTTTCATCTTCTGTAGACTATTTAGGTGGTTCTGAAGGTAATAAATCAATTGCTCTTACCTTCTGGGAGATAAGACCCATCATTGTCCTCACTTGCCGTGCTACTGACCGAGTTGTTTGATCAGCAAGCCAATTTCCCTCTATGATTTTCGATGTTCCACTTTGATGAGCTTTACAGTGCATTACAACAACTTGCGATGGTTTTTGAACGGCATTAATCAGATTCAGTATTTCCTCCTGGTACTTAATGTTTGTTCCTTGTGAAGAGAGCAGTCCCCGCTCTTTCCAAAGGGCTCCATGCACATGAACAACTCCAAAAGCATATTTTGAGTCAGTCCATATGTTAACTTTCTTGTTTTCGCTGAGTTCCAATGCCCTAGTTAAGGCGATTAATTCCGCTTTTTGTGCTGAGGTGTTTGGCGGTAAGGGTTTAGCCTCAATTACTGTCTTGGCAGTACTAATCACATATCCTGCATACCGCATTCCGTTCTCCACAAAGCTACTGCCATCAGTAAAGAGTTCCCAGTCAGTTTCTGCCAGCGGAGCGTCTTTCAAATCAGGGCGACTTGCGTGGGTGTATTCGATGACTTCCATGCAATCATGTTCCAGGTCTCCTTCTTCAGTACCTGCATCCAAAAACTCAGCAGGATTCATTAGGTTAGTAGTTTTTAGAACAACATCATCTTGTTCTGTCAGAATTACCTGGTATTTCATCATTCTGCTTGGGGAAAGCCAATGACCCCCCTTTTGTTCCAGTACTGTTGTCACCATATGGGATACAAACACTTCTATCCTTTTTCCCGTAGTTAATTTTCGGACCTCCTGGATCAGTATTACTGTAGCAGCTACCGCCCGTAAGCACGCCGGCCACCCAGTACTTACCGGATCTAGCTGTTTAGAAAAATAGCCAACAGGTCTTTTCCAGGATCCCAGTTGTTGGGTTAATACCCCCAAGGCAAGTCTTTGTCGCTCGTGTACAAACAACTGGAAATCTTTGCTCAAGTCCAGCAGGCCCAAGGTAGGCGCCTGCATCAAAGCCTGTTTTAGCTTTTGGAAGGCTTCACGTTGTGGTTTTCCCCACATGAACGTCTTATTCCCTTGTGCTTCGTATAAAGGTTTGGCAATCAACCCATAGTCCATAATACAAAGTCTGCACCATCCTGTCATTCCTAAAAAGGATCTTAATTCATGTAAGTTTCGTGGTTCTGAAATAGCACAGATAGCATGCACACGGTTTGTACCTAATTTCCGCTGTCCTTGAGAAAGCTCGCATCCTAAATAAATCACAGTCTTGGATGCAATTTGAGCTTTACTTTTCGATACTTTGTACCCATTCATTCCCAATTGGTTCAGTATTTCAATCGTTACCTGGATGCAGAGTTCTCGTGTCTCAGTCGCGATCAAAATGTCGTCTACGTATTGTAGTAACAGGTACCATTGTCGAGGGATCACGATGTGGCCTTTCGTAGTCCATTCCTCGAGTTCTTTGGCCAACTGATTTCCAAAAATAGTTGGGCTATTTTTGAATCCTTGCGGAAGACGTGTCCAGGTTAACTGAGTTTTCCTTCCATTGTATGGATTTTCCCATTCAAAGGCAAATAGCTTTTTGCTTTCCAGGTCGAGGGGTATGCAGAAGAAGGCATCTTTTAAATCAAGTACAGTAAGCCATTTATATTTCTCCTTCACAAATGTTAACAAGGTGTATGGATTTGCAACTACCGGATAAATGTCCTTAGTGATCTGGTTTACAGCCCGCAAATCTTGGACTAATTGGTAATTACCATCGGACTTCTTTACTGGAAAAATTGGAGTATTATATTCTGTTTCACATTCCTCTAGAATTCCATATCTCAAGAATTTTCAATTAGAGGAACTATTCCTAACCTAGCTTCTAATTTCAGTGGGTACTGTCTCAACTGTACAGGCCTGGCATCTTCCTTTAATTCCACTTTTACAAGCTGGGCTGTTTTCAATTTCCCAGGTATGTCAGTCGCCCATACCGTGTGGATCACAGCCTCCTCCACAGCTTGTGGTATTTCCACTACCGGGTTTTCTCTTAATAACAGAATTTGTCCCACCTTAGATTCTGGAATTTTCATTACCAGGTTTCCATTCTCAAATGTTATTACAGCATCCAATTTGGTCAATAAATCCCGTCCTAAAAGGGAAACTGGACAATCTGGAACATATAAGAACTCATGGGTTAATTCCTTTTCTCCAAAACGCAGATCTAAGGGTTGCAGGAATGGCCGTACTTCTTCCTTCCCTGTGGCACCAACAATCGTTGTCGTTTTATGACCTATTGTTCCCTGTAAAGAATTTAGCACAGAATAAGTAGCCCCTGTATCCACTAAAAATCTCACATCCTGGTCCCCCACTTGTATTGTCACAAGGGGTTCCTTATTCTGGGTATCGGTTCTTGTGCTGCCATATAGTCAACTGTTATTATTATATTCCCCCAACACCATAGTTTGTATTGCATTCCCTGCTGCACTTGGTACCTGACTCGTGGAGCCCGGACGGTTCGGGCATTCATTTTTCCAGTGTCCTTCCTCCTTACAATAAGCACATTGATTTATACCAAGCTTTACAACAGGTCTTAAAGGAGTTCCCCGAACATTCCGAAAACCGCGCCCTCGGCCGCCTGTAGTTCCTCTGCCACGGACTTCCATTCCTATTCCCCTGCCTTGTCCTTGGACCAGGGCCAACAAGTCTTGCTGAGAACGCCTCGACTGTTCCTTTTCTCTATTATTATAAACTTTCCAGGCTGTTTCTAACATGACATCCAGATCTCGTAATTGTGCCCCCTCCAGTTTCTGTAATTTCTTCCGAATATCATCCTGAGACTGCCCCAAAAAGATTAAAGCCAACTGAACCCTTGCTTGTTCTGTTTCAATATCTAAATCCATATATCTCTTTGCAGTTTTCTTTAATCTTTCTAAAAAGGCTGAAGGGGATTCATTCTTTTCCTGCCTAACATTATACAATTTTGACCAATTCATTTGTTTTGGCATAGCAGTCTGAACACCGATCAATAACCAGTCCTGATACCTCCGGAGGCTAAGCTGACCACCTCCAGTATTATAATCCCATCTGGGATCCTCCTTTGGAAAATTTTCATCAACATTGCCACCCACTATTCCATTCTGAATATCCTCCCTTGCTTTATCTCTTGCTACCCGTATAACCATATCCTTTTCTGTAGAATCCATTAATGTGTCAAGAATCACTTGTAAATCATCCCAATCAGGATTCTGCATTTTAATTATCATTTTAATTATCCTTGCAACCTTGTCCGGGTTTTCCCGGTAAGGACCGGCTGATTGTTTCCAGATCATTAAATCTCCTGGCGAAAACGGGATTTTTACATAAACCGTCTCTCCCCCCACTCCTACCGCTTGTCTCAGGGGTGCTATTACATTTGGCAGTCCACCCCCCTTTTGGGCTTCCTTTTCTCTGTGCCTAGTCCTGTGGGATATTGGTGTAGTTGTTACTCCTTTTACACCGGTTGCTGCCCCCTCATCCCCACTGGAATTGATATCACTTTCAGTGAGACGCACAGGTGCCGAGGGTTTAAGGGGTTTAGGTGCAGAGGGTTCAGTTTCTGGAGGGGCAACATCAAGACACGGCAAATCTAATTTTAAGGCATTACCGCAGCTGTTTTCTATTGCCAAACACGTCATGTATTTCTTTTCTGCCGTACAACCCATACATTTATCATTAGTACCGCCCCTCCATACTAATATTAACCCACATTCCTTCCTCCAGTCCTGTTTTTGTACAAGATAGAAAAAGAGATCCACGTACTGTACCTCATCCCATTTACCTTCCCTTTGACAAAACCTCATTAATTCATTAATAGTTCCAGGTTCTAAAGTACCCTCCGGCGGCCACCGTATTTCATTAGGCAAGTCATATTCAGGCCAGCAGTGAGTACAATATTCAGTTAACTTCTTTTTACTCATTGATTGTCCAAATCCAGCCTCCTTCCAATGTTTCAACAAACAGTCTAATGGTGACATCTTTGTATCGCTCATATCAACACAAAAGGGTAACACACAGGCGATTAACACAGAAGGATAACACACAGATAACTTTACCAGAACAACAGTAAAGACGGATCAAATCACCAGTTTCAACAGCAAATACAGATCAAATTACCAAGGCTACAGACCAGGTGCTGAACAACATAGATAACCAGACCAGGTGCACGCAAATAACCAGACCAGACCAGGTGCCGAGCCTGTGGCTTAAATAACCAAACCAGATGCCAAACCTGCAGAGGTTTCCCTCTAACGGACGGCTGCCTAGGCAATACCTCAGGAGCTCCCTGCCCAACTGAGCATGGCTTTCGCTGTGTCTGATCGACAGGCTACCAGATGTCTGACCAGCAGGCTACCAGACCAGAACCAGACCAGATGGGTACCCAATAATCCATGTAAAGCAACAGATAAAGCACCTTCTTACCAATCAGAGGTCCATCGTGAGCAGCGGAGAGCTGGTCGCGTCCGATGCACTCCCCAAGAATACCTCGGTGCTAGCTGGAGCAGGATCGAGACACGATCTGTCTCAGCAATGCCCGCGAGGTCCCATCTGGGTCACCAAAATGTTAGCAATCAGGACACATAACCACGGACGTAGTTATATGCGGTGCTTTATTTCAGCGCTGGGAAACCAGGGGTTCGCACCCAAAGCTGGCTTCGAACAGGTGATTCAGACTACACCTTATTATACAAGTTAGTCACATACATATTCATTACAACCCCTGACAACCATTAGCATATTCCACACCTATTCTAACACAAACTTCCTATCTAAAAGATGCTATGTTTACCAGTTATTTTCTAAGGTACCAACTTTAAAAGAATATATCGTAAATCTCTGTCCACCTTAAGAATAAGGCTCGGTTACAGTTACCTGCCTTATAAGAATATACCATAAATCTATGTCAACTTTAAGAATAGAGTTTGGTTACTGAATACAAGAATTCCATGGTTACAAGGTTGGTTGCTATCTTAATGTTAATCCAACTGTAACAGATCCAGCGATATCCAGGGTAGAGCTAGTGAAGACCCATCCTGACCTGTTCCATAAGGGAACATGGAAGGAAACATCTTGTAAAGTTGATTCTGTTACTAACACAGTGATTGTGAACCTGGGTCCTCTTCTCTGTACATGGTCACCTTTAATCCAGTGTGATGAGATGGTTAGGTCTCAGACTGCTGAGTTGGTTAAAACTGGCATATCTCCTGTCCTGTGCCCAAGTTTCTGTTATCTAGTTCACCCAGGGATGCACCAAAGAATTATTACCTTTGCAATTATTATTATCTTTATTATCTTTATTATCTTTAAATCTTTAAGTGTTAGTTCTTTAAGTGTTCATTAGTTAATTGTTAAATCCCTGTGTCATTCCCCTGTGGGAAACTACAGCAGGTCTGTGGAATCCTTCACAGAGAGTATGGGAATAGAGATCAGCCTTGAAGATATTAAGGTTTAGCCTTGAGAATGATGGGACTAAAGGAGTATCCAGAGATATTTAGTTGTACCCATGAGAGAGAAGGGATATACCCTGAGAGAGAAGGGATGTACCCGTGAGAGAAAGGGAGTAGAAGAGTAACATGGATGATAGCAAAATTAGCCAATGGGATGTTACTGCTGTACCTTGTAACCAATAGTGAAGAGACACATGAATTGGTAGAAATGTATAAAAATGCACTTGTAGCAAGAAATGGCATCTACTACTTTCATCCTGGAAGAACTTGGTCTATGTCATTTGTCCATCTCAGCCATGACATTCCCCCTGTGGGGGACTACGGTGGGTCCGTGGATTCCCTGACCGAGGGCATGGGAACAGACATTAGCCTTGAAGATATGAAGGCCTACCTGTGAGAAAGATGGGAGTAAAGGAGTATCCAGAGAAGCTAAGGATGTACTCGTGATAGAGAAGGGAGTAGAAGAGTAACATTGATGATAGCAAAAGTAGCCAATGGGATGTTACTGCTGTAACTTGTAACGAATAGTGAAGAGACACATGAATTGGTAAAACTGTATAAAAATGCACTTGTGACAATAAATGGCATCTACTACTTTCATCCTGGAAGAACTTGGTCTGTGTCATTTGTCCGTCTCATCCACGACATCCCCCCTTTTCTAAGAGGTTAGCAAATTCTTTTACTAAGGTGATGATTCTTTATGTTTTTCCAATGCCGAGATCACTTTCTGATGTGCCTTGATATGCGTGATTGCCACCTTCTTAGGAAGTTCAGCTGCCAATATTTCTTCTGCATTTTTGATATGTTTGCCTTGAGAGTTCAAGAGTCCATTTTCCTTCCAAATAGTTCTGTGTGCAAGCACGATCCTGAAAGCATACTTAGAGTCCGTATAAAAGTCCACAGCTAGTTCCAGAGCACAAGTAAGGGCGATTATTACTGCCTTTTGTGCTGAGATACTTTTAGGCAGAGGTCCAGATTCCATTACTTCATGGCTACTAATTATAGCATAACCAGCATGCCTTTCACCGTTCAGGATATTGCTACTTTCATCCATAAAGCAGTTCTCAGTGTTCTCCATAGGATTGTCCTTTAGATCTTGTTGGCTGGAGTATTTTTCTTCATTGTTTTCCAGGCAATTATGATGAACTGGTTTTCCAATGTGACCACTGAGGAAAGAAGTCGGATTGACAATGTTAGTGACCATGATTTAGCCTGATATTTGAGAAATCTTTGTGGGGAAAGCCAATGTCCCCCTTTTCACCTAGAACTGTAGACACTGTATGGGATACTAGCACAGTCATTTTCTGTCCCATGGTATATTTCCGGGCCTCCTGTATGTTCAGTACCACTGCTGTAACTGCCTGTAGGAATCCAGGCCACCCTTTTGCTTTTGCGTCTAATTGTTTGAAGAAATAGGCTGCTGCTCATCGGTATGGGCCAAGATTCTGTGCCAGTATACCAAAGGCTATTCCCTGCTTCTCATGAGAGAATAGAAAAAATGGTTTACTCACATCTGGGAGTCCTAAAGCAGGCGCTGTCATCAAAGCCTTACCAAGTTCTTCAAAGGCTTGTGTAGCTCCTTTATTCCATTGCAGGTGTTCCTGATCTGTGGCTGCTAGTACAAACAATGGCTTGACAAGCAATCCATAATCATAAATCCACAACCGGCACCACCCTGTCATGCCCAAAAAGGGTCCGTCATTCTTTTTCAGTTTGAGGCTTCGGAGTTTGGCATATAGGCTCCTCTCGAGCCTGTCCCAGGGTCCTTTGCCCTGCACTAATTTCATAGTCCAAATAAGTTACTTGTTGCTGCATCATCTGGGCTTTCTTCTGTGATACCCAATATCCTTGGAGCCACAAAAAGTTCAGTAGACTTACAGTTCAGGTTATGCACGTCTTATTTGTTCGGGTAGCGATCAAAATGTTATCCCCATATTGTAGCATCTGTCCTTCATCAGATGGGGCTTCCCAAGATTCAAGATCTTTAGCAAGCTGATTTCCAAATATTGTCAGACTGTTCTTAAATCCTTGTGGCAACAAAATCCATGTGAGCTGGGTTTTACATAAATATTATCTGGCTGACTTCATGGAGAGAGAGTCAAAAAGGTATCTTTTAAATCTAAAACTGTAATCCAAATCAAATTAGAGTTAATACAGTCAGTAAGTTGTATGGGTTTACTACCACCAGGCAGAGGTCCTCTGTTATTCTGTTTATAACCCAATTTGTACGAATTTCTCTATTACCAGCTGTGGAGGGGTTTGGTTATATGGAGATATGTTGTTGAATTAGTCAGGCCCAAAGGAATCTCAAGGCCACTTGGAGAAATTGAGAACAGAATCTTCTGTGAGAAAGAGGGGCGTTTCTTCATTAACAGGGCCTCAGCATGGCGTCAGTCATCGGATCTATCATCGGTGGGGCTCCAGCATGTGGACTGCCTGTGATACTTATTTAACGAATCCATGCTTGGAGCGTGGATGCGTGATTAGAGAATAGTTGCGTATATAAGGAGGTTTGTTTCTGTAATAAATGGCTTTGTGTGATTCACATTGAATTGGAATGCTGAGTCCTTTATTGCTCCAACAACCGACTGAATTAGGGATCAGAGTTCAACAACTTAAATACTTTCCCGGTCTCAAAATTATTAGATAATAATAAAAGCAAATTAACTTAAAGTGCTGTATCAAATCCTATTTTCCAAGTTCTGTGGAACAACATTTAATTGCCACTCATTGATATAAACCCACATTCAAACCACAAGTTGATACAGGGAATTGACAATTAACTAATTAAAACGCAAAGAACTAACCCTTTAACCCACATCACTATTGTCTAGCCTTGCTTAACTCTGTGTAACTTACTGTACAAAAAACAGGACTTCACTGACGCCTTCACTGCATTTAAACAAGCTCACAGCTCCTGGAAATTTACACACATATTAGGTGAAATGATTCCCTGTGTCTCCAGCGCCGTAAATAAATATGTAAATACATACCTTCCTAACAATTCAAGGGTTTTAAGGTCATTTCCGTGCTTCAGTAGGGTCTGATGGAAGCCAACAAAACGCAACAGAGCCTGAAAAAGCTGAACAAAGCATTACAGAGCACAACAGGGCCTGAGAAAGCTTGACAGCGCCTTACAGATTCCGACAGAACCTGACAAACCCCGACCGGGTCAAACAATTCTTGAAAGAGCCCAGAAGTGCCCAATGGAGCCTGACACAGCTCGACAAAACCCAACATAGCATGAAAAAACCCAACTGAGCCCTACAACTCCTGACAGACCCTGACAGGGATCAAAAAATCCTGACAAAGCTTGGCAGAACCTGGAAAATCCTGGTAGGGCAGAAAGAGCACAAAGGAGCTTGACAGAGCCTGACAGAGGCTGACAGGGCATGACACAGATTGATAGTGCACTACATGTTCCAAAAAAGCCCAACAAACCTGATATGGCCCGACAGACCACAACAGAGCCCGAGAAAGCCCAACAGATCCCGGCAGATCCTGAGAGAACCTGACAGGACCTGATAGAGCATGACAGGGCCCAACAAAGACCAACAGAGGTTGACAGGGCCTGACAGATCCTGACAGAACCTGACAGAGACTGCCAGGAACTGAAAGAGATTGATAGGGCCTGACAGAGCATGTCAGGGCCTAACAGAGCCTACCAGAAACTGAGAGAGCCCGCAAGGGCATGACAGAACCTGACAGACTTCGACAAAGCTTGACAGAGCCCAACAGCACCTGAGAAAGCCTGACAGAGCCCGACACAGTCTCACAGGGCCCAAAAAAAGCCCGACAGAACCCAACAGGGCCTGACAGAGCCCAACAGAACTCGACAGGGCCAGACAAATCCCAACAGCACCTTACAGCAAACTATAGTGTCCAGTAGGGCCTGACAGAGACTGACAAAATGGAACAGAGCCTGAATGAGCTCAACAAAGCATTACAGAGCACGACAGGGCCTGACACAGCTTGACAGAGCCTTACAGATCCCGACAGATCCCCACAGAGACAGACAGAAGCCGACAAAGCCCGATATTGCCCATCACAGCCCGAAAATGCTCTAGAGAGCCCGACTTAGATAGACAGAGCCAGTAACGATCTAAGAGACCTAGGCAAGGCTTGACAAGGCCCTACAGAGCCTGACAGGGCAAGAAACAGATTGACAGTGCCCTATATGCCCCAAAAAAGCACGATAAACCTTGATATGACCCAACAGACCACGATAGAGACCGAAAAAGCCTTATAAAGCCCGACAGAACCTGACAGAGCCTGACAAGGCCTGACAGAGCATGACAGGGCTTTACAGAGCCTGACAAAGCCTGGTAGGGCAGAAAGAGCCCAAAGGAGCTTGACAGAGACCGACAGCACCTCACAGAGCCTGAGACAAACCAACAGATCTCAACAAAACCTCACAGAGACCGACAGGGCCTGAAAGAGCCTGACAAAACCTGACAAAGACTGACAGAGCCCTACAGACCCTGACAGAGCCTGACAAAGTCCAACAGAGCCCGACAAAACTCAACAGAGTCCTACAAATCCTGACATTGCCTGACAGACCCTGATCAAACCCGAGAAAGCCTAGCAGAGCCTGATAGAGCCTGACAAAACCTGACAGAGCCCAAGAGAGCTCCATAAAGCTTGACAGAGCCCACCAGGCCTTGACACAGCATGATAGGGCCTGCCAGAGCCCAACACAGCTCAACAGGGTTCGACAAATCCTCTTAGCACCTGATAGTGAACTATAGAGCCCAGCAAGACATGACAGAGGCTGACAAAGTGCGACACGAACTAGAAGAGCTGAAGAAAGCATTACAGAGTGTGACAGGGCCTGAAACAGCTTGACAGAGCCTTACAGATCGCGACAGAGCCCAACAGGGCTAAACAGAACTTAAAAGAGCCAGACAGAGCCTAGCACATCTTGACAGAACCTTACAGATTGCGACAGAACCTGACAGAGCCCGAGAGAACCCAACAAAGCTTGAAAGAGCCAAAAAGCACCTAGTCATGCTCTGTCAGGCCCTGTCGGGTTCTGTCCGGATCTGTCAGGATCTGTAGGACTCTGTCATACTTTGTCAGGCCCTATCATGTTCTTTCACGATCTGTAGAGCTTTGTTAGGCCCTGTTGTGCTCTGTCAAGCAATGTCAGGATCTGTCAGGATCTGTCGGGTTCTGTCGGGCTTTCTGCAGCGTTGTCAGGCTCTGTTGTGATCTCTCGTGCCATATCAGCCTATGTCGGGCTATTTTGGGGTATATAGGGCACTGTTAATCTGTGTCATACCCTATCAGGCTCTGTCAGGCTTTGTCAAGCTCTGTCCAGGTCTTTTAGGCCATCACGGGCTCTATGTATCTATGTCGTGTTTTTCAGAGCATTTTTGGGCTGTGATTTGTTTTATCAGGCTTTGTCAGCTTCTGTCTAAGTCTGTGAGGCATGTTCAGGCTCTGCCAGGTTTTTTGGGCTCTGTCAGGCCCCATCAAGCGTTGTTGGGCAATGCTGATCTTTGTTGGGCTTTTTTGATCCCTGACGGGCTTTGTCAGTCTCTGTCAGGCTTTGACGACATCTGTCAGGACATGTGGGACTCTGTAAGCCCCTTTTGGGTTAAGTTGGTCTCTGTCACAATCTGTCAGGCTCTGCTTGGCTTTGTCAGGCTCTGTTTGGCTCTGTAGGTCTCTGTCAATCCCTGTCAGGTTTTGTCAGGCTCTTCCAGGCCCTGTCGGTCTCTGTGTGCCTTTGTCAAGAAACGTCGGACTCTGTCAGGCTCTGTCAGGCTCTGTATGTCTCTGTCAAGTTTTTTTGGGCTCTTTCTGCCCTACCAGTCTTTTTCAGGCTCTGTAAAGACCTGTCATGTTCTGTCAGGCCCTGTTGGGTTCTGTCGGTTTTGTCAGGTATTTCAAACCCTGTCCAGCTCTATCAGGCTTTTTCAGGCACTGTCGGGCTTTCCTGCTCTTATTCAGGCTTTGTTGGGCTCTGTTAGTCTTCCTCAAGGTCTATCAAGCTCTGTGAGGACATTTCAAGATTTGTAGGGCTCTGTTGTGTTTTGTCAGGCTCTATTGGGTATTGTCGAGCTCTGTCAGGCTCTATTGGGTGCTGTTGGGTACTTTCAAGCTTTGTTGGGCCCTGTCAGGCTCTATCAGATTCTGTTGGGATTTGTAAAGCTCTGTCAAGCTGTGTCAGGCCCTGTCGTGCTCTGTAATGCTTTGTTGAGCTATTTCAGTCTCTGTCACTCTTTCTCAGCCTGTCAGGTCCTGCTGGACTCTATAGTTCGCTGTCAGGTGTTGTCTGGATTTATAAGGTCCTGTTGACTACTGTCGATCTCTGTCAGGTCCCGTTGTGCTCTGTCAAGCTTTCTTGGGCCCTGTAAGACTTTTTTAAGCTCTGTCAGGCTTTCTCAGTTTCTGTTTGGCCCTGTAAAGATTTGTCGAAGTCTGTCTGGCTCATTCAGGCTCTATCATGCCCTGGCGGTCACTCTCAGTTTCTGGTAAACTCTTTCATGCCCTGTCAAGCTATTTCAGGCTCTGTCACGCTTTATCTGACTCTATTGGGCCTTGTCGAGTTTGTTGTGCACTGTCAGGCTTCGTTGGACTATGTCAGTTCCTGTCAGGTTCTGTTGGGCTCTTTCAAGCTCTGTCTGGCCCTGTCGGGCTCTGTCTACATCTGTAAGGATCTGTCAAGCTGTGTCAGGACCTATCAGGCTCTGTAGCAATGCTTTGTTGAGTTCTTTAGTCTCTGTCACACTTTTTTAGCCTCTCTCAGGTCCTGACGGGCTCTATCATTCGCTATCAGGCGCTGTTAGGATTTGTCGAACCCTGTTGAGCTGTTTTGGACTCTGTCACGCCCTGGTGGGCTGTGTCTAGCTTTATCAAGCTCTGATGGGCTCTGTCAGGTTTTGTCAGGCCCTGTCAGTCTCTTGCAGGATCTTTCAGTGCTTGGCGGGCTCTGTGGGGTTTGGTCAGGATCTGTCAGGCCCTGTCGGGCTCTGTCAGGTTTTGTCGGGCTCTATCAGTCTCTTGCGGGCTCTGTAAGTCCCTGGAGGGCTCTGTCAGGTTCTGTCAGAATGTGTCAGGCCCTGTCGGGTTCTGTCAGGATCTGTCTAGCTTTTTTGGGCTCTGTCATCCTCTGTCAGGTCCTGTCAGGTTCTGTCAGGATCTCTCAGGATCTGTTGGGATTTCCCAGGATTTTTTGGGCTCTGTAGTGATCTGTCAGGCCTTATCAGGCTTTGTCAGTGTTTTTTGGGACAGGTGGGGCACTGTTAATCTGTGTCATACCCTGTCTGGCTCTGTCAGGCCTTGTCAAGCTCTGTCCAGGTCTTTTAGGCCATGACAGGCTCCGTCTATCTACGTGAGGATCTCTAGGTAATTTTCGAGCTGTGATGGTCTCTATCAGTCTTTGTTGGCTTCTGTCTGACTCTGTGGGTCCTACTCGGGCTCTGTCAGGTTTATTTGGGCTCTATCAGGACGTGTCAAGTGTTGTTGTGCGGTATTAAGGTTTGTTGGGCTTTTTTGATCCCGGTAGGGCCTGACAGAGACTGATAAAGCATGACAGAGTCTGAAAGAGCTCAGCAAAGCATTGCAGAGCATGACAGGGCTTGACACAGCTTGACAGAGCCTTACAGATCTCGACAGAACCTGATAGAACCCTAGCAGGCCCCAAAGAGTAATACTTTGTTGTGCCCTGTCGTGCTCTGTCAGGTCCTGTCAGGCTCTCTCAGGCTTTGTTAGGCCCTGGCATGCTCTGTCAGGCTCTGTCAGGTTCTGTTAGGGTCTATCAGGTTTTGTTTGTTTTTTTCAGTTTCTGTCAAGCGATGTCAGGGTCTATAGGGCTCTGTCAATCCCTCTCAGGTTTTGTCAGGCTCTTTCAGGCCCTGTCGGTCTCTGTGTGACTTTGTCGAGATCTGTCGGTCTCTCTTGGGCTCTGTCAAGCTCTGTCAGGCTCTGTCAAGCTTTTTTGGGCTTTTTTTGCTTGATCAGGCACTTTCAGACTCTGTAGAGCCCTGTCAGGCCTTGTCAGACTCTGTGGGGTTCTGTAGGGCTTTGTCAGGCTCTTTCAATCCCTGTCGGGGTCTGTTAGGCTTTGTTAGGCTTTGTTAGGCTTTTTAGCTCTTATTCAGGCTCTGTCAGGCCATGTCAGGATTTCTAGGACTCTGTCGGGATTTGTCAGGCACTGTTAGGTATTCTTGATCTCTGTCAGACTACATTGGGTGGTTTTGGGCTCTTTCAAGCTTTGTTGGGCCCTGTTGGTCTCTGTCAGATTCTGTCGGGATCTGTAATGCTCTGTCAAGATGTGTTAGGTTCAGTGGGGCTCTGTAATGCTTTGTTGAGCTCTTTAATCTCTCTTGCACTTCGTCAGCCTCTGTCAGGTCCTGCCGGGCTCTATCGTTATCTATCAGGTGCTGTCAGGATTTGTCAAACCCTGTTGAGCTTTGTTGGGCTCTGGCAGGCCCTGTCTTTGTCTGTCAGGTCCTGGAGGGCTCTGTCAAGCTTTGTCGAGTTCTGTTGGACTCTGTCGGTTTCTGTCAGGATCTGTCAGGTCCTGTCATGCTCTTTCCTGGTCTGTTATGCTTTATCTGTCTCTGTTGGTTCTTTTGACCTCTGTCGGGCACTGTAGGGCTTAGTTGGGATCTGTCAATTCCTGTCAGGCTCTGTTTGGCTCTTTCAAGTTCCGTTTCGTGTTTATTTGGGCTCTGTGTGGCTCTTGCACACTCTGTAAGTTTCTGGTAGGCTATGTCAGGGTCTGTCGGGGTCTGTCAGGATCTGTCAGGCCCTATAAGCTCTGTTGGTCTTTGTTGGGCCCTGTCATGCTCTCTCAGGCCCTGTCGAGTTCTTTCAGAATTTGTTGGGATCTTTTGGGTTTTCTCTGGCTTTGTTGGGCTCTGTCATTATCTGTCAGGCTACATCAGGCTTTGTTGGGCTTTTTTGATCCATGTTGGGCTTTGTCGGTCTCTGTCGGGCTTTGAAGGCTTCTGTCAGGACCTGTGAGGCTCTGTAAGCCCCTTTGGGGCTCTGTCGGTCTCTGTTGCTATCTGTCAGGCTCTGTTGGGCTTTGTCAGGCTCTGTTGGGCTTTGTCAGGCTCTTTCGGGCTCTGCTGGGCTCTGTAAATCCCCATCAGATTTTTTCGGGCTTTTACAGGCCCTTTCAGTCTCTGAGTGGCTTTGTCAAGATCTGTCCATCTCTCACCACAAAATGATCTTGGAATCCCGAGGAATGGGATGGAAATATTTGGAGTGAATCCTCAGTCTCCAATATTGAGTTTTAATTTGATCCTGACTTAAATGGCAGGGAGGTGGTGGGAGCACAGCCCCCCATACAAATGATGTGGCAGCGGGAACAAGCAGATGAGGAGGGGCAGATCACGTGTACTCACTCTCCGAGAAGCAGAAGAGTGGGGAAGGAATACTGGCACGGATTTTGCCAGCTTGGGAGAGTGGAGATGCGTCTATCCATTTATTAGCAGATGAAAAAGTTTTATTAAGCCCTATAGCCAATGATGATCTGATACGAGGATATGCTCAACTGCAAAATGTCAGAGGTCCTGACGGGCAAGATATTATTGCACCTACGCTATGTCAGTGTTTGTGTGCTGCAGTTTTAACAGCATATGTTGAACCTGTTGAATGTGTGTTGTCCTGTGGAAACTGGTGCACAATGGAGGATGGTATTAATTTAGTGTGGTGGATGGGGGTGGCATCTGCATTGATTATGGGATCCGATCTGGACAGGGTAGCAGTGACAAGAAGTATTAAAATGCAACTTCTTAGAGGACCGCCTGCCTCACTAATACCCGTGATTCTGCCAACAGTGACAAATGCTACGGGCAATGCAGGCACTCTAGTAAATGCCTTGAGGGGAATTGGGGCTGTAATTTCAGGACCCTCTGTTTGGGTGGTGAATAAAGGAAAGCCAGCAAAACTGAAAGGAGTTACAGCACGGGTGAGGCGGACACAAATATGGAATGATTTTGTACAAGCTGGTATCCCATGATTAGAAATAGGTGGGATCACACCATCAGAAATGTTTTGCCGCTTGCAAAAGTTAATGTTTATGCAAAAAAATCAACCAGCCCTAGTCCCACTGCCAACACTGCACCCACCCCCCACCCCGCCTGTCACCTCAATGCAAGACCAGTTTGCCTTTACCTGGCAACAAAAGCAATACACTTGCCGAGTGTTGTCTCAGAGATACAAATACAGTCCCTCCGTTTGCCATCAAATCATAGTAGCTAATATAGCATTATGGTTGGGTACCATTACTGATTGCCATTATATTGATGATCTGTTGATTATGGCAGTGTCACAACAAGAAACTGAAGCAGCTGCTGAATTTTTGAAGGTGTATTTACAGGACCAAGGCTGGGCAATTAATCTGACTAAAACACAGGACCCTAGTGCTACTGTACTATTTTTAGAAATAGTTTGGCATAGGCAGCTTCGAGAAATACCAGATAAGGTATATCACACAGTCCAGCAGTTTTCTGTACCAGCTGCAGTAAAACAATTACATGCCTTTTTAGGATTTTTAGGGCATTGGAGAACTTTTATCCCTAAATCATCTGTGGAGGAGGATTCCCCTTGTGAAGGATTAATAGAAGAGCACAATAAAGTTGATTCACTTGAGCCGCAAAACAGTAAGGAAGCAGATAATATGACCTCTGCTGAACTTCATGCTCAAGCTCTAAGTATGCATATAGCTTGTGGACATGGATCAGCTTATGCTGCACAGGCATGGGACATTGCTCATAATCAACCCGCTTTGCTATTATATACTTGTAAAACATGCTCACATCATTGTGCCACTTGTACAAAGTTAATTTAAGGGCATTATATAGGCCATGGGGAAAGATAAAACGTGGTCAATGGGCCTTGAATACCTGTCAGGTCGATTATATCAGCCCCCTACTCCCCTCTAGGGGGTGGCAATATGTATACACTTCTGTGGACACAGTGTCAGGGCTAACTACAGAGAAAATGGAATTATTCACATCAATGGATTGTGAAGTGGGACTGCAACCTATTGATCTAGATGCAAAAATTTATATAATTCCAGAGAATACTGTATGGTTTTGCACGTTGACTTCTCTTCTTATGTTACATCCTCTGCTAATATCAGATTCTCGAGTTCTTGTATTTCAGGTATCTTCAGTGAACACGTGTTTTATCTAGAGGAGACAGCATTGGAACAATGTTCTTGGTGTCACAGACCCAATATCAAAGTGAAGTCCAATCTGAAAACGTGCAGGCCACGACTTTTCAGTCTGCATGGGCAATTACCCCACACCAGGTTGTTAAACCCAGGTTGTTAAACTAAAGGAGCTGGAGCAACAGCATATGTATTACTGGAAGGTGACAACACTCCTATTGATTAACTTAGATTTATCCTGGTAAACTTAGATCTGTTCAGCCTCTACTGTAGCCTAATCATTTACCTTTAATATTTAGGAGAAATTAACGGTTGCAGATCTCTTAACAATGTGTTTCACTAGCATGACAACCCTTGTAGCTGTATTACAGAATTGTGCCATGCTAAGGGATTTTAACATTAATGTTTCTTCTTGTGGTTTCCTCTAAGTAGGTAGTGGCTGCAAATGCTGCTTATTTTGAAGGCATGTGGTGCTTCAACATAATGATGAACTAGTCAACATGGAAGAAGACATCTCACATCTTTGGGATTAATGCAGCAAGTGAAACAATCTACTGATAATGCCTGGCTGAATGACTAATTCCTTGACAAAGTGAATGGGACACCTAATTTAAAACATTATTGTAGAAATATGTTTTTTTCTTTTTCTATATGTGTTTATTGTATGCCCCTGTAAATTGCTCTGTGCTACACCTCACAAACCCAAATGAACAACTCTGGCTTTGCTGGTCCTAGCAGAAGCTGTCCCCTGAGCAAGGGGGTGGAATGTATGGAAATTGTGCAAGAATGGCAAGGAGGCTAGGCGGTAGGTTGAGGGAGGTGATTCTCCCCCTCTGCTCTTGTGAGACTCCACCTGGAGTTCAGCATTCAGCTCTGGGACCCCCAACATAAGAGGGACATAGACCTCTTGGAGCAAGTCCAGAGGAGGTCCACGAAGATGATCAGAGGGCTGGAGCACCTCTCCTATGAAGAAAGACTGAGAGAGTTGAGGTTGTTCAGCCTGGAGAAGAGAAGGCTCCGGGGAGACCTTATAGCAGCTTTCCAGTACCTAAAGGGGGCCTACAAGAAAGCTAGAGAGGGACTTTCTACAAGGGCATGTAGTGATAGGAAAAAGGGGTAATGGCTTTAAACTGAAAGAGGGTAGATTTAGATTAACTATAAGGAAGAAATTCTTCACCATGAGAGCGATGAGGCACTGGAACAGGTTGTCCAGAGAAGTTCCAGATGCCCCATCCCTGGAAGTGTTCAAGGGCAGGTTGTCTGGGGCTTTGAGCATCCTGATCTAGTGGAAGGTGTTCTTGCCCATGGCAGGGTGGTTGGAACTAGATGATCTTTAAGGTCCCTTCCAAACCATACAGTGGGAACAGCAGGATGTGAGGTTCCAACCACTTGGATGATAAAGGAAGATAAATACTAACATGACCATCGAGATGGTCAAAGAAGAAATAATACTAACATGATTAAATCACAGCAATTAGTCAAAATATAAAGGACCTTGGTAAGGTTATACAGAAGTATGTTTTTCATTATTATAAGGAGTGATAGTCCAGGCTCATGAGAATGGTATCTTGGGCCGGAACACCGGCCCCAAGGATGTGTGATGTGTAAATGTTGTCAGGCTGTCCTGGAAGGTGGCTGCTCCAGTTTACAAAAGGAGCAGAAGAGATTCTGATGCTCTTGAAGGAACCTCTAATTCACACCCAGAGACTGTGCAAAACAGGAATTAGAGGTGTCCTGCCTCCAGCCAGGTGGAGGAAAGGGATAACAGAGTTTATTGGACTGTACAAATACTATGGCCTGGTACAACACAACCCCAGGAGTACAAAGCTTTAGTGGACACTGGTGCTCAGTGCACAATAATTCCTTCTAATTATAAAGGAACGCAATCCATCAATATTGTTGGAGTGACTGGGGGATCCCGGGAGCTGACTGTTGTAGAGGCTGAAATGAGCCTAACTGGAAAAAACTGGCAAAAGCATCCCATTGTGACTGGTCCAGATGCTCCGTGCATCCTTGGTATAGACTACCTCAGGAGAGGGTATTTTAAGGACCCAAAAGGGTATAGGTGGGCATTTGGTATAGCAGCTGTGGACACTGAGAAAATTGAACAGCTGTCTGATTTGCCTGGTCTTTCAGATGACCCTTCTGTTGTAGGACTGCTGAGGGTTGACGATCAGCAGGTGCCAATTGCTACCACAACGGTGCATCGCCGACAATATCGCACCAATCGAGACTCTTTGACTCCTATCCAGTAGCTGATCCGTCAATTGGAAAGCCAGGGTGTGATCAGTAAGACTCGCTCACCTTTTAACAGCCCAATCTGGCCAGTGCGTAAGTCTAGTGACGAGTGGAGACTAACTGTAGACTGTCGTGACCTGAATGAAGTTACACCACCACTGAGTGCTGCTGTGCCTGACATGCTAGAACTGCAATTTGAACTGGAGTCAAAGGCAGCCAAGTGGTATGCTACAATTGACATTGCTAATGCATTTTTCTCTATTCCTGTAGCAGCAGAGTGCAGGCCGCAGTTTGCTTTCACTTGGAGGGGCATCCAGTATACATGGAATCGCTTGCACCAGGGGTGGAAACACAGTCCTACCATCTGCCATGGACTGATCCAGACCACGCTGGAGCAAGGTGAAGCTCCAGAACACTTGCAATATATTGATGACATCATCGTATGGGGCGACACAGCGAAAGAAGTCTTCGAGAAAGGTGAGAGAATAATTCATATTCTTTTGGATGCTGGTTTTGCCATAAAACGGAGCAAGGTCAAGGGACCTGCACGAGAGATCCAGTTTTTAGGAATAAAATGGCAAGATGGCCGTCGTCAGATCCCAATGGATGTGATCAACAAAATTGCAGCAATGTCTCCACTTACTAATAAAAAGGAGACACAGACTTTCTTGGGCGTTGTAGGTTTTTGGAGAATGCATATTCCTGACTACAGCCACATTGTGAGCCCTCTCTATCGAGTGACTTGTAAAAAGAACCAATTTGAGTGGGGCCCTGAACAACGACAAGCCTTTGAACAAATTAAGTGTGAGATAACTCATGCGGTGGCCCTTGGACCACTCCGAACTGGACTAGATGTTAAAAATGTGCTCTACACCGCAGCCGGAGATACTGGACTTACCTGGAGCCTCTGGCAGAAAGCACCGGGAGAAACCCGAGGTCGACCCTTAGGTTTTTGGAGTCGAGGATACAAAGGATCTGAGGCCAACTATACTCCAACTGAAAAGGAGATACTAGCAGCATCTGAAGGAGTTTGAGCTGCTTCAGAAGTGATCGGCACTGAAGCACAGCTCCTCCTGGCACCTCGACTGCCGGTGCTGAGCTGGATGTTCAAAGGGACGGTTCCCTCTCCACATCATGCAACCGAAGTTACATGGAGTAAATGGATTGCACTGATCACGCAACGAGCTCGAATTGGAAGTCCCAACCGTCCAGGTATATTAGAAGTGATTACAGACTGGCCAGAAAGCAAAGACTTTGGGATGTCTCCAGATGAGGATGAAGTAAAACGTGCTGAAGAAGCACCACCATATAATGCGCTTTCAGAGACTGATAAGCAGTATGCACTGTTCACAGATGGATCCTGTCGTCTTGTAGGAAAACATCGAAGGTGGAAAGCTGCTGTGTGGAGTCCCACACGACAAGTTACAGAAGCCACTGAAGGACAAGGTGAATCCAGTCAGTTTGCAGAAGTGAAAGCCATCCAGCTGGCTTTGGACATTGCTGAACGAGAGAAGTGGCCAATACTTTATCTCTATACTGACTCATGGATGGTAGCAAATGCCTTGTGGGGGTGACTACAGCAATGGAAGAAAAGCAACTGGCAGCGCAGAGGTAAACCCATTTGGGCTGCCACACTGTGGCAAGACATTGCTGCTCGGCTAGAGAGGCTGCCTGTGAAAGTTCGTCATGTAGATGCTCATGTGCCTAAAAGTCGAGCCACCGAGGAACATCTAAACAACCAACAAGCGGATCAAGCTGCTAAGATTAATGTAGCTGAGGTGGACTTGGACTGGCAACATAAAGGTGAACTTTTCCTAGCTCGATGGGCCCATGATGCTTCAGGGCATCAAGGTAGAGATGCAACATACAAATGGGCTCGTGATCGAGGGGTGGATTTAACTATGGACACTATTTCACAGGTTATTCATGAATGTGAAACTTGCGCCGAAATCAAACAAGCAAAACGGTTAAAACCTGTATGGTATGGGGGGCGATGGTTAAAGTATAAGTATGGAGAAGCTTGGCAGATTGATTATATTACACTTCCACAAACACGTCAAGGTAAGCGTTATGTACTTACAATGGTGGAAGCAACCACTGGATGGTTGGAAACATATGCCGTACCTCATGCTACAGCCCAAAATACTATCTTGGGCCTTGAGAAGCAAGTCCTTTGGCGGCACGGTACGCCAGAAAGAATTGAATCAGACAATGGTACTCATTTCAAAAACAGTACTATAGACAATTGGGCCAAAGAACATGGTATTGAGTGGGTATATCATATTCCATATCATGCACCAGCCTCTGGGAAAATTGAAAGGTACAATGGTTTGTTAAAAACTACACTAAAGGCACTTGGTGGTGGAACCTTTAAAAACTGGGATTCACATTTAGCAAAAGCCACTTGGTTGGTCAACACTAGGGGATCAACCAATCGAGCCGGGCCTGCCCAATCAGAAATTCTACGGACTGTAGAAGGAGATAAAGTCCCTGTAGTACACATGAAAAATATCTTAGGAAAGGCAGTCTGGGTTACTCCTGCCTCAGGCAAAGGCAAACCTATTCGTGGGATTGTTTTTGCCCAGGGACCTGGCAGCACCTGGTGGGTGATGCTTAAGGATGGAGAAGTTCGGTGTGTACCTCAAGGGGATTTGATTTTAGGTGAAAATATGCAATGCTGAACTGTATGATGTGAATTGCCGCACTAACAATGTTTAATAAGTGTCTTACAGATCAAGACAATGGTGATGAAACTAGAGCTAGCTTCTTCGAGTGGCGCCCGACACCTTCTTCGAAGTGGTGTCCTTAACCCACAGTGTTCATGAGATGCACTTGTACCATTTTTCCTGCCCTGGGAGACTGTTGTGACAAAATGAACTTAATGAACTTTTCAAAGGATGGTCCACTGATTAATTACTCCTGTGTATATATGTACATATGTATATATATATATAGTAGTAGTGATTAATTAGATTGTATTGATAGATTGTATTGATAAGTATTCAGTGAATGTCATATTATAAGGGGTGGAATGTCCTGGTTTTGTTAAAAACAAGTTTCTCTTTTAGTGAATTTGCCTGTCAGCTAAAGCCTTCATGTTAGCTGCATTTTCCTGGAGAACCCAACACATGTTTTGGTTAAACCTAGCAATGGAATGCAAACTTATTGATAAGCACAGATGGACATCTCACGAGAGGGGCAACAAGAAACTGATGACCGAGAGACTGACCAACGGTGTATAACATTCCATTCACGTGAATACTTCATATAAAAGTGGGAGATCACGAGGATCTCATCCTTATGCCCTTTTTCCCTTTTTTCCTCATGGCTGACATTAGGAGAGGACCTTGCTGGTCGTCCCTGCGAACTGAGGCCTGGTGACAGACTGAATCCAGCTCCGGTTGGCTACAGAGTCTAATCCAGGACTTTGGGTGCTGGCTCTGCAGTTGCTGAGACTTACAAGATTGGTTTTGTATATTTTGTATTATTTTCTCTATTCTTATTAGTAGCATTAGTAAAACATCTTTAACTTTTCCAACTCTCTTCTCTCTGTCCTTCTTTCCCTACCGATCGCCTGTCCTGAGTGGGAAGGGGGGAGAGGGAGGGGCAAAAGGGGGAAGTGGGGGGGAGAGGAGGTTAACAATACATCTGCCAGGGTTTGATTGTCACCCCGCAATCTTAACCCTCGACACAGGCCTGGGCTGTGAATGAGTGGGAATGTGACTGAACACAGTCACAACATGAGTGTGGCGTGTTTGGAATAACAATTATTGAAAAAACATCCTGTCTAACGTCTTAGTCCAGGTCCCTATCTGTAAATCTATAAATTGAGAATGGTTAATAAAAAGAGCCTCAGCTTGACTCAGCTTAGCTCTGCCTTGCTCTTTGTTCCCTGCTGAACATGACCTCTGCCTGTGTGTGCACGTCTTTATCTGCGTCCACGTGTGCGTCGTTCTTCATCGCCACACATACCATTCTATGATGAGTCTATTATTATATCAAGTCAATTAACATGCAGCACACTGAACTTACTGAACAACTGTGCTGCTTCCTTCTTGCTGCTGGTGAGATGCAAAGAATGTGAGCAGTCTGAAGAAAACAGGTTTACATCTTTCTGTGCAAACCATACCAGGTTGGGTACTCTGGAGGATGGAGGGCCAAGTAGTTCTTCTGTCTCTTCATTTCATCCTAGACACCAGAATGGCTGCTGAGAGATGAGACAACAAATACGCAGCATATTACATATATTATGATGGCTATAACTGACTGTGATCACACTTGATTTCCTGTGGCATTAAATGGCATCTACTACTTTCATCCTGGAAGAACTTGGTCTATGTTGTTTGTCCGTCTCAACCACGACATACGGTGACCCCGACCTGATCCTGTATGAAGAAGGATCTCGCATGAAGAAGAGACAGCGGTGAAGCTGTGGTAGCCGAAGACAAGCTGTGGAGACGGAGCCCGGTACAGCTGATAGAGCAGCAGGGGGGAGCTGCCGAAGATCCGGATCCTTGAAAAGACACCACGCCAAGAGTTGGTGAGCTACCGGGAACAGGGGGGTGGAACTTATCTAAAGAAGAGGGTATTATATTATCTACATGGAAGTTGCTTCTGAAGAAGCAGGGTATTAGCCCTCTGGAATTGACTTTACGAAGGAAGGACTGTGTTACTATGGGGCAAAGCACTAGTGAAAGATGCAAAGAAACAACTGAACTGTTAACAACATGGCACTTGTTGCTAGAGACTTTGAGAGGATTAAAAGAGCAATGGGAACATGCAGAGACAGGGGAGGGGGGTGGCTTCCCTGGACTAGATTTGAAAAAAAAAAAAAAAGAAAAAGGCCAAACCCCCCTGTTACTAATGATTCTCCAGCACTGTTCAAGTCCACGTTATCTGATGACATGGATGAAGATGAGGGTTTGCAGCATATTCTTGAAAAGTTAAAAGGAGTATGTGTACGAGTTGCCCCAAGATCAGATAAAAACCATGAAAGACTCAAAGCAAAATTAGACCTATGCAACGTAACAGCAATAGATCATTTCAGACAGAACGATGGGGATTCATTGAAAGGGGCAGGTACCCCCCAACTCTTGGAAGAGACACTAATTGGCATACCGCAACTACAGGCACAATAAGTTTCTGAAATCCTGAGGCAGTCAAGAGACCTCACATATCAAGCTATGATAAAGGTGCCTGAAACTGACAAAGCAGCCAAATCATTTGCAACTATTAATCAGGGTCCCAACGAGAATTACATGCAATTTATTGACCGTCTTCAAGAGGTCATCAATAAGCAGGTTCAAAACTTAGAAGCTAAGGAAGAAATGGTGTTGTAATTAGCAGTAGAGGATGCTAATGTTTGCTATCAACATGTTATCTGCGAGTTTTACAGTACATATTATGTGTTTCTGTGTATTGCCTCTCTGAAAATCAAGCAGCTTGTCAGGAACGTGAGTTTTACTGGTTGTTGTCAGAATTGTTTCTTTGTGGTATAAGTGTGCCGTAAAACCTTCTCCCCACTTTTCCCACTTGCGCTGCAAGCAGCCCTGTGCTTTCCCCCCCTCCCTCCCTCTTCTCATGGTTTTTACTTAGGAGATGGGGTTGGAAACGACTGTTTTCAGTCGTGTTGTTAAGAAATCTGTATTGGGAGGTGTTTTAAAACATAGGAAAGCACTTGAAATATGAGGAACGAAAATCTTGTGAAATATTGTAATTAATGGTGGCTGCTGTGTAAGTTTAATGATTGGGAAAAGTGTCCGGAGAATAGAACCTTGAAGTATAACACTTCGTTGTTTCTAAAGCGAGAAGAGCAGGAGAAAAATAAAACTCTACAAAGATCATTGAATCATTTCAGTTTTACAGGCAGGGCGGTTTGAACTTCAACAAACTGAGAGAGAGTTAACTGATAACACACAGGTCACAGTAAACTTGCTGAAGTCTGCAAGATGCTTTCTTCATTAACCTTCTTTGTGGGTATCTGTTTAAGCATGTTGCAGTTTTAGTAGCTCTTTGTTGTGTGGTGCAGTGATTTCACAGACTGTTAAATCATGAGAATCCATGGACTCAAAATGTGCATTTTGTGATAATACAGAAGATCATGAGTAATTTAGTTCTTTACTGCGTGAATGTGATGGTAAAATTTTGTGTGTAGTAGCTGTTATTTCTCTTTCTAGCATGCTAGCTTTATTCCGGCATTCAGACTTGCACAACTCTGTGATGGGCTGTGTTTCATCACTATGTACTAAATTTGGCTCTTGTGTGTCCACACCAAGTAAAGAACCCTGGTTTTGGGATAACAGTTGTAGCACCCCAGATGAGACGCTATTAAAAGCCTTGCCCGATCCAGCTTGCTGCAGTGGCGGGGGGGGCCGGTGCCGATGGGGCTCCAGCGCGCACTGACCTGTTTTGTCAGGGAGACCCAGCGGCACCGCTACCTGGCTGAGCAGTAAGCAGTTCAAAGGTGCAATGCTAAAATCGAGATATTGTCTTCAGTAAGTATAACTGTGATCCATCTGCATATTTGAACTTGGTATTTGGTTTTCATATCTGAACTCAGTATTTTAGTTTGCGTATATATATGTTTGGTACCAAAAGAATTTTGTTTGGGGAGATAACTACAAAATGGGAATCGGTTCCACTGCTAAAATTCCACCTTGTTCCCCCTTAGGAAATATTCTGAAAAAATAAAACTTGAAATGATACTGTACTAAAATGTGGCTTAAATGTGGAATTCAGGGTTTCAGTGCTGTATTGCAATTAATGTTGTTTTGCAGAACTTTGGAAAAAATTTGGTGAAGTATGGTACTGTAAGTTAATTTGCCATTTTTGAGACCAGAAAAGAATTTAAATTGTTACATTCTGATTCACATAGAAAAGAAAAGAAAAGAAAAGAAAAGAAAAGAAAAGAAAAGAAAAGAGAAGAGAAGAGAAGAGAAGAGAAGAGAAGAGAAGAAAAGAAAAGAAAAGAAAAGAAAAGAAAAGAAAAGAGAAAATAACTAAATGCTATGATGGATGTGGCCTTGGTATTGTATGAGGTTGTATTTAAAAGTTGCTAGAATATGAACTAATTTGGATCTAGAGAAATGGAATAATGGATTGATGTTTAATATGCTGGTTTTTGACATCTGTAAATTTCAAAAGGTAAATGGGGCTGAGGAATGTAACTATTACTGAGCTACTTGGAATTGCGTATAAAGTGCATTATGGTTGGAATGAAATGGGAAAACAAAAAAGCAAAATATCCCAGGCCTGTGTCGAGTTGCGAGATAAACTCAGCTCATTGTAACTGAGGAGTTTTCCAGAGCCTCCCACTTCGTACCAGCGAATACGCCAGCTGCGTGGCCTTGGCTACATCTGAACTGTAGCAAGAAGAGAAAGAAGAAAAAAAGAAAAAAAAAAGGAAAAAACCCGTTTTCCCACTGCTAAGCGGAGAAAGGGGGGCTTTACTCCCCCCGCTCTGTTTTTTTTCTCTGGAGTATTGTCATCCATCCTTGTTGTGGCACTGTGTTGCTTCTCGGCTTTGAATCAGGGGTTGTTGGTGATGTTTCTTTTTGCTTCTATCTTGTCTCCTAGGTTTTGGCACATCTGGGGAGAGAGCTCATCCTTTTACCTCCTTGCTGAAGTCAGTCTTTTCACACTGGTCAGCTTTGGGGAGGTCAGAATGCTCAGTGCTTCTCTGGGTCAGAGTGGTACTGATTTGAGTGCAGACAGGTTGGTTTGATGTGGAGTTCGAACTGATTTGTTTTCATGCTAGACTGGAGATCCTGCCATCCCAGATGGGGGCGAGAGGTTTTATTCCGTCCCCCAGTAATGTTACTGCTAGAGAACTGTAATACTGCATGAAGGAGTCTGAGGGTTGAAATTTAAAGGCATTGCCAGTGGGTCCATAGTTCTAATGAAGCTGGGAAATTAAACCAAATTTTTTTTTTAATAGACTTATTTTGTGGTAACTGGTTGTAAGAGACTTCTTAGTAAATTCACCGTGTTAGTTTTTGAGGTCATGGGAGAGAATGAAAGAAAGGCCGTTTTGTGAGACCAATAGAATGCCAAATTTGGAACAAAGTTTTAATACATGAATTCTTGTAGTTGCCAGAAAGCCCTATACCTCTCTTGGATCAAGACTTGTTAAGTAAATTGTAAGCTCAAATAATGTTTTCTGAGAATCCTGTTCAGTTGCATGTCTTACAAGAAGCTGCTTGGATGGTGCAGATCTGCTTGCTGCAAGTGAGAAATCTCCAAGGAAATTTCAAATGCTGTATTTCCACTGATATTAACAGCCAATGTTTTGATAAAGCAAATACTACACTGATAGATCTGAAACAGGACTTCGATCCGGTAGAGGGAAAACAATATCCAATAAATATGACAGCTAAAATGGAGTTGGAAACTTTGAGGACTAAATTTATGACAACCTTGCAGGTTGACTGCATTCGATTGGACTTGCAGATTTGTCTGTTTATAGCTACAACATAGAAAAAACCTGTGGTTGTTGTGGGACAGTATGATGAGATTGCTAACAGACTGATATACTGATTGTTACTCTGATCAAGAAATGCAGGGAATGAATTTAAGTCTCAATAGACCATAATCCTTTTGTCATACATGTACCAGTTGTGAAATTTAATTTTGATGTTTTTATTTGCAATCTATGTCCTTGCAAATTGCACTAGCTGATTTTCTTAACAGCACAGCTTTTGGCATGCATAAATGTAAAATGTAAATTGCTGCAGAACCTGCAAGTCTCTAACATCAGGTCACAGACCATACTTGTATCTGGTCTGATCCTACATACTTGCACAGTTTTTGTTGATGGTTCTGGGAAGTCTCATAAAGCTGTAGTGGTCTGGCATGAAGATAACAATTGGCATCATTCTGTAAAAATTATTGAAGGTTCAACCCAATTAGCAGAACTTGGCACAGCTTTACATTACTTAGAGCTTTTTAAGGAGGAACCTCTAAATTTGATTTGTGATTTTGAGTACATAGTCAAGGTCCAGTGCACATATCTGATTCTTAACTGGTTTTTTGTTTTTGTTTTTTCTCTTTTTTTTAAACAAAAAGGGGGGAGAAGTAGGGAAAACACCACAAAACCAATTGTCAAAAGTATTGTATGTGATGAATCACTTATATCTAAGTGGTGCAGCCCAAATTTACCCTGTGATGAAACACTTTGCATGTGTGACCCAAAAAACATGCTAAATCAGAAAGAACCTACATTAGTGTGGCAGAATGCAAACCCCCCTTTCTTCCCCTCCCTCCTTCATCATGGAAGGAGTAGGCACATCTCCCTCTCTCTCTGAGGCTAACAGCTTCTTTTGTTTGGCCCCAGAGCACCCTGGCCAGGGCCATTAGGAGAAGGGATTGCCAAGGCGCCAGTGAGCCGCTGGGCACCTGTGACCAGTGTGGGGGATGTTTGGAGGCTTCAGGGGCACCCCACACACGGTGTGGGGGTGCAGAGAAGCTTCTAGAATGCCTACAGTCAGGTCTGATCAGCCAGTATAAAAACGGGACTCTCTCGTCGAGACGCGGCCCATTGTCACCGGTCTCTCGGAGCGCGAGCTGAAGATGCTGCCGCCGAGAGCCCCCCCTCCCCAGGATGGAGACTCCGCTTGCCTTGCAGCCACGTGTGTGAGTAAAACTTCTCGCAAGATTGCGAGTATGTTTATCCTTTCCGTGCATAACTTGTTACTTGGGAGAAGAGACTGACACCCACCTTGCTACAACCTCCTTTCAGGCAGTTGTAGACAGCAATAAGGTCTCCCCTCAGCCTCCTTTACTCAACAGCCCCAGTTCCCTCAGCTGCTCCTCATAAGACTTGCTCTCTAGACCACTCACCAGCTTCATTGAACCCTTTTCTGAACTACCTCCAGTACCTCAATGTCTTCCTTGTAGTGAGGGGCCCAAAACTGAATACAGTATTCAAGGTGCAGCCTCACCAGTGCCGAGTACAGGGGACAATCACTTCTCCAGTCCGGCTGGCCACACTGTTCCTGATACAAACCAGGATGCTGTTGGTCTTTTTGGCCACCTGGGCACACCGCTGGCTCATGTTCAGTCAACTGTGGATCAACAAAGAATCACAAAATAGCTGGGGTCAACACCCTCAGGTCCCTTTCTGCCGTTCAGCTTTCCAGCCACTCTTCCTGTAGTGTTGCATGGGGCTGTTGTGACCCAAATGCAGGACCCAGCACTTGGCCTTGTTAAACCTCATACAATTCGCCTCAGCCCATCAATACAGCTGGTCCAGATCCCTCTGTAGAGCCTTCCTACCCTCAAGCAGATCAACACTCCCACCCAATTTGGTGTCATCTGCAAACTTACTAAGGGTGCACTCAATGCCCTTGTCCAGATCATTGATAAAGAGATTCAACAGAACTGGCCCCAATACTGAGCCCTGGGGAACACCACTCGTGAGTGGCTGTCAACTGGATTTGGCTCTGTTCACCACAACTCTTTGGGCCCAGCCCTCCAGACAGTTCTTTACTCAGAAAGAGTACGCCCATCCAAGCCATGAACTGGCAGTTTCTCAAGGAGAATGCTGTTGGAAACAGTGTCAAAGGCTTTACTAAAGTCTAGGTACAGAACATCCACAGCCTTTCCCTCATCCACTAAGCAGATCACCTGGTCAAAAAAGAAGATCGGGTTGATCAAGCAAGATCTGCCTTTCATAAACCTGTTTTGACTGGGCCTGATCATATGGTTCTCTTGTAAGTGCCGTGTGATGTTACTCAAGATCATCTGCTCCATGACCTCGCCCAGCACCGAGGTTAGACTGACAGGTCTGTAGTTCCCTGGATTGTCCTTCCGGCCCTTCTTGTAGATGGGTGTCACATTTGTCAACTTCCAGTCAACTGGGACCTCCCCGGTTAGCCAGGACTTCAGATAAATAATTGAAAGTGGCACGATGAGCATTTCTGCCAACTCCCTCAGTACCCTTGGATGGATTCCATCTGGCCCCATAGACTTGAGTGTGTCTAAGTGGTGTAGCAGGTTGCTAACCATTTCCCCTTGGATCCAAGGGAGCTTCATTCTTCTCCCGCTTACTGTCTTCTGGCTCAGGGTGCTTTGCACCTGGACCACAACTGGTTGTACTATTAAAGACCGAGGCAAAGAAGGCATTAAGTACCTCAGCCTTTCCCTCATCCTCTGTCACTATGTTTCCCGATGCGTCCACTACAGGGCGCAGATTCTCTTTAGCCCTCCTTTTGTTGCCAATGTATTTATAGAAACATTTTTTGTTCCCTTTTACAGCAGAAGCCAGGCCCAGCTCTAGTTGGGCTTTGGCCCTTCTAATGTTCCCCCTGCATAAATTCACAGCGTCCTTGTTACCTGTCCCTTCTTCCGAAGGTCAGAAATTCTCCTTTTATTCCTGAGTTCTAGATGAAGCTCTCTGTTCAGCAGGGCTGGTCTTCATCCCCATCGGCTCATCTTTCAGCACATGGGGACAGCCTGCTCTCATGCCTTTAAGACTTCCTACTTGAAGAGCTACCAGCTTTCCTGGACTCCTTTACCTTTAAGAACAACCCCCCAAGGGGCTCCTAAACAGGTCAAAGTCTGCCCTTCAGAACTCCAGGGTAGTAGTTCTGCTGATCCCCCTCCTTACTTCTCCAAGAATAGAAAACTCAATCATTTCATGGTGACTATGCCCAAGATGACCTCTGACCATCACATCACCCACAAATCCTTCTCTGTTTGCAAACAGGTGGGGTGCCTTCCCCAGTTGGCTCACTGACCAGCTGTATCAGGAATTTGGACACTCCAGGAGTCTCCTAGACTGTTTCTTCTCTGCTGTGTATTTCCATCAGACATCTGGTAAGTTGAAGTCCCCAGTGAGAACAAGGGGTAGTGATCACGAGACTTCCCCCAGCTGCCTGCAGAATATTTTGTCTGCTTCTTAATCCTGGTTCGGTGGTCTGTAAGAGACTCCCACCAGGATATCTGCCTTGTTGGTCTTCCCCCTGATTCTTACCCATAAATGCTCAACCCTATTGTCACCATCATTAAGCTCTAGACAATCAAAACACTCCCTAACATACATGGCTACCCCACCTCCTCTCCTTCCTTGCCTATCCCTTCTGAAGAGTTTATAGCCATCCAATGTAGCACTACAACTGTGGGAGTCATCCCACCATGTTTCTGTGATGGCAACTACATTGTAGTTTTTCTGCCGCATGATGACTTCCAGCTCCTCCTGTTTGTTGCCCATGCTGTGTGCATTCATATAGATGCAGTTCAGCTAGGCTACTGATCCCACCAACTTTTTGCACTGAGAAGCCCTAATTCCTTTTTGATCCTTCTCAGGCTCTTCTGTGGTTTCTAACATCAATAACCCTTGTGCCTTTGCTACCACATGGCCCTCCATCCCCTGCCTCCAATGAGAGGGCAGACAAAAGGGCCTTGCTAGCACCCCATCCCTCACACTTTGGTATGGTACCCTTGGGTTTGTCTCTGTTGTGCCCAGTTTTCTCCTTTTCCCCTGTTACGATCCATTTGGTGATGGACTTGTGATGGTTCGTTTACCTTGATCTCGAAGCACAAAATTGAGGTAACCAAAATGCCAAGGGGTTATAATTGAATCAAACAGTGTTACTTTATTATTTTGCCCGTAAAGTAGCATGCAATAGAGAGAGAGTAGAGAAAAAGGGAAAGAAAAAAAGAAAAAAAAGGGAAAAAGAGGATTTTAATTACCACCACCGAGTCCCAAAGGTGTCCCTCTGGTCTTCGGTCCCGTAGAGTCCTGCCGGTCCTGCGTCGTGATCCGGGATCCTCTGGTGGGAAGATCTTAACCATGTCCAGTCGGGAGTCATCTTTTATGCTTCTTCACCCCCCCTCATTCCCATTGTTTGAGGCCAATCTCCACCTTTGTTTCACAATCCAGGCTTAATTGCGCAGGCCCAAAAAGTCCCCGCTTTGCTTGCCAGGACCCATCTGCGCCTGCGTTGCCTCGCATTCAGGGTGACCTCAGGATCCTTGGCGAGCTTCTGGGCATGCTCTTCTTCGTTGTCCTTAGTAACAGGGAGGCGGTGGGGGGCAAGTTTGGCTGAAGCAGCAGGTGAAAATCCATCTTCTGGACAACGGCTATTGTCCCCGGGTCGGAGAGACCTGTATAACACAGTTCCTTTTAGGAGGTGGGGACAAGCTTGGCTGAGGCAGCAGGTGAAGTCCACACAGCAGCTATTGTTACCAGTAGCCCCCGAGTTGGAGAGACCTGTGCAACACAATTATTCTCCTCGGGCCTCTCTCCAAGTCATTGTCCATCTGTTCTTGATGGTGATGTTCAGACAAATCTTCAGATCGACTCTTACACCACCCCGTGACTGAACATTGTTATCAGGAGCTCGTGGCAGCAACATGATCCTCAAAGAGAGACAGAAAGTATAGAGGAAGAAAAAGGAAAGGAAAAGTGGTTTATATGCACGCAATCCGCTTTGTATGAATGGTTTTATGGATGTCTCCATTGGAGGGCACACTAAACAAATTGTGTGCATTAAGTATAGATGTCAAATGTGTCAAACGCTTTAGCATTTTGCAATTCAAAACATACAATACCGCAGAGAGAACAAAACCTATCAAAACTAATACCAAGAGAACAACAATGGGGTGACACAACTTGTTCAGGATGCCTGTAGCAGTAGGTGACCACCTGAAAAGTATGTCCCACCACTTATATTCTGTGTCTTTTTCTACTCTTCTCAACACACTGTGAATTTCTTCAGCATTGTGGTGAACAGTTATCAAGGTTTTCTGTCCATTTACTCAAACTTCTTCAAAGATCTTGATCAAGTCTTGGTGTTGCAACAATTGCTTTACCAATGTGAGATTCATCCTGATAGATGTAGGCAGTAATTCATAAATCAGTGTGTAATTAGATTGCATAAGTTGATGAGATATGACTGGTGTTAAATAAGAAAAATCACATCCAGTAATTTTAACAAAATTACAAACACAAAAATTTGAATTATTTCTAATATTTACCATCACTCTATCTACTAATATAGAGTTACAAGTAGTCCTCAAGCACACACAACCTTTGCCAATATACACTAATACTTTGAGAGGCGGAGGAACACGCAGGTCGACTCAATATGAGTGATAAAGCATAGTTTGATTTATTAGCCCAAATAGCATATACTTATACAGTTCACGATAATTATGCATACCTGTGACCTACTAATTGGCTTAAGCTCTAACAGTCACATTTGCATGGTCCTCCTACTTGCAGCTGCTAGCTATGCTTATTCTACATTCTTGTGCTGTTGAAAGCTGTTTGTGAAACTCTGCGAAGGTCTCAGTGACCTTGCTGATTTTACTGAAACAGTCAGCGGTTCTCACTGCGGCCTAGTCTTGCTACTTATGCTAAGACCTTCAGAATAGGCTCTGCTCACACAACTGCTTCGTAGACCCACATCCCCCATTTCCAAGCCATTCTCCAACATTTCCCCCTTTTTCTTTTTGTACAAGCAGAGCCTGATTCACTATTTGCTCAAACATTCTTTTAAAGCAAGAGAGAGCACAGCTTAAACACAATAACCCTATAGCTACTATAACTAAGATAAGCAACACACTTTGTAAAAAGCTCTTAAACCACCCTTCTAACCCTAGCCAGTTTGTTAACCCCTCCAAGCCGAAAAGCCCTATATCTTCTTGAATCTTCTGGGTGTAGTCCATAAGCTGTTGAATTTCCTTATGGATTGACTTCGATTTATCTTCCAGGTCTGTGAGCATTTATAACACTGAATTAGGATCCATGGTTTACATCTGAAACAGTCCTCACAACTTATCTCCCTCCTGTCCATCTGCATCCATTGAATCTTTGTTGTCTTTATTTAGTCATGGCTTGACCCACTTCGCGGGAATCCACTTCGATCCTTGGCCTGTAATGACACAAACATAACGTTTCCCCAGGTTATCAATTGATGTGACCTTTTCCATTGACTAGTGATTTGACCATAACTAATGTAGGTTCTTTCTGATTTAGCATGGTTTTGGGTCATACTTGCAAAGTATTTCATCACATACAATGATTTTGACAATTGGTTTTGTGGTGTTTCCCGTACTTCCCCCCACCTTTTTAAAAAAAAAAAAAAACAAGAAACAAACAAACAAAAGTTCAGAATCAGATACGTGCGTTGGACCTTGACTATGTACTCAAAATCACAAATCAAATTTAGAGGTTCCTCCTTAAAAAGCTCTAAGTAATTTAAAGCTGTACTAAGTTCTGCTAATTGGGTTGAACCTTCAATAGTTTTTACAGAATGATGCCAATCGTTATCTTCACACCAAACTACTACAGCTTTATGAGACTTTCCTGAACCATAAACAAAAACTGTGCAAGTATGTAGGATCAGACCAGATACAAGTATGGTCTGTGACCTGATGTTAGAGACTTGCAGGTTCTGCAGCAATTTACATTTATGCATGCTAAAAGTTGTGCTGTTAAGAAAACCAGCTAGTGCAATTTACAAAGACATAGATTACAAATGAAAAAAAAATCAGAATTAAATTTCACAACTGGTACATATATGACAAAAGGATCATGGCCTATTAAGACTTAAATTCATTCCCTACATTTTCTTGATCAGAGTGACAATTGGTATACAACAGTCGGTATATCAATCTGCTAGCAATCTCATCATACTGTCCCACAATAGACACAGGTTATTTCGTAGACAAATCTGCAAATCTAACTGAATGCAGTCAGCCTGTAAGGTTGTCATAAATTTATTCTTCAAAGTTTCTAACTCCATTTTGTCTGTCATATTTATTGGATATTGATGTCCCTTACTGGATCGAAGTTCTGTTTCAGAAGTGTAGTATTTGCTTTATCGAAACATTGGCTGCTAATACTAGTGGAAATACAGCATTCGAAATTTCCTTGTAGATTTCTCACTTGCACAAGCAGATCTGCACCATCCAAGCAGCTTCTTGTAGGACATGCAACTAAACAGAATTCTCAGAAAACGTTATTTGAGCTTACAATTTGCTTAACAAATCTTAACCCAAGAGAGGTATAGGAATGTGACAAAATCTAGACTCTACTCACACAACTGCTCCGTAGACCCACGTCCCCCATTTCCAAACCATTCTCCAACATAATACCATTTCTCGATTGTCAGGACGAACCTCAAAATGACAAACATTCTGCTCAGAGTCCAGACAAATGTCTTGAGAACTAATTGTATTACTTTCACAGATGAATCCTTGCTGTTCCCGCACAATACAAGATTCTAAATTGACAGTTTGCCATTTTTCATCCACTTTTCAGGCCCATACTCTGTGCTCGAAAGGATAGAGTACAGCTCTGTTGTGGTTCAATCCTAATGCAATGATAGCGTAAATTACGTATATTGAAGTATTGTGTATGGTTAACACAAAGGTCGTGGCAGTGTTTGTGATGGGGTTATAAGTGAAGTTTACCAAAGTCCACCAGGACTGCAGTTCTTTCTCAAATTCATTGGCACTGTCCCAAACAATTTTCCGAATTTCAGTAGGGAAAGCACCTTCTTCACCTTCTCTTATGATCAAGGTGTGATTGCATCCACAGTTGTGCCTGAATACAACTGATTGCCAAAGAAAGGTTATTTTGGACCACACCAAGTGCATCTATTATCAATTCATGGTCTTTTACATTTACTTTTTCCCATTTTGGTAACACTTTTTATAACAGTCACTGGTTAGTTCCCAAAGCCAATAGGGAAGACCTCAAGGGCAGTTGCAATTTTGCCAAATCACTAGTTGTAGTAGTCAATTTATTCATTAATATCTCTGAATCAATACCAGTTAGAACTTCCAATCCTGTCACCAACACACCAGTTAGGTCTCTCGGTGTTCTATTAGGAATTTGTTTCCTCAGTCAGGTTGTTCACCCTTTGAAAGAGGTCCTTAAGAAAGGAGAGTAGGCTGGCTGAATCTCAGAAACCTTATTTTGCATTAACACCTCAACACGCTTAAGAGACCATTCTGGATTGAACAACATTTGTTATTGGCCTATATTTTTGATCACATATGGTCCAATTTCAAAAATTTTCGGATCGGGTACAGCTATTGGTTGGGTGGTAGGTGTCACGACCTCTATCCTGAGTTCCCTCCAATGTTTGGTATTATTTTTACCACACATTACTTTATGAGTATATTGTATTGCAGTCAAGTTTTGTTGGAACGATAAAGGACTCAGCACTCCGATGTGAATCACGCAAAGCCGTTTATTACAGAAACAAGCCTCCTTATATATGCAACTATTTTCTGATCACGCATCCACGCTCCAATCATGCATTCGCTAATTGGATATTGTCTATGTTCACGAGCTGGAATCTCACTGCTGATAGGTCCATTGATTTACATCTTGTTGAGTCCCTGTTATTGTAGAAATGCCTCACTCCCACAGCAGGTCCTGTTTTCAGCTTTTCGAAGTGGCCTTGAGATTCCTTTGGGTCTGACTAATTCAACAATAAATCTCCATCTAACAGAAACCCCTCCACAAAGTTTAGCCAACAATTTTGGCTTTGTTTTTCACATGATAGAGTAGAGCCATGTAGTCCAATTCTATAGCTGTTTACTGGTTCAGTGAGGGATTCAGTAATCAGTCTACATTGCATGGAGAAGTTGACACCCTGGACCACCATAAAAGAGCGTGAAGCTTTATTTTTGTCATTGTGTGAAAACGCTGTCTTTGTTGTGATAGGTGACTATTGCAACAAATGTCACTGGAGGTTTGGCGACAGCATTTATTTTAAATTTGAATTTTAGGCCTAGTAGTTCTGATCGGTTGGCGTGATTGTTTCGCCAATTACACACCACCCGGATGGTCCTTGTTAAAGTGAAGTTGCACCAACAATCAGTTTCTGCATCCTTGCAGGATTTAGTAATCTCCACATTGTTGGTACTTGGGTCCAAGGTGGTATAGTTGCCGATGTACTTTTGGCGACAACACGAGATGAGAGAATTTTGTTTATTACATTTCCACTCTGCAGTGGCACAGAGTTTCGCTGAGATGTTAGGGTGAATTTTGGTTGTCGAATTTAGATCTAAAAGGTTTCCAGTAACTGTAATTGAAGAGGCTTTCTCATGGTTAGATCCTTCCACCTTTCTGCATCCTATTTTAATTTTTTCTCCATTTGTACCATTCAGGACTCTAACCCAATCCTTCCTATCCCACTTCCATTCATATGGGCAATACACTTTATCATCAGGTATTACTATAGTAGCTAAACTTGGAAAGTGGTCTTCAGGATACAGTCCTAGAGAACTAGTGTATATAACAGTAGCTTTGGACCAAGGCCATTTAGTGTATTTTTGGTTATGGGTAGGTGAGAAGATGCAGAAAAGTATTAGTAGTCTAATTATACTATTGGTCATTTTGACAAATTAAGCCTTCAGATTTGATTCTTGAATGATTCGTGATATTCTCTGTGTCCCTCGGAGTTCTCCTGCAAAAGGAAAACAAACAGGGCTTGCCTCCTCGAGGCAAAAATAATTAAAATTATGGAATTATCCAGTGGGTATTTATCTGGTGTTCCTTACCCGGGGCATGAGAGGCTACCCATGCATTTGCATTTAAAGGGGTTTTCAATGCTAGTGATACGCTTTCCACAGTAGGGAGTTCCACCAGGACTCGTTGTCCTGGGAAATGGGCTGGATCTTTGGAATCATTCGGTCCCTTTAAAGAGGGAATCAAGGAAGGGGCTTTTGGGCAGAAAGCAGTGATTTTGGGGCATCCATTTACCCCCCACCTGTCATTTACGCTTGTGATAACTTGCCACAGACGAGTATCCCAGTTACCCTCATGAGGTTTCAAAAGCCGTTTCAAGAGGCTGTCAGTTCTTTCTACAGTTCCATTAGCTGGTGGGTAATATGGGGTGTGAAAAGTCCATTTAATCCCTTCACTTTGTGCCCAATCTTGTACAACTTTGGCGATGAAATGGGAACCGTTGTCAGACTGTATTTCTTGTGACTTTGGAAAAGTTCCAAACCATTCTCACAATGCTTTCACAGTGTTTTCACCTGTAGCTTTGCCAAAAGCTTCAGCTTGGACTAATCCTGATGTTATTTCCACCCCCACCAGTACAAAATGTTTACCTCCTGATTTCTTAAAGGGGCCAATATAATACACCTGCCAGGCATCCCAGAAACCTTTACCCTCCCTTAAATGTAGAGGGTTATCTTCTAAAGGGTGCCTTTCAAGCTGTCTCCAACATTGTTCACAGACCGATATGCAGGTTTTACACATTTCTTTGGTGACGGGCCAACCTCGGGCCAGAGCTTCACCATACAAGTCCTTAGCTCTGGTGTGTTTGCATTTTACATGTAACCATTCTAACAAGCATTCCCAGTCTTCTGAAATTTGGTCCTTTTGTACAGGGGCCAGTCTTGGTAATTCATCAGCTTGGTTATTCCATTCTCCTGCAGATCCCCCATCTACCTGATGAGAAGCTACCCAGTCCACAGCAAAGTTTCCCTTTCTAGCAATAAAGATTTCTTGCCATTTTTCTTTTTGCCACACTGGAATCCTATTAATTTCCCATCCGTTCTGTTCCCAGAAAGGAAGCCACTTGGTACACCCCTTAAACACAGCATAAGAGTCAGTATAAATGTGGACAGGAGAAGTAGTTTATGCTTCATGTTGGAAAACACTCCATACTGCAATTAATTCACCTACTTGTGCACTACCCTCTCCCTCTGTTATAATGTGTTCATCGGAAGAGGTATGGAGTGCTACTGCCCTGTATTTCCACACCTTTCCTTCTCTTTTAGCAGAAGCATCAGTAAACCAAGCACTAGCTGACCAATCATGCGAAAAGGGAGGTGCGACTTGGATTACTGAGGCAGGTTTATCTTGGTCATCGTCCAAGCTCTCCATTTCTTGTATAGCCAGATTTTTTAAAGCTCCTTCAGATACCGAGAAAATGTTACAATAGTGTTCAATCTGAGCATACCACTTTCATACTGAGGCCTTCTGGGCCACCCTGTCGGGGGGAGGGGTCCCAGAAGTGACTTCTTTTATGACTTTAAATGGGCCTCTTAATACGATTGGCTGCTGTCATGCAATCTTCTCTACTTCTACCAGAGCCAGACTAACAACAAACAAACCTTTCTCCCAAGCAGTGTCTCTCTTTTTGGCATCCCTAAAACCACCGGAGAAAAATCCCACAGGTCGGGTTGGACCTTCAGGACCTCTCTGCCATATATGAACTGATAAGCCTGATAAAGCAAACCCCCATTCAACCTGAAAAGGGTCTGTAGGGTGAATAGGACCAAGGACTTGATGAGCTGTTGCTTCAAAAATTAGTAATCACATAGCTTCTTCCTGAGAAGCTGTCCATTCCCATTTGACCTCCTTTCTTAGAAAATCATAAAGAGGTCTAGCAATGATGGAAAAATTTGAGATGTGTTTCCTCCGAAAGATCAACAGCCCTAAAACATGCTGCAAACCCTTTTTTGACTCAGGCATTTTGATCTGAACTAAGGAAGCAAGGGTGTCCGGCGGGATGCAGGTCATCCTTCCTTTCCACCAGATTCCCAGAAATTTTACTTCTTGTGAGGGCTTTTGGACCTTTTCAGGGGGAATTTGCAAACCCAGATTTTCTAAATGTGAAATTATATCCTGTTGGGTTGCCCCCACTTTCATTATTTCATTTCCTCCTACAAGAATATCATCAATGTACTGATAAACAGTTATGCCTTTGGGTTTGGGTATTTTTTCTAGCTCTTGGGCTAAAGCATGATGAGCTAATGTGGGAGAATGTTTGTACCCCTGGGGAAGTTGGGTGAAAGTGTATTGTTTTCTTTCCCAGGTGAACGCAAAATAATCTCTGTCTTCTGGTCACAATGGTATCATAAAAAACATGTCTTTAACATCTGTTGTTGCCATGATTGGATGAGCTTTTTCTTGTATCATGGTTATTAGTTCAGCCAGATCGGAGACTGCGGCGATTAAAGGATCGGTGTTGGCATTCAGCCGCTGAAAATCTATTGTAAGTCGCCACGTCCCATTGGGTTTTCTAACTGGCCACACTGGAGAGTTAAAAGGAGAATGGGTATTTATTACCACTCCTTGTTCTTGCATTTCTTGTATAACCAGTTTGATACCTTCTTTGGCACCCAGGGGAAGGGGGTATTGCTTAACGTTTGTGACCTGGCTATATGGGCGTGCAGGTGCAGTTTGCAGTAGTCTGACATGTAGCTGCAGCATTCCGAAAGTCCACAACAATCCTTCTGAATCTTCCCACTGTCTGCCTTTGAGGGTATCCATACCTAGCAAACTGTTTGGAATGTCTCCAATCACCATCTCAATAATGACTGTGCTCTCATTCCCCAGCAATAACAATTTTACTCAAACAACTTTCATAACTTCTGTCGACCCTAAAGCGTTAAGGACGCAAAAACGTCACCTCAAGGGAGAAACTCCACACCTTCCAGCATCTACTTCGCTTAGAGCAGAAATCTGTGCACTGGTGTCAATCAAAAAGGTTACAGGTGCACGCTTAGGACCCACTATAGCCGTGATCAATAAATCTCCCCCTCTAGTATGTGTGAGCTGTCAGATATAAATCCATCCTCCATTCCTCCGCTCACTACTAGGGAATGGAGGTTCTAGTTTTCCTGTTTCTGGGAGAGACTTTCATCCTCGGTGGGGGAGGGAGCTGAAGGTATAACAGGTAGGACTTCTTTCACGGTCTGTGAATGTTCTTTTGGATTTTGCCACCTTGATACTAGTTTACTAAGTTTATCAAGGGGTAAGCCCTCCATTATATCTCTGGGAACTCCCTTTTTAATTCCCAAAAATCACCATTGTTGTCAGTTCTTTGGTTGTTCTCCCTTTCCTGTTTTAATGTACGGATGCTCCTTTCTTGGGGCACCGATAGCAGCAGCAGTACTGGTAGAGAGGGGCAGATTCTTGACTTCAGTATGACGGATTCCTCTCAACGGTTCTTCTAGGATTTTTACTGGGCCATATTTCCCACTATAATCTATCAGTTCTTGTGCTACTTCCCCTCATGTCCACACCTTTTGAGTATTTGGTTGGTTGGGGGAAGTCGGGGCAGGGGTGAAGGGGGAATCTATGCTAGTATTAGCTCCATCTCTCTGGTTCCCATTTCTGTTACCCTGGCTTCTAATCACACCTTCCAACCTTTCTACTGGGCTCATTAATGTGATTGTCATTTGAAGGTTAATCCCAGTAGATTTAAGTGACTCTGGAAGTCCCCTTATCAAGGGAGTCATCAGTCATCATGTCTGGATTCACTGGCAACATCATTGGGAATTCACATTTGGGAATTAATTTCTTTTTATGTATCATTTGTAAGCAGGCTGATTTGTGTACACTTTCTAACAATTGATCAGGTGTGCCAGTGATTGCCAAGGGCTTTCCCCCGTCTAAAGGGTTTAGCCCTCCAGCCCAATAAGCAGCTTGATGGGTTAGGGACCATGGGGCATGTCACCACTTGTTAAGAAAACTCCGTGCCCCCAGTAACCATTAGCTTCTTGTTCACTTAACTGAATTTGGTCTCCCCCAGTTAGGGATACATGCCACATGTATTCAGTTTCAGATTATTTAGGAAGGTGGCTGTACTCTTTCTTTAGTTTGGCCAGCTCAGTGGCAGTGTAAGGTGTTTGCTTAGTTGTAATGTGAGGGTCAGCATCCCCCTCATTTGCATGAAAATATTCTGTTTTCACTAAGGGACTCACGTGTGGATATTCGTCATAACGTTTTCCCATCTCCTCCAATTCTTTCTGAGGGTAAATTTGATTTATTTGTTGGATACTTTTCTCCTCTAACTCCTGCTGCCTCAGCACTCCTGTGTTTTTTAAACATTCTTCCTTTAGAGTAGCTTTTAATGAGTGGTTTTCTTTCCTCTCTTTTTCTAAATGTTGAAAACAATTTTCTACTTGTTGTCCTAAACTGGAGGTTGTTTTTTGCAAAACCTGCACTAGATTTTCAAGGGATTCTATAATTTTGCTTTCATTACTACATCACCTGAGGCGATCTTCAATCGCTGCTACTAGGCTAGCTCCTAGGACAGCACAGACTACAGCTTTATCTTTATTTGATCTAAACTTAGACTTAGTCTGTAAAGAAATCACTCGGTCTACTACACTCTGTAAATCAGCCCAATTACCACGAGCCCAGTCTTCTCCAGGTACGGAGGGTCGAGTCCTATACTTTGCTAAAAGTGTGTAGAACGAGTCTTGATCTTTCACTAACCAAAAATCTTGATTATCAGCTTTTTCGATCATTCTTATTATGAAGGGGCGGAACCTACTTCAGGAAGGCACAACTTAGTTACAAAAACCGCAGCAACTGGTGTGTCACCCTTCTCTTACCCAAGTGGTTGAAGGGGCCAAAAAATCTGCTATGGGAAGGTTCAACTTAGTTACACAAGATTGACCCTTCACTCTCCCTAGCAGACAATTCTCATCAACATGAGAGCAACACCCCTTTTGCACTTTGAGATCTTTTGGTTTGATTCCAAGAGACAGAGCCCTCTACACTACCTGCACTCCTCTATTTCCCAGAATCCTATCCGTGATGCCAATTTAATGGCACGGTCCATTCGGTGATGGACTCGTGATGGTTCGTTTACTTTGATCTCGAAGCGCAAAATTAAGGCAATCAAAATGCCAAGGGGTTATAATTGAATCAAACAGTGTTACTTTATCATTTTGCCTGTAAAGCAGCACGCAATAGAGTAGAGAAAAAGGGAAAGAAAAAAAAGGGAAAAGAGGATTTTAATTACCACCAATGACTCCCAAAGGCGTCCCTCTGGTCTCCGGTCCCGTAGAATCCTGCCAGTCCTGTGTTGTGATCCGGGATCCTCTGGTGGGAAGATCTTAACAATGTCCAGTCGGGAGTCATCTTTTATGCTTCTTCACCGCCCCTCATTCCCATTGTTTGAGGTCAATCTCCACCTTTGTTTCACAATCCAGGCTTAACTGCACAGGCCCAAAAAGTCCCTGCTTTACTTGCCAGGACCCATCTGTGCCTGCGTCACCTTGCGTTCAGGGGTCTCTTTCTGGTCCATTGGGTGACCTCAGGACCCTTGGCGAGCTTCTGGGCATGCTCTTCTTCATTGTCCTTAGTAACAGGGAGGAGGTGGGGGGCAAGTTTGGCTGAAGCAGCAGGTGAAAATCCATCTTCTGGACAGCAGCTATTGTCCCCGGGTTGGAGAGACCCGTATAACACAATTCCTTTTAGGAGATGGGGGCAAGTTTGGTTGAGGCAGCAGGTGAAGTCCACACAGCAGCTATTGTTACCGATAGCCCCTGGGTCAGAGACACCTGTGCAACACAATTATTGGCTCTGGAGCAATTCCCCTTGGCTTTTTTAGGGGTTCCTTGCCTGTGTAGAGACAGCGACTGCAGTCAGTCCAACCTGTTTGAGTTATACAGATTATGTTTATGTGTATGATGTGCATGACTGTTATTCTAGTGGTGGCTATTTATGTATTGTCACCGTTTACTGCAGGGTGACAATAAACCATGGCAGATGCTCTCTGTTACCCCACCACCACCACCCTCCCCACTAAGGAAAGGGAAGAGGAGGAAAAGGGAGAGACTTGCCAGTTGGAAAAAGTTAAAAATGCTTTACTAATGCTACTAATAAACAGATAAAATGATACAAAATATACAAAACCAATCTTGAATTTCCCGGGGCAGTATAGCATTGCCCGCAGCGGAGCCAGCACGGCTCCAGCAGCTGCAGGGCAGGCACCTGGAAGTCCTGGGCTAGACTCCGCAGCAAACCGGAACTGGATTCAGGGATGCAGGGTCTGGAACCAGGCCTCGGATCGCAGGCACGACAGGCAGGGTGCTCCTCAGATGCCAACCATGGTCAAAGAAGAGCGAGACCCTTGTGATCTCTCATTTTTATAGGGTGTATGACGTGTATGGGATGGAATACTCGGTCAGTTTTAGTCATCTGTTCTGTTTGCCCCTCCTTGCAAATATGACCCTTTCACTTATGGAATGTGCAAAATTTATCAGTAACCTTGGCTACCATAGCAATAAGTCTAAACCTGGGACTCTTCTGCATACCATTGCTACTGTTATCAGCTCCAGAGTGGACATTGTCTGAAAAAACATGCAGCTAAATTCAGAAAAGTGCAGTTACTTAGAAAAACTTAGTTGAAAGGAAAATACACTAAAAGAGAAACTGGTCTTGTTTTTAACAAAACCAGGGCATGTATATAAAGTCAGTTGACCTTATAACTGAGATTTAAGTGTAAATAATTCAATAAAACCTTGTCTACAGAAGAATCTTGCTGAGAAGTAAATGCTGCTTGTGACCTGAATAAGGCAACCAACATATATTTTCTTCCTCTTGGCTACAAACCTAATAACTTGAACAATATGCTTAGGCTTCCTCAATTCAGAAAGACCCAGGATTTCCTTGTTCAAGATTCTGGCATCAGTTCTTTCCTATTTCATGGGTTTTTAACTGTTACAAGTGATCTTTTATCAATAACACATGATGTTGAAGTATCCACAAAAGGTCTCATCCCTTTTGTGTTAAAAATGGTAAACAAACATAGCATATCATCTGCATTTTAAATACAAGGCTGAGACTCTACATAAATCTAATGTCACTCTGTTTCCAAACGGCTGTAAATCCTCTCGATGTGACTTTCAGAGGCGGCCATGGAAAAAATTTAGACCCTCGCTATCCCTTGGCATGCACCAGACCAGTAATGTAGTTGCAAGTGCCATCAGGGATCCCTCTTGTCCTTGCCCACATACTCCTGAATTTTCCTGCCATAAGGATGTGGAGAGTTTTTGGAAGAAAGAGGACATGGGCTGTGTGCTGTGAACAAGCCAGAGTTTGATGTGGCTGTGGTGCAGGCTAGGACCTACACGGAAGGTTTTTCTGGAGACACCAAAGACAGAATGGAAGTAAACAGAAGCTGGTCTATCCTCGACCCAGGCTGCAGGAGGGGCGCTGTCATCACTGCGCATGAACAGTTCATGGACAGTGCCCTGCAGCTAATCACCATAGCGGGAGGGGAAGAGTGACTGCAGAGAGTAACCAATCGTAGCCTGCACTTGCCACATGGCCACTGGGTAAAAACTATATAAGGGTTTCAAAAACGTGCACTGGCAGACATTGATATTCAGTGTTGTTAAAGGTTCATTAAAGGGCATTGATGTTAAACTCATATTGAGCCCGATTCTTTGTCTTCGCCAGTCCGCCCGTTGCACTCAAAGAGTTCTACAAGTTTTTCATTCTCCAGCATCTGGTAGCAGAGGATGGTTGTTAGCAAAAGTAGGATCTCCGGAGTGCCATTTACTGCGGCAAGCAGCATTCATTAAACGACGGAGCCAAACCGGGTTGTAGGAGAGTGTGCTTTGTCCGGTAACAAAAGACAAGCACCAGACAAGCTGGTCACTCGCCTCGTACTTAAGACCACACTGATTTGATAATGGAACTTGAGACAGCTGTGGCACTGTTGATGCATATTCTCTCTAAGAGAGGTATCGAATCGTCACAGGAAAACTTAATCACATTGATTACATTAGTCCAGAAATTGGGACACTTTGGAGAAATTCCACTTTTGTTTTCCCCAATGGAATGGAGATTATTGGGGGACACTATGTGGGATAAGACTCTCAGAGGGGAAGAAGAGAAAGAAATTAAAGCTCTGAGAGATTTGTGGAGAACCGTGTTAGAATCATTGGAAGTAATGAAGTCAGAACAACGCACTGCCCTGGGAGCTGCGAAGGCGCTTGCCCCAGAACAAACCTGGACTGATAAAAGTTGTCAGCCAAAAGAGAAGAGGGACCTGTGGGCTACTCTGTGGGGTCTGCCTGCTGTTCGGGGTGGTCGAGGGGTCCCGGCTCAGCCAATACTCTCGCAATCCGATCTGCGGCGGGAGTTGGAAACTTTACCCTCCTCAAACAAAGAACCGGAAGTTTCCCCGTCTGAGTCTCTGGGGCAATGTGAGAAGAAAGCGGAAGTGCAACTAGGGGACTGTCCGGATGTGGGAGGCCCTGAGTGCCGCCCTCCTCCTACAGCTCCGCCTCTGCCCTATCCCGAGTCAGACACGCCCCCCTCTGAGACTATCGCGTCAGCCAGGCTGGGCCCGACCGGGCCACGGCACCAGGGGCCACCCCCCAAAAGAACCTCCAAAAATACATGTGGAGGGATCCTGTGAGCCTCCTTCTACATCATTGGGCTCATCACAAGGAGTAGAGCAGTTACTGCAAGTCATTACCAGTAAGCTTGAACAACTTGACTTGCGAATGTCAGATGTAGAGAAAAATAAGAGACAAATCGAGTATCAAAAACCAGGTTGCCTTCCGCAAACAATGCAACCAAAGGTACCCATAGAACCTACTGACCGGCCACCACCCCGATCTGGCAGATGGTCAGGGGTCATCAAAGATGCCATTCTAGAAGGTGATTGGTCTCCAGCAAAATTAGCCCTACCGGTAATTCAAAATATGAACACCCAGACAGCGGTATGGGAACCACATGAATGGAAAATTTTACAGCAAGCCAAACAAACAATCACGAACTATGGGATACATTCAGAAGCTACCAGACAAATACTGCATTGGATTTTTACTGCTGACTTATTGTGTCCCATGGACTGCCAAAATTTAATGTGCTTATTACTAACTCCAGCACAATTCCTCCTGTGGGAATCGGCCTGGTATCAACGAGCGCAGCAAGAAACAGCCAAACACACCAGTCCAAATGACCCATTAACCAATGTGGTACCCGACACCTATACGGGTCGCGGACAGTACGCTACAATAGAAGTTCAACTGCGATTTATTGCTGAAGTTCACCGGAAAGCTGCACAACTTGCCCTAGATGCTTTCTTAACTTTACCAGGACCCTTAGCTCCCTCATTCAGCGGAATACGCCAAGGCACTACAGAAAATTTCACGCATTTTATTGACTGGCTACATGAAGGAATAATGCAAAACCCAGATTTATCAGAAGAAATGAAAAATCAAATGTTTCGGTTGCTGGCTTTCGATAATGCAAATTCAAAGACTAAACAAATACTAGCAACCCTGCCACCAGGATCTTCAGTAGAAGAAATGCTGACACGAGTAGCCAGGACAGAAGAACAGTGAAATGCAGAAGTGATGCCTGTCGCTTTCGAAGGGGTCATGCAGAGATCTCTTCAACAAGTTAGCCAGCAAGTCTCATCTACAATCCAACCAGTAGTGGTAGCAGTTCAGCGACCCCACCACTAGAATGTGGAAGGGACCGGCACCTGTTATTGTTAATGGTAGAGGGTATGTGTGTCTCTCCACAGATCAAGGTCCGTTGTGGGTTCCAAGCCAAGCAGTAAAGCCGGAGTTGAAGCAAATTCAACCGAATCAACTTCCTGCAACAGAACCTTTGGAGGACACAGAGTGAGGTGTAACCTTCGCATTAATTTAGCTGTGACATGTATGTGTAATATAGTTATATAACTAGGTCTTAATGATAAAGTGTTAAGCATGTGGAAAGTTTGTATCTTTTTCATTCTCTTGAGAAGCAGTCTAGTTCCTGGGTTTTTGTTAAGAACTGCTTTTGATCCTCGACAAAATGTATGGTAATGTTAGGAAGGTCTTTAAACACCACTACCTTCTGGGCAGGTTGATCAACACCCAGCACACTGTTTGTTACATGTTGAGTAGGAGTACCATTAAATAAAAGTTCTTGGAATTTGTTTAATCAATCCATTGCAATATTAAAACAGCAATGGAGTACCTCAAGTTTACTAAGAGGAAAAATATTAGCGCATGGTTTGACAACTATGACAATTGTGATGATCGCCTTCCCGTAGGGCCAGAGCCGTAGGAAATCGAACCAACTGATTTTTTTGTTTAGAAAGTTTAACAAATTGACTTGACCTAAGGGGGTGGATTAAGGGTTTATTGCAAAGTGCATTGTTTATGTTGATTGTTGTTGTAATTGATATGTTATGTATAAGTTGTTCTTCATCACGTATCAAAGATGGGTTAGAACGCATAGATAATCAAGCCTGGCTTGTCCAAAAAGAAAAAAGGAGGAACTGTGGAGAGTTTTTGGAAGAAAGAGGACATGGGCTGTGTGCTGTGAACAAGCCAGAGTTTGATGTGGCTGTGGTGCAGGCTAGGACCTACACGGAAGGTTTTTCTGGAGACACCAAAGACAGAACGGAAGTAAACAGAAGCTGGTCTATCCTCGACCCAGGCTGCAGGAGGGGCGCTGTCGTCACTGCGCATGAACAGTTCGTGGACAGTGACCTGCAGCTAATCACCATAGCGGGGGGGGGGAAGAGTGACTGCAGAGAGTAATCAATCATAGCCTGCACTTGCCACGTGACCACTGGGTAAAGACTATATAAGGGTTTCAAAAACGTGCACTGGCAGACATTGATATTCAGTGTTGTTAAAGGTTCATTAAAGGGCATTGATGTTAAACTCATATTGAGCCCGATTCTTTGTCTTCGCCAGTCCGCCCGTCGCACTCAAAGAGTTCTACAAGTTTTTCATTCTCCAACATAAGGATAGATTGGATTTGTTGGTGGCCTGATCTCAAGGTACCTTTATAGTAGATGGATCACAGTATGTATCACAGTATGTTTGGGATTGGAAGGGACCTCAAAAGATCATCTAGTCCAATCCCCCTGCTGGAGCAGGAACGCCTACGTGAGATCACACAGGAACATGTCCAGGCGGGTTTTGAATGTCTCCAGAGTAGGAGACTCCACAACCTCCCTGGGCAGCCTGTTCCAGGGCTCTGTCACCCTCACTGAGAAGTTTTTTTCTCAAATTTAAGTGGAACCTCTTGTGTTCCAGCTTGATTCCATTATCCCTTGTCCTATCATTGTTTGCCACTGAGAAGAGCCTGGCTCCATCCTCATGGCACTCACCCTTTATATATTTATAAACATTAATGAGGTCACCCCTCAGTCTCCTCTTCTCCAAACTAAAGAGACCCAGCTCCCTCAGCCTTTCTTCATAAGGGAGGTGCTCCACTCCCTTAATCATCTTTGTTGCCCTACGCTGGACCCTCTCCAGCAGTTCCCTGTCCTTCTTGAACTGAGGGGCCCAGAACTGGACACAATATTCCAGATGGGGTCTCACCAGGGCGGAGTAGAGGGGAAGGAGAACCTCTCTCGATCTACTGACCACCCCCCTTGTAATACACCCGAGGATGCCATTGGCCTTCCTGGCCACAAGGGCACAGTGCTGGCTCATGGTCATCCTGTTGTCCACCAGGACCCCCAGGTCCCTTTCCCCTACACTGCTCTCTAATCGGTCGTTCCCCAACTTATACTGGAACCTGGGATTCTTCCTGCCCAGATGCAGGACTCTACACTTTCCCTTGTTAAATTTCATCAGGTTATTCCCCGCCCAACTCTCCAGCCTGTCCAGGTCCCGCTGGATGGCAGCACAGCCTTCTGGCGTGTCAGCCACTCCTCCCAGCTTAGTGTCATCAGCAAACTTGCTGATAGTACACTCCATTCCCTCGTCCAAATCGTTAATGAATATATTGAATAATATTGGCCCCAGTACTGACCCCTGAGGCACTCCACTAGATACTGGCCTCCAACTAGACTCCGCACCATTGACTACCACTCTCTGGCTTCTCTCCTTAAGCCAGTTTGCAACCCACCTCACTACTCTATTGTCTAGACCACACCTCCTCAACTTAGCTGTGAGGATGCTGTGGGAGACTGTGTCAAAGACTTTACTGAAGTCAAGGTAGACCACATCCACCGCTCTGCCATCATCCATCCACCTTGTTGCATTCTCATAAAAGGCTATGAGGTTGGTCAAGCATGACTTACCCTTGGTAAAGCCATGTTGACTGCCCCTAATAACCCTCTTATCCTTGATATGCCTTGAGGTGGCACCAAGATGGATGCTGGTAGCTAAGTCAGAGACATCCTATGAAAGCAATTTGTGCATGCACGAGTGTGTGTATGTGTACATAGAGCTGAGTTGGCAAAGTGACACGCTCTAGCCTGCTTCCTCAAGATACTGTACAGATACAACCTGATCCAGTCAGCTTTCAGTTCAACTTTTTGATGAGAGATATCAGACAGATCAGGCAGGTGGTGTCAAGATAACTTCTGGGTGTGCAAGAGATAGCCATGTGATCATTTTTTTTGCTATACTGAAAACATGACAGAGATGGATTTTAATGTCTATGGTAAACAAAATGGTGATCTTAGTTTAGTTCCTTATGGCTGTCACGGAGGCACCCCAAAGTCAGTTTTAGGTGGACAACAAGTTCCAAAACAGATTTTATTCTGGCTGGAAAAGTGCAGCCAATAAACTGATCAAAACAGGGTTTATACAATTAGTTAGCACTCTGACAACATAAAATACAGGTTCATATATCAGTTGAAGAGATTATTGGGGTGCAGCAAAATAAGAGTAATGAGGATCCACAGCGTGCATGCACACACTCACAAGAAACAAACCAGAGCCCTCCGACTCCAGGGTACCCACAAGAAATAATCACTCGCCTGGGTTAGGCAAGGACTCATTTAAGGATATATCCAGTAAATAACCACTCACCCAAACGAGGAGGTGAGGCACTCTCAATTCCAAGAAGTCTCTGTGCTGCCACCCGGGTCCACCCATCCCATTTCACGCCCGTAGGTGACTAAATTGTGCAGGATTTCAGCCCAGGTTAATACATGTGCAGGCAGATTTCCAGGGTTCTGCTTGTTACAGTCAATAGCCTCCTGAATTCTCTCCCTGAGGGACTGGACATGTATCTTTAAAGCGTCCGGCAGCCCTCTGATAAGCAGCCGAAGGTGGGTCAGGTTTACTGGTGCAGCCATGGCAATTCCTTGCCGCCCTCTTTCGTACATTGTCTGTATACAAGCAGCCTTTTGAACGCCCTCAACCAGCTCCAGCAAGCCTCTTATCCTAATGGTGATGGGCTCCCCACGTTCCTTGGGATCCACACCACCAGCCCAGTAAGCCACACAAGATGTTATGGGCTGATCACCATTCGGACCATCACTTGAAAACACACCAGGTCCCCAAAAGCCTGCAGCTTCCTCATTACTCAATAGTATCCGATCACACCCCGTAAGGGAAAGATATTCAGTTTCTGTTTCGCCCGGCTAACGTGAGAATTTAGATTGCAAGTCGCCAAGTTCAGGTCCCGTCCATGGGGTAGTACAAACAGCAGTACAGGAGTTTCCACCCTGTGGACCTGTACATGTCTCAGTTTTAATGAGAGGGCCTACATCCTTTGTCTCTACCTCCTCTTCATCAACACTGTTTTCAGAATCTCCCCAGATATCTCCATCCCAGTCCTCAGGTTCTGTGTCCACAATCAATTTCCGAATTTGGGCAATACTAGGGGAAATTTTGCTTGGGTTAACATGAGTTCAATCCTTTGTCCTAAAAATGCACTCACTTTCTCTCTCACCGTAACTCTGCTTTCAAACAATATATTTCCAGCTCTTTTCTAGAATCATGCCTCTCCAACTGGCTACAGCATTTGTGCTGGTCTCGGGCTTGCTTTAAGCAGGTGCACAGAACAACACCAAGAACAGCATTGACAGCAACACAAACAGAAGCACAGAAAACAGCACACGCAGCTACGGTCACTCTGGGACCACATCAGCTTGCTTCTGCCCGATGTGTGCAGGTTGCCACAGAAGGATTATTACAGCTGTAGCCCCATAATAATTTCTCCATTTCTGATATCCTGCCGACTACACCATTTTAAATGTCATGGAGGTACCCCAAAGTCAGTTTTAGGTGGACAACGAGTTCCAAAACAGACTTTATTCTGGCTGGAAAAGTGCAACCAATAAACTGACCAAAACAGGGTTTATACAATTAGTTAGCACTCTGACAACATAAAATACAGGTTCGGATATCAGTTGAGATTATTGGGGTGCAGCAAAATAAGAATAATGAGGATCCACAGCATGCATGCACACACTCACAAGAAACCAACCAGAGCCCTCCGACTCCAGGGTACCCACAAGAAATAATCACTTGCCTGGGTTAGGCAAGGACTCATTCAAGGATGTATCCAGTAAATAACCACTCACCCAAACAACGAGGTGAGGCACTCTCAATCCTGGGAAGTCTCCTTAGACGGCATCCCAGTCTAAGGAGAGGGTTCCAGTTCACAGACCCGCTACTCCAAGGCCACTCCAAAGAGGGTCTTCAGTGGGAGCCCCATTTATAGTCTGGTCAGATCTGGCTGTGGGCATTGAAACACGGTCCAGAAGCTTTGCAGCTACTCTGGGCACCTCCTCTGCTAACGACCCTGTCAACTGACTCAGGGTCCCATTAAGGTGCTAAAAGAGCCATTAACTGCCCCATTGAAGGATCCAGATCTCAGGGGGATGTGCAACTGCCACAATGGCCAAAGCTATCAATAAGAACTAGTGCTTTTGGTTGTAATTCCAGAAGTGAAATGGAGACCTAAAAGGAAGTGACACTTTGGAGATTAGACTTAAAGAACTTTGTTTGATCAGTTTGCACTTATGCTATATGTCCTGTGTATAGTGGTTATGTACTTTTTTTAGATAGAGTCAATCTGATGCAGTTAGAAAACATTAATTCAGTGTTTGAACAATGTTGTCAAAGAGTAAGGATTGCATATTTACCCTGGGCTAGTGCCAAAGATGTTGAGATTTGAAAGGTAGATGCTACAGTGCCCTGCATCTTTGTCTTACTAAGCCCTCTACCACACTAGTTTCAAAAGGAGAAGATGAAAATCTACTGGTCAGCCTGGTAGTGAAAGAAAAATATGCACTGAAGTGCAACCTGTGTTCCATCAGTTCCACTAACCTGTTCTCTGCTGATTTAGATGTGTTGCTTCCCCATACAGTGCCTTGTAAACTAACCTCCTAGGTGCAAAGGGAACTCATTAAAGGTAGCCAGTAACTAACTGACAACCAGGCATGTTTTCAGCTTGTCTCTTCTCCAGATCTTGAGGCAGTAAGCAGGAAACTATCCATTTGAGATCTACAGCTCAAAGCCTCTCAAGAATGGGCCAGGGAAGTAGGGTCCACTTTTCTCTTCCTAACCTGTTTTTTCCCAAAGTGTGTGAGCCAACGCAGGCACATTGCTAGAAGCAACCAGAGGCCATAAACGCAATTGCAAAGAGCAAATTTATTATAGTTACCTCACTTCCAGGGGATATCCAAAGCAGCACCTAAGCTCCTGGGCAGAGGCGACACAAGTAGAGATGCAGACACTGCAGAATTCAACCCTGGTAGAAGATCACGGGCCTGCTGCATTTGCCTGTATTTCAAGGTTTCAAGCAGGCACAGCCTTGCACTCTTTCTCACAACAAAGCAGGAATCTCAGGCATAATGATAAGGTGCCTTAAGAGTTTCTCACAGGCCTATGTTTTTTAACACAGAGGTTCTACCTGTCAAGCACAGAAGGTCAGTAAAACAATTAGTGTGATGTATGTGCTTTTTCTACATCCCAGGTGCAGTTGCTTGAGCGTATTTACAATGAGCCTTCTTGCCATTCTTGCACAATTCCCATACACAAAGCATACCAGACCTGCTGTTTCCATCAGTCAGGAGAATCCTCTTTTTTTTTTGAAAGTCTGCCTCTATGCAATAAAGTCAATGTCTGGGGTATTTCCCACAGAAGGAAGAAACTTGTTTTCTAACTCTTGATCTGTATCTATGTGATGCCTGAAGAGAGTTTAATGCAAAATGGCCATTAGAGTGCCCAAAATCTGGGTCTTCCTTGTCTCCCTAGAATATTCTAAATACCTGGCTGTGGAGCTAGGTTACTTCTTCCTCACTCTCTTTGTATTTTGAACTCCTTGTTGGGTAACAGCAGAGATTCAGTTGTGAAGATAAAGTGTGTCCCGCTGACAGCAAACAGAAGGAGATGCTCTTGGGACACGTATATTTGTCTCCCATCTGACTGAGGTGATAATCTTGCTTTCTTGATTCTTGGATTAATGCTTTAGCTTTACAGATGTTTTATCAAAGAATCAGGGCAGAGGACAAGTACTGCTGCTGCATTTGGAAAGAAAGCTGAAATAACTGCATTTTATCAGAGCCTGAGCCTACTTGCACATGAAATAAACTAAGAACAAAACCTACCAAATTCGGTTCTCTGGGAGACACAAGCTAGTTTTTAAATTTCACTCAGGTTCAGGTGAGAGAGGTGGAAAAACAGGACTTGGGTAGAAACACTACATCCAAAAGTAATGTGCTTTGTTCACCTAAGCTCATTACCCACTGCCCTACTCAACTCAGTGCCAAGACCCCCATTCTGTAACACGTGCTTAAAACGTGCTATGCAAAAGCTACCTACCACTTACTCAAGCAGCAAATTCATAAAAAACTGTACTTCATTGTCAATAGTTGCTGCGTGCCACTTTGTTTTTCAAAAAGACTAAGATTGTTCTTCTACACTATAGAACATGGATAATCTGTAAGTACAAAGTGTAGTTACTATCCACTGCAGGTATAATTCATCGTGCCATGCATAAAGCAAAAAAGTTGAATAATTATTGATCACACTTTATTTAAGAATCCAAATAGGCCATCTAGGAACTATATATCATAGTGTTTCATTTCTACTAAAAACTCTATACTGTGCTGGAATTTCTAGTGCTGTGTGATTCAATAGTATATGTGAAAGACAGGGCCACATAGATCTCTATCTCAGATAGCTAGACTAGGAAAGTGCTTACCCACCTCTGCTGTTCTACAAAGTCTCACACAGAGTAAAATTCAGCAGGTTTTAGTGATGGCATTGAACCAGCTTGCTCTAGTTATGTGTTGGTCTAAGTGTCAAATTATGAACGAAAACAAAAAGTTCCACATTTGTCATGGTTCTCTGGAGTTAACTACAAACAATTAGTTATGCCCCACAAGTTAATAAGTATTCTAGTAACTGTGGTTTCTGAAAAGTGGTTTCTGTAAATTCTTTGCATTCCTGTTTTTGAAAAGACTGAGTAACTTAGGATTTTGATTGTCATTTCACATTTTTGACAGTTTAAATGCTCGTCATGAGTTTACTTCCCTGAAGTAGGTACACCAAATACCATGTTTCTGCTGAGCCTGTTGTGAATCAAATTAGTAACCTTCACTTCTTAATCTTCACATGGTCCTTCAATTCTTTTTGTCACAGAGATTATTGAAGTTCAGCCATGAAATTATGTTAACAAGTATACTTTTTTCAGCTTAAAACAAAGATTTTTGGACAATGATTTATTCAGAAAGCAGCCTACTCCTCTGCCCTTTATCCAGTCTCTTTTACGCACAGCACTTATTTCTAAATGGTTTAAAACCAAAGTAACAAGAAAAAGTCCTCAGATTCTTCCTGCAGACACAGATGTAGAGATACGAAAATAAAATCTCACCACTGTACTAAGTACTGAGGTGGTCATAATGCCTCTCTGTTATCAAGTCAGTCACGTTCATATATCACAAAAATCTGCAAACTCAAAGTGTTTGTCAAAACAGTTTTATTAGTTATATCTGCCCATATTGAAGAAAAATAACATAAAATTCTATGAATCTCAGTAGAAAAATGGGTCATTTCTAAAATAACCTTGAGCAGAGAGTCCTATTTGTGTTTGGATGTAAATAAGTTTGATTCAGAAGCCCTTGCCTGGAAAACTCTTATTACTGAAAGAGAACAGAAACTGGCAAGATTTGAGTGATAATTCTGGGTTTCTGTGGATGCAACTGTAGGACAGATTTGGAAGGGAAACAATTTAGCACTGTATGTTTTTCAAAATATGAATGGCAACATGCTGAAAGCAGTCAATTTTTTTTTCTTCCTCTGCACTTGCTTCATGCAGAGTAGAGGAAAGGTGTTGCCACTGGTTAGGAATGCTGTTTTGCAGAGGAATTTTTGCTGATCTGCATGCCCTAGAGAAATCATACTTTTAAACAAAACAAGCATTGCTGAAAAATAGGTAAACTTATTTATCTGGATTCACCGCTGTTGATTTTAGCTAGGTTGGATAAAAAACCCTGCCTTTTACTTGAGGAGGTGTTTGCCATAAATACCAGATGATAAGGTTCCTATGCTACGATCATGCTTTAAAACTGAGATGTTGCTATGCAATTTTCTGTATGAAACAACATGACAACTGTGAGCCTTCACTCTTTGTTTTCACTTAGTCATTAGTAGTGTTAAAGTTAGTAGTGTTAAAAATGCTGCTTTGATACCACTGCAACTCCCAGTCTTTAGCTGAGGGTTGCTTGAGGGTTAGGCTATGATTTAAAGTGTTATGCACTGTTACTGCTTGATTCAGTTTACTCCCAGCTGGCAGAGATCAGCCTTTAGAGTGCTTTGAGGTTCTGAAGTGCTAGCAGAAATTGCTCGTATTCTTGCAAAGCAGCCTACTGAAATGAGAAGCTGCATGGCTTAAGCCTGATTCTGTGATGTTTGGCTTTTATACCTTGGTTTTGGTTCTCAGCCCTTCCATGACACAAGCAAACATGGGTATAGAGGTATCTCGTTCATTTCCGGGACATACCTAAAGTTAACTCTGTGTTTCACTGTAAATTTGCCTGAGTTCAGTTAGCCACAATGAATGATAGATTAAAAATACATATTGTCAGGAAGTAAATGCCTTGACATGTATTTGAACAGTTAGAAAAAAGTTGATACCTGAGACACCTGAGTCTTTGAAAAGAAGGGGGTTCATAGCTGTGTTGCTTTCCCATGGGCCATGAATAGTCTAGACCAGGAGTTTCAAACTCATTTTCACTGGAGGGGGGCACATCAGCCTCGTGGTTGCCTTCAAAGGGCAAAATGCAATTTTAGGACTGGATAAATGTAACTACTCCTACATTTACCCAGTCCTAAAATTACATTCGGCCCTTTGAAGGTAATGGCAAGGCTGATGTGGCCTGCGATGAAAATGAGCTTGACACCTCTGCTCTAGATGGAGTGGTGACCTCGTGGTTAAAAAAAAAAAAAAGGCAACAACAAAGAAATAGTCAATATATGTGGGAATTTCAGAAGATTCTTTCTGTTTTTCTTTTTACTTTCTACTTCCATATTCTGACTCTTTTCCTTTTCTTGACTCTTGTGTTATATCCGCAGTTACTTTCTCAGTACAAATGCAAAAGCTGATGATTTCAAAGAATAATATATTAAATTTCTAATACAAATGTGTATATAACATTTCTGACACATTTGGCTTCCTAGCATAGAAAAAATGACAAAATATACTATTTTAAACTTGAATATGGCAGACATGAGAGACCCAATCTGAAACATAGCCTGTCTTCAGGCACTCTGTCTCTGCAAGTCTGTACCAAAAATGATCTGAAGAGATTTAACTTCCATAAGTACAAAATAGCACTTAACCTCCAGGTTTTTTCCCAGTCTTTTTTTCTAGGATATCAGAAATTACTGATTCTCTTTCCCTCTGCTTTGCACCACTGAGATGTGTACAGGACCAAGTGAGAAATAAACAGTTTGTAAACTTTATAAATATTTATGACATACATGTATACTGGCTGGAGGGCTAGGCCCAAAGAGTTGTGGTGAATGGAGTCAAATCCAGTTGGCAGCCGGTCATGAGTGGTGTTCCCCAGGGCTCAGTATTTGGGCCAGTTCTGTTTAATCTCTTTATCAATGATCTGGATGAAGGGATTGAGTGCACCCTTAGTAAGTTTGCAGATGACACCAAATTGGGTGGGAGTGTTGATCTGCTGGAGGGTAGAAAGGCCATACAGAGGAATCTGGACCAGCTGTATCGTTGGGCTGAGGCCAATTGTATGAGGTATAATAAGGCCACGTGCCGGGTCCTGTACTTGGATCATAACAAGCCCAGGCAGCGCTACTGACTTAGGAAAGA